>NC_064920.1:1060680802-1061898927 GCF_023897955.1 Schistocerca gregaria
CCAAAGGCAAGTTAATCTTCTCCTTTGCCAACTCGAAAACCCTCTTCAATGACGTCAGAACGTGAGACCTTAGCCCGGCCAGCCCACGTATCGCCAGTGCACACCAACCATTTTTCAGCATTGGACTCCACTGAGCGATGGCACAAGGAAGCCGATGCTTCTGTGGACCCCATGGAGCAGGCTCCTCCGGCTTCTGTGCCCTGTAGTAGCGACTCTACACCGGCTGTCACTCGACAGCCACTGAAGTGACATCCCTATATCTCATCAAGACGCCAATGTAACTTTCGTGGCCTTCGGTCCCATAAATAGGATTTACAGCTGCTTTTAGCATCACAGTGTCTCTTTGTACTCTGGCTTCAGGAAACGAGATTGCGCTCTCAAGCCCGCTATGAGCTATCACATTACTTACCAATTCGTTTTGACCTTGCCCTTCAGGTTGGCATTCTCTCATTGGGGCGTCATGCTGTTCATACACGATGACCTTCATAGTCAACTCATCTCCTTGACTACCCATTTTAAAGCTGTTGCAGTTTGCCTTTTCTTTCCCACTTGACTTTTCCCTCTGAACAATTATGTACCTCCGTCATTAGATGTCGCCAGGGCAGACTTTCTTAAACTTACTAGGCAGCTACCTCCCCCAGTTGTGCTACTTGGTGACTTCAATGTGCATCATCCTCTTTGGGGTTCTCCCAGGACCTGTCAGAGGTGCCCTCTTGGCTGACCATCTTAACTCTTCTGCCTTAACACTGGAGCACCTATTTTTCTTCACAGCTCCTCACACACCTATTCCCATTTGGATCTATCCTTGTGCACTGCCCAGCCTGTCGATCTTCTTGAGTGGTCCATTCTTTCTGACATCTTCTCCAGTGATCATTTCCCATATGCTATCCATTTGCTGACACCTACCCCATCTGCATGCCTGCCCAAATGGCAGCTTACAAAGGCTGACTAGCAGCTTGACTCATCCCTGGCGACCTTCGAAGATAAATTTGCCCAGTTGTGATGACCAGGTGGAATATGTCTCAAACGTTATCCTTACTGATGCAGAACGTTGCGTTCCTTGTACTTAACCACGTTATGCCCCAGTCCCTTGAGGGACTGAGGCATGCCGCCTCGCAATTCGAAGGAGATGTGCTCTTTGCGTTTTTGACCGTCATCCTACAGTGGCAAACTGCATTCATTGTAAACAGATGCGTGCCGAGTGTCGGAGAGTTCTTCGGGATAGCAAAAGATTTCATTCACTAGCTCTAACCGTTCCACCCTTCCTCTGTCGTGTGGGCCAATCTCAGACGGCATGTGAGACCAGGATCCATTCCCCAATTTCTGCCCTGACAGGAGCTGACGTTGTCCTCGTGGACCCTATTGCCATCTACTACACGTGGGGCCACCATTTTACGTAAGTTTCGAGCTCTTCCCACTATCGCCCTGCCTTCCTCCCTCGGAAATGACCGGATGATGCTCAGGCAATTCCCTTCTCTTCCCCGAATCGTGAGTGCTACAGTTCCTGTGGGAGCTTGATCATGCTCTCAGTTCGTCCTGATCCTCTGTCCCAGGGCCAGACGCCATCCCCATCCAGATGTTGCAACACCTTCCTCTTGCAGGCAAGCACTTTCTGCTTCACATGTACAACCACATCTGGGCAGAGGGCAAATTTCATGGACGCTGGCGTGAAGCCACTGTCGTACCCATATCTAAGCCTGGTAAGGACAAAAACTTCCCTTCTTACCATCTGCGTTTGCAAGGTCGGGAATATAAGATTCACGCCCGGCTGGTATTGTGGCTAGAGTCTTGAAATTCCGTGGTCGCCTACCCTGTATCCTTCAGGCATTTTTAAAAGATAGTTTTCAAGGTGCGTGTGGGCTCTGTCTTGTCGGAAACATTTATCCAGGAAAACGGTATGCCTCAGGGTCCCGTCCTGTGTCGTCCTCTTCGCTATCGCCTTTAACCCTATCATGGACTGTCTCCCGCCGAGCATCTCAGGATCCCTTTTTGTTATCGATTTTGCAGTCTCTTGCAGTTATACACATATGTCTCACTGAGCAGCGTATTCAGCGATGTCTTGATCGTCTTTACTCTTCGATCATCGGCAATGGCTTTCTCTTTCCCACTGACAAAAGCAGTTGGTATGAATTTCTGGCGACGTACACTCCTGGAAATGGAAAAAAACACATTGACACCGGTGTGTCAGACCCACCATACTTGCTCCGGACACTGCGAGAGGGCTGTACAAGCAATGATCACACGCACGGCACAGCGGACACACCAGGAACCGCGGTGTTGGCTGTCGAATGGCGCTAGCTGCGCAGCATTTGTGCACCACCGCCGTCAGTGTCGGCCAGTTTGCCGTGGCATACGGAGCTCCATCGCAGTCTTTAACACTGGTAGCATGCCGCGACAGCGTGGACGTGAACCGTATGTGCAGTTGACGGACTTTGGGCGAGGGCGTATAGTGGGCATCCGGGAGGCTGGGTGGATGTACCGCCGAATTGCTCAACACGTGGGGCGTGAGGTCTCCACAGTACATCGATGTTGTCGCCAGTGGTCGGCGGAAGGTGCACGTGCCCGTCGACCTGGGACCGGACTGCAGCGACGCACGGATGCACGCCAAGACCGGAGGATCCTACGCAGTGCCGTAGGGGACCGCACCGCCACTTCCCAGCAAATTAGGGACACTGTTGCTCCTGGGGTATCGGCGAGGACCATTCGCAATCGTCTCCATGAAGCTGGGCTACGGTCCCGCACACCGTTAGGCAGTCTTCCGCTCACGCCCCAACATCGTGCAGCCCGCCTCCAGTGGTGTCGTGACAGGCGTGAATGGAGGGACGAATGGAGAAGTGTCGTCTTCAGCGATGAGAGTCGCTTCTGCTTTGGTGCCAATGATGGTCGTATGCGTGTTTGGCGCCGTGCAGGTGAGCGCCACAATCAGGACTGCATACGACCGAGGCACACAGGGCCAACACCCGGCATCATGGTGTGGGGAGCGATCTCCTACACTTGCCGTACACCTCTGGTGATCGTCGAGGGGACACTGAATAGTGCACGGTACATCCAAACCGTCATCGAACCCATCGTTCTACCATTCCTAGACCGGCAAGGGAACTTCCTGTTCCAACAGGACAATGCACGTCCGCATGTATCCCGTGCCACCCAACGTCCTCTAGGTGTAAGTCCACTACCCTGGCCATAAAGATCTCCGGATCTGTCCCCCATTGAGCATGTTTGGGACTGGATGAAGCAGACCGCGTGAGACGACGCACGTCCAGCACGAACGCTGGTCCAACTGAGGCGCCAGGTGGAAATGGCATGGCAAGCCGTTCCACAGGACTACATCCAGTATCTCTACGATCGTCTCCATGGGAGAATAGCAGCCTGCATTGCTGCGAAAGGTGGATATACACTGTACTAGTGCCGACATTGTGCATGCTCTGTTGCCTGTGTCTATGTGCCTGTGGTTCTGTCAGTGTGATCATGTGATGTATCTGACCCCAGGAATGTGTCAATAAAATTTCCCCTTCCTGGGACAATTAATTCACGGTGTTCTTATTTCAATTTCCAGGAGTGTATTTGGTTTCTCCCACCATCTTTACGTCTTGGCCATGTTGCCTTTCCGTTATTTGAAACTACGAAATTCCTGGGACTCAAGCTCGATAGGTAACTCTTGATCTTGCCATGTCTTACCTGGCAGTCTGCTGTACGCAGTTCCTCAGTGTTCATGTCCTCAATAGTATTTCCTGGGGTGCCGATCGAACTACCCTTCTACGTTTGTACCCGTCCCTTGTCCCTTCGAAACTGACTGTGGGTGCTTAGTTCATATGTCTGCACGCCCATCCGTCTAATGCTGTCTGGACACTACACACTGTAACCTCCCTCTCACTTATCGACCTTAATGACAGTGAAAAATTTGGGAAAAGCAATAGTCACCGAAGTTAATGTCGGTAAAGAGGGAGGAAAGAGTTACATCGAAGTGAAAGGAAAAATGCAAATGAAATTGGTGGAAATTAATTTTGAAAAGCGGTAAAATTTATGAAGAAAGTAAATGTGCGGTCGTTACGTTAACAATTAAATGGCGTTAGAAATTTGAGATTTGTGGGGAAATTACGGTCGCCAGTCCTATGGACAACTACTATAATAACTGAAAATGAAAGGTTATTGCACATATAATTAGCACTGAAGGTTGACACGTGTAGTGTGAAAACTGAAAGTTTGTAAGAAGTAATAAATTTCGCTATACTCTGACCTAATTTAGCAAAAGAATTAATAAAACCCTAAAAATTGAAAGTTAATTTAGTGACTGAAATTAATAGTGAGCTTTGTTTCTGAAGCACATCGAAATTCAGTCAAATACAGTTAGTCTTCGCCTATGTCAACAATCATTTCAAAAGATCCTGGAATCTACGCAATTTAGAAATATGGGATTTAACTTTGAACTTGAATTAGATGATTCTGAAAAATTGACAATAGTAAAATTTAGTACATACCAAGATGGGCTGGAATCACAGGTAAGCTAAAATATGGTAACAATACTCGCACTCATAATTTGTGCTTGTGTAAATATTGTAGCCAGCTATGAATACTTTAACTAAATTTTGAAATTAAAGCAGTGAAATGGAATGTTAATTCAATGCTGGCGTTTGAATTTCAACGACACTCTGGTTCATTCCGGAAAAGGAAGGGACCCTGCTTGGTAATGCAGTTGGGACAATGAGCAACAAAGGTTCATGCTACGTTGCTGCAATTTGGTGACCCAAACTGACCAATTTGAAAAGCTGAGGTCTGCCATACAGTTCTAAAACTTTATGTGCTTTCAGTTTTTCTTGTTGTTTCATTAAAGGTTTAAAGTCGTCGGTCGAGGAGGTCGCGACAGTCACTCATTGTCGGCCGTAGCTGTTGGACAAGCTGGATGTTGGCGCGCCTTCTTCTCAACACGGTCTCCAGCCGAAATGGGCTCTCGCTGTGTGCCAGCTAACGCTCCCCGTCCGCGACACCGTGTCAGAAACTAACATAGCAAGTCGAGCGCAATTACATGCTGCCAAACCCCGAAAGCGCGGCAACTCGCGGGAGCGTCACACAACACACCTGCTCCACCGCCCTACTCCCGCCAGACTCCCGCTCTGTCTGTGCTCCACGTGGCAGAGTTAACACTACCAAAGATTCTAAACACTTTGGTTCTCCACACGACCCATCGATGTAATCGTTCGATAGCAGTTTTCCCTAGGCAAGACCCAGTGTAGAAATACAAATAGTATTTACAAAATAAACTATATATATATATATATATATATATATATATATATATATATATATATATATATATAGCAAAACAACTAAAATACATGAAGACACTAAGTCACATCTTCAGGTAACAAAATGAGGAAAAAATTTATAGTACAATAGATGGAAATAGGATGACGTGCATTTCCGGTGTTACAACACAATCGTGGTATTCGTTTGACCACTGGCGCCTTTTACACTAGCCCGGTTGAGACTCTATGCTCAAGCTGCTGAAGTACCGCTGTCCTACCACTGTGACTTTATCCTCAGCAGGTACGCATGCCGTTTGTCTGACATGCGTAGCCACCCTTAGAGTGCCGCCTCCTTTGATTCCTTCGATCGCCAGTAAGGGGGGCGTCCTCTTCTGTTACTCCTGGATTCCGATTTCGTCACTTGCTACGGCGACTTAACATCACGCTACCTGCAACTTTACCATGTTAACTTTGGCCTTCAATCGTTTCCTAAGGACACTACTCCAACCTCGGTCTATCGCCTTCAATTGCACAACCTTGGCATGGATTTTCGCGACAGTACCTTTGTATACATTGATGGCTCTCGGACTGACCATGGGGTCTGGTGTGAGTTCGCCACTGGCACCCGTGTGTTTTGATATCGACTTCCGGCACACTCCTCAGTATTTACAGCCGAGCTCTTCGCCCTGTATCACGTCACAGTACATCCGGCGACACAGCCTTTTCAATTGTGTCCTCTGGTCAGGCTAAAGTCTACGTGCGCTGTACACCGCCTATCCCTTGGTGCAGCGGGTCCAGGAAAACTGGCTCACTCTCGGTGGAGCCAGTGTGTTTCTGTGTGTTCCTGGTCATGTCGGTCTGCCAGGAAACGAGGCTGATGACGCTGCTGTCAAGGCTACAGTCCTTGTACTCAGCCCACGAGTACCTATATTCCCTCCGATGATCGTGAAGTTGCCGTCTGTCAGGAGGTGTTGCCCTCTTGCATCGCCAATGTCATCGCTTCACGGAATACGCTCCGGCTTATTTAGCCATTCCCTGCGGCTTGGACGACCTCCTCCGGCCGGGAAGAGGTCATTGTAACTGGGCAGTGTGTTACGTACTGCCTTTCCAGCCACCGTCATTTGCTAAATCGCGTTACCCCACCACTTTGTACATTTTGAGCTCAAATTTTAAATGTCCGCCACTTCCTGCTGGAATGCCCAGTTTTTAATCGTTTTCGTTCCCGCTAGTTTTGCCGTCTGACTTATCGGCCGATTTAGAAAATGAAGCACTGGCTGCCGACCACATTTAACTTTTCACCGGCAAAGGAATATGGCGAAGGCCATTCAATTTTTAGTTTTGGACCTCTGCTTCTGTATGGTGTCGCCTTGTAGCCCTTTATTCTCGTGCCTGTTTTTAGCTGTCTTATGTCAATAGAGACTGACGTATAGTCGATTAACTCCTGACTTCGTGCTCTATGGTTTTGACTTGGGCGCGTACGACCCCAGTTTCTTGCGCCCTACAGCAAAACAAAACGGTATTATCGCACCTGGGAATGAGGGCGCTTCGTTCGGCTTACCATGACCCAGCGCGTAGGGGGGGAGGGGAAGGGGGTTCATAGTGTGCGCACAAGTGCCATGAAAACATGGATACCACCGTAAGTTTTCCCTAGTGACCACTGTGCTTTATTGTACAGACACTGCGTGTATACGACGATGGCAAAGTGCTCTAGTGTCGTGGTTCAGTACTTCGTACGTAGTTCTGTTTAAGTTGTCTTCAGAACGAAAACAGTTTCCATACATCTGTGCATAAATACAGCAAACTTAAGTGGCGATACGTGGGCTGGCCGGGCTAACGTCTCACGTTCTGACGTCACTGAAGAGGGTTTTCGAGTTGGCAAAGGAGAAGATTAACTAACTATGTTAGTCTTAACTTAGGGTGTGTAGCGGTGGGTACTATACGTTCATCTTCCTGTTAGACTCCTTCATATTAACGCGATAATGCGTACTGTACGGAAGCCATCGTGTGAGCCCGAATTTGAATTTCTTGTTACAGTTTAGGTTGGAGGAAAAAGGTTGTCCCAGTCTTCTTGGAACACATTTATTTACTGTGAACAATCCTTGACCTGCAGCGTATTGCAGCGCCCGCCACTGAAGTTCGAAGATCATCTCCTTGGTGGTGTGGTGCTTGGGTTACCGTATGCTTGAGCAGATTCGCCGCACTCCTTTGGCTCATCTCCGCCTAATAATACCACCTAGTGTGGCTGCAGAATGGCGAGCAATACTCTACAATTAGTCAAAGATCTTAACGCTTCGTACCTGTTTACTTCAGTACCTTGCCCTCGCTGCTTAGCGTAATAGCAGTCCAGCACCAACGGACATATTCTGTACATCCGCAGCCATGTTTCGGCTTAATGTTAAATAGGCATTGACTTGTTAAGTCGACTTCGATGTAGGAATACGGGTGATGTGATCACTTAATTAGCCCAGCTCCAAATTTTACTTGTCTTACAATACTGAGCGGGTGATACTTTGACCAGGTAAGAAGTTAGGCGGGGAAAAACGAGACAAAAACAGAATTTAAATCAAGGCTCAATGTTCAAAAGACGAAATAGTTTCGCGTAGTTTTAGTTAGAATAAAATCTCCGGAATTTAGACGGCTAATACCCCAGCACCGCCTATAGTGCACACGGACACTGGCGCTCGGCCTAGCCTAGAATAGCATGGCTCGGCTAGGGTTTGCTGTCCGCAAAGGTGGTGTCCTTTCAGCTGATTTAACCAAGGAGACGCGCGTCTCCGTATAAGCTCAGTGGCGCACAGCAGCTCGCATATCTACTCGATGCATTATTCAGCAGGTGTTCATTGCCTCTGTACAGTGTTGGCGGTGGTGTAGCCAACAAAACAAATGTCTCCTAAACTATAGCACTATCCTACGGACTGCCAGCCGTCAAATAGACGGTAGTAGCGGTGTACTCATCATTTGAGGCGACGAAATCCTCTGCCAGTTATTGCGGATGGTGTCTTTCGGCCTTTATGCACCCAAATGAGCATTGGGAAAGTAATCAGGAGCATTGTCCAATGTCGATGTTCTACCAGTACCTTAGATTATCACAGATATAACTATCGTAAAAAATTGCCAGAAGATAATTGCCTATGTATGAGAACTATACTGGCTGTACATATCAATAAATGTTAGTCTAAGCTGCTGTCACGCTAAAGGTCTCTAAGAAAGGATCTCTAAGGAAGATTTAAAAGGGTATAATTACTTAATACAACACAGAATAGGATGACTATTACAAATCATATAGCCTATGCTCCCACAGAAAAAGCAAAAGGTAAGTGTAGTTAAGATACCACGATAAAGGGAAGTAGAAAGAAACTAGACTGCTCCATTGTTACCTTGCCCATTAACGGAACACTGAAGAGGTTTGGGCACATGAGTACTACAGAAAAGTTAAAAGAATCACTGGTTATCGTTGTAATAATAGATTCGTTCCGATGTCAGACAGCAAGATACTGATGGACCCGGCAACACGGCCGGTCTGGTAGAGCATTTACGGAGAAATGAGCGAGCGTGAATTAAGATAGTGTACCAAACTGTGCTGATCATCACGGATCTGGACAGTAATCGGAACTGTTTCACGAAATACTACCGTTGCCGATTGCCATTTACGTAAGCGAAACATCGATAACAAAGAGATACAGTAAGAAAACGTGGTACGAAGATGTGATTTGTCATACGTAGGATACAAGAGGAAGACCCATGACTCTCCATAACTTCATTACTGGATACGGAGTAATCTCTTAGACAGTCAGAAGTACGTTAGTAATAGTTGAATTGAAAGGTAACACGACAAATAGTGCTAATTTAAAGATTCAGTATAGAACTTCAACCACTGAAATTCACCCAGGGAAACAAAGGGAGCCTGATTTCTTACATACATGACACACAGCTGAAGGTCGTCAATTTTAATCACGTCGTGCGCACTTTTGCGGAAGGAAACAAAAGTTGTGGCATCGTGGTTGGGCTTTCATTGCAGCGCCAGTGACGGGCCGGCTGTAGCATTGAGGCCGGCCTGGTGTACTGATGTTGCGTCTGCTGACAAAGCAGCAGGGCGCAGGCGGTGTTTGCCTGCCAGCCCATGTTGACCAGACGAGCGCATGCTGCCATGCACAACAAGTTCACGCCCTTCCTGACTGAGTGACGCAAGTGGCAAAGCAGCAACAACCGGCTCATTGAGGGACCTTGCTTTCAGGTTTTACGTGCAGATAGTTTGTCGTGTTCCCGAACTTCGAATTTGTCCTGTTGGACATTTACTCCTCTTGTGTACCAAAGAGGGCTTCAGATACGAAAGATTTATTGCTCGGAAAAGCGAACTGAAGACAGAACATGTGGGCAGCATCAGTGGCTACGTCCGAAAAACGCCGAGCGGTAGTAATAAGATATTAAAATGTTACTGTCGGTTTCAATCTAGACGTGTAGCATATCTTGCAATGTTGTATACAAACTTTGTAAATTGTTTATAGTACTCAGTAAATGTCTGAAGATGGCCTTGTAAGCCGAATACCGGTTATCACAAAGTAATACTGTAGAACAAAAGCGAACTGGTGCTTCTCATTTTTTATAATGTTCTCAAGAACCGACGGAAGATTCAATTAAAATGGAGTAATGGGATATTACTCAAACATTCCATCCGGATAAATAACTGGCACATTTGTTCCTCGTTAAAATGTCATCGGCGACACTGCTTAAACCGTCCCAAAGACTGGCTAATTTTTCTCGTTTACACAAAAAGTGCAGTCCTACGTGACAAACTGCTGACTTTTCGCATAGTTATTATTTCTGTTTGATATCGTACAGATTCCAGCCTAATAAAATTATCCATACCGCAGTTGGGAATACCATCACGCTCAGTTTGCTGCTTCTTGCTTGGCAATACATATTAGAACCTCACTATTGTGAAAAGCATGGCAGTCGTTCCTAACGAGCTAGCGTCCTGTTTTCCGCAAGCTAGTGCCGTCCATCTTCATTTATGTTCTCCATCCAGCCTCTCTTTAGTCATTAGGCTGTTCAGGTTTTTATGTTAGAAACGCCACTTAGTGCTTTGTATGAAAATAGCTCTCTACGCTGGGTGCAGTCTGTGGCTGGTTGGACTCATTGTTGGAATATTAGCTTGTATAGTAGCGTTGGGCAGTTGGTGACCCGCGAGCAGAGGTGGATGTGAGGAGAGATGAGTGTTAAGATGTCAATATGGGCGGATGATCTGGACGTGTATCCGTCAGAAAAAAGGAAATTTCTAAAGATGGATGTGACGAATTGATATGGCTTTTGAACACTCTTAAGGTAAATCAGCTATTTGTTCTCTATCAATCTTTCATTTGCTAGCTGTGCCTGTCAGTAGTTAGTGCCTTCAGTAATTAGAATCTTAAATTTAGCTGGCAGTATTGGCGCTCGCTGTATTGCAATAGTTAGAGTAAAATTTTTGTCAGGTGATTCATGAAGGGTACGGGTTATTGTTAGCCAGGGCTATTCTTTCGTAGGGATTATTTAAAGTCAGATTGCTTTGCGCTAAAAATATTGTCAGTTTAGAAATGATCAGAATAAGTAACTAGAAAAGTCTCAGTGAGTTTAGTTCTGCTCAGCTCTTTAAAAATCAAATAACGTGTTTTCCCAGCACTGTCATTCATAATTTTCAAAGGGAATATCCTCTCTCTCTCTCTCTCTCTCTCTCTCTCTCTCTCTCTCTCTCTCTGGCATAATTTGTCCCTTATAGACTTCAACCACTTTAACAATTTGCTTGAAGATTCCTTCACATTTCGCATTAGCCCTCGCATTTTTACTACTTACCTTTCATATACTTGGGAGGACATTCTTAATTTCGTAGAAATATTTTGACAGTAAGTCATTGCAGAATGTAAAGCAAAGTCAGAGCATGCGAAATAACTCCAGATGAGTCGAAGGCGTTCTGAGTAACAACAGTTCGTTGTTCTGGACGGTAAGAGTTCCTGAGACCCACCAAGCCCCACGTATGAAAGTACTTAGAAAAGTCCCTCAACAACCTCCGAAATATTGTAGAAGGTATTTGAATTCGCCATGTAGAATGTTTCATAGGTAGGATGGTCGGTTCGTCGTTAGAAGTTGTATCGCCCGTCCCAGTCAGGAACATACATACACAGTACGTCAGGTGGTGGATGTTTGGTTGCGAACGTGGATGTCGAAGTAGGATTATTCCTATAGGCTGGCAGCCATAACGATAGAATATCTAATCTAAAACAGATCAGTTTCTCGTAAAATACATTGAGCGTTAGTTACAAAGTGTCCTTTCCCATTCCTGTCAGTTCACTACTTAGACTACGTCTGTAATGACATCATCTGCTGGACACCAAGCACTACTCCTTCCTTCCTTCTTTCTTCTCTCGTACTTACCAGTGAAAGAATCAGTGAACGAAAGTGAGGGAATACAGTAAAGCGTAAAGGTAAAAATTCTGCTAACCCCCACAGGTAAAACGAAAAGATGAAGTAAATAGCGTTGGAATAATGAACCGTAAACTGTAATGTACAGGCAGTCCATAATGAGAGCTAGTTCCAAAATGATGCAGAAAGGGAACCACTGCTCATAGTGACGTCAAATTTCAACAGCATATTATTGGCCCGTGGGGAAACGTCAGGGAACAAAAATTCTACCACGGTCGCGCTGTAAGCATTTTTCACATAAGGCGTGTCGGGTACAGATTAGAAATGAATCTTAATCTAACGGCCATGGTTAGTTGGACAGTATACAATCCGTACTTTGCATCGCTGCAAAAGTTCGGCAGTCAGTCGTGGCACTATGAGTAAAGTAAGCCCATCCACCACGGCAAGGTCCTACCAGATCGGACGGGAAAAATTGAATTTTAGTTGTACTAGGGCGAAAAACCGAATTAAAGCAAAATGAAATGGGTCTTTAATTGTCCTGGGACCAAAAATTCCCAAAGGAATGTTGGTTTTAGTCCTGAGACTGCCTAAAAACATTCTTAAAATGCATTCCACCGTTTCTGCAACAAGTTGAAATAAAAAATAGTATGTTCAACGTGACTTCCTCGGAAGTCACGTGATCTGGATGGCCACGCTGTTGGGAAATGAGACTATTGCTAACATTCCCGAAATTCCTCTGCGGCAGCCGCTTCACTCCCTGTACAATGTGCGGGTGAGCGCCGTCTTAGATAAAAATGATGCTACGCACGCTGCTGAAGTGTAGGAAGGACATGGGCGCGTGAAACTCTCTCATAGCGTTCACCAGTAGCGGACAGGAAACAGGACCCGCAGGCCTCACCTACAAAAAATACGGACCTGCAACGAAATACACCGTAAACCCTCAACACACCGTCACCTTTGCAGAATGCAAGTGGTACCGGTTGAAGTACCTGCGGATTTTCCGGAACCAATATTGAGAGTCTCCGTATTGACACCTCTCTGCAGACGGAAAAGTGTTCAGTCCGTCAAAAGAAACTTCATGGCAGTTGATTGTCCACTTTCACGCGAGCAAGAAATTCCAAAGTGAACGTTTGTCTTGCTGGAAGGTCAGCAGTAAACAACTCCCGAACATAGGTGATGGTATGTGGATAGTAACGTAGAATGTTTACTAAGATTTCGTGCGCAGTCCTCGCAGGCATGTTAAACGATCTGGCAATTCCCCGTGCATTGCATGTGAGCGTACCACCGCCCTGCCCCACGTGCAGTGCTACGTCGGATCAAATGCTTTCCTCTCTCTGCCACATAGACTGACGAACTATCTTATCGAATTTTGTAATCGTATTCTCCAGACCCTTAGCGCACTCTTGCGGGTTCGGGGGTAAGAATAGGCCCGCGGTATTCCTGCCTGTCGTAAGAGGCGACTAAGAGTCTCAAACGTTTCGGCCTTAATGTAGTGGTCCCCCTTGGGGTTTGACTTCCATTTTTCAAAATTCTACAAAAGTACGAGCCTTTTGGGGAAGGACGCCTTACGTGGTGTATCACTGGTCCTCAGTGCACTAAGACCTTGGCACTCAGCATTGTAACGGCGTTGTAACCGCACCCACTGTTCCTCAAATTGGGCCTAAACGCCTGATGGATTGCACAAGTTACGCCCATAGTGCATCCCCATCTGCACCTACGATCATGATGGACTTTCCATGGCACCCGAAATCCAGTACGGTAGCCAGCCTGTTGTGGTGGGGTCATGTACCCTCTGTGTTGTAGCCCCCTGACAACACAGGGATCGTATTGCCGATACCTGAGATGTACCCTCCCCACGTCCGCCAAGGAGTAGATACCTGTCTCCTTAGGGCACCAGGACTCCCGGCAACGGTCATCCTGCCAGGTGGCCCTTGCTGAGGCTGGGTGGCGCCCGTGGGGAGAGCCCCTGGTCGGAGTGGGTGCTATCGGGGCGGACGTTTCGCAGATGAAACGTAAACATGTATCAGGTCGATCTGCGGCCGAGTCTTTTAAAAAGAAAGGTACTGTTTCTGGTTCTAATGCCCTTGGCAACTCCCTGGGAGGAAGGACAGGCCCGCCGGCTTGGGGCGAAGTACTTCCCCCGCTATTTAGTCTGTTCTTCGACAAATGGGGGGACGTTCGCCACCTCCAAGCCCATGTTCTCTGTCCAGTATATCGAGGACATGTTCGGGGAAATCGAGGCTCTCAGTAAAATGCGTTCGGGGTCCGTTCTTATAAAGACCACCTGCGCCACACAGTCGGCGGCGCTCCAGGCGTGCGACCGACTAGGGGACATCCCACTGTCCATTGTCCCGCATCTGGCACTGAATAGGGCGCAGGGGGTTATTTTTCATCGGGACCTCCTGCTGCAATCTGATGAGCTCAGGGCCAACCTGGAGCGCCGAGGCGTGCATTTCGTCCGGCGAGTCCAGTGCGGCCCCAAAGACCGTCTCACCGACACCGGGACCTTTATCCTTGCCTTCGAGGGGGACGTTCTCCCGGAGAAGATAAAGGTGATGTGCTACCGGTGCGACGTGCGACCTTACGTCCCGCCTCCTATGCGCTGCTTTCGGTGTTTGCGCTTCGGGCACATGTCGTCACTGTGTGAGGCTGAGCCCCTTTGTGGCGATTGTGGACGTCCTCTTCGTGAGGAACATACATGCACCCCACCACCTCGGTGCGTCAATTGTCCTGGCCTCCACTCGCCTAGATCTTTAGACTGCCCCTCGTGTCAGAAGGAGAAGAAGACTCAGGAAATAAAAACTTTGGACCGTCTCTCTTAATCTGAGGCCAGGAAGAAGTATAACCGCCTCCATCCCGTGACGTTGACTACTTCGTTTGCCTCAGTCGTGTCCACTCCTTCCACAGTATCCTCACCCCTATCCTGTCCCCCTCCACCTCCTCACCCCATCTGGGGTCTAAGCTTCCGCCTCACAAATCCTCCTCCCTCGCGGCCCCTGCCCCCTCTGCCCCAGGGGCCACTCCTCCTCCTCCTCCTCCTCCTCCTCCTCCTCCCCCCCCTCCGCCACCTGAGAAGCGATCCTCTTATCAGGCGTCCATCGGGGAAACGTTCCAGACCCCGGCTTCAGAGGTCCAGCCCACCATCCCCGTGCCTCATCGGACTTCCAAGAAGGCCTCCAAGAAGTAGTCTTTATCCCCCTCTCCACCCCGGCGAGTTTCGTCTGACGCTCCATCCGTGAGTCGCTGCTCCCGGCCGTCCGAAGTTTGGCCGGGACGCTCTGCTGCCAGGCGCTCAGCTGGCCTGTCGTCGACGAATGATGCTGCCCTTCCTACGCAACCCAGGAATGCGGCCGCAGCTGGCGACGACTCGATGGAACAGGATCCGCCTCCCGCCGGGTGTAGCGTTGTTCCCTCGAAACCTGGCCCTCCGCGGCCGTCGAGGTGACTAGCTCTTCACCTGTTTCGTTCCCCCTTTTTTCTGACTAGCGATGGCTTTGTTACATTAGAACATAAGAGGTATTCGATGTAATCGGGAGGAATTACAACTGCTCCTCCGCCTGCACTGTCCACTCGTCCTTGATCTCCAGGAAACCAAGTTGCGCCCAACTGACTGTATTGCTTTTACCCTCTAGGCCTCGGAGTGGTCTGACCTCACCCCTGTGGACGGTATTCTAGCTCACGGTGGGGTCATGATGCTCGTTCGGGGCGATGTCTATTACCATCCCATCGACCACCCCACTCCAAGCAATAGCTGTCCGTATTACTCTTTCTGCCTTTACTTTTTCTGTTTGTACTGTCTACACTCCATCGTCATCCGCAGTTAGTCGGGCTGACTTTATGCGCCTGATTGTTCAGCTTCCTCCGCCGTTTTTATTGTTTGGCGACTTCAATGCCCATCATCCCCTTTGGGGCTCTCCTGCATCCTCTGAGAGGCTCCCTCTTGGCGGATGTCTTCAACCATCTCAATCTTGTCTGCCTCAATACTGGCGCCCCAACTTTCCTCTCGGACTCTACTCATATCTACTCCCACTTGGACCTCTCGATCTGTTCTACCACTCTTGCCCGTCGGTTCTAGTGGTATGCCCTTTCTGACACCTATTCGAGCGACCATTTCCCCTGTGTCGTTAGTCTCCTGCACCACACCCCATCCCCAGGACCTTCGAGCTGGAATATACCGAAAGCTGACTGGGGACTTTACTCCTCCTTGGCGACCTTTCCGGACCACGATTTTCTCAGTTGTGACAGTCAGGTCGAATACCTCAAGGCTGTTATCATCAATGCTGCCGACCGTTCCATTACTCGTACTACCTCTTCTTCATGTCGCGTTTCCGTCCCCTGGTGGAATGAGGCTTGTAGAGACGCTATCCGTGCTCCACGACCTGCTTTACGCAACTTTCGCCGCCATCCTACGTTGGAGAATTGTATTAGATACAAACGACTCAGAGCGCAATGCCGTAGAGTCATAAAAGAAAGCATAAAAGCTTGTTGGGTCTCTTTCACCAGCTCCTTTAACAGTTTTACTCCCTCTTATGTCGTCTGGGGTGGCCTGCGCCGGCTGTCGGGCATTAAGGCCCACTCCTCGGTACCTGGCCTGACTTCAGGTAATGAAGTACTTGTTGATCCTGTGGATGTCTCCAACGCCTTCTGCCGCTTTTTCGGGGAGGTTTCAAGCTCCGCCCATTACCACCCTGCCTTCCTTCCCAGGAAAGAGACAAAAGAGGCTCGGCGACCTTCCTTCCACTCGCTGAATATGGATAATTATAATGCCCCCTTTACTATGTGGGAACTCGAACGTGCACTTGCACTTGCACTGTCCCAGTCCTCTGCTCCGGGGCCAGATGCCATTCACGTTCAGATGCTGACACCTTTCTCCGGCAGGCAAAAGCTTTCTACTTCGTACCTACAATCGCGGCTGGACCGAAGGTAAAGTCCCCATGCGTTGGCGTGACGCCGTCGTTGTTCCTATACCCAAACCCGGGAAGGATAGGCACCTTCCTTCTAGTTACCGCCCCATTTCTCTTACAAGCTGTGCCTGTAAGGTGATGGAGCGCATGGTTAACACTTGGTTAGTTTGGATTCTTGAATCTCGACGGCTACTTACAAATGTTCAATGCGGCTTTCGTCGCCGCCGCTCCGCTGTTGACCACCTTGTTACCTTGTCACCTTGTCGACATTCATCATGACCAATCTTTTTGCGAAAGCGCCAAACGGTAGCCGTGTTCTTCGATTTGGAGAAGGCTTATGATACCTGTTGGAGAGGTGGTATCCTCCGCACTATGCACATGTGGGGTCTCCGCGGTCGCCTGCCCCTTTTTATTGATTCCTTTTTAACAGATAGAAAGTTTAGGGTACGTGTGGGTTCCGTACAGTCACAAGTCTTCCTCCAGGAGAACGGAGTGCCTCAGGGCTCCGTCTTGAGCGTAGCCCTTTCTTCCATAGCGATCAATCCAATTATGGGTTGCATTCCACCTAATGTCTCAGGCTCTCTTTTTGTCGATGACTTTGCGATCTACTGCAGTGCCCAGGGAACATGCCTCCTGGAGCGCAGCCTTCAGCGTTGTCTTGACAGCCTGTACTCAGGGAGTGTGGCTAATGGCTTCCGGTTCTCTGAAGAGAAGACGGTTTGCGTCAACTTTCGGCAATATAAAGCGTTCCTTCCGCCGTCCTTACATATCGGTCCTGTTGTTCTCCCATTCGTGGAAACAACTAAGTTTCTAGGGCTCACACTGGACAGGAAACTTCGTTGGTCTCCGCACGTCTCTTACTTGGCTGTCTGTTGTACACGTTCCCTTAATGTCCTCAGAGTTCTTAGTGGTTCATCTTGGGGAGCGGATCGTACTGTCCTGCTTCGCTTGTATCTGTCCATAGTCCGATCAAAGCTGGATTATGGGCGCCTCGTCTGCTCGGCCATCCCTCTTACGCTGTCTCAACTCCATCCACCATCAGGGATTACGTCTTGCGACCGGAGCATTGTACACAAGTCGCGTCGAGAGTCTTCATGCTGAAGCTGCCGAATTACCGTTGACCTACTGGCGCGACGTACTGCTTTGTCGGTATGCCTGCCGGCTGTTGTCAATGCCCGACCACCCCTCTTATCAGTCCTTCGCCGATTCTCTCGACCGTCAGTATGGGTGGTACGTGTCTGCCCTGCCGCCCCCTGGAGTCCGCTTTCGTCGCCTGCTTGACACTTGGATTTTACCCTCCCTACCACCTTCAGAGAGGGTGGGAGCCCGACACCACCTTGGCTCCAGGCTCTGGTTCATATTCATGTCGACCTCAGCTCGCTCCCGAAGGAGGGTGCTCCGGCTGCAGTGTATTGCTCACGGTTTGTCGAACTACGTGCACGACTTGGCAGTCACACCTTTAATTACACTGATGGCTCCAAAACTGACGATGGTGTCGGCTGTGCCTTTGTCGTCCGGGCCGTCACCTTTAAATACCGTCTCCTCGACGAGTGTTGCAGCTTTACGGCCGAGCTTTTTGCTCTCCATCATGCCGTTCAGTATGCCCGCCGCCACCGCCATTCGTCGTACGTACTCTGCTCTGATTCACTCAGTGTTCTTCAGAGCCTTGGAGCTCTATATCCGGTCAATCCCTTGGTGCAACGGACCCAGCAGTCCCTCCATTCTTTCGCTGATGATGGCTCTCCTGTTGGCTTTGTGGGTTCCCGGCCATGTAGGAGTGCCCGGGAATGAGGCTGCTGATACTGCGGCCAAGGCTGCAGTCCTCCTGCCTCGGCCAGCCTCCCATTGTGTCCCGTCATCTGACACTAGTGGGGTTGTTTATAAGAGGCTTTTGTCATTGTGGTGGGATACTTGCTCATCACTTCAAGCAAACAAGCTCCGGGCCGTAAAACCGTTCCCTACTGCTTGGACAACCTCCTCCCGACCATCTCGGCGAGAGGTGGTCCTTCTGACCAGGTTGCGGATTGGGCATTGCCGGTTTAGCCACCGCTACCTGCTCTCCGGTGACACAGCCCCGCAGTGCCCTTGCGGTCATGCATTGACAGTGCGCCATGTTTTATTGTCGTGTCCCCGTTTTAGTCAATCTCGTGTTGTCCTGTCTCTGCCATCTACTTTAAAGGATATTTTAGCTGATGACGATCGAGCAGCTGCTCGTGTTCTTCGTTTTATTACTTTCACTGGCTTGTCCAAAGACATCTTTCACTTTATCTGCATCTTTGTAAGAACTTTCTGGTGTCCCTCCCTTGAATTTTACTAGATTCTATGTGCTCCTATAATTGTGACTGGGCCCTAATGTTCTCAGTAGTTGAGCGCCCTTAAACCCCCCCAAAAAAACCTTAGTGGACGAATGTCTCTTCACATACCCTTGCGTCAGAGACGTCCACGGGGCTACCAGCATGCAGTCAACATATGAGGGTGATCCCAAAAGTAAGATGTATTTTTGATGAGTACATAGACTTATTTCTACAGTGGTTTATATCAGTTTAGACCTTTAACATTTAGCTGTTTTTTGACATAATCACCATTACTGTAGTTTTGGTATGCCCCTGTCTACCAGCTCGCCGCCATGCTGTCAGATAGTTACTTCCTCTTTCACTTTGTCGTCGGAGCTGAATCGCTGGAACCACAATTAACGCTGACAGGTTCTGTAAAAGGCCGGCCGCTGTGACCGTGCGGTTCTAGGCGCTTCAGTCTGGAACCGCGTGACCGCTACGGTCGCAGGTTCGAATCCTGCCTCGAGCATGGATGTGTGTGATGTCCTTAGGTTAGTTAGGTTTAAGTAGTTGTACGTTTTAGGGGACTAATGACCACAGATGTTAAATCCCATAGTGCGCAGAGCCATTTTTTTGAAGGTACTGTGAGACTGAAAAACTGGGCAATTCAGAACCGGAGAAGAGGAATGTTCAGCAAGGGCGTACACGATCGCCCACATATCTCGGCAAACCGTTGCTCTCCTGCAACAATTTCAGTGGAACCTAATCACCCACCTATAGTCCTAACTTGGCGCCGAGTGACTATCATCTGATCCCTAGGTTAAAGCAACATTTGGCTGGGAAGTCACTCAGCTCCCACGACTAATTGAAAGAAGTGGTTCATAACTTCCTGAACAGCATGGCGGCGAGCTGATATGACACGGGCATACAAAAATGCATCTATAGAAATTAGGTCGAAAAATAGCTAAATGTTAAAGCTGTAAACTGATGTAACTCATTGTAGAGATAAGCAGGTCTATGTACTTACAAAAACAATAGACCTTACTTCTGGGACTACCCTCGTACATGCGAAAGAGCTTAGCTACCAGCGCGATCTTGTTGGGCGTCTCTGATGCAAACTGAGGAATGGCCGCTGCCGTCGAGTATTGCTGGATGTACTCTGAAACTTACAGCGCCAGCTATTGGTATTTTTTTATGAGAGAGAGTGCACCACAGCTGTATCTTCAGGATGTCTTTGCCTCACACGACTAGTTTCGAGGGCACATTACCACAATCCTCAAACCCTACCGCTGCCAAGAGGATTAAATTTCCTTGCCGCATTTATTGTCTAGTCCTTGTTACTAGCACACGTGGGCTGGCTTTCAGCAGTGATCTCTATTCGACACAGTGTTCTCTTCGCGCGTTTATTGGGGACAACACGGTGTCGAGTAGATGCCTAACAAAAGCTAGCCCACGTGTGCTATCAAAGAGGACTCTACAATGAATGCGCCTATCTAATACTCATACGGTAGTGGCGGGGCCCGATAGTGGCGGTAAAGTGTCGCTGAAACGAGTCGTGAGACAAATTCTCAAGATACAGCTGTGATGGCACTTCCTCTCATACGAATCAGCTGAAGACCGTCGTCCATGCAATAGGATGGACATTCATACGTTTGTTTGTCCAATGACATTTCCTCCTGTGTCAATAAAATACTGTTCAACTTCGTCGTTTCGAGCAGTGGTTCTTTAAACAGCTTTCTGAAACTGGAACTTGCACAATGAGAGACCCAGGGTCACTAAACGAAGATTCACTAAGCCAGGCGTCGTCGTAATGTAAAGACTACATTGGTGCTTGGAAGTTGCGTCTTCAGAGCTCCTTGTTATTTTGTTGCGTTTAGAAGTATGGCGAGCAAAGGAAATGTTCCTCACTGCAGTGGGTGACACAACTGTTACTCAAGACACAACGTTGGAAAGAGATTAGGTTCTGAGGTCTTGCACCTAAAGACTATCTGGTGAAATGAATCCAATAAAAGTCCACAATTAGTCTCTGCAATCATACAAATATTTCATCCTACTAAACGTTAAGATGGGCGAGACTCAAAGGCTGAGGAGATGGTAAACAGAGCACGTCTAGCCTTGAGTGATGCCCATCAGATAGACAGGGGCGTCTCTCTCTCTCTCTCTCTCTCTCTCTCTCTCTCTCTCTCTCTCTCTCTCTCTGATCCTGACCTTGTTCCTTCCTGTCGCCACAAAGAACTTTGGCCCGCCAACACTTCTCCTGGCTGACCGACTCCAACCGGGTAGTTGCCACGACTGAGTATTAGTCTTCGTCCAACCAGCCAGTTTTGCTCGTACAGCCAGGTAAGACACATCATCAGAACAGAGTTCGACAATAAGTCATCTATATTTGGGCTCATTAGTTCGTGGCCGATAAACCACTATCATTTCCAATTGTTCTGTTCGATTCGTTTACACCCAGATTATTCTCACTGCCTCCATTTCACGGGTCCTCTAAGGCAGAAAGTATGTTGCCTGGCTTCTGGTCACGTACGCTCTAGGAATACTTCCAGTAAACGCCTGTAATGCGGCGTGTGTTGCAGTTACGAGTATCTCCGCGACACTCCTGCACTTGCCAAATTCATCCCACTTAAAAAAATAAAAAATCTGCAGATAGGATTAAAATACACGTAACATTGTACTGAGAAAGGCTGAAAGCAAGGGGAAACTACGGCCGTAATTTTTCACGAGGGCATGCAGCTTTACTGTATGGTTAAATGATAGCGTCCTCTTCGGAAAAATATTCCGGAGGTAAAATAGTCCCCCATTCGGATCTCCGGGCGGGGACTACTCACGAGGACGACGTTATCAGCAGAAAGAAAACTTGCCGTCTACGGATCGGAGCGTAAGATGCCCGATCCCTTAATCGGGCAGGTAGGTTATAAAATTTAAAAACCGAAATGGATAGGTTAAATTTAGATAGAGTGGGAATTAGTGAAGTTCGGTGGCAGAAGGAACAAGACTTTCGGTGAGGTTGAATACAGGGTTATAAATACAAAATCAAATAGGGGTAATGGCAGGAGCAGGTTTAATCATGAATAAAATATAGGAATGCGGGTTAGCTACTACCAACAGCATAGTGAACGCATTATTGTGGCCAAGATGGACACGAAGCCCATGCATACTACAGTAGTAAAAGTTTATATGCCAACTAGCTCTACAGACGATAAAGAAATAGAAGAAATGGATGATGAGATAAAAGAATTTATTCAGATAGTGAAGAGACGAAAATTTAATAGTCATAGGAGACTAGAATTCGAGAGGAGGAAAAGGGAGAGAAGGAAACATAAAGGGGAATATGGATTCGGGCTAAGAAATGAAAGAGGAAGCCGTCTGGTAGAATTTCGCACAGAGCATAAGTTAATCATAGCGAACAGCTGCTTCAAGAATCATAAAAGAAGGTTGTATACATGGAAGAATCCTGGAGATACTGAAAGGTATCAGATTATATAATGGTAAGACAGAGATTTAGGAACCAGGTTTTAAATTGGACATTTCCAGGGGCAGATGTGGACTGTGACCACAATCTATTGCTTATGAACTGTAGATTAAAACAGAAGAAACTGCAAAAAGGTGGGAATTTAAGGAGATGGGACATGGATAAACTGACTAAAGCAGAGGTAGTACAGTGTTTCAGGGAGAGCATAAGGGAGCAATCGACAGGAATGGGGGAAAGAAATACAGTAGAAGAATGGGTAGCTTTGAGGGATAAAGTAGTGAAGGCAGCAGAGGATCAAGTAGGTAAAAAGACGAGGGCTAGTAGAAATCCTTGGGTAACAGAAGAAATATTTAATTGATGAAAGGAGAAAATATAAAAACGCAGTAAACGAAGCAGGCAAAAGGGAATACAAACGTCTCAAAAATGAGTTCGACAGGAAGTGCAAAATGGCTATGTAGGGATGGCTAGAGGACAAATGTAAGGATGTAGAGGCTTATCTCACTAGGGGTAGGATAGATACTGCCTACAGGGGAAATTAAAGAGACCTTTGAAGAAAAGAGAACCACTTGTATGAACATCAAGAGCTCAGATGGAAACCCAGTTCTAAGCAAAGAAGAGAAAGCAGAACGGTGGAAGGAGTATATAGAGAGCCTATACAAGAGCGATGTACTCGAGAAAATTATGGAAATGAAGAGGATGTAGATAAAGATGAAATGGGAGATACGATACTGCGTGTAGAGTTTGACAGAGCACTGAAAGACCTGAGTCGAAACAAGGCCCCCGGAATAAACATTCCACTGGAACTACTGACGGCCTTGGGAGAGCCAGTCATGACAAAACTCTACCATCTGGTGAGCAAGATGTGTGAGACAGGCGAAATACCCTCAGACTTCAAGAAGAATATAATAATTCCAATCCCAAAGAAAGCAGGCGTTGACAGATGTGAAAATTACCGAACTATCAGTTTAATGAGTCACAGCTGCAAAATACTAACACGAATTCTCTACAGACGAATGGAAAAACTAGTAGAACCGACCTCGGGGAAGATCAGTTTGGATGCCGTAGAAATACCGGAACACGTGAGGCAATACTGACCCTACGACTTCTCTTAGATAATAGTTTAAGGAAAGGCAAACCTACATTTCTAGCATTTGTAGACTCAGAGAAAGCTTTTGACAATGTTAACTGGAATACTCTTTTAAATTCTACAGGTGGCAGGGGTAAAATAGAGGGAGCGAAAGGCTATTTACAATTTGTACAGAAAGCAGATGGCAGTTAAAATTGTCGATGGGTATGAAAGGGAAGCATTGGTTGGGGAGTGAGACAGGGTTGTAGCCTATCCCCGATGTTATTCAATCTGTGTATTGAGCAAGCAGAAAAGGAAACAAAAGAAAAATTTGGAGTAGGTATTAAAATCCATGGAGAAGTAAATACTTTGAGGTTTGCCGATGACGTTGTAATTGTCAGACAGCAGAGGACCTGGAAGAGCAGTTAAACGGAATGGACAGTGTCTTGAAAGGATATAAGAGGAACATCAACAAAAGCAAAGCAAGGATAATGGAATGTAGTCGAATTAAGTCGGGTGATGCCGATTGAATTAGATTAGGAAATGAGACATTTAAAGTAGTTAAGTAGTTTTGCTTTTTGGGGAGCAAAATAACTGATGATGGTCGAAGTAGAGAGGATATAAAATGTAGACTGACAATGGCAACGAAAGCGTTTCTGAAGAATAATAATTTAACACCGAGTATAGATTTAAATGTCGGGAAGTCGTTTCTGAAAGTATTGTATGGAGTGTAGCCATGTACGGAAGTGAAACATGGACGATAAATAGTTAGGACAAGAAGAGAACAGCTTTCGAAATGTGGTGCTACAGAAGAATGCTGAAGATTAGATGGGTAGATCACATAACTAATGAAGTACTGAGTAGGATTGGGGAGAAGAGAATTTTGTGGCACAACTTGACTGGAAGAAGGGATCGGTTGGTAGGACATGTTCTGAGGCATCAAGGGATCACAAATTTAGCATTGTGAAACGTCCCCTTAGAAAAATTTATACACGACTGTGCTTAAACTGACACTCAATATTTTTAGCGCAACGCAGACTGACTTCCAAAACTCCCTACGAAAGAATGGCCCTGACTAACATTAACCTTTACGTTTCTCAAATCACTTACCTCACAAAAATCTTCGTTACTCAAGCTACTGCAATTCAGCGAGCGCCATTACTGCCAGCTAAACAAAAGATTCAAACCATTAAGGCACTAACTACTGATAGGCATAGTTAGCAAATGAAAGATTTTAATAGAGAACAAACAATGTATTTACCTTAAGTCATAATATATATAGCAGTTCATGACATCCAGTCTTACAAATTTCAAAACTCCATCACTCTTCCCACATCCACCACTGCTGGCGGCTCACCTCCAACTGCGCAACGCTACGCGCCGCTAACAGCCCTCTGTCCAAAGCTATAATGGCAGACAACAACGCAAACCAGCCACAGACTGCACACGGCACAGCCAGTGATTTTCATACAGAGCGCTACGTGGCGGCGGCGTTACCTATAAAAAATCCTAAACAGTCTACTTACATAGCCCCCATGCTCCCCACAAAAAATTTTACAAATTGTTTTGGGCACTGGCCAATAATGATTTGATAAAATTTTTCATAATTACTATAACAAAGATATCAAATACACACACTAATTGATACAATGTTGGTCAAAAGCTAAAATTTTCTCAGTCCATAAAGACAGTCCTGATCGTTCATCACAGTAAAATTGCAGTGTTTTTCTCAGTCTGAGCAATAAAAAAATGCACTTGGAAGTAGTGGATTTCTATGCAGTCTTGAAGTAGTGTTGTCCTTCCAACGGAAAGACAGTGCTGACTCTTGACATGCAGACAGGTAATGGGCCACAACAGAGCAAACCCAGAGCAGAGTCAGTCGAAGTTCTAAAGAATATTGGTAAGTAGGTCGTCACAGAGTAGACCCATTGTAGTCCTGGTAGAGATTACGGTATTGGTGGGCCACCAGAGGTGCAGACCCACTGCAGTCCTCGTAGAAATAATGGTATTGGTGGGTCATCAAAGGTGTAGACCCACTGTAGTCCTTGTAGAGATGGCCAGCAGCCATCTGTTTGACTGTGCAGGCGCACAATCACCACTGAAGAGTCTTGCGGATAATATAGCTAGTCCATAACCCACGACTTGTCCACTCAAAGTTTTTGGAATTGTCCTTCGAACCAGCAATGCTGTTAACCAATCCTTTGCTGAATTATCAATACATGTGCAAACACGATCAGTCTCTACTTCTCACATATTGTCCATATACTATGACCAACAGAAACGTGTGCAGTGAAATGTAATTTAAAAGTTAATTAATTTGATGAACTGGTGTCAATTACAATTTTATAACATGAGAATACAATAACAAAGGTACAAAATAAATCATTGAACATAATAGTACAGATAACATTTGCAGTAATACAGGTTTTACAAAAGAATCGAAATAGCAAATACATCAGTGCTACAAAATTATGACATAAATACATGCATAAAAGATCAGAATAATTATTGAAACATCAACTTCACACATGAGCATTAAAACAGAACAGAATTAATAATGTCTAACATCTTTACAAAGTAATGTATTATTAATGCAAATTATATTATAGGATAACAGTATTCCATCATAGTTCAGTTACTCAAGCTACTGCAATTCAGCGAGCGCCACTTCTGCCAGCTAAATAAGATTCAAACTACTAAAGGTACTAACTACTGATAGGCATAGTTAGCAAATGAAAGATTTTAATACAGAACAAACAATGTATTTACATTAGTCATAATATATATATCAGTTCGTGACACCAATTCTTACAAATTTCAAAACTCCATCACTCTCCCCACATCCACCACTGCTGGCGGCTCACCTCCAACTGCGCAACGCTACGCGCCACTAACAGCCCTCTGCCCAAAGCTATAATGGCAGACGACAATGCAAACCAGCCAGACTGCACACGGCACAGCCAGTGATTTTCATACAGAGCGCTACGTGGCGGCGGTGTTACCAATAAAAAATCCTAAACAGCCTACTTAAAATTGGAGTGCAGCGTGGAGGGTAAAAATCGTAGAGGGAGACCAAGAGATGAATTCACTAAGCAGATTCAGAGGGGATGTAGTTTGGAGTAAGTACTGGAGGATGAAGCAACTTGCACAGGATAGAGTAGCATGGAGAGCTGCATCAAACCGGTCTCGGGACTGAAGACAACAACAATATGTACGTCATCGGTGTTTCAGACCTGAAAATATTTCTGGAACCATATATTTTCCTTTCATTAAAGCACCTATGCCTTGGGTTTCAGGCAGGGTCTCCCATTTCGTCAGATGCTCAGGTGCCATTCTAATGTCTAATGCCTCTGCAGTGTTGTCAAAATTCGGGGGAATAATAAATATGCTGAGGCGTGAGTGAGAATTTAGATTGAGAAGAGACGTGCTAGGGTAGTATGTGTAGTTATGCAAAGCCACTGTGCGTGCCAAGGTGGTGTAGTGATCAATGCATCTGCCTAGTAAGCAAGAGACCTGGATTCGAGTCCCGGCATTCGTAAAATTATACGTCGCTTCAGTCTGCATATACACATCAATTACGGTGTAATAAGCTTGCCAACTGTTCATGCTCAGTGCGTTTTGTGTATGATCAGTTAGCTGTACGTTCACTGATGGTAAGCGTAGATACACATAAGTGCTCCTACTCTGAGGTATAATTTTCTTCTGTTCCAGCAACGGAACCATAACAGCAATCGCTGTTTGGCTTTCACTCTGCACTGAAATTTTATGGCTAGTTGTGTTAATAAGAAATTAGATTCTCGTAGTAGCATAAGAGGACTAATTTTCTGAAACATACTACTGAATTGTCATTTGCAAGGCTCAGAACGCCGCATAGAAAACTTAATTCTGCTTCATTACGCAAGCTTGTATGTAATATTGAAACATTTCTTTGCAGTCAAGCAGGGGACTGGGCATATACGGCGTTCATTGTGCACAATTTTTAACACGTAGCTTTTTGCAGCTATTGATTGACTCTCCGCTCTTCCGGCAATTGAACTTCTGCAGACCTGTAATCGAAGGCGGGAGTTAAGACGTAACTTTGGCGTAGAGATTACGCGGGTAAGTTCAGCTGTATGCCCAACCGGGAACTCGCTCCTGAGGTCGTGCTAATCTCAACTTGCGCCCATGCTGCCAGCCCTGTGGCCGAGATGGGAAAACTTACCTCGGCGGCAGAAGCGGCAACCGCAGCCCTCTAACGAACCAATAACCAACCGCGCGCCCGCCGGCTTTCCGCGTGGCTGCGCGGGACTCCCCCGCCGTGACGTGTGCAGTCGCGCTGGGTGCTGATTGGCCGCGTCTGCTCCACTGAGCTCGCGTTATGCGGTGCTGGTCGCTCAGGCGCGAGATTGCACTTCGGCAGGACCCTCACTTCGGGCGCAGAGGCGCAGCTGTCGTCCATTTTCCGTGTCACTACGCCAGCCGTCGACCCGTCAAACTACCACCGCCGTATACATATCTTAAGAAATCTTCATCCATGTTCTTTTTCCATCAGATAAGGAAGCTGCAGTACATACAGCATGTCGTCATATCCATGGTAGGCAATGAAAACCTTGTAACTCTGCTTCGTTGAATTTTATAGGAGAAGCAAAAAATTTCTTCAAAAAGACAAAGATCTTACATGTAACTACATAGCTGAAGGGTAGTTAGACATATTAGAAATTCCATGCCCTTTCAGATCCCTTTGATAATAGTGGGGTTTTCACGCACAGATATCGTTGTTTCCATTTCCTACCATTGACATAGAGATAAAACAACGATCAGGTGTGGGGTGGGTGCTGATAGCAGGTGACTTCCATAGTAAACGTTAATTTTACTAAAGTGTCTTCAGTCAACACTTTGATAACAGCTTACTTCAGAATACAGGGTATGGGTTACTGATACTGTTAATCATCCGTATCCTACAGACACTCGACGACACTTTCCCCATACAAGACGGGCAAACAGATTGCTGCTCACCCTATCGGCGAGCTCGTTAATACGAGTGGTGTCTAGAAAGTAAGTTCCAGTCAGTCGGGAAAAAGGAACCACAGTAATAATACGGTTAAAAGTTACATAAATCTGTTGAGCAGTCTCTAGTATGCCCGATGATCGCGTCACGTGACACTTCAGTCCCGAGCGCACATTGACCCAAGCAGATGTCACCCGCTAAGTATGAATGTTTGCCGAGACAGGACTCGAAATTTCACGCACGCAGACATAACGTGACGGTCAAGAACATAGTTTCCACCACAGTTCTTGACCGCGCGCAACAGGGGCAGTGAGGACTCACTGCAGTACTTTCAACGGGTTGTTTTTAATCACCCATCATGCAGCGTGGACGTGGCTCCGTCTGTTATCTGTGCTCACTTGAGCTGCTGGCGATGAAGACGATATTTCGGCACAACGAGCTGCACACCAGCATAAATAATTTGCGGAAAGCACAGACGGCAGCCTTCTATGACGAGGCAATTGGAAAGTTAGTACAACGCTACGACAGATGTCGAAGTCGGAGCGGCGACAATGTACAGCAATAGCTGGAATATGTAGCTAAATGTTGCCGAGAGAACATTATTTCTTTTCACTGTGATTTCCATTTCGCGGTCTATCGGAGCTTGTCTCCTGGATAATCCTCTGTAGCGTTGCTCTTGGGGGTAAAAGAAAAAGAATTACTTTTCATTTTTTGAAAAAATGACGAAAAAGTGAATATTTTGGTGGGCCACTATTATAACACAAGTTGAGCATTAAATACCTGAATAAGAGAAACATCATTTCTGTGCGTTTTTATATTCGCGATGTAGTCATACCCGGAACAACACTAAAGGGCCAGAAGGTTTATAGACTTCAAAAGAAATTCAACACTACACAAAAAAGAATTGGTTCAGAAATAATAGGAAAAAAATGTTCCTTCTGCCTCATGCTGCATTCGGCCCATCAGCGTGATCGTAATTTCTGATGATGAACTAACACGCAATAATTATCAATTAAGTAAATGAGACGGAAATCATAAAGGTTAATTTACTAAAATAAGTACACTTATCTTGAATACACTTTTTTAATGCTACGTACCTTTTCATATTCAATTACAATAATTGACCATAGTGGTTAAATACTTAATACATAAGTCAAAATGTCCTCTTGATGCTGTCCGTTCGTAATTAGTTACAAGAAACTACGAGTTTTCTGATTGAAAAAATTAGCATTCACTCAATATTTTCACATGAAATATAAAATACCGTTGCAGAACGCAGCAAGTGTGCGTCCGCCTTTCATGGAATACAAACAGTAAAAGGTGAGGCGCCAATTGCCTCACTTGTCTTAAAACAACAGAATTTTTTTTATATTATTAATCGATACATGTACACAGATTTACAGGCACCGCGCAAGAACGGCAGAGATAAAGAATAATAGATTCTGTCGCTGCTATGCAATGGTTCATTTTTTACTTTACAATTGTTCGATAACTGTAAACCATCAGGCGTGTACTGTTCGGCGTATGTGTTTGTTAGGCGAAAATTACTAATTCACACCTCGTTCATAAGAGGAAAAATAGCAGTTCTGGCACACTTCTGAGTCATTTCCGACGATACCTTTCTCGGGTGCTCGTTGACTGGGACAACATGAAAAGTGCTGTTACATCAGATGTCTCACCCACTCCTGTCACTTCGAAAGTCTTCGTGATGCTCGGACTTAACGTTCTCTTCCTTCAACGTTTTGTGTGTGTGTGTGTGTGTGTGTGTGTGTGTGTGTGTGTGTGTGTGTGTGTGTGTGTGTGTGTGTGTGTGTGTTTCATCCTTAGCGTCCATTTCTCACGTGTGTGTGTGTTTCATCCTTAGCGTCCATTTCTCACATTTTGTACCGTTCTTTCGAACAGTATTTGTACTTAATTATGCAACAGCTTATGAAGTTGGAAAGAGTGTTCACGATATTTTCAGACGCATTGAGTTAATAATAGAGTTAAACCAGTATAGTTGATAGTAGCTACGGAGGTAAAAAGTTGGTTTTATCCTCTATTCATTTCAGTTTCCCGCAAAATGTGCAAGGTGTTAACTAAGGTGGCCTGTGAAGCGACGCTTAGGACGGAGGGGGCGAGATACTGTGGGATCAAATGCTTCCTGAGGTAGGAGATGAAAGCTGTATTGAACCTGTCACTGGCACACTATTTGCATACGTATGTTTTTCGTATGTCTGGAGTCTGCAGTTGCTATCATAACTCGTTACGTTGGATGCAGCACAGAATGCTGCGACATAACGTATGCGTGAAATGTGTGCAGCCGAAGCGGCGAGTTGCAGAAGTGGGGCGAATAACTGGGTCACACAATCACGCCGGGTTTTTTGCACGTAATGAATTTTCTGCTATCTGCCGGGCGCATCGAATAATTGGAATAATTGAGCGTGCTGCGGTCTCGCGGACAGATGCGGAAACTGCTGGCGTTATCTAGTGTAGCGCTGTTAATATTCGGGCGGTCAGCACTATTGGTGATGAGTTCGCTGGCGCATGTGTTACGTATGGGCCGCTGCATAGCGATAAACAGCGGGACACGCCAGGACAGCGGCTGTTAGCGGAGTGCAGAGCGCTGACACCAGTTACGTCACACAGTGCCATGTTCACGTAGTGCGTCCAAAACCAGCAGGCAAGTTCCAACGACGTGCCACGGAACACTACCAAGTGGTTTAATTAAGGCGGTTGTGTGTGTGTGTGTGTGTGTGTGTGTGTGTGTGTGTGTGTGTGTGTGTCTCCTAATTCTCGTTACTGGAAAAGTCGAGCTATACTTACGCGACGTGTCTTTCCAGTCAACTAGTCAGTCACTCATTTTCGAGCAGTCGTACTAACCTCCACCAGACACTTACTTAGAGAGATAGATCTTCACTGTAGCCTCACAGTGTGTTATGAAATTTATTAACAATCTGAACGAATTCAAAAATAATAGCAGTGTACATGGCTACAACACTAGGAGAAAGGATCTTCAGTACTCAAGGTTAAATCTTTGTCTCAGAAGGGGGTAAATTATGCTGCCGCCAAAGTCTTTGGTCACTTACCTAATAGCATCAAAAGTCTGACATATAGCCATATAGCATTTAAAAGGAAATTAAAAGAATTTCTTAATGGCAACTCCTCCTCATTAGACGAATTTTTGGATATAAGTGGGTAATTCCCCAACCCCCATAAAAAATTAAATATATTACGTAATATTTTGTGTAATGTAATATCTTCTATAGACGCCTTTTATTAACCTGACACGTGTCACACCTTTACGAAGTGTTGTATTCATGGTCTGTGTAACAAGTACTAATCCCCGTTTCCTCACGATAAATAGCCCGTCAACGCAAAATTGATTATGCTTTTTCTAGGGTGTGTCAGTGAGTCTCGTCATAGTGGCTTGTAAAATCTGATGCCACAAACATTCACACATTCACAAAAGTGGGACAGAACCCTGATGCTGAGTTCGCAGCCCTGAAATGGAGACGTTATAACTTCAGCTAGTATAATATACAAATACTTCGGAAACCTTTGGTGTTCGTTGGTAAGTTAACGTACTTACAGGGAATAAGTGTTCCACAGCTCTAACAATTCTTTGATCAATTTAGAAGATTTAGAGGGCCAGCACCATTACAAAACGCTGTGTTACCGCATGAGACAAATTACCAGGCAATGTTTTAATGGACATAATTTGCGGTTTTGGCTATTGTGACAGTCCTGTGGGATCGGAGAGCAGGTAGATAATTGGAGGAGGTGCTAGAAGAATAAACGGACTTAGAGGTACACAATCATCACTAACCATGTTGTTCCGATGGAATTGTTAAATTTTGGAGTGCCTTTCTGACGTTCTAACCTTGCCAGCCGTTTTCCTGATATACTGGGATTCACAGGATATAGTGAGATCTGCAATTCGAATTCAATTCGATGTTACGGGCCACTGATCAGTTACGTGCTAAATACTTTTGTACAGTGTCTAAAGTCAAACTGAAGTTGGCCATCTTCATCAAGCACTACTAATACATGGTATTGAGTGTGTATGCTGTACTGAACCGCGGACCTATAAACGATGCCGAGTCTTCGTCCCGCCGTAGCCCTCAGTGGTTCACAACCCAACAACAGGTCACAGCAGTCCACCCACATCACCGCCGCCACTCACCAAACCCAGAGTTATTCTGCAGTTCGGCCCCAAGTGGACGCTCAGGAACGTCTCATACTAGACGAGTGTAACCGGCACGCCTTCCTGCTCGGGAAGTAGCAGGTCAGACCGCGCGGCTAGCCGGGCAGGCTAATAACGAAGTAGTGACGAGTTAATCAGGGTGAGATGATCAATAATTCTTTCGCCGACGACGGTGAAATTCACATTTCAGATACTTGGCCGTGGAAGGTAAGTGACTTTAGCGCTATTTAAAGGAAAAATAGATTCTTTCCTCATGTCTTCATCAAATGAGGGAGAACTTGGTGTGTCAAGAGTTGTCTTTCAACACGGCCTCAGTTCTGATCGCTAGCAGTGGAGACACTTACTGCCGTAGAGATTTGTATATGTTCATTGCCAATTGTGCAGCGTACTTAGTTGCGCTGGCTGTGCACTGTCGTCTGTTTTGTAGGTGATAGGTAGCAGAATGTTTTTTGGTTGCACTACTTTCATTGCGATTTTTTCGAAAAAGTTTAGGTACCGTTGCCAGCCCATCGCGGGATTACCTTCTACTCCAGTTCAGAAAAGGAAGCCGTGTATCAGGCGCTCCTGGAAGCTCAAACACAGGTGTTTGGTACTTCGTCTGCGTACTTGAAATATGCATTGAGGAGAAACTTACTACTGACGTCTCATGAATTAAGAAAAATGTGAAGTCATTGTGACCCCAGAAGGCAACCGTGACCAATATCGCCAGGCGACTATAGCAATAAACGCCTATCGCCGTTTTAAAACATTACCCAACCAATCCATCATTTGCAGCATGGAGGAAAAAAATTATTTTATCTTACAAGGGGCAGAAGACAAATATGAAAGGAAAGATAGCGACAAAAATTCATATGTAACACACCGTGAGGATTACGAAGTTTCTCAAAAGGTACGCCGGAACTTGGCAGCGTCCATTCTGGCCTAATGAATTCCTCGAGAGCAATGCAGTCTTCAGATGCTTCAAATTAATCATTTAAGGACTTACTCCCATTATTACAGTAGGAAATAAAAGGGCCGTCTTGTAACTTTTTTGTATTAGTCTTGGGCCACACAAATTATACAATTTCCTGTTTAAAGTACCTAGGTCACCAGATTACAGCTTTAAAAATGAAATTCAGGATATTGAAATACTGAGGAACGTAATTACAGACTAACCAACCTCGGAAAACTAAAACCGTGAGAAACGTTCTTCTCATATTCTTACTACAGAGACGTTTAGTTAAAATCACCATACATTGTTTCCGAAATAAGATTTGTAGTCAAAGGATCAAGTGCAGCAAGGGGTCAAAGTCCCGTCCGACACATTGTCTTCATTCCCTTGTACAGGTGATGGTTCTTTGTATTTGCAACTGCGAATACATATGACGTATTTCAAGAATACTGTAGTCGCTGCAGTGCCTACTGTCTCGGACATTTATGGGTGTTTGAAGGAACACCGCATAGTTGGTAACACAGGCACTGCAATATTGCGTTTATGAGAAGCTGGTCGATTATATCGTACCTCACCCTTTTTAACCCGTAACACATTAATTGTGCTAACTGAACTGCTGATAACAATTCGGAACTAAGGCGATACCTTCCGCTGATACATGATACCTAGCAACCAGCCTCTGCATTGCTCCACGTCTCAGTAAGAGGCTCCCTGGTGTCGGTTCAGCTGTGTGTGTTCCTTTTTGTTCCCGCTTCAGCCACATGACCAACAGTCTACTCGGGCAGTTTCAGAAGGTATGAAAGGTCCCAGGTGGATTTGATACTTGGTTGACATCAAACGATTAGTCAGCGTTCGAACTACTGAGATCGCTTGATCCAGCCGTTTCGCTGTTACTGCTTCTCTACTGACAACGTAATACACCACGCCTCCTTTTATATTGCGCATACGCATCACGTTAGGTGTAGTGGTCAGTTCAATCCGGGTACTTCCGATCACATAGTGCGTGTTCACATCGTCAGCACCTCTCTGGATGTGTTCAGCAGACAAGTTAATATATAACGTATCTGTTAAATTAATAATTCATTTCCTAGTGTATATGGTTCTCGGACGAGACGTCGGATGTCGTAGTGAAAACTCCACAATATTTCATCAGCGCAACTGGCCGGCATCTTCAGGTGCGACGAACACAATGCAAAGGCAGGACCAGAGCCCCCTATTTATGCCAGTCTTAGGCAGGAAGTGCGCGTGCGTGGAGGCGCCAAATTCGATGGTCAATAGCGACGATATCAACAGATTGCTGGAAGGACAGCAATGCCACCTACAGGATGAACAACCAAAGACGTCGGCGCACGCGCGGAGGCTGCCGTTGCTGCTGTGCGCTGCCATCGGCCGCCCCAGCGACCTCTGTCGGAAGCCGCAAGCAGAAATTCGCGTCCTCGTAGGCGCGTGACTATCCTCCCGTTGCCAACAGAATATTTGTTGCTACCGAATAGTCATCCGTCGTATGACCAATAGTACTCCTCTCTGCTCGATGCGACTTCAGTATAGCCACTGCTGGATCCCAAGCTGTACTGAGCTGAAAGTGCCTGTCTCTGTTTACAAGATTCGTCGAGCTACGTATTTTAATAACTGTCCCAGTACGAACTCGTCGATGCGACAATTTTGATGTCAATAGTTCATGGAATGACCTGTACTGAGACAATGCTCGGCAACTGCAGACTTCTCCGGTTGTTCCAGAGGAGTGTAGCGTCGGTGCTCAGTACGTCTCTCTCCTACAGTGCGACAAGTTTGTCCAGTGTAAGACATGCTGCAGCTACAAGAAATCTCGTAAACACCGGGTCGTCTTAGGCCAAGGCTGTCCTTAGATGAGCCCAAGACAGCTCTCAGTGCGCCGAAGTCTTAGGTTCTTCATCCTGTAGGTGGCGTAGCTGTCATTCCAGCTATCGGTTCATATCGTCGCTATTGACCATCGAATTTGGCAGCTCCACGCACGCGCACTTCCTGCCTAAGACTGACATAAATAGGGGGCTCTGATCCTGCCTTAAGTGTGTTCATAACACCTGAAGATATCGGCTAGTAGCGCAGATAAAACATTGTGGAGTTTTCACTAGGACATCCGACGTCTCGTCAGAGAACCATATATACATTACCGTCGGGAAAGCCTCAAGCAACTCATTTCTTTGTATTTAAATCTTACCTGGTTCCCTCTGTAAACAGATCATTTAATGACTACTCAGCAACAACTGGTATGGTGCTTGTGGCCTGAAGTGAAATGAAAGGAGTGGCAACACGTGTTTGGTGCGCTACGCCAGCGGCCAGCGACAGCACGCAGCGGCACACAGTGTGAGGTGCCCCGTGGCCCGCGTCGTGTTTGCGGCCGCATCCTTCCGGCCGGCGTCGGCTCGCGGAAGGACGCTGCGGCGCACCCCGGCTGTGACGTCACGGGCGGCCAGCGACCCCGGCGACGGCGCAGGGGTCTAGGTCGCACCGCGCCGTGCCGCGGCTGCGTTGCAGCAAACGTCAGTTCCGGTTGGTATCTCCTTGTTCGGGAAACGCGTTTTTATCCCGTGGAAAAGTTCGTGACCCCTACGCTGACAGGGTGTTGCTCAAGTCCGAAGACTGGTTTGATGCTGCTCTCCGAATAACTACAAAAACATACATTCTTCTGAACCTGCTTACTGTATTCATTTATTGGTCTTCCTCTACGATTTTTACCCTCCACACTTCATCCAGTACTAAACTGAGGATTACTTGATGTCTCACAACGTGACCTATCAGCCAGTCTCTTTCTCTCGTCAGGTTGTGCCAGAAATTTTTCTCCCCCGTTCTGTTCCGTACCTCGTTAGTTACATGAGCTATCCATCTAATCTTCAGCACTCTTTTTCTAGCACCATATTTCAAAAGCTTTTATTCTCTTCCTAAACTGTTAATCGCCCACGTTTCACTTCAATACGTGGCTATACTCTCCACAAATATTTTCCTGAAAGACTTCCTGACACTTAAATCCATACTCGATATTAACAACTTTCTCTGCTTCAGGAACGCTTTCCTTGCCATTGCCAGTCCACATTTTACATCCTCCACTACGGCCGCCACCACTTTCGGTGCCCAAATAGCAAAACACACATACTTTGTGTGTGTAATGCAATTACATCAACACCACATGATTTAATTACACTACATTCCATTATAATTGGTTTGCTTTTATTGCTGTTCATCTTACATCCCCCATTCGAAATTGTCCTTTCCGTTCAACTATTGTTCAAAGTTCTTCGCTGTCTCACAATGTTATCGGCAAAACGCAAGATCTTTATTTCTCCTCCCTGAACTTCAATTCCTACCCCATTTTTTCTTTTGTCTCTTCACTGCTTGCTCAATGAGCGGACGGAACAACAGCGGGCATAGGCTACAAACCTGTCCCAAGCATTTCTCAAGTAATGCTTCCCTTTCATGCCCCTCGGCTCTTACTACTGCCATCCGGTTTCTGTTAAAGTTGCAAATAGTCTTTCGCTCCCTGTGCTTTACCACTGTTACCCTCGGAATTTCATCGTATTTCAGTCAATATTGTCAAAAGTTTTCTGTAAGTCTACAAATGCTATTAACGTAGGTTTGCCTTTCATTAATCTAGCTTTCATGAGAGGACTTCAGGGTCAGTATTGCCTTGCGTGTTCTTCAGTTTCTCCGGAATAAAAACTGATCTTCCCCGAAGTCGCCTTATACAAGCTTACCCGTTCTTCTTTGAAGAATTTGTTAGTATTTTGCAACTATCACACATTAAATTGATAATTTGGTAATTTTCACACGTGTTACCACCCGATTTCTTTGGAACTGTAACTATGACATTCTTAAAGTCCGGGGGTATTCAGCCAGTCTAAAGCGTCTTGCGTTTGACAGAGTTTAGTCTTGGCTGTCTCTCACAAGACTATCAGTAGTTCCGACAGAACATCTACTCTCGGGCCCTTGTCCCGACTTAAATCACTCAGAGCTCTTTCAAATTTTCTCGCAGGATCGTATCTCCCATCTCTCCTTCATTTACGTCCTCTCCTATTTCCATAATATCGCCCTTGGGTACATATCACTTCTATAGATCCTCTTACAGTACTCTAACCTTTAAGCTTTCCCTTCTTTGCTTAAGACTCGTTTCCCATCTGAACTCCAGCCGTTCATAAAGCTGGTTCTCTTCTTCCCAAACCTGTCTAATTGTCCTGTAGTCGGGATCTATCTTTGCATTGGTGAAATCTGGTTCTAAATTTTTAAGTTAGTCGTGTAGCCATTCCTGCTTAACCACTTTGCGCTTCCTGTCCATATGATTTTTCAAACGTTTGTATTCCCTTTCGCCTGCTTCATTTGCCGAATTCTTACGTTTTCTCCTTTTAGCAGTTAAATTCCCTTCAGTTATCCAAGAATTCCTCCTAGGCCTTGTCTCTTTACCTATCTGATACTCAGCTGTCTTCGCTATTTCATCTCTTAAATCTGCTCATTCGTCTTCTACTTTCCCCTGTTCGAGTCAAGCATGTCTCAGACTCCCCTTAAACTCCACGCAACCTCTGGTTCTTCGAATGTACTCAGGTCCCAACACTTTAATTTCCTAGCTTTTCCAATTTCTTCAGTTTTGTGATCAGTCAACATCCGCCATTTCCAGTATCCTAAAATTTAAAATCTGGTTCTGAAATCTGTATTACCATTAAATAATCAGTCTGAAACTTTGGTGTCTCCACGTATGGAACCTTCTTTCGTAGTTCTTAGTGCTAGCGATGACCAAATTATTATGTGAGCAAAACTGTGTTCCTTTCCCCAAGTCCGTATATCCACGTATTTTTCCTGTTTCCTACCGTCTTTTTCCAGTCCAACAACACAATAAAATTTCTCTTTTAACTGCCAGAATAATTTCTTGTATCTCTTCATACGTTCCTTCAATCTCTTCATCTGCGGATCTAATTGGCATATAGTACAAGTAGTTAATGTGTACTGTTGTGGTAGGCATTGGCTTCGTGTCGATCTTCGCCACCATAATGCGTTCACTATGCTGTCAATAGTAGCTTACCTGCATTCCTACTTGATTATAAATAAACCCACTCCTGCATTACCCTTGTTCGACTCTGTATTTATAACCCTGTAGTCACCTAACCAGGAGTCTTCCTTCTGCCACGGAACTTCACTTCAACCTATCCATTTCCATTTTTAAATTTTCTAACCCACCTGCCCGATTAAGGGATCTGACATTCCACCCTCCGATCCGTATAACGCCATTTTTGTATCTCCTGATAACATCCTCCTGAGATAAAAATGGGGGGGGGGGACGAGGAGGAGGGGAGGGGACTATTTTACCTTCGGAATATTTTACCCAAGGAGATGCCATCATCTGACCATGCAGAAGAGCTGCATGCCCTCGGGAAAAATTACGGCCGTTGTTTCCCCTTGCTTTCAGCCGTTAGCAGCATCAGCACAGCAAGCCGGATTCCGTTGATGCTAGGCCAGATAAGTCCATCGTCCAGACCGTTGCCCTGCAAGTTACATAAGCAAATTTGCTGATCTTCTGTGCTGTTAGACTGATGTTCATTTAAAAAGGTTCCGAACTACGTAACACTGTATAGATTAAAGAACGAAGGCGAAAATAATGTGGGAAGTGTTGCACGTACCATGTCAGGATCGCAGATCGCCACATTGTTATAACCAAAAATGGTGAAGGCAAACAAAAAGGGTTGTCTGGATCTGGAAAGTTACAAATTATGAAACATGCTAGAGAAATTGATACTGCATTCACTAGTCAGAAGCTAATCACACAAATCCTGTCAGTGAAACTACCTCGTGAGCCTCTAAGAAGCAGATATTGACCCATGACTGGATTGTAAAGAACTCTCATGATTTTCAGTAATCAAATAAGTGATGATGTAAACAAATTGTAGGAAATGGAGAGCACCGACAACTTGTGTGCAGCAACGAGTATTTTCCTTTGGAGGTGTTAGCCTGCCCGCGCGGCCGCTGGGTACAGAGCAACTAGCCCACAGTCACAGAAAACAACTTGGCGCCCGGGAAAAAACTTTTTCTCTCGGCAGCTGTGCTGGCAGTCTCCAGAGTCAGCCGCAAAAACACGCGCCCGCAGCTACTGTTCAGTTGGCTTTTCAGCTCCTTTCTTCGTCTGCTGCACGGATCCAGTTAAGCTGGAGTTGAGTGTGCCTGCAGGAATACTCCCGAAAAGGTCTGTGGTTTCACTCGCAAATTTGGTGCTTTGATTAGCGCGCACCGCACTGCGCAGTACTCCAGGGCTCAAAGGAAAAGATTGCTTTTGTTTGTCTTTAATGTAAATTTGTGAAAAGACACTCTACAGAAGCTGCTGCGATCACAAGCGTAGTTTCATTTTGGTCTCCGCTAGAGCGCTCATAAATGGGAAGGTCGGTCTGTGCAGCACAGTTCTTACTTGTAGCTCGACAAAGAGAAACATCAGCCTAGAAGTAAATCCTTGTGCAATGGAATGGCTGAAGTGCAGTATGACTACGGAGACGTCACTCTTCTAACGGACAATTATACCTTAGCAAGAAGGGGAGTTTCATAGTATCAAAGGTTCTACTAATCAATAATTTTTCATCTATCTTGATCATTTTAACGGTACCACGTTGCTTTGTTGGCATCTTACTTTGCATAATCCCTCTAAATGATGTTATTGAATACTGTATGTGTAAGAGGGTCAGTCAAAAAGTAATCTTTTTATTGGTCAAGAATTTCTAAAGCAATTACATACGTTAAATCACATTGACGATTAATTTGAGTTCTCAATATAATGTCCGTCCAGGTTTTGAGCAATCTTTTAACAGGGGCATGTATTACAGAGTGGTAAACCTCACGGCCCTGTTTCCGAAGCCACTGACGCACAGACGTTTTTAGGACGTCCTGATCTTCAAACTGAATCCCGCGATGAGCTATCAGCGCGCCGAATAGACAGCCAATGTAAGGTCAGCTGTATCGGGATCAGGCAAGACTTGCCACTCATTTCATAGTCTCTGCAGTAGCACGAAGACGTGTGTAGTCTTGCATTGTCATTCAAAAGAAAGTTGGTCGTAACGTTCATGCGGACTCTATGAAGTCGTAGTTTAAGCGGTTAGTGTTCAGGCGTATTGCCCGGGATTGATAGTGCATCCGTGTCCCAATAACTCTACAATGACACTCCTGCTTCTCAGAATACTATAGCCACGACTTACTCTGCCGACTGCACAGTTGCGAGTTTCTGTGATGGGAGTACATCGACTGCCTCTTCGCTTCTGATTAAAAAAAATAGTTTCCTCTGTTTTCCAGAAACTACCCTTCCTTCAAATGGAAGTGTTGCAAGAGTTAGGAGGAAATACTTTTCTTGTCACTTTATTCTGGTCCTAAAGTTGCACAACCCTTAATGTATCAAAGCAAGCGAATAATCGTCACATTGCCTTTACTGAGGGGGGGGGGGGGGGCGGCTAATACGACACGAATCATCTGCAGTTACCCGGTTGTCACCGCGAATGACTTCCTCGATTCGCTGAGTGTTGTGTGGAGTCATTGCAGTCGCTGGCCTGCCGCACCGCGTTTCTTGAGTCAACAATGTTTGCCCATCAGCTTCGTTCAGCTACGAACCCATCGTCCGACAGTGCTGATATCGATTGCTGCCTGCACCACTGTAAGCATTTTAAGCCTTTCATGAATGGGATGAGCGTTTCACTTTGAGTTAAAGAAATGTATCACACCACTAATACGACGACGGCCATTTTGCAAGCCACTGCAGTATTGGAGTGTGCTGATGCAGAAAGTTACTACTGCAGGGGATGGGAGAAAAAGCTTCGTGGAATAGCATGAAATTCAAATTTTCATTTCAGTAGTACGTGAATATGTAAAGTGCCAGGTTTCACTGTAGTTTGGAGTCCACATTGAACTGTAGGTCCCCTTACCACTACCCGGGTCAGTGATTTAGGTCAAATCAGACAACGGCACACAAATCACCAAAGCACGGAACGGTTCAAACCAATAGTCGGGTTGAGGGCAATTTTGTTTCTCTCCTAATTTCGTGAGCTGCTCCCCTGATGTGTCGAGTCACTTTAGCTATGTGAATCGTTTGGAACAGTCTGACAGAGCGAGATAATGGAGATGTTGACATCACTGGACGCACATTCGTGAAGTCGGCGATTCAGATATCCGTCCGACCATTGAGATAGTTTACCTGTCACTCCCCCAAATGGCTCCAGGCAATTGCCGGAATGATTATTTTGAAAAGGGCACGGTCGGTTTCCTCCTCCCCCTTCCTGTAATCGGAGCTTGTGCTAGGCTTCCAGTGACATCACTGTAAATGGGATATTAAACCTTGATATTAAACCTTTTCCTTCCTTCGTCCTTAGAGTAGTTCGAAAAAATGGTCTGTTGTTTACATTATGTTACTGCGAAACTCTTGTTTTCAAATCTTTAGATTTTGACCACCATGTACTTGCATTACTTTAACAGGAAAGGACACGCAGTACATGATTTTGCGATGTATGGCCAGAGTTATAAGATACTACATAATTAGAAACTTAATTTTTTCGTATGGTTGTACCATAAGCTCACATAAAGCCCCGCAAGGGACCGTTAGCTCTTCGTTGTTCGTGCTGGGTTGCCACGTGACCCCAGCATTTGCAGCAAATCTTCTTTATGTGCTGCATATCTATCATCATTCTATTCTTTATCCTCCCTTACGGACTACGTCATGGGTATTGTTGGAAATGCTTTCTAAAGTTCCGATAGCCTGGCATCGGAACAGTTTTTCCTTATTCGTTCTCCATCTCCTCCCCTTCCTCTGCCTTGGCGTTCCAGGCTTCTTTGCTGCTTCTTCCTCCCTGTGCACTCCTGAAGGCCGGCCTATCCGTTTAACGGGTAACAGGTGACTGGGTAATGCCTAATTCGCAGCCCTGGGTGACTGACAGGGTTCGTACATATCCCACGGTACAGGCCAGGCCCAGGTGGTAGAGGAAACCGTTTGAGGTGTCACCTTCCGAGTTAGTCCGTCTGCTGTTACCTTGCCAATTAGTCCGTCGGGAGGTGTGGAAGGTGGTGGTGTGAAGTCAATTAACGCAGATGAGCCCCCCCCCCCCCCCCCCTACCCAGCCAGGAGGACGGAGCGCGACATCAGAGACGTAGGCTATCATAGGGAATTTTTTCGCTATTAAGCGTCTCAAAGGCCTCTCTTGCTACAATTAATGAAATTATTATTCAGAAAGGTGCTGATGCAATTGCAGGCCATGCAGAATCCAACCCTAGCTTAAGTAATGGGACTTCGTTTCTGGAGAGAAGTTCTGGTCGTCACGCCCAGCAACTGCTTACAGCTTCGCTCCTCCACGGCCCATCGTACAGAGTTCTTCGCAAGGTGTTCACAGCTGGCTGCTTGATGACACAGACGGAATCATCTCTCTGATCGATTAATGTAAAAGTTTAATAAAAGGTTAATGCAATCTTTGTGCCTACGTTCACTTCTCACATTTGAGTAGAGCTTCCATCAGATTAAGGCGTGCTATGAAGTCAGTCCATCTGAACACTCCTTACTCACACATTGTAACCAGTCTCAGCGCTGTAACCGCACTCGCATATCTTGTCACAATATGGCCGAAGGTGTGGCAGGGATTGTCAGGATGGCGATGGTTCACCTCTTTCTCCCTGGTGTATCAGTTGTAACGGCGTCCATACCGTCTTATACCGTGAGCGTCCCTCGAATCTCAATGAGCAGGACATTGAGGAGATCGTGGTGAAGGAAAAGTACTCCACCTCGTTGCTCGCAAGTTATTTGGTGGTTGTAAGTACCATTCTTTCTACGCCTCGATCCACGAAGGACATGGCCATGCAGACTAGGGACCTCCAGTTCAGTATTAGGGTCGTGAAATCACCAAGTATCATGGTAGGATCCCTGTCTCCTACAGCTGCTCGACAAGCCACCAAATATTCGCCTCCGGCGGCGAAATCACCTGCTATATAACTGGCAAGCCAGTAAGGAGAAAATGAACACTCCGCCGAAGACTTTACGTCCCTCCAGCCAATAAACAACTGGTCTTCGTCTGCCAACCATGAAGGTTCTAACAAATAGAAAAAAAAGGCAAACACTTTCCCATCCCCGAAGCACACATAGCTTTCAGTCATGTCACTGCATGATACTCCCACTTAGCCGACGTCCATTTCTCTGGTGCGCACCACCTAAATTTTATGCCCAGGAATCGACAGGCCAATCCAGGGGGAATGCCGACACCTCCGTAAATTTCTTCGTACAGGATCATCCGAGTTCTGCATGCTGTAGCAGTGAGTCTTCGAAGGCTGTCACTAAGCAGCTGCTGAGGTTACGGCCTTCCGTTTATTCCCTCCCCCCCATTCTTCGTTGCGGCTATTCGCCAATGGAACGTTCGTGTCACTAGATACAACAAAGAACAGCAGCGTCATGTTTTTTCTTGTGCCTCCAAAAAACGAGATTGCGTCCCCTCAGTCTGACTTCTCGCGTTTTCTTCCGGCCCGCTTGGACACCCCCACAACCCCTCCCATTACAGGACGGTAATCCACCTCATGGGAAAGTCACGCTGGTCTTTTGGTATGACGTCCACTGCGAAACAGTCAGATTGAACATACATCAGTTTTCCTTCCTTGTTTCAGCTTTTCTCTTCGCAACGTCTACATTCTTTCTTAGTCCAGGTTATTGGTCAGTTCCCATCCCTTTCTGGTGCTTGACGACTTTAATGCCCACCATCCCCTTCAGGGCTCTTTGAGTACCTCTGAGGGGTTTTCTCATGGCTGACCTTCTCCATCAACTCAACCTTATGTCTTCGCACTGGAACACCCACATTCCTTTCAGACTCCGTGCACACCTATTCCCATTTGGACGTCTTTATGGTCAATTCTGACTTGCACTCCAACGACCATTTCCTGTGCACTATCCATTTGCTCAAGCGTACACCCACCTGCGTGTAAACCCAATTGGTAGCTCTGTACGACACACTAGAGACTATACTCCTCCCTGGCGACATACAACGAACATCATTTCCTGAGTAGTGATGACCAGGTAGGGTACCACAAGAACCTTAAGCTTAACGTTGAAAATGTTCCTTGCCTCGCACTTCCTCCTTGCGCTCTGTGTCCCATTCCCCTGGTGGACTGAGGCGTGCCGCACACAATTAACGCTCGGAGACTGTTTTAAGTCAGTCTTTGATCTCGAATTGTATTCGTTGCAGACAGTTGCGTGCGCAGTGTCGTCGCATTCTTAGGGATAGCGAAAAAAGCTGACTGGATTTTCTGTACTACTTGTTTTAAGAGTTCCACGTTTTCTTCAGAGGTCTGGGAGAACCTCCATAGACAGTGGGACATACGTTCATTCCCTGATTACCCATCTGACCGTAGCAGATGTCGTTATGGACACTACTGCTGTCTTAAACACTTTGTGCCGCTATGTTGCGGAGATACCTAGGTTTACTCATAACCACCCCGCCTTTCTCCTTCGGAAACGAGTGGAGTTGGCTCGGATGGTATCCTTAACTCAGAATCGTGAATGCTACACGCAGCAAAAAGGTTTTGCATCACCTCGGTACCCAGAAAACCTGAAGATAGACGTTGACTGGATGTTGTATCGCAGAGGCAGTCCCTTTGACAGTTGAGAGGTGTCATGAAACCTGCCCAAAGATTTAAACAAAGATAAATAGGCAACGCCTATTAAACGGAGGGGGTTCGACAGCCGATCAGTTCCAGTAATTCCAGCAGGAAGGAGGTAAACGGTTCGTGTTGCCAGTAGTCCAGCGATGCCCAGACGTTAAATACTGCGGCTCGTTCGCGTCCCCATTGTTACATTGTGCCAGGGAGGGTTCTCAACAAGAGAAGTGTCCAGGCGACACGGGGTGAACAAAAGCGGCGATGTTCGGGCACGGATATACAGAGAAACAGGAGCGGTCGAGGGCATGCCTCGCTCAGGCCGCCCAAGGGCTGCTACTGTAGTGGATGACAGCTACTTACGGGTTGTGGTACGGAGGAACAGTCAGCAACACCACCCTGTTGAATAATGCTTTTCGTGCAGCCACAGGATATAGTGCGCAACAGGCTACATTAACTCTTGACGTCCATGGAGAGGTCCATCTTAGTGACCACGACACCATCCAGCGCGGTCAGGATTCGCATCAGGTTCTCTTCACCGATGACTGTCGCATATGCCCTCAACAATCGTCGGAGACGTGTTTGGAGGCAACCCGGTAAGGCTGAACACCTTAAACAGACTATCCAGGGAGTGGAGCAAGGTGGTTTCCTGCTGTTTTGGGGTGGGGCCGACGTACGCCGCTGGTCGTCATGGAAGGCGCCGTAACGGCTGTACGGTACGTCAGTGCCATCCATTCACCATAGCGGCAGTATTTTGGCGAGGCATTCGCGCCTCCATCGTGCACATCTTGTGAATGACTTCATTCAGGATGACATCGCTCGACTGCAGTGGCCAGCATGTTCTCCTGACATGAATCCCATCCAACATGCCGTGGATGGATCGAAAAAGGGTTGTTTATGGATGACGTGACCTGCCAACCAATCCGACGGATATTCGCCGAATCTCCGTTGGACCAACAGTGCCTTCATAAACTTGGGGATAGTACGGCACGACGAATATAGTCATGCATCAATGCAAGAGGATGTGCTACTCGGTATTACAGGCACTGGCGTGTACTGCGATCTGGAGTACCACCTCAGAAGGTCTGGCTGTCTAGTGGTACAACATGCTATGTGTAGTTTTTATGAGCAATAAAAAAGCGGAAATGATTGTTGATTTTTCTCTCTCCCAGTTTTCTGTACAGGTTCCGGAACTATTGGATCCGAGGTAATGGCGGAACTTTCCTTGATGGGTGCCTATGCTACGAGGGTGCTCAACGATGCTCCTATCCCATGCTGATCTTACACCACAGGGTCAGAAACTGTTAACATTCAGTTGCAGCACCTTTCTGTTTTAGGCAAGCACTTTCTCCTTTGTACAGTCGCATTTGTGTAGATAGCACGTATTCCAGACGCTGGTACGAAACAACTCATAACCATACTTAAAGCCAGTAAGAACAAACAATTCTAGCTATCGCCACATTTCCCTCACAAGCTGTTTTCGCAAGGCGATGGCACATACGGTTAATGCCCGAGCAGTAGGGTGGCTAGAGTCCCGCAGTCTAAGCACTGCACAAATTGGATTTCGTGCACACCGTTCTGCAGTTACCCACCTCATCACTTCATGTAATGAAAGTTTTCTGTGGTAATACCGGCTGTGGCCATAACGTTTAATACAGAGAGCCAACGGCACCTGCTAGGGGACTGGTATCCTCTGTACTCCATACACGTGGGTCTTAAGAGCCCACAAGCCCCATTCGCTACAGGAATTTTTAAGACAGTTCTCAATATACTTATGGGTTCTGCCACGTTGGATAGCTTTGTCCAGGATAAGAGGTTACCTCAAGGCTCTACACATCGCGTCGTCCTCTTTGTTACAGCCATTAACACTAGCATGGATTCTCCCATGCTGGGCATCTTCTGCTCAACTTTTATCCACTACTTTGCGCGATATTGCAGTTCTTCATGGACTTTTCCCTTGAGCGGCGTTTCAAGACATCTCCGTCGTCTTTACTCATGAAGCATCGACTGACAGAACCGTTCGTATGAATTTCTGGCGGCACAAAAAGTTTCTTCCATCGTTACGTCTTGGGCCTGCTCCTCTTCCGTTCCGTGAAACCACGAAATTCCTAGCGCTCTAGGGCTCATCCTTGATAAGAAACTTTGTTGGTCCTCACACGTGTCTTACATTTTTCCCCCAGTCAGTCTTCTGACTGGTTTGATGGGGTCCCGCTATGAATTCCTCTCATGGGCTAGCCTTTTCATCTCAGAGTAGCACTTGCAACCTACGTCCTCAATTATTTGCTGAACGTATTCGTCTCCATATTCTTCTACAGTTTTTAACCTCTACAACTGCATGTAGTAAAGTGGAAGTCATCCCTAATGTCTTGCCAGATGTCCTATCATCCTGTCTTTTCTCCCTGTCAGTGTGTCGCACATATTCGTTTCGTTTCGATTCTATGCAGAAGCGTATCCATCCACCTAATTTCAAACATTCGCCTGTAGCATCATTCGCCTCAAATATCAGGACTCTCTTCTGTTCCGATTTGCCAGTCTACCAACCATACGATGCTTACATTCTCAGAAATTTCTTACTCAAATTAAGGCCGATATTGGATATTAGACTTTCCTAGGCCAGGAATACCCTTTCTGCTTTTGATGTCCTTCCTTCGAACTTGATTGGTTATTTTGTTATGTAGGTAGCAGAATTCCTTAACTTCAACTTAATGACCTCAATCTTGACATGTTTGCTGTTGTCATTCCTTCTACTTCTCAGTACTCTCATCTTTCTTCGATTTACTCTTAATCCATGTTCTGTGCTCACTAGAGGGTTCATTCGATTCAGCAGATCATTTAATTCTTCTTCAGTTTCACTCGGGATAGTAATATCAGCAAATCCTATCATTGATACCCTTTCACCTTGAATTTTAGTTGCAGTACTGAACCATTTTTGTTTCCATTATTGATTCTTCGATGTGCAGATAGGAGAGTAGGGGCGAAAGACTACATCCTAGGTTTACACACTTTTTAATCCGAGCATTTCGTTCTTGGCATCCCACTCTCGTTAGACATTCTTGGGTCTTGTACATATTGTATATTACCCGTCTCTCCCTATGCCTTACCTCTATTTTTCTCAGGATTTCGAACATCATGCATCATTTTACATTGTCGAACATGGCCGAGCGGTTCTAGGTGCTTCAGTTCGGAACCGCGCTGCTGCTACGGTCGCAGGTTCGAAGCCTGCGTCGGGCATGGATGTGTCATGTCCTTATGTTAGTTAGGTTTAAGTAGTTCTAAGTCTCGGGGACTAATAGTGCTCAGAGCCATTGTCGAACGTTTTTTTCCAGATCGACAAAGCCTATGAACGTGTCTCGATGTATCTTCCGTTGTTTCCATTATTAACCGCAACCTCAGAATTGCCCCTCTCGTGTCTTTACTTCTCCTAAAGCGAAACTGACGTTATCTAGCGCATCTTCAACTTTCTTTTAGGTTCGTCTGTGTATTATTCTTGTAAGCAACCTGGATGCAAGGGTTGTTCAGCTGATTGTGTGATAATTCTCGCACTTGTCAGCTCTTGCCGTCTCTGGAATTGTGCGCGTGATATTTTTCCGAAACTCAAATATGATGTCGCCAGGCTCTCACTTTCTACGCACCGAGAAAAGTTTTGTTGCATCGTTCCCTAATGATTTTAGAAATTCTGATGGATTGTTCTCTCTTCTGTCTTATTTGATCGTAAGTCCTCTGAAAGACTCTTAAATTCTGGTTCTAATGCTGGTTCTCTTATCTCTCATAAATAGACTACAGTTTCTTCTATCATATCAGACAAATCTCTCCTCCCACAGAGGCCTTCATTGTACTCTTTCCGCCTATCCGCTCTCTCCTCTGCATTTAACAGTGCAATTCCCTTTGCACTCTTAACATTACTACCCTTGCTTTTGTCACCGAAGGTTGCTTTGTCCTTCCTGTGTGCTGAGTCAATACTTCCGACAAACATTTCCTTTTCGATTTCTTCACATTTTTCTTGCTGCCTAGTGGATCAAGTTGTAGGCTCGTGGTAACAATGAGGCTTCGTTTCCATTACGGGTGCGGAACAATTTTTCATTTGTAGAGTCTTTCCTCACTCATAAGAGGGAAGTTCCATCTTCAGCACTGAATAAATAATAAAGGTAGGATCTTGCATTTGACTGTAAGACAAAGCTGCATCGCTCTATCGCAGAGCCAGACGATAGTCCGCAGCAGATGGTATCGAAGCCTCGCTGAAGGCCAGCCCGGAGTGCGGACCGCGATGCACAGAATAAATGACCTTGCGCCGGGCGTGAACCGCGACCCTGAGCTGGGCTGCTCACAATCTGCTCCGTCACTCGGCCGTTGCTGCCGCTGACGGCCAAGACTGATTGTCAATGGAAGGTTCCCACTTCGACGCCAAATTGTTGGGGGGCAGTGGATATTCCAGCAGTGCAGAAGGTACAGTTGCTGTATGCTGCTCTCAAACTGAAATCCTGCAGATTTTGGTAGTGAAAAAACACTTATGACGTTACAAGTGGAAGCCATTCCTGCAGTAAAGAAAGGTGCTGATAACTAATGGGTCTACACTTTACAGCCTTCCTTAATGTGTGTTGGTGCACCTTCAGAATGCAATACTGCGGTCATTCTGCGTGGTGTGGATTCCACAAGTTGGTGGTAGGTTTCCGAAGGTCTGTTGCACCAGATGCCCGGTGGTTTGTAGCGCGGAACTGGTGTAAATTACAATAAGGGTTTAATGCATCCTAATAAAATTAACAGATGTTCATGAAGTTATTTTTTCCCCGCACACAGAGGATGCCAAGTGTAAAGTATTCATGAGCGTGCTTCAATAAAAAATCCCAAAAGATGCAAATTTTCTGTCCTCAAATACTACACATTGCGTTTCTGAATGTAAAGTTTCCCCACGGAAAAAGATGTGCCAGGATTCTCTCTCACTGTGGATTTCAGTAACTACTGTCACCATCCACTGTCGTTCCATAACTTCAAGCAGATTGCTTACCTCTCGTCTAGTAAATACGTACCTGTCGACCCAATTTTATTCTTTCAGCTTACCGCATACTCTGACGTGCCTGCAGTAAACTGTGCAAATAAAGTGGCAAATGGGAAAGAGTTCAGTGCTGTTAGAATTGAAATAACGGAACATTTGGGTTCCACTGGATTCTACTTATAGAAGCCAAAAATCTAGATTGATTCTGAGAGCCATTCTGTCGTTAATATTCATAACAAGATTCGCGGTCAGTAACCATTAGTTCGCAGCACCGCAAAAGTCGCAATAATATACATTGCACGATCTTAGAATTAACATGAGACCCTAGAAATATTTGAGGCAAATTTAACATTTAATTCCGTCTCTACGCAGAGCTGCTCTTGACACACTCGCTAGCGTGTTGCTACCTCGAAAACCGATCGTACACTGACTTCGATTAACTAAGCATTCCACAAGAACGTCATTAGAGGAAATTTTCTACGGTTCCGCCTTTACACGAGATCTTATTCTGTATAAGGATTCACGTATTACCTACTCCTAAACTGGTCGTAGACAAGTAGTGAGCTATCTTAGGAGTTCGGCGCATAGCCTCTCAGGGTGTACTTCTGATTAGTCCATGCTTCTCGTCAATAAGTATAACTTGTAATTAGCATTCCTTGATGAACTGAGTGTTGAAATTCTAACACTCTCAGTGCAAGTCACGCCAATACGGTTGGAGGTGTATACTAATGGCTGAACAGTAAATGTAAACAATAAGGCTGGCTCCTTGACGCCCAGCGTTCTATGGGAATCCCCATGTCTCCCTGCTCCAGTACGGTACGGCTTTTCCCCGCTCGGCCGTTCTCAAGCTGTGACCATATGGCGCGTCTCTCGAAGAGTTTGCTCTGTGATCCTGCCCATTCGCTAGAGTCTCGTAACAAAATCTTCCTATACTGTGCATTAACATATGTTAGAAGATGTCGCCATCGGGAAGACACCAAGCATAAAGGGATGCAGTTGGTTCAAGAACAGTTACCCCCCCCCCACACACACACACACACACACACACACACACACTACCTTTCTCTGGATGACAGCTATTCGAGTACGGCCATTCAGCGGGTGCATCAGACATGACGCATCGGACCAGACGACACGTTTCTATTGCTCTACGGTCCAATCTCGATGATAATCTGCCCTCTGCAATTCTAATTGACAGTGTCTTCTGCTCTATGAGAACACCTGAGGGGCGTCAGCTGCGAAGCCCCATCTACAACAACGTACACTGAACGGCGTGGTCAGAGACGCGTGTGCCTACACCCGTAATGTACCGTGTCTTCAGATGTGACACACACTGCGGTCTGGCATGTTATACGGAGTGCGCAAGACTCCGACCTCCACGTCTTGGGTGGCGCGTATCGTCGCTGTCTCCGTTCGGCTTGCATACTTACTTACTGCGTCACTTCAACGCATCCAGTCTCGAGCTGGGTAGTGGTCATAATGTTCCGTATTTTCAGTGTACGTCCCTCTTGTGAGCTGTTAGAATCTCACCCACGAACCCTGCCTTCCTTCTTAATTCAAAACGATCCTGCACGAACACTGTCAACAGGTAAGTAAATGTATATGAGAGAGATTGTGTAGCTTTCCTATCACCTCGAGCAAAACATGCGATGTTGATATTAAACGTTCTATTACCGACTTCCCTTTGCAATTAAAGCTTAAGCTTTCTACTGCAGGTTTTGTTGACAGGACTTGAGACCTTGGTCTCCTGTATTCTTACTTCTAGCCAGTTAAATAAGGCTATATCCTGTGCCTAGTTGCTTATTCCAGTAATAAAATAAAAATTTTGCCAGAAGGCAAGGTCATCGTTATGCTGTACGTATGGACTTCAAGCTTTCCGTAAAGTCTTCAGGCGGTAGACAGCTCTAACGTAGTTTGCAGTACACAGCGTGATTCAAAAGATCAATGCTTTGCCACAAGACTAAAGTCTACGTTGATGAATGTAGGAATTTTCGTTGAATTTTTACGTTCACGACTACGAAGTTTTTGTTTCGAAAGCGTTCTCTCATTTTCCAAGATCATCACACACAGATGAAGCCTTTAGATTGCTTTCGCAGCTGAAGTTGACGGTAAAGATTCCATTTATGTTTCACAAATATGCAACGTGCTTTTCACCGGACATGCACCAAACACCCAGTAATAGTGAAAATCATCCCATACCATGAAAAATATACCTCACTCATAGATGCTCTTTACGGCAGATAGATTGTTGAGTCAGCTCACGGTTAGTAAACGCTCTTATGTGCAAGTGTCAGAGCGGTGATCATACGAAATGAAATTTTACACACGTTTTCCCATGTTCCATGCTCATTGGGCAATGAGTGAACCGGTAGGCTGCATTAGGGAAACCCTTACTGAAGATTAATAATTGGCACCAAATTTACTCAAGAGTTAGACAAAACCATGTAGTCGATAGACTACCTCCATTATGGTGGTACCTACAGTCACGTGTAAGCATTAGTACACTGTTACTGTCGAATAGCAATGACAATGATGTACAGAAACTATAATAAAATTAATATACATCAATACATGCTACAATGAAAGGAACCCATAAGTTTGACAAATAATGTAGAGCGGGTACCAGATATGCCCCGTTGTCTTGGAACCCTGTAAGTTTTACAGTGAAATTAACTGACTTGCTTTAGGCACGAAAAGACCCAGTCTAGTAACACTGGGCCGACAGCTCGTAAAAGACATAGGTTCTGGTCTCTACAAGCGTAAGGGACGCGAAACCGCAAAAGAGCGCAATAGGATGGCAGCTAAAAATTTTTGTGAATTTTCTTTGGCTACACCGGTTTAGTTCCATTTAATGTAAAAATGAGATACGTAAAACTTGTTCGCAGTAGGGTAAGGGTAAGAAGTGCCCCTTGGTCTTGAAAATCAAGCAAAAAGAGGGAAAAATCGTGCGAAGTGTTACACTTGCACGATAATTGCATTCATTACATGGTATAGGCAAGTTGTTAATTTGTCTCCTAATTAAAGGCGTTATTGTTTCACAAATCTAAGAAATTTACTCGTATAGTATTTGAATCAAATAACTAAGTTAATGTCTGGCACTTCCATAATTCGCCAGCCTTGACGGAACTGTACGTTCGACACACCGAGCTGCTCTTTACAATATACCATGTCGTGGCATTTTCTCCCATACTCTAGCGATAATCTAAAACGCAATGTGTTCAGGCGTTAGTCATTGTAGAAAAAACTTCTTTAGTGATAAAGAAAAAACTGATTGCACTAAAAGAAAACCATTTCTGATACAGACGTTTTCTGATAAGTGTGTACGTTGGACGACTGAGTATCTCCTGAAGCCGCAGCAGTGTATTCGAATTGCAGTGTTCTTTCAAAACTTGAGAAACATAACATAAACCTTTTGTCATCTTGGCCATCTTGGATCGTAATTAGGCTTCGGAATAGCGATCAAAACTAACCAATGCATTCAACCTTGAGACGCAAATTTAAGTTTAAATTACGCTTCTGTTACTTACGAACGTTTGAGATGAATTGTTTATGCCATAACGTACTTTCCTTTCTTCAAATTTAGCCGCCGAGGGACACCCTTACTTTTGTTGAATGCAAATTGCAACCTCTTTCTTGTAACAGAAAGACACTGGCTGTATATGGAAGAAAAAAATCAAACAGGAAAAATGTCGCCCTAAAGCAAGTGGTATAAACTAAAAGGCTAGTAATCCCAGTTTATTTAAAGAACAGAGCTCCCATGCATAAGACAGCTTCACACGTCTCTATTACTTTACAAATAATTAAATGTTACATGTTCAACCTTTAGCACTAAAGCGAGAAAGTAAAGGTTCGTAATTACGTGTAATTAAAGTTCGTTAGAAATCACAAAGTCCTTTGCTTAGCAAATACTGGATAAAAGAAGTTGGGGTACTGGAAACGAGCCAGTTACGTTCCATCAAAAGACTATCTCTGTGCTATTTCTAACTGCAGTATTGCGCTAGACATTTTACAGTTACCTTGGAATAGGTTACGGCAAAATTTAAATTAACTGTAAAGAAGCTCCTATAGAAACAATTATTGTGTGAAAAACGTAATAAGAGTAAGAATACAGAAATTGAATCAAATGCTTTTGCCTGCGAAGTCAGCAGTGCTTGAAGACTTCAGTGTCAACGGTAGCAGAATATTGTCAGTTGATCAACAAAGTAAGAAATTTTGGTCGAGTGTATACGGTGTCAGGAGCACGAAAGTTGTCTGAAGTCACTTCGGAATGAGGCGGGAACTGAAGATAGCAAAGGAAAAGCAGAAATGCTTAACTGTTTTCAAATGCTCCTTTACAGAGGAAAACTCAGGAAACTTGCCCAAATTTAATCCTCGTACCACTGAAAAGGTTAATGAAAACGTTGTTAGTGTCACGGGTGTTGACACAGCTGAAATCATTAAAATACAAATGAATGACGGAATCCCTACCACATTCTACACTGAACTTGCTGCTGAGATAGCCCCTCTTCTAACTACAACCTGTCATAGATGTCTGACAAAAAACCGTCCCCAATTTTTTGTGCGAGCTTAGGTCACACCCCTCTACAAGAAAACTACAGACAAATCTCCTTAACGTCGATTTTTTGTAGAGTATTACAAAATACTCCTGGCTCAAACATAATGACATTTCTCGAGCAGACTGGCACGCTGCATGCCAACCAGGATACATTCCGAAAATACCGATCACGCAAAACCCAACTCAAGTTTCTCACATGACATACTGAAATCTTTGTATCGAGACATAGATTCAGTATTTTCTGATTTACCGAAAGCGTTTGACTCAGTACAACTTTTACGGTTATTGTCAAAAGTAAGATCATGTGGTGTATAAAGCGAAATTAGCGATCGGATTGAGGATCTTTGCTATGGAGGACGCAGCATGTTTACCTCCCAAAGTGTGTCGTCGCTAGGATGTACAAACAGATTCGGACGTGCCCCAGGGAAGTTTGTTGGGACCCTTGCTGTTAACGTTAAAAGTTAATGACCTTGCTCTACATTTTGACCTTAGCTTTTTAGCAATGCAATTTAACATGACAACTTTCATGACGTACAAAAGCTACTCATCCTGGTTAATGTGTCATGCGTAGTTTGGTATGTATTTTATACGATTTTGGAAAATCTTAGGAAGACATCCCTGGTGGGTGTCGAAACATAGGTCAGTATATCTACCAGTTACGTACAACCGGTTGACTGTATAATCCTGTGTTAAAAATGTATAAATTTTTGCCCTCTGGAAACTGTTAATAGGCAACCCGCAACTGGGGCTGGTTTATGGGATAGCTATTCAGTGATATAAATGTGACTAGCCTGGCGGTGGTGTAATGTGAGCAGGAAGAGTGTATACTACTTCGAAAGAGGCACGGGTGCTAAACTAGTTCATCACCATAGACAGGTCGGAACACCCTGACTTGATTAATCGAGCTTTCAAAACCTTTATCCGAAATCTAATTGAGCTGCTTTTTTAAAATACCAGCTTGTTGACTGACTGTTTAGCAAGGTATTTTGTAGGCGGTGTATTTGAAAAGGGATCCGTCTATATGGTCTCGACCTACGTTTCACCGCCTTTAACGCTTGCGCCAAGCAAGTTTTGCTTTTCGCATGGTGAGGTATTACTCGCGAACCGTAACTTAGTGGCTTGTGAATGGGGATCACGTTGCGTGGGGCGAGCGCGCACGTGTCCGTGTCCCACTTGCTTTTTATGAGTTCCACAAAACAATGCACATGACGGGGGAAATAACTCAGATTTCAGTTAGCGTAGTCAGAATGAAACGCAGAAAACTGTCTGGAAATTAGTGAATGCAAAAACCAACCCTGACGTTGTAAAAGGGGCATCGTATATTTTATCGTTTGCTGGCTTTTGGGACCGAGCGGTTCTAGGCGCTTGTCTGGAACCGCGCGTGCTACTATCGCAGGTTCGAATACTGCTTCTGGCATGGATATGTGTGATGTCCTTAGGTTAGTTAGGTTTAAGTAGTTCTAAATCTAGGGGACTGACGTCAGATGTAAAGTACCATAGTGCTCAGAGCCATTTGAATCATTTTTCATAGTTTTTGGCTGAGATTATTTTTTGTGTGGCAGTGTTTTCAATGATGAACGTAGTGTAATCCAAAGTGTAGGAAAAAGACCATGTTTTGGTCTGAGGTTGGCTCTGACAACACATTACATTGTTACAAACTTCGCAATAATATGTAACGCAAAGTATCACAAACTTTTTTTCACCATTTAAGGTGGTGTATATTTTAATCATTTTCACGTGCAATTTCTTGAAAACTGAGCAGTAGGCCTAAAACTTAAGATTTACCTTCTGTTTATAGTGTGATTAAAACGGTTAATTTAGGGTACAGTGGTATTTTGCTCTTCCACCTATAAGAATTTTTAAATCCGTAGGTCTCTAAACGGTCTACATTACATGTAGATCTCGAGCCTAAACAACTGGCCACCTCTAGACTAAGGAATTCGAAGCGACGCCGCAGTAGGTGAGCGTCTGTGGGGACACGCAGAGTGCGTGAGGACGGGTGGCGGTGCGCCCCACGCACTCTGCGTGTCCCCCTGTCGGGCGGCGCTCCTTGTCTGAATGTTTCATGAGTCGGCGGCCCTCGTCTCCCCGCCACAAACGACGCTCTCAGGACCTGGGGAGCTGTGCCCGCAGAGAGCCGGCGAAACACGTCACCGTGTGACGCACACCGCCGGCACGGGCAGAAACACCTCCGGTCTGCGTTGTTCTTCTGATGGGTTCATCACGATTTCCTGTTACTCTCAACTTTATTTTTTTTTACTCCAGACACACATCGTCTCTCTAGTTTCTCACCGCGCGTTATACAATGACGTACTACGTGAAAGACCATAGACAGGCAAAAGCAGCTGCACTTACACTGCTTATTCCACCTCATACTATGTGATTTGCTGGAACAAGGGAAATAATCCAACACGATCGCCTAAGACCGAATAAATATCATTTTAAAATACGAAGTCCTGGGGGTTCTAAGGGTCATAAAGATTATTAACCTCTGAAACCGAACCTTAGGGTACGAATAATTAGGTTAACTCGTCCAAAGGCGTAAACTAAAGCCCAGGCCGCTGAAGAAACAGTACCGCGGAGCAGATTCACAAGAACCATAAAGCAGGAAGAGACACAAATGTTTCAAACAATGTGCCAGAATATTAAAATGCAGTAATTTGTATTTATTAAATATTTATTAAAATCTCATAACCATGTTGCAGACGGTCTATTTGCAATTGATACAAAGACCACAGATATTATCGAGTCTCAGGTATGTTGCATAGGAACCAGCTATGCGCACCCCAGCTACCAGCTATGCGCACATCGTTTGTCTGTAACCAAAGTCACATTTCGACCAGGCTTGTGTAGCGGTTGAACGGCTCTGCCGCCATGCTAGCAGAAACAATTCAGATCCCACCAATGCATTGTTTTTCCAATTTCATTGTACAGATTCCACAAATAGTACGTAATGCAAGCAAAATTATTAAAGCGTAGTCTTTCTCGTCATAGTAATTTCATTAAGTTCATTACAGCAAACTTTCTCCAAAAAATCTACACCGTTTCTTACAGGATAGATAACGGTTTCGTCTAAGTCGCTATTGCTCGCTGTGCTAGAACAGATTTCCGGATGGTATTTGTCATACCGAAACACACATTCGTAGAGCACCAGGCACGTTTGATGAAAGCTACGGCCTTGCATGCACGCGGGTTTTCCAGAAGATTCCGGGAAACGCTGTTCATTTAACTTAAAACGGATGGTTCTACCGTCGATCAGCTAAGATGCGAAACACGCATATTTCATCATTACTGTCAAAGCAGATGTACTGAATTGATGGGTAATTAAGGAATATATTTTTATGGAAACTTCGCTTGAATTACTTTATCCTTTAACGTCTTAGTAGCATTTCCGTTGAAATTGTCACCTTTCAGTAAAAATAATTACTTTCGGCAGAGAAAAGTAATTTTTTACATCGTGCCAATAATTTACTAATAGCAGGGTTATTTCCCTCAAAGTGTTGTCTTTTCAATTTTTATAATTGCAGGGTGAAGGGGCCATAGACCTACCCATTCACTAAAATTAACAGCTTTAATACTCTTCCATATTCCACTCTACAGTTACTTATTTTTAAACACAATACTTACACACCCATATCGAGAGAAGGTATTCCGTGCAGGAGAAACAGCTACTGTTGAAATTAATCATTTCAGGACAGTTAAGTCACACTCAGCATGTTTCATAGTGTTTTCACTCTTTAAAGTCAACTGCTGTACTTCAAATGTTACTTCGAGGGCTTTTGATGACACTCTTGAAAATTAAAGAACGAAAGGTCACTAAAACATCCTAAGTGCGATCCGTAGTTGTCCTAACAAACTTTAATACACCGTCCTAAACACACAAAAGATCGGTACTGAGCCAACAAACATTCGACCCGGCGGCCACTGCAGGAGATGTGTCCAAACGCCGACCGACGCCTACTCTTAGACTTTATCGCCAGCAGGCCGAACTGCAACCAAGACCAACCGCTTCGCTGGCTCAATGTGTCGCCTGTTGACAATAAGCAAATCTCGGCCAACGAAGCCTCTGTTGGCTAGTGTGTACGCGCCTCACAGCAGCGCCGTGTATATCCTCGCCTAATCCGGTCTCTTAGGTGTCTACACTGCACTGCATCACATCCCATCCACGAGCCACGCTAACTGTTACCCGGTGTTGCCTTCCTCCAGACGCAGCACAGTATGCCTCTAGTCAGTCTTCCCACCGACCACCATTGCCCTCTCACAGGCTCCACCCAGCCATGTATTCCACACCACGTGCGGGAAGTACCATTCTGGAACTGGCACAGTGTGCCCTGTTCTTTATGTTTTTTCTTCTGTTGAACGGACTGCTTGGAACTCAGTTCTAATGCCGAAATACGCGCAAATTTTTAAGTGGATCTAGCTCATAACTTTAGGACACTGTAAAATATACACGTAATAGGTAAGGACTTTGGTGTTCCATACTGGCTTACTTTCTTCAATTTTCTCAAGAGTTTGTGGAGGGAGGAGGCGCGAAATGTCGGTGGGGGTTGCACGCTGATGCTGGAAGACATTAAGACTGACATATCTGTGCTCTGCTGTGCAGTTAATACGGCGCGACCGAGGCGGACCATTAGCTGCTGCCAGCAAAGGACTGCAGGGCTACCTATAGCCGACAAAAGACAGGAACGAAACTGCTGCGCCCTTACGCATATCTAACGAACCACCAAAATATCAACACACTGGAAATAGTAGGCTGGCACATGAGGTCGTAGCGTTTTACCATACGTTTAATGATCACAACATAAACAAGGCTTCACGCATCAACAGTAGATTCTGTCACTAGTCATGTCTGCCACAGCTAGGGTAAGTTCTAGATTCTGCAACTATAGAAACCACATGGTTTTGAGGCGGATAACTAAGAGCCATGATTGGAGAGCGTTTTCATGTGGAAAGGAAATATCTTGAAGGTTGCGTAAGAGATGGATAAGGTTGGTGCGTAATGACTTCCAACGCAACTACTATACTTTGTCGGTCTCGCTGGCATCCAAATGTTCAGGGAAAACAAAGGTGCCAGTCCAAAAATGGAATCAGGCTCGTCAAATAGTCAAATTTCTTTTCGAACATGTTAGCGAAAATGCAATGCGGCTCGTTCTTCTTGCGTAAGAGCTTGGTACCATCCTTAAGTGAATTGTTTCCTACTCGGTCAATTGTTGTTCAAAGTCGCAATCAAGTATCTTCTCGTCAGATTCAGTGAATATGCACTATTTTAATTTCGCTTCTGAAAATACATACCAACCATTGCCATCGTAATAGCAGCTTCATATTAATCCAGCTCAGTATAAGGGAAATACAGACGTAGTCCCTCTGTTGCTATGTTAATGGAATTCGGTGCTTCAGAAGCCAAAGATATGAGCTACCTTCATTAAAACAACATTCGTATTTGTTTTGTAGGGAGCACATTGTGCTCATGTGGGAGCAGTCTGGATGCTTGTAAGACACCAAACTGGTAGCCAAAACCGCAGGAATTCTTTTTATTTCATGATTACCGGTTTCGACGAAACTAAATCCGCCATAATTTTATCTTGGAACTCTTCCATTTGGTCCGTGTTTGCATAGAAAAACAACAATATCAGAAGTTGCGTCCGCCTTGATGCAAAACACCTTGTTATATGTTTAATTTCTTTATTTTCCCATACTAGTTTCGGCGACAAATATCACCATCATCAGTGGGCTTCTCTAATCTTATTTATTGCAAGTTACATAATGTTTTTGAGCATTATTTTTGCTGTCTGCACGGAGTAAACATGTTGCAGACAGCAAAAATAATGCTCAAAAACATTACGTAACTTGCAATAAATAAGATTAGAAAAGCCCACTGATGATGGTGATATTTGTCGCCGAAACTAGTATGGGAAAATAAAGAAATTAAACATATAACAAGGTGTTTTGCATCAAGGCGGACACAACTTCTGATATTGTTGTAAATCCGCCATCATCGGATCTAGGGAGGACAGAAAACACTAAACGTGGGCTTGGATCCCACTTCTACAACATGTATACATATAAATCTAGTTACATACCTTAGGACACATACAGGTTACAACATCGAGGCACACAATGGTGATTATAATACTTGCCTGTAACACGCAGGCCTTACAAAATTGTCGTGAGTAGCAAGCAGGCGTCCAAGAGAGATGACATTTGTGTTAAGTGTCTCCATCACATATAAGCGTACGCTAGGTACTACCGCAACTCCGGCTCTGTTCGTACTGTACAGGCCGCGTCGCGAGATGGCGCTAACAGAAGAGGCGCCAATGAATGTCACAGCTCGCGTCATAACAGGCTCTGCGTGTGTGGTAACATAGTCATTAGGGCTGACCTACACAATTGCACAACTGCCTGCTCACATATACGACATATCGAAAGGCAATTGCAAATTTCATGAGAACTGCGGAATTACAAAAATGTACATCTGTCTGGTCCTATACGTAAGAAGATAGGATCATTCATAGATACCTTATGGGGGTCTCAGGGTTATACACGGCACATCGGTCTGGTGATACATAAAATCTACCGAAAGTATAAACAAATTTTAAGAACATTACAGGGTTACACAGTGGAACCTGTCAGGTCGTATACAAAAATACGAATACCGAAACCTGTAATCTTGAAATACAAGAATTCCTACGACCTTGGCTACTAGTTTGTTACATTCGTACTTATAACGAAAGTCATGAATTCCCTTAATCTTTGCTCCAGCTCATTGTGACAAGTTACACGATAAATTGTTCACGTCCCTGCAAAGCACTTACCAGCTTTGGAATGGAATGGGCTTTCAACACACGTCCGAAATAAAGTTAATTACCAAACAGATATTTCGTATCGCAAAATAGAAAAAATAAAAGTGCAAACGTGGAGGGACGAAAAGGGCTCCTTCAGCAGATTATGTATCCCAGTTTATGAGACCGTTACGCAAGTAATATTTAAAATGTGGAGACTTAACGCTGTCCGTACCTTCACCTCTCCTATAAAAACAGAAGTTTTAAAATATGCGCGCACGTTAACTGATGGGAAGGAAGAAGTTTCAAACGGGAGCAATTGTGTACGGAAAACGCCGCGGCTTTATAGCTGGATCGATGGATTCCGCGTAAATGTGAATCCATTTTCGTCTCCAAAGCTGCGCTATGCGCGTGCTAAATTTCGCACGTGATGGCCGCCGCTACTGGGCCCCTGCTAACAGTTGGCGATCGGGTTCTCTTTGTCTTTTATGGCCGCCGTTCTGGCAATGGCCATCGGAAAAACATTAAGGCCGCGTGTGGCAGGATTGTTGAGCCTGTGCGGGCCAGAGAACTACCCTGCTGCTATGGCGAAGCTCAAACGGCCAGCAAGTTGACGTGAGTTATGGTGACTTGGCAACTTCATGTGACGTGGCGCCAGCCCGTAGCGTGCACCCGCGTTGTTAGCCAATTCCGTGCCAGCCGGTCGTCAATTCGAACGTTATTTGCGTGCAAGCTGCTGCGCGCCGCAGAAATGCGCACCATTCGGGCTGGTCTGTTATGCAGAGGTCCTCATTCCTCCCGAAACGGCAGTTCCAGTTCAGCTTAAGACGGTCGGTCACTCGGTATCTCCAAATGAGTGGCACTGAATCTCTCTGTTAAGAGCAACATCTGGTGGGATGAGGGCCGCGATAATGAGTTCATCACCCATTAACACCGATAATCCACCTTCTATCCTATAAATCATCAATGACTGAGTGAGGGAATCAGCCTGCTCCAAACGTTAATCGAGGAGGAGACTCAAACCCAGTCGACATAAGCCATGCCGACCTTGCAGTAGGTTTCTAACCGCAGAGCTAACGTAGAGTGCAGGGCGTTCACAGCAGTGTTCGTTGGTTGGAACCACTATGTCTAGCAGTTCGTAATATACATAACGGTACTAGTCTGAAATTTCTTGATAGTTGACAATCTAAGCATTTGGGCTGGTGTCCTCCACAGTAGGGACTCGGTGTTTATCATTTCATTTGTGACAGTGACTGGATTGGATCGTGTAAAATTAGGGACTTTGTATGGGTGCTGATCGCGCAGTTGAGCGTCCCACTAACCAATCAGCATCCAATCAGAGCGCTCAAATATACGCCAAAATTGTTCGCCGTTTGCCAAACTGCCATAATAGTTAATTAACTCACTTTAATTCCTTATCCGGTATTATTTCTTGGTGTGTTTGGATCATGAATTATGGGTCTGGCACTTCTATTCCGTATTTCAACACACACACACACACACACACACACACACACACACACACACACACACACACACACACACACACACAGAGTTCTCTATACCGAAGCGTCGATTTGCCGCTTTTGATCTAGAAAGGAAAAAAGTCCAAATACTGCTACGACGACTCACCTAGGTGGGAAAAACTATTCGACAAAACGCTCAAGAATCATTCTGACACAAACTAGAATAGAAAATAATGTTCTATAAATGGTAAAATAAAGTGACGTTAAACAGTATATGAATATACTTACGAAACTTACATTCACATCGAAAATAGGTAAGCAAATATAACAATACATACTTCAGATGTACTTCATTTTTGTTCTAACAACTTCTGAAAGCCTGGAAGTTCATTGAAATATTTGGTTTGCGTTATGATTATCGTTCCTGTTAACTGCAATAAATGCATTTCACACACAGGATAATGCTTTGCAGTTACATACGAAGACTGGCATTTCAATTTAGTTTTGTTCTTTCGTTCTGTTCTTCAGTCAGGCAGTAGCAGCCGACCGAGACAGACGCAGCAACAGGGAAGTAATGACTTCTGTGACATTCCTGAGTTCCTAACCAGGAGCGAATTTCGTATCGTCTGTGTGCTTTAATAGTTTCGTTTCTTGAGTTTCTGCGTGTAAATTTAATATCTAATAGCTACAGTTCTCGCATTTTTAGGTTTCGTCGGAAAGTAAACAGATTTTGTGGCATATTAAAAGTTCCTAATCATGGGCAAATTATTTACTTTCACCTGAGTGCTTCGGTACTTAAATTTTCAAATAACTGCGTATTACAAGACACTTCGTGCGTTTCCGTCAGGGCCTAGAATTGCGCAGCACGTGCCGATAGTCTGCTTATCTGCATACTTTAGTTTTCCACGGTCTTGATTGTGGACAGGGACTGCGATTGTTGTGTGCAGTTGCGAGAAGAGTTGGTGACAAATTGCTCTCAGCTTCAGGCTGTGATGGCTTCGGTTACACAGCTTAAGGCTGGAGTGGATGGGCACCACTGTTGCGGGCTAACTGCGAGGATCCAACGGACGTCCAGCGCGTCAGTCCTCCGATCTGTCCCAGCCGGTGGCCAACCCAGTTGCTGTTCGCACTGAGGTTACCCCCTCACCTGTGGTCGAGTGGGTGGTCGCCCCAGGGCGAAGCAGGCGGTGAAAGACATCCCAGGCGCCCCATCTTCAGGCCTCCCCGGTTTGTCCGACAAAAAGGTTCCAGGTGCTACCTCTGGCTGAGACTGTCGCTGAGCCAGGTGCTGTCGCCTGTACTGTTTCAGAGGAGACCTCTCAGCCTGCAAGATTGGGGCAATCGATGTGGGATTATGGGAGCTCCAACGTTAGTCGCGTTATGGGGCCCCTCAGGAACTTTGGTGACAAGAAGGGAAAGAAAACCAGTGTGCACTCTCTGGAATCATTCCAGATGTACAAAGGGTCCTCTCGGATGCCATGAAGAGCACAGGATGTAGCCAACTGCAGGTGGTTACTCACGTCGGTACCAATTATGTGTGTGTCACTTCGGATCAGAAGAGATTCTATCTAATTTCGAGCGGCTAAGAGAAGTGGTAAAGGCTGCCAGGGTTCCTTGCAAGATGAAACCAGAGCTCACCATTTGCAGCATAGTCGACAGAACTGTTTGCGGACATACGGGACAGAGCCGAGTGAACTGTCTGAATCTGAGGTGTGGTTGGGTTTCGCAGAAGGTCAGGTGTCTACTATCCGCAGGAGGTGGCTACACAGGTATAAGGGGCTGTGTGGCGTGGACCGGGCGGTTTCCTTAGATTAGAGGGTCTCTGGAAAACACCAGAAAGGCCTGTCACAAAGGGTGCAGGCTGAACAAAGTAAGAACGTAGATACAGGAACCAGTGGTATACCAGTTGTAAATTGTCGTAGCTGTGTTGGAACAGTACCAGAGCTCAAAGCACTAATAGAAAGCACTAAGGCTCAAATCGTTAGAGGCACTGAAAGCTGGCTAAAGCCGGATATAAGCTCAGCCGAAATTGTTGCGAAGAACGTAATGGTGTTCTGAAAGGATAGGCTAAACAAAGTTGGCGGCGGCGTGTTGGTTACTGTTAGTAGTTAAACTCGTCGCGAAATTAGAGTAGATACTTCCTGTGAGTTAGTATGGGCAGAGGTCATGAAGGGCAACCGGAATAAAATAGGATCCTTTTACTGACCTCCCAATTCAGATGACAGTTGCTGAAAGATTCAAAGAGAACTTGAATTTGATTCCAAACACGTACCCGCCTGATACGATAATAGTTGGTGATGACTTCAATTTACTCTCGGAATGTTGCGAAAAATCCATGTTTAATTCCAGAAGTACGCATAAAATATCATTCGAAATTGAGAGAAACGCATTCTCTTAAAATTATTTCGAGCAGTTGGTTCATGAGGCCACGCGAATAGTAACCGGTTGTGACAAAACACTAGATCTCTTGGCTGCAAATGATGCTCACTCAACAACGAGCATTAGAACCGATACAAAGATCAGTGAACACAGGGCTGTCGTAGCGAGGTTGAATATTGTAATTCCCAAATCCCCGAAAAATAAGCGAAAAATACACCTATTCAAGAAAGCAGATAAAAATTCACTTTACGCCTTCCTGAGAGACAATCCCCACTCATTCCAAATTAATAACGTAAGTGTAGACCAGATGTGGCTTAAGTTCAAAGACACAGTATCGCCAGCAATTGACTTATACCAAATAAATTAATGAAAGATGGAGCTGATCCTCCTTGGTACACACAACGAGTTAGAACACCGTTGCAGAAACAACGAAACATACGTGCCAAATTTAAACAGACGCAAAATCCCCAAGATTGGCCATATTTTACAGAAGCTCGAAATTTAGCGCGGACTTAAAAGTGAGATGCTTCTGTTTCCACAACTAAAATATCTCTAGACCTGGCAGAAAATCCAGAGATTTTGGTCGTATGTGAAGTACGTTACCGGCAAGAAACAATCAATACCTTTTCTGCGCGATTGCAGTGGTGATACTATCGAAGACAGTGCTTCCAAAGCAGAGTTACTAAACACAGCCTTCCGAAATGCCTTCACAAAAGACGACGAAGTAAATATTCCAGAGTTCGAATCGAGAACAGCTGCCAACGTGAGTAACGTAGAAGTAAATATCCTCGGAGTAGCGAAGCAACTTAAATCACTTAACAAAAGCAAGTCGTCTGGTCCAGACTAGACACCAATTAGGTTTCTTTCGGAGTATGCTGATGCAGTAGCTCCATACTTAACAATCGTATACGACAGTTCGCTCGACGAAGGATCCGTACCCGAAGCCTGGAAAGTTCCACAGGTCACACCAATATTCAAGAAATATAGTCCACTAAATTACAGCTCCATATCGTTAACGTCGATATGCAGCAGGATTTTGGAACATACATTGTGTTCGAACACGCGGTCTATTGACACGGTCAACATGGGTTTAGAAAACATCGCTCCTGTGAAACCCAAGTAGCTCTGTATTCACGTGAAATGCTGAGTGCTATTGACAAGGGATTGCAGATCGATTCCATATTCCTGGATTTCCGGAAGGGTTTTGAGACTACCACACAAGCATCTTGTAGTATAATTGCCTGCTTTATGAATATCGTCTGTTATGTGACTGGATTTGTGATTTCCTGTCAGAGGCCACAGTTCGTGGTAATTGACGGAAAGTCATTGAGTAAAACAGAAGAAATTTGTGGCGTTCCGCAAGGTAGTGTTATATAGGCGCTTTGCTGTTCCTTATCTATATAAACGATTTGGGAGGCAATCTGAGCAGCCGTCTTAGGTAGCTTGTAGATGACGCTGCCGTTTATCGAATAAGTCATCTGAAGATAAAAACCAATTGGAAAAGATCTAGTAAAGATATCTGAATGGTGCGAAAATTGGCAGTTCACCGTAAATAACGAAAAGTATGAGGTCTTCCACATGAGTGCTAAAAGGAACTCGTTAAACTTATGTTGCACGATAAATCAGTCTAATCTAAAAGCCTTAAATTCAACTAAATACCTAGGTATTACAATTACGAACAACTTCAATTGGAAGGAACACACAAAAACTGTTGTGGGTGAGGCTAACCAAAGATTGCGTTTTATTGGCAGGACACTTAGGAAGTGTAACAGATCTACTAAGGATAACGCCTTCATTAAGCTTGTCCATCATCTCTTAGAATATGGCTGCGCGGTGTGGGATTCATACCAGATAAAACTGACGGAATACATCGAAAAAGTTCAAAGAAAGGCAGCACGTTTTGTATTATCGCGAAATACGGGAGTGTGTGTGTCACATAAATGATACAGGATTTGGGCTGGACATTGTTAAAAAGGCGTTTTTCGTTGCGGCGGAATGTTCTCACGAAATTCCAATCACCAACTTTCTCAGAATGCGAAAATATTTTGTTGACACCGGCCTACATATAGAAAAGATCACTACAATCAGATAAGGGAAATCAGTTCGTACGGAAAGATAAGTGTCCGTTCTTTCCGTGCGCTATCCTTGATTGGAATAATAGAGAATTGTGAAGGTCGTTCGATGAACCCACTGCCAGGCACTTAACTGTGATTAGCAGAGCACCTATGTAAATGTAGGCGGGCTGGAGGACAACTACCTATGTTTAATGACCTGATGCAGACGCGGCTTTGAGAAATTCATCCAGCAACGAAGTGGTTCTGTAAAAAGTTCGCATCTGGGGGCTAATCAGATGCATAGAATGAACTGAAATGAATTGCACAAGAGCCAGGGCGATATATTTGAGAGGGAGCTTGTCAGCTCCCTCCGCCTCATGCAAAGTGTCAGCAGGAATGTCAACGGAACTCTCCGGTTTATGGGGCACTTAAGCCCCGGTTACGCTGCAGATAAAAGGTCCACTCCGCTGTTATCGTGTGTGTGTGTGTGTGTGTGTGTGTGTGTGTGTGTGTGTGTGTGTGTGTGTGTTTTTAAAACCCTTAAGTTTTCCTTTCTTTTACAGGTAGGTGTTGTAGCTGGTGTCCTGGACTGTCCTGCCTTCCATGTCAGAGTGAACTGGTAAGATTTGCGGCACTAAGCATTCGATTTCCATTCAGTCGTATGTCACTAAAACATTTTACATACAAATTGAGTGCGCAATAACAGAAAATGTATTGGCCACCTATGATAACCAGAAAGATTAAAATGACTTTGTCGATCACAAAGTACGCTAGAAAGTCGTGAACTCCAAATAAGTTCACGTTCCTATGAAACACGTTACCTAATAAAACAATTAGATCTTAAAGTGTACGCAGTTGTGCCAGGTGTTCGGGGGGAGTCTTCATTCATTGATGCCATGTCTTACGATTCGTGAGCTTAGTAGTTCCAATAAATAGAAAACCGTCTGAATGACAGTTTCTTCCGTTAACGACATATCATCTTCAGGTCTGACGCTGCAAGACGCAGATGATGATTTCTCATTTGTCTCCAGAGTACCGTAAAATTGACTGAAAATTTTGTAAAAGGATGGTGTATTTGGGATGTTGGTACAAAAAATTCTCTGTTCTCCCATAGGCTGTTACAAACACAGGTCGGTCAGTCAGTCGCTGCTATGCGGTTCCTCGGTCGTTGTAGACATAGGTATTCGACGTACGTCGGCCTGAAACTGCCGGTAAAAGTATGAGACTGTTATAAAATCAAGTGGATTTTAGAAGAGCTTAGTAGCACCTGTTCGTTTGCGACTACAAGCTTCTCCAAAATCCTGTCAATTTTATTTGGCCGAACATTTGTTCACTGCACGTTTTTCGGCGTAACACCAAATCCCCAATAGTCAACAATATAGTAAACTGTACGTCACTAAGATGGCTTTCTAAAGATTAGGTTTGTAGTCGGATGCTGCACTTCCCAGTATTTACGTCTTGAAGTTGCGATAAAAAAAAGAAAGCACTTAGTACATTCTTCACGCAGTTTGTCGTAAACTGTATTTTCAAACTAAGTTGGAAAACTGTTAGTTGATTCTTTTACTATATGGTTTTCGTGTGCTAAACTGTTTCATACTTAACCACATTTCACGTGCGGACCTATTGCGACGCGAAAAATAGTGAAATTTGTAGTCTTCACATATTGTCACCAATAAATTCACAACGTTATTTACACTTTCATTGTGACTGAAAAACACAGCTGTGGCTGTACTCCTTCATGGCCGGTTCCACGCAACTTTAGGCGCATCCTCTGGTCGTACAGATCGTTTCTGCAATGTAATATTTGGCTGTTCTGAAGCCTCTCCCCGTCCCTGATAAATTAAAACCTGCTAGAAGCGTTCGTCAAATTGATAAAAAGGGTGTGTTCCTTTTTCCCGCTAGAGGCAATGAACGTACGGTCATAAGGAACACTGAACTACTGTCTTTCGGCCTTACTGTACTTGTCATATTTTTCTATGAAATTTCTGCAGCCAGAGGGCTGTTTCTGCCTTACTGTAGAAAATTTGGGCATTTGGGTGCGGTTGACCGCAGTTCAAAATATTTGTTGGTTTTAAAAGCCAGTGTCTGAACTCCTCGTTAAGTAGGACTTCCGAATAAATTGACGAAGGGTTTTGATATTCCGGAAGTAAAAAGTATTTTCATAGTTTGCTGCGTATTGCCTTCGCCACGTCTTCCTGGTAGTAATTGGGAACTTGATCAATTTTGTTAATCGATTCATACCAAAATTGAAGTTTCCTCTTTTCGGACTTACGGGGAATCAATATGAAACATTTTAAAAATGCGTCAAATGGGTCAAAGCAAAACGTAATTTATATTCTATCCGCAGCTGAATAATAAGTCACACCACAGTGCAAATAAGTTTCTGAAAGATACAATCTACCTGTCCTTGAAGTTACATTTTAAATGCGAGATCGCAATTTAGGCCCTTACACAGTGTTTCTGCTAAGTAATCACTACTGTAAAAAGTTTCATAACATACATTATTGGAAACAATACACACATTTAAGTACTGCAAACAATTCAGCAATCGTGATAGTCTCATATATATGAAACTATAAACCTTGATTGCGATAATGAAACGAACCTTTACCTAGGTTTCAGCCCAAGTAATTGACCCCTCTTCAGATAATACTGTTTCTATAATACGTCCACGAAGGCATGGTCTAAAAATAAAACAGGCTGAATAGGCGTAGTCACACGTCTAAAATGCGGTACATAAGTACTAAGTCAACACAAAGGCTTAAGTTCCGGCGTGCGCCTCGTCTCCATGAACGCCGTCCGGTGGGCCTCGGGAGATCACGTGAAACTAAGTAGGGCTAGATAATGCGCTGCAAATCGACATGGCGGGGAACATTGCGCATGTCTGAGACTGACTGTCAAACATAAAAGACAAACGCCCCTTTCTTAAAACAACCTGTAGAACAGTTGAAACTCTGAAACACAAAGCCTCTGCACCAGTTTTTGACTTAACTGTAACAAACTATGCATGGACTAACACTACTACAATATATCGGCCCTTTCACAACGAACGCTGCATAACGCAACCATCGTTATTAATGAAAGATTACATAAAAAGGCGAAACTGTAGTATGAAAACGCCAAAATGCAATAATTTCGGATAACCTGTACACACATGGTCGAGTAGGTGTTTGTCAGTTGACGTAGATACGCTTCTTATTGCTGACATACACTGAACGAAAAATATTATAAAGATTAATTTTTATCTTATTACTAAAAAAACGAGTGAATGAACGCCCTTTCATTGTCCTTATACTGCATCGATCTACAGAGGTCAATTTCATTACGTGCTACAAAACAGAAGTATCGCCTATTATATTAAATGCTATTGTTAGAGATCAGACAAAATATGTTTCTTGAGTTTCTCCTGGCGTATTTGATAATCAAAATATCCACGGGTGTACTGCCGGTCTATAGTGTCCAACGGGCACAATATTTCGGCGATCATACGTGTCGCCATCATCAGGTGAACTGACGCGGACTGAGCTCCTGTGAACGTGCCGCCACGGAGATCCGTACGCTATGGCTGCTCAGGGGGAACTGCGTTCGGTCGCGGCGGCGGCCGATTTAAATACCCTCCGCCCGCGGCGCGCTCCCTCCGCCGTCCGCGCCCCACGCCACGGTAGCGCGGTGGAACAGATTGCGACGGCGTCTGAGATGACGTCGGTGTGATGGCTCTGTCCGCCGTGGTCGTCACAACTATGCGTTTGCTCGATTTACTCTTGATTAACCCAATCGCTGGTTCCCAAGCCTTGCTAAGATTATAGCCACAGTCACGGTGCGAATTTCGATGGCCTCTCTAACAACGCTGTCCCAGTATCTCGACGTCTGTCTGTCGGAAAATCACGCTATGGAGTATGACCGCACGAGGATTCTGGTAGCGAAATTGAGACCTTACTGCAAAACCGAGACTGTATCATCACCCACCACCATGCCACTCAAATTGATGGCAGTCTTGCACGGAACCTGTAGGGATGGTTTGTAAAGGAGACGTGATAACTTTGCTGTTTGACGTACCGTTGCCTTCTTATGGGTGGAATCAGCTGCAACCCAGGTGCCATCAATCCAATCCCAGGAAAAAGAAGTGAAATTACTAGCCAGTTGCAAATGTAGTTAGAGTAATTACTGTGAGAGAAACTCCAGGCTCCGGCGGGTGAATTCAACTCCCTCAGGTACCAATACGAGGTTGGCTCGTTTCTTCATTCTCTTAGCTTCTGCAGAATCGATGTGATGCATAACCTTAGTAAAATTAGGAACAACATTCTCGGAACGATCTCTGTCTACAAAGGCAAGAGTACTTAGCAAACGACATCTACGGTAGTGCAACTTCTCAAATTGCTTCATGCTGAGGAACATCACCTCCCCGTAAAGGTGTGTGGTGCGATTCTTCAGTTCATCCCGGCGAATTTGATAACCAAAATATCACGTTCACAGGAGCTCAGTCCGTCAGTTCACCTGACGATAGCGACATGTGTGAACGCTGAAATAGTGCACGTTGGACACAGTAGACCGGCGGTACACCCGTGGATATTTCGATTATGTAATGACACGGCTAGCAGAACAGAGCGGATAAGGTAGTAGAAAGGGCCCAAAATGAGTTGCTGTCAATTGCACTCAACATACAAACTTTATTTATCAACACACAATTTTGCTTAGCAAAAACGCCTGGAGACCTTCGGCCTTGTTCCTGTGATACCAGTTATGGCACTAGTGGCACCCTGTCGAGGTATCGCTAAATAGAAAGCTGTACCTACGATGACGCTTGCGCCATTGCCTACGAACATACGTAAACGGGAATGTATATAATTAATTAAGAAAACACCGGCAGATGATGGGAAGGTATCCTATGGTTAACAATAAATGATTTACATGTGTAGGTTGGTGTCATTTCTTGAGCAAACTGTCGTGGAGAACTACGGCCTTGTTCCTGTGAAACCAGTTATGGCACTAGTGGCACCCTGTCGGGGTATCGCTAATTAGAAACCTGTACCTACCATGACGCTTGCGCCATTGCCTACGTACACACGTAAACGGAAATGTATTTAAAAATTAATGTAAAAAACACCGGCAGCTGATGGGGAGGTATCCTATGGTTAACAATAAATGAAGGGGGGGGGGGATAAAGATGGAGGAACATGCAGCCCATGCCACTGGCCTACCGCGCCGTATAGAACCCTGCGCACCGAAGTTCTCCTCTAAATGATTTCGCACTGCTTGAGCGAAGTGCGCAGATGATCCATCACTTTGATGGGGTACCACATGCGGTGTCCTACGTTGGTGGGACGCGCTCAAGAGTCCGGCCGTGTTTCCCTTAAGATGATTACACACCTGTTGTTCAGTCGTCCGGAGCAGATATGGACCAATCCGATTATCGTCTATCAATCCAGCTCCAACATTGACGCCGAAGCGCTCTCTGTGACCATGTTCAAAGGCAGCATGCGAGTTGCCGTGCCCACACGTGTTCAGTTTAACCGTTGAACACGTCTTCCCTTGTGAAGGATGCCTGATCTGTAAAAAGTACAAAGTGTGGGATTAAGGGGTTGAAAGGCACACTCTTGTAAGAACCACTGGCACAATTCAAAGCTATGTGGATAATCTTCTGGGTTAACATTGCGGATCATCTTCATTCCATACACACTAGACTGTGGCTTACACTTTTTCCACGAGCAACACTCCGCGAACTTGTCCAGCAGCAGTGCTAACGCCTTCTCTTAAAACCCTAAAATGCCAAATCAGAAAACGTTCAGCCGTCTAAATTTCCCGTTTTATTTTCTTTGTGCAACCAGTCTCAGCTCTACACTGCGTCATCTTCATCCCCCCTGACAGACTTGCGGGAAGAAACCTGCCTCAGGTTCAGTGAACCTAGGGACCATCATTCACTGACTGGTATCTATAGGTTCCTTGTTAGTACAGCGATCCCTTCGGTCATCACTTGCGGTTCTCGATGGCGTAATGCAGCGCTGAAACTGGTAGCGGCGTTCCCTCACCATCTTCTGTAAATATAAATAAATTATGAATAATCCGCTTCGATTGCGAAAATTCCCGGTGTTTACCCAGGTTTCAACGTGGATAACCACGCCATCTTCAGAACAAAATAAAAAACAGCTTGCCTAAATGGGCATAGTCAATTTCTAAAATGAACACCCACAACGGCAGGTCCCCATAAAATTTAACATTACACGGTACATCCGTACCAAGTCAATAACACTACTTAACTGTGTGTGCTGCCTCGCCCCAGCCAACGTGCGATGGGTCACAGGCTCTCCACTGCACTAAGGCCTCGCCGGCTGTTCCCCTTAGCGACTGTCGACAATCTCTGCGCATGCGCGCGGCTAAGAAACGCTCTTATGCATAGAAACGGGATACAACAGTTAACATGAATCGGGGCCTAAGTAACTACAAAAAGTTGTCGCCCAAATAGTGATACAAACGTTGATGCGGAAATTAAGACATATTAATTCTCGACCAACATTGCGCACAGGTCGTGCATCAGCCACTAACTAATATGGAGGCACTAAAATTAGGTAAAAATTACAACTAACATACAGAAATGGCTATGCATGAGGACATAGTAAAGAGCAATCGGTTCCAAACTATACTACATGCGGGAACCATTAAGTTGTAACTCACAGAGCAAACGGTCTGCAAAACTTGACACCTTAACGGATAATGGTGTGGGGGCGGGGAGGGGGGGGGGGCGGTGTAAAGAAGATCTCAAATGTTAACGGATAAAACCACACAATTTCTGCTAACAGAAACCCTCACTGTCGCTACATCGCCAAAATGCTAAGTGGCTGAGCAGGCCGTAATCAAAAAACATAAAAGATTTAGGACATATCTTGGCTCCACGATCTTATAAATATAGAAGCCAACGAAGATACAATACGTCTTAAAAGCGTCCAGCGATATGAACTTACGATGACCGAAAGGCGTTCATCTTGGCTAACAAAACCTTCAACACTCAGAAAGGGAAAGGTGCCAAAAAAGAGAGGGGGAGGGGCATCGTTATCATCCGTTAACAATCAACAACACCGGGAAATTTCGCAATCGAGGCGGATTATTCATAATTTATTTAGATAATTAAGATTGCTGACGCGCTGCAATGCTGAAAGTTCTTCTGTAAATATGGACGTACAGACTCTCTTCAAACTGTGGTGTGTACACCGCATCCATGTGCCCTCCGCAGTTGCCACGAAACGAATGCATCGGGCTTTGATGGAGACGTTAAAAAGCACATTGGCCATTACACCACCTTGTCAGTGGACAACTCATCTAAAGTAAATCAGTCCCCTCTGAGACCTGGGAATAGCGGTGAACGTACGGAACTAAATGAACGTACAATCGTTACCCAGCGAGAACATTTGCATCCGCCGCCGCCGCCGCCTAAGCATACTGTATGTCTGCCCTTTCCTCCCAGGAAAAGTGCCCCATTTCTCGTCCGTTCTGCACGGTGCCAAATCGTCATCTTTTGTTGACACACTGATGCAGGGCAAACAAGACTCGCCAGTGTGCACAGTTGCCGACCTCTGTGCGACATCGTTTCAAACAGGCATTTGCAATACCAAACTAAATGCTTTCGTATCCCACCGAACGCCGGAAGAAAGTGCATTGTGTTCTCCTGGCCAATATACTTTGGTGATTTCATCTCAAATCATACAGGTAAAGAGTGAATGTGTCTCACCACTATTTCAAAGTTTGCTGAAAAAAATCTTAACATTCCACATGATACCTCTCCAAAACATTTTGTTTTTCTGATGGTTTGTTGAAACGTTACAGAGTAAATGAGAGTATTTGTAAAAAATTGTAAATTATAATAAAGAAACCAAAAGCGGTATAGATCTAAACTTACTTTCAATACACACATCGCTCCCGATGCTACGAGACATGTTTAATACTCTCTCCTCGGAGCTTGTTTCTTTTTTGGGAAAAACATGAAAATTTGTAACTTTTGCAAATTTCAAAATTGTTTTGAAAACAGGAACAGTCACACGATGTAAACCGCCTTTAGATACGTTGAAGTGGTAGGGCTGCTAACTGTCAGCTGTGACATTATTGCGTGAAGTCCTTAAACTGTCAAAATACTTGTACATAAAGATCAAAGAATCAGAAATTTTTTGGTTACTTAGAAATTTTCTCCAAAACCCTCCTCATAAATGTTTTAAAAATTTCATAGTAAGTTAGTTCTCGCTGTTCTTCTGTAAGTACAATCAGTTCGTACAAAATGTGAGAAATTTTGCAGGTAGATCTACCTGTACTCTAAATGTGAAAAAATCATTCTCTCCTGAATATTTGATGGTTGATTTTAAGTAAATGTCATGCAAAGCTGATACTTCTGAATCAAAATTTACTTCGCAACATTGTGATTGGGAAAGCAATTCATAATTTTCTTCGAAAGAGAATGACATGTAGAATATTTATACCAATTTTTTTATTACATTGTTCACAAATTATTGTCTGTCAAGATTTTGCTTATTCATGACTGTACATGGAGTAAAACTGCCGACAATGAACGATAAACACTGAACTGTTCAGAGTTAATTTTTTTTTTTTCATCTGGTTCTCCATGAATTCGAAGAGACAAGGTGAATTTGCAGGAGGACAAGGATGAAGTGGGAAATGCTCACTGAAAGTTTGATGGTCACTTCAAAGCATTAACAAAACCATGAGGGGTCGTATAGGAGACGGCTATATCTTGCAGCTCATGACACACACTTGCGTCCTACCCACCACCGATTGTCATACACACGAGGAATGAAGTGGCTCAATATAAATTCTTCTAATCTATACTGTGGTCTTTGCATTTCACACACAGTAATAGGCTGCATTTCGAGGAGAGCCGTTCTTGCATAATGTCACTGTAATGCAACCCAATAGTGACTTGAATAAACTCCTACCACAGGCGTCATAACAGACCACTCTTCCTATTTTTTAAATAGAATTCCCCTAATGTACTCTCATTTAGAATTAAGCGTTTAATTTCGTTACTAATGTTGATATGGTGTGTACAAATCCAGTAGCATGTCTTGTAGTATCAACCAGTTCATGCTGGACATTATATCGTGTTGAAAGATGCTTCTAAGGCGCTGCAGTCACAGATTGTGCGGCTGGTCCCGGCGGAGGTTAGTCCTCCCTCGGGCATGGGTGTTTTTTTGTTGTCCTCAGGATAAATCAGGTTAAGTAGTGTGTAAGCTTAGAGACTGATGACCTTAGCAGTTAACTCCCATGCCGGCCGGTGTGGCAAAGCGGTTCCAGGCGCTACAGTCTGGAACCGCGCTACTGCTACGGTCGCAGGTTCGAATCCTGTCTCGGGCATGGATGTGTGTGATGTTAGGTTACTTAGGTTTAAGTATTTCAAACTCTAGGGGACTGATGACCTCAGATGTTAAGTCCCATAGTGCTCAGAGCCATTTGAACCATTTTTTGAGTTAAGTCCCATAAGATTTCACACACATTTAAATATTTTAAAGATGTGTACAGAAACTTCCTACCCCATCACATGCACTTTATGGGTGACCTATTGCTGAAAAATCCCCCCCTGTAAGAATCTTGAAATGCCCAAATATTTTTCTCATTCTTTATTTTACGAGCTTTTGGAACCATATAATGTGAGAATGTGGGTACGTATTCATGTAAATGCTGTTAAGAGTACCTACTTCCTATCAGTGTCAGTAACTGTGTCTTCTCAGTACAGGTGGCTGCTGAGATAGTATTTAGGGTTTGAAACCACACTACATTTCGTGCACACTTACCACTTCAGCAGCTTTATGTTCTGCACAGACCGCATCTACATTACACAATTTAAAAAGGTCTGAAGATGTTGCATTTGTAAAACTTTTTTAATTTCTTCCGTTTTTGTTTACATACTGTTTCCTCCTTGTGCTACTTGGCTTTCCTGGACGTTTTAGGGGAGATACAGTAGGAGCTACAGTAGAAATGCTAAAATTCAATACATAAACTTCACACCCAGGAATATTGCATTGTCCTCTTAAGTTTTAGTCGGGTGACAGGTAGTTCAGCTGGGTTGTCACTAAATTTCTTCTTGTAGTGATTGTAGGAATTCTTACACAAGGGATGTGATGCTAATACCGTCACTTGAGGACCAAGATATTTGTGCAATACCTGTGACACATTTCAAACAACTGTAAAGTGTTTTTTCACTTCTTGAACACCAACTTGTCTTCAGTCCACACACACCTCACTCTTCCACTATTGTAGGTCCTTAGTGATACAATATATAACATGTCAAACAAAACACACAACACGATGTTGAATGGTTTATATGCAAGTTCTCACTATATAGTTTGCTGTTAACAGAAGAACGCTGGAAACAATGTTGCCAACATGCATATTTTACACTAGAAATTCAATGATGCTAAATACGTTGCCCACTGTTTGCACTGACTTAACTTATTAAAGAAACAATATTTTGTGTAATTCTCAAGTTTTCGAGTAAATAATTCGTAAAATACTTCCTTACATTTTTAGTAATATTTACATAATACATAGATGGAGCAGAGAGGATACTCTTAATAGTTACATCAGTAGTATCTGGTAATAACAGAAAAGATAGCGTTTCGTAACTTTCCAAATAAGAAATAAAATTTCACTGGAAAAATTAATGTAAATTTCGTATTTTCGTTTTATATTTGTAAGTTAAAGGAAGCCAATAAGAGTCGGGTCGTTAGGTACATTTCAACACTCTAAGAGGGAGCTTTAACACAAAATAACTTCTGGGTCTCGAGTACTTTTAGTTTATTATTTTTTTTGTTCCCTACTGTTTCAAGAGTTATTTACAAACCACACCTTTTCTTTCAAAGGACTGTACCATTTACACTTACGATATAGAGGTCTAATATATATTTTTTCCAGAGAAATTCATGACTAGCTGACATGACTACTATGATAAGAGATAATCACCCGCTTGCTACCATTTCGACTCGGTTTGTGGGTTGCACGTTTACCTTCCCGGTGGCGCGCGACACTTCGGAGATGAAATCCGCACAACTTTATGTTCAGAATATCGCGTCAGAGCATAGATCGGAGCGCCATGTTCTCGACGCGCGATTCACCCATCGTCCCGAGAAGGGGTTCATCTCGTATGACAACAGTTAACGGGTGTCTCGCTACCTGTCCCTTGACTGCTCCTGCTGCTGCTTTCTTGTCATCTAGAATTATTACGAAAGAAAATGTAGCGAACGTAACGGCGTATGACTGAGCCAATGTGGTTGCATTGAAGTACTTTCGTGCATGTACTCAGGTTTTGCAGTTTGCCAGAATTTTGCTACAAATACGCCACGTTTGTTGAGTAAGCAAGAAAATTTGACGCTAAAGGGGAAGAAATTTCTGTGACCTCCCTGTTTTTCCTAGGGAGGAAATGTTACTTTGCGTCATTATTTCAAAGTTCGTAAGCTAACAAGGAACTAAAATAAATACGAACCATGGATCTTGAAGCTTGGTACTTCGTATATATTACTTTTGAAGACGCATTAACTGCATTTTTGCTAGTACCGCTTTAAATAACGCCAGGGATATAGGTTTTCCCTGGCCCGATATCCTAAGTGGCCGGTCTAGAAAGTGTAACGACGCCTAGCGCCGAACGCTGAGGGATGCGGTCATCAGCTATTGTGAAAGTGGCTCGCCCAGACCCTCTCTGCCAAACCTCTCATTTCCAGCGTTCTTTTTAAAAAAAACCCTGTGTACATCAGTTCATTGTTAAGTAACCCACAGTGAGACACATGTTCATAGTGTAACATACGTGTTAAACTGCTAAATGGGGTCGTGGCAGTGTGTGTCTCGCAGTTTTAGTACGCTACAAGAATCTTCAGAGTGACCAGGATGTGAGGTCTAGATCAGTGACATTATGGTTACAGTTTCGGGGTCCAACCAGAGACTACTGTGAGTAACTTCGAAGGAGCAAAACTACCGTCGGAACTAATTCCCAAAATCTCACTTGTACACGCAGACGAGTTCTGATATGTCACTGTACATGAGGGCGCACGAGGATCTCTGGTGTTACCCACGAGATAACCGATTCTTAATAAAAAAAAAAAGGTAGCGTAATCATGCTACAGCAGAAGGGGATGCGACAAGTCGGAGGATGATGTCTGAAGGAAATATAAATTAAAGAAACTGAAGTCAGTATCATAGTTCGTTACTAATGGTGATTTGAAAACAGCATTGTGTTATAATAATAGAACGTTCACTAAAAAAAGTTAAAGGCAGTACTCAGATGCCAGCACTCGAGACATACACGGTTGACGCTACTTCGTATATTCAGGACTTTAAGAAACACGAAACAGTTGTCGTGTGCACCATCTGCCTTGAAATCTTGTTAGGCCCCGCGTTTTCACTGCTTCTGTGTGGTACTGCTTGAAGTGGAGATCGGAACCAGCCCAGCATTGCCCTGAACGAAAGGAAAGCTGCCTAAAAGCAACACGGGGCAGCTTGTCCAGTGTACAGGCACAGGCCTCACTCACCTTCATGTGTCACTTCGGTCAGACCTCGGTTAAAAAGACGTCACGAGGTTGTCGGTTGAATGAGCGGTTCATCCTTCACTGTTAGCGAATTTAGACTACATGCTCATTATAAAGTAATCAGAGATGCAGCATGTTTCAAGGTAACTGCATCACCCTTCTAAGGGTGATACATCACCTTAAAAGAACAACTTTCGTTAAACACACGATGTTCGATGACGTTCCAGGCGACGCTAGGCATCTATTAATGTTTCCAGCCCTGGAAAGGGGAGATTTCACAGAACTAGCAGCGTCTGCTAACCAGGTGTTCCATACCTACCCACACAGCTAAACTGGTTGCGATTTTCAGCAAGAAAACTGAAAAATGAGTGTAAGCAAAGAATGAAATTCGAGAAACGTTTCAGGAACTTCAATGTTGCTAGGTCCACCTCTATCGAATGGAGCTGGTGTCTTGATTATAGGATATACACGCACGTTGCGGTGTGCCTACACCCTGCCGCCTCTGAGGGGCACAAATGGCACAAAAGGAAGCCAAGCGTCAACCTGAAGCATTAGCGAACATTTCCGTGATGTGAACAATCACCATTAGACATTGAATGAAAAGACTAAAACAGGTTGTGTATATGGTAAATACACACATGAATTATAATCAACGCTGGGCCGGCCGAAGTGGCCGAGCGGTTCTAGGCACTACAGTCGCGAGCTGCGCGACCTCTATGGTCGCAGGTTCGAATCCTGCCTCGGGCATGGATGTGTGTGATGTCCTTACTTCAGTTAGGTGTAATTAGTTCTAAGTTCTAGGGGACTTATGACCTCAGCAGTTGAGTCCCATAGTGCTCAGAGCCATTTGAACCTATAATCAAGGCTGAGCGTAGTACACGAAGGTGACGCGCCGTATGATACTTCGAAATATCATGTTGGACCTCCTTTTGGCCGGCATGGTACAGCAACTCAACATGGCTTGGCGTCAACAAGTCACTGGAAGTCACCTGCATGAATATTGACCCATGTCGCCTCTGCAGCCGTCCATAATTGCAAAAGTGTTGCGTGTCCAGGATTTTGTGCACAAACTGACTTAACGATTATGTTCCATAAATGTTGGATGAAATTGATGAGGCCATCTCTGTGGCCAGATCATTCGCTCGAAATATCTATAATGTTGTTCAAACCAATCGCGAACAATCGTCGCCCTGTGACATTGCGAATTGTCTTCAATAAAAATTTCGTAGTTTTGTGGGGTCATAAAGTCCACGAACGGCTGCAATTAATCTGCAAGTAGCCGCGCATAACCAGATGACTCAGTCCATTCCACGTAAACACAGCGCACACTATTTTGGAGCCAACACCAGCGTGCACAGCGCCTTGTTGACAACTTGGGTCCTTGGCTCCGTGGGATCTGCACCACACTCGAACCCGACCATCAGCTCTTAGCAACTTAAATCGTGACTGATCTGACCAGATGCCTGTTTTCCAGTCGATATGGTCATGATCCCAAGGCCGAGGCCCACGAGAAAGACAGCCCGCGGCGCGTACGTCACGAAGGTGGTCCTGAACTCGCTCGCTCAACTCAGCAGACAAAATGCGTTTCTAAACCTGTTAACTCGCAGCTGGGCGTGTAAGTACTAACGAGAATTCCATCTTCCACTGGAATCTGCTATTCTGAAGTCTTCCTGATCAACAGTACTACAGCAAAATTTAATTTAAATCAATACCCGATGTAAATGGTATAACGGTTTGTTTATAGCATTTAGTCTCTTTTGCTTCACAGTACTCATGCTGGAAATGGTGTTTTCCACAACTGATAATCATTTATGCATGATTTTATTCCACGCCAGTGCAGCCGTAACAAATTATAAGCACGGCCATGGACTTCACCATCATTATAGGACTAATGACAGTAACATTCCGTAATACTGGATTCCAGTAGAAGATTGTTTTCGTTTGTACGGACACGCCTATTAAAGAATTAACTGGTGTAGAAGGGTAGTTTGTCTGCTGATGTGAGCGACTGCAGGGCTACCTTCGTGACGTACGCGCCGCGGCCTGTCTTTCTCGTAAGCCTAACCCAAAGCACTGCAGGCGAAGTTGCGCTTTTAGCAAAATCACTCCCGTCGGTTGTCTGCTTTCATATCCCATTAACGCCAAATTTCACAGCACTGTCCTAACGGATACTTTCGTCGTACGTCACACTTAGAAATCTGAGTTCATTTCGCGCCGTGTTGCCTGTGCGCTAGCTCTGACAACTCTAAATAGACGCCGCTTCTCTTCGTCGTTCAGGAAGGCCATCGGCCACTACGTGGAGAGAGGTAATGCCTGAAGTTTGGTATTATCGGTACACTCTTGACACTCTGGGTTCCAGAATATGTAATTGCCTAAAGGTTTCCGAAATGGAATGTACCGTGCGTCTAGTTTCGACTACCGTTCCGCGTTCCGAATCTGAATTCCCGGTGTTCGACCATGATTACGTCGGAAACCTTTCCATATGAATCGCGAGAGTACAAATGACAGTACTGCCAATGATCTTTCGAACCCTGTGTAAAAGTGCAGGTTACTAGCCCATGACGTTAGTCACTTCAATATAAATGCTTTGTTACTAGACTCGGTGGCGATCGCTTGCCTGAACGGAAGCGTTCACTCTGCTCGCATCTGTTGTAGAATAGAAGACAGTGGAAAGTGTTCATTATAATCGGCTGAAGTGCTATAATTGAATATCGTAAAAAAAATAAACACGTCGTTATGTCAACGTTAGTGGAACCTTAATGACTCATAAAAGGTTTATAACGCAAGTATACTCTACCAGGTCCTGTGAACGTTGTAAGCGGTCAGTTTATTGTTCTCCCATGGAACCCATCAACCACTTGCTTCGTAAATATACGCCCTCGAAGTTGAGCGGATTAGCTCTACGATATTGACTCTTCACTGCACTCTCGATATTTTCCTACACTTAAGGGGTCTCTGACTAATAAGATCCCCATAACTGCACCCCAGGAAAAACTTTTCCTACTCCATGGAATTCTATTAACAGAGACTTTAACAGAGAACAGATAGCGTAGACATTACCTGATTTCCCGACGAGGATGTAGACTTCATTCATAAACATATAATTCCGTTACTTCAGGACCTTTTTGGCGTTTTAAATCATTTTCAATTGACCCATCCATGTATTCTCATTAAAGTGCATATCAAATACAATCTCTAATGTAAGCTGTTGAACTTGCCGACATGTAAACATGCGTAGAATGGCGCCACACCAAACAGCTGACACACTGCATGCCATAACACGAAACTAATTTACTTCAACCAAGTTTCTGTTGCGTATGTGCCAGTATCTTTCTGTGGTGCCAGTATGAGAGCTACCGCCACGTCAGCGCTACCGAAGACGCCGGATCGCGGATTTTCTCTTTGCCCTGGGCTAGGGCTCACGCTGTGCAGATAAGGACTTCCAGTGTGGACAAAGGGCGCCATCAAGGGATTGCCGCCGCCGCCGCGGAGGATTAGGGCCCATTCAGGCCAGCTGCGAGTCGGCGGATTTAGATGCTAGCGAACGCCCCTTGAGACCGTATTTAGAGAGTGACTGCAAAGTGCCAGCAAGCTGTTCGTACTAGGCTCCATTTCGCAATACGTCTGCTGTCATTGCTGCTGCCTGTACTAAAGGTGAGACATGAGCAGTCAGCTGTGAAGTTTCCGGCTCCTGGATGGAAGGGAGGACAAGTTGAGAAAACGAGAAACGTTAGTGGCTTCCGTGTTCGATGCCACGACTGTGGAAAAGGACAATGCCACTTTTCTGATCATCCCCGTGAGAAGGGAGTTTGTGTTGCTGTGTTGTAGATTCTGAAATACTGCTGAAATAGCATTGCCAAAGATGCCGGAGATCCAGTCCATGCAAGAAGAAACTTTAACGATTGGGTCACGATGAGTGAGGTGAAAGTGCTGCAGCGAAGTCTTTCATTGGCTGCCGAATTTAATAGGCAATAAGTCCGCGCTGTTAATTGAGGTTTCAAACTGTGTGAATTGGTACTGATCAGGTAAGCAGGTAGCGAAACAGTATAAATTGGATATCTGCGTTTCTAGACTGAAAATAAGTGATTTCTTAAACTGATAATTATTGCGCTGTTGTATCAACATCTTAGAACAAACGCGACCATGGCGCCACCGACGATATGGTACTCAAAGAAGACTGCTTCACGCCATCGCGTTGGTTGGTGCCAAAGTAAATTCTGTAAAGGGCGTGGAATTTATATTTATTATTTCTGGGACGATAACATCCATCGAAACATTATTAAAAATTATTTCTGCACCATGAAGATTGTGTACAGGACACTTCACCACTGTGCCAGTTTGGTTTTAACTATATAAATTTTGAACCATACATTATATATTTTATCATGTTATAAAGGCAGGTGAGTTAAAACTCAAATGTATCAGTTTTTTAAAGTTGACCATTGTCGCCTCTGAATGTAAAATTATTTATAAGCTCCACTACTGAAATTTTTGCTGTATGAAAATCGGGAGTAATATTGAAAAATTGTGTTTCAGTGCATGTCAAATCCTTAAAAAGCAAATAACATGCATGTACTCAAGTTATATCTGTGTGTATGTGTGTTAACTGTTTCACACGGTGCAGGTTGCAGTAGTGGGAGTAATTTCCAATTTTAGCCAAAGGCGACCATGGTCGTCAAAATTTTTACGACTGTTAAGCCTAGTAAAGAGAAGTCAATCAAATGAACAAGTGAATTTTAATTGCGTTCTAGGGTACGTAAGTGGTGCACTTGCAACCTACTCCTTACTTTTACATTACATTTTACTTATTTTCCTGATTTACACTTAAATCGCGTCTGCAGGTATAAGTAGCATCAAATGAGCTCAGGCAGCACTGCTGAACGCATAGCAAGGGAGTAGGAATTCAATTCCTACGCTTTCTGCAGCAGCCGCTGGAACATCCGGCGTTGTTGGTAGGTGGTGGCGTGAGCTGTGGCTAGCTCCGAGAAAAATCTGTAACACGACACGTAGGGAAACCAAATACTTACAAATTAAAGCCACTTCTCCCACTTCAGATACGGGGAGAAGCATATTGGTCATAAACAGTATATCACAACAATACGACGCAAGAAAGCAATTGTTTTGGTAAACAGGTGAGCAATGCCTAATAACCCTTAGCAGGGAACGTGTAAGATACTAACATTACAGGGAACATCGGAATCTGGCTGCTAAACCAATAACTCATCAATTAACGAGATTTTCACTTTCCGTTTCAATGGTTAACGTGTCACATTTCTCTTTCAGTACATTTGTATTATGAGGCAAAAAAATTCGTAAATTTAAACACAGATTTAACATTTGACGAAATAGCAACATGCGACATGTTAGGTAAATGAGAAGAAAAAACTTCGTGAATCTTTTGAATGAAAAATAGCAATGCAAAAAAGAAATATTTGCATCACATGCACTTCAGTAGAAAAAGTATATACAAAACGGAGAATGAAATCACGAAAATACTGTAATAAAAAAATAGTCCGTAACAGTATGGACCTTCAAAAAACTGGAATACGCAATAATCGGAACATGACAGTAAAGTAAGTTCATGTGAATCGTAGATGCAGAATATTGCATTGCAAATAGCACTGAATACAGGCAAACACAAATTACACACTGCAGCACAGAAGTATAGAACCATACGAGAAACAGAATCAATTTCAAATAAATACATGAGCTGTTTATAGCACTCAGTCAAAATCAGAACTAGTTCATGAACGTAGAACAAATTTTGTTTCCGTTTCTGACACAAAAATAAATATAATCGACTACAAATCAACTAAATTCGTCACAAAAAAGATAGGTAAGTGCTTACCGATAATAGTTCACAACCTTGATAATGCAAGTGTTGCATAATTCCTTACAGCCACCCAGCAAGCTGGGGTTTGGCATTTCACGCAGCCATATTTAATCATATGTTTCATTTGGTAGGGACAATATCGGCACCTTGTAAGTTTTCCAGACGGTCTGTTCGATCTGATCTCCTCAATGACTGAACTGGCCATGGTTTCTCCTTGTTTGGTGACAGTCATCTGCTCCATGTCCACAACTGTCCTTAAATGGCCTGGTAAGTTTATCTGGAGTCGTTTTCATGAGTGAGAGGCCTAATGTTTCCATAAAATGAAATATCGACGACGTAGCTTTGTCCTTAAAAAGTTTGTGTAAATTATACACTGCAGCACCTGACACCAAATGATACAAAATAGTCAATGGTCATCTTCTAGTCAGTGTATTACTCGAATAATTGCTGCATTTAATGTTAGATGTATCCACATCTGGCTTGGTTGTCTCGTAAAATGAAATAATTTTGGGTTTGCATTCCCTTGGTCGACAAAATCATCATTCAGCATTGTAGAAACAAGGATTCCAGTCTTGTTCCTCTTTGGCATATAGGAAAGAAGATTGTTCCTCGGCGAATCAGTAGATGGTTGAACAGACAGCTTTGGTCCTGTCTGGGAGAAATTCCCTGACATGAAACTTCCTTGCAGATTAAAACTGTGTGCCCGATGGAGACTCTAACTCGGGACCTTTGCACTCCGCTGCAGAGTGAAAATCTCATTCTGGAAACATCCCCTCGGCTGTGGCTAAGCCATGCCACCGCAGTATCCTTTCTTTCAGGAGTGCTAGTTCTGCAAGGTTTGCAGGAGAGATTCTGTAAAGTTTGCAAAGTAGGAGACGAGGTAGTAGCAGAAGTAAAGCTGTGAGGACCGGGCGTGAGTCGTGCTTCGGTAGCTCAGATGATAGAGCACTTGCCCGCCAAAGGCAAAGGTCCCGGGTTCGAATCTCGGTCGGGCACACATCTGCCAGGAAGTTTCATATCAGCGCACACTCCGCTGCAGAGTGAAAATCTCATTCTGGAAATTCCCTGACAATTCGTGGCTTATTTATCGCCACGGTCCCAGTCATCGTGAGACACTTACCCCGCAACCACTGGCTAATTTCCACCGACGACAACCATTTATCGAAAGTGATTTTTCGATGAGTATTGTGGATACATATCGATAAACGTACTACAGCTTGAGAGGGCTTGCGTAGTTGTTCTTTCTTGACAGTGAGCTCTAAACAGTCACTGCCTTCGCCGGCGGACTCGGATGCGTTATACATACATCAATGCCTCACCTCCCTCAAACGCATTACTTTTATGTCGTATCTGGCCATTTTGTTGGCTGTGTACCTTTTGCACCGGCATTGACCTTTGAAGGGAATAAAGGTTTCGTGTGTGCAAGCAAATGGTTAAATTTCATAGTTCCGCTAACAGTTGTCAATAAAAAATCTCAAAAAGAGTGAAATTGCTTCAAATGCGTCTAATTTCTCTCTTTGTTGGAACATCAAAGCGCCAAGCTCCGATCAACACGCCACACCACTTTCTCGTCTTGAGAACCCGGGAAACTGGACGACCTCTTTCACTGGTAGAAACAGAAAAATCCCCTTCAGACGGTTTAAAAATTTCAAATAGTATGAGAAAACGAAGTGTATTCATATACAGTATACATAAATATTAAGACAATTTTAAGTCAATAGAGATGTCTCTCCTGTATATCACTTCTGGTAACTTCTCTGGCATGAAATAAGCAATTTTTTGATAGTCGCACAGGTAATATGTTGCCATTCTTGTTGCAGACATTGTTTCAGAGCAGTCTTACTTCGTATTTAATCTTTTCTCACTGTTCATACAAGCGTACTCCAAAGATGTTCAATGGATTAAGATCTGATCTCTGTGCTGGAAACTTGAGGACATAGGAAGTATGGTACAACACGACAGACGAACAATAGTCGCTATAGGCTTGTCACTGTCTTCTTGATAGTAGTAATCACTACCTAAACCCAAGATACCAACATCTTTCTGGACATTTTCATTTAAAATATTTAAATACTGAACCTTACCACGTTACCTTGATTAAAAACTAGCTGCACAACACCAGGTTTAGCCATACGTCCCCATACCAATTTCTTCCTCCACCGTGTTGTACTGTAGGTTGACTGTGTTCAGAATCTCAGTATTCCGTCCTCTAGATATCAAAATTCTGCTATCATTTACAAATTTGTTCACTTCCATTTGTGAACAGTACCTTGTCCCAGTGTATTCCTGCTCTCGAGCACATTAAAGTTTAAATTTATTGTTCGTCTTGCTGATGTATGGTTTTCTCCTTGGCACTGTAGTTGTATAACCTGTACTACATAAAACGTAGCGACCAGCCCTTACTGTGATGTCCTCCCCCTGTTGATCATTAAGATGCGTAGAGACTTAACAAGCTGTCAGTTTAGGGTCTTCTTTGACCATCTTTATTAACATATTTCTTTCTCTTCGCTTTAGCTTCTGTGGTCGCCTTCTTTCGCTGTTAGAGTATATCTTTCTGTAAATCGCGGTATTACGGTCTGCACAGCTGGCCTGTGTGGCCGTGCGGTTCTAGGCGCTTCAGTCTGGAACCGCGTAACCGCTACGGTCGCAGGTTCGAATCCTGACTCGGGCATGGATGTGTGTGATATCCTTAGGTTAGTTAGGTTTAAGTAGTTCTAAGTTCTAGGGAACTGATCGCCACAGATTTTAAGTCCCATAGTGCTCAGAGCCATTTGATCCTTACTGTATCAGCTGTTTCTGAAAAATGACTTTCCCTTGTCATATTGGGCGATAGCTACTTGCCTTTCCTCTGTTACGTCCCTAACGTTTGCCGCCCATTTTACTGTTGCATGGCATTCACTGCACATCGGATCAAGGATGCACGAGGTGAAACTTTACACTGAAAGCTTTCAGTGCTGCAAGCGCTTAGTTAGTCCTTTCTACTAATGCAGGAATACTTTCTTCCCCACTGTGTGAATCCAGCTGGTGCATAATTATCTGCTTTTTGCAGAACACTAAATTAGTTAATCCTTACATGTGTGCAGAATAGGAAAGATATCCCCATACTGTTCATGATGCTTCCTTTGTGAGAAAGCAAACTCATATAGAATTCCTAAAATAAAATTTCTCCACTTAATTGTTCACTTGCTTTTCACAATCATGATTCCAGCCTTTATGCCGTTCTCAAGTGCATCTTGAAATGATGTCTGACCTGTCTGCCATGTCATCGTCCAAGAAACATGTGTCGGGTCTTCCAGACGAGTTGTATTGCCGGATTTGAGTTCGTGGCTCACATAGTGTAAAGTGAGAAATCATAAAGTATAGGGCACCTAACAGCTATATATTCCTGTGGCCTGCATTCATCACTTTTGTTACAAACGGTGATGAATGCAGGTCACAGGAATATATTATGTTCCAAGTACGCCATACGATATGTTAATGATTTTTCGTGTGCACAATGTCAGCCATATTGTGTATTTTCAATACAATATATAAGAAACTATCAGCCTCGATTGCGGTAGTGAAACCAACCTTTACCTAGGTTCCAGCCCAAGTAATTGAGCCTTCTTCAGATGATACACTTGATTCTACAATATGTCTACGAGGGTACGGTCTAGAAATAAAACTAAAATAGCCCGAATAGGCGTAGTCATATTTTAAAAATGCCGTACATAGGTACTAAGTCACCACCAACACTTGAGCTCCGGCCAGCGCTTCGTCTCCTTCGACACCGTACGGTGGGCCTCGGGAGCTAACGTGAAACTAAGTAGGACTAGATAACCCGCTGCATATTTTGAATATTTACTGGACTCATGTAATAAGACTCGTCTGTAAGACGAGAAATGTTTTTTCGACGATGACAATTCAGATAAATTTCAACATATTCTTAAGAATGGACCAGAGGTCGAAATCATGACACTGTAAAATAAGTGAAAAATGAAACGGCGGAAATCCTTGAAATTTTTTTAACTATGCTGTTAGTTTACGAAGCAACATCTATGGTTGTAATCCTGAGTTTAATAAATAAAGTTTTCCTAAATGAATGATGGTGTATGAATATTTCTCCCATAGCTATCCAAGGACAGAGTACCGTCTGGTCTCGTTGTTCGTGCAAAGTATAAACGAATAGCGTCAATCGAAAGTCACGTAGCAACCCCTGTATAATGTGGTTAGACGAGCTGCACTGCTAGAGGACGGGTACCGCGAAAGGGAGCAGGTTGCGGGGCGGAACTGCTGAGAGGAAGCGCGCCGATTGGCGCCGTCAGAGGCGGGCTCAGCACTCGCTGAATCACCGTCAGCATCCGGCGGCGGCGCTGTAATTCCGCGATCTTCCGCGGACCGCCGGTGACATCAAGCGCGCCGAACAATGGGGGCCATCTCCACCCAGCGCTGTATGCTAATGGCCGGCGGGGCGGGCCGGGCCGCCGGCGAAATCTCCACGTTCCATTACCGGTCTGCGACCTGGGATTCGTCGGGTAAGCCCAGAGCGGCACTCCAAACCACCCATGTACTTGCAGCGTAGCTTTCCACCAACGTACCTCAAAAAACGTGCCAAGTACTTCACAGGTAGGTGCCATGAATTCTTCCGGTCTCTTCGCTTATGGAGCAACGTAAGTGTGACTGCCGAAACGAAATGCGGCTTCGTGCGGGCTGTTACCACACTATAGCTTTTGCGGTCGATACCTAGTGGTACATAGGGAACTGAAGTTCTTCACTTCTGTGGTATCGCGTATCGATACCACGCAAAAAAAATGTGAATGTTGCTATCGGCGTTTCACTGTTGGCAACGGAATTGGAAGTTCCGTCCAGCGCAGACAGCGATCGTGCAGGATCCGGTTGACCCAATGGAGCACGCTCACTGAGAAGCCTCCAATGGCTGTAGACTAAGAGCACCTCCTACTGCCACGACACTGGGTGGCCGGCGGCAGTGCCTCAGTCCCACTTGCGCTTTCATCCACTACGCTAAAACACCTCGGTTCGTGCTTAGTCCTCGTCACATAAATAGCTAGATTCTCTCTCGTTGCATCGTCTGAGTGTTCGTATGTTTGGAGAAACAGTTCAGTGTATATGCTGTGTCAACTGTTCATTATTTCTGCTCCTGTCCAGCTTTCCTAGAATGACAGTTGCAACACAGCTTTGTAGCCCACCTCTGCCTACAGCTGAGTTGACGAAAACGTACACAACAGCTCCATGCTCGTTCTTCAGACTTTGTAAAAAGGCTTTCGCGAGATACTTCTGTATGTTACTTAGCGTCTGCCAGTCTAAGCTTCTTCGTATTTCCCTGACCCTCTGCCGTTGGTCAAACATGTAAACCATTCGTGCTACCGTTCGTCTTATACGTTCCGTTTGCTCAGTTTGTGGTGTTCTTTTATGGTTTGTGTGCATTCTTGTCAAGTTGTAATTATTACACACATCGAAAAGAGCTTTCCATCACCTCGATTCAGTGTGTTCCGGAACCTGTACACAAAATAGGAATAGAGATCAACATAAACATAATTTCCAACCTTTTTATTCTTAATGAAATAACACATTGCATGTTGTACCGCCATACAGCGAGACCTTCAGAGGTGGTGGGCCAGATTGCTGTAAACACGGGTGCCTCTAATACCCAGTAGCACGGTCTCTTGCATTAATGCATGCCTGTATTCGTCGTGGCATACTATACATAAGTCCATCAAGGCACTATTAATGGAGATTGTCCCACTCTTCAACGTCGATTCGGCGTAGATCCGTCAGTGGTTGGTGGGTCACGTCGTCCATAAACAGACCTTCCAATCCATCCAAGGCATTTTCGATAGCGTTCATGTCTGGAGAACATGCTGGCCACTGTAGTCCAGCGATCTCGTTATCCTGAAGTAAGTCATTCAAACGAGCTGCACTATAGGGACCGCGAATTGTAGTCCTCGCCAATATGCTGCCCATATGGTTGAACTACCGGTCGGAGGATGGCAGTCACGTATCGTACAGCCGTTATGGCGTCTTTCATGACCATCAGTGGCGTAAGTCGTCCCCTCACAATACCACCCCAACACGGCATGGAATCTGCGTCTTGCTGCACTCGCTGGACAGTGTGTCTCAGGCGCTCAGCCTGACGGGTTGCCTCCAAACATGTCACCGACGAGTGTCTGGTTGAAGGCATATGAGACACTCACCAGCGAAGAGACCGTGATGCCAAACCTGAGCGGTACATTCGGCACGTTGTCGGTCACATCTGTACCGCGCTGTATGGTGTCGTGGTTGCAAAGATGACCCTAGCGATGTACAGCGGGAGTCAAGTTGTACACGGCTTGAGTCGTAACACGACGTTCTCTGGCTGCACGAAAAGCATTACTCAACATTCTCACGGTTCCTCCGAGCCATAATCCGTAAGTAGCGGTCATCCACTGCAGTAATAGCCTTGTGATCTAAGGAACCTTCGTCAGCAAATTATTTCGCTTGAAATTCTGGAAACATAAAGAAACCGTTAATTAAGCAAGATTCAATACCTGAAGCGAGTAAACCGTTTCTGTAATGTTTTGGAATAGTGAAAATTTAGTTTATTAATGTAAGTGAGCCTTCTCAAGTTGCCCTCTTTCAGTAGGAAAAGATGCGGTCCTCAGTCCTGAGACAGGTTTGATGCAGCTCTCCATGCTACTCTATCCTGTGCAAGCTTCATAATCTCCCAATAATTACTGCAACCTACATCCTTTTGAATCTGCTTAGTGTATCTATCTCTTGGTCTCCCTCTACGATTTTTACCCTCCACGTTGCCCTCCAATGCTAAATTTGTGATCCCTTGATGCCTCGGAACATGTCCTACCAACCGGTCCGTTCTTGTCAAGTTGTGCCACAAACTTCTCCTCTATTCTATTCAATACCTCCTCATTAGTCATGTGATCTACCCATCTAATCTTAAGAATTCTTCTGTAGCACCACATTTTGAAAGCTTCTGTTCTCTTCTTGTCTAAACTATTTATCGTCCATGTTTAACTTCCATGCATGGCTACACTCCATACAAATACTTTCAGAAATGACTTCCTGACACTTAAATCTATACTCGATGTTAACAAATTTCTCTTCTTCAGAAACGCTTTCCTTGCCATTGCCAGTCTACATTTTATATCCTCTCTACTTCGACCATCATCAGTTATTTTTCTCCCCAAATAACAAAACTCCTTTAGTACTTTAAGCGCCTCATTTCCTAATCTAATTCCCTCATCCTCACTTAATTCGATTACATTCAATTATCCTCTTTTTGCTTTCGTTGATGTTCATCTTACATCCTCCATTCAAGACACTGTCCATTCTGTTCAACTGCTCTTTCAAGTCCTTTGCTGCCTCTGGCACACTTAAAATGTCATCGGCGAACCTCAAAGAATTAGAATTAAGAGAGTATCCCAGTCAACATTGTCAACAGCTTTCTCTAAGTCTACAAATGCTACAAATGTAGGTTTGCCTTTCCTTAATCTTTCTTTTAAGATAGGTCGCAAGGTCAGTATTCTCTCACGTATTACAAAATTTCTACGGAAATCAAACTGATCTTCCCCAGGTCGGCTTCTACCAGTTTTCCCATTAGTCTGTAAAGAATTCGCGTTAGTATTTTGCAGCTGTGACTTATTAAACTGATAGTTCGGTAATTTTCACATCTGTCAACACCTGCTTACTTTGTGATTGGAATTATATTCTTCTTGAAGTCTGGGGGTATTTCGCCTGTCTCATACAACCTGCTCACCAGATGGTACAGTTTTGTCAGGACTGGTTCTCCCAAGGCCGTCAGTAGTTCTAATGGAATATTGTTTACTCCGGGGGCCTTGTTTTGACTCAGGTCTTTCAGTGCTCTGTCCAACTCTTCACGCAATATCGTATCTCCCATTTCATCTTCATCTACATCCTCTTCATTTCCATAATATTTTTCTCGAGTACATCGCTCTTGTATAGACCCTCTATATACTCCTTCCACCTTACTGCTTTCCCTTGGTTGCTTCGAACTGGGTTTCCATCTGAGCTCTTGATATTCATACAAGTGGTTTTCTTTTCTAAAAGGTATCTTTAATTTCCCCCCTGTAGGCAGTATCTATCTCACCCCTAGTGAGATAAGCCTATACGTCCTTACATTTGTCCTCTAGCCATCCGAGCCTAGCCATTTTGCACTTCCTTTCGATCTCATTTTTGAGATGTTTGTATTCCTTCTTGTCTGCTTCATTTACTGTATTTTAATATTTTCTTTCGTCAATTAAATTCAGTATCTCCGTTACCCAAGAATTTCTATTAACCCTCGTGTTTTTACCCACTTGATTCTCTGCTACTTTCACTATTTCATATCTCAAAGCTACCCATTCTTCTATTACTGAATTTCTTTCCCCCATTCCTGTCAATTGTTCCCTTATGCTCTCCATGAGACTCTGTACAACTTCTGGTTTAGTCAGTTTGTCCACATCTGCCCCTGGAAAAGTCTTAAATTTTAAAACCTGGTTCCTGAATCTGTCTTACCATTACACAATATATATCTGAAACCTGTCAGTATCTCCAGGCTTCGTCCATGTATGCATCCTTCTTTTATGATTCTTAAACCAAGTGTTACCTCTGATTAAGTTACGCTCTGTGCAAAATTCTACCAGACGACTTCCTCTTTCATTTCTTAGCCCCGATCCGTATTCAGCTAATGTGTCCTTCTCTCCCTTTTCCTACTCTCGAATTACAGTCACTCAGGACTATTAAATTTTCGTCTCCCTTTACTATCTGAATAATTTATCTCAGCATACATTTCATCAATCTCTCATCTGCGGAGCTATTTGGCATATAAACTTGTACTACTGTGGTAGGCGTGGGCTTCGCGTCTATCTTGGTCACAATGCGTTCAGTATGCTGTTTGCAATAGCTTATTCGCATTCCTATTTTCCTGTTCATTACTAAACATACTCCTGCATTGCCCCTATTTGATTTTGTATTTATAAACCTGTATTCACCTGACCAAAAGTCTTGTTCCTCCTGCCACCGAAATTCACTAATTCCCACTATATCTAACTTTAACCTATCCATTTTCTTTTTTAAATTTTCTAACCTGCCCGATTAAGGGATCTGACATTCCACTCTCCGATCCGTAGTACGCCAGTTTTTTCTTCTAATAGTGACGTCCTCTTTAGTAGCCCCGCCCGGAGGTCGGAATGGGACACTACTTTACCTCCGGAACAATTTACGCAAGAGGACGCCTTCATTTAACCATACAGTAAAGCTGCATGCCCTCGGGAAAAATTACGGCTGTAGTTTCCCCTTGCTTACAGCCGTTCGCAGTACCAGCACAGCAAGGCCGTTTTGGTTATTGTTACAAGGCTAGATCAGTCAATCATCCAGACTGTTGCCCCTGCAGCTACTGAAAAGGCGGCTGGCCCTCTTCAGGAATCACAAGTTTGTCTGGCCTCTCAACACCCTCCGTTGTGGTTGCACCTACGGTACGACTATCTGTATCGCTGAGGCACGCAAGCCTCCCCATCAACGGCAAGGTCCATGGTTCATACTTCAAATCAGTAAACTACCGGTTCCAAACTTTTGGAACATACGCAAAATTTGGATTTCGTGGGTTAACTTTTCCTAAGGTTCAATAAATGTAACTCCATGCTATGCCAGGAGTGCGTGACTTCAGCTGTTAGATTCCTGACAACAACTAATAATAAAATATGAACCGCTGTTATTTTGGTTTTGTTAGGCAAGCAGTTTCGGCTTTACATTATGCTTTATTCAGGCGCGCGCACACACACACACACACACACACACACACACACATGAGTAATCCTTGTGTTAGAAAGCGATGCAGCACTGTCAACTGGCATCGAGGAATTTTTTTTTTTTTTCCCCCAAGGACATGTGCTCTGCTGACAGCTGTCCAATGAGCACACATCCCCGTGGAAAAAAAATCTTCTAGATAACAGTTGATAGTGCTACATTGGTTTCTAACACGAGAATTACTTGATACATGCAGGCCTGCAGATGTCATAAAGTAATGCCGAAACTGGTTGCCTAACAAATAAAAGCAAAATAACAGCTGTTGGTATTTCATTATTCGTTTGCTAATGTTGCACTGCTTCAATAGGATAAGATAAAATCTAATTTTTGCAGCTAGCAAATCTTTGCCGAAAGAAACTTAGTCAAATTTTTAATGTATTGATTTGCTGTATTATGGTAAAAATGAGACGGAGTCTTTCCATTGGGATCTCTCCATTGCATCCTCGATGACGTCACGCTGGACCTGTGGCGGCGGGACTCGTTGGTGTCGTTGTAAAAAGCTCTTTGTCATCCTCCAGGCTGTTCCGTCTTACATTCGGAGAGCGGCAATTCTGCCGGCCCAGTCACGGTTTCGGTGATTTGCGATCGCGAACTCGATTTCGCGACATATTCTATCTAGGGGGGGCCTCGGTTGCCGGCTGTCTTGTGACCTACCGCTCCTGGAACAGGCGTTCCTTCTTCGGGATGGCCTGGAAAATGCCTGGCAGAAGCTGTTCAGTGTGTTCTTGCTGTCTTCGCTCTCGCAGCGAGGCTGCTGCGGCTGCTTAACGTGTCAGGCCCTTAAATGCGGCAAGTGTCGCGTCAGCGCCCTCGGCCTCTGCTCAGATATTGCGGCGACTGTCCCTTATAAGTGGTCCCGGTCGACGTTGCGGTATTGCATGTGGCCGTCCAGTGGTGCGACTCTGTCAAAGGTAAGATCTAAGATCATCGGGAAGCGATCCGACTATAGTGTGACGTGTGTAGTCCCGATGGCGTTGCGTGCGGCACCTTTAACGATCACGACGTACAAGAGATAGACGGCTGCGCTTGGGATAGTGTGGGGGGGTCGAAAAGCCCCAGCAGCATCTCGTTGTGCTGTTGGGCCAGTCGCAGTAGGCTCCTTCCAGTCCATCGTCGTCAGAGTTCCACTCTGTGTTTGACACTGAATCGCCGCTGATGATTAAGTTCCCTCACATCGACAGCAGCATGTGGAAGTCGCGCAGTTTGCAGCAGCCATCCTGGCTGTCGATACACGGCCACAAACTTCATGTGGCCCGCTGAGGTGTTGACTACATCAGTAGCCTCTACTGTAGTAAATTCTGGCACCTGTAAGCGCTGGTGGCGAAGTGATGCCGTCACGCACACCGCTGTTCCGCCGCCCGTCGGCTCTTAATCGTTATTGTAGCACCGGAAGTTGGGTGCCTGCACATGTACTCCTGGTGTCAGCCAAGCTTCGGTGGCGAGGCAGACTTCCACAGCCTCGTCACGCAGAAACTGCCGAAACTCGCCAGCTTGATATCTATTACTAATTGCATTTCATTTGAAAAGCGTAGGTTTGTCACCCATGAAACGGGGATGGGGCTGTTCGTGTGGTGGCGGCGTTCTGGTTGACCACAATCGTAGATATAATCATATGCTGAATCTGCAGGATGAGCTGCTTACTTACAGCGTCTCGCATAGCTCTGCAGCTTCGCTGGACGCAGCTGCGTCAATGGAGGCAGAGCTTCCTCGGCGGATTTCGGTAACAGGGTGTCGCTTATAGGCAGACCTCCCCGTCTTCCGCGCTGGTTTCCTGCCCCACTGGCGTGGCAGGCGCAGGCTGCTGTGTCCGTAGTCTCACCTCTGGACGTCTGAGGGGACGCGGGAGGTATCTGGGGTGATCTCGTAGTGGCAACCACAGCGAAGCGCCTGGCTATTGGCACACTCATGGAAGGAGCAAATCGCCCACTGGCTGCTGTTCCCGTAAAGGCCTTGCAGCCTCTCTAAATGGCTCCATGTGTCGGGCTGTAGTTGTAGCAGGGCGGAGGGTCTGTTTTGGAGGATGGACACTCCCTGTTGAGGTGGCCTCACGCATTTGACAAAGCGTGGACTCATCTGGCAATATTTCGCAACGTGGTCAATTCCGTACATTTGAATCACTTTTGAGGTCGTCTTCTGTGCCGTAGTTTCTCCACAGTGACTTCTGCGCTGCCCACCGTCTTCCCCTGGAATATTGTCGTGTGCACAGCATTGTCATACAGGACAACCAGGAAGAGAGGCGAGTCGCTACTCCCTGCGGGCGTCTCCATCCGCTATTTGGTCCTGACTATGTATCCCTTTTCTTCTAGCAGCTCCCGGAGATAAGTAGGATCCGTCCCGAAAGTCAGTTTTCGAAGAAACCACACTCAGCGTCGTCACTGGTTGGGACGAGTACGCGTGGGAGTAGAGTGCTTCATGCTTTGCCAGGTCCATCACGCCTCGGTAATCGTCCACTGTAATCACGCGGTACAGATCCTCGCCTGCCGTCCGTGTCGTCACAGTGCCCTTCACCACCTCCGTCATCTTCAGGTTAAAATCGACAGTAAAGATCGCAGTGCTACCTATTTACCGGTTTCCGCTTACGTTTTAAAGCCATCTTCAGAAGTTCTGGCCCCCCTGTGGCTGGTCGTTGCGGCTCCTAGGTTTTCTCGTGATGCCACCACCGTACACTGTCAGAGTGTGATCGTTGCATCACGAGAACACTATGCATTTGGTGCAAAAACTCAAGACCACCGTTTCACTGTCTCGACACATTCATTAGTAATAGCAGTGGATTATTATTTGTTGATGCTGCAGATGAAGATACAAATAAGTGAAGGAGAAAATTCGTTTTCATCGATAAGTACTGTAATGTTGATGCATTAATTTCCTTTGAAAGTGGTGCTGACATTCAAGACAATAAAAACGGATTTAAAGCTGTGAGCTATCTGGGGAAGTTAACCTTGCATTACTGAGCAACTGTTTCATCAGGTATCCGGTCTAGTTTACCAAATTCCCAACCAGACTAACACTAAATATAAACTTTTAATGGTCATCTTACGACAACTGGTGATACATATATAAAAAGACAATTTAAATAAAAAGAAATAAATCAGTTTATATTTGGAAATTTATTTTAACATTGATCATCGAAATTTCAGCACATTAAACTTGATTCATAACTAAACTGGTGCCTTATTTAGGATTGTGAAAATGTGAGTTTGTAATCTTACGGAGCACATCAAATATGGAGCCAAGATTGGGAGACGGCATACAACACTGCATTCATAAAATAACACACAAAGAACGTTGAAACTAACGCAAGAGGAAATTAACCACAACCAACCGATTCAATTTTCACCCAAAGAAGTTATATTTGTAGCGCAATCATGTCCATCATGAAATTACCACAAACTCGTATATTAAATTCATACTAACTCACTGTGAAATCTTCCCGAAAAGAATAGCTAAGGCCTACTTTGATGATTACACCACATGCTTCACGTGGTCAACTTGGTTTACACAAAGAGTGTAACATCACAATAATTTTGATAATTACAATAAATTAGATCGAAAAGCAATTTACAAAAGAAAAAACCTCGAACTGGCTACTATCGTCTTACTATTGAGCTGATGGGTCAAACAATTGTATAAGCACGTGGTACTGGTCTCACAAAGGACACCCCCCACGTGTGTTGAACTTAAAGAAAAGTTGCTATATTAAAAAATACTGTTAAGGCGAGACGTTATAATCTCACGCACATTGGCATTTAAGATTGATGATCTTAGAATTACTGATCAACATGTGGTTCCACTTTACTCACAAAGTAGTGACAAAGCAACTACTGGAAGATGTTTTGAACTTCACACTCGAATTACACTGCGTTGCAATTTAATATAACATAAGATATTTTAGAGCCAAACTTGAAATAAAGGTGATTAAATTTTCAGTTAGGCTCAACTTAAGAAATCCATCGTCCTACGGACTTCGGAGAGACGCGCTTAGCCTGATAGCTTACCACTCCCCCTACCGAGGGTGATTCACAGATACAAACGGAAGTGACCACAGAGGCAGCTTCCTATACCAACATGACAAGGGGCGGACAGGACCATAATAGGAATAGAAACCTCTTTGCTTTTAGAAAGCGTAGCTACCTGTTCTGATGTTAATCCTAATGTTCTCTAGCAGACATGCTTGTCTGCTACCATGAAGCATGCAACTAGAAAAACGTTTGCTCATTCATTCTTTGACACAGAAAGGAAGGGGGATGACAGTATCTTAACATATACAGCATATAAAAGAAAGCGGATGTAGGTTCCGTATAAGAGTGTGTGACATGAATTACATAAAAACTGTGTTTTAAAGTGTAGTAGTGTGACAGATCGTTCTTGATTATGTGTAAAAGTAACACATTCCACTGCTCAGTATCCTCCCAGATAGTCAGAAACACCACAGTAAATATAGAATTTAGAAGTGGAATGTATGCCGTAAACAACAGATTTAAGAAATTAATATGAAAGGGATCGAACAGACCTTTCAGTACCACAAAGTTAAGTGTATTTGGAGGTGATCAGGTGGCCACAGAAAATGTGCTTCGCGCATCTGAATGTTCGCTCCATAGGGAAATTTGTATTCATTTCTTTGCTATTTTGTTTTTGTCTTTTACACAGATACAAGGAGACTGAATGTTGCTCATCAATCGGCATGAATATAGCACGTAATATTTAACATCAATTAAGCTGTGTCAGTATAAGTAAGCATTGTGAGTTTAAGTTGGAAAACACAATATGCAAAAAAAATCTACTCACAAATATAGATACATTAGTGTTACCCGTCGGCCATGTGGCGCAGAAATAAGTTCAGGAGGATTATGCTACCGGCTTACGGTACTGATCTGCGTTGCTAGGTCATTGACTCAGTAATCCATAATCCTGGACTACACATCTCTGCAGCACTACACAACTGTACTTGGTATCAGGAACAAGCAACATTTCTCATTTGTCTGATAGCCAACCCCCTCCCCTCCGTTGCGTTGCGGCGCATCTCAGGATTGACAGGGGCTGTACCACTCATTCTGTACACATTAGGAGGTGGCTGTCAGGGTCTTTGGAAATCCATCCCATCCTGTTCTTCCCCGAGCCTCATCTCCTCGCTGCTTCTGGGAAGTTGTACGTGGAGGTTGTCACGTGTGGCTTGTAGGCTTGCACTTACAACTTGATATTTTATCTGACTGAGTACAGTTTGTTCCGCAGCTCCCTATTCGTTTCTACGTTAAGACTGTTCCATTACGAATAGTGCTGCTATCGTGGTGTGTAACTCTTTCTTCAATGTTACACTCCCTACGATCTGGTCCAGGGTGCCGATTGCTTGACATTCAAAAGTGTCTGTGGTGCGTTGTCGTATGTTCAGTAAATAGCTGGAATATGGTCCATGAGCAGACAGGTAGCATATGGCTTCCTTGCTCGGAAGTAAGAATGAGTGTCCGCTGGTGCCTTGTCCCAGGTTTCTCCCCATTCTGTCAATGCAAGCCTTTACTTCCATATTCGATACCTGCTGTCCGCAGTGTCCCACTTCAATTCGTCCTTTTTGAGTCAACATTGCGCACACCTTTGTTACGGGTAGGTTTGAGAACCAGCAAGTGTAGCCCGAGCAGCGGCGTCCGTCGGTATTCTGTACGAACCTGTTAGGCGCTGGAGTACGCACTCACCTGTGCTCGCCGTAGAGCCCGTGCTGTCCTTAACTTTCTGGTTCCGTGCGTCCAAAACGCAAGATTGGTTGTAGTACGCTGTCATTCCGCTTCATTTTATTCAGGATTTTAATGCCTCCCAGGCACGTGATACGTATGTGTGCATGATAGTTTCGCCTTTCGTCGACGTTTATAGCGAGGTAACTCTAACATTTTCCCCACAAAGGTTTGTCATTTACTCCGACTGTGAGGTTTGCCAATCGTGGTAATCTTCGTTTTTTTTAGAGGATAAACCGTTCACTGTGCTGCTCCATAGGTAAGTAAATAGGCAAATACTGTGTTCAATTTTAATAAACATTTTTGGAACAGCGATCAAAAATTTAATAAAGTTCATTCTACTTTTTTAAATTGTTTGATCGCATCACGTATGCTACAAAAACATAGATGACCGCTAACGCTCATATCGAATGATCATCATCAGACCCACGGCATCCTTCGAAGATGGTAGGTGGAGCATTCTTCTCAGCTGCTGTGATATCAACCAGTTGATGATTGTCATGTGATACAACCGGAACCGGTCACCTATGTTCGTGTAGCATACGTGGTGATATCAAGACTGAATTTTCAAAAGAAAAAAAATACTATGTTGCTGCTTGGTACAGCTTAACCAGCGGTTGCTAGGTTCCTAGAGATACAATTAAATACGCAGCTTAATGATTTGTACTTCAAAAATGCAGTTAATTTGACTCCACGAAATATTCTTAAACTTAATGGGAAAAGTTCTTTAAATTTCGTTTACAAAAACGAATAAATAACGTCGGTTCACTTTCATGATCGCTGTGATAAGTGGTTAACAAGAGGAGGCACATTAGACAGCGCCTTGCGCCACCCTAGTGATCCGAACAGCGGAGATAAGGGCGTTAGGAAGGCGCTGCGATGGCCTCGCAGGGCGGAGATAGGCCGGCGGGCTGGTAATTGAGGTCCCCATTCAGCGCTCGATACGGCGTGCGCCGTGCCGTTCTGCCGCCTTCCCATTTCCGGTTCTCCGCAGGAAATTGGGTTCTCCTGCTGGAGGCTTCTGCAAGGTCGGAGGCCATTATCGGCGCCATTTTAATTTCGGCTCCTTATTCTGACGTCATACCGAGCCGGGAATTCCGTCCACTTACCGTGTCAAGGGGCGCCCAACATCACAGTACACACGAGGTGGGGCTAGTGCCCGCCCATTGCGTGTCATTTGAGGCAATGGCGTAGCCTTGGTCGTGAACAAAGCCTTCCATTCAATCTCGTCAAAAGAAAAGGTTATAAAATTACCATGTAGGATAATTGTTTCTTTCTTTTCTAGAGTTGAGTCATAAAATTGTTCGAAAGACACTGTTGAAACTACTTAGTAACAAAATGCAATTTCGCCGTTTCGGCCGTTCAGAAATTTTCCATTAAAATATATCCAGCTGTAGTAAATAGTTACCATATTTAATTCAGTTATTTCACTTACATAGGGCAATGCATACAGCAGTTACGTTCCGAAACGAGATACCACTCCAAAGAAGTCAAATTTTAAAAATAACTCGCACATAGTTACATAAGTTTCTTCTTTAGCTGTTGTTGTTGTGGTCTTCAGTCCTGAGACTGGTTTGATGCAGCTCTCCATGCTACTCTATCCTGTGCAAGCTTCATCTCACAGTACCTACTGCAACCAACATCCTTCTGAATCTGCTTAGTGTATTCATCTCTTGGTCTCCCTCTACGATTTTTATCCTCCACGCTGCCCTCCAATGCAAAATTGGTGATCCCTTGATGCCTCGGAACATGTCCTACCAACCGATCCCTTCTTCTGGTCAGGTTGTGCCACAAACGTCTCTTCTCCCCTATTCTTTTTTAGCTATAGCCGACATATTCTTCATCAGAGATGCAGCAACTGTATTTATAGTTACAATCTCATTGTTCGGTCACAGTCGCACATTTTTAATTAGCTTAGGTGATTCGATACTTAGGATCACGTTCAGATCTAAAAAAAAAGTAAAGCTAAACAAGTAGTAATCAATATTTTAGATGAACTAAAAAAGGAAATGGTATGTCAGTCTAGAATTTACATAAGCAGTTGCGTCAACAACCCGTCTTGTCTATTCAGAACCACATATCAGTGTACTGTTTCTTCCAACTGCAGTCAATGCTCTAAATGTGATGGTAGCAGGGGAGCAAGATTCAGGAAGGGGGATGTGAAAGGAAGCAGGGAGGCGGTGTGGGGACGTAATGAGTTTAACAAGAAGGGTCATGCAAAAATTGCAGAACGTATAATTACGTAAAAATTCTCGTTAGAATGCTAACAGCGTAGAACAATGGGTGTGTGGAATGTAAACGTCATAAAGTAGTGAAATTATAAAACGGAGCTAAGCGGGACGAGAGCGGACAAAGAAAGAAAAAAAAGGGGACAGAGCGATAGTAGAACCGATGCTAGTGTTTATCAAGAAGTTTTCTTATTGCAAAACTGCCAAGTCAGTTACGTAAGAAAAGCATTCCGTTGAAATACCAGAATCGATGCGTAAATCTGTAAAAAGTGATAAAATTTTAATTAAAGAAATGGAAGTAGAGTAAAGAAAATTGAATTAGGATGTTAAGATATTAAGTCTTAAACTTAAAAAGAATAAAATAGCTTTACTCTAAAATTGTGCAAATAATTTCGTTGATATTAAAAGTATGCGCGTAGAACAGTGGATGGATAAGTAGTGACACACGAAGATCGTAAAATTACGGAAGTGAACTTAAGTAGAGGACCTAGAAATACATAAAGCCGTAGAAAGTATAAAAAAATTATAAAAGTGAAATTATGTGCTGCATCTGAAGTCACATAAACAGGTTGTGACAGGTAGGGTTCATTGCATTTGGTTCTGCGTTGTGGCGTTGTAAGGGCGCTGGATTTTACAGTACGTAGGGAAGGCAGTCTGCACGCCAGCCTGGTGCTAGCACAGTGTGAACCGATGCGCTGTAGCCGTCGCCTGCCGGTGAGTGGGACCGTTGATCACACCTACGCTGCGATGAGGTGGGTGGAAGAAGCTTCCAAAGTTTCTGAAAATGCGCTGTCAATAAAATAGCTCTGCTGATATGTGTTGCCAAGCTCTTGCAGACAGTGTGTAAAAATCTCAATTTCTTCCAACATGATCATAAGTGCCCCTTCGGTTTATTGTGCAGCAGTACCAAATGCGTATCATTATTCAAATAACATCGTTCGATGTTACCATCGTTTACTGTCAGTGTGCAGGTTACCAATTTACCGTTATTGATTTATTGGTGTTAAAAAGGACATCAAAATTTCTAAAATTCATACTAACTTACTGATACTAACGATAGAAGGAAAATAAAGATTCGTGTCACATGGTACGCTAGTATAGAAACTCGCCACCATAAGCACAATTCGCAGTTGCAGCCAAACTGGCTGCCTCTACTGTTTCCGAGCGTGCTTTTTGTGTGTTTGGGTGGAAGAATTGGTCTGCAACAACTGCGCGACGTAATTTTTGTACAGAGTATGGTCAAGATCCTCCGGATGAGCCTATTATTTATCCATGATGAAGTGTCTTATTGAAACCGGATACTCAGCATGACACAGATAGAACTAGTGGTGAAGATTTGCGTATGGGGATGGGTTAGCTTGATTGGATGAAGATTTCTCTTAAATGGGTAAGGTAATAAACGCAACGGTAGGATATGGAGCAGTGAAGATCAACGAAAATTCATGGGAAATGAACGTGAAAACTCTAGAAGGAATGTGTTGTGCGCTTTGCTCAAGAGCGAAGTTTATGGACCTTTCTTTTGCGCGAGAAAACTGTTAGCGGAATACTATATTGAGATACGCTGGGAATCTATTTGGCCCCCAGACAGTTCATGCAAGATGTCACCGCCAGAATACCCCTCAGACGTCCGCGATCTAAATATCCGCTTTCCAGGCAACAGGATGGACCGAGGTGAGCCAATTGCCTGGGCCTCGCGTTCGCCGGACCTGACACTTCTTGACTTTTTGGGGATTAGTAAAAGATACTGTTCCACCATTACCAACATTTCTATCCGAGCTAGAATCTACCTTGGAACTGAATACGTCGCGTATGATATGCTGCAGAGTTCGGTAAGAACAACCCGTCAGAAAGAAAGTGTATTGCATAACCAATGGAAGTCACATCGAACAGGTGTGGGCATAAGGTAAATAAAAATTGATGTCCAGTAGCAATTACACCAAAATCATGCCTGCAAGTTAAACGAATAAATCTACAGGAATTTTTAATGTTGTGAAGTCCTCCTTGATACGTCCATTATATAAATTCAGTTACTGCAAAATAACAATGAGTCGTGTCTGACAAGATAGACATTTCATTTTGTTCGTGTGCGACTTGTTTGCGGAGAGCGTGCGTGAGCTTGTTCAGAGTGTAAAGTTCAGATAACTAAATGGTCACAGTTATGTATTGGCTGAACTGTTGAAGACTTCCCAGTTGTTCCTAATAGTCCTAAAGAAGTGTCATATTCTGTATAAGGTTGATAAACTACGTGATGCAGAGCAAACTTAGTTGTGGGAATAAGTGGCGGTTCCATCGAGATGTAATAGATAGGACAACGAGTGGTGCTTGGTGCAGGGTAAAGACGACTTACGAAGTATTGGTTGTTTTGGAAGACGACAGTAACGAATATACATTCAGCTTATGGAACTTATTTGTGTCACGTTCGTACACTAAAATACGAAAATGTGCCAGTTGTAGTTTTCAGTCCCGAGCTGGTTTGATGCAGCTCTCCATGCTACTCTATCCTGTGTAAGCTTCATCATCTCCCAGTACTTACTGCAACCTACATCATTTTGAATCTGCTTAGTGTATTCACCTCTTGGTCTCCCTCTACGATTTTTAATCCTCCACGCTGCCCTCCAATACTAAATTGGTGATCCCTTGATGCCTCAGAACATGTCCTACCAACCGAGGCCTTCTTCTGGTCAAGATGTGCCACAAACTTCTATTCTCCCAATTCTATTCAGTACCTCCTCATTAGTTATGTGATCTACCCACCTAATCTTCAGCATTCTTCTGTAGCACCACATTTCGAAAGCTTCTATTCTCTTCTTGTCCAAACTATTTATCCTCCATGTTTCACTTCCATACATGGCTACACTCCTGACACTTAAATCTATACTCGATGTTAAATTTCTCTTCTTCAGAAACGCTCTCCTTGCCATTGCCAGTCTACATTTTATATCCTCTCTACTTCGACCATCATCAGTTATTTTTCTCCCCAAATAGCAAAACTCCTTCACTACTTTCAGTGTCTCATTTCCTAATCTAATACCCTCAGGATCACCCAAGTTAACTCGACTACATTCCATTATCCTCGTTTTGCTTTTGTTGATGTTCATCTCATATCCTCGTTCCAAGACACTGTCCATTCCGTTAAACTGCTCTTCAGTCCTTTGCCGTCTCTGACAGAATTACAATGTCATCGGCGAACCTCAGTTTTTACTTCGTCTCCATGAATTTTAATACCTACTACAATTTTTTCTTTTGTTTCCTTCACTGCTTGCTCAATATACAGATTGAATAACATCGGGGAGAGGCTACAACCCTGTCTCACTCCCTTCCCAACAACTGCTTCCCTTTCATGTCCCTCGACTTACAACTGCCATCTGGTTTCTGTACAAATTGTAAATAGCCTTTCACTCCCTGTATTTTACTCCTGCCACATTTAGAATTTGAAAGAGAGTATTCCAGTCAACATTGTCAAAAGCTTTCTCTAAGTCTACAAATGCTAGAAACGTAGGTTTGCCTTTCCTTAATCTAGCTTCTAAGGTACGTCGTAGGGTCAGTATTGCCTCGCGTGTTTCAATAATTCTACGGAATCCAAACTGATCTTCCCCGAGGTCGGCGTCTACTAGTTTTCCATTCGTCTGTAAAGAATTCGTGTTAGTATTTTGCAGCTATGGCTTATTAAACTGATAGTTCGGTAATTTTCACATCTATCAACACCAGCTTTCTTTGGGATTGGAATTAATATATTCTACCACCAGATGGTAGTTTTGTCAGGACTGGCTCTCCCAAGGCCGTCAGTAGTTCCAATGGAACGTTGTCTACTCCGGGGGCCTTGTTTCGACTCAGGTCTTTCAGTGCTCTGTCAAACTTTACACTCAGTATCGTATCTCCCATTTCATCTTCATCTACATCCTCTTCCAATTCCATAATATTGTCTTCAAGTACATCGCCCTTGTATAGGCTCTCTATATACTCCTTCCACCGTTCTGCTTTTTCTTCTTTGCTTAGAACTGGGTTTCCATCTGAGCTCTTGATGTTCATACAAGTGGTTCTCTTATCTCCAAACATCTCTTTCACTTCCCTGTAGGCAGTATCTATCTTACCCCTAGTGAAACAAGTCTCTACATCCTTAAATTTATCTAGCCATCCCTGCTTAGCCATTTTGCACTTCCTGTCTATCTTATTTTTGAGACATTTGTATTCCTTTTTCCTGCTTCATTTATTGCATTTTTATATTTTCTCCTTTCATCAATTAAATTCAATATTTCTTTTGTTACCCAAGGATTTCTAGCAGCCCTCGTCTTTTTACCTACTTTATCCTCTGCTACTTTCACTACTTCATCCCTCAGACCTACCCATTCTTCTTCTTGTGTGTTTCTTTCCCCCATTCATGTCAATTGCTCCCTTATGCTCTCCTTGAAACTCTGTACAACCTCTGGTTCTTTCAGCTTATCCAGATCCCATGCCCTAAAATTCCTACCTTTTTGCAGTTTCTTCAGTTTTAACCTACAGGTCATAACCAATAGATTGTGGCCAGAGTCCACATCTGCCCCTGGAAATGTCTTAAAATTTAAAATCTGTTTCCTAAATCTCTGTCTTACCATTATATAATCTATCTTTTTCATGATACTTAAAGTGTTATCAATGACTAAGTTGGGCTCTGTGCAAAATTCTACCAGGCGGCTCCCTCTTACATTTCTTAGCCCCAATACATATTCACCAACTACGTTTCCTTCTCTCGCTTTTCCTACACTCGAATTCCATTCACCCATGACTATTAAATTTTCATCTCCCTTCACTACCTGAATAATTTCTCATCATAAATTTCTTCAATTTCTTCATCTGCAGAGCTAGTTGGCATATAAACTTGTACTACTGTAGTAGGTGTGGGCTTCGTATCTATCTTGGCCACAATAATGCGTTCACTGTGCTGTTTGTAGTAGCTTACCCTCATTCCTATTTTCCTATTCATTATTAAACCTACTCCTGCATTACCCGTATTTGATTTTGTGTTTATAACCCTGTAGTCCAGTGATAAGACAGTCGTACACGATATTTTATTAATCACAACCGAACAGAATGTAAAACATTTATAAAAGATATTTCGTACTGCTGAAAACATCGCTAACGTTAATAATTAAATTAATAATAATTCACTATTTTTGCGGATACTTCTTGAATCAATTTTCAGCGTGAAGATATAATCACTATATTAAATAGTGAACGTCTAAGTCTTAAACAACTACTTCATCTGGCAGTCAAAAGCTTCTTTGTGTTGTTGGTTTTCTTTCGGTTGCCTTCGCTTTTGGCAGACCTGAGTAGCTGCACGGCGGAAACCAAATAAACTACGGTAGGTTGCGTACCAAGTGGACCTACTGTCCACGGTCTAGTGAAACTACGGATTATTAAAGTGAGATGATGAATCAGATTTAACTCCTGTGGCTACTTAATCAGTAGTAATAATGTTATGAACCCAACAACGTCTTTCATCAAACAGGAAAAAATCATGGTGACTTTGCTAAAAAGTCGAAGCTGTAAATTCATGTCGTTATAAAGACGTCATAAATGGTCATCATCATTCATCAAATTAATATATTCCCTGTTATTTTTTTAAGTTTTTGAAAAGTATTCAAGCGTCCTTAAGTTTGTGTTACGGTCCATGAAATACATATTTGTGGTGTATGGAACTGTTACCTAAACCACTCAGATTGTGTACCCTGTATCTGAACACATACGTAACGTCTGCTACTCATGTTCTTGATCAACATGGTTGGCATTTCACGACACCTGTCTTAAGACACTGTCGGTAGCTTTTCGTAACTCTAGAACTACCGTCATGAGGTTGTTTCCCGCTTCTTGCCAGTGCTTCTCCATTGCCATTTCCATACCAGAAGTGAGATACCAAGTGCTTAATTCCTCCTGAAGCCAGTGATTGTGCTACGTTACCTATCAAGTTCTCCACTGAATAAAACGTTCTGTTTCCCAGCCGCGTCAATTCCAATAAAATCCTCGAGCTTTCGATGGCCATCTCCGCCATCGTCGTCAGGAGTTCACTGAGTGCCGGGGCTGCTACGGTTTCTCGCTTATATATGCAAGATATCAGCAGCAGCCAGTGTGGCGCGCGCGTAAGTCGACCCGGGAGCTGGCGGAGCTATTGCCCATGGCAGCACCGGTGACGTCAGGTGGCGCCAGTGGCAGGCGCCACGTTTGAAACTGCCGCTCTGCGCATCTGTCTTTGCTTTCTCTCGATGTCAAACGCCCGTCCCGAAACCCTGCTGAGTGTGTATCCCTAAACTCTGTTGAAACAGTTGTTCAAACGAATCTCGGCCGCTTCCTTTATAACGGATTCCCAACTTGTAGACGCATGAGGCAACACTTTTGTTTTTTCGAACTTGTTTTATGTCAGTTTTCTAGGGAATGCTCAGTGGACGACTTGTCAAGCTCCGTTTGTTTTATATGGCGCTTGTGCTCAGTACACCGGTCAGCAACGGTGCGAATTGTTTGTCCAATATACATGCTGCCACATCCACAGTGTACACCATACACACCGGATACTCGAAGAGCAATGTCGTCTTTCAGGGTGCAACATACCTCGTATCTTTGGGGGCAGACCGGAACACTGGTCTTAGCCCCATGTTTCTGCAGCAGACGTCCTGACTTACTGCTAGTTGCTCCACAGTATGGCAGGAATACAGTCCGTTTGGCCTCTTTTAGTGTCTTTCGTCGGCCGCCCTTGAAAGCGTTTGCGATTTCTCTTTCGCTGTATCCATTGTCTCTGAAAAGTTCCGAAATTCAGAGATAATCTTGGTTCTATGAACTAATGTGTTCAGGACAGCTTTCTTGTGTACAGGGTGGTAGAAACTGTTGGCGGTAAAGTACCGATCAGTGTGTGTTGGTTTCCGGTACACTGAATGACCAAGCTGACCCCCCGGCCTTCCGCTCAACCAAAACATCCAAGAATGGTAGCTTGCCGTGCTTCTCCATCTTGACAGTAATGTTGGGATGGACACCATTCATATGATGACTGCTGTAGTGTATCTTTACCATGAGGCCATATCAGGAAGGTGTCATCAACGTATCGTAGAAAGCAAGACTGCCGTAATCTCGCACTTCCCAGAGCCTGCTCCATGAAGAATTTTGCGAATTCTGGAGACAGTGGTGATCCCGTGGCTGTGCCGTCCGTCATCTCATAATATTCATCGCAGCACTAAAAGTACCTTGTCGTTAGGACGGGACGGAAAAACTTAATGATACCAGATGGAAAATGTTGGTCCAAAAGATCGAGCGTATCCTGTATTGGCACCTTCGTAAAAAGTGACAATGTCCAGGCTAACCAATAGGTCTTTTCTGCCTCTTCGTTCTCGTGAGCGTCTCAACAAATTTCTGGGAGTTAACATGGTGTTCACATGTCCCAATTCTGGTGCTAAGAATCCTGCCAGATGTTCAAGTCTGTAGGTGGACGTACTGGTTGCACTAACAATGGGCCTCAGAGGAATACTTTCCTTTTGTATCTTTGGTAATCCATAAAGCCTGGGAGGTCTATCGGCACGAGGCGTTAATTTCTTCACTATTTCATCTGGCAAAGCCAGAATCCTTCAATAACTTCCTGTCTCTCTGACACTGGCCTGTGCGAGATCACGACTAAGCTTGCGGTTCGTGGCGTCTTCTAATAAATGTAGCATCTTTAGGTGGTAGCCTGCAGAGTTCAGAACCACGGTCGCTTTCCCTTTGTCGGCTGCCAAGACAACAGTGTCTTCATTCTCAGGTAATAACAGTAGGCAGCGTAGTTCCTCTTGGCTTATTAGATTTTGGTGGCTTAGCTTTCGCCAGGATATGGCTGGTACTTAGCCTGACGTTCTCAATTGCATCGTGCGAAAGATTCCTAATGCACTGCTCCATTTCACTAATAATATCCAATATTGGCGCCGCCGGTTTGACCGTGCGGTTCTAGGCGCTTCAGTCTGGAAACTCGTGACCGCTACTGTCGCAGGGTCGAATCCTGCCTCGGGCATGGACGTGTGTGATGTCCTTAGGTTAGTTAGGTTTAAGTAGTTCTAGGGGACTGATGACCACAGATGTTAAGTCCCTTAGTGCTCAGAGCCATTTGAACCGTTTTCCAATATTGGCAGACGTGGAGCGGGAGAAAAGTTGAGGCCTTCACTCAGCGCTGATATAGAGCCGTCGTCCAGTTCTTGGTTGGAAAGATTAACAACCGTTCTATGGACCTTACCGGATTTCACAACAGTTCTTCCGTGTTCCCGTCGGTCGAACTTGGCACATTGCTTCGACGTTGCCTTGGATAAACTTGCATGTTGTTGCGCTGCCGTGGCTACATCCACCAGTTCCCAATCGAATGGTGACAATGTTGATGACAAAGACAGATGACACTGTGTAGGTTCCTGGTATTATGATCAAGCTCGTACCTTGTCTGTCATATCCGCTGTCTCACTATGGCGAGACTGGTCCTCTTGAAAATTCTGTCCACCGCAGCAGTTCGAATGTGGTGCTTGACTACTGCAAAGCGAGGAATTGCCTCCTTGTCCCGGCAGCGCTGTAAAAATGCCAAAGAACTCTGCAGATGTGATCTCCTTTTCCGCAGTTTTTCTAACAGTCGCACACTGCGCATTATGTCCTCACCGTAGAGGAAAGTTGTCTCCCCGGAGTCTTTCGCGACGGCATACATGAATAAAACGTTCTCCGTTTTGCAGCCGCGTCAATTCGAATAAAGTCCTCGAGCTTTCGATGGCCACTGCTTCTCCTGCCAACTTCAGTACGAGAGAGAGGGCAACGGTGCGACTAACTCCTACATTATCTCCTGTTATCACTTCACTTGCTGCATGCGGCTCTGTCACTAGGGGATTTCCTGTCAGTGTGACTGATATAACAGCCAGGCGTTGAGTTGCAAACAGCTTGCCTTCCGTCTGCTCACAGCTCGCCCATATCCAGCAAGGTGAGAACAGTAGCAGCATGGAGGTGGTGTGCGCTGCCGCGGGCAGTATGTGGAGCGTGCGGTGCGCGGTTGCGCGCTGCTTGGCCACAGCAGCTGCACCGGGACCGCTAGCTACTTCAAGCCCAACTGTCAAAAAGTCCGTATTATTCCGATTTTATCAGGTCAGGATCGCCTGAAACAGCCAATCTGACACATTTCGGCTTCCCAATACTTCATCCGTACTTTTTTTTTCTGTCGGTGTGCCACCTCCTTTCTTTCGGGTTTTCTTCCGGAAAACCTCGACTTCCTGTACGTACTTGTTCAACTCGTGTCCGTTTTCTGTGTCTTCGTTATTCCCAACTCCTGTTGATCTTTGCCAGCTTTTACAAACCATGAAATTTAGCCTTAAGTTGAATACTTTCCGTCAGCCTCTTACCAGTCTTTTCAAGCGGCCATACAACGCAATCCTCCATTTTTCTCGTTTCTATACTCTTTTTTTTATACACTTAAATTTCCGAATCGCATTGTCATACTTAAGTCTCAAAACATCTCTAGTTGCGTTTATTTCTTCCCCAAATTTTGTAAGGCAGGCTGGGATTACAGCGAGGCATTGAGGCATATAGACATACAGACAGCTGGTTTTAATCACTACGCTGTAAATCCTCAGTTTTGCATTAAGACATCAGCATTACTTATAGTATGTGTTCTCTTTTACGTGGAATGTTGTTTACATTTTTTCTGGATATATTTATTACTCGCTTTGTCCTGCTTATATCTGCAAATATCTAAGTTTTGAAACTTTATTATCCATATTTCGATTTTTGTATATTTCGGTGTATGTTTAATGTTGGTCACGTGTACACTTTTTCAAACGAAATTTCTAATCTAGCTAGTTTTCTACCTCTTCAGGAACGTTTGCCCATTTCTATGCATCTGATACCTACAGGTTCTCTGCTAAGATTGCTTAATCATCATCATCATCATCAAATTCATTTATACACACTTCCTCTGCGCTACCTACCTACCTACCTACCTACCTATCTCGTACTACTTTCTACAAAACGCAGTTATTTAATAATGGAGTCCATCTCCCAACTTTACGCCCGTTTTAATTGCAAAAGGTTTGATGTATCACCTAAAAAATTGTTTGGAAAATGTATTACTCGAAATATGCGTAATAATTGCCAGTTTGTCGCCTAAAGATTCTTCTCACTGAATAGTGTACCTGTTTCGATGGAATCTTTAATTTCTAGATTTTTCAGAAAATAAACAGAATCATAGATTGGTGCCTAAAGACCTCATTCGTATGATGAGCTTTAGAATTATGTTGGATATAAAAGATATTCCACTAGTAAATCCCCAATGGTACTACCTTAATTTCCCCCCCCCCCCCCCACCCCAATCAAATTTTCTGACAAGTTGGTCGAAGTACTTTGACGTAACACAACTGTCATCAGCGTTTACAAGTATGGCAGAGCAGCCTCCCTTCACCCTTGTCACAGATCGCTAGTTTAAAATCTAGTGTGATTGTGCAGTCATTTGGAGGCGCGCACACAGCACCACTCCTGTAGTTCCGGCCTCGTAACACCACTGCTACCGTATTGAAAGCACTCTTGTTCTTACAAAGGCAAAGTGTAAGTTAAGGTGGTAGCAAACACTGAGTCGAAAGTACACTCTCAGAAATTCAGTGCTACCAGTCCCGCAATTTCGATAACCTCTACAGTAACACACTGGACTTCATCTCCTCCAAAATACCTCACTGAATAAAGTACCTGGAATCGAACTGCTGTATTGCTATATTTATTAGTTTAGTAGCCCAGTGGGTGAGAGTCTGCTCTACCTCCGTAAATAACTTTTACATATGGTTAAGGGTGTGCTTTCGGGAGTAGAGTCGAGATGATGATTGTACATAAGCATAATATTTCGCCGACTGATCCGGCCTTCCTCAGGGGATGCGCGCAGTTCAACGTACTCGCTGCCTGCACACGCACTTGTTTCACCACCGGACAGCTTTCCATCAGTGGCGCCGAGAAGACTTAAGAGATTGCTCCTATATTTGGATAAGTTGCAACTGTTTTTATTGTGGTATTGCATTTCGTCCAGTGTCAAGCATACAATAAACGGCACCAGGAACACGTAACAGAACAGAATGTATAACAAAATCTGCAGTGTAACATTCACAACTTACAAAAGTATGAGTCATGCTATGACATGGAAAAAAGTTAAAAGTAACCTCCTGCAACTACGTTGTGGGCTGGTTGCCAACGGAATTACTGAAGTACAGAGATACGAAGGTTGTTGCTGCCACACAGATTGCGGCATTGGAAGAAAGAACTTTCCTCAGGCCTTTGGCACCCAGCTGTACCAGTTAGTTAAGCCACGAGGAGGGATTTGATTGTTTTGCGATAATGCCTCATTCTTTCTAGTATAGTTCGTATTTTCAATAAATCAGTCATCTGGATCTACGGTGTTTTATTGTGGAACGGTTCAGCAACTGGATGTGAAAATGTACAGTACTAAGACAGTAAACATATTACTTACTTCCCTATCAGACCCGAAGTCTAGGTAACTGCCTTCCAGCTCCACATAACTTCCACATTTTGGTCCTTAACTCATGCATATTTAAGGGGTTATACACTGATGAGCCAAAACATTAGGTCGGTTGCAGGTATGAGGCTTCAGAACTCCAGGTGCAGGTTATGTAATTCGCCTAAATAACGGGACACTGACTTGCGTAGACACTGACGGCGCCCGACCTCTACCGATAATAAAGCTCAAAGCACCACGTGGTACGATCGCGCACTTATTTTTGCTGCCTGGCAGGAGCCCCTTGGGGTGGGCGTGGTCCCAGTTCATCCGCGGTTATAATAATAATTGACAGGCGGTCCTGCACCCAAATAGCGCACCGTGGGCGTGCCCGCCGGTCGACCGCACAATCGATAGTCGGTCGAGACGCACCTCGCTCGACCTTTGGATAGTCCGTATAATCAGTGGCCGTCGGCACCTTTCACCGCGGGACCCAAAGGCGGTGACAGAGTATTATCCTCGGGTCTGGGGATAGCAACTGAATTTAGTTTCGTTCGAAATAAATGGGCAAAAAGTTAATTACTTTTGAATACATCGAGGGAGCAGACAGTGATTAATGTTACTACTAGTAGTTACTATTACAAATCTGTCTTGATCACAAACTTATTTATTCTGGTAACCGATTTCGACCACGCCTGTTGTCATTTTTAGTCCTAAAAGTCAAATACAAATTCCGATCAGAGGGCTACATAATTAAACAAAAATATAAAACTACAAAGTTATAAATCGATTAATTACCAAAATGCTGTATGAGAAGGAGCCGCCTCCTGGTGGGAAACCAGTGCTAGAGTAGTGCTCGTCTTACTTATATACTGGAAGCTCTGACAACTTTTGACAAAATGCTGTCATCGTTAACTAATGGGTGAAGTCAAATAACAACGTAAAATTTCGTAATTAAAAGAACAGTGACAAGAATGAAAAATAAAAATACGTGGGACTTAGCTGGTTCAACAGCTATTGTCAGATAAACTATGTAAAAATGTTAAACATACGAGATACATAAAAATCTTTCCGACAGTACATGGGTTGCTCTCTCTGGGCCTGTTGGAGAACCATTTAGAAGCTGCTGGTTGCCATAGTAAGTATAGACACCATTCTAAAGATGTGGCAGCGGGCAACTCTTCAATGAGGTTGTTATAATATCGATAGGCAAATACTGTCACGTCAGACGACGTACCATGAACAGCAGCATGTTATGGAAACGATAGACGTTCTGCCAGAGTGCTTTCCATTAGGGAGGCTGCAAATATCGTTGACCGACATGTTGTAGTAAATGCTGCACAGATAAAATTTCAAGATAAAACAAGGAACAGCAATTTGTATAGATAATTCGATAAATAGTAAATAGTTAGTGCAGATGAAAACTGAGAAAGTAATAGAAAGGGCACAGTACTTGAGCATCTTAAAATACGGCCTATTACGCTCATGTATATACAGGGTGTTACAAAAAGTTACGGCCAAACTTTCAGGAAACTCTTCACACACAAAGAAAGAAAATATGTTATGTGGACATGTCAGGAAACGCTTACTTTCCATGTTAGAGCTCATTTTATTACTTCCCTTCAAATCACATTAATCATGGAATGGAAATAAACAGCAACAGAACGTACCAGCGTGACTTCAAACTCTTTCTTACAAGAAATGTTCAGAATGTCCTCCATTAGCGAGGATACATGTCCTCCACCCTCCGTCGCATGGAATCCCTGATACGCTGATGCAGCCCTGGAGAATAGCGTATTGTATCACAGCCTGTCAGCAGGTGCTGACAGATGTGAAAATTACCGAACTATCACTTTAATAAGTCACAGCTGCAAAATACTAACGCGAATTCTTTACAGACGAATGGAAAAACTGGTAGATGCGTACCTCGGGGAGGATCAGTTTGAATTCCGTAGAAATGTTGGAACACGTGAGGCAATACTGACCCTACGACTTATCTTAAAAGCTAGATTAAGGAAGGGGAAACCTACGTTTCTAGCATTTGTAGACTTAGAGAAAGCTTTTGACAATGTTGACTGGAATACTCTTTTTCAAATTCTAAAGGTGGCAGAGGTAAAATACAGGGAGCGAAAGGCTATTAACAATTTGTACAGAAACCAGATGGCGGTCATAAGAGTCGAGGGACATGAAAGGGAAGCAGTGGTTGGGAAAGGAGTGAGACAGGGTTGTAGCCTGTCCCCGATGTTATTCAATCTGTATATTGAGCAAGCAGTAAAGGAAACAAAAGAAAAATTTGGAGTAGGTATTAAAATTCACGGAGAAGAAATAAAAACTTTGAGGTTCGCCGATGACATTGTAATTCTGTCAGAGACGGCAAAGGACCTGGAGGAGCAGTTGAACGGAATGGACAGTGTCTTGAAAGGAGGATATAAGATGAACATCAACAAAAGCAAAACGAGGATAATGGAATGTAGTCCAATTAAATCGGGTGAAGCTGAGGGAATTAGATTAGGAAATGAGACACTTAAAGTAGTAAAGTTTTGCTATTTAGGGAGTAAAATAACCGATGATGGTCGAAGTAGAGTGGATATAAAATGTAGACTGGCAATGGCAAGGAAAGCGTTTCTGAAGAAGAGAAATTTGTTAACATCGAATATAGATTTAAGTGTCAGGAAGTCGTTTCTGAAAGTATTTGTATGGAGTGTAGCTATGTATGGAAGTGAATCATGGACGATAAATAGTTTGGACAAGAAGAGGATAGAAGCTTTCGAAATGTGGTGCTACAGAAGAATACTGAAGATAAGGTGGATAGATCACGTAACTAATGAGGTATTGAATAGGATTGGGGAGAAGAGAAGTTTGTAGCACAACTTGACTAGAAGAAGGGATCAGTTGGTAGGACATATTTTGAGGCATCAAGGATCACACATTTAGCATTGGAGGGCAGCGTGGAGGGTAAAAATCGTAGAGGGAGACCGAGAGATGAGTACACTAAGCAGATTGAGAAGGATGTAGGTTGCAGTAGGTACTGGGAGATGAAGCTTGCACAGGATAGAGTAGCATGGAGAGCTGCATCAAACCAGTCTCAGGACTGAAGACAACAACAACACAGCCGTCCACAATACGAGCACGAAGAGTCTCTACATTTGGTACCGGGGTTGCGTAGACAAGAGCTTTCAAATGCCCGCATAAATGGAAGTCAAGAGGGTTGAGGTCAGGAGAGCGTGGAGGCCATGGAATTGGTCCGCCTCTACCAATCCATCGGTCACCGAATCTGTTGTTGATAAGCGTACGAACACTTCGACTGAAATGTGCAAGAGTTACATCGTGCATGAACCACATGTTGTGTCGTACTTGTAAAGGCACATGTTCTAGCTGCACAGGTAGAGTATCCTGTATGAAATCATGGCGGTGAACCGAGGAAGTACAGTACATACTGACGAAACTAAAATGACCTCCAACATGGAAATTAAGCGTTTCCGGACACATGTCCTCATAGCATCGTGTGTGTGTGTGTGTGTGTGTGTGTGTGTGTGTGTGTGTGTGTGTGTGTGTGTGTAGGGTTGGGGGTGGGGGGTGAGAGAGAGAGAGAGAGAGAGAGAGAGAGAGAGAGAGAGAGAGAGAGAGAGAGATATGTTTCCTGAATGTCTGGCCGTACCTTTTGTAACACATAATTATGTTTTCATAGAATAAGATCACTCGCACATAACTACATAAAAATGTTTATGAAACAAATACAGAAACATAGTGTATACACCATTAGTTAAAAAGTATAGGGAATTCAAAATAAAATACTAAAAGCTGTAGTGTCACAATATTAAAAGGATTTGAATTTGCATTATACAGTCTGAAAGCGACAGAGTATTAATATTCTAAAAACAGATTGCCAGTCGTAAAATATTTGGCAAATTAATAAAGGTTACGAAGTATAAAATGTTATAAAGGTTTGAATAATTTTAACAAATAAGACAGAGTGAGTATTCTAAAGCAAATCGTCAAAAAGCTCAAAGAAATGTTTCTTTGAATTTAAGCTGCTCATTTAAAACAGATAACTATTTACTTTAATAAAGTGAATAGATTTAAATTTCTTCTAAAGTGTTTAGCAGAAGCTCTTTTGGTACATTATATAATATTTTCAAATTGTTAGAAATGTAACCCTCAGAGTGTTTGTATTCATGAAGATGCTGTCCAAATATTGATTTGGTACGTGCAGTACCCGTAGTATGTTCCTTAAAACGTGTAGGAAAGTTACGGCCAGTCTGACAATACACTGTTTCTCACAGTCCTTACATTGTATTTTGTAAACACCTGACTTTTGATATTTGGTGCCCCGATTATGTTCAAATTTCATCTACAGTAGATTGTTGGTTTTGAATGCTATTGTCACATTGATATTCTTAAATAAATTTATTTTATCTTAAATAAATCCCATGTATGGCATTTTAGTAAATCTCCTCTTACAATTTGTAACAGCATCATGAGGTGGTTGTAATTTTTGATGTAACGCACAAGCCTGATGAGCATTATAGTTGTTAGCAACTGCTATCTGTTAATTTTTCATTCTTGTCACTATTCTTTTGGTTAGCGATGACATCGTTCTGTCAAGTGGGCAGAGCCTCCAGTATATAAATAAGACGTGCACTACCCTATCTAGTAGTGATTTTCCACCAGGAGGAGGATCCTGTACATACATCATTTTGGTAATGCATCGTTTTATGACTTCGTAGTTAATATGTTCTTTAATGTATGTAGCCCCCTGATCAGACTTCGTATATGACTTGCAAGTCTGAAGACAACTAAAGGCGTGGTCGAAACCGGTTACCAGAATAAATAAATTTGTCATCAAGACTGATTTTAATCGTAACTACTACTAATAACAAACTGAATTTAGTTTCGTTCGAATTAAAAGGGCAAAAAGTTAATTGAATACTTCCGCAGAGACGTGGAAAGTTGACAAATAAGAGGGCGGTGTGAAGGTTACTAATCAGGAAGTCAGTGCTGATATGTCAGCATGTGTCTAGGTATTGTCGGGTTATACATGAATATCTTTGGAAGGGAATGCACCAAGGCAAGCATGCTGCGTACATTTAGTTTAAAATGGATCATCACGTCTGTCAGTAATATTTTGTGGTGATCTGAAAACTGCCATATTCACAGTCCCATATTATGGAGTCAATTCGAAATGTTATTGTATCACCAAAATCTCAATGTGTGAACTGAAGGCAAAAAATTTATGTATGCATATTATCCACTCGGTTTTCTTTCCTGAATTATAAACCCGAATTACAATGCAGCACATCTAGTGTCGTCGCCGATGAGTTGCGAGAAATGTCTGAAGACGGCGAGAATTGTCTTCAGGAATGTCACTTCACTCCCCATGTTTAGATTGCCTGTGCAGGTAACATCCTTCAAAAATGGCTCTGAGCACTATGGGACTCAAATGCGGTAGTCAGTAGTCCCCTAGAACTTACAACTACTTAAACCTAACTAACCTAAGGATATCACACACATCCATGCCCGAGGCAGGATTCGAACCTGCGACCTAGCAGTCGCACGGTAACATCCTTGCCTGTGTTGTGTACAAAGGTTCTCACCAACGTAAGCTGAAAAATCAAGGCCATTAACACCTTAGCCTAGATCGAAAATCTTGTACTTACATAACTAGCTTGAGCAAACTGAATTTCTATCTTCAAATTCGAAAAAAAAAGGTTAGAAGTCAGTCAAACGGATGTTCATAATAAACGTATCTCACAGTAAAAACCTTGTTAGGCTCCATAGGCCTTCGTAATGCAGTGTTCATACCTTATGATACGTCAAAACACAAAGGTGATCACGTTTCGTTCAGTATTTTTAAGCAACCCTACTCCAGTGTTACTGTGCCACATAACAAATACATTTTTTGTAACACTCTGCACTTCATTGAATTTAATTTACAACTGAAAGAATTTTATCTAAGTTTTGAGTACCTTGCAAAACCTCAGTATTTATGCATGACACGTTCGTCTTTTTAGCAAAACTCATTTATTTATTTACTTCCTCTTTTTACCAGAGTTGAAACCTACAATTCTGGATAAAGGGATGTAAGGCGAAAGGTTATGGCCCGTGCACCGCCATCTGTCATTTCCTGTTACATTATTGAGATCCATAACTTTGAAACAGGTAGGCCTTCGGCAATAACAATTTCCGTTAGTCACAACACAGATTAAGATACCAGATCTCAATAATAGGGCAATAAAAGGAGGTAGTCTTTAATTAATAAGATTTCAGCTAACCTAAATTATGAAACGGCTCTTAATTAAAAGGGAACAGGCAGGCCTCAATAATAGCTTCAGTTAATTTAAATTACCAAACAGCTCTTATTGAAGGCTTGTCTGTTTTCTAAGACCTCAAAAATCCAAAACTTAATTTAAATTCAGGAATCGAAGCTGAAGCTTCCGGTTCCAAAGGTGGCAGACAATTCACCACAGCGAAACTGGCTTCAGCTCTCTCATCGGCGTGCCACGTTGCAGAGCTGGCTGGCCAGGCTACTCACGAAGACGGCACTCGAAGTTGGTCACGGATTCAAATCAGGCCACCAATATGCCCAGCAACCACTAGCCGGACGCCGTTTACAAGACGCTTCAGCAAGTGATCGCCTTAGTCGCCGGGCAAACCCCCTCTAACCGTCCACGTCGCTCCGTTAGTACTCCCAAATTCGCGACGCCACTAAACGCCCGCCTCCATCAACCACCTCGAGTGACATCACACAACAGAGAGCTAGTGGCGCCAGGAATTCGGAAGGCGACACCAGCATCTAGCCGCGGCTCGATAGCAAGAATATTAAAATCGCTAAATTTGTGTGAAAACACTTCAGTACGTAAGGAAAATTTCACTTCAGCATTTCTACTACGTAAATCCTGCAGTACTTTGACTTGCACTTCAAAAGTTAATGCACAACAATTTTGAGACATTTATTCAAAGATGAAAATACGTGGTTGTAGATACGGAACAAAGCACTTCAAATGTTTTTATAACAGCTTGACTCGGAATAATCATACAGAAGGAAGGGACCCTACATAGGTAAATTACTAGCAGTAAAAGAAGTAAGTCAAATTTTATGTTTAAACACTAATTACTCAATGTTAACCATGAATTAATAGTTCAAGCTTCTGGAATTCTAATTAAACAATTCTTCACCTTTTAGGTCTATACGTTACGTGTGGCGGATTGTAATGGCGGCTAAAATACCCGTGATGTGGCGTGCAGGTTTCTTGAAGTATGGACTGATTAATTCTTCCTGGCGTCGTTTCAGCGCCCTTAACATAGCCCAGCAATTTGTACCAAAGATGTAATTCAGCAGTCATCAGAGGCTATTTTGCAAAGATTCCCAAGCAAGGCATCGCGTGCTCCGTCCGAGTCTTGCGTCTTCCTCTGCTGCCTATTGACTGTGTCCTTTCGTTCCTGCTAGTTACGCTTCACACAGTAACTTATGTGCAGTACAAAAACAATCCGTCTTCAAAACAACGCATGTCGTACACATTGTCCCAAAGATTGTACCATTTGATACAAATGAAAACTTGCACAAATATATAAAATTACATGCATGAACATTTTAGTTTCATTAAACCATGACAAAATATTATTTAGTAAATTATGTGAAATGTGTGTTTCAGTACATAAGTTAAAACGTACATTAGCAAAGCACAACCATCACACATATTACGCTTTCCATATAGTCTTCGCAGATCAGTTACATTATGACAAACTTGAGAGGCAAAAAAAAATTATAAATTAAATGACAGAATAACAGTGTTACAATCTGATAAATGTATCTTGTTTTGGTCCATACTAACACCAGATGAAGTTCTCTGCTCCACGACCTAAGCAGCAATAGTATTTGTACACGTCTTCCACCGTAAAAGATGTAAGAAAAGTTTTAACTTAAAACTTCAAACTCGGTCGTTTCCGGAACATTATCTCCGACCCAAATAGATAAATTTATCTTCTCCACCATCCTTAGAAGTCTGTAGCGTCATAATGGGGACAACACAGACTAATCTCCTGAACATAGAGATCGGACGCCTCCGTTGACCCATTATCAATATAAAAAAGGAGCAGCTTGACGTATGGACGGGAATTACAGAATGAATCGGATGTTCGGTATTTTAAATTAAGACGAACACTTTCTGCTAAAACCTTGGTTTCTATTTTACGACTAGTGGTTTTTTTTGGGGGAGGGGGGTCGTGTTGGTGAACGCTAGAACGCAGATTAGGACAGCTTGATTTCCGTAACGTGTAGCTGTGGATTACGTTCCACATACGTTATGGGAATGCCAAACATAGAAAACGATAAAACGATAGTTGGGGCTAAACGGCCAGTTCTCATTCAAACTCTGACGTAAGGCAGTGCACCCATCGCTTGGCAAAGAGAGAATAGTTGAAACTTCCTGGCAAATTAAAACTGTGTGCCCGACCGAGACTCGAACTCGGGACCTTTGCCTTTCGCGGGCAAGTGCTCTACTGAGCTGCCGAATAACGACTCAAGCCCGGTCCTCACAGCTTCACTTCTGCCAGTATCTCGTCTCCTACCTTCCAAACTTTACAGAAGCTCTCCTGCGAACCTTGCAGAACTAGCACTCCTGAAAGAGAGGATACTTGACTTCAGAAGTGAAGCTGTGAGTACCGGGCGTGAGTCGTGCTTCGGTAGCTCAGTTGGTAGAGCACTTGTCCGCGAAAGGCAAAGGTCCCGAGTTGGAGTATCGGTCGGGCACACAGTTTCAATCTGCCAGGAAGTTTTATATCAGCGCACACTCCGCTGCAGAGTGAAAATTTCATTCTGGAGAAAATTGTTGGTTTGCGTCTGAGTCGGCCAGAACGCTAGTTAGAGGAAAAATAGGTTTCAATAAGGTTTTTGTGACATAAGAGATAGATGCACCGCAGTAAACGGGAGCGCAGTGAAGCAGCAGCCTGGCAAAAGGTTAATGGCGTCACCGCGTGTTGCAAGTCTGCTGTGTGCGGCGCGTTTGTGCAGCACTAACGATAGCAGCAGGAGTCCATAAACCGCAGGTTACGCCGCTCTGCGTAATGCGCAGATCCACCGCACCGGGCGCAGCAATTTTATATGAAGTCCCTCCAGTGAAAGTAGGCTCGTTCTCCCTTTCTGGCGAGTACTGCGGCAGCCTGTCAACATCACTGCTGAATAAGTCACTTCTCTAGAGTAATGCGTGCGCTACTGTATCTGTCAGTGTGCATTTTCTAATACCGCCTGCTCAGTTTTCATTAGGCCGTCGTTTCACTATGTCCTTATTCCTCGGAATGCATTCAGAACTTGATTGGTCGATGCGCCACTCCTTCGTTCGGCCCCGCTCGCCTCCATTCCGCTTTCATCACAGTCGTTATTGCGTCTTCTGTTCCCTGATCCACTTATTTTCCCGTGTGTTGACAGTGTTACCAAAACGAGTCTCTCCATTACTCGCTGAAAAACCATCGTTTCAGGATGATTTCTGCAAAAAAAAAAAAAGTCTCCAGTTCTGCTTAACAAGGGCATCAAACCCTGGAAGAGAGCACCAGAATTTGTGTCACTAGTGTTTACTTTTGGATTTCCTTTACAACTGTTCTGTAACTACCCGAACTCGTCAAACGAATCTCTAGTTTTTTTTTCCTCCAACTTTCGTTGATGAGGGACCAGCAACCTCTTTTAATATTTCGTGAAACGTTTCTCAATAAATCTATCATTGTTACAAAACGTACATTTGGCGACTACTTCCGAACCAAGTCGTTCATTCCCGAGTCTGACCAACCAAGACCGCCCTCACAGTGCCTGATGTAAAAACACAAATGATTTGGAGAATCATCGTGGATAACTCACTATCAACGCGTGCCTACTTGGCAAATCAGGATCTCTGCTTCACGTAAATACAACTGATATAATGTAATACGACCATAAATGCTTATCATAAACAAGGCTTTCATTTTTTATTGGAAGTTTACTTTTGAAAGCTACATGGTTTGAGAGCACTCTAGGCCGTTTTAGCATTTAATTGCATTATTTTAGTGGCCATCCAGTTGTCGACACTCCAAATGTAAAAACTCGCCAATCGGTTAAGAAAATCATTGTTAATTTCTTGTAATTTCTATCCGATGTGTTATTTCAGCATAATCCTCATTTAATGCGGATGAAGTTCAACGGCGGTTGAAACAGTTTCATAAAAAAAGACTGGAAGGCTTCATCTGCGAATCCTAAACTGTTCATACATGTTCTATCAGCACGTGTTTCTCACTCCCAACGTCATCTTAAGAAGGCTGGAAGTGTCGTGGTGACGAGATATTCCGGTCTTATCTCCATCGTCCTAAGACGTACAGTTCACAAATCTTTCTTAATAAAAAACATGGGTTCGCAGACCTGTGTGATTGACGGGTCGCACTCTCTGCCTGCACTTAGTGGTTTACAGAGTGTAAATGTAGGTGCGTCCTCTGGAGGCGTACACGGGGCAAGTCTAGCGCGTTAATTTGCTCCATGGAAACCGTAGACGTTTCCTAAGCGCATAGTAATAACTTAACATAGCGTCCGCTCCTTCGTTCACGATTATAAACAGATTCCTTTATTTTTTATTACAAATGTTTATGTTCACAAATTACAACATCTCCAAACTTGATACGATAATTAAGGCGAATGTTGCTGCCAGAATCTCGTTCGGATCAGAAGTAGTCATAGGTTTTTTCATCCTGCCTTGAGTTCTTCAGTATTTCCATAGAAAATTTCATCCCGTAACACACATTTCTGTAAAAGTCAACTGCTAATTTTCATAGACTGAGCTTTAAGAAGTTTTAATACAACGAAAAACTTAAATTTGCTTCCCATATTTATCCTCCACAGTGGTCGAATTTCCAAAAATGGTGAAGGACGTGCAACAGTACGACAGAGAAACCAAACTCTATTTTTGGAGTTCTATCTTAAAAATTGCTTTAATAGCGACATACTTTGGGAAAACCTATCAGCAGTTACTTCTCCCCCTCAGGGGTTGATATTTCGAAGAATCGGTTTGTAAACGATGCCTACAATATATATCAACAATCTATCCGAATTTCACGTTTGTCTTCTCAGCGGTTTGGGCTAGTCTTAAGGAGTCACTAAAGACATTGCCTTACATAAATCGAACATCATGCACATGTTGTAGAGGGTTAGATGTGTAGTTTGTGTCCTTCGATTTAGACAGTAATAATCACAATTTATACTGTGTATACGAAGAGAAACGTTCGTGCAGGAGAGCCATAAACAGCATTAAGTTCCATCTTCCGTTTCTACCGTGAAGATCGGCTTCTGTTCACGAACGATTAACTGCTCACTGGCTGGAGACAAAGCCCATTCGCACACTACAAATAATCAACAACTAGAAGACGTGTCAAATATCAATGTGCTTTGACTAATCATAACTGCTCCGACCTTTTTGACTTCTTCCTTGGCACAAGACATGTTTCATATTATGAATACAGGAAACTCAGTAATGATGTAACTTTCACGAACAAAATAATTTAAATCGCTATAATTTTGTACATCAATTCGCATAGTGTTCCAGCTACTGCCGTTATCATTGTCTATAACAAATCATACAATCTCCGTTGATTTTATTTTACAATTTCCATTGCCAACTTTGGCCCATATAAAAAGGTACTCATTAGCATTTAATTTCTTTTTTTTTCTCGTAGTCGAAACAAATCCTAAGAAATCCGAAGAAATTTTGGTCCTATGTCAAAGCGGTAGGTGGATCAAAACAAAATGTCCAGACACTCTGTGACCAAAATGGTACTGAAACAGAGGATGACAGACTAAAGGCCGAAATACTAAATGTCTTCTTCCAAAGCTGTTTCACAGGGGAAGACTGCATTGTAGTTCCTCCTCTAGATTGTCGCACAGATGACAAAATTGTAGACACCGAAATAGACGACAGAGGCAGAGAGAGACAATTAAAATAGCTCGAAAGAGGAAAGACAACTGGTCCTGATCGTATACCAGTTCGATTTTACACAGAGTACGCGAAGGAACTTGCCCCGCCCCCCCCCCCCCCCCCCCCCCCTCCTTCTTGCAGCGGTGTACCGTAGGTCTCTAAAAGATCGAAGCGTTCCAAAGGATTGGAAAAGGGCACAGGTCATCCCCGTATTCAAGAAGGGACGTAGAACAGATGTGCAGAACTATAGACCTACATCTCTAACGTCGATCAGTTGTAGAATTTTGGAACACGTATTAAGTTCGAGTATAATGACTTTTCTGGAGACTAGAAATCTACTCTGTACGAATCAGCATGGGTTTAATGAACAAAGTAAGAGCATACGGACTATCAGACCAATTGTGTGATTGGATTGAAGAGTTCCTAGACAACAGAACGCAGCATGTCATTCTCAGTGGAGAGAAGTCTTCCGAAGTAAGAGTGATTTCATGTGTGCTTCAGGGGAGTGTCATAGGACCGTTGCTATTCACAATATACATAAATGACCTGGTGGATGACATCGGAAGTTCACTGAGGCTTTTTGCAGATGATGCTGTGGTGTATCGAGAGGTTGCAACAATGAAAAATTGTACTGAAATGCAGGAGGATCTGCAGTGAATTGACGCATGGTGCAGGGAATGGCAATTGAATCTCAATGTAGACAAGTATAATGTGCTGCGAATACATATAAAGATAGAGCCCTTATCATTTAGCTGCAAAAATAGCAGGTCAGCAACTGGAAGCAGTTAATTCCATAAATTATCTGGGAGTACGCATTAGGAGTGATTTAAAATGGAATGATCATATTAAGTTGATCGTCGGTAAAGCAGATGCCAGACTGAGATTCATTGGAAGAATCCTAAAGAAATGCAATCCGAAAACAAAGGAAGTAGGTTACAGAATGCTTGTTCGTTCGCCCATTGCTTGAATACTGCTCAGCAGTGTGGGATCCGCACCAGATAGGGTTGATAGAAGAGATAGAGAAGATACAACGGAGAGCAGCGCGCTTCGTTACAGGATTATTTAGTAATTGCGAAAGCGTTACGGAGATGATAGATAAACTCCAGTGGAAGACTCTGCAGGAGAGACGCTTAGTAGCTCAGTACGGGCTTTTGTTGAAGTTTCGAGAAGAAACTTTCACCGAAGAGTCAAGCTGTATGTTGCTCCCTCCTACGTATATCTCGCGAAGAGACCATGAGGATAAAATCAGAGAGATTAGAGCCCACGCAGAAGCATACCGACAATCGTCCTTTCCACGAACAATACGAGACTGGAATAGAAGGGACAACCGATAAAGGTAGTAAGGGTACCCTCCGCCACACAGCGTCAGGTGGCTTGCGGAGTATGGATGTAGATGTGGATGTAGATGTAGATCAAAAACTTGGCATTTTGATATGAGTCTGTTTCGTCTGGAAAGTATTTTTGACTTGTGCAAAGATGATTGTAGAGAACTGACGTGCACACAAATGTTCACAAATATTTTGCTGCTGATGTTGTTGGTGAGTTTCACTCAAATCTCCAATCGATTTCGTCTTTGTGGGTGAGGTGGCGTAGTGGGATACAACTGGTTGTGACACACTTCAGATATCAAATTGATACCAGCCTACGAAAACAAATTAATTGATCAATTAGTTACCCCAGCCCAGATGATGCACGGGTTTTTTCCAGTCAGCATGTGGTCCCCCTCCCTCTCGTGATGTAATCGACAATGGCGACCTGGGAAAAAAAATTGAAATTCGTTCAGTTTGTGTCGAGCTGCTGGACTGAGAGGACCTCACAATGGTAGGCTAATAGAGCGTGAACAAGACTTTGTTTAAACAATTTAAAAACATTTATGGAATTGCGATACCCCAAAAATCGGCACTGGCGTTTAAACAATTTAGACTAAGTTAAACAATTGCGGTTCTTTTCTTTTAAATTCCAGTAGCGAAAGGGGCCACTTGACCACACGGTCGCAGACCGTGCTAAATATATTGGAAAACTATCTGGCACGCACTCGATCCACAAGTCGCGTCCGCTGGAAGGAGGCATGCGCCAGGCTCGTGGTACCGGTCAGAGCCCGATAAGCAGCACTCCGTGTCACTCTGGTAACACCCCAGTCTCTGGCGCAATTTTCTTCGTTGCATAGTGATACCGCTACGTGGAACCGGCAGAAGACCACAAGCCACCCTGCCTTCCTCCCTGGGATACTTCGCGTTCTTTTATCCTGAGGAATACCTCCACCTTTGAACACACTCCGATCGCGGCAGGTTCTCGCACACACCTCAGTCTTAATCCAGCCTTCCTCCCTAACGCACATCGCGCCGTTTTGCGACTATCCAGTCTGCTGTAGTATCTGTAGTTCTCGTGGCCGGATGTCACAGGTTGCTATCGATCGGGAATTTTACGTCGCGATAGGCTTTCTAAAGCACTAGACAATTCCTAAATTGGTTCTACCCGCTACATTGAGGACGAGGAGGAGGAGGAAGGGCTTACGGTATGATAGGATATAGACAACAGCAAATACCACTGCAAGACATTCCACTGCAAAGTACTAAAGACGACACACCTAAACTACGATCCAGTCGGTAGCAGTAGTTGTCATCGCTGGAAGTATGAGATCATTGAAATATCCTCACATCTACATCTACATCTACATCTACATCTACATCTACATCTACATCTACATCTACATCTACATCTACATCTACATCTACATCTACATCTACATCTACATCTACATCTACATCTACATCTACATCCACATCTACATCTACATCCGTACTCCGCAAGCCACCTGACGGTGTGTGGCGGAGGGTACCCTGAGTACCTCTATCGGTTCTCCCTTCTATTCCAGTCTCGTATTGTACGTGGAAAGAAGGATTGTCGGTATGCTTCTGTGTGGGCTCTAATCTCTCTGATTTTATCCTCATGGTCTCTTCGCGAGATATACGTAGGAGGGAGCAATATACTGCTTGACTCTTCGGTGAAGGTATGTTCTCGAAACTTCAACAAAAGCCCGTACCGAGCTACTGAGCGTCTCTCCTGCAGAGTCTTCCACTGGAGTTTATCTATCATCTCCGTAACGCTTTCGCAATTACTAAATGATCCTGTAACGAAGCGCGCTGCTCTCCGTTGGATCTTCTCTATCTCTTCTATCAACCCTACCTGGTGCGGATCCCACACTGCTGAGCAGTATTCAAGCATTGGGCGAACAAGCGTACTGTAACCTACTTCCTTTGTTGTCGGATTGCATTTCCTTAGGATTCTTCCAATGAATCTCAGTCTGGCATCTGCTTTACCGACGATCAACTTAATATGATCATTCCATTTTAAATCACTCCTAATGCGTACTCCCAGATAATTTATGGAATTAACTGCTTCCAGTTTCTGACCTGCTATTTTGTAGCTAAATGATAAGGGACCTATCTTTCTATGTATTCGCATCACATTACACTTCGCTACATTGAGATTCAATTGCCATTCCGTGCACCATGCGTCAATTCGCTGCAGATCCTCCTGCATTTCAGTACAATTTTCCATTGTTGCAACCTCTCGATACACCACAGCATCATCTGCAAAAAGCCTCAGTGAACTTCCGATGTCATCCACCAGGTCATTTATGTATATTGTGAATAGCAACGGTCCTATGACACTCCCCTGCGGCACACCTGAAATCACTCTTACTGCGGAAGACTTCTCTCCATTGAGAATGACATGCTGCGTTCTGTTATCTAGGAACTCCTCAATCCAATCACACAATTGATCTGATAGTCCGTATGCTCTTACTTTGTTCATTAAACGACTATGGGGAACTGTGTCAAACGCCTTGCGGAAGTCAAGAAACACGGCATCTACCTGTGAACCCGTGTCTAAGGCCCTCTGAGTCTCGTGGACGAATAGCGCGAGCTGGGTTTCACACGATCGTCTTTTTCGAAACCCATGCTGATTCCTACAGAGTAGATTTCTAGTCTCCAGAAAAGACATTATACTCGAACATAATACGTGTTCCAAAATTCTACAACTGATCGACGTTAGAGATATAGGTCTATAGTTCTGCACATCTGTTCGACGTCCCTTCTTGAGAACGGGGATGACCTGTGCCCTTTTCCAATCCTTTGGAACGCTTCGCTCTTCTAGAGACCTACGGTACACCGCTGCAAGAAGGGGGGCAAGTTCCTTCGCGTACTCTGTGTAAAATCGAACTGGTATCCCATCAGGACCAGCGGCCTTTCCTCTTTTGAGCGATTTTAATCACATCCTGTGAAGTCGTGTCCTAATGCCCACACGCGGCTCGCCAATCCCCTCAAGCACCGCCAACGCTCAGAGGTTGGTGAAAACAACTGAGACTGGTTTGATGCAGCTGTCCATGCTACTCTTTCCTGTGCAAGCCGCTTCATCTCCCAGACCTGTGGTATTAAATTAGCTGAGTTCGTGCGTTTTCTTCCTGGTGCTGCAAGAACGTAAAAAGTGAGAAAGCATATAAACTGACGTAGACGCACTGTAATAAGAGAAACACTTCATGACCAAACTTGGGCACAATAATAGTTGCACTGCCAGAAGCACTCCACGCATCAGAAACGACCACAATCAGAACATCAGGCTTCAAATATAGGAAAAATAGAAAGTGAAACCTTAAGAAAAAATTTTGGTGCAGTACACAGATACTGTAAAGATGAAGAGACCAACAAAAGAATTACACGAACAGACAGGCTCACAGGCACGATCAGAAAACGCTAACATTCTCCGGACACATACATGGAACGAATATCACTCACAAAGAGGATTTTTGTAGTAGTATGCAGTTCAAATGAACAATCAATTGGTTTCAAGAAATAAAGACCTAACACAAGCAGGGACCAGCACCGAAATGGTAAATCGTGGAGACAAATTCTGAAACAATTCTGAACAGGAAGATTGAAGCAAAATAAAGGAAGGATAGGCAACATATGGATAGAGCAAATGTAACAGGAACGCAGCCAAAGAATGAAGACATTTTGGGGAGAGAAAAAGGAAACAAGGAAAAAAATGAACAATCATGTAACAGAAAAGTAACCACTGTCCCAGAGGTAAATATACGTAAATAATAATAGTAACAAGTGTCACGTCTTACTACTCAATTGAGGGGACAGTCAGCGAATAGAGATTCCTATGAAATACTGCTTCGTCAAGCGTGGGTTCCTGCCAAAATACTTAACCTGATTTCATGCAACCCCACATGACATAAATGTCGCGTCCTTCCTTCACGGCAGTACTCTGCCGCACACTGCAGGGGCAACGAGGGCGCTCTTGCGTTTCCGGTGGGTAACGTTCGATCACACACTGTACAACCCGGACTTGGGCTCCCTCTGATCATTTCTGCTCAGATGGCTATGAAGACAACGGTTAGGCAGGGGCAACGAGCTGCGGTCCAGCATAAAAAATGGTCGGAAAGCACGAGAGGTTGCCTTCCGTGACGACGGTACTGGAAAGTTTCTAGTGTTCAGACAGATGTCTAACACGGATCGGCGACTATGTACAGAAGTAGCTGGAAGGTACAGTTCACGGTTTAAATTATCACTGTGGTTTAAATTATCACTGTGGTTTAAATTATCACTGTGGTTTAAATTATCACTGTGGTTTAAATTATCACTGTGGTTTAAATTATCACTGTGGTTTAAATTATCACTGTGGTTTAAATTATCACTGTGGTTTAAATTATCACTGTGGTTTAAATTATCACTGTGGTTTAAATTATCACTGTGGTTTAAATTATCACTGTGGTTTAAATTATCACTGTGGTTTAAATTATCACTGTGGTTTAAATTATCACTGTGGTTTAAATTATCACTGTGGTTTAAATTATCACTGTGGTTTAAATTATCACTGTGGTTTAAATTATCACTGTGGTTTAAATTATCACTGTGGTTTAAATTATCACTGTGGTTTAAATTATCACTGTGGTTTAAATTATCACTGTGGTTTAAATTATCACTGTGGTTTAAATTATCACTGTGGTTTAAATTATCACTGTGGTTTAAATTATCACTGTGGTTTAAATTATCACTGTGGTTTAAATTATCACTGTGGTTTAAATTATCACTGTGGTTTAAATTATCACTGTGGTTTAAATTATCACTGTGGTTTAAATTATCACTGTGGTTTAAATTATCACTGTGGTTTAAATTATCACTGTGGTTTAAATTATCACTGTGGTTTAAATTATCACTGTGGTTTAAATTATCACTGTGGTTTAAATTATCACTGTGGTTTAAATTATCACTGTGGTTTAAATTATCACTGTGGTTTAAATTATCACTGTGGTTTAAATTATCACTGTGGTTTAAATTATCACTGTGGTTTAAATTATCACTGTGGTTTAAATTATCACTGTGGTTTAAATTATCACTGTGGTTTAAATTATCACTGTGGTTTAAATTATCACTGTGGTTTAAATTATCACTGTGGTTTAAATTATCACTGTGGTTTAAATTATCACTGTGGTTTAAATTATCACTGTGGTTTAAATTATCACTGTGGTTTAAATTATCACTGTGGTTTAAATTATCACTGTGGTTTAAATTATCACTGTGGTTTAAATTATCACTGTGGTTTAAATTATCACTGTGGTTTAAATTATCACTGTGGTTTAAATTATCACTGTGGTTTAAATTATCACTGTGGTTTAAATTATCACTGTGGTTTAAATTATCACTGTGGTTTAAATTATCACTGTGGTTTAAATTATCACTGTGGTTTAAATTATCACTGTGGTTTAAATTATCACTGTGGTTTAAATTATCACTGTGGTTTAAATTATCACTGTGGTTTAAATTATCACTGTGGTTTAAATTATCACTGTGGTTTAAATTATCACTGTGGTTTAAATTATCACTGTGGTTTAAATTATCACTGTGGTTTAAATTATCACTGTGGTTTAAATTATCACTGTGGTTTAAATTATCACTGTGGTTTAAATTATCACTGTGGTTTATCACTGTGGTTTATCACTGTGGTTTATCACTGTGGTTTAAATTATCACTGTGGTTTATCACTGTGGTTTAAATTATCACTGTGGTTTATCACTGTGGTTTAAATTATCACTGTGGTTTATCACTGTGGTTTAAATTATCACTGTGGTTTATCACTGTGGTTTAAATTATCACTGTGGTTTATCACTGTGGTTTAAATTATCACTGTGGTTTATCACTGTGGTTTAAATTATCACTGTGGTTTAAATTTCGCGACGGGTCACTCCTTAATTTCCAAATAGCCCTCGTATTAGTTCTCCCCCGTTCCATTTGTATAGGAAGCGTGGAAGAACTGCTTTAAGTGCCCTTGTTCGCGCTGTAACTATTCTAAACGTCCCTATGATACCTACAGGAATAATGGGTAGGGCTTAAATTAATTAGTAGGATGCTTGCTTAGAACTGCCTCATTATTCTGAAAGTTGGCATTCAACGGATAGTTCCAATCAATCATAAAGCCTCCGGCGGTTGAAGTATCTCGACATTTCCGTGATGCTCTCCCGAGGTTCAAACAAATGTGTGCTGCCCTTCTTCGTAGACGTGCAGTATAGCAACTCGTACTTCCTATGGCTCTCCAGATATGTAAGGAATATTCTAGTGTAGGTTGCACGATTGTTACGTAAGCTATTTCTTTTGTACATTGAATAAAAGTCTCCGACGTTCCGGCAGTAAATCTGTCTGTCACCTGTTAATACTACCAACCTTCTCTGGTGATTACATTTCACATCCCCTCAAATTTCTACACCTATTGATTCCGGTTGTGAATAGTTGATGTTGAGATAACAAGGCAGTGAGTTTTCCGTCTTGTGAAGTTAAGTTCCACATTTCAAAGAAAGTTCACGATCTTCAAAGTACAAAATTTTTATCAGTATAGTATTAAATATTTGTTCAGCTTTCTTCAGTCAGTTTACTATATCCAACTGCATAGCATCATGTGGTAAGTCTCTGAGGTTAACATTATCGGCTAGGTCGTTAACAAGGTTCCCATATACTTCATGGAGCTCTGATAATTTACTTCCACATTCGTAATGATCAGGATACGCTAACGTTCATTAAAGGAAATAGTGATAAGCTTTCCAGAAGTTAGGAGGTAGTGCAGTTACAGATAGCCTTGGGCCACGGCTTTCAGGAAGTCATGCTGATTCAGTTCTGTGTAACTGATGGAACATGCTACAGTATCAAAATATTGGTGAAACGCAAAAATCCGTAGTTGCACCCTCACAACGGCAATAAGTGTCAGAGTGAAGATTCACAGGAATAACATGGGGCTAGAGGACGCAGTCCTTCCTCCCACGGTGACGTCCTAACTGTGTGGATCTAGGACCAACTGCAAGCGCAATGTAGCAAGTGTTACATTCGCGCACGGATCGCTAAACAGATTTTTGAAAGCTTTGTACACTTTTACCTGTCGAACATCTCTTCAAGTTGTCATTTTAGCACGGAAATAATGTTCGTTACTGGTAATTCATGAAACTTGCTTGGAAAAGAAAAGACCCTTTTGGCAAATTCGAGGAACACAATAATAGGACGAATTATTACGTTGGTAGTTACTTCTACTGTTAGTATTTATTGCATGTTGTGGTCTTGTGTAGTGGTTTAATACAGCTCTCCACGCTATAGTGCTACTGTCCTATGGAAACGTCTTTATTATTATTACATGTTTAGTTAATCAATTCACAAAACGCTAAATATTACGAAACATATTCTCTCTTGACTCGCAATTAAAAATGTTAACTTTAACATGCGTTGCAGCTTTGCAAACAGTTATTTTGTTTAATAATAAGTGTCCGTCATGATGTTTCATAGAAACTAAAATTACTACTGCCATGTACTATCATTAGTAGTTAAAATAGGGTAGGAATGTCTGGAGGTTTGCATAGCATACTGATAATGTGGCCACCTTGGAACTGAAGCAGGTCTCGTGACTCCAGTCTAACGCTGTTAGTTGAAATGTTTGACTAATACCAGAAAATTACATTCAAAAGTGATCATTGTTTATAAACATTTAATACCAGCAGAAATAATGAATAATTCTTAGTGCTACGCGTATCGAAAACCGAGCTAAGTGTCACTCTTATGACCTTGGACACAATGTAAGCTGACTACGAAAATTGTTTGACGCATCTGAAGGTTCACTGCAGGCATTCCTACTCAGGAGGGTCACAGCTGTTGAGCTTTACTAGTTAAACGTTTGCCATTATTACTGTACGATATACTGCGGAGTCACTTCCGAATGACGTTTTGTCACGTCATAGCAATAGTTCCATTACTTCTACAGCATACAGTTAAGCATGTTGAATGTTGCAAAGCGAGAGTGTTTAAATGTTAATTGTAATTCATACTTACAATTGGTGGCAATTAAATATTGCCTTAATCAGAATCACATTCTGGCCACACAAGTGTTATACGTAAAATTAGACCAGAGACGTTACGCAACAGTTATGACATTCGAAGAAAATGTGTAAGCTCTAGTCAACAATATGAACGTTTGCATAAGAATTTACGGTAAAATGTGTACGCAAGCGACGATAGCTGGTGAAGAACAGAGGCCGCAAATTTTCCCGTTGTATGTTACTGCTACAAGGATGTAAAAATGCTTCCACATATAAGAACTGGCTTTTCCCTGATGTAACCGCACGGCGCATCCAGAAACCGCTACAGAAGGCACTAAACATTAACTGTGACAACTATTTAGTGAGTAGGGGCGGTATTACCTACATCTGCGATTCTGTGGGACGCTACGTCGAGAGACAAAATCCGTTGGGAGAGGAACTAGAGCGTACAATCGTCCACTAGGAATCGACAACGAAATGGTTTTCAGGTGCACAGAGAAATAATACGGCATAGTTCTGATACTAGGAGTCAGCAGTGGGGGAAATAGTGTGCCGAAACCAAATTCATATAAAATCGTAAGAGACATATTACCAACTGTAATAAAGAACTTGGACCCTCTAACATTCTACATGTCCTGAAACGACTTGAAAGTGTGTTGATGTCGAACTTGCAGAAAGTCCATGCAGCTCAGTCATCATTGGGAGCAGCCCATCAGAGAATCCAGATACCTACTGGTAAATGCGATGAAGCCTTTCTTTCGTGGCCAGGCAGCGAGAAAATCGACGCAGTTCGGACGTAAACAGACGATAGACTGCCTGGGCCGACGAATTTGAGCGCTCACATGTTGGTCTGTTCAGCTGAAACTCTGATCCGGGTCCAGGCTGCGATGATGACGCGTGGTGTCAACCTGAAGTAACTCCGTTGGTGTGGGTCTCTCTGCGTGTCGCCAGGTGGATGCAGTGGACATGCCTTGGATCAGTAGAGGCGACAATTTCCTTCGCGAAGTTCTGGGTGTGTGCAAATTAACAGCAATGGGAAACTGAGAAATAGAAAAGCATCTGAATGTGAGTGGAGGTAATAGGTTGCACAGGCGAGTACCTTCAATATTCAAACAGAAAATGTCAGTGCAGAGAGGAACTTACCGAAATGCAAAGCTTGGTGACCGATATGCCTACGCCTACAAAATACGTTCGGTGAAGTTAGACATTCCTAGAAGCCGCTCGCAGAGGAGTGTGCAGTCATCATTTTCATTAATATAAGCTTCGGAAGGGAGAATAGAAGATGCAATTAACGTAATGCAAAGCCTACCGATAATTACAGAGAGAAAACAAGCAGGACGTTACGGAAGATTCATTCAGCACCTCCAGTAACCTTTCGTCGCTAGACTGAAATATTTGAGAATCCCTGGATGACCAGACGACGACTTTGTATAACAAGAGTGAAATTGTCTGCAATAACGACGAAGTACGTCATAGACCACGTGTGGTCCCCTCTTATAAAACAATCATGTAAGACACCCTGGCATCCTAGCGAAAAATACTCAGATGATACTGACGTGCCAGACATTTTGTTTTGGATATCATGAACCAGCGTGGAACGAATTCAGTAACGCGCGAGCCTTCACAGTTCACTTCTGTGTTGAGTTCTTATAGCCTTTGGTCAAAACTAAACTAAATTATTAAACTACAAAACTCCAGAGCAAAATGTGGATCAGTAGTACTACAAACGGGTATGTATTGAGGAAACACACAACCCACACACCAGCTAAATTCGTGAAAATCGAAGAATCGTTTCCCGTAGTAGCCACCGTGAGGTAACCTAAATTTAAGAGTCCAGTCTGCTGAGCAGCACATAGCATGAGCTGGGACAGCGCCATGTGTCACAGTCTTGAACAAAATTCGTCAGCGAATGCACCTATGACTGAAGAGGGTCTACAGACGTACGTGTCCAAATGTTGCTCAAGATTTTTCGATTTTTACCCACATCATTCACAAATAACGATTTTTGGAGCAATGTTCCGGCTTCACAATGAAGGAACAAGTACTGTCGAAGGATCAATGACCGAGAAATTCTCAGTTTCAGTAAGCAAGAGTCGTGCTAATGAAGGGAGGTGTTAAACATGATCAGAGACAAAACGGAAATAACCTTCCATTAACTGCTTTCTCATCTTTTTGACAAAGACGGAGCTCTTTAAAAGATCTAATAAACTTCAGCTCTGGTCAAGGGCCATGTTCTGCGCTTACATCAAATAAGGCTTTCTCTGAAGTCCACAATGGGCGATGTTAGGACCCCAGGGCAAACTGTGCCTGCACGAGGTTCTCGATGTATGGGATGAGGTAGAACATCGCCTCGTCGGAGGCAAAAGCTTATAAAACAGAGTGAGCTGTCTGAATAGCATTTCGTTTACTCCAACTGACGTGCGTTGCGATTTACTCAGGGATTATAGTAACAGGATTTTGAGCTTCACCAGGCAGAACTGAATTCAGTTATTTAAAACAAGATCTCTTAGGTGCTGAAGGTGGGTGGAGCGAACCCCACACGCACAGTTCAAAACAGCAAGATCAAACATCCTGTGGCTGTAATTTGAATGTCAAAAGCTTAATATGACTTCAAAATAATAATTACTGAAAGGTCAGTACTAGGAGAAAGGACTACATAATAGTTTGTCGGCTAAGAGAAACTGATATTTTTAGTTTTTAATGTAGATTCTAAGTGGTAGATTTTAGTAGTTTCGAGAAGTACTTAGTCCATTATGGACTGTTCTCCAACAGCTGCGAATCATTATGTAAAACCAAAGAAATCAGATTTACTGTTTCAGTGGCTGAAGCAGTAAATCTAAGATTCTTTTGTGTAACTGTAGCAAGACGTAAAATAATGCAAAACCATCTATTAAGCTGCGAAACAATGAAAATGTACCTATATTGATTCAATAATTAAAGTAATAAGTTAAAATGTGATTTTTTACTTAAAAGGCATTTTCAGTATTCCTAGCTTCTACAATCTTCAGTATGTTCTAAGATGCAGGTCACGAAACGGAACCGAATAGCAGAAATCGTGACAGTTGTCATAGTTTCGGTGTAAAAAATAAACGCAGTGATGTTGGACTAAGCTGAAGCACACATTCTGTAAATAAGTTTGTGCATAGCTTAAGCTAGAAATTCGTATAGGTTTAAAAGCTCTGGACGCTTCATATAGCTGTTCAAACGTTTTACACTTAATATGGAAAAAGGCTGGAGTTACGTCTGTGGAATCTTCAACGCAATGAACAAGGTGCAAGCAACAAGCGAAGATCGTACTTAATAAGTCTTATTGTAGGTGCAATAATATTAAAAGTGCATTTGAATCAGTGACAGTCCACCAGTGCTCAGATGCTAAAAATGAACTTCTCAGTTTGAAGACAAATAGGAGAAGAATGATTTTCGTTTCCAGTTGAGTAACAGAATGGAACCCATCTGATAGTAGTAAGCGTACAGCGACGTGCAACAGCTCCATGCATACCCGAGTGGACGAAAAGGTATCGAACCCACCCTACCTTAAAGTAGCTGCCTAAGTGATGCCATAGTCCTGACTACCGCCCTGTGGTTTAGCCTGAAACCAATTACCCGTTGACCTTCAGACTAACCTGTACACGAGAAGTGTGGAAAAGGAAACTTGATAGCCATATGACCTGGACAAATCTGCAGGATCCAAATAAATGACAAGAAGTCCTTACTTCCAGGACTGAACTACGTAACACCCAATAGAGTAACTCATAAAAGATCACATTGTTAAACAATGAAAGTTCCCTCTGCAATTGGTCTTCCATCTACACACTCGAATTAGACCAACTTTGACGTGTCAAAGAGAGGAAAGTGGCCAAATAAGCAATGGATCGGTATCGGTAACCATCAGATAACGAACCACTCTACAGCTTCGGAAAGATACTTCAGCGTTCACTTGGTGTGGCCAATGAGATAGCAGAATTGGAATGCGGTAGACTAAAACTTGTGGGAGCAGACTGAAGACGGCTCACGGCAACGCTGTTCGGATCTCCAGTGACAGCGAGAAAGGAACCTGTGGCTGACGGCGTTTCAGGAAGTGGTGTCAGTCAGAGTGAAGAGTCAGATCGATAAATGGTACTAGAAATTGTCTCGGCTGTTAAGGAAAATCATGTTTCCAACTTCACCGTGAAACCAATTCCATGACGGTTGGATTAAAGGAGAACCTATCGGTAATGGCAGCGAAGTCGACGCTCTGGTCAGAAGCTGCACAGAAGAAATTTAGACGGTGTCACTAAATAATAAAATGGACCGTTTAGAGAAATTCTTGTGGAAGTAACATAATTATGGAAATAATTCAGCTAGTGTTCGGCAAATCATCTGGACTTACCTAAGTCTAAACGGCATTATGCGATGCGGGAATGGCATTATGTGGAATTGTTGGTCCCGTTTAAAAGGAAAAGTTACTTTGATTACACACATTCCGGACGAGTGCAGTTTCCGCTTTGGGTTATCTCCATTGTACCCGTGTCTTTCTAAGCACTAACATTCATGGAACAGCTAGACTCGCAGTTCAGATTTGAGATAGTTTTTCTCGAATGTTATCATAGATTTTTATGTTTCTATGCAGACGTTTTAGGGAGACTGTCAATGTCCCTACTCATTCCTGTATAAGATCACATAATGCTAAAGTGGTTGTGGAAAGGACGATTAAAATTTTGTCCGCAATCTTTGTCGAGTACCCCGAAGTGATGAAGTGAGACTTGGCTATTGAAGTAAACCAGTCCATTGTCGCTACATACGCAAAATCTTCTTTCATGAAATAAGTAAGCACTTCCAAAATAGGTACTGCAATGCAGGCAACATACAGAACAGTCATTGCAGAAGATACATCAACGTTTATGAAATTCCTGCTCTGACGTTGGTCGTCATCAACGTTATGTGCTGTGTGCAGTCACTATGATAAAGCATTAAAATTGCAGTCTGTTACACATTGGAAACTGGCCCAGCAAATCCTAAGATCTCACAGGAACCACGAGCAAAAGGCTTACTGCTCAAAGGACACTCCAGAAGCATGAGCAAAATAGGAAATAATGATACCGGTTGGAGACCATGGAAGGCTAAATTACGTGTTGATGAGGACAGGAGTCCCTCGGTTTATGCGAACAGCTTGACACTGCCCTCGCGACAGTTTACTCTTGCAGAACAGCGACTGTAGCGATTCACTCATCAATACTCGTAATAAAGCTGAAGGGAAGAGTACTTGGGCGCAACCATTGCGAACTGCCAGTGGGAAGTAAGATAGCGCAGGACTGTGAACTTTACATTGTACGTGCTCAGCATACTTTGTGAAAGGCCATACATGAAGAAATCTTCGAGAGGTTACCATACTTAGTAATGCTACTTCCTTCAGTGAGGCCCATACGCAAGCCACCACGTCCAGCTCCTCGCTGCCGACGACACCACTGTACGGTTTCAAGTGTCACACCCTCCACAAACAGGACTTAATGGAAACACACACGATGAATTTGTGGCTAAGCTTCAGATGAAACTATCTGCCGATTTCGAAGATTGATTGTTTTGCAGTAATTTCAGTGTCCGTATGAGGACGACGCAGGATGGACGTTCGTGACATGGAAAGAAGTTTCGAAATGCGCAGATACCATGGAATAACTGTTACATGCAGTGGAAGAAAACTACTTCATAATCTGAAACTGGTTTTTAAAGCACCAGGCCGATGGCCTTACCGCGCACAGTATTGGAAACACTGCTGCTGAAAGGTGTCCTCCCTGTTCCATCCAACACACAGGCTATACCATGCAAGTCTGTCTCAAATTCAAGCTGCTTCTAACGGACGTCACTGTAAGAGAATATGAACAGTAGGGAAGGAGCAGCACTAGATTCCATCCGGTCCTAGGTAACAGAGAATCAGAATCAGCAGTCATTCGTGGAGATCCCACAGGAAAATACAGCCCAAAACGACGTAATGGTTAGTCTAGACGTCTTGCGAGGGTGTTGGTACAGAGCATGCTGAATCTTGTGGTCCAACAGTTTCCCCTCTGCGATCGTAATGCTGTTCAGTCATGTTCTACCGACAACTTACTTCCTCTGCCGCAACGAATATTATGAGGTGACTGATGGCACAGGCGTGGGATAACCACTACCTCCAGCCGTCGTGAACTCGTTCATGGAGCGCTTGGAGAGAGAAGCTCTCAACTTCGCGAGGTTGCCGTCGTCTTCCTTCTTATGGTAAGCTGAGACCACCTTCCTGAAACGGCTTCACGGTGAAAATCCGCTGTCGTAGTTCGTCGACCACATTAACGGTCTCCATCCCAACATTAAATTTACTGCCGAAATGGAGAGATGGCAGGCTTACGTTCTTAGATGATTTAGTTGAGTGGAAGGCAGAAGGCCAGACTTGGTCATTCAGTGTGCTGGAAATTTATGCACTGTCCGGAACTTGAGTTCAAACAGGTTTAACCACGCTGTTTACAGTAAAGCGGTACTGATGACTTTCACACACAGATCAAAGATTATGACGATGACTATCTCGACTCTGAATTGAAGCGTGTATTCAGGCAAAATGGTGACGGCAAGGGAGAACTGCAGAAGCTTTCAGGTGCCGCCGACGAAAGACTCCTCGTGAATGGGCAGAAGAGACCAAGGCAGCTGCTTTCTTTCCATACTGTGGAGCAACGATTTAGCAAGACAGGACGTGTCCTGAAGAGACATAAAGGTTCCGGCCCGCCTCCAAGATGATGTGTTACGCCCCGTTACAGATAATGAAGGGTCTAGTGCCTGGCGTGTATGGTGTCCCATGTGAATGTGGTAGGGATTTACATAGGTCGGATTACTAGTACTGTTGCTTGTAAGACATACTAAACGAAGCAAACATGGGAAGTCGACCGTAGCCGAGCATTGGGTAGAGAAGAGGCATAGAGTAAAAATATTGGGATTTTGTTATAAAAGAAGCGGCCGAAACTAGAATAAGCAGCTATAATTTTAAGAGCCCGTGGGTATACACTAAATAGAGCATGGAGGGGCGGCCTTTGTACGCCGAGTGAAAGCAAAGACGAATGCTTGACGGTAGTACGGAGGCGGGAGCGGCAGTTTCAGGCGTGGCTCTGAGCCCTCGCGCCGCCTCAGGTCACTCGGTCCCGCGGCGGGTCGGAGCTGCCCAACTTGTCTTCCGCGCATGCGTCACTTCGCCCTCTCTGGAATGTTACAGACGCTGTTGTTAGATTTATGTAAGCAGAGCGGTGTCAGCTCCGGCTGTCGTGGTTTGTACGTCCTGGCGACGACGGTGGAGACAGCTATCGGACGTATCCGAAGTGACGCTACTCGTAAACCGATGAGATACTACTAAAGTATGCCACTGAGAGAGACCCGGAAGACATAAGGGATCTACACCTCACTTGCACATTTCTTCACACTCTTCTGGTTAGCACTTGATCTTCAACTCGGAAACCAAAGAAACAATTTGCGTCACAAAACAGGGACACGGCCTGATTGACAGGCATATACGGCTGTGGACATAAAATGCGAAGAATAAATTACAAGAAAACACAACCATTAACAAATACCAAACAAATAAAATCGAAAGAAATTGGCATGTGGGGGAGGGTAGCAAAGAGGGCAGCAGCTAAAGTGAAAAGGAATCACTGTCAAGAACTTTGATACAGTGGAAGTATCAGATGAACAGAAAGAAATACTGTACATTAACTGGCAAAAGCAAGGAAAGAGCAACCCATGACATCGAATATTCAAAGGTCAAGGAAGGGAAAACACTCCAGTTTAAGTGCAAATACTGAAAATGGGAAAACCTCATTTGTCTCACTTCCTCAGTTCTTAGAAATACGTCGGCTCCAGTAATTTGCCTGCCTCTTGTCATTGGTATGTGAGGAAAGTAACGTCTCCGTTTCAAAAAGTGTAAAATCTGCACAATCCCGGCATGAAGTGACAACCTAGTAGACGGAATTTAGTTACATCCAATCACTCGTCACGAAACGGATAACCATCTGTGTGTTTAAGAAAACGGATGACCCACCCAAATGTCCCAAATACTGTCCAATTCATCTTTCGCCTGCTATGAAGATGCTTTGAAAGAATTCTGGACAACTTTATCCGCTCCATCATCCAGCTTGCTGGCACTCAAAGGTTGCTCTAATGTGCTAAGATTTACACCATCTTCACTGCCTGTCTTCATTTTGAGAAAATGATGGAGAACCACACCACTGCACGTTGTTTTCATTGATTTGAAGGGCTTTCTGTTGCCGACTAATTTGGTACACTCCAACAATTTGCTTAAAGTTTTTTTTTTTTAAGTAGGGCAAAAGCTTAATCTGTTGAGCAGTTCAGCTAAGGCAGCTTTTGGGCTATAATTGGTCTGCACTGCACTGTAGGTCAGTTTGACAGTCACATAGTTCGGGAGCGAAATAAGCCTTGGAACATCGACACGAAAGGTCCAGCACAGCGTCACACCCCTCAGTCATTTCCGATTGATACTAAATGTCGGAAAAAAGTAATTGCGAAATTGGTCTTGAACCGAAGCGTTCCAGGACTGTCGCTCTTAAAATGTAAAGATGCTGGACGTATTCAGTTACCTTGAATCTCATTTGCAAAGCTCTAGGAGCATCATTAATGGAAAGAGCAGAATATAAGCAACCTAGATGCAGTGGCGGAACGCATCATGAAACAAGACAATGGAAAGCGAAGATACAGTTAATCGTCTTGTAGCGCTGTATGGGAAAGAGTTCTGGATATCAGCAATGTGTACGGAAATTTGTTACCTACATCAGCATATGTTACCTCGTGACCGACCAAGCGAAAAGACAAACAGCTGGCATATCTCACTTTCCAGGGAAATTCAGAGAACTGAATTTAGATGGTGTGAACACGATAACCCCTCTTGTGGGTAAAACTGCATGCAACTGGAAATCAATGGCAGGTGCCCATATGGAGGACCTGATAAAAATGGGATGTCATTAAGATGGTTTCTTTTCCACAAGACAATTATGAGCCCAGAAGAGGGTTAAAACAGTCACTTCTGGCGAAAATTTAAGTTTTACGAAGTCTATTCAAAGAACTGACTTTAAGTAATGTCTCACTTCCATGTCACCAGTACTGTTCACGTCATCCATACCAGAAATAAGGATAATATTAATAAAAACTTAAATCCACTTCGGTTCTGAAATGTGGCGATTATCACGAACACTTCCCCCAAGAGCTTAGCAGCAACCATGAATTTTTAGCTACAATGTATCGATCAGAGTCTGAAGGAATGTTCTCAGCATTTATGTTAATGTGATAAATTACCGTATCAGTTATTTTTGTAAATGTTTGTGCCTTCTTTTTCTGAGGAACGAAAAATGTATCGCCTAATTTAAAACGAAAGAGCGACAAAACAGGGTACCAAGATAAGACTCCCTCAATCAGCTGAAAAGTTAACATACGATGACCTTAAGTCTAAAAGTGCACGCGAATAAAATTCTATATCATGTTACGCTCTTTATTAAAGATCACCTATCTGAAACTGGACTAGCCTAGAATCATGATTTACTAATTGCAGTAAATAAAATTCCACGTGGAAGATCTCGGACACATGCCAGAGCCTCCAATTATCCTTTGTGGCCTTACATGCAACAATCAGCGCAACGAGTAATAAGTCTCCCCAGGATTACTTGTCGACATTTAAATACCTCTTAAATGGAGGAATAATGGAGGAATAACACTCAGAAATCTGTAGCATTTAGCACAGTGCTGGAGAAAGAAGTAGAATTTTATTTACTGCAATTTCTTTATTACAGCTAAGCTGCAATAGATTGAACCCAAATGTTAATATATGGCAGTAATAATTAAAATAAAATTCGTTCTCAGCAGTTCTTTCCAGCTCAGCTAGTAAAGTTAGTGTCCTGTTCATTATGTGTATGACTTGAGTAACTTTCCAGTAAATGGTTCAATGTTAATTTCATCGCCTGTACTTCAACCGCTTCATAAGCGGAAGGAATAATAGACAGAAGAGGCTTTTTACTAAAATTCCATGAATTGTGATTAGGTACGGGCACTTCAGGTACACGTTACGTCCAGACCTTTGTAGTTTCTCACTATAAGCTGAAAAAAGCGTTCAGGTGAATTTGAAATAGCTGATAAAAGAATCCCAAGATGGGACACTACCATAGATTTTTCCTTCATTATGGTTCCAACTCAGTTAAGAAAACGAGCTGATAACTTCTCGTTTTTGCCGTACTGGGTAAGCAGTGGGCTCTAGATTAAAGACGCGTCATTTGATAATGGTGTGACTGCCGAATTCCTGAATACGAGAAAAAGCATTGTTACACTGAAAAACTGTTTATGTATATATTACCGAAGATAAACGCAAAGTACTATTTTTTCACAAAGAAGATAAGTACAGTGGTAAGTGGAGGGTACATACCTCCATGAAGTAATAATGATTCGGAGATGGGAGAGGGCGGGGGAGGGGGGGGGCGGGGTGCGGCAGAGGAGAGCGGGGAGAGAAATCTGCCGTCTCATCTACCCGCTCTCAGGCGTCTGCAATTACTGCACAAACGTGCCATCAGTTGCATGCAAACTGTTGACTGTGAACTAATGTTGGAAGAAGAGTTCCACCGTACTTTTAAACGTCCTGTGACTATCTCAAACTATTGCAGTTTTTTTATTGGCTGTGTTGTTACAGACTAAAATGTCGGGACACTAAATTAGAGGAAAGAAAACAGTGACGGTATGAGGTGGTTCTTCGTGCACCAATCGGATATTGTCTTGCTCTTAAAGTATCTGGATGAAGCCGAGCAGCATTATTACCAGTTGTCTAGAAAAATCATTGTGACGAACTTCAGTTTCGGGGTGGTGCTTCTGTCAGCTCATTTCGCATCCTTAAGTTGGGCGTCTCTGTGCTGACAGCAAGGGTGAAATGGTCACAGTGAATGGTACAGCTATCCAGTGTTCGCAATCGAAGATAAAAATATAAGTTCTTGATAAATTTTTCAGTTTATGTGGCTATTAGTTTAGGCAAATTATTCCTTTCGATCGTAATTTAACGATACAACACACATTTATTGAAGCTTGGCTAGAATACAGTTTCGTAGTTAATTCCATATTCAAAGTATAATAATGTTCTGGACCTAAAATAAAGATCATGTACCGTTATTTTAGAGAAGTCTGTTGTGTACGAAAGCCACTTCATCTAGCGTAGTCAGTAGACTGGCATTTCGTATGCTTAATCTGAGCACGTCCCGTTAGTTTTTTGCGTACATCAGTATTCAGTATGTCTGACACACTATCATAACGTTAACAAGAAGTATCTGACTTTTCATACTCTGAAAGCCTGGCTTAGTAATTGGTATACAGCGCGAAGAATGTCGTTGTGTGTCGAGGAAAATCTGTGAAGACCGGCATGTAGGTACTGAATTAAAATTTTTTTTCTTTTTAATATTCAGTCTTGATAGCACCACCTATGCTACAAGAACGTAGGTGACATGATAACCATCATCATACCCATGGCATCCTTCGAAGATAGGTGGAGCACTCTTCTCAGTTGCTGTGATGTCAACTCCAACAGTTCCAAAAATGTTTACTAAAACTGTTAGGTCCTGAATGTTCAACTTAAAAGGCAGCACTTCACCCTCCAAACCGTTGAAGCAGAACTTACATGTCTCTGTTCTTTCCGCTTTTTGAGCACACTGTCCACAACAAACGTACCAAAATCTGCCACAAATGCAGCTTGTGTAGCTGCCATTTCTTTGCTGCGTGCTTTCGACTGCTAACTAGGGTTTAATGCAAGGTATATGGTACACATACTGTTCGTATCACTTGCACCTACAAAAAAATCTGAAATGCATATTTCAGCATTACGCTAACAGCACTCCACAAAAGTACTCTTCAAATGATAGTGTTCACAAATCACTCCGGCGACCCAACAGTATTGGTCAGCTGTGGGGGACCCATACCGAATAGAAAAAGGCAAATGTAACGTGTACGGAAGAGGAGAGGACAGAGATCACAGGTTTGTTTGACTCGTGGGAGGTTTGCTACCTCTGTGACCGACACTTGAAGGTAATCGGTAACATCCAAGAAAGCCTGCTGACGAAGTTTAAAACGAGGTTCCAGTGATGAAGCTGGGAATATATTAGAAAACTGTACATATCACTCTATTAGGAATCGCGAGAACAAGATCAGACCAGATCAGATTAGTTAAGGCGCACACAGAGGCATTTAAAGTGTTAGTCTGCCAGTGCTCTATAGGTGAATGGAACGGGTAGAAACCCTAGTAATAGTTACATTGAGGAATACCATCTGTCATGTACTTCAGTGGTTTGCCGAGTGTGCATGTAGACGCAGAGTAATTAGACATCAAGAAACAGGTCTCCTTTCCTACTAGGGCTCACTTGGACAGGATTAAACGCATATACAGAATTCAGAACGCACACGACTTTGTACTGTTCTGTCCCAGGTTGCTAGGACACAGCTTTGTAATTCAAAATAATGCGCTCTCAAGCTATCCTTTGTGACTTCAGGATGTCAAATTACACCTTTCAGCCGCCAAATTCCCAACCTTTGTTTATTTGGCTACCAGTTCCAGCGTTTTACTACGCCATCTTAAGGCCCCTGACAGACATGCAGAATATCCTACCTCGATTGCGATCAAAACGGGGGCCAGCGATGCTGGTATTAGTTTTGCTATAGCGATCACTTAAACCATCATCTGCCGACCACCGCACGAAGAGTGCGGCCGGCCGCGGTGGTCTCGCGGTTCTAGGCGCGCAGTCTGGAACCGTGCGACTGCTACGGTCGCAGGTTCGAATCCTGCCTCGGGCATGGATGTGTGTGATGTCCTTAGGTTAGTTAGGTTTAAGTAGTTCTAAGTTCCAGGGGACTGATAACCACAGCAGTTGAGTCCCATAGTGCTCAGAGCCATTTTTGAACGAAGAGTGCGTAGCCTGGAAAAATTTGTGGTCACTAACAAAATCAAAACGGTTTCACGAATCGTGACATATTCGCAGCTAGATTGACAGTGATCCAGGGGAAGTTACGTATACGACTACTTCTTACGTACCACAAATTTTTATGCCATGTAAACAATTTTGTTCTGTGTTGTCTATAAAGACCTCCAAAATGGTAAGACAAAAGCATTTTGCGGTATAAAGTACAGCAACTCATAAAGTAAACAAATCGGAAATAATGACACATTCACATACCTGATGGAAACAATTTTTTCTGTCATGGTGGAACATACATATGTAGATAAGTAATAAAGGTGATGATTCGCCTTTTATATAAAAATGTCACAAAATATTCGAACAGGCGTATTGACTGTGTGCGGGATCTTGAGAGACTAAGGTACAGCGACGAGTGACGTGTGTGAAGCTCACGCTTCTAACAACCCTACCATAACAAAGATCAAAAATTAATTATTGTGGTGTTGCTCACGCTGCTAAATACTGCATTTTCAGGCAACAACAAAGTCATTATGTGGCAGGTGTCACTAGAGTACAGTTAATAAAATCATTTCATGCAATAATGAATAAACTAGGCACTCATCTTTTCGTGTTTCCCACGCTGGTCTCATTGTAAAATCAAGGCTCAATCGTCGGAAATCTAGGTGGTGGTCATTCCAATCTCGGATGCAAAGAGGCCTAGGTTTTATTCTGCTATATTCAAATGTTTTATAGATACGCTTCACAAACCATTCTTGAAGATTACACTTTAGCAGGACAATGGTGATGTAAAAAAAGTAATCAGCACTCCTAATTTAAGTTACACTTCCTTTTTTATTGCTTTTGTTGCTATATCGCGTGACACAAAACATAACTTCACAATACAAAACATACTTGAAAACATCTTCCTCACTGTTAAAGTTCACATTTTATAAGCTGACTACAATAGAATTCTTTTCAACATGACTTCCAAGACTAGACTTTCTCAAAGTCGGACTCTCTAAAAAACTAATCGCTTACGCGCCCAAAACTCAGTGTTAAAAGTACGTCAAACATCATAGAGACAAAAGAGAATATATTGCCATGATGATATTCTTATGTGTAAACATATCGATGTATCAAAGTACCTCTACATTAATGAAATCAAGTCTGAATGTTGTCTCAGAAATGTCACCTACTTTACAGAAACCCAGTAGAACATTGCTGGTATCGAGAGGTTGAGGTGAGCTGCCGTAATGGTTACGTAATTAAAGTACCATTACACGCTCCAGGTGTCGTCTCTAGTGCACGTCTCTTGGCACATAGTTCAACCTAGAGATAGACAAAACTTCTTCTCCAAAGGTCCTTTCTCTGACGCTTGTTTATTACCCACGAAGGGATGTTTCCAACAACTGAACGATGTAGCACATGTATGGTCCTTTCCGTTACTTTATTCCAAAGGACGGAGTTCAGTTGTCGTATGGCCCTCCTGCCTGCCCTATTTTATCGTGTCAGTAGTGGTATATCGGGGCAATAAAAGACTTAATATGTCAAAAATCCGCCTCAGTTGCGAAATGTTAGTGGTCTTAACCCAGTTTTCAGCCAGAGTTATCTAGCCTTCTTCAGAAGCATAAAATAAACTAATACATGCCAGAATAAGGGACGGTCAAACGTAAAAAGCTAAAATACCGTGGCACCATGTCAAGCTACGTTACTTTGCTGAGGAACAGCCCCAGCCCCACTTCGTGGAAAGCGGTCGGCTAGTTGCGGACGATACGTTGGAAGTGACTGTGGACACGGATACGTACGGAGCAAGACGGAGGACCACGCGCATGCGCGCACGGGAAGTCAAAGGTTCCTGCCATTGCCATAACATTCTGTTATGCACGGGAAATTACCTATGGCTAAACCGTAAATTTGTGAGCGAACAGGGCACTAAGTAGATAGAACCCCAGAGCGTTAACTGTAAACAGAGACCTTATTAACTGATCAGAAATTTACTTAGACGCAAAGTTCAGCTTGTTAGATTGAAACCGCGTAGGATCACCGCTATGTTTTATAGTTCCGCACGATCCCATGCGGGGGATGAACAAGGTTATAACGTGAGAACTTACCATGGTTAGGGGAAAATGGAAATCTAATTTCCATTATACATCGAGTAAAACGTCTATTTGTTAATGCGAAATTTGACTAACGTTGTAATGTTATGGCACTACATTACTACGCATTTATGATTGACTGTGTGTGTAAAGCTCAGGGCATCATTTTTGACTTTATGCACAGATGGTCAACGTTGTGCTTAGGAAACCTGTTATAACGTAACCAAACATACACTATAAATATAATACGTACGACCTAAACAATAGCCGGCCGTGGTGGCTGAGCGGTTCTAGGCGCTGCAGTCCGGAAGCGCGCGACTGCTACGGTCGCCGGTTTGAATCCTGCCTCGGGAATGGATGTGTGTGATGTCCTTCGGTTAGTTAGGGTTAAGTAGTTCTAAGGCCTAGGGGATTGATGACCTCAGACGTTAAGTCCCATAGTGCTCAGAGCCATTTGAACCTAAACAATATGTAGTATTAACGGTGACATGAAATAAAACTCGTTAAGGGAAAAGGTTAATTATTAGTTAGTAGTGGGTTCAAGACCCCTATGCATTTTATAACAGGTTAAGCTAACGTAATTGTTGAAATACACGCTCTAGTATATCAGATAATGCCTGTTTAGGGTATGGCCTATAAGGCTATTAACTGTTTAGAATGAGGATTACTTTGAGCGTGGTGGAATTCGCAGAGTACCAGGAAATAAGGACGTAGTATTTCAAATAAGGTGTGTCAGGGCGTACAACGCCACTGCCAACACACTTCTATACTATCTTGTTAATAATATGATCTATATTCTTCCCTTTTGAAGAAGAACATAGATTACGGATATGGTCTAATAGTGAGCAAAGTAAGTGTGTCTAATGTAGTATAAATGAGAAGCTAATATTTGAAGTAGGGTGTGACAGGGCGTGCAACGCCCCCATAATCACACTTACGTACTATTGACCGACATAGGTCAAGCATTTACAAAGTACAGTCTGCGCAGGCGTAGAATGCTGGCCAAGACATGGGTAGTGACAAATTGTTGTGGCAGTTTGACAACGAGGAACGAGCTCTGCCGTGACGTAAGGCGCTCTGATTGGAGGAAACCAGCTACAACACGTGAAGTGTCAACTATCGAGTAACGGAGTGGGACTGTTGTCCTGGTTCATGACTACGGGATTGCTGGCACGTACAAGGCATTCTACAGTTAAATAGTAAGAGACGTCTAATTTCTGTCGTTACTGCTACTGTCACTCTCACTTTGGAACTACTGAGACGCCTCTCTCTCTCTCTCTCTCTCTAGCGTGACGCGGCTGTTGCAAGACTAGAAAGCAGGCGAGTGCGGGCAGAAGACAGGTGGCGGTCTCGGGCCGTGACCAGGTCACCGTGGCGACGGTGACGGGAGGAAGCACGCACACCTGGCTCCACGTCGTGTGCCGTCCGCTTCCTGCCCAGTGCAGTCTGACACATGTCAAGGTCTGCTCCGCGGTTTCCTCCATAGTGCCCCGAACAACGTAGCTTAGTGGTCCTGCGGCGGGTTGGTAGGTCGCCCCCTCTCTGTTTACGGGTGACACAGTAAAGTACGCCAACCGTTCTACGAATCGTTAAATCTCTGATCAGAGTTCAGTGGCACGATACGAGGGCACGTATTAATTTTTGTTACTCAGTCGGAAGTTACTGGGATGCCGTGTCAAAGTCAAGTAAGTAGAAATCTGGAGGATATGTGAGAAAAGAGCTTGCAGGTCATCGGCGAGTAGTATTGCAGACACAGCAAAACCCTTCGTTCGTGGATGCGGAATCTCACCGGACCGACGCGACTGCCCAAATTCCGTGACACACCCCTTGAGACCCAGTGTTGAATTATAATTGTTAAATTAAATCACTACCTCAAAAATAATTATTATTATAATGAAATAATTGAAGGAAACGTGTCACTTCAAATGAAATACAAATAAAATTAAATTGATGTTTTACTATATTAAACAAATGGTGTAGCTTAAGACTCACAAGGGGAGGCCACGACATTTGGAACACGGATTTACTACAAACTTCGTACCCTCGTAGTACTCCATTAGGTCAACAAAATACACCCCTGGAAATTGAAATAAGAACATCGTGAATTCATTGTCCCAGGAAGGGGAAACTTTGACACATTCCTGGGGTCAGATACATCACATGATCACACTGACAGAACCACAGGCACATAGACACAGGCAACAGAGCATGCACAATGTCGGCACTAGTACAGTGTATATCCACCTTTCGCAGCAATGCAGGCTGCTATTCTCCCAGGAGACGATCGTAGAGATGCTGGATGTAGTCCTGTGGAACGGCTTGCCATGCCATTTCCACCTGGCGCCTCAGTTGGACCAGCGTTCGTGCTGGACGTGCAGACCGCGTGAGACGACGCTTCATCCAGTCCCAAACATGCTCAATGGGGGACAGATCCGGAGATCTTGCTGGCCAGGGTAGTTGACTTACACCTTCTAGAGCACGTTGGGTGGCACGGGATACATGCGGACGTGCATTGTCCTGTTGGAACAGCAAGTTCCCTTGCCGCTCTAGGAATGGTAGAACGATGGGTTCGATGACGGTTTGGATGTACCGTGCACTATTCAGTGTCCCCTCGACGATCACCAGAGGTGTACGGCCAGTGTAGGAGATCGCTCCCCACACCATGATGCCGGGTGTTGGCCCTGTGTGCCTCGGTCGTATGCAGTCCTGATTGTGGCGCTCACCTGCACGGCGCCAAACACGCATACGACCATCATTGGCACCAAGGCAGAAGCGGTACGTCCACCCGGCCTCCCGCATGCCCACGAGCTCCGTATGCCACGGCAAACTGGCTGACACTGACAGCGGCGGTGCACAAATGCTGTGCAGCTAGCGCCATTCGATGGCCAACACCGCGGTTCCTGGTGTGTCCGCTGTGCCGTGCGTGTGATCATTGCTTCTACAGCCCTCTCGCAGTGTCCGGAGCAAGTATGGTGGGTCTGACACACTGGTGTCAATGTGTTCTTTTTTCCATTTCCAGGAGTGTATGTAAGCAGTAGCGCGTACTTCTCAAGCGTTACTGAGAAAATCGCAAGATAATTTCAGTCGACACACACACACACACACACACACACACACACACACACACACACACACACACACACACACAGCGCTGGCAACTGAGAAATGAAAACTGCCGTCAACTGGATGAAGGAACTCGCGATATTTTACCTACTGTCCAGTAAACAAAGCGGCGAAGGAGATTTTTGGACGTACACCTCCGACCAGCATCACAAGCTACTACTCACCAATAATTACTATCATACATAGGCTAACTTCCGTCATATGAACTCCATTTTCGATGTGATCCAGAACATGGAGAAACGAGATACAATTTGATATTTGAACAACACAAACGATCAAGTGACGAACATCACTCTCTTGTCTAGACTTCGATTTCTTCTAAAATGTCATGCAGCCTGTAATTAATTTTAGTTTCTTTTATTACTTTAAATGTCAGTTCAAAATTACGTACTATTGTCGAATGTTATGATCAATAAACTGGTTAGCGTTCAAGCCCCATAATAGCTGGGTCGCTAGATAGTCCCGCTTGTCAGTGTTTTTCCCTAACAGTCATTCTCTTTACTATTTATATTGCAGGCGATCTAATGGGAAAAATACGTGTAATCGGATTAACTTTTACTAAATTTACAATGTTATTTGGCAGTCGGCAAATTTCCATTATCACAAATAACACAATAGTCATAACTACCGACTATTAAACGGCCAAACGCATAAAGTTATACTGAAAATGTATGCTAGATCGTGTCTTCAAAGTTGTCTGTATTTAATAGAAAGACAACGAGAAATTGCTTCTCGTGAAGACACTACTAAAACACTCCATACTGCATAACCAATGATCAGCGCCGATATTTAAGGCAATACTGCGTTATGCATGGTTTGCTTTCAAATTATAGGCTGAAAAAGAGGTTTTTGAAAATGGTAACGAGGTTCGTTTTTCCACCGAAAACCTCAAGACTTTGCATATGCGGAGACATAGCAGTTATTCAATGTAGCTGTGCCGTTTAACTTTATTTTTCGTGTTTTTACGAAAAATACCATCCCGTAACTTGGACTCGTAATGTCGAAAGCGACCATTAATTGTACATCTTTCGAAAGCCGTTTCTACCGGTCAAAACTTAAAGGTAGCAAGTCGTTACGGGCTGCTTCCAGGTATGGGAGATATCTCAAATCACGGACAAGCATACATTTTCAGTATCACTTTATGCGTTTGGCCGTTTAATAGTTGGTAGCTAAGAATATTACATTATTTGTGATGATACAAATTTGTAGACTGCCAAATAACATAAGTTCATCCGATTACACGTATTTTTCCCATTACATCAATTATAATATAAATAGTAAAGAAAATGACTGTTAAGGAAAAAAACTGACTAGCGGAACTCGATCCAGCGAACCAGCCATTACGGAACTTGAACGCTAACAACTTGTTCTATTCCAGAAAAACAATAAAAATGGCTACAATGAAATAACTCTTTCTGCTACAGGCGCTTCATGGTAGAAATGGCCCCACACAGGTGTATGTATTTGACGACCGAAATTATCTTCATTTTCTCTGTAACGCTTGAGAAGTACGCGCCACTGCTTACACGTTTTGTTGTCCTCATGGAGTACTAAGTGTGTACGAAGTTCGCAGTAAATCCGCGTTCCAAACGTCGTGGCCTCCCCTTGTCAGTGACATGACTTAAAAAAACCAATGCAACAAAGTTCTGAAGCAACGGGTACAGCACTACCATATGTTTGTTACTTAAGTGGTTGCACTCAGTCTTCAGACCCCAGGTGTCCCACCGGGACCATCCGACCGCCGTGTCATCCTCAGCTGAGGATGTGGATAGGAGGGGCGTGTGGTCAGCACACCGCTCTCCCGGTCGTTACGATGGTTTTCTTTGACCGGAGCCGCTACTATTCGGTCGAGTAGCTCCTTAATTGGCATCACGAGGCTGAGTGCACCCCGAAAAAATGACAACAGCGCATGGCGGCCTGGACTGCCGGCCACGCCTGACAACGCGTAACTTCGGTGATCTCACGGGAGCCGGTGTATACACGGCGGCAAAGCCGTTGCCGTACTTAAGTGGTTGACTGAACAATAAATCCAAACGCTATCACTGCAAACAGGGTTAACAAAAAAAATGGCTCTGAGCACAATGGCTCTGAGCACAATGGCTCTGAGCACAATGGCTCTGAGCACAATGGCTCTGAGCACAATGGCTCTGAGCACAATGGCTCTGAGCACAATGGCTCTGAGCACAATGGCTCTGAGCACAATGGCTCTGAGCACAATGGCTCTGAGCACAATGGCTCTGAGCACAATGGCTCTGAGCACAATGGCTCTGAGCACAATGGCTCTGAGCACAATGGCTCTGAGCACAATGGCTCTGAGCACAATGGCTCTGAGCACAATGGCTCTGAGCACAATGGCTCTGAGCACAATGGCTCTGAGCACAATGGCTCTGAGCACAATGGCTCTGAGCACAATGGCTCTGAGCACAATGGCTCTGAGCACAATGGCTCTGAGCACAATGGCTCTGAGCACAATGGCTCTGAGCACAATGGCTCTGAGCACAATGGCTCTGAGCACAATGGCTCTGAGCACAATGGCTCTGAGCACAATGGCTCTGAGCACAATGGCTCTGAGCACAATGGCTCTGAGCACAATGGCTCTGAGCACAATGGCTCTGAGCACAATGGCTCTGAGCACAATGGCTCTGAGCACAATGGCTCTGAGCACAATGGCTCTGAGCACAATGGCTCTGAGCACAATGGCTCTGAGCACAATGGCTCTGAGCACAATGGCTCTGAGCACAATGGCTCTGAGCACAATGGCTCTGAGCACAATGGCTCTGAGCACAATGGCTCTGAGCACAATGGCTCTGAGCACAATGGCTCTGAGCACAATGGCTCTGAGCACAATGGGACTCAACGTCTGACATCAGTCCCCTAAAACTTAGAACTATTTAAACCTAACTAACCTAAGGACATCACACACATCCATACCCGAGGCAGGATTCGAACCTGCGACCGTAGCGGCCGCACGGTGCCAAAATAAAGCGCCTACAACCGCTGGGCCAGTCTGGCCGGCCAGGGTTAACACTTGTTCTGTAGCAACAATACGTGCCCTTTACAGGCATCAACGCCCGCCTATCGCCGGTGTTGATAGATGTTGTTAACAATTTGCTGTGGCGGTAAGTCGGCTGTGTATGGACGCACATGAAGAACCAAGACTCAAACACCGTAAAGTACCATCTGAACTCAGTTCTGGACGTCTGAAACCGGCGACCTTTTAGTGTTCCACGTCCAAACCAAGTGTGCCAATCTTCTCGTGTCCCTGCTCCCCGGCCGCAAGTACCAATCAGAAAAAAGTTAACATTCACCGTCAGTAGCTTGAAAGTGCCACGTTTAAGAAATTACCACCAAAGGATGTCTCGAGGCGCGGGCCAATCGGAGCACACCTTTCTCGCCCGTTTGCTCTAGGAAGTTCCGTCCGACGTCAGTAAGCGATGGGCGAATCAGAGCGTTTTTTTTTCTTCTGAGTTTCCAGAAGCCTAACCAACGCGACGGGTAATCAGCGAGGCGGCTGCTCCTGCTCCTCCTCCTCCCTCGTAGGCCCAGACATTCAAAGGCGTTTCACTGTCGCCCTCAGACTTTTACAGAGCCGAGCCGTGCCAAATTCCGCGAACCTCGCCTCACAGTGACAGAGTTACGTGAGTCCTCTCGGTTGACTGCGACAAGCCGGAACAAAGCCTCTGACTGCTGTTTTGTCTCCTTCCTCGCGTTGAGTTCTGTGCGAACTAAGCGGTTCTCACGCGTTCTTAAAATAGAACTAAGAGCCTCTACCGGCAGCCACTGCAGTTCTATAAAACACATTCCTCAGCTTCAATAACGTCGTCAGACGTTTAGCACGAGGAAACCAGTGTCCTGTCTATCGCCAGTCCTGCCAATGTGCAGATGGATTTAGCGTACAAATGGAAGGAGGCAAGGCAGACGGCTTGTAACCTTTCACCACGAAATTCGATACTTCTTCTTGCTATGGAACGGTACGAATTTCCGCTCGCCGATTGGATTGATATTGTACACTATATCTAGGGCATGACTAGGACTAGAGCATACTGTATGTTAACAGGAAGCTGCACGTCTCAACCGTTTTCGGGTCAATCGAGTTTGAAAATTTTAAGCCTGCTTATATACTTCATATGGTAGCTACGGTTAGAGCCCGATGCCCAAGGAGTAGACGCTTAAATCGATAAGCGAAAGGTCTGTGGGTCGAATCGCGCTGACGGTACTTCATTCAAGCGTAAGGGCTGGAACACGTGAGTTTTGTGCTCAGACGATTCGGTACTCTTAAATCAGTCAGCCAAAACAACGTCGGACTATGCCAGAAGGTGACAATTCCGAGTAATGCTTTGAAGTGTTTCAAGCATCGACACAAACTAAACTTGGCGTTATTTCCACATTAGATGAAAGACAAGCCAAAAGAAATGTAAATGGCGGACATACGTGCTGATTCATTCAGCCACGTGGACAGCGTAAGATGCTGTAACCGATCGTTTTCAAGACAGTTTTAGTGACATCTTGGGTTGTCGGGTGTTCTGCCGGATATCAGCGTCGTACTTGCACAATGTTTGTCACGTAGCTCGTACCCTTCATCAGGTGCGACCTGAGACTGCTCCTCGAGTAAAATAGGATGGGGCCCCTCCACGCCCGCACCAACGTGGTGACCAAACGAAAAGTCCTACTGTCACCTCCGTAAGCATGTTAGTTTTGAATCAGGCGTCACAGGATGCAGGCTGTGACGTTGTCCATGCGTCTGGGTAAGATTACTCATTTACATGGTCCATCGGGAGATAGAAGTGGTCGAAAGCGATCGAAGGGTAGCGGTTGTAAGGGCAGAGGGAAAAAAGTGCCAAGGCCAGCGCCAAGGGAAGAAAACCTCTGCGACAGTAGGACGGGTAGTAAGGGCAGTAGCGGCTTGCTAGCTGCGATAGAGCATGCAAGGTGAGGTCGGTTAGCGTGAGGTATCGTGCATCGTTACCTATGTGCTGCGTGTCCGTTAGCTGGGTGGACCTGGTCCAGTATTTATGCCTATGGTCTTCCCCCTCCACCAACGGCTGCAGGCGCTTCCTCTGTGGTCCGCGCCCATTCCCTGCGACCTGCTGGAGCGTTGCTGCTCCGTTTTCCGTCCGCTGCGGCTCTGAATGTTCCCTCTGCGGTCCGCGCCCACCAGTCCCACTTCTGGGTGGTCCATCTTCGGTCTGGTGCGCCTGGCAGTCCGTCAAGGGGTAGTTTTCCATGTCCATGTCTCTGGTTCTTCTGTTTGTGTAGTGTTGCAGCTGGCCTCGTTGCTCCTTTAACAATTCCAGAGCCGGATCCCAGGCTCTGCTTAGCTGGTACCCTGTGTCACAGTTCATAAGATCGTCACACATTATTTCTGTCCATTCTCTTATAACACTGTCCCAAAATCTGGGTGTTTGTGCTAGAATCTTGGTATCCTCGTACTTCATGGCATGATACAGTTCTAGACAGTGTTTGGCAATGGCTGACTTAGTCACCTATCTTAATCTAGTGTGCCTCTGATGTTCTTTGCACCTGATCTCATGTAGGACATGGCACATTGACAAGGTATATTTTAAATCCCTGGTTTTCGTAACCCCAGGTCGTCTTTGACACTCCCCAGCAGTCCCCCGATCTTGTTGGATGGACAGAAAACACACTTGATATTGTGTTTACGGCTGATTCTACTGATTCTGGCAGAAATAGGGTCAGCATAGGGCAGATATGCCACCTTCTTTGCTTCATCTCGGTCTTCTTCAGGAACCTGTGGTATAGTGGCTGGTTGGAGTGCCCTCTCAATTTATCTGCCCGTGTATCCATTCTTAGAGAAAACTGTTTTTAGATGTTCTATCTCTATAGGTAGATACTCTTGGTCTGACAGGGTACGTGCTCTGTGGACCAAAGTCTTCAGAACCCCATTCTTCTGTGCAGGGTGGTGACAGCTGCTGGCCTTCAAATATAAATCAGTGTGTGTTGGTTTTCGGTACACACTGTGGCCAATTGATCCATCTGCTTTTCTCTGGACTAGTACATCCAGAAATGGCAGCTGGCCATTCTTTTCCAGTTCAATGGTGAACTTGATATTAGGGTGGCATGAGTTACGATGTTAAAGAAACTCATTCAGCCTGTCCATCCCATGTGACCAGATCACAAAGGTGTCATCCACATACCTAAAGAAGCATGTGGGTTTAAATGTGGCTGTCTCCAATGCCCTCTCCTCAAAACTCTCCATAAACATGTTGGCAACCACAGGGGACAGTGGGTTGCCCATAGCTACACTTTCAGTTTGCTCGTAATATTGGTTTCTGTACAGGAAATACGTGGATGTCAGTGTATGACTGAACAGGTCCAACAGAGCACCGTCAAATTTCTCTGCAATCAGTTCTAGTGAGTCCTTCAGTGGGACCCTGGTGAACAGCGATACCACATCAAAACTAACCATGATGTCCGAATCTGTGTACTGCAGTTGCTTGAGGCGTTGCAGGAAATCTTCTGAGTTGCGGATGTGGTGAATACATTTCCCCACATACAGAGCCAAGTACTTAGATGTTGCGTACGTAGGTGCCCCAATATTACTGACAATTGGACGTAGGGGGCACGCCCTCCTTGTGTATTTTAGGCATACCATACAGTCTAGGTGGCACTGGCGTTTTTTCCCGTAGTTGTTTGATCTTATCGGGCATCCCTGTTAACTTCAAAAGAGCACTAGTCTTCTTGGCCAACTTTTCCGTGGGGTCACACTCCAGAATTCTGTATGCAGGGTCCTCCAGAAGTTGGTGTACTTTCTCATCATATTCCACCTGCTGCAAGAGGGCAGTGAAGTTTCCTTTGTCTGCTGGCAGTACCACAATGCTGTTGTCTTCCCGGAGTTTCTTGAGTGCAAGCCTCTTATCGGTTGTGATGTTCGATTTCGGCGGCCTGGCCTTGGTGAGGGCCCTGCAGGTCTCTGGCTCTGGAATTGTTAAAGGAGCAACGAGGCCAGCTGCAACACTACACAAACAGAAGAACCAGAGACATGGAGATGGAAAACGAGCCCCTGACGGGCCGCCAGGCGCACCAGACCGAAGATGGACCACCCAAAAGTGGGACTGGTGGGCGCGGACCGCAGAGGAACACCTAGAACCGCAGCGGACGGAAAACGGAGCAGCAACGATCCAGCAGGTCGCAGGGGATGGGCGCGGACCACAGAGGAAGCGGCTGCAGCCGTTGGTGGAAGGGGAAGACCGTAGGCATAAATACTGGACCAGGTCCACTCGAGGAGCAGTCTCAGGTCGCACCTGATGGAGGGTACGAGCTACGTGACCGAAACATTGTGGAAGTAGGACGCTGATATCCAGCAGAACACCCGACAACCCAAGATGTCATTAGATCGCCGGGAAAGCTTGAAGAGATAGTGATTTAGTGTTAAAATATACAAACAAATGCAGTCCGGAAGCGGATGGTATTACAATATGCAAATAGGCGCAGTGTGAATGCGAAACATAAAGAGCACATAAACTACCATACGAAACGATATCAAATTTTTTCCAGAGGTGGACAATATAGGTTTTGATTAGTTGCTACTCAAATTGTTAGCAGATCGAACATAAATCTTCAGAACGTAGCTATATCTTAAATTGGATAAATCACTCTAATGAAGCTTGTTGAGGGTAGCACTGCTAGGTTCCTATCTTGGGCAGTTGATATAAATAGTGACACTTTCCGTGCCATTTTAATCCGTATTTGACTGACAAGATAAATTGCAGTGGCCTCACTTTCATTCTGTTGTCCCGTTTCGTATTATTTACAAAACTGTGTTAGAATGTGGGAGTGAGAACACATTTAAGACGAATTTTGCCAGTTAATGGAAAGGATTTTCTGCCCCTGAGTCTCAATAACAATGCACTTACAAAATTCAACATTAATTCACTTCATCGCACATTAAATTGCGTAAATTTTTCCACTCTTACTCAACAGCTGTTAGTATTTCTGTATCGTGTGTAAGCCATTGTGCTCTTCCAATTACAAACTATTTTATAGGCCTGACGCTTTAGTCAGACGAAAACAGGGTAACTTAAATCTTCTTGAGAGACGTTGATGGAGTACATTTACTGACACAATAATAAATGTACGGCATTTTTCAAGCATATACTTCTCAAATTCCTAAGAGAATTTTTCAGTAGACACTTCCGTTCAAAATTAACAACCAACGTACGGTTTTAGGTTTACATGATTTGTCCTGAATAAAATCCTATCTTTCGCTCGCAAGTAAAATTTTCGTACATTGATATATATCATCCACAACTTCTGTGGAATCTACTTTTCACTTTCAAAGTATTAATTCACCGAATGAATTAGCTCTCGCAATGGCTTCAAATAAACACGATACGCATAATTCACGGTCCGTGTACATTTCGTATAAAATCTCCGCGAAATAATATCGCTAATTCGTTCTAGCTCCACTAAAATGAATTCTCTGCTCAAGCCTCTGTTGAAATATTTTGTTCATCGCTAAAGAAATAGTCAAAAAGATTCATGTAAGTCCACAAATTTCTGCGACAGTTCTCCTCCATTAATTGCTCCATGCGCATGCTGGTATGTGACTTGCCTAGTTGAGGAATGGGGCAACCAGTCTTACGTCTGTCTGATTAAAAAACTGAAGCTCCTAGGACGGAATTCTACGCTGCCATGGGAAATACATAGCTGTAGAGAGTGACACGTGTATCTAATGTGCTGCAAATGAGGTAATTTGGATTTCAACTCGGCGGCGTACACGCCCTTGTTAATGCTGATGGCCAATGCATTGTCATTCCCAACTGCTATTAATTTCGCAAAATTTAAAAGTAGGTTGCAACTACGCATTTTTCTGTTAAGGAATCGTGCCTAAAGGCTATAGCTAATAATGTTGTAACCCAAGAGTCATAAATTTAATCAGTCAATAAGCTGTAACACCTAGCACAGATAAAACTGTCCAAAATACAATCCTACGACATTCCAAATGACAGCAGCGCGTCTTATCCCATATGTCAAAATATTAATTGGCTCCTCTCCTATCCAAAAAAACAGGATTAACGGAGTTCGCACATGTGATCAGTTACTCAGAAACAAGATGGCTTTGCGATGAATAATGAAATTCGTGCTTCCCCTTGTTACCGTTAACAATGAAACAATGTTGATGTGAAGCACGAAAAGCTGCTGCCGCACTTCAGTGCTTGTTCCTGTCCATGTTGTTGCTGTCTTCAGTCCTGAGACTGGTTTGATGCTACCCCATCCTGTGCAAGTATCATCATCTCCCAGTACCTACTGTAGTCTGCATCCTTCTGAATCTGCATAGTGTATTCATCTGTTAGTCTCCCTCTACGATTTTTACGCTCCACACTGCCCACCAATACTAAATTTGTGATCCCTTGATGTCTCAGAACATGCCCTACCAACCGATCCCTCCTTCTAGTCAAGTTGTGCCGCAAACTCTTCTCCCCAATCCTATTCAGTACTTCATTAGTTATGTAATCCACCCATCTGATCTTCAGCATTCTTCTATAACACAACATTTCAAAAGCTTCTGTTCTCTTCCTGTCCAAACTATTAATCGTCCACGTTTCACTTCCATACATGGATACTCCCCATACAAATACTTTCAGAAACGACTTCGTGACACTTAAATCTATACTCGATGTTAACAAATTTCTCTTCTTCAGAAACGCTTTCCTTGTCATTGCCAGTCTACATTTTATATCCTCTCTACTTCGACCATCATCAGTTATTTTGCTCTCCAAATAGCAAAACTCCTTTACTACTTTAAGTGTCTCATTTCCTACTCTAATTCTCTCAGCTTCACCCGACTTAATTGGACTACATTGTTCATCTTTCATCATCCTTTCAAGACACTATCCATTCCGTTCAACTGATCTTCCGTGTCCTTTCCTGTCTCTCACAGAATTACGTTGCTTTAAACCACTTCCTTTAGCTGATAACTGCACTTTACAGTACTTCGAATAGCACTGTGTGTCGTCTGCTGCCAACCTAGACATCCACTTTGTATATTCTTCACTATTCAGCCATTACGCATGAAGTCTCTGGAGGTTCATTTCAGTAATTGTACTGAAAATAACTCACTCACGAGCTTCCTGAAAGCAAGAATGAGAACGAAATTGAGTTTATTAACACGTAGACCTCACGCAAAGCACTGGAGTCTGAGGTACTGAGTGTGGGTAAACAAAAATTGCCTGCTCGAGGGAACCGAAACAACAAAGCGGGGACTTCACTAGTGTGGTGGGGTGTTGACCCTGACGTGTAACTGCTGCTAACGAGGAATGAAAAAGGTAGATCCAAGTCACGGCGACAATCGTTTCATATTTTGTGTGTAACTGAATCTTAAAATTTGTTGCCATTCTTTAAAAAGTTCCGGATTAGTCCCTAAAACGTATTTAAAGTATACGGAAGTGAGCCATTTCGCAAAACGTAAAATCTCTTCGCAAAACTAAATTATAAAACGCTAGATTTAGCCACAGACAGTGACCTCCTTACGCGCGAAGCGGAAAGGCGGGTGCCAAGCTCCACCCTTCTACTACAACGGGGCTTCCCCGTCAACGATGCTAACTCACGGGAGCAAAGATACATGAAGGGTAGACGTGATGTGACCGGGACAGGATCGTTATCTGTATCCGCGCAAGACGGACGTATATACTTTCATCAATGACATTAGACTGCTTGTTTTCTCCATGAAGTACACTAACCTGCTGGAAACTAAACATCACGTATTTTGACAATAGCGAAGTTTCTCAGTCAACTGAAACACAAGGAAACAAACGGGGAGGAGGATTCCGATATGGCGTTCATCGGCAGCTAGTACAGGAAAGACATCGATTTTCAGCGGCGTCTTTGTGTAAAATTATCTGTGTTAACTGCAGTTTCCATGAAAATGCTGAGAGACGTCGCTGGCAGTTTCATGCACTTTTAATAACTTTGTCTTGACCACAGTTTTATCTTTCAACAACATAGCGTGTTTCAACTTCCTGTCATTTTCGTAGGCACTGCTGTCAGTCATACAAAACATTAGACACATTAGACACATTTCACCAAGTGCTCCAGAATGTTGACGCGATACAATGTATTTAATTTTTTTATAAGACAGACATACCACTGCCTTTGAAAATGACGTAAAGTCTAAACGCGTAAGGTTGATGTACAATAAGTGTGGTCAAGACATACGTTACTAAAAGTACATTGTGTTAAGACGGCATCAAATAGGACCTAAAATGAAAGCTCTCGAAGAATGTAACTAATATCTCCATTGTAAGCAGAGGACCGTCTTCCGGAAGAAGTCACCTACGTTCGGTTTCGTTACCGTGGTCGTACTTTTAGTGATCAATCTGTACTCAAACAGGAGGACGCGCGAATCACCGACCACAGCGCAGCAGCAGCAGCAGCGGCCGTGCCTACAAACAATACAAGAACGCACCGTAACAAGTGCCACTGAATTATGTGAAGCAAACCTTTTCTTCGGCTCGTGTTAGTTCTATTGCAGCGAATGCACTGTTCTCAGAACCTGTCCCAAACCAACATGGCCGTGTAGTAGTCAGTACTGCCGAAAGTAAAAGTACACCGCGTTGTATGGTTTCATAAAACACACATCACGTGTACTATCACCGAAAATATGAAGCACCTCGCATAAAACGTAACATAGTTAAGAGGAGGTGATGGCTTTCTTCGTAGTCAGCGGTGTTGTATTAAGAGTGATGTGTGAACATGTCAATACGACAGCTAGTTTCCTGTAAGGAAACATAAAATGTTAGGTTTTCGGTAATTTTCTAGTCTTGGATCCCTGAACTGACTTAGGAAGTAATGGGTGTAGGATCCAATATGTAGGATGTCACACGTTGGGAAGCTGAGCTATGAGTTAGACGATGATTACACTGTGAGCTGAAATTATTATTAATGCTGTTAAAAGAAATAGCTCGCTTCGAACTTACACGAATAGTCTGAAAAATAAATTATCCTTTGAAAACTTTTTTAGGAAGATAAATTATCATGAGACATAATACGCTGAGCACGGGTGGGCGAAAAATACTCTTGAACAACATGTTCAGATAACGTACGAGAATGCAGTCGGATGACGTCTTCGACAACCACTGTAATTTGGACAGGTGCATACAGTTTCATTTTCAAGGCACAAATGCATCATGGAAGCGCTGTGCAAAGTTGCCAGTTCTTCCAGTTAAATATATTATCAGCTGTCCTCATGCGCTCACATGGGCCGCTCCAGTGCTATTTCCACTCCACTCCACATGAACAGTTGAGGTCTAGTACAAGGTTGTGATTCTCTGTCGACCGCCACTCAACTTCACGCTGCTTGGTTTGTTTGAGGGGTTGAAGGGACCAGACTACAAAGGCCATCGATCCCTATGACGCTGGGCTGCCCTATAGAGAATGTGCTGTACATGTATGGAGTGAGCATAATCTACGGCGCATGTCCTAAACATCAAACCGGGCAAGTCACTTGATTCTGGGACGACGCTGCTAGTCTAAAATTTGCTGTAATAGCGAAGCCTCAATGTTGCACCTATTCACCCTGTTTTAGAAATGTTTCTGCGCGTTCGAGTTTCAGTAACAGCGGTGAATGTTGCTTCGGGTGTACGGAGAACTACGTGAAATAAAACCAGTTACTTCTCACATGTATGGACAAGAAACGTGTAATTACAAATGTCATATTAATAATAGGCACTTCATGTATTGAAGAATATCGTGACACGGTATTACGAAGTCTTGTATCGTAGAGATAATTTCTGCGATTTTATGGCAGTGTATTCACGAAACAAATGCTAGACAATTTTAGAAGTCAGTTTCAGTAAACTGCCAGTCAGTGTATACATAATGGTGCTATGTTCTTACGCATTTAAAAAAAAACGCATGACGGACCAATTAATTTAATGCAATTTGTGCCGTCTCAAAGCATTTCTGTACGAGACCGTTTTCTATGCAGTGACATTGTAAAGTAATTCATTGGAACAGATTCGTCAATATGAATAACTGCAATATAAAACCTGAAAAAATTGTTGGCTGTCACTTCCATTATTCCAGAATTCGAGCATTGGACTTTCTTGTGCGTAGTATATAGTCACCATTTTCTGATAATGGCAAAAACTGTTATTTATTTTACGTGTCTGTAAGAAGCAGAAGAGTAAGTAAAGAAAAATTGAAAGAATGCAAAACAGGTGATGCAAATCGCTTGCGCTAGTTACTGTAACGGTTCATAGTTCCATAAGCGTTATTTTTTCGTGACAATTTGGTGGCGTCACTCTGGCGTAATGAAATAGAATAGAGATTCAACAATACGAATATAAGTTCAATACAAAATGTAAAAAAAAGTTGGTCGCTGTCGCTACATATCTCATTATCGAAAAACATTAATAAAGTGGGACCTTAGCTACGATATATCACGAAAACGCATAATGCCGTTGCTCTTCACATCCTCAAGCCAACTTAACTTCTTTCTATCAAATTAAGATGTCTGAAAAACATACAAATATTTCACGGTATTTCTGAAGGTGGTCTATAGCAGCGAAGCAATAACTCACAGCACGGTAAGTGCTATACGGGCTAAAATGCGCAGTCTCAAAATCATCTGACTTTGGCTGCAGCAGATGCTGCTGGCAGAATTCTCGTCCTTAGCATCGCAATGCTCTCACCGTAGCTGTTTATTCTCCGCGGGCTGCACTCAAAAGACGGAGGTGGCCGTGGAACAGAAAGCGCTCTGAACAAGAATGGGTGTGTCTTGTGTCGACTTTCTCCTGTCTGGCGATGGCCGCGTGACCGTGGGCAGGCTTTTATTGTGTGGTCGAGACACGACACTGCCAAGCGACTCGCCACACACGAGATGCTTGTCGTCACATGCCGTGGGCACAAGCTAGGAACTGAACGTGGCACGGTAATACAGATGATGCATCACAATAGCTCACTTGAAGTCCAGAGAAAGGTACGAAGATACTGCCTTGACTTTAGGCTGTCAGCGTTCTGCGGCTCAGCCCCTCTGTGTACACACTTCCGTGTGAAACATCCCTGTAGAAAAATTATGAATTACTGTGCTGGTAAACCTCTTATGTTATCTGATTTTCAAACAACTGAGCAAAACTGAACGTACTCAGACATTTCTGTCTTTATGTATTCTGATCGTCACTAAACTGATATGTAATATTTTTAGCGCAACGCAATCTGACTTTAAATAATCCCTACAAAAGAATGGCCCTGACTAACAACAACATCCTCCTTTCATGAATCACTTACCTCACAAAAATCTTCGTTACTGGAACTTCTATATAGCGAGCGCCAATACTGACAGATAAATAAATATTCTAACTACTGAACGCACTAAACACTGATAGGCATAGTTAGCAAATGAAGCATTTTGATAGAGAACAATGTATTTACTTTAATAGTGTTAAGTCATTTTATATATAATTTCATGACATCCAGTCTTCCGAATTTCCTTTGTCTGACGGACACACGTCCAGATCGTTCGCTCATAATTCTCTCTCTCTCTCTCTCTCTCTCTCTCTCTCTCTCTCTCTCTCTCTCTCTATCTCTACATCCACCACTGCTGGTGGCCCACGTCCAACTGCCCAACACTACAATAGCGACGCATATTCCAACAATGAGTCCAACCAGCTGCAGACTGCACACAGCACAGTCAGTGATTTTCATCCAGAGCGCTACCGTGGCGTTACCAACCTAAAAACCTAAACAGCCTACTTATACGTGGAATCGGTAGTGTGATGTAAATAATTTTGACACCGCTCCTATGTATCGAAACTGAATTCTGGCAGGTTATATTACGCAAAGGGGCGAGTGACATTACTTATATTATTGACGGGCCTCAATCTTTATATATATAGGATCTTTCACTATCGAACGATGTAGCCTACTTAGTTTTTACCGTTGTTTGAAAGCATCTGGAAAAATTTAGCAGATTTAAAAGGCTCAGCCAAATTTTTCTTTTAAGTAACTAGCGAATGGTTGTAATTAAACTGTCTGTGTTAGGAGTGCTACAGTGTGGAATGTATACATACCAGGACGCATTGTGGGGTATGTTAATATCCAGTGCAGTCGCAGTGTGGGGTAAACAGATACACATTAGGTGAAAATACGGCGCTGTTAGCAGTCAGTATATGGTGTGGCGCGACAGAAGGAACGATCGCACACACGATAATGTTGCTTCTGGTACGTTTGTTAAGAAATGGTAACAAGTTAAAGCATTTTTTCATTTTGGTCTCCCGATTCTGTGACAAGCCGCATCCGTAACACGGCATGGTCGACAGTTGCTTAAGGGGACCACACCCTCCCTATGTAACCCATGTTAATTTAGGCAAGTATTTGACCCATTTCTGAAAACTATTTGATACAGGACCTTAATATTTTTACTGTAAGTTACGTGATGCTAATAGTTCAGTTTACTAAAATCTACTTTATCCATTTTATAGTTTTTAGAAATGCTTTTTCATATTCACTAACAAAAGATATTAAGTTTTTTGTGCAGAAAATATTTTTTGTGAACTTCCTAATGGGAAAATATTAATGAATGTAGTACCAGAGGTGGCTTTTTATGTTACGCGGAGCCTCTGAAAATTTCATTCATTTGTCTTTTCACATTCCTAGATGTTTGTCTTGCTTTTTGGCCATATTAGATGCAGACCTGTCTGCGTCAACTATCATTTTCTCCCAATGCTGCAGCCCGGTGATCAAATTTACACCAGGATCAATTCCCAGCTTTTTCAGTACCCAACACTTACCAATATTACTACAACTGAATGTAATGTCGTAATGCACTCCTAGTTTCATTGTATGCATGCCTAACAATACAGTTTAAGGCGGTTCCAAATTAAGCTGTTGAAACAGTCATTTGGGTTGTTTGTCTGCCCATACAGACATTTCCTTACGTCATGATGAGCCAAGTCTCTGAAAAAGGTTTAATTGCTGTAATGACAGCAGCAGGAAAAGAACGCTAGTGGAATAAGATTCTCAATTTGCCTGAACCCTATTGTATTTGCACCACTAAATTTTCTTCTGATGGATACAATCAATGACATGACTTATCAGTAGAAGACTTACGGAAGAATGTGACCAAACATCTCTCCTAATTGCCGCCAGATTCTCTTTACTTTTCCTAATTGCCTGCCCATAGTATACCTGCAAGTTTTGTATTTCACAATTCACTTGAACAAAACTAACAGCGTGTTGGAAATCGTTTTGTTTTCAACCAGCAGAAATAAAAGAATACCGACCGTTGCATTCTAAGGATAGTCAATATACTTGGGAGTAAAAAAAATCCCTGATGTGCAATGTAGGGGATATAAAGATGTAAAATATATGCAGAAAAGTGGGCGTGGCACATAAACACACGTGGTAGGAAAATGCTCTTTAAACGCACGAAAAAAATTTTTCAGCAAAATCCTTTCCAGAATACTCAATCTTAATCTATCGAAATATGATAAAACGGAGAATCGATTTTTTTAGACTTAAACCAGGGTGTGGTTCCCTTAAAACATGTCCAGTGTAAACAGGGCTAAAGACAGTCGTATGCTATCCTACAGATCAGGAAGAGTGCACACACATCCCTTCGATCTTTCAGATGCCCCATGGATTATATGGATTTAGGTCTTCGGAACTGAGAAGCTGCTAGTCTTGAAGTTGCCTGAAGATACGCTGTCGTTACTGAAAATTTCTCGAATCAAATCTTCACCTGGTGTTCCCGCATCTTCCAAAAAAACACTTATGGACACAATTGCCTTCCAGCAGAGCTGGATCGCGTCCTGCACAAGAAGGTACTTACAACGTGCATCCAAAAAATATTAACAAGCCGCATGTCACCCAATAGGTCATTGCGTTGTAGCCTGCCTCGGCGCTTCATTTGTTGCACATTTTGAACCGTCCGAGAAAATCAGTGTAAACTGCGTCGCAAAACGTTTCGTACTGTTAACCGCTCGGAAATACCTCGCGTGACACAGCTCGAGCACTGGCTGCATAAATTGAGGTACGTACTGCACAATCGGCTTTAGCTACAGAGACGTCAAGTCATAGAAATGGACCGTCTTCCTCTCCTTGCCGTACTAACTAATCCACCTTTTCCTTCAGATTTCTTGATCATGTTCTCTAGCGCAATTTTAATGTGGGGCCACTTCGTAGTTGTTTCATGGCGACATTCTCGTAAGGTAGCGGTGTTACATTGCTGCTGTTCTCATAAAACAGCCTGCACAGTCTATCTTCTCAACAGCCCGTTGTTTTCCAAAGAAATTTAAATCTTCTTAATCTTCACAGCAAGTCACTTAACAAAAGAAATGATACATGGGTCGCCAAGCGACAAACACACTGACGTCAAAATATGAAACACTTAACTTTGACTGCTTAAGCGCCATATTTTCACCCAGTGACAGAATGTGGAACTATTTGCCTTTTTTCCTACTCTGTGAGCGCACCAATTAATGAATGTAACTACGATGTCTCAGCGTACTGCAATGTATGCAGCCTGCTCTGCATGCAGCCTGCTCTGCGACCCTCGCAAACATGTACGGTATGTTGCAATAGGAAGAACAATAGCTTAGTTCGAAATGTTTCTATTTTCTGTGAGGTTGAGCTATCACATTTTAATGCTTCGTATGTTTTTTCATCTGTGAATAACAAGAGTTTTATTCGTTATTTATTTTTTGCGTCTTTTCTCACGGCAGATACATTGAGTTTTTGTAATACTCAGAAAATCATAAAGGCATAAGGACTGTTAACTAAAAGCAGGAAATCTAGGAAAGCTTACAAATCTTTAACATAATGCAGCGCTTCAGCAACCGTGAATGGTTCAGACAACAAGTAATTCAGCCTTCAGTTGCAAGGTAATTTTTTTTAGTTTACCTAGATTTCGATGCCAATAACGGTATCTTCTACAGATCCTATAAATTAACCCATACAGACATACATTAAACATTGAAGTACATTATCACTCTGATTTCATAATAAGGAAAATCGTGGTACTTAAAAGTATCAAATTATTTTGAGGGCTAAACGTTGGCCATGTCACAGAATAAAACTAATGCAGATTAAAGACGCATAATAAGACTGTCTGCGAATACTAAAAAAAATAAGAAAAATGTAGAGCTACGCCGGGCCAGGAATAAGGGTCACACGTAAGCAACTAGGAAACCAGGCGTCGCTAGGCTCAGCCAAGCGCATGCGCGAGCGCTAGAGACAAGCTGTCGTCTCATAATTACTTAACGTAACGAAATTGTAAACAAAATGTGACGAACAGTCCTACAAACGGACAAATGCCTACCTATGGTACAGTACATTAAACAATTTTCCTAAGAACTAGCTACTAAGTCAGAGCAAGAAAATTTACATTCAAATATTGTAGTAAGAGGGCGAAACCCCACTACAATAACTAATAAATTAGTATGGGAGACATAGGCGTGCGAAGAACTAAATATCTTGAACATAACAGGCAACTTAAGAAACACCTTTGCAACTAGTGTCATTACCAGTGTAATACAAAAATATGGAGACACATTATACAAACTCCCTATAATAAAGAGGCAAAGCAGATAGGAAACAGCATCGGCCATTCTAAGCGGACCGTGGGTCAACTCCACTGGAGTAAAGGTTGAAATCCTTCAAAATTTCTATCTTTTAGTTGCAACTGGTTAAGTAAATTTTCTCCATTAGTAATAAGATATTTAAAAATACAATTCTTCAAGGGTGTCTAAGTTACATCCTTTGACTTCATTATGCAGAAGTTCTGCATCTTTTAGAAGCTTGGGAGCATAGGTCATTCGGTCAAGATGTTCAGCAAATGTAGATCCTCGTGTTCCATCGCTGCCTTTGGTCGGCAGATGCCATTCAAAACCTGACAGACAGGGCCCTTCCTGTCTAGCCAATGGAATAACAGGGACATTCAGTACAAGTGACAGGTATTATTTATCAGTACCTTTATCAACAGAATGGACTAAATTGTTTTTAAGGTTGTTGGTGATAGAGTAAGAAACTTTACACTCTAGATTTTTAATAAACGACCTTGTGGGATACGTTACCTATAAAGGGAACTGATACCTATTTCGTTGCCTGCTCTTTATTCCAGTGCGAAAGCGCAGTGGAAAGGTGTAGATGGATACTCCAGTGAAAGGAGCCCATTTTATGGACCTGAGGATGGGTGGAATCAGCTGGGATGTTGTCAGAATAAATTGCTTTTCGAAAAATGTTGAAATATATTTTATTGCCAATAATGGATAGTCAGATCGAGATAGTCTAAGGTCCTATCAGCTGTCTCATATCTAGCGTGAAGCTGGTTTTTTACATTGAGGTTATTGAAAGTGGTAAATAACAGTTCTAGGCCTTCATGGAAACCTTAAAAACAAACAGCAAGTCATCTACATATCTCGCATAGAAAGTTATATTGTTTGCCAGCTCCGGATAATTCCGGAAAAAATCTGCTCCATTGAGATTTTTAAAATATGGCATGATACCCACTCACGAGCTGTGTCCATAGCTAGACAACAGGGTTGCGAATGTAATTTATTATTAAGAGAGAGAATTTTGCGGGTGGTTCATAACAGAATCATTAGTTCATCAATCTCAGGGACAGGTAATTTTTCATGGTATTGCAAGTTGGCTTTTATAATGTCCATCGTCTACTCAACAGGTACATTAGTATACAAACTTGTAATATCAAATGATAAGAGTTCTGTGATGTTAGAACAAGCTAAAGTTTTGAGTTTATTGGCCAGGTCTCCCGAATTTTTGACAGTTTTTTTCAGACAATTCTTTAAATTTACGGTGTAGGAACCTGGCTAATTTGTGATACGCACTATTGGCACTGTCAACGATCGGGCGGATAGGATGGGAACTTTTGTGAACCTTAAACTCATTTCGCAAAATTGGCGGTTTCGGATTCATGTTTATAAGGCATTTTTTATGAAACTTGGACAGAAGACGGACCGCGATATAGCTAAAGACGCTAACTGAAATGTGGACACAAATGTCATTTTCCGTATAGTCGGGTTCAGCAGCTGCACCAGACGTTGACACAGTAGACTATTAATGTAGATCGCAATGCCGCCACCCGCCATTGCCCTATCAGTGCGATGATTGCAGGAGTCGTTGATTTTCCCAGATGACACTGATGTTGATGGCCTTGTGGTGAAGGAAGTCTGGGAGCACAGACCGTTGGGATTCCACACACAAACGATGAGGCCATAGATGAGGGTATCACCGATACAGCTGTTACTGGGATGCTAGAGCTACGGACTGGGCGGCCGCTGTTACGGTGGAGATAGATCAACAGAAGTTGGTGTAAATCCTTTGAGGGACCACAGTGCTGTAACTGACAGTTCCCCCACAAATTGGGGCAGCAGTGGAGCTAGGGACCACTGGCACAGCTGCAACTGCCTGGTCAGCATGCTCAGCAAGGTGGTGGTGGTGGTGGTGGTGGTGGTGGTGGTGGTATCCACTGCCATATGACTGCAGCCATAGCGAGCAGTGGTAACACTGCGAAGAATGATATTTCAGGATGGTGAAGAGGCTAGAATTACCGCACCATCATCTTAAACAGCTCATGCATCAGAGTTGATTACAAGAATAATATACAGGAAAGTGGAAAAGAAAACTGAGCTAAATGACGATCAATTTGACTTTAGGAAAGGTAAAGGCACGAGAGAAGCAGTTCTGAAGTTGCGGTTTATAATGGAATCAAGAATGGGCAAGGCAGCCTCCGACGGATTGCGAGTTGACACACCCGCCGCATCCTCGCTCCGATCTCGCGTCTAATTGTTTATTCAGGTTTCAGAAGCTGGATAATACAGTATGTGGTACAGTTCTCAAATGGTGGCTTCAGATACATACTAATTACGTCGCAGAGAAATAACGAGTCCTGTTTTATATTTCGCTATATTAAAATGTATGCATTTCTTCATTAAACAAAGCATCTCCGTGTAAGACTTCAGAGTTCGATTTCTGCATTGGTAGACCACATACCAACTGTGCTCCATAGCTTCAAATGCGGCAAAATAGGTTTGAGATTTTCTTTCCTGCATTCCAAATCTGGGGCGTGTTTGTCTCCTAACCTTGCAAGGTTTTAAAGCGACATAGCTTACAGGAAACAATGCGTTAAAAAGTTCCATTCATCGCCTTCGTTTCCACTTCGGCAGGGTGGTTAGAACTTACTCTCTGCCGTAGTAGTCTCAGCCTGTCAGAATTATAAGAGGTTTTACGATTTTTGTTGATTTACATTTCTTGTTGCCCTTAAACGATTTACTTACTTACCTTCCCACATGATGTAGTTACTTTTCCCACATGTCTTTTCTCCCAGTAAAGCTGCAACACCTTTTCAGTTTCAGGTGGCTTCTTCGGACGACTCGGCATGGTTGACGTAACTGTCTGTGGAGACAGTCGTTAATGACCCAGACGCACCACTCCCGGGGTGGTACAACACGACCGAGCGGCCTGGGAACGCGGATCAGCCAGGGGTTTTGTCTGCCATCAACTACTCCAGACGAGGGCAAAGTGTGCTCAGTGATTTCTCCAGTTCCACACATTCATTTTTAGTGTTCACATTAGCTGTGATAGTGAATCATCCTTCATCGAAATACGTAGTGCGTTTCGCGTCAAAGTGCTCTGAATAAGGATGGTGAGAAGTATCTCGGCAGTGGGCGTGGTACCCGCTGTAAAAGTGTGACGTGTGACATCGTTTGTGCCTGCGAAGTTAGCGGCGGCAGGAGGGATGGTGATTCCCCGCGGCGCGCTGTTTCGGGCGGCGGCCGCATGAGGCCGCCCTCTGCGGCTGTGGCGGCGCTGCATCGCGATGCCATGTGGCGGCCATGAGGGCCGACGGGGAAACCCCTTTCCCGCCCCTCTACCAAGGCCCACCGCCGTGTGCAGCCATGGACGCAGAGCGCGTGGACCCAGCCTTCTGCCGCGCCCTGCGGACCGATCCCTGCCGGCGCTCCATACAGGTAACACACAGCTACACCTGTCAACACAATTTTAAAGTTTTTGCTTTTCATTTGTTTTCACTTAGTCAGTTTTGCAGCTACACTCAGCTTATACCGCACTATTTACTGCAAAGTGGAGATGATCTGGGAGTGAGATACCTAAAGTTTGCGCCACAAATATTATTGATGAAAGCAAACCGTGGATAGAGGCTTAGGTAACAGTACCTACATTGGAATAACAAAGTAATAGTGCATCTTGGGAGGGGGTGACGTAGTTCGTTCTGGTTTCACTCTTTGCGCGTACACACACACACACACACACACACACACACACACACACACACACACACACACACACACACGGGCATTTCCTATCTGGATACGTTCAGACGTACTGTCCATTAACTCGCAGTTTTGGGTTTGCGTAGCGGGATGACGCAGTTAGGCAACTAATATGGAACATGGTCGTGTAAATTAAAAACGCTGCACAATCAATCAGTCCAGTCATTGAATACGGGTAGGATTGTTAAGTTACCGGCTCCAGAGAGATTCGTATACTGGTCGCTCCCATATACTGGATGAATACAGCCTCGTTAATTTGCGCGCCCCGAGTTAGGCTGCCTCACAATTTCTAACTACAATACTTACGTGTGGTGTGAAATCTGCGGGTAAAAATACTGGGACTGTGGGGGGTATTCTTGTTGCATCACTGGGACGTTCACAGCACCCTCCACGGAAAGTGCCATCGACGAGGCAACAAATCGTGTTCCAAAACTGAGTCAACTTTAGGGCAACTCGCCATTCAAACATCCAGAGCTGCAGCAGCAGCAGCAGCAGAAGGATCCCCGTATCACAGTGGGACGGCAAATTTTTCTTGCTTGGTGACCAAAAGGTGCAGCCTGCCACTTACGATATACTGTTGGAGTAAAGCCAAGCACATACTGTAGCCGCCGTACACTACATAGTTTCGAAGATATAATCAGTATGCAGGTTCAGTTTGAACGGTCCATCGCAGAGGGCGTAAGCGCATTGGTAGCAGTAGCTTTAGTAGTATTATTTATGTTCAAAAAAATTTGCTTATCATAGTTTTTATTACATTGTCGACGCAGTAACCGAAAGATATTAACTTTCCGCCAAGTTTCTACAGCAATTTATCTTTGGTCCTAATAACACTTAATGTTGGAACAGTTTGATTTTTTACTAAATGAATCCCCACGAAATTTCACTTTTAAAGAATAATTTGCTTTTTGGACTATTTGAAACTAACACTTTTCCATTAGTAGTAGAACTTTCCACTTTAAAATTACAAGTAGCGGAAGTTAAAATATCCATTGACTTCAGTATAGTGGTCCGCCGCAGTAAAAAGATGATTTTTGTCTCTTGATTTATAAGTGCCACTTGAAAACTTACTTCGCCCGTAATTTGATTAACCTTCGTTTCTGCAATGTTATGAATTTAGATTTATCTTTCATATGCTTGCTAAAGAAAACCTAAGCATCCCATTCGTCGTGAGGTATAGTCCATAAGATTATCACGACCGTGCTTTCAGTATTCTAAAGATAGGATTATCCCGTATAATTTGATCTCCCATTTCATTAAGCTCACTTAAACTTCAAAATAGAGCTTTAATTAATCCACAATATATTCTACTCAGACTCAGTTCGTAAGTTATCTTCATATAAAATTTTCGAGTGAACACTTCAAAATCAATAACTTCACTTTTTATGCACTTTATTACAGTGAAACCATAGCTATATATAGCCACGTATCAAACATTAACAACGTGGATGAATAAGTTTGCACCCATTTGTGGCTAAAATTGAAGGTGAATTCCCTCGAATTTTTACTGTATCAATTCCATACAAAATGTTTGTTTTTAACTTCCCTTTTTTTTATCATTACGGCCAGGTTTGACGAGTCTCGTCGGGACGTCTTCTTTGGAACTCTATCGTCGTTATTACTTTTCTGACAACCGGTAACTCTGTGTGGCGACCGGGAGACCTTTCCTTCCGCCACTGCCACACACTCGCTTGTATTATGAGACAGAAATAAACGTAAACATTTCTTCCAGTATTACAGTTGTAACAAAATATAAAATGCACTTTACCATATCGAAACAATACAACAAACCCACAGCTACTTACATTCCATGTGTCACGTGGTGAGAACAAATTGATGGCACAGCGCCCCAAACACTGTATCATAATATTACATTAAAAAAATTCTAGTTCAGTGGTGTTTCGTGAGCTCCTGATCTCAATTAGTCTAGTGACAAATAATCGGGTACATTTAATGCGTCAAAAATTGAGATCAATTAGACGCTTCGCTGTAGTCTGGTTGGTATGCCCATTCAAGTACTATGACAGCTGGAATAGATACTACACTGTTATTTAATCTAATAACGCACTTTCCGTATGAAGTTACGGAGGTCCTGCTTCTGCAATACCATTTTTTTGGCTGCGCTTAGTTTGTAAGGTTGATCGGTTATGGCACGGGAGAAGTTGTAACCGAGAAATATTTCAGTTAAATGTCAAAATATAAGCAGAAAAGGTTCTGGCGAAGCTTCTTAGCTGTCAGGCCTACATCCAATTGGGGGGGGGGGGGGGGGGGGGAGGGGAGGGGTGACGCAACGACGGGAGGTTTGAACCCATCTGGCACTAAGTCAACATTCGAAGGTCAGCCAAGGCACCAGCATGGGGTCACCACTTCACGATAAGCCAAGGAGGTGAAGATTCCAGGCCGCGCTCAGAAAAATAAGGTTAAGAATATTCCGTATTAGACGGATATTAAGTTGATTATGTGCATAGAGAATATCTCAGCAAGCTAGAAACATAATTCCAGAATGAAATTTTCACTCTGCAGCGGAGTGTGCGCTGATACGGGACACCACTTCTCCGCGAAAAGCAACAGGTCCTGAGTTAGTCTCGGTCTCGCACACAGTTATAATGTGCCAGGACGTTTCATTTTAGAAACATAATGATGGCTTTATACAACCATATCTGAGATGGGAAGAGGGGGGGGAGGAAGACAAATACGAAGTGTATATATGAGGACAGACAACCAGTATCAAAACAGATTATTGCAGTGACAGTAAGAGAGTGATAGTGCATGTGCATGCACTTGGACTATAACACACACACAAGGTGAATATGTCCCGGGCATAGTTACAAATATAAAAGAACTAACTTTTCAGCTTAAATGACAACTTCAACAACACACAAAATCAAGAAGTCTTGACGAACTGGTGAGATATATATATATATATATGTATATATATATATATATATATATATATATATATATATATATATATATATTATATAATTTACTTGGTAGTATTACTGCCCATCTAATGTAATACAATGCATTGTCAAATAACATGTCATTTCACATAAGACACAAGAAATTTGCTGTGTAATGTGATACAACGTGCCATTAAACTTCAGGGTGCATGCATCTCAAATATGTGACGCTTCCTATTAGATGCACCCCACTCTGATACTTCATATTGTGTATGCATCCCACTGCGAAGAAACACACTTGTCTGTGTTCTGACACCCCATTATCATACATGCTACAGGGATGTGTTTGAGCGAGAAAAACGAAATCAACCCCCCCCCCCCCCCACCCAGAAACCAAATTGTTTGGAACCAAATTGTTTACCATCCTCCATCACCCCTCTTTCCAGGAACAAATCCAATCCAGCCATTTTATTTCTGCAGAAGCACTTCTTTAGCTGTTACATGCATGCCCTCGGTTTTTGGGCCCAGGATCAAGCACTTAAGCCTGTAAATAGCAAGTGCGCCAATGGTTCGTAGCTAAGAGCGCAGTTCACTGAGGAACTACGGTTGAGTCATGAAATAGTTCAGATATTGCGTTTTGATTAAAAGTTCTTATAGCTACCAAATGAGACAATAACACTAGTTCCCTGCTTTTACATCCCTAACTCTGTCCGGGACATAATAGCGTTTTTTTTGTGCCACTATTGTATTTTTCATTGTGGTTCCCAACGTTTCTACCATAATTTCGACACTAGACCGCCATAGCCTGGCAACTGTTGCAGATTTTTTTTACTCATGCGATGACGTATCCATCACAGGTCTTCTATTGTATTTCCAGCCATGTTGCTTCAGTTGGTTGTCGTTCGTCTGGCTCCTCTACGGTTAACTACCTGGTGTGGTTCAACCTGTCCAGTATAGCCTACATTGTCCTCATAGCTCACCAGCCTCACCCCAAAGTCAGGTCACAGGCCTGCCGGAGGTTCTCCTTTTATTTGTGTTTTATATTTGTAGTTCTTTGGTTTTATAGTAAATAAAAGAGTAAATAAACGTCAGTACGATGATGAAAATTAGGATTTGAAAGTAAAAATTACATTTAAACGAACTCATTGAATTAAACTAATGAATTCTTATGATTACTTTTAAAAATAAATATTCATTACTCTTTCAAATTCATTATACTCTTTCATTATACTCTTTCATTATACTCTTTCATTATACTCTTTCATTATACTCTTTCATTATACTCTTTCATTATACTCTTTCATTATACTCTTTCATTATACTCTTTCATTATACTCTTTCATTATACTCTTTCATTATACTCTTTCATTATACTCTTTCATTATACTCTTTCATTATACTCTTTCATTATACTCTTTCATTATACTCTTTCATTATACTCTTTCATTATACTCTTTCATTATACTCTTTCATTATACTCTTTCATTATACTCTTTCATTATACTCTTTCATTATACTCTTTCATTATACTCTTTCATTATACTCTTTCATTATACTCTTTCATTATACTCTTTCATTATACTCTTTCATTATACTCTTTCATTATACTCTTTCATTATACTCTTTCATTATACTCTTTCATTATACTCTTTCATTATACTCTTTCATTATACTCTTTCATTATACTCTTTCATTATACTCTTTCATTATACTCTTTCATTATACTCTTTCATTATACTCTTTCATTATACTCTTTCATTATACTCTTTCATTATACTCTTTCATTATACTCTTTCATTATACTCTTTCATTATACTCTTTCATTATACTCTTTCATTATACTCTTTCATTATACTCTTTCATTATACTCTTTCATTATACTCTTTCATTATACTCTTTCATTATACTCTTTCATTATACTCTTTCATTATACTCTTTCATTATACTCTTTCATTATACTCTTTCATTATACTCTTTCATTATACTCTTTCATTATACTCTTTCATTATACTCTTTCATTATACTCTTTCATTATACTCTTTCATTATACTCTTTCATTATACTCTTTCATTATACTCTTTCATTATACTCTTTCATTATACTCTTTCATTATACTCTTTCATTATACTCTTTCATTATACTCTTTCATTATACTCTTTCATTATACTCTTTCATTATACTCTTTCATTATACTCTTTCATTATACTCTTTCATTATACTCTTTCAACGTGGCAGGTGTCAAATACAGGGAGCGAAAAGCTATTTACAATTTGTACAGAAATCAGATGGCAGTTATGAGTCGAGGGACATGAAAGGAAAGCAGTGGTTGGGAAGGGAGTGAGACAGGGTTGTAGCCTCTCCCTGATGTTATTCAATCTGTACATTGAGCAAGCAGTAAAAGAAAAAACAGAAAAATTCGGAGTAGGTATTAAAATCCAGGGAGAAGAAATAAAAATTTTGACAGAATTACAATGTCATCGGCGAACCTCAGAGACAGCGAAGGACTTGGAAGAGCAGTTGAATGGAATGGACAGTGCCTTGAAAGGAGGGTATAAGATTAACATCAACAAAAGCAAAACGAGGATAATGGAATGTAGTCGAATTAATTCGGGTGGTGCTGAAGGAATTAGATAAGGAAATTACACTTCAAGTAGTAAAGGAGTTTTGCTATTTGGGGAGCAAAATAACCGATGATGGTCGAAGTAGAGAGGATATAAAATGTAGACTGGCAATGGCAAGGAAGGCGTTTCTGAAGAAGAGAAATTTAACATATAGATTTAAGTGCCAGGAAGTCGTTTCTGAAATTATTTGTATGGAGTGTAGCCATGTATGGAAGTGAAACATGGAGAATAAATACAGGGTGATTCAAAAAGAATACCACAACTTTAGGAATTTAAAACTCTGCAACGACAAAAAGGCAGAGCTAAGCACTATCTGTCGGCGAATTAAGGGAGCTATAAAGTTTCATTTAGTTGCACATTTGTTCGCTTGAGGCGCTGTTGACTAGGCGTCAGCGTTAGTTGATGCTAAGATGGCGACCGCTCAACAGAAAGCTTTTTGTGTTATTGAATACGGCAGAAGTGAATCGACGACAGTTGTTCAGCGTGCATTTCGAACGAAGTATGGTGTTAAACCTCCTGATAGATGGTGTATTACACGTTGGTATAAACAGTTTACAGAGAATGGGTGTTTGTGCAAAGGGAAAAGTTCTGGACGGCCGAGAACGAGTGATGAAAATGTAGCACGCATCCAGCAAGCATTTGTTCGCAGCCCAGGAAAATCGATTCGCAGAGCTAGCAGAGAGCTGCAAATTCCACAATCAACTGTATGGAGAGTAATACGAAAAAATTCAGTTACGAAACCTTATCGTCTGAAATTGGTTTAAGCACTGTCTGCAGCTGATAAGATTAAAAGAATCGATTTCTGTGATTTTAGCCTTGCTCAAATGGAAACAGATGAATCTTTCATTACAAAGATGGTGTTTAGTGATGAAGCAACTTTCCACACCAACGGGAAAGTCAACAGTCACAATGTCTGTATATGGGGCACTGAGAATCCGCGGGAAACAACTCAGTATGAACGTGACTCGCCTAAGGTGAACGTTTTCTGTGCCATTTAAGCCAATAAAGTTTTTGGTCCCTTTTTCTTCGATGGTGCTACTGTAACTGGACTACAGTATCTGGAGATGTTAGAGAATTGGCTGTTCCCTCAGCTCGAACAAGAAGCACAACAATTCATATTTCAGCAGGATGGAGCGCCACCACATAGGCACTTATCTGTCCGTAACTACATGAAAGTAAACGACCCGAGGCGATGGATCGGCCGCCAGGCAGCCCGTGACAGAGCACTTCATCACTGGCCTCCAAGAAGACCTGATTTTATCCCTGCGATTTTTTCTTATGGGGGTATGTTAAGGATATGGTGTTTCGGCCACCTCTCCCAGCCACCATTGGTGATTTGAAACGAGAAATAACAGCAGCTATCCAAACTGTTACGCCTGATATGCTACAGAGAGTGTGGAACGAGTTGGAGTATCGTGTTGATATTGCTCGAGTGCCTGGAGGGGGCCATATTGAACATCTCTGAACTTGTTTTTGAGTGAAAAAAAACCTTTTTAAATTCTCTTTGTAATGATGTATATATTATGTTTCTTTCATTAAATACACATTTTTAAAGTTGTGGTATTCTTTTTGAATCACCCTGTATTTTGGACAAGAGAATAGAAGCTTTCGAAATGCGGTGCTACCGAAGAATGAAGATTAGATTGATAGATCACATTACTAATGAAAAGGTACTGAATTGAATTGGGGAGGAGTTTGTGGCACAACATGACTAGGAGGGATCAGTTGGTAGGACATGTTCTGAGGCATCAAGGGATCACCAATTTAGTATTGGAGAGCGGAGTGGAGGGTAAAAATCGTAGAGGGAGACCAACAGATGAATACACTAAGCAGATTCAGAAGGATGCAGGCTGCAATACGTAGTGGGAGATGAAGCAGCTTGCACAGGATAGAGTAGCATGGAGAGCTGCATCAAACCAGTCTCTGGACTGTAAACAACAACAACAACATTCGAAGATGGGAACCTACGACCTTCTACAACTTCTAAAGTAAGGCTTCTATGCTAAGCATGCGCTATGCCACAACACTGGGTTCAGCAGCTACATTTATGACTATGGTGACTTAGTCGCAATTATGATTGCACACTTGAAAAAATTCGGCCTCACGCAATTGGTGCGAAGCGTATCTAATGTGAGCTGATCTCCCTGATTATGATCACATATGTGGCAATATATCGTGTCTTGTGCACAGGTATCCAGTAGTGCTGGGTTATATATATATACTCCTGGAAATTGAAATAAGAACACCGTGAATTCATTGTCCCAGGAAGAGGAAACTTTATTGACACATTCCTGGGGTCAGATACATCACATGATCACACTGACAGAAGCACAGGCACACAGACACAGGCAACAGAGCATGCACAATGTCGGCACTAGTACAGTGTATATCCATCTTTCGCAGCAATGCAGGCTGCTATTCTCCCATGGAGACGATCGTAGAGATGCTGGATGTAGTCCTGTGGAACGGCTTGCCATGCCATTTCCATCTCGCGCCTCAGTTGGACCAGCGTTCGTGCTGGACGTGCTGACCGCGTGAGACGACGCTTCATCCAGTCCCAAACATGCTCAATGGGGGACAGATCCGGAGATCTTGCTGGCCAGGGTAGTTGACTTACACCTTCTAGAGCACGTTGGGTGGCACGGGATACCCGCGGACGTGCATTGTCCTGTTGAAACAGCAAGTTCCCTTGCCAGTCTAGGAATGGTAGAACGATGGGTTCGATGACGGTTTGGATGTACCGTGCACTATTCAGTGTCCCCTCGACGATCACCAGAGGTGTACGGTCAGTGTAGGAGATCGCTCCCCACACCATGATGCCGGGTGTTGGCCCTGTGTGCCTCGGTCGTATGCAGTCCTGATTGTGGCGCTCACCTGCACGGCGCCAAACACGCATACGACCATCATTGGCACCAAGGCAGAAGCGACTCTCATCGCTGAAGACGACACGTCTACATTCGTCCCTCCATTCACGCCTGTCGCGACGCCACTGGAGGCGGACTGCACGATGTTGGGGCGTTAGCGGAAGACGGCCTAACGGTGTGCGGGACCGTAGCCCAGATTCATGGAGACGGTTGCGAATGGTCCACGCCGATAACCTAGGAGCAACAGTGTCCCTAATTTGCTGGGAAATGGCGGTGCGGTCCCCTACGGCACTGCGTAGGATCCTACGGTCTTGGCGTGCATCCGTGCGTCGCTGCGGTCCGGACCCAGGTCGACGGGCACGTGCACCTTCCGCCGACCACTGGCGACAACATCGATGTACTGTGGAGACCTCACGCCCCACGTGTTGAGCAATTCGGCGGTACGTCCACCCGGCCTCCCGCATGCCCACTATACGCCCTCGCTCAAAGTCCGTCAACTGCACATACGGTTCACGTCCACGCTGTCGCGGCATGCTACCAGTGTTAGACTGCGATGGAGCTCCGTATGCCACGGCAAACTGGCTGACACTGACGGCGGCGATGCACAAATGCTGCGCAGCTAGCGCCATTCGACGGCCAACACCGCGGTTCCTGGTGTGTCCGCTGTGCCGTGCGTGTGATCATTGCTTGTACAGCCCTCTCGCAGTGCCCGGAGCAAGTATGGTGGGTCTGACACCGGTGTCAATGTGTTCTTTTTTCCATTTCCAGGAGTATATATATATATATATATATATATATATATATATATATATATATATATATAATGTGCATTTTATTTTTCGAAAAATGAAACTAAAATTATCTGATGTAGATTTCCTTTAGAAAATTTTAATCAAACAGGAACGTCTTGGTACTCATGCTTTGCGGAAGCTAATTTCGATGAAATCTTGAGGTGTTATGAAATTTTGTTTTTGATCTGGGGAGAAACTCAGGTTTGCCACATCAGAGGCCTACTGCAGGTGTTAAAACAGTTTCTAGATTCAACTAATTATTAAGGCAACCGTTCTTTTGGAATTAACTGAACACATGAAATAAGGGCTCTAACTGCCGTAATAAATTTTGAGGTTTTGTGTGAAATGGGATCTACACGCCAAGCACAATAAAGTACAAAAGGCTAAAGCAGCCACGAATGAAGAGTAGTACCAAATATAATCAATAGATGGCAAAGCTGTTTAATAGCCATTGCTGATAACAAATGAAAGACGGTTCCTCTCGTATACTCTTCAGTGTTAAAAGAACAGCCGAGGCAGCAGATGTTTCTAACAGTTTGTGTGGAAAGATACTTGTCAGAAATGAGGTAAAGCTGAAAAATGAAGGTAATGAATACCCCAGTTCAGGTAATAAAGTTATTGCTGCGACACAGCAGGTAAGTCTCATTAGTGACAGATAACCCATGCCACAACTGGGCAGAATGTTTCTTCAACGGTTAACAGAAGTATTGTTCCGGAAGATGTAAAGGACACGATACAGCAATCAAGACATACAGCCATTTGTCAGTAACACGAATGATACTTTTAAATGGAAGACGTCAAAGCAGAATGGCTATGTTTAGGTTTGCTGTGTGTGTATTACAAAGTCCAGGTGGACAAACGTAAGCCTCATGTAGTTCAGACAAGAAGTGTGTATGGAAGTCAGGCCTGGGAAGGCAGCTCTATTTTGAGAAAAGGTGTAAAAGAACAGCGTATCGTGCCCTACAAGCTAAAACGCACATTTGGAACAAAAGATAGATACAATGGAAAGGATTCAGCATCCTAGTTTTACAACGGCAAAATTAACTTTAGTTTTTGCTGAAAATTAAACTATGGCACTTCGAGCTTTTCACTGCATTTCCAATTCCTCTGAGATTCATACTTTTACAATACAATGTCTACGACTTCCTTTGGAGACTTAGAGTAGATCCCTATGCACAACTTTCAAATTAAACTAATTAAAGTGCAATTATGATCATTAATTAGCTGAGACTTCCTGGCAGATTAAAACTGTGTGCCGGACCGAGACTCGAACTCGGGACCTTCGCCTTTCGCGGGCCAGTGCTCTACCATCTGAGCTACCAAAGCACGGCTCACGCCCCGTCCTCACAGCCTTACTTCCGCCAGTATCTCGTCTTGTACCTTCCAAACTTCACAGCTCTCCTGCGAACCTTGTAGAACTAGCACTCCTGAAAGAAAGGATATCGCGGAGATAGTCTGGGTGATATTTCCAGAATCTCATTCTGGACTAATTACGTGGTATACGTATCACTTTTCCTCAAATTCGCGATTTTGACAATTAGCCTTGTATTTTTTTTCAAGGCTTCGGTTGTACTGGCGTAGGAGGCGACAACACGAGGGTGGTCGTCGTAGATCGTTACATGGATTTAGGCTTAAAAGCCAGCATCATAAACTTGAGCTCATATTTTGAGGGGATAAAGCACACTTGCAAGTTCACAGCCGCAGCAGCCAGTAAATACAAATAAGTATCCAATAAACGGATCCGATAAAAATTTCCGGAGCAGTACTTCGCGTAATTTGTCTCGCCCAGCCGCTGCTAACAAAGAAACGTCAACGTGACCTCATTAAAAAAAGAAAAAGTGAGCTTACAAGATATCAGTCCCAGCAAAATTCGCAGCCCGTGAGAAAATTTGGGTCGTAATTCTGACAGTACGCAGTTAAGCAAAGCTATTAAATTTTACGCGCACCGTTTGTCACGCGCTACGCTCCACAATAATGCTCAAATGCGAAGTACTCTGCTGGGCAGTTCAAACAAAGAGCCAGCCTATTCGGTGATGGTGTGGAAAAAGGAGGATAGAGGTGTACATATCCGGCCAACGTGTTTCAAAATGTTACAAGCGAACACACTTTATTATACGACAACAGCAGTAATAGGGTGCAATGTGTGCGCAATGTCAACATGAACTAAGAGTGTAATTTTAACAGAATTGTGATACTAATACTCTGCAGCTCTATAGGAGCCTCCAAATAAAGATGAATAAAGCTAACGCACTGAACTACTGTGAAACGTCGTTAATGGATTTTAGCTTCACTTACACAGTATGGGCTTTAAAATTGAAAGAAAATAGCGCACAACGGTGGTGCTAATAATGAAATAGCGCTCCTCTATTTTTTTAATGATACTGTTACACTGCATTTCGGACTAGCTACATAAAAAATGTTAAAAGCGAATAGATCTCATGCACTAGATACAGGTTAGAAATCAGTTGGACAAAATGAACAAAGGCTGTTATCAACGTCAAAGCAGTGTTACACAAACGTCCTACTCCGATGTAGAGTACTTCGCACTCGGCATTAAGCGGCTGCAGTAGGTCTGAGCGACTGCCGGTGCATCTGAAACATAAAACCTGTACATTCAGAAGGTACGGTAAGAACTGCGTACTGTCAAAAATTTTCGCGCGGAATCAGTTCGGAGCTGATATTTTGCATGTATGCTCCCCCCACCCTCTCCCCCAAATATGAAGTCAGGTAGGTGATGTTTCCTTCTAAGAGTGCGCGACTGCAGGCCGCGGCCCGCAAAGTGAGATTTATGTTGAGCCTTCAGAAACGAAGAAGACCGTACGAAAAGAAACGGTCCATCACTACACTGCTGGCAGGACACTTGCGCAGAGCCTCGAAGTAAAACGGTATTCAAGAATATCCAGAATATTCAGTCAGGATTAGAAAGGAACCTGCTTGTGAAATTGAAATTTTTGTAATAGATATTCCTTGGGTTTTTACTTTTATGGAGTTTCTAGTTCTTACAAATTATCCTAAACATGTGACGTGTTACCACAGCTTAACTTGAAACATTGAAGCTGCTTTGAGAAACGAAATACACGGAAAATGAATCTTACTTCCGTTTCTTATTTTTCAGGTCGTGAAGTTCTGATGTGGAAAATTAGCCATTCGAGCTCTTCCTGTTACTCACGTAAAGCAAAATGTGAAGCCGTGCTGAGCTACATTGTGTGTCCGCTGTGGAAATTCCGTGGCTGCTTTTAGAAACTGAGCAGAAGTGAGGAGTCTTTTGAGAGGAGTTAGCACATTGTCACTACAAACAGAAAAAAGTGCTTGCATTCATAGTATACATGTAATGTTTCTATGCAGATGTGGAAAAGATTCTACCTTGCGCTACCTACTGTTCTAAATAAATACTAAATAAATATTGGAATACCGCTAAAGTACGTTTTGATACTTTTTTCACTAACATAAGGTGAAGGAATGATTAACGAATCGCTCGAAATACTATCTCAATACCTGCTACTGTCTCACCAAAATAAATTAATCTGGCCAATGCCCACGCTGTAGTTAAACATGAGTTTTTTATTTCTCAGCTTGCAAATAACCAAACAGGCTGAATTCCGCACACCATCACACGTACGCAACACACAAAAATATGAAATTACAATATTTATACAAATATGTAGGTAAGTTTTGACAGACCTGCTCTGCATAAAACAGACAGAACAGCAACGTGAAATGAATGTTGCAACTTTGTTCAATATATGTGCTCGTGTAGGTCAAGTGCTTTCAACGTCCAGCTGAAATCAGTCTCCGAAACAAAGTTGAATTACAATGTTACTATAAGCCAACATTAACTCCGAAAAGGTGATCGCTTGTCAAACCAATACGTATCAGTATTGTAATAGTACTGTATACTCCGAACAATGAGTAGAAACTATACTCAATCACAGAAATGTTCTGTTAAACTAGAATTATCAGTCCATAGGAATCATGTACTTCAGTTTTCGGTGTGACCAGAGCTATACAGCATTCATAGAACGACTGTTTCCTAACAGCTTATGGTGTTCTATTATGAAATTGAAGTATTTTGAACGTCGATCAGGATGAGCTTCTTGCATAAAATTTATTGGGGCCCACCATCACACAACCCAAGATCGCTGCGGTCACTGGTGAGACGGGGTACTTCTGTGGGGTAGAATCTGGAGCTAAGCACTTTGTTTTGAAGTCAGTCAAAAGAACAAAACAGACGTAGGCAGTCAGTAATTCCGACAACAGGCCATACGGAATGTAGTGAAACGAGCGGTAGGAAACCAGGCACAGAACGTGGTGATACAGCTGTTTATCTGAATGGGAAAAAATCACAGCCATATGGTGAAAATGCAACCCTAGCAAAATTGCCACAGTAGTGTATCACAGACTTCTAAAATGACAGCTATATTCTCTCATAAAAATAACTCATTTGTATCTGATTGCATTGCCAATAGGGTACTAAATATTCGTTCCTATCTAGTAAGTCCTGTCTTACCTCAAATATGTAATGAATCACTAACATAAAGCATTCTTCCAAGGCGATTAAAAAATGCTGATGTTAAGCTGCTCCACAAGAAATGTGATAAAGATGTCAGTTATAGCAAGATCTTTTCCAATATTTTACACAAGGTGATGTTCCTAGAATAGTATCTTCTTTCCTGAGCTACAATACAATCGTCAGCAAATCAGTTTGGATCTCAGAAAAGTTGATTTATGGAGAATATTATGTACATGCCCACTTCCCAAATTTTACAAGAATTCAATAATAAAATAGCGCCAATTGGTATTATCTGCGACCTATCGAAGGCATCTGACTGTGAATCACCCTATTTAATACGTAAATGGAAATTCTATGGGATTGATGGTATAGCAAAGCAATGGGTGTCATATCTAAGCAAAAGAATACAGAAAGTTGAACTTCGTAATTCAAACAATGTAGTCCAGGGACACGAGATTGACTGGAAGGAAGTGACATATCGGAATTCCCTGAGGCTCAATCTTAGGTCCACTATTGACTCTCGTTAATAATCTTCGGTCTAATAGCTACAAAAAGAATTACTTCTGCTTGTTGTATAACACTAGTTATACGATCAATCCAAGCATGCATACAGCAACGGAAGAAATGGTAAGCAGTGTTCTTTAAATTATTACACACTGGTTTTCTGGGAATGGTCTTACCCTCATTTTAAAAAGTCTCAATAGATTCCGTTCTGCACATCTAGGTATACTACACAAACGATAGTGTAACACATGGTGAGAAAATCATAAAAGTCGTGGAAACTTGAAAATTCTTTAAGTGTTCATACTTAACAGAATTTAAACTGAAAAAAGCATGTTTTGGAACTCCTAAAACCTTGTAGAAGCAAATCAGTAATTTTACCTACTTTACATATTTTTTCATTTAGTGTCACATGGAATAGTGTCTGGGGTAAATTGTCTACAAGAAAGAAGTCTTCAATGCTCAAAAAGGTGCTGTAAGAATAACAGGGATATTATGGTGTGCTCATCCAGAATCTTATCAGTAGATAATTGAAAGAGCTCGGCTTTCTGACTGCTCCTTTGCGGTATGTTTACTACCTATGAAGTTCGTTGTTAATAATCCACTGAGGCTCAAAATGATCATTGCTGTATGTAATGACAGTACCAGAAGGAAAATTTAAATTCGTTACTCCACGTAAAGGTTGTCTAGCACAAAAAGGGGTACACAAAGCCACAACTGAAATTTCTCCTAACTCACCCACTGCTATAAAACGTCAGACAGCAAAGCAAAATTTGAAAAACTCCGGTCTTATAAATGTTAAGCGTGTATCCATGTTTACGAATTTATTTACGTTCTGAATGTAAAATGATGCGTTCCACAGCATTATGAATTATTGTACAAACGATCTCTAGAACATGAAACATTAAAAGATGCAGGAGGAACTAAATCAACCCTCATAAGACTGCTGCACTTCTAACACTGCTCTCCTCGTAAAAGGACGAACATAAGCGAAACAAAAAAAAAAATGAGGCAGAAGTAGTAACAAATTACATTGAAAATTCCCTCTTCGGAGGGCTTACCAAATTGCAAGGACAAAACACTGCCGCATTGTAAAAGCAATAATTTGGTGAATCAGTACGCAACACCCGGCAACATATTCAGTGACGTACGCAGTCACCGATTACCGAAAAATCTGCTACGAGGTAGTTAGATTCAATTCGTTGTTCACACTTCCACCGAAAGTTTGAAAAAAAACAATAAATGAGCAAAATGAACAACAGGAACAGTATAACATAACTTGCTGTTCCCCTAGAAAACAACGGACTCGCGCCCACCCATCAGCGTGATGAAGGAATTCGGATTCTTCAGGCGATGCAACGCTCTGCCACTGCGGTAACGTCCAGTGCCGATCGTCACGTGCCCATTTCAGTCGTAGTTGCCGATGTCATAGTGTTAACATCGGCACAAACATGTCGTCCGCTGTGGAGACCCGTCGTTAGGAGTGTTCCGTGCACTTATATTCCGCCCAGCATTAAAATTCGTTAGTTCCGCTACAGTTCGCCTCCTGTCTTGTTTTACCAGTCTTCCCAGCCTACGACGTCCGACTTAAGTAATGAGGGGTGGCCGCTCAACCTCAAGACATCATTACATGGTTCCACCTTGGTTTCGCCACATCTTGAAGCCACTCACCGCAGCACTCCTCGAACACCGGACAAGTTGTGCTGTTTCTGAAATGCTCAGGCCCAGCCTCCGGACCATCACAATCTGCCCCTCGGTCACAGATTGTGTGCCGTCCCCATTCTGCACAAGGACAGCACGCTGACTGATATTATAGGTGTGAGGTGCGCATGTTCACTAATTACGCGCCATGTGACGCTGTCGTCGTCTGGACAGGTCTATGTCGATGGTAGGACGTTGTCCGTAATATTTTGGTTGATCAGTGTTGGTTAACAAGAGTCATGGTTGTTGGAAAGTGTATAACAACATACGTAACACTACAGTGCGGTGTTTCTACCGAGGGTACAACAGCTCCTACCGCACTCGTTCATCACACAGCAGCAGTCACAGTTAAAATCATTAAACAACTCATAATAAATAATGTTGTTCGTGATTTTGCAGAGAATCAATCCTCACCATTCAGGATGAAGTACAGGGCTTCCACTGCAATAATCGGCAGGTTACAATTCACCCATTTGTAACTTTCATCACACAGGCAAATACTAATGAAATAAACCTCAGGCATGATACAGTATGTGTGTTAGTCCCAACACAATTTCATGAATATCTTAATACGTCTCTCTTTCAAACTTCAAATCACATATATTTCGAAAATGGATGTCTTGACCAATACAAAAACAGAATCTCGTGAATCTGTCCTACCATCAGGAAGAATTAGATGCCAATACAGAATGTCATTTGTTACTGCAGCGCACAGTAAAGAATCTTGTGATGAATATGCGGGGACTAAAGGCGTTAGCCACACTTGCCAGCCACAAGCAACCTCATGAAAAGCATATATTGATAACAAAACAGTTGTTTCAGAGGTACAAAGAAAATGTTGCTTTATTGGTCTCCCACTGTACATCAGCTTTGCGTCATAACGCAAGCATTACCAAGCTCAAACAACGTTTCAATACAGGGACGATTCCAGGTTCGAGTCGCGCTATTTAAAGGTTCCGTGTAGTTTAAGCTGGTCTTGAGAAATTTAAAATTTATTTTAAACTAGAGCAAAGACGCGTTTTCATACGATCTCCGCAAGTACTCTTAACGCACTTTTGAATGTGTTACATTTTGAACTTCCTTTTAATTTTCCATGTACAATAAAGGCAAAACTGCCCCTCTTAAAGTTTACATTCATAACGCACAGGAATAACTTCGGTCTCGGACTGATAATGCATATCTGCGACACATGGACAGGTACCATTAGGTTTCGAGGTGTGCCCTTGCTCTTTGACGACTCATCACTAATTGGAACCGCCTGACAATCAGTCGCACAGTGCATACCATCCTTAATGTCATCCCCTATTGCTGCGCGTACTCAGCTGCAGTGGTTGTTAAAGAACAGTACGCCTAAGTAACAATACAACACGATTTTACGAAATTGGCTGTCATTGTGTATGTTCTGTACCTGGTTTCGTAGTAACCTCTGTGCTGTAGTTAGCCTACATGTGTCACGTAAATTTTAAAGTATTGTCTGTATGTACATCAGTGTTTCCGGCCGTTTTAATTCACACGTTACAATGAGTAGTAAGAGTAAGAGAGAATTTGTGCCGCTGAATGTGAAACTGGAGGCTTTGAAAAAAACGAGACGAAGGAGAAACTTCAAGAGTTGCTACTGAGTATGGAGTAGGTGAAATGACAGTTGGAGACTGGCATAGAAACAAACAAAATTGAGAAGTTTTCATCAAATAAGTATTCTATTTCGTCATTTGCTTGGAAGTCAGTGAATAAATCTTAGTATAAAAAAGAGTGAAGCTTTATTCGTTTTGTTTACTCAACAAAGACACAAAGGAAATCATATTTCAGAGCTGTTCTGAAAGAAACTATTTGTTTAAAAATAAGATAAAGAAAGGAAAGGACGATTTTACTGGATGCTCAGGATGATTGGATAGGTGGAAGAAAAGATACATCGTAAGGCAGCCTGAAATTTGCGGTGAAAAACTTTCTGCGATTTCTCATATATTGTGAGAAATTAAAAACTATAGAAAAAGAAAATCTTACTCCTGATAAACTGTGTGACTGATGAGAGGGCTAAATTATAAAACGCTTCCATTTAAAAATCTAGCCTCAAATAATAAGTTTTCACGGGCTACAAAAAAGCTGCCCCAGGCTCTAATCCCAGAGCTTTCTTTAAAAAAAACTACAGCTTGTGCATGCCCTCTTACGTATGTCCCCCAAAAGCCTGCTTGGTGGGTTTCGAAGATGATGTTCCAAAGACCAAACAATAACGAAAAGAAAAAGTACTTGCCTTCCAAAGCAATCTTAACGCTTCGACAACGCTGGTTCACACCTTGAACAGGAAAATTACAATGTGGTCGTATGCGCGCATTGTTCTTATTCTTCATCGTAACAAATTTAACATAGCCTATGAACCAAGATGTTGTGCAATGCATCAAGAGTTTCTATTCACGCTCTGAAAAAAGTCCTGGAACCAGATTTCACGGAATGAAACGGATACCTGCAGTACAGACAATGGTTTACCGTTGATGGAACTGATTATAAAACCTTGCTGAAATTAAAAATGGGTATGCTAGGATTAATCGAAACATCTCAGACCATCTCAGTACCGTTCCACTCTCGAACATCGGATAGGGAAAATAAGCACTTAAATCTTTCTGTGTACGAGCCCTGATTTCTCTTACTTCATTACGATCATGTTGTCATGAGAAGATCTCAATGCAACGAAAAAGGTCCATGCTTCAATGATTTCCATCCAAGGAATCTTACCGTATCCGTGATACACATTCGCCTATTTCGAGATAGTACAGAACGAGCTACCCTTCTTATAACTTCGATGCCCTACGCCAGCCCTGTCTGATAACGTTCCCATGCCTTGCAGCAGTAGTCTAGCAGAGTGCGGACAAACGTTCTTCAGGTAGTCTTCAGTAGACCTCTTGTATATTATAAGCCGTCTGCCAATAAAACGCAGTCTCTGATTTGCCTTCCCCGCATTATTGTGTTTGTTGTTGTTGTTGTTGTCTTCAGTCCTGAGACTGGTTTGATGCAGCTCTCCATGCTACTCTATCCTGTGCAAGCTGCTTCATCTCCCAGTACCTACAGCAACCTACATCCTTCTGAATCTGCTTAGTGTACTCATCTCTCGGTCTCCCTCTACGATTTTTACCCTCCACGCTGCCCTCCAATGCTAAATTTGTGATCCCTTGATGCCTCAAAACATGTCCTACCAACCGATCCCTTCTTCTAGTCAAGTTGTGCCACAAACTTCTCTTCTCCCCAATTCTATTCAATACCTCCTCATTAGTTATGTGATCTACCCACCTAATCTTCAACATTCTTCTGTAGCACCACATTTCGAAAGCTTCTATTCTCTTCTTGTCCAAACTAGTTATCGTCCATGTTTCACTTCCATACATGGCTACACTCCAAACAAATACTTTCAGAAACGACTTCCTGATACATAAATCTATATTCGATGTTAACAAATTTCTCTTCTTGAGAAACGCTTTCCTTGCCATTGCCAGTCTACATTTTATATCCTCTCTACTTCGACCATCATCAGTTATTTTACTTCCTAAATAGCAAAACTCCTTTACTACTTTAAGTGTCTCATTTCCTAATCTAATTCCCTCAGCATCACCCGATTTAATTTGACTACATTCCATTGTCCTCGTTTTGCTTTTGTTAATGTTCATCTTATATCCTCCTTTCAAGACACTGTCCATTGCATTCAACTGCTCTTCCAAGTCCTTTGCCGTCTCTGACAGAATTACAATGTCATCGGCGAACCTCAAAGCTTTTACTTCGTCTCCATGAATTTTAATACCTACTCCAAATTTTTCTTTTGTTTCCTTTACTGCTCGCTCAATATACAGATTGAATAACATCGGGGAGAGGCTACAACCCTGTCTCACTCCCTTCCCAACAACTGCTTCCCTTTCATGTCCCTCGACTTATAACTGCCATCTGGTTTCTGTACAAATTGTAAATAGCCTTTCGCTCCCTGTATTTTACCCCTGCCAACTTTAGAATTGGAAAGAGAGTATTCCAGTCAACATTGTCAAAAGCTTTCTCTAAGTCTACAAATGCTAGAAACGTAGGTTTGCCTTTTCTTAATCTTTCTTCTAAGATAAGTCGTAAGGTCAGTATTGCCTCACGTGTTCCAACACTTCGACGGAATCCAAACTGATCCTGCCTGAGGTCTGCATCTACCAGTTTTTCCGTTCGTCTGTAAAGAATTCGTATTAGTATTTTGCAGCTGTGACTTATTAAACTGATAGTTCGGTAATTTTCACATCTGTCAGCACCTGCTTTCTTTGGGATTGGAATTATTATATTCTTCTTGAAGTCTGAGGGTGTTCTACCTGTCTCATACATCTTGCTCACCAGCTGGTAGAGTTTTGTCAGGACTGGTTGTCCCAAGGCCGTCAGTAGTTCTAATGGAATGTTGTCTACTCCGGGGGCCTTGTTTCGACTCAGGTCTTTCAGTGCTCTGTCAAACTCTTCACGCAGTATCGTATCTCCCATTTCGTCCTCATCTACATCCTCTTCCATTTCCATAATATTGTCCTCAAGTACATCGCCCTTGTATAAACCTTCTATATACTCCTTCCACCTTTCTGCCTTCCCTTCTTTGCTTAGAACTGGGCTGCCATCTGAGCTCTTGATATTCATACACGTGGTTCTCTTCTCTCCAAAGGTCTCTTTAATTTTCCTGTAGGCAGTATCTATCTTACCCCTAGTGAGATAAGCTTCTACATCCTTACATTTGTCCTCTAGCCATCCCTGTTTAGCCATTTTGCACTTCCTGTCGATCTCATTTTTGAGACGTTTGTATTCCTTTTTGCCTGCTTCATTTACTGCATTTTTATATTTTCTCCTTTCATCAATTAAATTCAATATTTCTTCTGTTACCCAAGTATTTCTAGCAGCCCTCGTCTTTGTACCTACTTTATCCTCTGCTGCCTTCACTACTACATCCCTCAGAGCTACCCATTCTTCTTCTACTGTATTTCTTTCCCCTATTCCTGTCAATTGTTCCCTTATGCTCTCCCTGAAACTCTGTACAACCTCTGGTTCTTTCAGTTTATCCAGGTCCCATCTGCTTAATTTCCCACATTTTTGCAGTTTCTTCAGTTTTAATCTACAGGTCATAACCAATAGATTGTGGTCAGAGTCTACATCTGCCCCTGGAAATGTCTTACAACTTAAAACCTGGTTCCTAAATCTGTCTTACCATTATATAATCTATCTGATACCTTTTAGTATCTCCAGGGTTCTTCCACGTATACAACCTTCTTTCATGATTCTTAAACCAAGTGTTAGCTATGATTAAGTTGTGCTCTGTGCAAAATTCTACTAGGCGGCTTCCTCTTTCATTTCTTAGCCCCAATCCATATTCCCCTACTATGTTTCCTTCTCTCCCTTTTCCTACACTCGAATTCCAGTCACCCATTACTATTAAATTTTCGTCTCCCTTCACTATCTGAATAATTTCTTTTATCTCATCATACATTTCATCAATTTCTTCATCATCTGCAGAGCTAGTTGGCATATAAACTTGTACTACTGTAGTAGGTGTGGGCTTCGTATCTATCTTGGCCACAATAATGCGTTCACTATGCTGTTTGTAGTAGCTTATCCGCACTCCTATTTTCCTTTTCATTATTAAACCTACTCCTGCATTACCCCTATTTGATTTTGTGTTTATTACCCTGTAGTCACCTGACCAAAAGTCTTGTTCCTCCTGCCTCCGAACTTCACTAATTCCCACTATATCTAACTTTAACCTATCAATTTCCCTTTTTAAATTTTCTAACCTACCTGCCCGATTAAGTGATCTGACATTCCACGCTCCGATCCGTAGAACGCCAGTTTTCTTTCTCCTGATAACGACGTCCTCCTGAGTAGTCCCCGCCCGGAGATCCGAATGGGGGACTATTTTACCTCCGGAGTATTTTACCCAAGAGGACGTCATCATCATTTAATCATACAGTAAAGCTGCCTGTCCTCGGGAAAAATTACGGCTGTAGTTTCCCTTTGCTTTCAGCCGTTCGCAGTACCAGCACAGCAAGGCGGTTTTGGTAAATGTTACAAGGCCAGATCAGTCAATCATCCAGACTGTTGCCCCTGCAACTACTGAAAAGGCTGCTGCCCCTCTTCAGGAACCACCCGTTTGTCTGGCTCTCAACAGATACCCCTCCGTTGTGGTTGCACCTACGGTACGGCCATCTGTATTGCTGAGGCACGCAAGCCTCCCCACCAACGGCAAGGTCCATGGTTCATGGGGGGGATTATTGCGTTTATCTTAAGAAAATACAAAATTTTGAAAATGTGATTTTTCGTTACACGTGTAATTCGTAATAACAGTGAAGTTTTATTTTGTTTAAGTGCTAAAGCATCCAGTAAACACTTAAATATTAAAGAAAGAAAGAAAGAAAGATCGTAAACAAACGGCTTTCTTTTACATTTCAGTGAAAGTCAATTTGTACAAGACTTCACAATAGTCAATTAACGAAACGGGTCAACGCGCTGTCGTCGTGTCTTTTAAGCACTAGATTACACCTTCGACAACCACCCTCCTCTGGCAGAAACTTAAATTAGTCCTCTTTCAAGCTACAGCTAAATGCATATCAGTACACACAAAATGGGGTGTGTGTGTGTGTGTGTGTGTTCTTTCCACGTCTTCTGCTAAACCACTGGACCGGTTTCAACCAACCTAGGTACACGAATACCTTAGTGTCACATAACAATCGCTGTGGGGGTAAGAACCATGTACATATCAAATGGGTGGGGTTGAAGCAGCGTAACCCTCGACACGTGAATCCCTAGACGTCACCCATCCAGTGTTTGAGGGTGAGAGCACTGAGCGTCTTAAAACATACTTTAAAAACAATTTCTAAACCTTACGAAACTTTTTCTCGCTGACAACCCCTGATTAAAGGAAAAATGTTTTGCGCTTACTACTTCTTCGCTGTTCTTGCAGCAAAAGTAGGGCATGAGACATGGCGTTTTAATTGGTTTCTACTTCAGTACTGACTGTACTGGTAGCTCATTTTAGACAGTAGGCACGTATACCACTGCTCGTAAGTGGAAAATTAAATTATTGTGCTATACACATTTCGGAAGGTACGTCGTCACCAAACTAAGCACAAGGCCAGATGCGGAGGTGGGCGCACTGCTATAGCAAATGAACCACGCCAGGTTTCTCCGCTAGTTCCTTAAAAAAGTAGAATCGTCCTAGAACTGCCTAAGGGGACATACACAGTCTACAATTTACCAGATGATAACATAATAATTCGAAGAGCAATTCTTGGTGCGAACAATAAATGAAGAGATGTACTAGCGGAAGTAGCTGTGGGGGATCGTGAGTCGGCTTGTCGGCTAAAGGCAGAAGTCCCGAGTTCGAGTCTCGGTGCGGCACACGTTTTCTATTTACCAGGAATTTTCATATCAGCGCACACTCCGCTGCAGAGTGAAAATATCTTCTTTAAATAAATGAAGAGCTTAGAAACGCGTTCACCTTTCAAACTATAATGGTACTTCGCTAGCAGGCGTGTCAATTAGCATATTAAAATTGGGGATAAATAGCTTTATTTTGGAAGAATTAAAAAGGGGAAGTAATACGAAATTTCAATAACTGCACAGTATTACTAAGAAGCAATATAATGAAAAGTAATATAAAGCATGAAACGTCCCCTTAGAAAAATTATACAAGACTGGTCAATGTGAAACGTCCTCTTATACACGAATGTGCTTAAACTGACACACAATATTTTTAGCGCAACGCAATCTGACTTTCAAAAATCTCTACGAAAGAATGGCCCTGGCTAACAATAACCTATACGTTTCACAAATCACTTACCTCGCAAAAATCTTCGTTACTCAAGCTACTACAATACAGCGAGCGCCACTACAGCCAGCTAAATAAAAGATTCAAACTACTGAAGGCACTAACTACTGATAGGCATAGTTAGCAAATGAAAGATTTTAATACAGAACAAACAATGTATTTACCTTAATAGTCATATATATACACCATCTCTCTCCCCAAGTCCACCACTGCTGGCGGCTCACCTCCAACTGCGCAACGCTACGCGCTGTTAGCATCCAGCTGCCGCTGCCCAACACTACAATGGCAGACAACAATGCAAACCAGCCACAGACTGCACACAGCACAGCCAGTGATTTTTCATACAGAGCGCTACGTGGCGTTACCAATAAGAAAACCTAAACAGCCTACTTACAAGCAAAGTAGCAAACACCAAGTGGGACAGAACGATATAGGGGCGCGTTTGTTTTTAATTATATATATATATATATATATATATATATATATATATATATATATATATATATATATATATATATATAGAACATGTAACACATTATTGAGCGATCTACTTTGTTTTCGCGATCAGGCTAGTCGTTGAAAAAGTGGCACGCGACTGCGAAATTCGTTAAGGATGTTATTTAAAGACCCTTCAAGTACGTTTAAAATACATTACGTGTGACGAAGTGATCAGAGCCGTTTATTGTCGGGTGAAGTGAAAATGATTCCGACAACATAATTCGAACACTGTGTTAGCTGGGAAAAATACTCATGGGGGCACTATTATGGTTGTGGAACCCACGAAAGTTGCACGCAACGGAAAGCTATAGTTTACGTAATTCTGCATTTTATGAAATTATGAAGCGCGTGTGCGCGGAACATTAAGAGAATCTAATCCTTGGACGGTTGCCGGGGTAAGTGATACAAACAACGCGCCAGCATAAAAATAGTTCGCTTATGAACTACCAGGTATTAATTAACGGGGTCCTAAAATACTAAAAACAGTGCATACAATCACATCGAACATTTCGAAAGCGAAGAATAGACATTTAAATGCCGAATTGAGAGCCTGGGTCGTGTCGATATTTGGACATAATGACACGAGTTACTCAGAACACTATATCGACCATTTCAATCCCGATTCATATTTCATATTTAGTTAGTGAAAGAGAAGTGTTAATAAACAAACTAGTTTTCAATTTTATCCACGGTTGTGGCTTTATTACGTACTCTTGACTGCATGATAAACGATACCTATGGAAATTAAATACAACGTATCGTCACAATATTTAGCCAACCAATATTGTGGGACACCAGAAAATGTAAATGCATGAAATTCTTACAGCGGATGTATGTGTGAGTGCGACGAACTACATTGAGAAATTGAACATCCATTACGTAATTGCATGTTTATCTGGGAAAGTAGTTCTTTTCGGTACATCAGCATAGAGTTCGAATAGAATCGCTGGAAAATTACAGACCATTCAGATTAATCGAACATCTAAATACGCATAATGCTGGTATCACCCGGATGTGTTCTTTCTCCTCACCCCCGTGGCAGTAATTAAGAGTCAGTCGGGAATAAAATTTAAATCAATTGACGACCATTGAGCTGGCGTCAAGAATTTTTAAACGTCCACTGCCATGTATGAGGGCGAGTGACACCACGAGTGCTAACGTCGATCGAAGGGTGTCGTCGTGATCGTATTGAATGACATTCAGCGGTCACAAAACACAGTTCCAACCCATTCGAAACAGCAACATAGAGTATGATGAATTCATTATAGCTGATTTCGAACAACTGCCGTTAAACAAAGTAAGTTTAATTAATTAAACTATTGCCCAAAAAGTGTGAAAGGCTAGATCAGTCAAAAGTTTTAGTGAGGCACTTAGTGTTCACAACTGCGACAGATGGGGCGCAAGCAGCTTTCCTCTCCCTCAAAATTCGTGCTTCTAGATTCCTTACAACGACGCAGTGACGGCGACACTGTACGGCAAGATGGCGCGTTGTTTGCTTGCAGACAAACCGGCTAGGAAACAACAAACGCTTCCTGATAAACGACGCTGACGCTCTTGATGGCTCAGCAATGAGCTTGTCGACATCGCAGATGCTGCATACAGCAGTCATCCTTCCATTGGCGTCGTCTCGTTGGTTACTGTTTAATCAGCTGTCACCGCCGCATGCTCTGCAGTCGCCGCACACTCAACCATCGCATATTGGTCAAGTTCACTTCCTTACCGCAATAGCTCTAAACATACGAAGTGTTGTGAAACTGGTAAAAAAAAGCTATGATCACAAGTTAGTATTCGGTTTGCTAAAAGGGTAGAGGAAACGGCTAGTAATTACCTTATTCGAAGTATGTTCGGTAGCCCATGAGGACTAAAATTCAGATACTACAAGAACATGAAGAGAACACCAAATATCTGGTTATGTAAGATATTGGCCGCCAACAGTGGCCGATCGTTTCTAGGCGCTTAAGTCTGTAACCGCGCGACCGCTACGGTCGCAGGTTCGAATCCTGCCTCGGGCATGGATGTGTGTGATGTCCTTAGGTTAGACAGGTTTAAGTAGCTCTACGTTCTAGGGGACTGATGACCTCAGATAAGTTCCATAGTGCTCAGAGCGGCAGCGGACACAGTTTACCGCTCAGCATAAAAAAATATGGAAAAGGTCTAGTCTCGACACTGGAAAAAGATAAGGTGCACCTAAACTGAATATGGAAGCAGCAAAAACCCACAGTACAGGGAAGGACAAAAAGATTTCAGTTTTTTCTTGCAGTACTTAGCTTATTACACAACATTTTAACACTTTTATTGGCACAACACAGTAGACAACATATCCCGTTTAAGAACAATAAAAAGTTGCTTAGCATTCAAAACGACGTCCTCTTGATGGTGTCAAATTTTCGCTATGTACACTGTTAAAAGGTGGCATTTTACACTTCCGGTGTAGTTGAAATGGTTTAAATGGCTCTGAGCACTATGGGACTTGTCTGAGGTCGTCAGTCGCCTAGAACTAAGAACTACGTAAACCTAACTAACCTAAGGACAACACAAACATCCATGCCCGAGGCGGGATTCGAACCTGCGACCGTAGCAGTCGCGCGGTTCCGAACTGAAGCGCCTAGAACCGCTCGGGCACCGCGGCCGGCTTCCGCTGAAGTAATTTTAATGCTTCACAGAAAGTTCCAGCCCTGTTGGCAATTATCTAGTGACGATGTGGATGTGTACCGAATAGAAGATTCATTATATTACCTCTAGAAATAGAAGGCAATGATGTGGGTGTGAACGTGAACTTATTTCGATTACATTTACCTACAACAGAAGACCGTGTCTTACGTATTGAAATGACAGCATCTTTAAAGCTCGCTCTTCTGCTGCCATAGCCCACTGACCCCATATTTCGCCGCATCGTCCTGAGGATAAGTTCGCCATACCTCCCACATTGATTTCTGCTGTTATTTCACTCAGCTTTAGTTGCGTGTCAGCACTGCTAACTTCAGGCAAACATTGCTGCTCTTGATCGTCAAGTAAAGGCTGTCGGTCATTGCTTTGCCCTAAGTAAGAGGTGATGCCCGAAGTCTAATATTCGCGCCACACTCTTGACGCTGGGACTCGCGGAATATTGAACTCGCTAACCATTTCCGAAATGGAATTTCCCATGCATCTAGCTTCAATCACCGCTATGCCTCCAAAGTCTGTTGCTTCCCATCGTGCGGACGTAGTGAAGTAAGAAGCAATTTCACATAAGTCCCCTAACTACGAACGACAGCTCGGCCAAGGCACTGCCCGTTTATACAGGGTGACAATTACTGAATTCCGCGAAAGAAAACTGCCATAGTTGCTGAACGGTTGGCGTTAGGACGTTAAAGCTGCACGGTTGGCCGCGGGGAAAGATGTGTATGCGCACGCTTACACGCATTGCCGTTGGACATTTCTACGTGAAAATGCCACCAGAGAGAGAGAGAGAGAGAGAGAGAGAGAGAGAGAGAGAGAGAGAGAGAGAGAGAGAGAGAGAGAGAGAGAGAGAGAGAACCCGATCGCATAGCGATTGTGAAGACCTAGTATGCGAGCAACAACAGTACATTACCCATGAACCATGGACCTTGCCGTTGGTGGGGAGGCTTGCGTGCCTGAACGATACAGATAGCCGTACCGTAGGTGCAACCACAACGGAGGGGTATCTGTTGAGAGGCCAGACAAACGTGCGTTTCCTGAAGGGGGGCAGCAGCCTTCTCAGTAGTTGCAGGGGCAACAGTCTGGATGATTGACTGATCTGGCCTTGTAACATTTACCAAAACCGCCTTGGTACTGCGAACGGCTGAAAGCAAGGGGAAACTACGGCCGTAATTTTTCCCGAGGGCATGCAGCTTCACTGTATGGTTGAATCATGATGGCGTCCTCTTGGGTAAAATATTCCGGAGGGAAAATAGTCCCCCATTCGGATCTCCGGGCGGGGACTACTCAGGAGGACGTCGTTATCAGGAGAAAGAAAACTGGCGTTCTACGGATCGGAGCGTGGACTGTCAGATCCCTCAATCGGGCAGGTAGTTCAGAAAATTTAAAAAGGGAAATGGATAGGTTAAAGTTATAGTGGGAATTAGTGAAGTTCGGAGGCAGGAGGAACAAGACTTTTGGTCAGGTGACTACAGGGTAATAAACACAAAATCAAATAGGGGTAATGCAGGAGTAGGTTTAATAATGAAAAGGAAAATAGGAATGCGGTTAAGCTACTACAAACAGCATAGTGAACGCATTATTGTGGCCAAGATAAGACACGAAGCCCATGCCTACTACAGTAGTAAAAGTTTATATGCCAACTAGCTCTGCAGATGATGAAGAAATTGATGAAATGTATGCTGAGATAAAAGAAATTATTCAAGTAGTGAAGGGAGACGAACATTTAATAGTCATGGGTGACTGGAATTAGAGTAGGAAAAGGGAGAGAACGAAACATAGTAGGTGAATATGGATTGGGGCTAAGAAATGAAAGAGGAAGCCGCCTGGTACAATTTTGCACAGAGCATAACTTAATCATAGCTAGCACGTGGTTCAAGAATCATAAAAGAAAGTTGTATACATGGAAGAATCCTGGAGATACTAAAAGTTATAGATTATATAATGGTAAGACAAAGATTTAGGAACCAGGTTTTAAATTGTAGGACATTTGAAGGGGCAGATGTGGACTCTGACCACAATCTATTGGTTGTGAACTGTAGATTAAAACTGAAGAAATTGCAAAAGGGTGGGAATTTGCGGAGATGGGACCTTCATAAACTGACTAAATCAGAGGTTGTACAGAGTTTCAGGAACAGCATAAGGGAAGAACTGACACGAATGGGGGAAAGAAATACAGTACAAGACGAATGGGTAGCGCTGAGGGATGAAGTAGTGAAGGCAGCAGAGGATCAAGTAGGTACAAAGACGAGGGCTGCTAGAAATACTTGGGTAACAGAAGAAATATTGACTTTAATCGATGAAAGCAGAAAATATAAAAATGCAATAAATGAATCAGGCAAAAACGAATACAAACGTCTCAAAAATGAGATCGACAGGAAGTGCAAAATGGCTAAGCAGGGATGGCTAGAGGACAAATGTAAGGACGTAGAGGCTTATCTCACTAGGGGTGAGATAGATATAGCCTACAGGGAAATTAGAGAGACCTTGGGAGAAAAGAGAGCCTCTGGTTTGAATATCAAGAGCTCAGGTGGAAACACAGTTCAAAGCAAAGAGGGGAAAGCAGGAAGGTGGAAGGAGTATATAGAGGGTCTATACAAGGGTGATGTACTTAAGGACAATATTATGGAAATGGAAGAGGATGTAGATGAAGATGAAATGGGAGATACGATACAGCGTGAAGAGTTTGACAGAGCACTGAAAGACCTGAGTCGAAACAAGGCCCCCGGAATAGACAACATTCCGTTGGAACTACTGATGGCCTTGGGAGAGCTAGTCCTGACAAAACTCTACCATCTGGTGAGCAAGATGTATGAGACAGGCGAAATACCCTCAGACTTAAAGAAGAATATAATTCCATTCCCAAAGAAAGCAGGTGCTGACAGATGTGAAAATTACCGAACTATCAGTTTAATAAGTCACAGCTGCAAAATACTAACGCGCATTCTTTACAGACGAATGGAAAAACTGATAGCTGACCTCAGCGAAGATCAGTTTGGATTCCGCAGGAATGATGGAACACGTGAGGCAATACTGACCCTACGACTTCTCTTCGAAAATAGTTTAAGGAAAGGCAAACCTACTATTCTAGCATGTGTAGACTCAGAGAAAGCTTTTGACAATGTTAACTGGAATACTCTTAAATTCTACAGGTGGCAGGGGTAAAATATAGGGAGCGAAAGGCTAGTTACAATTTGTACAGAAAGCAGATGGCAGTTACACGAGTCAATGGGTATGAAAGGGAAGCAGTGGTTGGGAAGGGAGTAAGACAGGGTTGTAGCCTTTCACCGATGTTATTCAATCTGTATATTGAGCAAGCAGTAAATGAAACAAAAGAAAAATTCGGAGTAGTTAAAATCCATGGAGAAGAAATAAAAACTTTGAGGTTCGCCGATGACGTAATTCTGTCAGAGACAGCAAAGGCCTGGAACAGCAGATCAACGGAATGGACAGTGTCTTGAAAGGAGGATATAAGATGAACGTCGACAAAAGCAAAATGAGAATAATGGAATGTAGTTGAATTAAGTCGGGTAATGCTGAGGGAATTAGATTAGGAAATGAGCCACTTCAAGTAGTAAAGGAGTTCTGCTATTTGGGGAGCAAAATAACTGATGATGGTCGAAGTAGAGAAGATACAAAATGTAGACCGGCAGTGGCAAGGAAAGCGTTTCTGAACGTATTTGTATGGAGTGTAGCCATGTATGGAAGTGAAACATGGACGATAAATAGTTCGGACAAGAAGAGAATAGAAGCTTTCGAAATGTGGTGCTACAGAAGAATGTTGAAGATCAGGTGGATAGATCACGTAACTAATGAGGCATTGAATAGGGTTGGGGAGAACAGAAATTTGTGGCACAACTTGACTAGAAGAAGGGACCGGTTGGTAGGACATTTTCTGAGGCATCAAGGGATCACCAATTTAGTATTGGAGGGCAGCGTGGAGGGTAAAAATCGTAGGTACTGGGAGATGAAGCAGCTTGCACAGGATATAGTATCATGGAGAGCTGCATCAAACCAGTCTCAGGACTGAAGACAACAGCAGCAGCCTACTACTACTATAAGCCGACGAGCTGGACGTGTGTCCACCAGAAAAACGAAATTTCTAAAGATGGTTGTCATGAATTTTGAACATTATTAAGGTAAATACATTGTTTGTTCTGTCAAAATCTTTCATTTGCTAACTATGCCGATCAGCAGTTAGTACCTTCAGTAGTTAGAATCTTTTTATTTAGCTGGCAGTATTGGCGCTCGCTGTATTGCAGTAGAAAGTCAGATTCCGTTGCGCTAAAAATATTGTGTGTCAATTTAGTTATGATCAGAATAAGTAAAGAGAAAACTGTTTGAGCATGATGAGTTTTGTTCTGCTGTTTGAAAATCAAATAACGTAAGAGGTTTACTAGCACAGTTAGTGGTTTTCATACAGAGCGCTACGTGGCGTTACGAACATAAAAACCTAAACAGCCTACTTAAAAGTGTTAGCAGTATCGGTCGTCCAAAAAGGATGAAATCGTCTGAAAACATCGAGAAGACACGTGCTGTGTTTCAAACGAGCTACAGGAAATACATCAGACAAGCTGCACAACATGTAGGAATCAATCGGGAGACACTGAAACAAATTGTTGTTAAAGACCTATATCTTTCCCTATACATAATTCAAACCCATCAACCATGGAGCCATGGAACAGCTGTTGGCAAAACACAACAATAGTCCATATAACTGACGAACAGGGCTTTGATGATAAATTGGCGCGATTGAGAAATATCTTCACGCTCACCAGGAGAATGGTGCACATTGTCCAGTCACGGAATAATCGGTGCGACATTCCTTGATGGCACAGTGACTACCGAATGGTACGTGGAGGTTTTGGGAGATGATTTCATCTCCATTGTCCAAAGTGACCCTGATTTCGACAAGATGTGGTTCATACAAGACGGAAGTCGACCCCATCGAAACAGGAATGTATGTGGCGTCCTGGAGGAGGACTTAGGGAACCGCATTCTGGCTCTGGGGCACCCAGAGACCGTTGTTCAAAATGGCTCAAATGGCTCTGAGCACTATGGTACTTAACACCTGAGGTCATCAGTCCCCTAGAACTTAGAACTACTTAAACCTAACTAACCTAAGGACATGACACATCCATGCCCGAGGCAGGATTCGAACGTGTGACCGTAGCGGTCGGGGGTTCCAGACTGTAGCGCCTAGAACCGCTCGGCCACAAAGAGAGGCCAATGTCATGGGTCTTCTGTGGCTTCATTATTCTCCGGATCTGAACACGTTTGACATCTGTTTGTTGGGCTGTATTAAAGACAGTGTTCAGCAATACGCCCAAAACGGTTGCTGAGCTGAAAACAGCCATTCAAGAGGTCATCGACAGCATCTGTGTTCAGACACTTAAGCGTGTGACGCAGAATTTCGCTGTCGTCTGCGCCGCATCGTGACCAAAGATGGCAGGCTTATCGAATGTGTCATAACCTAAATCAGTGTAGTGACTTTTACGTGTTGAATAAAGTGTGTTGCACTCTTTAGTTTCTAACTAATGTACTTTTTTTTCACGTAGTTAAATAGTTGTCAGCCTGTACGTCGTGCATGCGATACCTGGCCCGCGACCTAAGAAAGAATGCGAGCGGTGGTCACAGGTTACCACAGTTGCCCCGTGCCTGCTCTAAGATGCGCACACGATAGAACGATAAACTTGATGCAGTGTAGTGTCATCGTGTTAGGAAGTAAAGGGAGGCCGGCAGGTGTGTAGGTTGGCGGCACCTGCCGGCCAGAAGAGACACAGGTAGAGGGAGGTAACCGGAGGCGCCGCAAACCGGTCCCTACTCACCACGCAGCTGCTGCTTCCGGCAGACCGCTACTGGCGCGCTCATCTCTACTCACTCTCCACGTCATGCACTCAGCTCAATTAAGCAGTGAAATGAATTTGGGGAGAAAATAAGTTATGGAGACACTACTTAATTTTACCCATTGTCTGCAGTGTTTCTTCCGTAACTGTACTACTTCCGTAATATTTAATAACGGCCTTCATCCACCAGTCGTTATTTTATGAAAATGCAGGGTGCATTTCGAACCCTGGGGGCTCATCTTCAGGTGCTTTGACAGTCAACATCACTTAACTAAACGAACTGTAAAGTTGTAGACTGTCAAAGCACCTGAAGATAAGGCTCCAGCGCTCGAAATGTATCCTGCATTTTAATAAAATCGCGACTTATGGATAAAGGCCGTTGTTTATTATTACAGAAGACTCGCATGACTTCACAGCCGCACCGACAGGTCGGGGTAAGCTGACACTGTTCCGCTTCATTAATACCGCGTGGTGCTATTTGTGTCTGTTTTGTAGCTCTGTTAACATTCATTCGTATCTGCTGTTCCTTCTCTGAAAGAAAAAATTCACAGGTCACACCGACCCACAGACAGCAAAGCAGTTTCATGAGAACATATATTTCAAATGGTGACTTCGTCAGATCACGAGTGAACAAGCATTTAGTAACATACTTTACCTCAATACTGCTAATTACATTTTTTTGTAGTTTTACTGCGTATTATCACGTCCCTCTTCAGTGCTATAGCTATACTAATAAGCAGTCAAATGCAATGGGAGTATGTCCAAAACTTCGTCGCGTGTTGACTGTGTTCAGAGTTTTCACTGTTCATTTATTTATTTTTTCTGTAACCTTCAGTCATAATTATTTACCATCTCTTCACCTACGAAAAAGTTCTCTTCAGGCTATCGCAGAATTAATGGGAGAAGAAGACTTTCTGTTGCTGAATAAATTGTCGTCGGCTTTAGTTTACTGTAGAATTGGCAATGTACAGTGATTGTGCCTTCTCTGCTCCAAATATGTTAAATAACTCACAGCAACATTCTCCTACTCAGCTCACAAGGGAATATTCCCAAATGTCAGTAACTGATCTTTATGCAATTTGGCGGGTGAGTAGAGGGAGCAAAATAACGCAATACGTATATTTTTGTTTGTGCCCACTTCAACTTTCAAGCGGTAACGCACACCCCGAAAGCTATTTCGGCATGTTTGGAGGGAATATCTTCAAAACAGTTACATATATAAAAATGTTTCTCATATAAAAGCTTATATGTAATTAACGTTCTTGAAAACAGTACGGTTGAATTTTGAAATCTCAAATTTTGCAAAACAACCCGCCACAGTTAAAGCCACTTTCAAGCCACATATGTCTATGTGTAATAAAGCTGGTTTCTGAAATCCCATTTTTGGAACATACTTTGTACAGTGTGTGCTATCAGTATTTTCATCATACCTAATTAAAATATCTCAATCATTATTAGTCTAGCTATTTGTTTTACTTATTTGCTTTATGTTTAAGTTTAAAGTTTTACATTCGTTTTCAGTTTACAGTTCCACATACGTGTATTTTGTTAATTGAAAACAATAAGTAACTCTTTAATAAGATAACAAATCATTATAATAATGATAAATCCTCAAAACATAACTTTCTCTTACACCATGCACACAAAATGTACGAAATTTCTTCACATAATGCACACGACGGAGCGCACAGTATAAAACAAAATTCAACAGAATTTCAAATTACCGCGGGTGATTCTCTGTAACTAAAGAGCTGTACTGTGTATATTTCAGTACATCGGTAAGCCTTGGCGAAAATAATTACGTAATAGTGACCGCAGCCTAATTATATTGCTTCTGAAGTGGGGACCCACATCAAAATCAAAACTCAAGTTTGTTCCAACATCGAAAGCCGTGTAGGTACCACAATTATACATGCGCCGTCAAGTCCTTTGGAATCGCCAGATGAAAAAATTATTTTTCTTTGGGGAATGGTGATCAGAACGGTTTCTTCAATTCTAAACGAAAGTAATGGTTAATTTGGACCGGGAACTCGAGAATATCTTCCGAAGCATCAAATACACTCGGCACCATCGAAACCTGGTAACGAAAAGTCTGACCATATCAAAAGGTATTGGCTAGGTATGCTTATTATTGCCAGTGCTATCAGTGTAAAAGAACCTAATAGAGCATCGTACTTCAGGGCAAGGAACTTGGTATCTGGTGATCCCAAAGGGCTCGACGGTATATGTACATCCGTGAGATGTATAGGGCTTTCGATGTTGGAGGAACTTCGTGAGATTATTTTCTTATGTACGTGGTTTTGAATCATTATGATGTAAGTCTCCACTTGAGAAACATTTAATCAGGCTGCAGTCACTAGTACATATTCGATTGTTTTTGCCACACCTTCCCAATATACTGAAATATGCCCGGTACAACTCAAAATAGCTACGAGGGTGACCGGCGTCAACTCGAAATCCCGCTGAATTTTGTTTTGTATTGTGTTCGGTGTCTTGTATATTGTGCGAAGTTCCGTTCATTTTATATGCACGCTGCAAGAAACGGTTATTTTTGAGGATTTATCATTATTATTGTAGTGACTTTGTACTAGTGGGATGCCTGTAATTTTCACTTAACAAAATATTGGTATGTGAAACGGTAAACTACAAAAAGAATGCAAAACGTAAAATAAAAATTTAAGATCTAAAATAATAGTGTAATAAAATATATTCGGTTACTTCAATTCATTGCTGTTCATGGTATATTGTGTACAATGTAATTTTCCAAAAATTAGATTTAAGAAACTAGCTTTATTACGCACCGATGTATGTATATTAAAAGCCCCTTTAGTTCATGTTATAAGAAAAAATTTCATTTTTCAAAGTCAATTAATGGTGGTGGGATATTTTGCAAAATTTCAAATTACTACAAAATTCGATTACGTAGTTTCCAAGACTGTTAGCATGTGATTAACTTTTATATGAGGAATTTTTTTATGTATAATCGTTCCGAAGATACTGCCTCCAAATCTAATACGCCAAATTACCTTTCCGGGTCTGTTATACCGCCCTCTACTCAGCAGGCCCGCATTCCTGACGTTGAATCCAGCGGATCTTGTCCATTCTGAGCCATATCCACATTTTAAAAGCTAAAATTCTGCTCTCGTCCCGCTTTCTCAGTGTCCATATTTCTGCTCCATACTAGGTAACGCTCCACATCGGGAATTCCACGAGTCTGTTCCTTAACGCCGTGTTCAAACCACTAAGAGGCTTTCCTGTTGGCATGCCTCGTTCGGCATTCTTACGTACATGTCCTGCTCAAAATGAATATCTTCCATAATAAAATTTCGGAAATACCTGAATGCTCTCACCCGTACTGTAGTTCCTGATCCCGACTTTAACCTTTATTCTTATTCCCTTTGAGTCTTTAACCATGCTTTTCGTTCTCTTTATTTTCATACCGTGTGCTACAGTTTTCATTCAGGTCATTTAGCAATTTAAATCAATGTCTTCTTAATTTCCTGCAAGAATCACCGAGTCATCTGCGAATATTGCTCATTCTATTTTCTGTCCACCCTATCCTGACTCTTTCCCATCCAAACAACTTTCACTATTCCATCCAAACAAATGTTAAAAAGGATCGACGAGAGACAACAACCCTGCGTGACCCCTCTGTCCTCCAAATCCGTCTTTGCACTTTCTTCGTTTATTTCGCCAATAGTTTTTAGAAGCACGCCAGCGTCTTGCCCCTTTGCCACATTGCTTCTATTAAAGAGCTGCTTGCAGCGTTACGTATTGCGTTCCTCTATTCAGAACTCTGAACAAATTTTGCTGCCTCCAACATTAGGCTGATCGTAACGTATTTCTTTAGTATTCATACTCTTTCTCGGAATGGGTAGCAATAAAATCTTTCGGCCATTCCCCTTCGTCGATGTAATTGCAAAGAGAGGTCAAAAACTCCTTGCCGCCTGTTTCTTTCAATCCCTTCAAAATTTTGAAGGGTATCTGTGGGAAAAAATAACGAATTTCAGTGGGGCTGGATTAGTAAAGTTTATTCCATACGATAAAAACCTGCGCATGGAAACAGTCGTAAATTATACACACGTAACTCAGCAAAAGTGGAGGTATTACTAATACTACAACTGAAATTCATCTCATTGTGGACTGAACACTTTATTTCTGGAATAAATTCACGAGACGCAAGAACATTTACATACAACATTGTGGTGCCTGCTTCGTTATACAGTAACAGAATTAACAAACACTATCGAAACTTACGGCTTGTGGACAATAAGTATTTGGCAAAATAAGGTTGACAAAATTGGGATGGCGGAATCAATAAGACTACGCACGTCCTTCGACATTCGAACTAGGGCAACAGATGTGGAAAAAAGAACAACTCAACCTACAAAATACGCACATACAATACGGAAAGAAGACACGCTCCCATTGCCAGACGCATCAGTAATGGCACATCCAAAATTCACAGATTAAGTCTGAATAAGAAGGCATAGCGTCAGATAGAATTTGGATTAGAATATTGATTCAAACGGACCGCAGTGCAGGGTTCAAGAGAACGGACCACAAAGCAAGTGCGTGGTCGAACAGGTTGGCATGCCAAAATACGCGAAAACTCCACGTTTACAAAACGTGAACACTACCGACAAGAATTCAAAAACGTAAATAAACACATTATATAGAAATACATCTTAAGCATGCACTAGCCATATCGGTTGCAGAGCTACAGACGTCGCACGAGGAAAGAACGCGGAAATTGTAATTGATTAAAAAGGACACAAATAAAAAATAATAGGCTATACTCGCGAATGCACTGAAGCAGTCTCAACGGCAGAGAATGAGACGCTGAAAGCTCATCCGTTTACCAAGCACGCGGTCCACATTATACAAAGGAACTCTGCGTAACACCTTCAAATTTATATAACAAGTTCAAGATTTTCACACAGAAGGATAATAGCGGAAGTGAACAGAACCTGGTGGTTGAAGGCAATGCAATTCATAAGCGAACACGTGGAACTTACAAAGATACACACATGATATAAAGTTATAGAATAAAAATGAAAATCACGAAAAGGAAGAAATTATGACATCAGAAACACCCGCGTTCACGCTACAGAAAGAGTTCTAAACCAGAGCAAGCATCGTTTGTCCACCAAACTTCCACACTGTGGAGCCCAACACAGCAAACTAGCTACAAAAATGGAATAGGAAATCCTAAATGACCTAAGCAACACGCCAATGAAAGCGTAGAGCTGCACAAGAAAGGAGAGAAGAGCTTCAACTACTATGGAACTTGCTCAATCTCAACAGCATACCAAAACTAGTAGACGAGTTCTTACCATTTCCACAATCCGAGCTGCAGCCGACCAGTAAAGTTTCCAGCTCCCACTCGAATCGGGGTCCTTTCAGATAGCGGAAATAGAGGGACCGCTTCTTGCACATTACCAGCCTACAACAATGGCATCCAGACCATAGGAACGCAAACCTCTCTGCCTGATCGTAAGGCGACCCCGAAGTCGGGTAGACTGCTCTGCCAGCAGACGGGACTGAGACAAAAGCCAACACTTGAGAAGCACAATGCACACTCATTCACCGAATGTGTCATTCAAAGAGGGAAGGAATAGGAAAGAAAGAATATTATTTTGTGAGAGTGCGAGTTCCTAAGCAGACTTGGACGTACAAATTAATGAATGAAAGACATGAGCGAAAAACGGACAGAACCTCAAATGTAAAATCTTGGAGATAAGTTTGCCATCTGTTGCTGGCTACAGGAACTACGAAAAGACACATCTGATAGTTCCCGTACCCAGCAACAGTTGGCAACACTTGACTCCAAGTTTCCACGTTTGAGGGTTAGCCCGTTTCTCCGCGTCTCTTAAATTGTGGCTGACGAAAGCACACCTAGCTGCTCACTCTCTCCCCTACATGATTTAGTAAATGAAACGAAAATCTAAGTGCTGAAGCCACGATAACTGATTAAACTTAGTAAAAAAACTCATGAATGGGCTTATACAGAGACGTTTAAATTTCTGCTGGAATATTGTCTACACTACGCTCTTAGTTATTTTTAAATTCCTGCAATTCCTGCAAATCCTGACATCTTCTGACCCTAGGATGAAGTCTCCCGTTTCCTCTTCATTTAACGCTTCCTTCCCAAATTTCAGGTCAGAAGGTCTTTGACTAACACCATAGTGACTTCCTAAACAACCGCAGTTTCATTTCGTTGATCCAAAGGAGTTACTTATAAGTTGTCAGTCGAATGTTGGACGAACTAAATCATGATTGTTGCTACATCTGTCGGAAAACGGTGTTGGCTTGCTCTTCGTGACAGTTACAGGGGCTGACCCCCCTGCACCTACCTACTCCCTGCACCTACCTACTCCCTGCACCAGATGGCCTTCCACAACATAATCCCGACTACAAACTTCCCCTGCAAATTGTGTGCTCCGGAATACAGGACGTCACTCCAAAGCGCTGATAAGCCCCAACCTCCGGCTCGGCAGGTAGAACATCGCCCAGTGCAGTGTGACACGCGCTCAGTAATTAATTACAGGATGGACGCCACAGGCACGTGGGCTGTTACTGCTGCAGGAAGCTCCGCGACCGTAATTGACTCGTGGTCGATGCACTTACCTGGTCGGTGCACTTCCGTGCCGGCTTACCGTCGCTTCTCCTCGAAAGAATTTCATGCGTTGGCATCTATTTGCCGGAGGTGAAAATAGCTGTATCATTCAACATTAACTGAAAATCTGCCAATGTCAACGAAATTCACCAACTTAAGATGTTCGTTTAGATTATTTCGAAGGCTACCAGTTTCAGCATTTCATTATGCCATCTTCAAATGCTGAAACTGGTAGTCTTCAAAATCAAACATCTAAAATACGCGTCCGTTGGTGAACTTCATTGACATTTACTTTCCCAGCCGATGTCCCCTATCCTTGACGGACCAATAGAGACTTGCCCGAAAAGGATTTATCGCAGTGAGCTCCTGATGTATGACAGCCTGTTCTTAAACTTATTGTGGCGATGCTTAGAGCATAGTTATTCAGTGTTTGTTCAGAATTCGTAACCTAATATTTCAGGGTTGAAACTTATTGGGAGGTTAAAACACTGTCCCGACCGGGAGTCAAAGCTAATACAGTCGTTTGCGGGCAAGTGCTCTACCAACTGAGCAGTCAAAGTACGACTCAAGGCCTGTCCGATTCCGGAAAGCACTTAGGAGGTAAGAAATTTCTATTCAAACAGTGCCAGTCAACCCAAAACAGTTTCACATATTTAACTCTCCACACTGCCCGTAGATAAAATTGTCGACATTGTAAGTTACATAACAAAATGCGCACACAATTTATTCATAACTTGCTGCAATAATTACACTGGTAAATATGCACACCACTGGGGAAACAACTGGATTTACCATGTATAATGGTTTTTCTCGTTGGTCTATTTCCCACCCCATACTTGTTGGTAGACACAAAAATGCGTAACAAATTGAGCAGGTTTCTTCATCGCTATTCCCAAAAACTACATACTGACATCTCATTGTTCTAATGGAAACAGTTTTGTCATTTAATGGGTTATATGGTGCATCCCACGCAGTGTTTTTGCGGTGTCCCGCCCGAAGACTGGTTTGTTGCAGCTCCCCATGCCACTCCATCCCGGGAAGCGTCATTACTTAAGATATTTTTGTTCTGTCATATCAACCACAAAAATGTGTATTTTCTTCACCCGATGCGTTTCGCTTTATTGAGGTAAAGGATCATCAGTGGTCTGCAATTAAGTTTTTACATTTTGATTTGATTTTAGATCAAAAAAGTTCGTTAACAATATGTTAATTTGTACTTACGGTGATTTTTGCTTGATTCCTCGGTTACATAGGGAAATGTCACCTGCTAGCACATTTTTGTTTTCCTGCGTTAGACACTGATAATTTTGGTTTAATTTTTAGTTGTACTGCAGCACTACGCATTTCGTATGTTTTTTCACAACACACTTTTATGCACACAACTGTGTTCTGTTAGTTTTTGTACTTCTAAGTATGTGTTGTGGTTTGTATTTTGAAGCGTTGCCAACACAACCTTTCTACTACTTTGTCTTTGACCTACAACTTCTTTTTTTAATTAGATTATTCTGTGTGTGTAAGTGCCTTTAATTACGTTTGTGTATTTATATACTGTGTGTGAATAGAGAAGGAATAGTGCTGGAGGAATTTTTTTCTTCTCGGTGTAGGGGAGGGAGAAAGCATTGTGAGTGGGACGTAAGTGTGTTGCAGTGTGACGGAGTTACAGGAGAAGGTGAGGGGGGGTGGAGGGTGTAAGATGTGAAAGGCTCTTTTCATTTTTTGCCGGTCTTGCTATCTGCTAAGGCAGCCATCAGTTACTTTGCTGCCCAGATAGCAAAACCTATCTACTACTTAAAGTGTCTCGTTTCTTAATCTAACTCAGCTTCACCTGATCAGTCTTGCTTTTGTTTTTCATCTTTTCCAAGTATTTGTTGTATCTGATAGAATTACAATGTCATCGGCAAACCTCGAGGTTTCTATTGATTCTCCTTGAACTCCTACTCCTACTCCAAATTTCTTTTTGTTTCCTTCACTGCTTGCTCGGTGTGCAGCTGACAGACACCAAGCACTCAGCAAGTTAGGATCCGTGGGTTGCCCTGCCCATTTCCATAAAAAAATTAAGTCAAAATATCGGCTGTCAGATCAGAAAGGTGCTCGACGTAGGTGCGAAGGCGGATCAGTGGCCTTACGTCGTCAAAAGTGGCGCAATCACTATGGACAGTGGCTGCGGTCACCAGCCTGTAATTTTCCACACACCTCCATCCTGTACCCTCCTGCTAATTACACGCTCTGTGGTCAAGACTTCCTGGCTGACCTGCTTTTGAGGGCGGGCAGCAGTTACGCTAAGAAAGGCAGTGTAGGGTTAATTATAAAGAAACACAAAAGTGGCGGTGTTTGAACGTTCGTCCCATGTGTCTGTCTTTTAAGGACTTGATACGTTCGTTCGTTCTTAGAGATACAAACCCCTGTTCTCCAGTATAATTAGAACTGTTTTTTGAAATTTGCAAAACCACGAAATCAATTTTTCGACTAGTTCTCGTGTGAAGAGGTTATTAATGGAAAAAGCAAAAATAACGTGAACAATAACAAAGTGCGATAATGCACAGTGTAATTATAAGTATCTGCAAATGAAGAAATTAACATCATGCAGTAATCCGCTACTGCAGGTCTGTTTCGTAAGTGCAATGTACGTTGTCAAGTCAGTAGTACAGCTTCCTTTAATATTCTCGAAATTTTATATAAATAAAGTCACCTTTAGAGTAAAATATTAAAAGCAAGAAGTAGCAATACAGCAACTAAATTTAACAATCATGTAAAACAGTTCCGACTATCTGACGAGACTTAGGAAGTATTTCCTCTGCAAAATTGCATCCCGAGGTATTTGATAACTAGTGTAAGAGAGCAGACATCGGACGAAACTGAGAGACAGGTGAGCGGCAGAACCAAATTAGAATGCCACACCAGTTATTGAAGTTTTCTGCATACAAAAAAAATTCGTCGAACCTGCAGTGAACGAATCCAAGAACTTGGTACAGGTCATGACAAAGCAAATCTGAAATTATTCTCAAGACTTCAACAGTGTTACGAACTCACCACAAAGGAGACTGCACAGTACACTGTATTTATTGAGAGAACTTGAAGGTGAAAGTTTGGAAAACAAAAGCAATAAACAGAATTAAATTGCCTCAGAGTACTTCAGGTAACTGGAGTTCCAAAAAGTAAGCTTCGTAAATGTGTAATATGTCTGTGAGACGGCTGTCGAACGTCTTAAGTCATTCCCTCCCTTTGCTCTGACGTTTCGCTATTTTCCTCCGTGTACCTTTGAGTTGGAGTGCTTGGTTCTTGAAGTGGAAGAGGGGTGCCTTTCTCTGTATATAACCTTCAGTAAAGTAGCTGTGACGTTTGATACCAATTGCATGATCATTCTTAGTCAGGCGCGTTTGTCAGTAACAACCGTAACAGTCCACCATAACTGAGAAGTCCATTTCCAAGAGGTACCAAATCCATAATATCTAATTCAACAGGAGAGACACAGTAGCACATGAATGTTTGGTAGATTTTTTGTTACATTCATACTTAGTCCCACCGCGACACCTTCCACGTGCTCTCCAGTGGTGCTTTTGGAATGACATCATTGTCGAATGGAATAGTTTTACTATGCACCAAGACAGTTAAGCCGTGAGCCGCCGGTGAAGCTGTATTTCAACTTCCCACGAAAAAAAACTTCAACTTTTACAGCATTTAATAATGAGTGCATTTCTCGGTAAGTCAGGCTACTACATGAATTAATTCAAATAATTAGTTTCATCTGGGTATTTTCTAATGACTGCTTCGTTTTGGTGCTCAATACAATCTGTTTTACATAAAAGTCAATGTTCCTGACTTACAGGAAAATAAAATAAGTGTGTAACTTCCTGTACTGTGAGTAACACAAAGCAACGGCCAAGCGTGAAGTAGTCAAGACAGACTGAAAAAAATACGCACATTACTTGCTATTAGAGGATCTAAATTAAGGCAATGATAAATTGGTCCCTCTCGCCTCTGAGCTTCAAAGACACTTTCGGAGTGTTAATAAAGTTAAGGTTTCCTAGTGATAATAGTTCGTTGGGCTGTGAAGATACAGATACTCGTATGTAATTGGGCAAGAAAACTCAAAGATTGAAATAATGAGTAAAATGACGTATTTAACATTCCGCTGCATGTACTACGAAGACGCCTCGCTGTTGAGTTTTTACGAGGGTCCTTCCAAAAGAAATGCACACTATTTTTGTAAAAATAGTTTTCATTCTGCATGTGTGAAAGTCTTAAAGTATGTAGATACATCCTTCCCGCTTGTTTTCAAAGTTAGTTCAACGTGTTCCCGTGAGTGGCACCGTCACAGCATGTCCTGAAGATGGCTGCTACACTTCACGTTCGTCAGAAGCAACGTGCTGTCACGGAATTCCTGTGCTGTGAAAACGAGACACTGGGAAACACCCACAAGAGGTTGAAAAAGGTGTATGGAGATGCTGCTGTCGATCGCAGTACAGTTAGCCGGTGGGCAAGCAGGTTACTTTATGAAAGCGGGCACGGCAATATTGAGGATTGTCCTCGCAGCGGCAGGCTTCGTACTGGATACACTCCAGACAATGTGCAGAGAGTTAACGAATTGGTGACTGCTGACAGACGCATCACAGTCAAGAAATTCTCACGGTACATTGAGATAGGGGAAGGAAAAGTTCACAGAACACTGAAAGTGTTGGCGTTAAAGATTTGTGCCAGTTGGGTTCCCAGGATGTTGACAGTGGGTCACAAAGAAACAAGAAAAACGGTATGCAGCGAACTTTTGAAACAGTACGAGAATGGTGGAGATGAATTTCTTGGAAGAATTGTGACAGGTGATGAAACATGGCTCCATCATTTTTCACCAGAGACGAAGAGGCAATTAATGGAGTGGCTTCATGCAAATTCACCCAAGAAAAAAAAATTCAAAGCCACACCTTCTGCTGGAAAACTTAGGGCTACGGTGTTCTTAGATTCCGGAGGACTCTTGCTTGTGGACATCATGCCAAGTGGAACCACCATAAATTCTGATGCATATGTGACGACACTGAGGGCACTTCAAGTTCGACTGAGCCGTGTTCGACCACATCGGCAAAAGCAGGATGTTTTACTGTTGCACGACAATGCACGGCCATATGTTAATCATAAAACTCGGATGGACAACACTGTAACACCCGCCTTACAGTCCTGACCTGGCTCCATGTGACTATCATATCTTTGGGAAACTGAAAGACACTCTTCGTGGAACAAGGTTTGAAGATGATGACTCCCTTGTGCAGGCTGCCAAACAGTGGCTGCAAGAAGCTGGTCCAGAATTTTACCGTGCGGGTATACAGGCACTGGTTCCAAGATGGCATAAGGCAGTTGACAGGGATGGAAATTATGTGAAGAAATGAAAATATTGTTCCTAAAGGATGTATTACACACTGCAGAACCTTCAAACACAAAAAAAAAATGGATTTAAAAACAGTGTGCATTTATTTTGCAGTGACCCTCGTATATTCGACCCACGAGTTCCTCTGCCGACTCCGGAGCAACTGGCAAGGTTACGAGCAACGAGCGAACTTCATGCACGTGTTGACTGCCTCTAGCTGTAGCGTATAATGCTTAGCAAAGTGTGGAGGCGGCTTTATCCGGCTGTGGATGCCGAACGGTGTTTGTAGGAGGGGGGGGGGGGGGTGTAGTAGTGTAACCGAATAATAATCGCTGCGAGAGATCTCGAGGCTCGTGTGTTTAGCCGGCGGACCCCGACGTGACGTGGGAGGTGGGTGTTGACACGCAGAGCCGGCGAGGCGCGTCGACACTGGCTGCTAGTATACGCGGGCTCCGGGTTTCGGCTGCCTGAGCCGCCGGCGTCCAGCAGTTAACAAGCGCCCGGTTTACGTGTGGCGCTGCGCGGCGCTCAGTTTACGGATGAAACCCGTGGACAGAACGGGCCCTGACGTGTGCCCACGAGCATACGGCTGTCCAGCTAATTCTGGCGCGCCGCGTCTACTCTGAAAACTTAGCGGGCTGAATCGGCGACTCTGCTTCAAAACGGTGAACCACAGCAGACGATCCGCAGCTCGTGGTCTACGGGCTGCACTGCCTTCGGCAGAACATATACTAAAATTGCAACGGTACAGAGATTAGCATGGCCCCTGCGCAAGGATGACACGGAAAATCGTGAGGCGTCCCAAATATAATAGCCGGCACAGTAGCTCAGCGTGTTCGGTCAGAGGGTTCGCTGCCCTCTGCAATAAAGTGAGAGAACAGATCAACGCCTCCAACGCGGCACTACATCCAAATATCTGTTGACTCTTAATCTGTCGTGCCGTGGTATCCAGAATGCTCGAAAAGTGACGCTATCTCACGCACGGATGAACTTTTCCTTTCAGATACACTCTTTCTTAAAGTGAGGAGGATGCGGTTTACACATTAGTTTCATCATTGGCTACAGAGAGAACTTCTTGAGAAACGTTACGAACGTTCCCTCTCCCCCCAAAAACATTCACGAGAAGTATGTCCACTGCATCACCACAGCAAGACCATACTGGGTTAGACACTACATCACTTTGGAATGGCATCCAACAGGAATTGCACTGAAATAAACAAACGTCATGGGATAGCGATATGACATATACAGAGGGCGGTAGTATCGCATACACAAGTTACAGGATAGTTCATTGGCGGAGATGTTATTCGCACTCCGGTGATTCATATGAGAAGGTTTGCGACTTGATTGTGGCAATTAAGACTTTTAACGCGGAGAGCTAGACGCATTGGACACTCCATTCCATAAATCGTTGGGGAATTCAATACTCAGATATCCACAGTGTCAAGAGAGTGCCAAGAGACCACATTTCAGGTGTTACCTTTCACCACGGACAACGCAGTGGCCGACAGCCCACACTTAACGACCGAGAGCAACGGCTTTTGCGTAATGTTGTCAGTGCTAAGACGGGCAGTGCGTGAAATAAGCCCGTAGATAAATGTGGGACGTAGGACAAACATTTCCGTTTGGACAATGTGCCGAAATGGGGGCGTTGATGGGCTACCGAGCAGACGACCGACGCGAGTATCTTTGCTACAGCACGACATCCCCTGTACCACCTACTTTGGACTTTATTAGTTGGACCCTAAACTGGTAAACCATAGCCTCGTCAGGTAAATCGCGATTTCAGTTCGTAAACGCTGATGGTAGGCTTACTGTGTGACACAGACTCCACGAAGCAATGGACACAACTTTTCAGCAAGAAAGTGTGCAAGCTGGGGGTGATTCCATGATGGTGCGGGCTGTGTTAAATGGAAAGGACTGGGTTTTCTAGTCCAACTGAACTGACCGTTAACTGTAAACGGTTGTTAGCTTTCTTGGAGACCATTCACAGCCATTTGTAGACTTAATGTTCCCATGCCGGTGCGCTATCTCACTGGACCACAGTTTTTCGCGACTGGTTTGAAGAACGTTCTGGACAATTCGAACGAGTGATGTGGCCACTCAGATCGCTCGACATGAATTCAACCGAGGAGAAATTCTAAATTGCTTATAAGTCATCGTAAAGTTTCCTATTTCATACGTTATTTAAATGAAGTCACAATTTATAGATTATACATTACTTAATTGCCATCATTAGTTTTCCTGTTTTATACCCTACTGCAATCGTGAATTTTACACGGATTAGTAATCTATATTAAAGCCGAATTATGTATCTCGGTGTGCTTAACCAGATAGCGATGCTCTCGGAGTATTCTAATGTCCTGTTTCTTTTATAACACAGTATAAGATCTCTTAAGGCTATATACATTCTGAAAAGGTCATGGAAATAACTTATTCTCCTTAGTTGTGATGTACACAAGGATGTTCTTATTTTTGCAGAAAATTTGTATTCCTTCATACTAGCTTTCTGCAGTGCTGTGTGTATATGTAAATGTTATTGAAATGGTCGCAGAACAATATTGCAGGGTGGATAGCCTGACCACGATATTACCGCACTCGACCTCTCGTGTTCCTTGTCGGAAACATGCGGTGACGTTTAACAAGTACAGTGGTGACTAGCGAAATTCATTGCATTGTGAACGTCTTCAGGAAAATTGATCATTCGCTATTAAGTGGTTCGCCGTGCTCATGTGAAACATCACCATGAAATCTTCGGATAAAGTGACTGAAGCTCGCCCACTCCCAGGTGAAATAATATTGTGGTCAACCAATAGTAGGGGTAGTGGAGTCTAGTTTTGATGTATTACGTCAACGACTGCTTCGTTATTTTGCATTTATCTGAATGAGGCATGATAAAACCGTTGCTCTAAGTACTTTAAAGACGTATGTCCCGTCCGAATAACATGCCCGAGTGAGCACAAAATTTCAAACAGAAATGCGACGAAAATCATGTGAGCAGGAAAAAGCCACACTGAGCACGGGCTTCCTACGTCATCGCAGCTGCGCACGGGCAGTAACGCCTGTTTTCTGGCGCCCTCTGGCAACTTCTCAAATGAACCTATCATGAGATATAATGGGCGTCGGAGTGTGCGCCTGGAGGTGTTGTAGCGCGCCTGTCTTGAGCAGGTGGAGGTGGATGGGGACAAGGTAGTGAGTCGGGGGCAGGTGTCTGGCTGGGAGCTGTGCTGGCCGGAAGTGGGGGCCGCCACGCCGGAAGCCGTCTGCCTCCTCCTGCTGCTGCTGCTCGCTGCCCACAATGGGCGCGACGCGCGCCGAGCTGTGATGGGGGGGGGAGCTCGACTGACTCACTGGCGGACAGCTACCTCCACCCAGCAGCCAGCGGAGGAGGCATTGTTCCGCGCACAGACATAAATTACTGGACTGGTAAAGACGCTCCTTCACTGAAGCCTGACGTGTGGTGAGGTAAGATAGGGGCCTTGCGAAGTTCGTGAATGATGCTACTACGATTTTGTAAATCGAAATGACTTACGATTTACGAGGTGGTATGAACAATCTCTGCAGTTGAGCAAATATTTGCGTACTACTTGAGTCTCAGTCTCTCTCTCTCTCTCTCTCTCTCTCTCTCTCTCTCTCTCTCTCATTCACTTTCAATCGTGTTTGACAAGAACACCGCGTTACGTATACACACGTTTGAAGCAGACTATAATTTGCGTAAGAACACCAAATGAATAGACAGGTGTTACCAGTGGGAAATAGAACGTTCTACTTATAGGAACACTTGCACAACGAGCACACTGTTCGAAGCAAAGCCGAAGTTGGTCAAAACAGGTAAAATACGTCATTACGCTATGTCTGTTGACATTAGATTTATTAAACCCATTCAAATATGCATAAACTATTTAAACACTGCTGGTATCTCATATAAGACAAACTATCTTCCGTCTGTTGCACGAAAAATTACAGCCAAACATGACGCGTGTATTCACCATTACGTCAAAATTCTAAAGGTAACGTAGTCCTATCAGTTTATAACCATTTCTTTTTTACACGTCCTTTTCGCTCGTTGCCATATACCGATGATACTGTATATGTTATTGCCGGTCTACTAATCATGTCTGTGGTTCTACGGCGTAATAGGCCGTTCAACATTTTTTGCAACTAGATCGTCACTGATCTTAAGCTATCTCAATTTAACCATGCAAACTAGAAAGCTGTATGTGAAGATCACAGAATTTTAAGCATTCTCTCACATGGAAAATATTAACAGGACTAATAACCAGACGCATTAAGAACAGACTTGCAAGGTTGGTGTAAAGCACCGCTCTGTTCGTTAAGCCTCAAATACTACCACATTTGACAGAGTGCCCCAACCTGTCCACTTAAGACGATTTTTCTTACGAACAATTTTTTTTTTTTTTTTTTTTTTTTTTACCAGTTTAGCTGAGTACTGTAACGTTAACTGATGGGTTCGAACAGGGGGGATGCTACTGGATGTTCCGTCGTTGGTGCTGCTCGTGTCCTCAGTTTCCGTCTGCCTATCGAGTTTACTATCTTTGCCACTGAACACACTGCTATTCGTAAAGCCGTGGATCAGAATGAAACGTTACTGTGGCCCAAATTCTTGATCTGCTCTTATTCAGTCACTACCCTCCAGTACCTTTTAGCATACGTAAGACGTGCAGCCACTTCCTTGGCACGATCTCCGGACTTGGGTCGAACCGAGCACGATGGAACGAAAAGTGACTCGTGCCACTTGCCAACCAACAACTACTACGTGGACACGTCGAGCATGCGTAACCTATACCAGAAAGAGGGACAGTATTCGTCCTCTGTATGATGCACTGGAGGCCAGAGAGCGCCTGGGTTGCCACTAGATGGGTCGTTCGCGAACTAACGGGTCCAAAGGAACGGTCTTTCATAGTTCACTTCGGTCACAGATTTGTACTTACAGTCCCCGGGAACGGTAAACGGTCGGTCTCGTTCCCGCAAACGGCATGTCGGCCGGTCTCGTTCCAGCCTCGGTCCCGTTCCCATCGGTCTCGCTCGGGCGGACTCGTCCTCCTTCGCTTGGCCACTCGTCGCAGTTCCACTGCCGACTGCTCATTGTTCGTACAGTAACGAGTTGTTTTTCGTTTTGTTCGCTGCGCACGCCCATTCTAGACCTGTTTCAAACCTTTCTTGAACTCTGAACTTCAGGTTCTTTTCGTATTCTATTCAGCGTCCATGACTGGTAATTAAAATGTATTTCACAATTACGTTCCCGACGGAGGTTAGTAGTGTGTGTGTGTGTGTGTGTGTGTGTGTGTGTGTGTGTGTGTGTGTGTGTGTGTGTGTGTGTCCTTAGTATAATATAGGTTAAGGGAACCCGGAACCTAAAAATGATGAAATATTGGGTTTTCAGTTTATTGTGAAACAAAATACTACAGATCTACCTCTTTAAAATTACATATTAAACTTACTTGTAGCTCAGCTCCAAGCATGGAAAACATTTTCAATAATGTGCTGAAGAGGGCATGTCGCGACACTGAATTTCCGTGGATACATGTTCATTGAAAACATCGTTTTTCAAAACTTCTGGTCTTTCTAAAGACTTTATATTATGTTGGCAACACGATTTGATAGGCAATTGTTTTGTCTGCGTATTGTAGTCTTTGGGTGCTGTTGTTTACCTTGAGCATTTGGTGGTTGTTGCACGATTTGTTTTATTTCTATTGCATAACTGGAACTTATCAAATATGCCTCGATTTAGTAACAGTTTACAAGAGGTACACTAGAGGAACTGTGACAGTTTCTCCGACCTTCGGAAATGATCCTGAAAATAGTAAGGTTATTCCTGTCTCTAGCACAAGGAAGAAGTTGCATGGATCAACTGAAATATACTGCAGTTTATTGGAGAAGTGCAGTGAGGATAATGTGAACGAAATAATTAACATTTCATTGCTCTCAAAGCTGATGGAGAGTTCCGTATTGTGTAAGGAATGTTACAAATTGAGTATGTCACAAATGTCAAGCGACACGTAGGACTTGCAGCAGAAATCTGTCCCCATTGTACTAGTTGTCATTACAGTATTTCATTATGGAACTCACAATATGTAGAAAAAGGCCAAGGTGAAACTGACAGTGAGAAAAGCAAGTACTATGGTGTAAGTATTAGATGTGTTTATGCTCTAAGCTCAATCGGTAAGGGATACTCTGCTGGTTAAACGTTTTGCGGTGTAATGAATCTACCAACACCAACGAAATTCTCAAAATATAAGTCGGTTCTTGGATCCTGTGTTCAAGATATTGCCCAAGAATACATGAAAGAAGCAGTGGAGGAGGCTGTGGCGGTGAATGAAGAAATTCCAGATGTTCAGAATCCTCGGGACCTGACTGTCGCACTACATGGTACGTGGCAGAAGCGCGGGCTCACTTCACATAATGGCGTAATAACGGCAACAACTGCTGATACTACAAAACTTATAGATCTTGTAATGAAGTCCAAGCTCTGTAGGTGTCCTAAAAGAGTGAAGGATGAGCATGCAGAAAACTGTCCAATGAATTACAGTGGGTATAGTGGGGCCATGGAAGTTTCCGGTGTGAGCGACATTTTCAGTCGCTCTCTTCTGTGGTAAAAGGTCAAATACCTACGGTTCCTGGGTGATTCCAAGTCTTTTGCTGCTGTATCTGAGCTGAAACCTTCTGGGCCGGCCGGAGTGGCCGAGCGGTTGCAGGCGCTACAGTCTGGAACCGCGCGATCGCCACGGTCGCAGGTTCGAATCCTACCTCGGGCATGGATGTGTGTGTGTCCTTAGGTTAGTTAGGTTCCAGTACTTCTAAGTTCTAGGGGACTGTTGACCTCAGAAGTTACGTCCCATAGTGCTCAGAGCCATTTGAACCATTTGAAACCTTCCGGAAATGTTACCATTACTAAGCAGGAGTGCATAGGTCACGTTCAGAAACGTATGGGAACAAGGCTGCGTCGACTGAAGACCACAATGAAAGGCCAAGTACTCAGTGATGGAAAACATTTGGGTGGAGCTAAAAGATTGACAGACGAGGTAATCAACAGATTGCAGAGAGACTATGGACTGGCAATAAGACAAAATGCTCAGTGTTGATGCAATGGAAAAAGCTGTAATGGCACTTCACTACCACACCTTATCGACTGACGAGGAACCACTACATGGACTATGCCCACAGGGACTCAATTCTTGGTGCAAGTACAACGAATGTCAGGGATCTGAACGTGTATACAAGCATCGTCACAGTCTACCAGAAACTGTCATGAAGGCTATAAAACCAATGTTCAGAGATTTTTCTGCAACTGAACTTTTTAAGAAATGTCTCCATGTACGTACACAAAATCAAAATGAGAGTGTTATTAATGTAATTTGGACCACAATCCCAAAAATGTGTTCGTGGAACTTTATACTGTTAATTTTGGAGTATATGATGCCATTGCTACGTACAACAAAGGTAACATTATAGAGTGCAATGTGCTGCAGAAGTTGGATGTGATGCCCGGAAAGTACATGGTGAGTGCAAAGATGTCGATAGACAATGAGAGGAAATGTGATGCCGAAAAGAAAGAAAAGGAGCGCGAGAGGCAAGCCAGACAAAGAATGAAAGGTGTGAAAAGAAGGCTAGATGGGAAGATGTCTAGTGACAGTGAAAACCCTGTTATGGTGCTGGACTCCACTAAAATGTTAATGAAACATTGAAACTCGTTTTCCACAAGTTCACTTTTTTGCCATTTAAGAAACATTTTCTGCTAAACTATTAAAGATAAAGACTTAAAATTTTCAAGGAATGTAAACAGTGCCAATATACACCTTGTTTCATAGCCTTTTTGTGATACATAATTGATATGATTTTATTTCAAAGATACTATGCCAAAAAATAAATTATTTTCAGTAACAAAATAATTGTCTTCCCAAAAAACACCAACAAATTAAAATCCATATCGTACATGGTATTAAACATGTATGATATTATACTGCAAAAGTTTCATCACTCTGGCGTTAATAGTTCATCACACACACACACACACACACACACACACACACACACACACACACACACCTACGTAAATTATTTAAAAATTAAGTAGTACGTAATACACCTTTTCAGGTAAGAAAACGGCATATCAGCTTATTTCACTATTTAGATAAACAGCAGAAGAAATACTTCTAAAAATGCAACAATTTTTGTTGTTACACACGCAAAGTAAGTAGGCACGGCACACACGAATGGCTATTTCTCGTCTTCTTTAGATCCAAGGTAAAAGAGCATGCATGTTCATTGTTACAGAAGGTAGACCAACTTAGAACCGAATGAAGTCCGCGTTCCATAATCAAGTGTCTGGTGTCACATTCTGTGAACAGAATAACTTCTACAATATTATTCCAGTGGTATAGGGTGTCAAACGAAAAATCGGCCTTGAGTACTAGACTGCTTATTGTCGCCTATCAATCGTCATCTATTGTTTCGAAGTTGTTGTTTGCATTAGCTTATTTGTTATTTCTTCACTGCCTAATTATTACACATTTACCTGTTCTGCTCGTAGCGGTCAATAAATCGTGCGTAATTGGCGGACAGTCAGTATTCAGTGCCGGTTTTTCGTGCGCCACGTTATATTATTTCATTGCGATCAGCCAGATAACTCCACAGTTGGCTAAACGAGATGTTTTCGCAGAATGACGAAAATTACAAGTGTGTGAGAATTCTGTTATAAATAAGAAGTCTGTACTCCAGGGCGGAGGCGAGTGCCTCGCCTCATGTCGGCGCCTTCCATCTTCAGTCACCTGTGCTACTAATTTTCGATTTTTCATAAGAACCGTATACCAAGCACAAATGAACGGTGAACGAGTAAAAATGAAAGGCTCCTAAAAAAGAGCGGTCACCAGTGAACCAGTTTCCAAGGATGAATGAGTTTGCCAATCGCTAGTTCCCACCTGTCGACGCTACATAGCGTACTAATATGGGTGTTTCAGCATGGGTCGATACCTGGGTACCTCACAACCGCTTGAAATATCGGTTTGTACTCCATATGCGCAGTTTAAGCAATAAATCTGGAGTGAATTGGAAACCTTTAAAAGGTGTACCAATTTTTACGGCAGTGTATATCAGCAGGTTATGTTCTTTTTTTCTGCCTGTAATTCATTTGAGAGGCGATACACGTCATGTTACATCTACATCTACATCCGTACTCCGCAAGCCACCTGACGGTGTGTGGCGGAGAGAATGTAGATAAAGATAAAATGGGAGACACGATACTGCGTGAAGAGTTTGATAGAGCACTGAAACACCTGAGTCGAAACAAGGCCCCGGGAGGAAATAACATTCCATTAGAACTACTGACAGCCTTGGGAGAGCCAGTCCAGAGAAAACTCTACCATCTGGTGAGGAAGATGTATAAAAATACTAACGCGAATCCTTTACAGACGATGGAAAAATTGGTAGAAGCCGTCCTCGGGGAAGATCAGTTTGGATTCCATAGGCAATACTGACCCTACGACTTATTTTAGATGCTAGATTAAGAAAAGGCAAACCTACGTTAGTAGCATTTGTAGACTTAGAGAAAGCGTTTGACAATGTTGACTGGAATACTCTTTCAAATTCTGAACGTGGCAGGGGTAAAACACAGGGTGCGAAAGGCTATTTACAATTTGTACAGAAACCAGATGGGAGTAATAAGAGTCGAGGGACATGAAAGGGAAGCAGTGGTTGGGAAGGGAGTGAGACACGGTTGTAGCCTCTCCCCGATGTTATTGAATCTGTATATTGAGCAAGCAGTAAAGGAAACAAAAGAAAAATTTGGAGTAGGTATTAAAACGCATGGAGAAGAAATAAAAACTCAGGTTCGCCAATGACATTGTAATTGTGTCAGAGGCAGCAAAGGACTTGGAAGAGCAGTTGAACGGAATGGATAGTGTCTTGAAAGGAGGATATAAGATGAACATCAACAAAAGCAAAATGAGAATAATGGAATGTAGTCGAATTAAGTCGGGTGATGCTGAGGGAATTAGATTAGGAAATGAGACACTTAAAGTAATAAAGGAGTTCTGCTATTTGGGGAGCAAAATAACTGATGATGGTCGAAGTAGAGAGGATATAAAATGTAGACTGGCAATGGCAAGGAAAGCGTTTCTGAAGAAGAGAAATTTGTTAACATCGAGTATAGATTTGTCAGGAAGTCGTTTCTGAAAGTATTTATATGGAGCGTAGCCATGTATGGAAGTGAAACGTGGACGATAAATAGTTTGGACAAGAAGAGAATAGAAGCTTTCGAAATGTGGTGCTACAGAAGACTGCTGAAGATTAGATGGGTAGATCACGTAACTAATGAGGTATTGAATAGGATTGGGGAGAAGATGAGTTCGTGGCACAACTTCACTAGAAGAAGGGATCGGTTGGTAGGACATGTTCTGAGGCATCAAGGGATCACAAAGTGAGCAGATGGATACCAAGAGACGAATACACTAAGCAGGTTAGAAGGATGTAGGCTGCTTAGGTACTGGGAGATGAAGCAGCTTGCAGAGGATAGAGTAGCATGGAGAGCAGCATCTAACCAGTTTCAGGACTGAAGACCACAACACCACACAGCCGGTATCACAACAGTAGGCACTAATGTGGTGAAGGGATGACTAGTGCTGATCATACACTTGCACAGCACAGCACACGTCGCGTCGCCTCGGCTCAGGTCAGCTTCCTGCTGGTTGGCTGGCCGGCAGCCGTCGTAAAGCGGAGCCCCGCTGCTGGCAGACGTGAGGCGACGCCACAAGAGGGCAGCAGCCATTGTCTGCCAGCCGCTGTCTGGCTGCGTGGGCGGCGCGCCGCCGCCTCACCTCTGCTGATTTACGGCGCCAGGGCGCGTCGACGTGCGCGCGGGTGGCGGCCGCTGGTCTGTTCACGGGCTGAGCTGGCGCGGCCGGCCTCGTATGGGAGCTGTCCGTGTAGTCCGCCACGACACGATGGCAGGGGGAGGGAGGGAGGGCGGCGGACAGCCCCACTTCGTGGGCGAGGTGCTCGACTATTTCCTTTTTTTCACCTTTCTAACAGCATGTACAGCAAATATCCTCCGTTCAGGAACTAGTTACTGCGTAGTGGTGTACATTTTTCTAAACATTTACAAAATTGAATCCCCGACCTCAGTCACGGGATACCATCCAAGGTCTTGTCTATCCCTCTACATCCGTCCATAATTGCGAAGGTCTCGCCAGTGCATGATTTTGTGCACGAAGTAGCCTCAACCACTCCGGTCATCTGGAACACCCTCCAGGACCAGGCAGTGCTCTCAGACAGGTCGGAGCGGCAATTAGCGGTGCAAGACATCTGGCCTGGGGCACTGCATGTGGACATAGAGACATGAGCGCGTGGTATGTGAGTGTGTTTCAGCGACCCCATCACGTAGAAAAATCAACGAATATTGAAGGTATCTAATTTTATGTAAAAGTTCTCGCGTATACCTTACAGTCTCACAAAAGATTCGATGGAATTCATGTCGGGCGAACTTGGTGGCCAAACCAAGCGCTCGATTTGTCCAGGATGTTCTTCAGACTAGTGACATCGAAAGTATCATAGATCAGTTATTTTTATAAGTGACAGAATCTAAGTATCACAGATAAAATTGTTCCAAAACAATTATCCAACAAACCTGCATTTGACTGCGTCTGCGAACGTGTTTCTTGCACTCCTCCATTTTGCCGGTAATAACAGGTTTTTGACTCAGCAGTTGAGTTTGAGAATGTTGCCTGATGTTTACTTAATGAAATTATATTTTGTCTTCAATAATGCCAGTTGTGCAATGGCATAAAATTAGTTATTTGAAACAAATTTGCTGTGATAACTTTAGTTATACGAAAATAGATTTCAAACCATGAACTGCACATATATATTGCATAGAGGCATCATTTTCTTCACGTTGTTTCATTGGTAGATAACTTTACTACTCATTTTCATATTCAGGACAAGCAAAACCGTGGGCATAAAAATCCTAACTCTGAACATTATCTAATAAAAACAATTTTGAAATCATTGTATAGCTTCTCCCATTAACGTGCTAAAGTTTGCTCAGGTGAAAAGTCCGCAACGTATACCGTGAGGCGCGTGGCCGCCACGCAGCGTCAACACTAGACTGGGAAGAGGTGACCGCACGTGAAAACCGAATAAGGAATGACCCGATGGTAGAAGGCAGCCGTGCACGAAAACAAGCGACCCAAGCGACCGTCATATTACAAGCGCAAGTAAAGCCTCTAGTGGAACTTGACTAGCCCGAACGTTAAAAACTGGCGAATGCGTAATGTATAACTGAATAGAAGATGGTAAAATGTGCATTATCAAAGAAAAAAAGAGAAAGTTGTGTACTTGGTCATAAATAGGGAAGTACCCAACCATCTGTTAAAAGCAATACAAAAGGTAAAACTTAAAAATACAAAAAAGCTGCAAATACGATTAAAATAAACGTAACTACATCAAGTATCGACAAAGGAAGAATAATAACATTTAGGGGATTAAAATTACATATAAGAAAGAAAAATGCAATTTCTTTGAGAGGAATATTGGTAAAGTTTCACCGCTGTTTCAAAGAGAAATAATTACCAAACGTGCTACAGCGCGATTTGCTTGTTAAGGGTAGTTGAAGAGTTTTTATTTAAGCTGTGAATAATTTCAATTTCCTCCAATAAATTACAGACGCAGTCATTTATTATGACAATGAAAGGTACTCAAATTGCTATTTAGGCCACCAATACAGCGCGCATTAGCTCTGAAATGACTAGTTAAAGTAGACTCAGAATTATTTAGGCCCTGATGTTCCTATTCAACGATGTTAAAAAACGAGCTCAGTCTGACCGATGCATTGGCAATCCTTACACTACCCACGTAGTGATTGTAGGTCCAAGATTCATGGTGCTCGTTTTGAAAATCAATTCTGTTTATCACAGTGAAAACAAGGGTGTCGCACTTGATAGCCACAAAATACCGTTTTTTTTGTTTTTTAATACCAAATCCAACTGTATAAACCCCACATTTACTCGTCGACAGTGGATCCCTACCTATTATTACAACAAATAAGTGTTAGGACTCATACAGTCACTTACTGCAGCTTCTTCTTCTACATCTACATGACTACTCTGCAATTCACATTTAAGTGCTTGGCAGAGGGTTCATCGAACCACAATCATACTATCCCTCTACTATTCCACTCCCGAACAGCGAGCGGGAAAAACGAACACCTAAACCTTTCTGTTCGAGCTCTGATTTCTCGTATTTTATTTTGACGATCATTCCTACCTATGTAGGTTGGGCTCAACAAAATATTTTCGCATTCGGAAGAGAAAGTTGGTGACTGAAATTTCGTAAAAAGGTCTCGCCGCGACGAAAAACGTCTATGCTGTAATGACTTCCATCCCAACTCGTATCATATCTGCCACACTCTCTCCCCTATAACGCGATAATACAAAACGAGCTGCCCTTCTTTGCACCCTTTCGATGTCCTCCGTCAGTCCCACCTGGTAAGGATCCCACAGCGCGCAGCAATATTCTAACAGAGGACGAACGAGTGTAGTGTAAGCTGTCTCTTTAGTGGACTTGTTGCATCTTCTAAGTGTCCTGCCAATGAAACGCAACCTTTGGCTCGCCTTCCCGACAATATTATCTATGTGGTCCTTCCAACTGAAGTTGTTCGTAATTTTAACACCCAGGTACTTAGTTGACTTGACAGCCTTGAGAATTGTACCCTAAATCGCTTTGCAACTGATACTGGTCTTCGGATGACCTTACTAAACGGTAAATTACAGCATCATCTGCGAACAGTCTAAGAGAACTGCTCAGATTGTCACCCAGGTCATTTATATAGATCAGGAACAGTAGAGGTCCCAGGACGCTTCCCTGGGGAACACCTGATATCACTTCAGTTTTACTCGATGATTTGCCGTCTATTACTACGAACTGCGACCTTCCTGACAGGAAATCACGAATCCAGTCGCACAACTGAGACGATACCCCATAGCTCCGCAGCTTGATTAGAAGTCGCTTGTGAGGAACGGTGTCAAAAGCTTTCCGGAAATCTAGAAATACGGAATCAACTTGAGATCCCCTGTCGATAGCGGCCAGTCCTGTACACCTGAAGATGGCGGCCTTGTAATTGCCTAACACCGGTCGTGATTATGAACCAATAAAGCTATTTACAACTGAACGGGTTAATTATGTGTGTGCACTGTGCTCAGTTGCGGATCTTCTTCTAACCAAATATTATGCAATAAACTGAGTCCTTAATATCTTCCTGGAAGAATCAACGCCATTATGGGCTTAAAATGAAAATCCCCTGGAAAAAAAAGACCATAGTAAGAAACACAACGGGGCACCTAGACTAGGCATATGGCTACTGATGGGAAGTCCTCCAGATTTGTTTTTGTTTGGTTCAAGGCGGGTGGTGGTTTCACGGCATTGTGTTCCTAATTTCGGCTTTGTGAGCACATTGCATATTTTGAATTGCATTGTGAATATACTGTTCGGTCGCATCCGTAATAATGGACGGAGGAAAATGATTCTATATTTGTTTCTTTTTCTCATAAAACAGAAGCAAGTCTTGTCGCATGGTATCCTGTGGACTTAGGTAAATTTTTTTACAGCTTACGAATCAATGCGATGCACACAAGGTCGTTCTAGGGAACGCAATGCGATGAAACCAGCTTCTTTGTCATGTCAGGACACATGAATTTCACGTTTTGAAATTTGCAAAGTGCAGCTCTTACTACCACTTGATAATGGCCAACGGCTGAAACTACAATACTGACGTTTGCAAATAATTAATTTTACAGGTAAAAAGAGGACGGCGATGTCGTTGACAAATTTACTTGGCTGTGAGACCCAGAAAGAGAATTTCGCAAAGTACACACGCCACCAGACAAACAGTTGCACGAAGACCTGAATAATACGCAGCAGCAACTAAGCTAGCACGAAGAAAAATCGGAAGTCAGTGCACACGCACAGCCGATTCGTGAACGATCGGTGACCCATAACGCGTCGTTCAGTAGGACGACCGATCGACCGACCGACCGACAAGACCGTGGTCCGGCTCAAGTGTTGCGTGGCGGCAATGGTCGGGCGAACAAGGTCGACGCAAACCTCACAGCTCCAACCCGACTGCATTAGTGCCGCATTCCAACTAACTGCCAGACCCGAACTCACAACCCGAACTCCCTTAAGACAGACAACGGGCGGGAGGTAATAGCAGTCGAACAAAGATAATAGGATAGGGGATATGTCGATGCGCGCTGCTAGTGTCGCTGATGGTCAGGCAAAGCAGCAACTCAGCGACAGTAGTAATTTAAATAAACGCAGTGAGGTGGAAGTACGTTAAAAACAGGGTGTAAAATAAATGATGGCCGAAACCCGAGCCACGCTCGGCTCAACACGCACAAAGGAGTGTACCTATTGAGATTTTTAAAAATTCAAGAGTAGGCTACATAGCTGACACCTGAGAACAGATCGAAGGCAGCTCATGACTGTCGGAAACAAATGTATTACTTTTAGATGACTGGGTAAAAATAATTAAAAAAACAGGGGAAATACACGAATTTGTTTGCAGATGATACAGCGACATAATCGTATGGTTACACAATGGTCTGCAAGTGTCTAGATACAGCCCTACATATAAGGGGAAGTCATTTGGAAACAAGACAATTGGGAAAAAATAAACTTTATTTCAAAATAATCGGCACAACTGTTGATAAAAAGTTTACATACTTTTTTCCTAGTCGTTTTCATTTGACTGGCCGCTTACACAAGCGTCACCTCCTCCTTGCGTTGTCAATGGTGCCATACTGAAGCCCTCTGTGGGAAGACACGGTCACATGTAAGGGCTACAATCTGTTACGATAATTTTGCAGTTCGTTTTATTCCTCGATGCGATTATATTAACGATAATATATAGTGGGAAATTATTAAATCAGTTTTCTTGGTGTCTTACACATAACTAGCTGGTGGTGGTACTGCCAACACGAAAGGAATCGGTGATTATGAGTAAATAGTGATATTACCTTCATAAACAATTTGGGTGACCATTAGTGCCTATCCTGTGGAAGTGAGCGGGGAAGTCCCAGTGATGGAAGCCTGTCCTTACCATTAGCGTTAGGATGGTCTACTCCACCACATATCCAACGGGTAAACGATAACCCTGTGAGTGAGGGAGAGCGAGCACACTGCACATGGTAATACCGGTGACCTCTGTTTAAATTACTGTATTCCCACAGTAAAACTTTTCTTTTGCGAATTTCATATCACAAACTTCAAGCTTCGGTTTGTTGCAGTTAACCTCCGATGCCGTAGTCGTTACTCATGAAATCGCTAACATAGACCTATCGGGTTATTAAGTTACGCAAACGGGAGAGCCAGTTTTGCCTCAATTTCCAAATGACAAGGAAACTGCAAATGTGGAGCTTAACTTCAACACAGTTGGCTGGAGATCAGATAGTTATGTAGAGCTAAGCGTACTTTAACCTGCTATCGCACTGGCTGAAATTAAACCTGAGAAACTTTTGAATCTAATTTATCCTTCACAACAGAGAACCTCACTGACGCAGGTTGTTCGTTAGAAATTCGGTACTTGGCCTCGCGCATACTTACACCTGTCTATACAATATGCAGTTAAGGCACTTAACTCCCAGAAACTGAGTTACAGAAGCGCTTCCAACCGTGAAACTTAACGCGACGTGTAAGCAGCGGAATCTCCCCTGTAAAATTGCCTACAAAACTCTGCTCTGCACACTCTCCACGCGATAAAGATAACACTTTCGACCGCATGTACTTCAGAACTGTCCAAGCCAGTGCTAGAAGAAGCTATGTTCTGCAATAAACGGTTAGAGACGAATATTCTGGTGCCGTAACCATTGAGTACACGACGCTGTCGCGTCCAGGCTACGAACGAGCCAACAACGGAACTTCTGAATTTATTCTAAATGAGAGGGGGGGGGGGGGGGGGGCCTGAGCGGGGACAGGGCGCTACCGAACCCAGTCCCAGTATCGCATGTAGGCAAGTGCACGTGACGTTGGCGCTGTATCTGACGTTGATTCTTTGACACCCAGTGTAAGCACACAACTGTATTATTTAGCCGTAGAATACTGTAAGAAGGTTGACATTTAACAATGGTGCTGTACGTAACTTCCTTCTTTCTAGACCTAAGCAACGCATCAGTAGACTCGTAATGCTGTGCTGAAGCGGGTCAAAGTCTTGCAGAAAGCACGAAAGTCACGTGAGATGATTAAAAATTAATCACTGTCTGAATTACGTTAAGGAGGAAGGATAACATAGGAGAAGAAAAAGTAACATTAAATAAATCAGAAACAAAGGTTTCTGGCTTGTGCCAAAACGCGGCAGTCCAAAGATCTAGTTTCAAGCAGGCCATGATCTACGTGTAAACCTCGACTGACTTCGCTATAAAGTAAGATCACTGTTGATGAATGGATCTAAACATAAGTAGCGTAAGAAGTGAAAAGCCGTGCCTTCAGTAAACTTAGTCTGGAGAATCGCTGAGAGTAGAGGATTAACGGCTCACAACTGGTGAAGGAAAGACTGTCTTGAGATGCGGCGCAGACAGAACATCACATCGACAGATGAGACGAGAGATGACAACGTTTCTCCAGAAAATAAATTTGTGGGAGTATATGTTTGAGGAATAATTTTGTGTACTGTTGAACACTAGGTTGAGACGAGAGAGATGTCATTGAAAAAGAACAAGCGGAAGTATGTGATTGCGGTCCGTGAATCATAGTAGGAGTGTGTAAGGTCTACAGAGAACTGATGATCAAGACGGCAAGACGTGAAGAAGAGAGATTGAGTGCTAGTTCCATTGCTGCCAAACTTCTCGGATGGAACAATAAAGGACGAATAACTGTCAAGATTGAAGCGAAGCACGTTTTATTAAGATGAGGCTTAAAGGTTAATTGCTAATACTACTCTTGGATGCTTGTCTTAGCTCCATCACTCAATGTAATTACCTACGTAACATGACACGTATGAAATGTAATCCCTGCCTGCCTTCGAGACAGCTTCATTATAGTCATGTGTGGAAGTATGCCTTGCAAACTGTTCAGAGAATCCTTTGCTACAACAGTATTGGAACTGCATTACGCATATGACAGCACGACCACTCTCGTGGTTATCCCATTCACCCTGACTGAAAATCTTTGTCAATCTGCTGATTCGACCCGTTGTGTTGCCATTCATGAACAGAATTCCAAGTGGTATTTTCCAACATAACGCTTGCCTACATTCCGCTGTAACCCAACATGCTCCAAGGTGTTGACATGTTGCCTTGGCTTGCTCGATCACGATATCTCTTCCCAGTCCTGCACATTTGCGACGTAATCGGACGACAATTTTATTGTCATCCACAAACAGCATTAAGAGTCCCTATATTGATAAGAGTGCAACAGGCATGGAACTCTAGCCCACAGACAGACATCTGGCACTTGCTCACACAATGCTTGCACGTTGGCTTGCTTACGTTCAACATTCTGGCGGTTACACCGCCGTTTCACATTTCCAATTGCTTATCTCGCGCGTGCATTAACCGGTGACATTACTGTGTTAATCACTTACATGCGTTACCTAGACAAATGTAGTTACGAAATTTCATTACTCCAATGTTTTCTTTTCCGTAAGTGCAGTTCAAAATTATTACTACGCTTTTGTGTAAGGGACAGCTGGGAACAGAAGGAAGTGCGTGACTGGCAGCCGCTTTTAGCGAGTGGTGCGTCCAGGGTGGCAGAGTTCCCACGGCCGTGGGAATGTCCGGAGGGAAGAGTGCTGCCGGCTAAGAGCAGGTGGTTAAAGCGAGCAGAGCGACGACCCCGCAGCGACCAAGGCCGCCGCCCTGCCTTGTCGCGCCTAATCGCTTTCCCCTGTCCCTACTCTCTTGCCACTGCACTCGCATCCTGTCTTCTGAGCTCACAGAAATCATACCGTCTGCTTCTTCTTCGAAAGAACGTCACTGTATACTGGGGGGCGGAATTTCCCGATCACTTTCCCTTCCCTACACATATAGGTAGATAGACAGCATATTTTGCAAAGTACAGGTAAAAGGTACATCCCACTGTACCACCTACTGAAATATCTTCTTGTTCCATTCCCGTGCGGAGCGCGGAGAAAATGACAAATATTATAGTGCGCACAAATTGTTGTTGTGGTCTTCAGTCCTGAGACTGGTTTGATGCACCTCTCCATGCTACTGTATCCTGTGCACACTTCATCTCCCAGTACCTACTGCAACCTACAACCTTCTGAATCTGCTTGGTGTATTCATCTCTTGGTCTCCCTCTACGATTTTTACCCTCCACGCTGCCCTCCAATGCTAAATTTGTGATCCCTTGATGCCTCAAAACATGTCCTACCAACCGATCCCTTCTTCTAGTCAAGTTGTGCCACAAACTTCTCTTCTCCCCAATCCTATTCAATACCTCCTCATTAGTTACGTGATCTACCCATCTAATCTTCAGCAGTCTTCTGTAGCACCACATTTCGAAAGCTTCTATTCTCTTCTTGTCCAAACTAGTTATCGTCCATACAAATACTTTCAGAAAAGACTTCCTGACACTTAAATCTATACTCGATGTTAACAAATTTCTCTTCTTCAGAAACGCTTTCCTTGCCATTGCCAGTCTACATTTTATATCCTCTCTACTTCGACCATCATCAGTTATTTTGCTCCCCAAATAGCAAAACTCCTTTACTACTTTAAGTGTCTCATTTCCTAATCTAATTCCCTCAGCATCACCCGACTTAATTCGACTACATTCCATTATTCTCATTTTGCTTTTGTTGATGTTCATCTTATATCCTCCTTTCAAGACACTATCCATTCCGTTCAACTGCTCTTCCAAGTCCTTTGCTGCCTCTGACACAATTACAATGTCATTGGCGAACCTGAGTTTTTATTTCTTCTCCATGCGTTTTAATACCTACTCCAAATTTTTCTTTTGTTTCCTTTACTGCTTGCTCAATATACAGATTGAATAACATCGGGGAGAGGCTACAACCGTGTCTCACTCCCTTCCCAACCACTGCTTCCCTTTCATGTCCCTCGACTCTTATTACTCCCATCTGGTTTCTGTACAAATTGTAAATAGCCTTTCGCTCCCTGTATTTTACCCCTGCCAACTTTAGAATTGGAAAGAGAGTATTCCAGTCAACATTGTCAAAAGCATTCTCTAAGTCTACAAATGCTAGAAACGTAGGTTTGCCCTTCCTTAATCTAGCTTCCAAGATAAGTCGTAGGGTCAGTATTGCCTCACATGTTCCAACATTTCTACGGAATCCAAACTGATCTTCCCCGAGGTCGGCTTCTACCAGTTTTTCCATTCGTCTGTAAAGAATTCGCATTAATATTTTGCAGCTGTGACTTATTAAACTGATAGTTCGGTAATTTTCACATGTCAGCACCTGCTTTCTTTGGGATTGGAATTATTATATTCTTCTTGAAGTCTGAGGGTGTTCTACCTGTCTCATACATCTTGCTCACCAGCTGGTAGAGTTTTGTCAGGACTGGCTCTCCCAAGGCCGTCAGTAGTTGTAATGGAATGTTGTCTACTCCGGGGGCCTTGTTTCGACTCAGGTCTTTCAGTGCTCTGTCAAACTCTTGACGCAGTATCTTACCTCCCATTTCGTCTTCATCTACATCCTCTTCCATTTCCGTAATATTGTCCTCAAGTACATCGCCCTTGTATAAACCCTCTATATACTCCTTCCACCATTCTGCCTTCCCTTCTTTGCTTAGAACTGGGTTGCCATCTGAGCTCTTGATATTCATACATGTGGTTCTCTTCTCTCCAAAGGTCTCTTTAATTTTCCTGTAGGCAGTATCTATCTTACCCCTAGTGAGATAAGCTTCTACAGCCTTACATTTGTCCTCTAACCATCACTGCTTAGCCATTTTGCACTTCCTGTCGATCTCATTTTTGAGACGTTTGTATTCCTTTTTGCCTGCTTCATTTACTGCATTTTTATATTTTCTCCTTCCATCAATTAAATTCAATATTTCTTCTGTTACCCAAGGAGTTCTACTAGCACTCGTCTTTTTACCTACTTGATCCTCTGCTGCCTTCACTACTTCATCCCTCAGAGCTACCCATTCTTCTTCTACTGTATTTCTTTCCCCCATTCCTGTCAACTGTTCCCTTATGCTCTCCCTGAAACTCTGTACAACCTCTGGTTCTTTCAGTTTATCCAGGTACCATCTCCTTAAATGCCCACCTTTTAGGAATTTCTTCAGTTTTAATCTAAAGTTCATAACCGATAGATTGTGGTCAGAGACCACATCTGCCCCTGGAGATGTCTTACAATTTAAAACCTGGTTCCTAAATCTCTGTCTTACCATTATATAATCAATATGATACCTTTTAGTATCTCCAGGATTCTTCCATGTATACAACCTTCTTTTATGATTATTGAACCAAGTGTTAACTATGATTAAGTGGTTCTCCGTGCAAAATTCTACCAGTATTGCAATGAAGCACATTTTATTACTGTTTTAGACCACTGAAATTGCTTAGATCTGTTTGCCAACATAAGAGTGGTTTTCTAGCAGTTTCTCTCTTCTAAAAGATGAATAACAAGAGACAGTTAAATTAGCTGAACCAACATAGCGAATATTCTTAGCGCTTAGTTGTTATGGGCATAAGGTTGTGGTGTCGGACGTGTTCATAGTATCTGATTTCGATAGGGTACTGACGAAGTCTCTCTAGCCACTGAGGTGCAATCGAGCGTTACTAGAGAGGAAATTTAAGGTACAGAAACATGTCTTAAACCGCGGCCTAACGCCCATGAAGATAAAATTGCAAAAAAAATGTAAATACTAGCAATGAAAGCATGCATTATTCCTAGGCAAACTGAGTGCTTTAATCGGGATAAGACTTTCGCTCGTGGATTAGGTTTAAGTCTCTTGTATCGTACCAAATACTGTCACCCCATTTTACGTGTCCTTACATCTCTTCTTCGTAGTGGTAAACACAGCCGTAAATTTCTTTCATAAAGGCAATATTTCTTCTTAGAATTAAGGCGGAATTGTTCCACTCCCATCTCGTACACCGGTCGCGTTATAGGTTTTGTAAGATGAGAAGGATGTCCTGTGTAGTCCATACCCTATGTGTGTTCCTACGAAATGTGGTGTCGACGTACTCGACGTCAAGATAGTTTGTTAGAACCTTAAGGCAGAAAGATTTCGTTTCTTTCGTGACCTACTCCTCAGCAATCTCTTGGTCTGAGACACGCCATTCCTGCGCTGTGTGTTTTATTTCGAGTTCCATTTTATGAGTACCCAGCATTGACGCCCTCACGAACTTCCACATTGATCTGTTTCACGCAATTCTTTATTACTGTGTAGCCTAGTTCTCAACTAAAATAGCTGGAGCATGATACTTGTTCTAAATTATGTTGTCCATAGCGTTCTTGGTGGGACAGAAGCTTCACCGCAAAACTGTCATTTCAGTCCTAGTTCTAAAAATCTCAGTATTGTATTGCTTACAAAACTCGAGTATAGTGTGCGCGTTGTAAGGCACTTTGGATAGACTGTCTTAATAGCGCAACGAAAAAAATGTTTTAGATGCTCTTATTCTGATAATTTTGTATGTTTGTGTACACATTGCTTCCAATTTGTGGACAATATCTGTAATGTATAAGCTAAAAATGATTTTGGTATAGTGTTGTACTAATAATCGGACAAGACGGGGAACTAAGGACTATGGGCAGCTTATGCAAATGAAGAAAGCTAGCAGTACGTGAATACTGGTGGCGGAGTAGAAGATGGCGAGAGTGAAAGTGTCCTGCAATAGTAAGTTCTGCTAAAAGATTACGTAAACGGAGAGGCAGTAAAGCCTGTCACACAAAGGGAGCGAGAAGTGCTTCTGCTTCTCTCCACCATTAGCAGCGAAGCGTTAATTCCCACCACACAAGCTGTATAGGCGGACTGCGCTGTACTGGTGCGGCGTAGGAAGCCCGTATAAGCCCTCACTAGGGATTCTCTCGTCTAAATGTTGACGCGGAAGACAGCCTCGGGGTTAAAGTTTCCACCGTTAAGCCCTTTCTGCTCTCCGGCAGACTACAAACCGTAAATTGCGCACGTCTGATTCATTCGTAGATGCGCCGCAAGCCGACATTATTCACTGTAATTGATTCAAAGCTTCCGAAGGATAATTCTGGGTTTCATTCATTCATTCATTCATTCATTCATTCATTCATTCATTCATTTTAAACTTGTTCGTTACAATTGAGTTACATCGGTCCTGTGCAGTGAGCATGTGAATATTTCATTTGGCACACTGTGACAGTGTTAACTGCAAGTGCTTATTCAGTTACAGAGCCTAGAACTAAAAGCATAATTAATACAATCTGAATAGTGTCATTCCACTGAAAACAAATGTTTTGTTTATCGTTTACTAACAAGGACTTCACTCACTAATATATTTCATTCGAAATGATCAAAGAATGAGCACAACTTAACATGAATACTCGTGTGGTGCCTAGAAGTTCCTGTTGCATTGCCATTCCTGGATCAGGCCACGAACTAGGCTAGGTAAAGTCTTTCCGCAGCACCACCAACTTGAACCAAAAATTCGAGAATATCAGGCAGGATTCTCACCAGCTCATTCGTAAACAGAGCAAATCTTGAACTAGCTAACAAATTAGAATTTGCAGCAAAAATTTACACCCCATATTTCAGAAAACCTATGACACAGTTGACCGCGATTCATTCTTCCAAATATTGGAAGGATAAGGTACAGATACAAAAATATTTGCAATCGTAAAACAGTTAACGACAGTCCAAGTTTAAATTTATGGAGGAACTCTCAGATCTTTCAGAAATCAAAACGGCAATAAGACAAGAAGATGGGCAGTGTCCATTGCTTTTTCAAATATATCCTTGAGAAAGTAATGAAAGAAATCCGCAAACAGAAGTCACTTCTCAAAATTAACCAGTCACATTTGGCAATGGCAAGTTATCTATAGATTGTCTAGCATTTGCATACTGTTTGGTTCTATCCACACACAATATTTCATCAGCCTTAAATCAGACAGGACTCTCGAAAGAAACTCCAGGTTAAGTCGGTCTCCAGATCTTTCGGAAAGACAGAATACGTGACCTGCAACAAAGACAAAAATTCGTATAGGTCCAATGGGGCAAAATAAAATGATTAACATAATTTAAACAACTCAGTGAAATCATTTCAGCAAAACTGAATCCAAGCGAAATCAAACGATATTAGATGCCAAAAAATGGACATAGCATATCCACTTACCCAAATACCTCCAATAAGAAACGTATCTGCGAGCGCACACATGAAAGACATTGCATTGCAGTAATTAAATCAGAATGCCTGTATGAATCGCGAACTCTAATTCTAAATAGGGAAGCAAACATTGAAACAATCGAGAAAAGCGAACGCAAAGTCAGAAGACAAATTCTAGGCCCAAAACTTGTAGACGAACAATACACAAATATCCTTGGTGACATTAGGAAACGCAGGTGAAGATTATGCACACACACTAACAGAATTAACCCAGACGGATTTCACAAAATAAATACGCAGTTGATATTTTTGACAACAGGGACGCGATGAAATAGATTGCTGACGTCAAACTGATCGGAAATTGGCAGAAATTAATCGTGAAGACGTCCAACACTTGAATTCTTCAGGTCCAAAATTCACAAATGTGACAAAGAACAAAACCCAGAGAAGATTGGAACAACATGTTCTGACGAGAGAAAGGCATCCCACAGGAAGAGACTGAAAGAAATTTAGGCACAAAGGAAAGCAAATGTCCACCTCTGCAATACACTACGTAGTGCTAACTGGTTTGTTCACAATCAAAATACTAATAATAGTAATAAAAGTAGATCCTGAATTGATACAATTCCTAAACATTTGGAAAACCACACTTAATAGCCAAACAAATTCAAATAATATCACATTACAGCCAATACAGATTAAGCGTGGAATATACCAAGGAGACTCATTAAGTCCTTTCTGGTTCTGCCTTGCTCTGAACCCACTATCCAACATGCTAAATAATACAAATTATAGATACAATATTACTGGAACATACCCACACAAAAGCACACATTTGCTATACATGGATGATCTAAAACTACTGGCAGCAACAAATCAACAACTCAACCAATTACTAAAGATAACAGAAGTATTCAGCAATGATGTAAATATGGCTTTTGGAACAGACAAATGTAAGAAAAATAGCACAGTCAAGGGAAAACACACTAAACAAGAAGATTACATACTGGATAACCACAGGGACTGCATAGAAGCGATGGAAAAAACAGATGCCTATAAATATCTAGGATACAGACAAAAAATAGGAATAGATAATACAAATATTAAAGAAGAACTGAAAGAAAAATATAGACAAAGACTAACAAAAATACTGAAAACAGAATTGACAGCAAGAAACAAAACAAAAGCTATAAATACTTTCGCTATACCAATATTGACTTATTCATTTGGAGTAGTGAAATGGAGTAACGCAGACCTAGAAGCACTCAATACACTTACACGATCACAATGCCACAAATATAGAATACATCACATACATTCAGCAAAATAAGATTCACATTAAGCAGAAAGGAAGGAGGAAGGGGATTTATTGACATAAAAAAACCTACATTATGGACAGGTAGACAATTTAAAGAAAATTCTTTCTAGAACGAGCAGAAACTAGCAAATTACATAAAGCAATCACTCATATAAATACATCGGCTACACCACTGCAATTTCATAACCACTTCTACAGCCCTTTAGATCACATAACATCAACAGATACGAAGAAAGTAAATTAGAAACAGAAAACACTACATGGCAAGCACCCGTATCATCTAACATAGCCACACATCGATCAAGACGCATCCAACCCATGGCTAAGAAAAGGCAATATACACAGTGAGACGGAAGGATTCACGATTGAAATACAGGATCAAACAATAAACACGAGATATTACAGCAAGCATATTATTAAAGATCCCAATACCACAACAGATAAATGCAGACTTTGCAAACAACAAATAGAAACAGTAGATCACATCACAAGCGGATGTACGATACTAGCAAATACAGAATACCACAGAAGACATGACAATGTAGCAAAAATAATACATCAACCGCTTGCCTTACAACATAAACTTATAAAACAACACGTTCCCACATACAAGTATGCACCACAAAATGTACTGGAGAATGATGAATACAAATAATACTGGAACAGAACCGTTATAACAGATAAAACAACACATAACAAACCTGACATCATACTCACCAGTAAAAAGAATAAATTAACACAACTAATCGAAATATCCATACCCAATACAACAAATATACAAAAGAAAACAGGAGAAAAATTGAAAAATACATCCAACTGGCTGAGGAAGTCAAGGATATGTGGCATCAGGATAATGTTGACAATATACCAATTATACTATAAACTACAGGAGTCATACCACACAATATCCACCAGTACATCAATGCAATACAGCTACATCCAAACTTCATATCTACAACTACAGAAATCCGTAATTATTGATAAATGTTCAATTACCCGAAAGTTCCTAAATGCAATATAACATATACCGTACAGTTAAAAGGAAGTCACGCTTGACAAAGGTCCGCGACACTTTCTGCTTCTGACCAGACATAACGTCTGAGATAGAAAGAAGTAATAATAATAGTAATAGTAGTAGTAAGACAGCGAAGTAAATATTCCACAATTCGAATCATGAAAAATTGCCAATACATATCCTTGGTATACCGAATCGGTTAAAATAACTTAATAAAAGCAAAGGCCACAGTACAAATTGTATACCAGGTTCCAATATCCTGATACAAAATCTCTTCACTTGGCAATCATATGCAACAGCGCTCTCAACGTAATACCCTTACCTAAAGACCGGAAAGTTGCACAGGTCACATCAGTACTCAAGAAGAAAGATAGGAGTAATCTGATAAATTACATGCCCATACACTGACGTCCCCCCTATGAACCATGGACCTTGCCGTTGGTAGGGAGGCTTGCGTGCGTCAGCGATACAGATGGCCGTACCGTAGGTGCAACCACAACGGAGGGGTATCTGTTGAGAGCCAGACAAACGGGTGGTTCCTGAAGGGGGGCAGCAGCCTTTTCAGTAGTTGCAGGGGCAACAGTCTGGATGATTGACTGATCTGGCCTTGTAACATTTACCAAAACCGCCTTGCTGTGCTGGTACTGCGAACGGCTGAAAGCAAGGGGAAACTAAAGCCGTAATTTTTCCCGAGGACAGGCAGCTTTACTGTATGATTAAATGATGATGACGTCCTCTTGGGTAAAATACTCCGGAGGTAAAATAGTCCCCCATTCGGATCTCCGGGCGGGGACTACTCAGGAGGATGTCGTTATCAAGAGAAAGAAAACTGGCGTTCTACGGATCGGAGCGTGGAATGTCAGATCCCTCAATCGGGCAGGTAGTTTAGAAATTTTAAAAAGGGAAATGGATAGGTTAAAGTTAGATATAGTGGGAATTAGTGAAGTTCGGTGGCAGGAGGAACAAGACTTTTGGTCAGGTGAATACAGGGTTATAAATACAAAATCAAATAGGGGTAATGCAGGAGTAGGTTTAATAATGAAAAGGAAAATAGGAGTGCGGGTAAGCTACTACAAACAGCATAGTGAACGCATTATTGTGGCCAAGATAAGACACGAAGCCCATGCCTACTACAGTAGTAAAAGTTTATATGCCAACTAGCTCTGCAGATGATGAAGAAATTGATGAAATGTATGATGAGATAAAAGAAATTATTCAGGAGACGAAAATTTAATAGTCATGGGTGACTGGAATTCGTCAGTAGGAAAAGGGAGAGAAGGAAACATAGTAGGTGATTATGGATTGGGGCTAAGAAATGAAAGAGGAAGCCGTCTGGTAGAATTTTGCACAGAGCACAACTTGATCATAGCTAACACTTGGTTTAAGAATCATGAAAGTAGGTTGTATACATGGAAGAATCCTGGAGATACTAAAAGGTATCATATTGATTATATAATGGTAAGACAGAGATTTAAGAATCAGGTTTTAAATTGTAGGACATTTCCAGGGGCAGATGTTGTCTCTGACCACAATCTATTGGTTATGACCTGTAGATTAAAACTGAAGAAACTGCAAAAAGGTGGGAATTTAAGGACATGGGATCTGGATAAGCTGAAAGAACCAGAGGTTGTACAGAGTTTCAAGGAGAGCATAAGGGAACAATTAACAGCAATGGGGGAAAGAAACACAGTAGAAGACGAATGGGTAGCTCTGAGGGATGAAGTAGTGAAGGCAGCAGAGGATGAAGTAGGTAAAAAGACGAGGGCTGCTAGAAATCCTTGAGTAACAGAAGAAATATTGAATTTAATTGATGAAAGGAGAAAATATAAAAATGCAGTAAATGAAGCAGGCAAAAAGGAATACAAACGTCTCAAAAGTGAGATCGACAGCAAGTGAAAAATGGTTAAGCAGTGATGGTTAGAGGACAAATGTAAGGATGTAGAAGCTTATCTCACTAGGGGTAAGATAGATACTGCCTACAGGAAAATTAAAGAGACTGTTGGAGATAAGAGAACCACTTGCATGAACATCAAGAGCTCAGATGGCAACCCAGTTCTAAGCAAAGAAGGGAAGGCAGAAAGGTGGAAGGAGTATATAGAGGTTTTATACAAGGGCGATGTACTTGAGGACAATATTACGGAAATGGAAGAGGATGCAGATGAAGACGAAATGTGAGGTAAGATACTGCGTCAAGAGTTTGACAGAGCACAGAAAGACCTGAGTCGAAACAAGGCCCCCGGAGTAGACAACATTCCATTACAACTACTGACGGCCTTGGGAGAGCCAGTCCTGACAAAACTCTACCAGCTGGTGAGCAAGATGTATGAGACAGGTAGAACACCCTCAGACTTCAAGAAGAATATAATAATTCCAATCCCAAAGAAAGCAGGTGCTGACAGCTGCAAAATATTAACGCGGATTCTTTACAGACGAATGGAAAAACTGGTAGAAGCCGACCTCGGGTAAGATCAGTTTGGATTCCGTAGAAATGTTGGAACATGTGAGTTAATACTGACCCTACGACGTATCTTGGAAGCTAGATTAAGGAAGGGCAAACCTACGTTTCTAGCATTTGTAGACTTAGAGAATGCTTTTGACAATGTTGACTGGAATACTCTCTTTCAAATTCTATATGTGGCAGGAGTAAAATACAGGGAGTGAAAGGCTATTTACAATTTGTACAGAAACCAGATGGGAGTTATAAGAGTCGAGGGACATGAAAGGGAAGCAGTGGTTGGGAAGGGAGTGAGACACGGTTTTAGCCTCTCCCCGATGTTATTCAATCTGTATATTGAGCAAGCAGTAAAGGAAACAAAAGAAAAATTCGGAGTAGGTATTAAAATTCATGGAGAAGAAGTAAAAACTTTGAGGTTCGCCGATGACATTGTAATTCTGTCAGAGACGACAAAGGACTTGGAAGAGCAGTTGAACGGAATGGACAGTGTCTTGTAAAGAGGATATAAGATGAACATCAACAAAAGCAAAACGAGGATAATGGAATGTAGTCAAATTAAATCGGGTGATTCTGAGGGAATTAGATTAGGAAATGAGACACTTAAAGTAGTAAAGGAGTTTTGCTATTTGGGGAGCAAAATAACTGATGATGGTCGAAGTAGAGAGGATATAAAATGTAGACTGGCAATGGCAAGGAAGAAGAGAAATTTAACATCGAGTATAGATATAAGTGTCAGGAGGTCTTTTCTGAAAGTATTTGTATGGACGATAACTAGTTTGGACAAGAAGAGAATAGAAGCTTTCGAAATGTGGTGCTACAGAAGAATGCTGAAGATTAGATGGGTAGATCACGTAACTGATGAGGAGGTATTGAATAGGATTTGGGAGAAGAGAAGTTTGTGGCACAACTTGACGAGAAGAAGGGATCGGTTGGTAGGACATGTTTTGAGGCATCAAGGGATCACATATTTAGCATTGGAGGGCAGCGTGGAGGGTAAAAATCGTAAAGGGAGACCAAGAGATGAATACACTAAGCAGATTCAGAAGGATGTAGGCTGCAGTAGGTACTGGGAGATGAAGCAGCTTGCACAGGATAGAGTAGCATGGAGAGCTGCATCAAACCAGTGGAGGGTAAAAATCGTAAAGGGAGACCAAGAGATGAATACACTAAGCAGATTCAGAAGGATGTAGGCTGCAGTAGGTACTGGGAGATGAAGCAGCTTGCACAGGATAGAGTAGCATGGAGAGCTGCATCAAACCAGTCTCAGGACTGAAGACAACAACAACACTGACGTCGATCTGCAGTAGGATTTTAGAACATATGCTGTGTTCGAAGAGTAAGAATTATCTCGAAGAAAACAATCTGACATACAACTAACACGAATTCGGAAATAGGTCATTCATGTGAACCTCAACGAGCTCTTTATTCTCGTGAAGCAACGAGTCCTGTCGATTGGCGATGTTAAATTGGTGCAAAATTTTCAAATTTGCAGAAGGCTTTCAACACAGTTTTTCACAAGAGACTTCTAATCAAACTGCATGTCAATGGAGCATCATCTTAGCTATGCGACTAGATTCGTGATTTTCTGTCAAAGGTCACAGTTCGTAATGACTGGCGGGAAGTCACAGAGTAAAACTGAAATATGTGGCATTCCCCAATAAAGTGCTACAGACCCTCTGCTGTTCCTGATCTACACAGACGACATAGGAAACCATTTGAGGAACTCTTAGATTGTTCGCAGTTGATACTTTCATTCACCGCCTTCAATACAGTTACGAATAACTTAAATTGGGAAGAACACATAGAAAATGTTATTAGGAAAGCAAACCAAAGCCTGCAATTTATTGGAAGAAAACTCAGAAAATTCAACAGGTCTACTAAAGAGACAGCTTGTACTAAGCTTGTACTAAGCTTGTACTAAGCTTGTACTAAGCTTGTACTAAGCTTGTACTAAGCTTGTACTAAGCTTGTACTAAGCTTGTACTAAGCTTGTACTAAGCTTGTACTAAGCTTGTACTAAGCTTGTACTAAGCTTGTACTAAGCTTGTACTAAGCTTGTACTAAGCTTGTCCGCCGGCCGGTGTGGCCGAGCGGTTCTAGGCGCTTCAGTCTGGAACCGCGCGACCGTTACGGTCGCAGGTTCGAATCCTGCCTCGGGCATGAATGTGGGTGATGTCTTTAGGTTGGTTAGGTTTAAGTAGTTCTAAGTTCTAGGGGACTGATGACCTCAGATGTTAAGTCCCATAGAGCTCAGAGCCATTTGAACTAAGCTTCTTCGCCCTCTTTTTGAGTATTGCAGGCGGTGTGGTATCCGCATCATTGGAAAAATTCTAGGAAGGGTAGGCCGTTTTGCACTATTGTCAAAATAGGAGAGAGAATGTCATGGATGTGATAACGAATTTGGACGGCAGTCATTAAAACAAAGGAGTTCTTCGTTGCGACAGTATGTTCTTATGAGATTTTAATCATCAACTTTCTCCTCCAATGTGCAAAAAATTTTACTGGCGCCCACCTACTCAGGGAGTAAGAGAAATCAGACCTCGCATGGAAAGATTTACGTGTTCGTCTTTCCTTACGTTGTTAGTGTGGAACGGTAGCGAAATAGCTTGAAGGTGGTTTAATGAAGCCTCTGCCCGGCTTTTAATTGTGGCTTTATCATGTAGATTATGGTTATTGAGCGTAACCTTTTTACAACTCTGCCGGCCGCGGTGGCCGTGCGCTTCTGGCGCTGCAGTCCGTAACCGCGGGCCTGCTACGGTGGCAGGTTCGAACCCTGCCTCGGGCATATGTGTGTGTGTGTGTGTGTGTGTGTGTGTGTGTGTGTGTGTGTGTGTGTGTGTGTGTGATGTCCTTAGGTTAGTTAGGTTTAAGTAGTTCTAAGTTCTAGGGGACTTATGACCTAAGATGTTCAGTCCCATAGTGCTCAGAGCCATTTTTTTTTAAAACTCTGTTTCATGGCTTTAACTCGACCTACGGTGAATCCTATCTATTACGCTGAACTTACAGTATGTATTTCTTTAAAATACGTGTGGCATACGGCATAGTATGCTCGTATAGGGATGTAACTACGACCCTAGGAATATGAGATGAGAAATATTATGCACTTCACATCTGTTAGAGATAAATTCAGTCCAGGAGTGTTTTTTGGTAGTAACTGCGACGCTAGGAAGGGGGAGAGGAGGTGCGAAATATTATGCACATAACATCTGTTAGTGATAAATTCAGTCCAAGAGTTTTTTTTGTAGTAAAGATGATTGGGGGCCAAAGTACATCAGTACTCGGAACGCACATTACCACATATTTCACTGTGAGTCAGATTTTTTTTTTTTTTCTTTCTACTGAATCAAAACCTCAGGTATGTTTCATGGTAGTTTATCAAGTACTTTAAAAAATTTCAATTAATCAATAGATCTGCCTATTGATTAAATATCACTGGAAAAATGCCAGAAGCTAGGAAATCCACATAGCAAACATACAGTTTTAACTATCGATCAGACATATGTAAAGTTCATAACAAATGCATGCAACCTGTCCGTTATCTAACCTCAAGAACCACATCAGTAATTTGTCAAGAATTTGAATTTAATTCATCGCAATAATTTCGACAGGAAATGGGTGAACATAATAAAATTAGACGCAGAATAACTTTTGGACATGTCCTCAAAGAAGTGACTCGAAACATTGTTCAGTGGTCACAAGACAATATGAGCAGCAATCGCAGTTTTCATTTATTCGTGTGTACTGAGACGAGAAATAGGCTAAGAACGGTTCAGAGGTGCGGCTCGCGCGAAATAACGTGGCACCGGCGTAGAAACGCAACCTCCTCGAGCGCTGGGTGAGCCCATCCCGTTGTCGCGAAAGGGCGAACCCTTCTGTTGACTGCCGCCTGCCAACCTGCGGCATTTGGGCGTTCGCGTTGATTGATAGCGCACCTCCATAGCTGCAGGGAAAGGCACGTCCGATCAATAGACAGAGTTATTGATTGACTGAAATTTTTTTCAAGTACTTGATAACTACTATGAAATATAACTGAGATTTTGATTAAATAAGAAAATCAGGCTTACGCTGAAAGATATAGTAATGTGCGTTCAAAATACTAATTTACGTTGGCCCCCAATCATGTTTACTAACAAAAAAACACTCCTGGACTGAATTTATCTCTAACAGATGATATGTGCATAATATTTCTCATCTCACCTCCCATTCCTAGGGTCGCAGTTACATCCCTCTACGAGCATACTATACCGTTTGCCACACGTATTTTAGAGAAATATACACTGTAATTTCAGCGTACTAGATAAGATTCAGTGTATATAGAGTTAGTCATGAAACAGTAACAGGAAGATTACGCTCAATAAATATTAATAACAAGAGGTTTTTGGACGAACAGGCACCTTTTGCGAGCATAATTTGAAGTGCTGAGTCCAGCATTGCACGAGAACCATCACTATGTAAACAGGCAAGCTCCGATGGGCGTATTAGTGTAACCCAAACTTTGAGTTAGGAGTGGCCTCGCAGGAATGTTCCGAAGAATCATTGCGCCATTTAGCACTTAAGGCCAGCGTTTAGCAAATACTCAGACTGATACTGTGCAAAGCAACGGTAGTGCACAGACTGGCGAATTTAGGACCTACGTTGATTCCTAGAATTAGTGTCATTTTCCACTGTGTTGATAACACAGAAGCATAAAAGTCAGCCTGTTTTAAAGCTACAGAACACATTAGCGATTTAGGCCTGTAGTCATTGTGTACTTCTCTCAAACGACTGTCGCTGAAAACTGGAATGGCATGCTCCTTTATCCAATCGTTGCTTCACCAAAATGGAGTAAATGGCTGCAAGCGTAACGTCATTCCTGGCCGTACCCACCACCTCGTGCACTGGCTATTTTGGACGCCATAGCCGGTTTCTGGTATCCACGGGAAGGGTGTGTGGCGACTCTGCCCTTCCGGAAACTTCCTAAATCGTGGGCGGGACGTGCTATGCCGATTTGAAAGGAAGTCATTTTCCCAGGATGGCCGGTCGTTTATGCACAAGCGTTAGAAATAAACTTTGAAAAGGTCTTCGTTGAAAGCACTATCAGCGGGAGCAGGAAACGGCGAATGGAAATGCCTGGTTTTTTTTTTTTTTCCTGAGACTGAATAGATGAAAGAGTTAGCTGTTCAGCAAATTCGTCGCGAATTCGACAGAGACTCGGGACGTCGGAGGCAGTGTTCAAAGTGCACCTCTGAAGTCGGTAGCGCTGAAAGTGACTAACAAAATATGGAAAGGCTTTAAGAAATCAAATGTACGCGTCTATGAGCGTGGAATTCTGGTTGAAACATTCATTTTTCTGGCCAGGTGGGGCAAATGCATCGTATCCGTAAGTCAGCCCAGATCGATTGACAAGAGCATGTGAGCCTGCCAGCCAGCTAGCTGGATGCGGTTTTTTAGGTGGTTTTCTGCACCCAACGGGTAAATACCGGGTTGGTGCCCACTTTCCGCCTCGTATACACGCTATGCGGACAGATGGGGTACACAAATTCCGTCCCAGGAGTAGTGATGGGCCGGCCGCTGTGGCCGGGCGATTTTAGGCGCTTCAGTCTGGAATCACGCGACCGCTGCGGTCGCAGGTTCGAATCCTAGCCCGGGCATGGATGTGTGTGATGCCCTTAGGTTAGTTAGGTTTAAGCATTTATAAGTTCTAGGGGACTGGTGATCTCAGATGTTAAGTCCCAAAGTAGTGATGGTATCGGGAAGGGCATCTGGCCACTATCAGTTCTTAGCCAAAACCCATATAACAACGCCGACCACGTACAGAAATGGGAAACACCAAAACAAGATAAACAGGAGGAGAAGTCGGTGGCTTCAGATCATGGAGCCAGTAGCTATGGGTATGTGGTGTTCGGCAACAATGACAGGCTTATCTCAGCTTAATCGAAGCCACATTTTTTTTTCGGGAAGGCTACGTCTTATTTTTTAGTTCATTTTGATCGGTTGATTTTGAAATGAATTCAGATTTTGTTGTTACGGAGATTACGAGCGGAAATTGATAGGAGCCGGCGAGGGCTGATGTACGAAGTGCAAATTTCCCAAACGGTGGCCGGGCTTCGGAACTGTTCTGAAAGTAGCTAGATTGCTACAGTTCTTCGATAATTGATATCGGTGTGGTGTGAAGTTCAACCATGTGTCGCGGGTCAAAGCGAGGTTGCCAACCCTCATTTAGACTAATCTGACAGTGTCTCAGTGAAGAGAAATCCGGCAGTAAACATTTCCAATTAAGTGTGCCTAGCAGTATGTCCCGTAATTTGACTTGCGTGTCGCACAGCGCTGGGAGTACGTGGATTACGAACGCGGCAGCGCGTGGAACTTAGCCTCAGAGTTTCCGTGGAGCTCCGCGGGGAAGGAAAGTGCTTTGAAGAGTTCTTACACATAATCTGTGTACAATAGTACTGGTATCTCATGAACTCCACGTACCTCACCTCTGTTGAGCAACTGTATTTGATTTTATGAAGAGCGCTCAATAAATAAAGCAAAGCACTTTTTCTTGGCCAATTTCGGTTAAAAAAAAAGGCGGAATTTTAAGACAGTGCGGGATATTCCCGCTTCAGCTCCTAGAATTTCATGGAATTCGGATCGGTCGCGGCGGTATATGCAGTCTTCAAATTGGCTTTTGTAACAGACGTGAGTTTCAAGCAGAGTTTCAAGCAATGTGTCGTCATTACGTTTCTCTTGGTGGAGTACCAGAGCATCGCAAATATTCGTAGGCGCTTGCAGGATGTCTGAAATCTTGGAAGTGAACAAAAGCACGTTGAGTCGTTGGGCGTGACGTCTCTCAACATCGCTACAATGTCGCGCAAACAGTCAGATTTGTTGGAACGTGCAGACACTCTCATTCGAGCGTCACAGTCAAACACCTCGCTCCACAATTGTAAGACTGTTGGTAGTGCTGACACACTTTTCCACTAGCTGGGGTACTCAAAGGCGTGTACCCTCTGAGTTCCTCGCCAAAAGATCATTCTTGTCGAACGTCGTTACAGGTGATGAAACATGCGTTTATCACTTCGAAACGCAAACAAAGCGGCAATCCAAGGGGTAGGTCACACCACCGCTCCTCGGAATAAAAAGTTTGCACCCTCAGCCGTTAGTCACGGCGACGGTCTTTTAAGACTCTGAAAGAGTTACTCTTTGCGATGTCCTCCCTCTTGGTGCAACGATTGACTCTGAAGTGTATTGTGCTACCCTCTGGAAATCGAAAAAACGAATAAAATGTTCTCGGTTTTCCAGCCGCGTCAATTGCAATAAAATTTTATTCGAATTGACGCGGCTGGAAAACCGAGAACGTTTTAATCATGTATGGCGTCGCGAAAGACTCAGAGGACAATCGAAAAAACGTTTTTCAGGGTGTTAGTTGCCACAAAAATGCAAACTACTTCAAAACTTCATTGCATCGCTCTTCGTCATCCACCCTACAGCCCGGATCTCAAACGTTCCCACTTGCATCTCTTTGGCCCAACGAAAGGTGCACCCCGCGGGTAGCTATACGAATATGATGGGGAGGTTACTGATGCAACAAGACTTTGAGTCAGACGTCGACGAGTAGAGTGGTACTATGCGAGAGTAAAAGTACTACCGGTAAGGCCCTCGCATTGAACGGAGATAATGTCGAAAAAATGGGTTTTCAGCCAGGAGAGTAGGGAATAATATGATGTATTGGAATCTGAAATAAAAACAACCTGACTTGTTCATCGCCTTTCGTATATTTGGCGATCAGTCATAAAGAGGACGTTATGGAAATTGTCACAGCTTACTGACACAGGAGGTTGTAATACTGTCACATTCTGTCCTTCACGGTAAATGTTTAGGTATTAAGGCAGTATTTCGTAGGATGTATACCAGGATGAAGAAGCGTAGCTGTGACACGTTGCGTAACGCGAGTGTTGTGCGTGGTTGAGGATGTTGTGCTGGCGCCCAGTGTTTGGCTTGCAGCCTCGGCCTGATGGGGCCGTGATTTACGCCTTCCCCTGGCAGCCGCACGGCGGCACCTGCGCCTGCTGACGCTGCGAGGTCGTCCACCCACCCAAGTACCCCGCACGTTCTTCACACCGCCATCTCTCGCTGACACGCCATGCAATTTATGACGGAGGGAAGGGCCTGCATTATATCTGTATAAAAGTCAGCGAAGAAGATGATAGCTGCTTAATGCTAACAAAAAACCCAGAGGAATGTCATAACTTTCAGACGGACTGAATAACTATGCAGTGGAGAAAACGCAGGAAACTGTCAGTTTCAGTGAGAGGAACGGCTAGGTTGAAGTGGGTGTGAGATCTATTCAAGGCAACATCCATTTAATACAATATTAAAAGCCCACAAACATTTCGTTAAGATAATTTTAAAACTCCCCGCTACCAATGTGTGTGTTACATTGAAAGTTCCCAACATTCCCAGCAAGTTTCTTATTGATCCCACATGCAATATTCACAATGATGATGAGGATGATGATTATTTTGAAAATACTTCAGTTTCTCACGCAATTATAACATGACAGAATTTCAAACACTTACTTCCGACCCAGATATAATTTACGGCTTAGGTTTGCAAGCTATTAAACAACAGAAATGATTTTGAGAATGCACCGTCTTACAACATAAAAGTTGTAACTGAACATTACATACCAATCGTATCTGGATAACTATTCTGCAAGGCACACAGGTAAAACTACGTGCCTAATTTACCAAATGTAATAACATTACAGCACAACACCGTTGACTGTTCTTCCCTCTGTCATGTCTAACATCGGCCCCTCCTTGCGTGCCATAACATGCATAGCGACCCCACAGGCACATCAGCCACGTCGCTCAGCGGCACCCATCAAACTGTCTTAAGCATGGGCACCAACTGGTACACCAGGCATAACCTTGATGCCGACCGCCACTTTCACCTAGGTTAGGTTCGTCGGCGTAGCGAACGGCTTGCTGCAAGGAGAGCGAGCCAAAGTTGACACATCCCGCAATGTGTCCACTAAGCCAATGCTGCAGCCAAGTGGCGCCACACTGCAGCGAGTTCAGGAGACGTGGACGCGGGAAGTAAAGTCGCCGCAACTAGTGACAGCTACAGTCTACTTAGTAGAAGGTCAGCGCATGAAAAATTTAAATACTGGGGCAGCATCCTTTCGGAAGTCGGAACAAGTAGTTGGGAAATACAGCAAAGAGGAGCTCATCGGGGAAGCAGCAATTCAAAATACAGAACTTCCGTTACAATTTTCTAAGATACGTTGTAAAGTAAAGATGATGCGCCATAGAAGAAATGTAGAGCCTGTAACGACCAATGGATAAGAGTGCTGGGAGTTGCCTGGAAAAAATAAAAAAAACTTAGTTGTAGAAATGGATGATCTCTGAAGGTCGTGGATAATATCTCTGCGATACCTCATGAGAAACACGTTTTGAGAAATGACCCACACAGAAGAAGACTTTTTTGGGTTAATCAGTCTTCTGCCTGGTTTGATGCCACGAATCCCTCGCCTGTATCAGTCTCCTCACCTCAGAGTAGCACTTGCAACCTACGTCCTCAATTATCTGCTGGATGTATTCCAATCTCTGCCTTCCTCCACAGTTTTTGCCCTCTACAGCTCCCTCTAGTACCATGGAAGCTATTCCATCACGTGGTAACAGATGCCTCTCAACCTGTCCCTTTTCCTTGTAAGTGTCTTCCACAGTTCTCTTTCCTCTCTGATTCTGCGGACAACCTCCTCATTCCGTACCTTATCAGGGCACCTAATTTTCAACATTCGTCTGTGACACCACATCTGAAATGCTTCGATTCTCTTGTGTTACTGTTTTCCCCCACAGTCCATGTTTCACTACCATACAATGCTGAACTTCAGGCGTACGTTCTCAGAAATTTCTTCCTCAAATTAAGGCCGATATTTGATACTGGAGTTCTCTTGGCCAGGAGTGCCCTTTTTGCTATTGCTAATCTGCTTTTGATATCTTCCTTTCTTATTCGGTCATTGGTTATTTTAGTGCCTAGGTAGCAGAATTCCTTAACTTCATCTACTTCGTGATCATCAATCCTTTTAAGTTTCTCGCTGTTCTCAATTCTGCTACTTCTCATTACTTCAGTCTGTCTTCGATTTACTCTCAGTCCATAACTGTATGCAACGGATTCTTCATCCGTTCAACGAATCATGTAATTCTTCTTCGCTTCAGGATAGCAATGTCATCAGCGAATTGTATCATTGGTACTCTTTCACCTTGAATTTTAATTCCATCCCCGAACCTTTTTGTTTCCTTGCTTCTTCGATGCACAAGAAAACATTACAGATAGAGTACAAGAATGGCAGTTCGCTTGGTATGGACATACGGTGCTAGTGACAGATAGCCAAAGATCATTTTGATGTACCATTACTGAGAAGTCGACGATGAAAACCGAAGGATGGAGGAGGCCGTGAGAAAGAGGAAAAGACGAGGCAGGCTTAGCAAGATGGAAGCCGATGGCCACAAGTATCTAGAGATGCGGCGACAGCTGTAGGAACGCCACAAGAGCGCGAGAGAGAAAATACAGTTCGATGTGTGCTAAGCTAAAGATCCAATTACGTCATGTGTTAAGATCTGTGTAAAATCCTTCCTGTGTGGTCATTATTTCACTTAAAAAAATGCTTCGTATAGCCTTCTGAATAGGCTTCCTCCTCTTATCCGCCTTCATGTAAGGACGATTTTTTTTGTTACTTAAGCTGTTGCAGTACTAGTAGTAGTAGTGGTGGTGGTGGTGGTGGTGGTGGTGGTGGTATATTAGGCCAATAAAAACCCTGATAATAATAATATATATCCTCAGTAATTGTCTCTTTCAGTTCCTGATTATCGTGGTAAGCGATTGAGTTGAGGTCGTATCGATTTGCGCGCCATTATATTCAGATTCACGTACTTTATAAAACGAACCTTGTAGTCTAAATTTCTTATTACAGAATTATATCATTTTTTTATGAAATGCAAAACATTTTCACATTATACTAATGTTATCACAGTCCGCCGTCACCAAGCTTGTCTGTTCCCCAACGACGACTTTGAATCAGATAACGGAAGAGTTTTATTTTGGCAAACACTGTGAATTTAATGAAAACTGAATGCCTTATGAGTTACCTTTCTTTGTCATGCTCCTGCTGTGGACATTGTGATGTATGATGTATCATGTATCTAGACTCCGAACCATTTCTTTCCGGAGGAATTAAGTGCATTCATTACTTTTCAGTCATATTTCTTCCATGGTAAGGGATACTTTACAGACCTAAACAAAAGTTCTCGATAATACCATAGTATCGTAACAAATATCGGATTGTCAGTATCATGTGGCTAAGTAGAAATATTCGTAAGCTATTTTCGTGGAGGAATTCAACTGTCAGAGAGGCTGGCTTTCTGGAGAACACTTCGGTGACATAGGGCCATTTGTAGGCATGTGGGGGGCCTTAGAATGAGACATTATTGATGGTGCAGAATACAGCTAAAATGTGAGGGACCCCACACTATAACTTACTGGATACTTCCAGTGTACACAAATGTTCAGATTTTCTAACATTTCTACTAGGGACACTCAAAGACGCTATACATCTCGGGACGATCTGCTTAGAAAACTTAAAATTATGTCTTTCAGGGTAGAAAGTAAAAATAACATTCAGCACTCGTATCTATCCCACAGAGGTAGTGCAGATACAAGGTAAATAGCAGTTCGCACAGATGGTACTGGCAGTCATTTTTTCTACACCTCATTCTTGTGTGGAACCACAAGAAACCCTTCTTGATAAGTCTCTCCCCCCCCCCCCCCCCTCCCCCAACCAAGCGTTTCACTTATTCGCAGTGTAGTTGAAATGGTAGAGAGCTACCATCTGGGAGTGACGTTACGCTGAGTATAAAGAAAATAATCATCTTCCTTTCAAGGATTAGGCTGTTGCCTGTTCCAAACCCTCAAACAAAATTATTACTATTTATTTTTAGGTCTTCAAGTGTCTCCCTTCCCATTCTGCTTGCAGTTGCAGATCTTCTGGGAAATTCTGAGACGTGGAGTTCTCATGAGATGTTGACTTCAATTTTCCACGATATTTCTGAATTTTTTCATTCATGGTGAAAATATTTCTGTTCCACTATCTTCTTTTGTAATAATCTGTCGTCTTGCACAGCTCTACGTCTTTTTTTAGGAGCCTCATCTCTGCTGTCCGAGGAATCGCCATTACTTTATAGAATTCCACGGTGGTATCTGTCTGTTCTTTGTGACCCAATGTTTTGCTGGTGGTACCACAGACAGCTTAGAATTTGTACATTTTCATTGAGTCAAAATCAAAACTTACAGCAGAGTCTAAATACAAGATTTGAGATACTTGTTCTAAAATTGAATTACCCAAAACAGTTTTTAATATAATGGATATTTTCCTTGGAATACCATTATTTTTGTTTTATTTGCTAGAAATTTTAAAGGGTTACTTCTTCCAAATCCTCGGAGGTCATCTTTATTCTTTTGAATAGTAACTTTCAAGGATTCCTCATTCGTTATCTTTTGCCTTTGTTTACTTTAAATTTCCATTTGATAAAAATGAAATCCGTATAAATATTGAAGAGGGTAGGCGATAGCCCACATCGTTGTCTAACAATTATGGCTTCTAATCGGTTTCTAGCAGTGTTTATTACAATGCATACAGTTTTGGAAAAACTTTCACTACCTCTATTAGGTGATAATGATATTCACATTCAGGCATAATTTTCCCTTATGCTATCACGGCTCACATCGCAAAAGCCTTCCCAAGGTCGATAAACGCCATGAGAGTTCATGGTTCAATTCTCTGTATTTTTCTATAATGTTTTTAATCACAAACACGTATGTACATGAACGACCTGATCGAAATACATTTTGTTCTTCAGAAATAATGGGTTCTGTGATATTCGTCATGCGGTTTTGATTATATTTGAGTGCAGTTTGTAGCCATTGTTTGGAAAACTAATGCTACTATCGTTTTTGCAGTAATTACGTTTCTCTTTGTTGACGAGAGAGATTACTTCTGCTGTGTACCAAGGATTTGGAATCATGCAGTTCGTCCAACATAGACTTACTAGTTGTAAAAGATCTTAAATCTAGTGGTAACCTTTCATGTTTAATTAGTTATGCATTTATTCCACCTATTCAGGTAGCTTTTCTGTTGATGCCTTCTAAGACTCCTGTGGTTCCTCCATAGTAATTGGATCTGCTGTTTTATTGTACATACTTCCTCCAGTTTAATCTTCGACCTTCTGTGTACACCACATGACTGTGTACTGATTCATTGTCCATTGGGTATAATGTTCAGTGCGGCAGTGTCTTTACTTCACTGTTCAGGGCTTTCATGAAGTTGTACGCATAGTCCTGTCTACCTTGTACGTCATGTTATTAGATGACAATTATTTGTTCACCACAGTGGCCAAACTTCAAGTTATAAAGACAAGCAGTAGTTACTTCCCACAGAAACGAAGTTAAAAACAATAAGTACGAAACATCAAGTTCAGGAGATTGCCTCAAAATTCAATAAAAGTTTCTGTTATCGAACAGAACTAAGTTTTTTTAAGACAAACCCAAACTAATTCTGTAAAATTTATAACGTTACAAAATCGCCCTAGAGGCACCTCCTGAGTCAAGGAACGATTTTATTACACTAATAAAACGTCAAAAGACCCGAGATAAAAGAATAAATGACTACTAAAATTAAGATAAGACCATTGAAAAATCATTAAGTTCTGCCAATTACTAGATCAGATTAGTACTTGTTCCATAGATCATGAATACGACACTTCGTAATGATGTGGAACGTGTCAGGTTAATAAAAGGTGTCTATACAAGATTATTACATTACACAAAATATTACATGACAACGTTTATTAATTTTTTTAGGGGATTGAGGAAATTACCTTCTTACTATATCCAAAAATTCATCTAATGAGTAGGAGTTGCCATTAAATTCTTTTAATTGCCTTTTAAATGCTATATGGCTATCTGCCAGACTTCTAATGCTATTAGGTAAGTGACAAAAGACTTTAGTGGCAGCGTAATTAACCCCCTTCTGAGCCAAAGTTAGATTTAACCATGAGTAGTGAAGATCATCCTTTCTCCTAGTGTTGTAGCCATGTACACTGCTATTACTTGTAGTGTAACTTTTGTTTCGTTGTTGTTTGTTATGTATGTAGACTGGTTTCTTGTTATTTAAATTTATTGTGTGTCAGTATTGTAACGTGAGCTTTAACAATGCAATTTGTGTGTTACGTAAACGCTATCTGATGAAGATTTGCCTGTATTGCAATTAACATTTACCAAAAGTAATTCGAAAATATGAAACTATACTAAAGCAACTGTCCTGTGAAATTCTGTACCGTGGAGTGCAATGTACAGGGCAGCAGCGAGTGACGTCACAGTACGTGACTTGCAATTCCAAGAGGAAAAAACCCGAGAAATTTTACATAAAATTACAAACCAGACTTGTAAGAGACTATCGAAAATGTTTCTATGAAAAAGCCTTGTAAATTTATGTACGGAAACACACTAGATAAAATTCCGAACACTTAATAGGCCTATAAACGTGAATGTAACACAGCGCCTTAAGACTAAGAACGTCTGCGTAGGAAATGATCCTGAACGGAGCTTTACCTGAAATGACACTGAAGATAATTTTGGAATGTAATGCTTAACTGTGAATGATCTTTTGTCCTGACTAATATTAAACATACTCTAACAAATTTTCATAACACACCTTGTGGTAACGGAAGCTCGGTATTACACAAAAGCGGTAAAAATTAAAATGCAGCGGAGCAGCAAAACAACTAAAGAAAATACTGGGGAAGTCCAGTGCGAGGAAAGGAAACTACACTGTGAACATCATTCTTTAGTTTAAGTGTTTGTGTTCGGCTCAGTCAAGTTAAGAAAAAATCTTTGTATGGAGACGGTGGAGGAAATTACACTTATTGAACAATTGAAAAAGAGACTAGCGTCCAAAACTGTATTTGAATAGCCTTCCTTAGTAATTATAACCATCTTTACAAAATTCATTTAATATAAAAATATTACTCTGCCATAGAATACGTTACTCAGATAGTAAGGGAGTTTCCAATTTTGTAACTCTGAATCCAAGCTATGTGAGCACGTAATTTCGTTTAATCACTGTTCGACAATCAAACTGACAGAATCAACCAAGAAAAAAGTGCTAAGTATTTGCGTCTCTCAACTCATGATACATTACGTGCATACAAGCAACGCAGCTACACCATTACCTTAATACTTTTACGATTTCATATTAATCTTTGCAAAATCATACTTCCAAAAAGCAACATCGTCTACTTCTGCATCTTTGTGTACTGCTAGTTACTTCCGGAGAGGTGACGAACACCACTCCCTCCCTTACTTTTCGCTGAATGCTCCATTGCCAGCGACAATGCTACTGACAACCAAAGATCACATTAATTGCATTCAGAATCTCTCTGGCATAACACACAAACTCTTGAAGACCTCTGACTGCAAAATATCAGTCTACAGATGTGAACTACGACACATCGAATAAAACGAGAGCTCGCATCACTTTAATTGAATACCAAAAATAGCTGAATCGTATGAAATAGTCAAAACAGGGTAACCAGTTAGATTTCGGTCGACGCCCCAGACAGGTGACAGAGTACAGATTCTAAGAGATACAAATAAAATACGTTAAAAATACAGTAAGTTACAAAAATGGCAAATATCACAGGGGCTTGAAGTATGATAGACAAAATAAGAGCAGGCAATTTAGTCGGTCTGATCCACAAGTACTTCTGATTAACAGAGCAGAATTTTCGTAACGACATCAAATAAAACATAGACATTGACCTTTTTAACCTTAACTGCCAGTGAAAAATATTAAGGAAAAATTCAATCTGGAAAGTAAACTCATCCGTAGTGCCGCTAAACACTAAAGATTTTGCAAACAAATAGCTTTATTACACTCTAGTAAATGTTTAACTCGGGCACATTTGAGTACGGGTTGCTGATCCACGTTAAGAGCCTTGGCCAAACAAGGGGCCGCGCGGGATTGGTCGAGCGATCTCGGGCGCTGCAGTCAGGGACTGTGCGGCTGGTACTGGCGGAGGTTCGAGTCCTCCCTCGGGCACGGTTGTATGTGTTTGTCCTTAGGATAATTTAGGTTAAGTAGTGTGTAAGCTTAGGGACTGATGACCTTGTCAGTTAAGTCCCATAAGATTTCACACACATTTTAATATTTTTTGAATGGAAGCCAAATCGGCACACGGCAAGAACAGCAAACGAAATTTAGTAGCAATGCATAGGCGTTTTCACGAACCGCAGTAGACATTTAGCTGTGTGGTGCGAACCGTCGTACCTGCTTCGGGTCCAGGAGGTTAAAGGGCGGTGTATACGGGCACATCCACTACCTAAGGCAGCAGGTAGCAGGGCTACTCGAACTCGCTATGGCTCGGCGCTGGACGTACCGACGGAAACGTCCATTCTCCAGTACACGTACGCACGCTACCTGAAGGAAAACCGCGATATGCGACGCCAGAGAAACTGTAGGCTAAGCAACAAAATCCAAAGCGGCTCCGCAAGCATAGGTATCGATAAGAGCGCGCGCACGTCTCAATACTAGTCTCCGACAATACATCCAAAGTTTCACGATTCACTTACCATTCGTATCAGGTACCACAGTGATTCGTTTGTGTCGTCTGTGAAGTAGGTCTGGTGAAGAACTGCTGTGTACAAACACAACATCTGAGGACGTCATCCGTAAGGTGCATTACGACTACAGGGAAATGAGTCACGTTAGCATCGATTCTCGAAACTCCTTAAGACACCCCAAACCTTCATTGTTGTCTCCCATCCCACCTGCTCTCCTACTTCACAGAAGCCTTCGTACATACCGTGCTGGTAAAACATTTCTGGAGAATGGGCATTGCCCAGAGACGTTTCCAGAATCAGTCAGTTCCCTCTGAAGATAACGTTGTGCTCTTTTTCTGCGATCGCCTCTGTTCCAGGAGTTCTAGTCACACAAGAGAAACTCTATGAAGTCCGGAAGGCAAGGGAGAGGTTTCGGAAGGATTGAACAGCTTCTGAGGTGATGCTGCCCACACAATTACGTTTAGCATAAGGGATATTCATTCCGTGTTTTTCTCAGTCTAATAATAATGAGAAGCAATGGCGAAAAGGAAAAGATGTGCTCACTGGATCCAAATAACAGCACCTTAACAGAACACGAAGAAACAGTTTTAAATCACTCGAAAAACGAGGGCACTTTTCTTAATTGACTAGAAGCAACAATTCTATCTGGGACATCTGCAGTGAAACAGGAAAAAGAAACGCTACACTCGAGACAAAACTATGCTCGTCAGATAAGTCGTAGACAGCATACTAAGAGAAATGATCACGTCCTTCTGTGCGTTGCCGTTCTTGTCGTGAATTAAATGTAGAAATAACAAAATAGAGCTTGTTTCGGCGCTGTGCGCATCACGGCATGAAAACTCCAGATCTTGAATCTGTGCACCGACCTCGTTCTCTCGCAAAGTGCAGCTGACCTGGACATTCTTTCATCATTATCCCCGAAATGAGAAGAAATGGTTTCTTTTAACTGCTAAGTCGCACACCACGTGAAAGGTCGGACAGACAGTCACAACACTTAAACGAGTTGAAAGCTCCTCTTCCGTCTAGCGTATCGGAATGGACAGTGGGCGACCAAGCTGATTGGCAAGCGCCAGCAGACGATGCAAAGCAAGCACTTTGGCGCTGTGTGGGAGCTCGTAGTGGAGGACGAAGTGAGTGATAGTTCCGCGTCCGTCGCTAGCGAGTGCGATTCCGGTGATAACAAAGAAACTATTCGCAGTCATTAGCAGACGATGCGAAACAGTGATATACACGCAGGCCACTTTCTAACTACAAAGAGGTCGAATTAACTGCTTAAGCAGTCAGATCAATGATAAAAAATTTCTAAATGCTTTCTAACTTGGTGTTACCAATTACGTGGTAAATAAGGGAAGGTGTATGTTTGTCACACGATAAGTAGTTCTAAAGGGTTACACCTACAGCACTGAGTCGCTGGCGGCATTCCACGTTGAAGGTTTCAGGTTACCGATTAAGCCTGGTTTACACAGTAGGTTATGGAACCTAACGCAGCGGAAGTCCGTTCGTAGGTAGTCCATCAATGTTCTCCAGCCCACGGTTGTATGAGCGAGCAATCGTGTACACGAAAGGGAACAGAAGAGAACACGATATAATGATCATAGCCTAGTAACGCTACCTTACTGTTTCTCGGCGCTAATAATCGACACAGAGGATACAACAAGATTTACAGGTAGTTACAACCACGGTGCAAAACTTTCATACTCTGACACGACAATTTTCCATAATTTGATAAAATTCGCAAAATGTTGTAATAAACGAAGAATTTAAGTGTGCCAGTTTGTATGTAAACATGAAATGAGAGGAGGTATTGCATTAAGGCTAAATTTCAGCTCCAGCTTTCCTTAGCATTATTCCAAAACTTCCCACATAGGTCGATCGTCACTTTTCACCGGCTCCTCAATACAAATAAGGAAAATATTTAAAATCAGAACGTTACTTACCGACGACAAACATTACCTGAAGAAAGACTAACATTAACCCACTGGTTGTTAACAACTGTGCATAGTTACGTTAAAATTGTTTCACATTTGAATAACTGCTGTGCCGCAAATAGTTTCCGATGTCTATAGTGACACATGCGGATCACTCAACGGTTTTATTAAAGTACGCATAAGGAAGACAATGTTATGCTTATGATTAATAAAACGATAAATATACACAGGGCCTGTCACATAGGCTACTTCATGAAATCTGCTTCATAGTTCGTTGCATGGCAGTAGTATAAGACAGAGTAAACCGTTAATCTCATCAAAAAATCACTTAACTTCAGCCATGTAATTACTGGTAGACTACTATGAACGAAGGCAACGAGAATGATCAGGTCTCTCGTGAATTCTATTTTTCTAATCGTGAATTCTATTTTTCTAATCGTGAATTCTATTTTTCTAATCGTGAATTCTATTTTTCTAATCGTGAATTCTATTTTTCTAATCGGTATAATAGTTTCAATGAAATCTGTGCTTCTCTTGCTTGATAAAAGGAAATATTAATACGTGAACATAGAAAATCGAAGCACCGATTTTAACACTAATTACACAAGGCAGTCAATGAAATATAATTCTAAAGATAATTTTCCATAGATGCGCACAAAGGGAAATATCTGTGTACATAGCTGTTAACAGAGGAAGAGGAAACAGACATCCACACATCAAAGTTTTCTTCTGTCTCTCAAACTCCCACCAGCGTCTGCAACGCATACCAATGAGGTGCTATGACAGAACCAACCTTTCGTGACATATTCTAGGGACGTTCATGTGTAAATGTCACATTTGGTTAATTTGCACACACACACACACACACACACACACACACACACACATTCACATTGCAGCTACTATCCTACAATGCCACAGCTGCTGTTTTGATCATGTCAGCAGTGGAAAACGAAACATCGCGGTAACGAAGACTTCGAACCATATGCTTCAGGCTGCATAGCATTCATCTCAAGCTAGGTGAGAACCCTACGTCGCAGTGACGTAACGCTACGTCATCGTGACGTAAATAAACTTAAATCGATTTCATGAGTACGTATATCGATCTTTGCAGTTGTACCACAGAGGTTGCACGGTAACGTGAAAGCTTAATGTAAATACATGGGAAGAAACAAAGTTATAGCAGTTTTGTGGTATGATCAGCCCAGTTGAATTAGTTATTAAGCTGGAATCCTAACAATTTTGGATGTTATTGTGTGTGTCTTGAACGTAATGAATGTCTGAACGAAGTAACCAGAACGAAAGTAAAATAAGAAAGGCTTGCAGTCATTTTTTTAAAATCCGATGAATCTTCCATAAATCATGTGGACAGAACATGAAATAATTAATTATTATGCTGTAATCCAAAGAATTTGGGATTTTATTGGGTATTTGATGAACATAACGAAAGTCAAAAAAGGCTTGTAGTTATTTTTTAAAAAATCCCACGAATCGTGCGTGATTGTGTCGACAGAAACGTGAAACAATTAATAATTAAGCTTTAACCCCAAGTATGCAGGATGTTATTGTGTGTTTCATGAACATGCCGAATACATGAATGAAGGAACCATAACCACAACGAAAGTAAAGAAAAGCGAGTAGTCATTTTTTTAAAAAATCGATTAATTGTGCATAAATCATGTAGATAGAAACGTGAAATAGAAAGTATTTTTTTAAAAGCCATCGGATTGTACATAATTCTTCTGGGCAGAAACGATAAACCGAGAAATTAATGTGGTTCTAAAGATAATTCCGAATGTTACTGGAATTTTAATTTTGCCTTAATGTTGCAGATCAACTCAAAAAATGTTGCTCTTCGGAAATAAATTATTGCTGATGATTATAATGTATAATGTAACTTGTTTATAACAAGTCATTTTTCTTTATATTCTGTAACTGTGAAAAATTTTTTTGTCTATAATTGTTACTCACAGTTTAATATTTAAGCAGTATCACCTATAAGAAAAACTAAGTTTCCTAGTAGTTGCCAAATGATGATGAACACTGACTGTAAAAACGGGTGAGCTACTTGACAAAATAACCTCAACAGCCCACAGTTTTTAGCACCACTAAGTGATGCATCATATGCGATGGTGGAATACTGTGTTTGTTTATTCTCTCAATAGAAATCGTATAAATTTTGGGGTGTTTGGCATAAGTCATACAGAAAGTAGCTGAAAATGGCAACAGCACTCACTGCTTTCAGTTGCTTAAAATGCTGATAGAAATGTGACTTTCGTGTCATTATATTTTCAGTGTAAAACGTATAAAGAAAAATAACAAGTTATAACAGGTCAGCACATTATAATCATCAGTAATAGTTCATTTCGGAAGAGCAAAAGTTTCTGTGCTGATGTACAGCATAAAGGCAAAATTAAAATTCCACAAAATTCACAATTACCTATGGAACCACATTAATTTCTCAGTTTAACGTTTCCGCCCAGAAGAATTATATACAATCCATATATCCGAAACAACTTAATTTCTCTCTATTTCACGTTAGTCTACATGATTTATGCACAATTAATTGGATTTTTTTTAAATGACTAGGTGCTATTTTTGAATTTCGTTACTGTTACGCCGGCCGTGGTGGCCAAGCGGTTAAAGGCGCTACAGTCTGGAACCGCGCGACCGCTACGGTCGCAGGTTAGAATCCTGCCTCGGGCGTGTGTGTGGGCGTGTGTGTGGGCGTGTGTGTGGGCGTGTGTGTGTGTGTGTGTGTGTGTGTGTGTGTGTGTGTGTGTGTGTGTGTGTGTGTGTGTGTGTGTGTGTGTGTGTGGCGTGTGTGTGGGCGTGTGTGTGTGTGTGTGTGGGCGTGTGTGGGCGTGTGTGTGTGTGTGTGTGGGCGTGTGTGTGTGTGTGTGTGGGCGTGTGTGTGTGTGTGTGGGCGTGTGTGTGTGTGTGGGCGTGTGTGTGTGTGTGTGTGTGTGGGTGTGTGGGCGTGTGTGTGTGTGTGTGTGTGTGTGTGTGTGTGTGTGTGGGTGTGTGGGCGTGTGTGTGTGTGTGTGTGTGTGTGTGTGTGTGTGTGGGCGTGTGTGTGTGTGTGGGCGTGTGTGTGTGTGTGGGCGTGTGTGTGTGTGGGCGGGCGTGTGGGCGTGTGTGTGTGTGTGGGCGTGTGTGTGTGTGGGCGGGCGTGTGGGCGTGTGTGTGTGTGTGTGTGATGTCCTTAGGTTAGTTCGTTTTAAGTAGTCCTAAGTTCTAGGGGACTGAGGACCTTAGAGGTTAAGTCCCATAGTACTCAGAGCCATTTTTCGTTACTGTTACGGTTCTTTCGTTCAGATATTCATTTCATCAAGAAACACACAATAACATCCAAAATGGTTGGGATTACAGCTTAACAAGTAATTCAACTGGGATAAGCATGCCACACAACTGCTGTCACTTCGTTTGTACACTTACAACTGCAAAAGGTCGATACACGTACTCATGTAGTCGATTTAGGTTATTTACGTCACGATGCTGTAGCGTTACGTCACTATGACGTAGGGTTCTCCTCACCTAGCATGAGATGAATGCTACCCCTTCGGGCACTACAAAGTCTGTACTTAAAGTTGGTCATTGTCATAATTAATTCTTTTTCTTTTGTCTGAGAGTAAAGGGGAACTAACCTTTAGTTCATTTGACACCATCACCACAAAATCTGAAGTAGGTTCGTAATTTCAAATTTCTTCATTCTGAATAGCTACGAATACTATCGTTACGCGGAAACTATATTTGTTTTAGGCTATGCCTCGAAGAAGAACACCAGTAGGTTTGACTGGAAGACGAAGACTTAGGTAGGAGTAGTCAGCCCTTTTCACCTACCGCCCACTTGCATGTTCGCAGTAAAATTTTCTAAATGTGCTTCCAGAAGCTCAGTAAATGTGGCTTATAGAGAGGTAACTTAACGTTACAAAATTTATAAAGTAGAGTTACAAGAAGTTAGAGGATATAATAATAATTACTTAAATACTGTTGTTAAAATTTTATGAAAAGGTTTTTGAAACCCCTGCCGCCCACGATGAAAGTGGAGTGGCCATTAGTGGGCAGTAGGAACCAGATTGACTACCACTCAGCTGGAGAGGAACTTTTGCGTAGAAAACGATACGGATGATGTCGACATTGGTAGTGGCAATTCTACTGTTCTGAATGAGAGATGTATATGTACAATCAACGTAATCGCAAATTTTGTACTGCAAAACATTTTGCATGTGAGATTTATTTGAGTTACTCAACGGCGTTGGCATTTTGTTCTCAAAAGGGAAAAGTAAATATGCCGTCATTACTACAAAATTTTGTATCGCATTGTAGAAAGGATCCTCATCAAACGATCAAATAGTTAAATAGAACTCAAGGAATTACTGAAATAGTATTTGCAGCTACGTCGGAGCATTTGCTGTGATCACTCCTGAAACAACGATTTCAGACACAGGTTACGTGGAGTTTATTACTTGGAAATCAGCAACATTTTGTACCATAGATCTAGTCGAATGACTATGGTGGTGTAAGCGAGTGACGTGACAAGTCTCTGGATGGTGAAGTGCACACATACACGTGGTGTTACGATCGTATACACGAGGTGTAAAAGTGCAGTGCATTGAGGAAGCTGTCATTTATACTCCGGTGAATATGTCAAAAGTTTCCGATGCCTGCACGACGAGAATTATAACTTGGAACGCGGAATGCTAGTTGGAGCTAGACGCATTGGACATTCCATTTCGGAAATGGTTAAGGAATTCAATATTCGGAGATCCACAGTGTCAAGTGTGTGCCGACAAAACGAGATTTCAAGCGTTACCTCTCACAAAGGACAGCGCAGTGGCCGACGGCCTTTACTAAACGACCGAGAGCTGCGGCGTCTGCATAGACTATTCAGTCCTAACAGACAAGCATCAGTGCGTGAAATAATCGCAGAGGTCAACAAACGTACTCGTTAGAATAGTGCGGCGACGTGGGCTATGGGAGCAGACGACCGACGCGAGTGCCTTTGCTAACAGCGTCCTCAGATCGTGGTCGCGTTAACGCTTCCCGAGCACGGGGTCTCGGGTTCGATTCCCGGCGGCGTCATGGATTTCACCTGCCTCGAGATGACTGGGTGTTCGTGTTGTCCTCATCATTTCTTAATCATTCATGAAAGTGGCGAGACTGGACTGAGCAAAGGTTGGGAATTTGTACGGGTGCTAATACCCGCGCAGTTGAGCGCCCCACAAACCAAACATCATCATCATCCATCATCATCATTTGTTAAAAGCACGACATTTCCTGCAGCGCCTCCCCTGGGCTCGTGATCGTAAAGGCTGGGCAGTTGACGACTGTAAGACTGTGACCTGGTCAGATGAGTCTCGACTTCAGTCGGTAACAGCGGATGGTAGGGTCAGAGTGTGGTGCAAACCCGACGAAGCCATGACCCAGGTTGTTAACAAGGCACTGCGCAAGCTCGTGGTGGCTCCATAATGGAGTGGGATGTTTTTACATGATCACGTTTGGCTATTTGGAGACCATTTGCAGCCATTCACGGACTTCACGTCCCCAACAACGGTCGAATTTTATAGATGAGAATGCGCGATGTCACCGGACTACACTTGTTCGCGATTGGTCGAAAGAGCGTTATGGACAATTCGAGCGAATGATGTGGCCACCCAGATCGCCCGACACGAACACTATTCAAAATTTATGGCACATAATGGAGAGGTTAGTTCGTGCACAAAATCCTGCACCGGGAAATCTTTCTCAATTTGTGGACGACTATAGATGCAGCATGGCTCAGTATTTCTGCAGGGGACTTGCAACGACTTGATGACTCTGTGCCATGTCGAGTTGCTGCACCACGCTGGACAGAAGGACATCTGGCACGATATTTGAAGGTATCCTATGACTTGTCATGTCAGTGTGCTTTATTAACATCGGCACAATTAGTCGAATTTTACGACAGGCGACACTAGTTCACCTTGATCTATCAGCAGCATTACATTTTTTCGAGACAACTCTATCGTTCACTGAACTCACGTGAGCAACAAAATGTGAAAAACATAGCAGGCGAAAGCTGTTCTTATTAGCGCCAAAGCGTAGAGGTCGCGAAAACTACACTACTGGCCATTAAAATTGCTACACCAAGAAGAAATGCAGATGATAAACTGGTATTCATTGGACAAATATATTATACTAGAACTAACATGTGATCACATTTTCACGAAATTTGGGAGCATAGATCCTGAGAAATCAGTACCCAGAACAACCACCTCTGGCCGTAATAACGGCCTTGATGCGCCTGGGCATTGAGTCAAACAGAGCTTGGATGGCGTCTACAGGTACAGCTGCCCATGCAGCTTTAGCACGATACCACAATTCATCAAGAGTAGGGACTGGAGTACTGTGACGAGCCAGTTGCTCGGCCACCATTGACCAGACGTTTCCAATTGCTGAGAGATCTGGAGAACGTGCTGGCCGGGGCAGCAGTCGAACATTTTATGTATCCAGAAAGGCCCGTACGGGACCTGCAACATGCGGCCGTGCATTATCCTGCTGAAATGTAGGGTTTCGTAGGGATCGAATGAAGGATAGAGCCACGGGTCGTAACACATATGAAATGTAACGTCCACTGTTCACAATGTCGTCAATGCGAACAAGAGTTGACCGAGACGTGTAACCAATGGCACCTCGTACCCTCACGCCGGGTGATACGGCAGTATGGCGATGACGAATACACGCTTCCAATGTGTGTTCACCGCGATGTCGCCAAACACGGATGAGACCATCATGACCTGGATTCATCCGTCGGCCGGAGGGGCCGTGTGGTTCTAGTCGCTGAAGTCTGGAAACGAGCGACCGCTACGGTCGCCGGTTCGAATCCTGCCTCGGGCATGGATGTGTGTGATGTCCTTAGGTTAGTTAGGTTTAATTAGTTCGAAGTTCTAGGCGACTGATTAGGTCAGAAGATAAGTCGCATAGTGCTCAGAGCCATTTGAACCGTTTGATTCATCCGAAAAAAATGTTTCGCTATTCGTACACTCAGGTTCGTCGTTGAGTACACCATCCCAGGCGCTCCTGTCGGTGATACAGCGTCAAGGGTAACCGCAGTCACGGTCTCCGAGCTGATAGTCTATGCTGCTGTAAACGTCGTCATAGTGTTCGTGCAGATGGTTGTTGTCTTGCAAACATCACCATCTGTTGACTCAGGGATGGAGAGGTGGCTGCACGATCCGCTACAGCCATGCGGATAAGATGCCTGTCATGTCGACTGGGATCAAGCACAGCGTTCCGTATTACCCTCCTGAAGCCACCTATTAAATATTGTGCTAACAGTCATTGGCTCTCGACCAACGCGAGCGGCAATGTCGCGATACGATAAACCGCAATCGCGATAGGCTACAATATGACCTTTATCAAAGTAGGAAACGTGATGGTACGCCTTTCTCCCCCTTACACGAGGCATCACAACAACGTTTCACCAGGCAACGCCGGTAATCTCCTGTTTGTGTATGAGAAATCGGTTGGAAACATCACTAATTTCAGCACGTTGTAGGTGTCGCCACCGGCGCCAACCGTGTGTGAATGCTCTGGAACGCTAATCGTTTGCATATCACAGCATCTTCTTCCTGTCGGTTAAATTACGCGTCTGTAGCACGTCATCTTCGTGGTGTAGCAATTTTAATGGCCAGTGGGCCTTTTGAGTGTTCACTAAAAGGCCAACATCTAGCGGAAAACGATAGAATACGAACCTAAGCGACCGAGTGCAGTTCGCTCGCCTTCACCTACCGTTTACCGCAGAGAATTCTCGTCGGCTGACGATCGTTTGCTTATGTTCGCTGCGCTGGAAAGCAGGCCTTTAGAGTTCCGTCGTGGCTCTCGTGTTTAACCTGTCAGGAAGTTGCAACGGAACGCGCAACGTTTTGGAGAGTGGGAGATTGATTGTGGAAAAACGACGAGAGTTGCTGGCAGCTGTTTGGCTCATTGAGGAACTGGGTCCGTGTTCGCGTGACGGGCTGGCCTGTAGCGACACGTGCCCGTGTGAGCCGAGCTGTTCGTGGCGCGGAATGTGGCCCTCTGTAAACACGGCGCCGGCGCCGACGGCGGTCGCTGGCAGCAGCGGGAACCCGTTCTGGCGCGCCGCGCCCCACAGCTTCTGCCCTGGTCCCCTCACACTGATCGCCGGAGAGCTGAGGCAGCCACTGCCGAACTGAAAGCACAGCTTCTACCACTCTCATTCCTTCGCTTCATCACCCACATGCGTCTCTTGGGCCGCAGTCATCCTACCTGGGACACGGACTTCGTAGCCTCTCAACAGATAAATATGTATAGCATTCACTTTCACTGTAACCTAGCAACAGTTCAGTATTCCGTCATCTCGCAATAATACCGTGACTAACCTACTAATAAAAAACGTGACTCATATTGTAACGTTGTTGCATTAATTTGTTCTGAAAGCGGTGCTGATATTCAAGACAATAAAAGCGGGTTAAAAGCTGTGAGCTATGTGGGGAAGTTAACCTTGCATTACTGAGCAACTGTTCCACCAGGTATCCAGTCTAGCTTACCAAATTCCCAACCAGACTAACATTAATTATAATCTTTTAATAGTCCTACGACAGCCGGTGATACATATATAAAAAAGAGAATTTAAGTAAAATGAAATAAATCAGTTTATATTTGGAAATTTATTTTAACATTGATCATTGAAATTTCAGCACAATAAACTTGATTCATAACTAAACTGGTGCCTTATTTAGGATTGTGTAAATGTGAGTTTGTAATCTTACGGAACACATCAAATAGGGAGCCAAGATTGGGAGACTACATACAACAGTGCATTCATAAAATAACACACGAAGAACGTTGAAACATGTGCAAGAGGAAATTAACCACAACCAACCGATTCAATTTCCACCCAAAGAAGTTACGTTCGTAGCGCAATCCTGTCTGTCATGTAATTACCACACACTGGTATACTAAATTCATACTAAGTCTCTGTGAAATCTTCCCGAAAAGAATAGCTGAGGGCTACTTTGATGATTACACCGCATGATTCACGTGGTCAACTTGGTTTACACAAAGAGTGTAACTCCACAATAATTTTGATAATTGAAATAAATTAGATCGAAAAGCAATTTACAAAAGAGAAACTTCGAACTCGTTACTATCGTCTTACTATTGACCTGATGATGGGTCAAACAATTGAATTAACAACGTGGTACTGGTCTCACAAAGGACACCCCACGTGGGTTGAACGTAAAGAAAAGTTGCTATATTGAAAAATATTGTCAAGACGAGACGTTATAATCTCACGCACACTCGCATTTAAGATTGATGATCTTAGAGTTACTGATCAACACGTGGTTCCACTTTACTCACAAAGTAGTGACAAAGCAACTACCGGAATATATTCTGAACTTCACACTCGAAATACACTGCGTTGTAATTTAAGATAACACTAGATATTTTAGATCTAAACCTGAAATAAAGGTGATTAAATTTTCAGTTAGGCTGAACTTAAGAAAGCCATTGTCCTATGGACTTAGCAGACACGCGCTTAGCCGGAGATCTTACCACTTCAGACGCTCGCCGCGGACAGACGGAAGTGGTCAGAGAGGCAGCTTCCTATACCAACATGACAAGGGACGGACAGGACCATACTAAGAATAGAAACCTCTCTGCTTTTAGAAAGCGTAGCTACCTGTCCCGACGTTGGTCCTACTGTTCTCTAGCAGATAGGCTTGTCTGCTACCCTCAAGCATGAAATTAGAAATACATTTGCTCATTCATCTCCTCACACAGAAGGGAAAGCGGATGACAGTATCTTATCATATACAGTATATAAAAGAAAGCGGATGTAGGTTCCGTATGAGACTGTGTGACATGAATTACATATAAACTGTGTTTCAGAGTGTCGTAGTGTGACAGATCGTTCTTGATTATGTATAAAAGTAACACATTCCACTGCTCAGTATCCTCCCACACAGTCAGAAACGCCACAGTAAATTTAGAACTGGAATTTATGTCGTAAATGGCAACAGATTTAAGAAATTAACATGAAAGGAATCCAACAGAGACCTTTCAATATGTAACCTTTCAATAATTGTCTGTGAATCTAACCTGGTAAATTTGGACGTCAGTGGCGCTGCGTCATGGCCCTGAAAGATCATACTGAATAAATTGAAAATTCTTACCTCAATAAAGTCGCCGGATAACGCGTATATATCTGCTCCTGTAAGAAATTTTTCTGGCACATCCCAGTGCAATGCTGGCCACTAGATTTGTCATGTGTAGAAAGAAACAACTGATTTGTCTTTACGATAATCGGGACGACAATGGATTCGAGAAATTAGCAGATTCTCTAAATTCAGATTGTCAAAAAGTTAATTATATGAAATGGATTATTACTAAAAGATTTTTTGGAACATTTACATGGTACTTGATACAACAACAGTACAAATTTAGTTTAACAAACTACATATGCGCGCGGCTGTTTTTTTACCTTACACTACATCGCTCAGGCACCGCCATCGCTCGCCACACCGGCCCAGCCAACTCCATACACGAGACTGCTAGCTACTACTTACGCCTACTGACACTGCTCTTACTGCAGCCAACACTGCTCTCTGGTATGAGATTCTCTTATGGCTTACATATCGCAGGCAGCGCGTGAGCAATCCATCGAAATTACATATGCTCCAGTGCGCTAGCAATAAATTCCTTAGCCGGCCGCGGTGGTCTCGCGGTTCTAGGCGCGCAGTCCGGAATCGTGCGACTGCTACGGTCGTAGGTTCGAATGCTGCCTCGGGCATGGATGTGTGTGATGTCCTTAGGTTAGTTAGGTTTAAGTAGTTCTAGGGGACTGATGACCACAGCAGTTGTGTCCCATAGTGCTCAGAGCCATTTGAACCAGTTGAATAAATTCCTTAGTCATGGACCTCTTACTACTTGGTCAGACAAGTTGTGTGACTACCAAAATGTTCAAATGTGTGTGAATTCTTAAGGGACCAAACTGCTGAGGTCATCGATCCCTAAGCCTACACACTGCTTAACCTAACTTCAGCTTACGCTAAGGACAACACACGCACTCATGTCCGAGGGAGGACTCTAACCTTCTAGACCGCCCGGCTTGTGTGACAATCACATCCAGCGTCCACCTCATCTGCTCCTTAGTGTGCACGGTGGTCATAATTAAACTTTCGCTGTTTCAGCCAGTGTAGAGGGAAAAATTTTTTCCATGTCTGTGTGTGTCCATCTTTTTCAGAGAGTGTTGCGGGACTCGGCTGTTTGATACAGGATGTCAAATGAAACACCATTCACTCGTCTAGTTTCCAAACTAACTTTATTTGGCGACCAGTTCCGGCGATTTACTACGCCATGATAATTCAAGTGATCGCTATAGCACGCGGAAATCGAACAATACCAGTATTGCGAGCCCCTGTTTCGACTATAACCGAGGCAGAAACTTCCTACGTCTGTTAGGGGCCCGAAGATGCCGCAGTAAACCGCCGAAACTGGTTATTGTGGTCTACAGTCCAGAGACTGGTTTGATGCAGCTCTCTATGCTACTCTATTCTGTGCAAGCTGCTTTATCTCAAAGTACCTACTGCAACGTACATCCTTCTGAATCTGTTTAGTGTATTCATCTCTTGGTCTCTCTACGATTTTTACACTTCACGCTGCCCTCTAATACTACACTGGTGATCCCTTGATGCCTCAGAACATGTCCTACCAACCGATCTCTTCTTCTAGTCAAGTTCTGCCACAAATTTCTCTCATCTCCAATTCTATTTAATAGCTTCTCATTAGTTACGTGATCTACCCATCTAATCTTCAGCATTCTTCTGTAGCACCACATTTCGAAAGCTTCTATTCTCCTCTTGTCCAAACTATTTATCGTCCATGTTTCACTTCCATACATGTCTACACTCCGTACAAATACTTTCAGAAACGATTTCCTGACACTTAAATCTATACTCGATGTTAACAAATTTCTCATTAGAAACGCTTTCCTTGCCATTGCGAGTATACATTTTATATCATCTCTACTTCGACCATCATCAGTTATTTTGCTCCCCAAATAGTAAAACTTCTTTAAGTTTCTCCTTTCCTAATCCAATTCCCACAGCATCACCCGATTTAATTAGACTACATTCCATTATCCTCGTTTTGCTTTTGTTGATGTTCATCTTATATCCTCCTTTCAAGACACTGTCCATTCCATTCAACTGCTCTTCCAAGTCCTTTTCTGTCTCTGACAGAATTACAATGTCATCGGCGAACCTCAACATTTTTATTTCTTCTCCATGGATTTTAATAGCTACTCCGAATTTTTCTTTTGTTTCCTTTACTGCTTGCTCAATATACAGATTGAGTAACATCGGGGAGAGACTACAACCCTGTCTCACTCCCTTCCCAACCACTGCCTCCCTTTCATGTTCCTCGACTCTTATAACTGCCATCTGGTTTCTGTACAAATTGTAAATAGCCTTTCGCTCCTTGTATTTTACCCCTGCCACCTTGAGAATTTGAAAGAGAGTATTCCAATCAACATTGTCAAAAGTTTTCTCTAAGTCTACAAATGCTAGAAACGTGGGTTTGCCTTTCCTTAATCGATTTTCTAAGATAAGTGTTACTGTCAATTCCGCTACATTGTGTGGAAGCGGCCAGCCTACGCATTCTTCACACACAACACGCAGTTTGAGATTGTCACAGGGAGACAGCAAATGCTAATGCTACAGGTTTCCGGATTGGTCGCCTTAAACGGAACGTCATTCTCCCGTTTTAGAAGAGCAATGCTGATTGGCAGACTATATTTCTGACGCCTTGAGCTGAAGGATTAATGGAAGAGACCGAAAGATATACCCCTTTACGTCTGGCGTGGAGAAGCGCCGTTCCGTTGTCGCTCTTGGAGCTAGGAACCAGTACTTCACTAGGAGAGCACCTCTGTCGAGAGCGAATCAGTGTTACTCTATGTTGCGTCCTTGCGATTAAGCGTTGTTCACTGTTTTGGCCGGCAAACTTATTGTGCGGTGTGAACGGACAGAGGTATAGTTAAACGCCTGCGAGCGAATTTTGAGTGGCATCGCCGTGGGCTGGTTATCTGACCGGTGTACCACGCAAATACTTAAACTAGGGACGAATAGGAATCCTTGACTTAATCAAGGCATAAGGACAGTTTGATTGGTGAAGGTCAATCCAGATAGAACGAGAGTTATCTTATTTGTCAGCAGCGAGCGGCGCAGACAGCAATGATCGCAGCTTACGATACTGTGCGCTACAGCTATTGTGAGCCCTATATTTCCTCCACAACAGAACACTTCACTGCATTTCACACGCGACAGCCTCGACCGTACCTAGCAACATTCTAAAGGATAATTATTCAAGTTGAGTAGGCGCGCCTCTCAGCCATTCTGCCAAGTCAATAACAATCTTAAACTTTGTATAGAAATTTCATTAGCGAATCCTGTCCTTGAGGGGTAACTTTTCATTCTGAAAAGAACCCGGATATAACTTGTTCAATTCATAACTAAAACTGCCACTGTGATTTCTCAGAATTTTTGCAAAATAAATAATAACTTTCGTTAGTTCCATGTTTTTCTTACACTAACTAGCACTACTGCAGTACCCAAGTACCCCACTAGTTACGTAAGAAAATTTGTGAATTTTTGTGTCATTTCCTTACAGTGGACGACTCCAGAAGATATTTATTGCTGAAAGTTCTCTTTAGAAAGTTAGGAGCGTCTGTCCGACTTCTGTAGTAATGTGGGGGGTGGAAATTGCATCTTGCAGGAGCCACAGGGTAGAGGGTACATCTCAGATTAATCCGTTGCGCAGAATAACAGATCAACCCCACACCTCAGAAACGGTATCCGTACAAACTTTCTGGCTGTCGTGGCCTCAATCGTGCAACGTTTATAACCCAGAACGTAAACATGATAATTAACAAATGTTACCTTCTCATCTGGGAACTAAAATGTTTCTTTCAGTGGTTTGTTCGTTATCCTCATCCGTGTGTCCTTATAAATGTTTCCACAAAGCTTGTCTCAGTCACTCGTTTTTCTAAGGCCTTCTCAAGTAGCGGAAATTTATTCATAATGATCCTGTACAACGTACGTGCACCAAAGTACCTCAAGTCAAGTAACTGCCCTCTCATCATAATCACAATACACATTTCACTTAAATAGTATTCTAACTGCGCCCGTCTGTAGAAGGAAAACATCAGCAAAACACCGCTTCATCTTAATGTACATGGATACTCTGCAAATCACATTTAAGTGTCTGGCAGAGGGTTCATTGAACCACCTTCACAATTCTCTATTATTCCAATCTCGTATAGCTCGCGGAAAGAATGAACACCTGTATCGTTCCGAACGAGCTCTGATTTCCCTTATTTTATCGTGGTGATCGTTCCTCCCTATGTAGGTCGATGTCAACAAAATACTTTCGCATTCGGAGGAGAAAGCTAGTGATTGGAATTTCGTGAGAAGTTTCCGTCGTAACGAAAAACGCATTTCTTTTAATGATTTCCAGCCCAAATCCTGTATCATTTCTGTGACACTCTCTCCCATATTTCGGGATAATACAAAACATGCTGCCCTTCTAACCTTTTTCGATGTACTCCGTCAGTCCTATCCGGTAAGGACCCCACACGGCGCAGCAGTATTCAAAAAGAGGACGGACAAGGGTAGTGTAGGCAGTCTCCTTCGTAGGTCTGTTACACTTTCTAAGTGTCCTGCCAGTAAAATGCAGTCTTTGGTTAGCCTTCCCCACAACATATTCTGTGTGTTCTTTTCAACTTAAATCGTTCGTAATTGTAATACCTAGGTATTTAGTTGAATTTACGGCTTTTAGACTAGTCTGATTTATCGTGTAACCGTAGTATAAAGAATTCCTTATGTGGATGACCTCACACTTTTCGTTATTTAGGGTCAACAGCAAATTTTCGCACCATTCAAATATCTCTTCTAAATCGTTGCTGCTACCTGCCTCTGGAACAATCTGCCGTCCACCCTGCGCACAATTCAGTGTCGTGTGTCATTTAAGAAAAGGACTACAGCACTTCTTTTCGCCAACCATTGAACATTTCCCTAAAAATGTTACATACATGGGTATTTCTGTGTCCCAATCAGTGAAGCAGATGCGTACTTCAGCCAGTTACATGTCTTCGTCAATCACATAGTTATTATTTTTCCCCTTTGTTCGCTATTTTTCTCTTCCATGTTCCTCTGTGATCTCTAACGTCCATCGCTGTCACGACCCTCAATATACCTGCATGCGATTTACCTCTCTAGTATTCTACTTTTCGCAATAACTTGTGTTCCTTTTTCTACTACAGCTATTAATGTTTTTTCACTATTTAAGTCGTTGATATTTCTAAGTACTGACTTCTTTTGTTTTATAAAAACTGCTTTATTGTAAACATTTGGTTAACTGTGAAGAGTATCTGCTTAGAGGTCAAAGACGGTCTTATGGCTCTAATAGTGTCAGGATAAACAAATATATGAATAAATACCTTTTCATGTCATATACCATATTTCATGAGAATATTTGAACCTAGGTTACACAACCAACAAATCAGTCATCCGACAAGATTCTCGTTAATCGTGAGGCATCCAAACGGAATGTGATAAAAGGAAATCTGTAAATAGTGAAATCTGTTTTTGGCTAAATAGCCTCGCTGAAGAAGAAAATAAACTTCGTACATCGGAGTAGCTCAGACGGACTCTACTACAGTGGCATGGTCAACATCCGAACTCCGAACTAGCAACATACCATTTCTCGTCATCGTCATAACAAGTAACACGACAGCAAAGTGTTGCAGGAGTGGGACAGTACTGATCTAAAGGGTACTATGCTATTTTATTATAAACATTACAGAAGGTAAATTATCTTCTTAGATATCTTGACAGGAGGATGATGGAAAATGTTTAAAAGAATAAGTTTTTATAACGGGCTTCATTTGCAAGTAGTTTTATTCAGTAAATAATTTTAATTTAACGATAACATTTCACCTTCGTACGAAACGCGCTTCAGTAAGTCTACTATCTCCATTTACCGTTACACAAATTGGTACTTAACTGAATACCTCTTTTTTTGGGTTTGTCAGTTTTTAGCACGCAGTCAAAAGCGACACTACTTAGCCGAATGTAAGAGTCAGTTCGCAACTTACTTACAAAAAATTGTTGTTGTCAGCTGAGACAAACAAAAAATCAACATACACATAAATACTCCGCAGTCCACAGTACGGCGGGTGGCGGAGGGTATCCCGTACCCCTGTACCACTACAAAAAGTCATTTCCTTTCCAGGTCCATTCGCAAATAGAGCGAGGAGAAAAACGACTGTCTATATGCCTCCATATGAGACCTATCTTATCTTCGTGATCATTACGCGCAGTGTATGTTCCAGGCAGCAGAATCGTTCTGCAGTCATCTACAAATGCCGATTCTCTAAATTTTCTCTGTAGTGTTCCTCGGAAAGAATGTCGCCTTCCCTCTAGGGATTCCCATCTGTGTTCCTGAACCATTTCTGTAACACTTCTGTGTTGTTCGAACCTACCAGTAATACCTCTAGCAGCCTGCCTCTGAATTACTTAGATGTTTTCCTTTGATCCGACGAACGGATCCCAAATACTCCAGCAGTACTCGAGAATTGGTTGCACTAGCGTCCTGCATGCAGTCTCCTTTACAGACAAACCACACTCTCCCAAATCATAATGAAAATTCTCGCCCGTGTTCCTACGGGAGGTAGTACTGGTCAGAACTAGAAGAAACTTTTCTGTAGTGATATGTCCGGAAATCAACACTGTTGAAATGTGGGCCAGCCGATCTTCTCATACCAATCTGTTACGTAGAAGTAGACACATAGGCAGTGCTGCAAGTGTGACTCCAGTCTTGACACATCCTTCAGCCCCTTTCCACAGTGAGGTTCACAGATACATGGCTCCATTCGGAATGTCGCATCCGCTAATCACGCGCTATTGGGACGTATCCACATTGTCGATAGGTTGGACATACACCAATGTATTCAGATATCCATACAGTCAGAAATCTAAGGGATTCGAGTCCTGTGACCGACCATGCTACCGGACCACCTCGAGCAGTCCATCGTCCGTGGTAAATTTTGGTGAGGTACAGTCGCACGATCCACTGAAAATAGGATGCTGCTTCGTTGTGCGTAAACAAAGCGCAACTTTCTCCATAAGCGCTGACAATTCGTCGTGCAGAAATCTGTCGTAAACGGCACTTGTTTATCCGTTCCATAAAGTGTGTGGCCCAGTGAGTCTGAGTCTCTTACCGACAGTTCCAGTCCATACATTCATACTGTGACGATCTATAATGCCATATCTTGTGAATCCTGCCTCACCACCAGATACTACATTGTTCATCAGAAATAAAGCGACCCATACCTCAGGACGAATTGCTTTTCAGGCATATAATTACAGAAACGGTTACTAAAGTTTCGATCAATGCTACTACCTGTACGAATATGACACACAATTTATTTTTCAACCACCCTTTATGTACATTCACGAATGGCGAATTTGCGGAATTCCGATAGGTGATTTTTGTGGGCCCTTCGAAGTTTTCGAAATTATGGGGTTCGTGTGTGTATCCTTCGAACAAATATCAGAGATGGAAAACAGTGCTCGTCATAGGGTCACTCAGTTAGGTATACAGTCTGCCGTACAGAACACACGTTACGTCTTCTGCGACAGTCTGTCGCAGTTGTCTTTTCCAGGCACGTGGGACAGTGTGTCGGATCAGTCGTTCCACTCTCTAAGAAAGTTCGCAAGTTTTCGTTGTATGCCGGTAGACGTTCTTAAGGCCTCTTCTATTGCTGTGTAATTACAAATGGACGCAGATTTGTTTAGTTCAATGCAGTCCGCGCCGCGTTCATGTACAGTCCGAATTTGACCAGTCTGTAAATATTGTGCGTGTTTTTGCTACTTTCGTTCAGATAACACGTCCAAATCTCACGGACTGTCTTAAAATGAATTATTTAAGCTGATTTACGTTCCCGCCTAGATGTGAGGATGACACAATTTCCATGCTTGTTCGAATATCTACACGTTTTCCCTCTTCTTTATTTTGCGACGTATACATATGAGGGTCTCTAGGAACATATATAATGCAAATTTTAACTGTAAACCTCTCCGTGATGCACAAGGTCTCTCACTGGTGTTGGATGAGCGATCTATCAACTCTCTGCAAATTAAAAGTGGCTCTGACTGTCAAATTTTAGCAAACATTTGGACATAATTTTCAAATAAGTAATCATTCGATGGGGACTCTTACAACAAACCATGTGTAAAATGATTGGTTCAGACTTTTGTTTCTGTTCATACCAGTTGTACGTGGTTGAAGTTGTGTTACGCTTCCCTAGGATAAACTTAATGCATGTGATTATTTAAGAATTGGCCATTTGGTGGTGCTATTGTACACACATCAAAAAAAAGTTTTGTATCACCCCCGGTTCCCAGGATTCCTCTCGATATTGTATCAAAAAGTCCCTTTGACCGTTCAGAGATGTCACTAAACCCTCCCAGATATGTAAACAACCATGCATGACAGCGTCTGTTAAACGGAGGGGGTCCGACAGCCGATCAGTTCCAGTCATTTCACCAGGAAGGAGGTACGCGGTTCGTGTTGTCTGTAGTTCAACCATGGCTAGCCGATCAATAACGCCGTTCGATCGCGTCCGAATTGTTACTTTGTGCCAGGAAGGGTTCACAACAAGAGAAGTGTCCAGGCGTCTCTGAGTGAACCAAAGCGTTGTTGTTCGGACGTGGGAGAGAGAGAGAGACAGGAACTGTCGATGACATGCCTCGCTCACGCCTCCCAAGGGCTACTACTGCAGTGGATGACCGCTACCTACGGATTATGGCTCAGAGGAAGACTGACAGCAATGCCACCATGTTGAATAATGCTTTCCGTGCAGCCACAGGACTTCTTATTAAGATTCAAACAGTGCGCAATAGGCTGCATGATGCGCAACTTCACTCCCGACGTCGATGGCGAGGTACATATTTGCAACCACGATACCATGCAACAACATACCGAATGGACCGTTCAGGACTGGCATCACGTTCTCTTCACCGATGAGTGTCGCATATGCCTTCAAGTATCGTCGGAGACGTGTTTGGAGGCAACCCGGTCAGAATGAACGCCTTAGACACACTGTCCAACGAGTGCAGCAAGGTGGAGGTTCTCTGCTGTTTTGGGGTGGCATTACGTGGGGCCGACGTACGCCGCTGGTGGTCATGGAAGGCGCCGTAGCGGCTGTACGGTACGTGAATGCCATCCTCCGACCGATAGTGCAACCATATCGGCAGCATATTGGGAAGGCATTCGTCTTCATGGACGAAAATTCGCGCCCCCCGTCGTGCACATCTTGTGAATGACTTCCTTCAGGATAACGGCATCGCTCGACTAGAGTTCAGCGTGTTCTCCAGACATGAACCCTATCGAACATGACTAGGATAGATTGAAACTGGCTGTTCATTTACGACGTGGCCCAACAACCACTCTGCGAGATCTACACCGAATCGCTGTTGAGGAGTGGGACAATCTGGACCAACAGTGCCTCGATGAACTTGGGGATAGTACGCTACGACGAATACAAGCATGCATCAATGCAAGAGGACGTGCTACTGGGTGTAATAGGTACCGGTGTGTATAGCAATCTGGACCACCACCTCTGAAGGCCTCGTTGTGTGTTGGTACAACATGCAATGTTTGGTTTTCATGAGTAATAAAAAGGGCAGAAATAATGTTCATGTTGATCTTTATTCTAATTTTCTGTACAGGTTGAACTCTCTGAACCGAGGTGATACAGAACTTTTTTTGAAGTGTGTAATTCTGTTAGAGACGGCAAAGGACTTGAAAAAGCAGTTGAGTGGAATGGCTAGTGCAAATACAGTTCTCGGGTTTGCCGCCGGATCGTATTGTGTAACTCGCACAATATTTCATCGATGCAACTGCTCGACATCATCAGATCAGGGTAGCTGCTGCTGTCACTGCTGAAAGACGCGATTGATGGATAGTGTCTTCAAAAGAGGTTTAAAGACGAACACCAACAAAAGTAAAACAAGGGTAACAGAATGTAGTCGAATCAAAAGTGTTGCTGGAAGACGAGAAAATGAGACGTTACAGGTAGCAGACGACTTTCACTATTTGGGCAGCAAAGTAACTGAAAATGGCCGAAGTAGAAAGGACAGAAAGCGCAGAATGCCTATTGCAAGGAAGGCCTTTATGTAAAGGAAGATCTGTTGACATCGAATATTAATTTGGTTGGAAGTTGTTTCTGAAATTCTTTATCAGGAGTTAAGCTTTCCGCGGAAGTAAAACGTGTATGATGAGCGGTTTGGAGAAGAAGAGAACAGAAGCTTTTAAGTTGTTCTACATAAGAATACTGAAAATTAGATGAAAGAACGAGTAGCTAACTAATCAGGAGGTAAAGAACCGAACTGGCGAAAAAAATAATTGTGAATCAACTTCACTAAAATAAAGGATCATTTAATTGGACACATACTGAGACACCAAGAAATCGTCCATTTGGTAATGGGAGAAAGGTTTCAATAGTGTAAACACTTACAAATGGAGGTAGGTTGCAGGAGTCACGCAGAGATGTGGAGGACTGCGCAGGGTAGACTAGCACACAGAGCTGCAGCAACTGTGTCTTCCAAATAAACAAGAAGACATAACTGACTGACACTTCATACAGTGCAACAGGTGTTTAAATATAGGTGTTAAAACCATTAAACACTGAATGAAAAGTCCAATAATCCGCTGTAGTTGGATTGTTTAAGGCGATCAGAGACCGACAAAAACAGTTTCGCGACTTTTAAGTGGTATACTCTGGCGTATACAAATGCTGTGTGATATTGTATATGGAGCTTCAGAATGCCGCAGCTAAGAAAGGAGCGGCTAGGCATTCTGTAGCTCTCTATTCCAAATGACACAGCATTTATGTACACCAGAACATGCAACTCAAAAATTACGAAACTTGTTGTGCAGGGTCTCAAATCGACTTTAAATACGGCTACATCGGACTGTTGGTCTTCGATTCGGTTTTAAAGTTTAAACTCCTCGATGTAAACAGCTGTTGTACTCTATGAATTGTCGCCGGCCGTTTTGACAGAGCGGTTCTAGGCGCTTGAGTCTGGAACAGTGCTGCTGCTGCTACAGTAGCAGGTTCGAATACTCCCTCGGGCATGGATGTGTGTGGTGTCCTTCGGTTAGTTAGGTTTAAGTAGTTCTATGTCTAGGGGACTGATGACCTCAGATGTTAAGTCGCATAGTGCTCAGAGCCATTTTTCCATGAATTGTCAACAATTAAGTACCTGTGGCTGTCCCTGTTTCAGAATTGTGTGTGAAGAAGAAGAAGACAAACAAAAACGTTTTCGGGCAGAAATAATCGACTGAGTGCTTTCTTTGGACTTATGAATGTGCGGTTCCCATACTTGCTTGACATTTGCCAGGGCTGAAGGGGGATGTGGCAGGAATCACACGCCTGCTCAAAGTTTTTTTATTTCAGCCGAGCTGTCCCGGCTGCCCAGAGCACTCTTCCTCAGGGTACGCAGTTTCACTGGCCGGCTGACGCCTTTCTCCGTTCGAGTGCGACGTGACCTACCTGCAGTGTTTTTTGCCGGCAGCGGCTGATCGCTTTTGATCATCCGCTGGATTCGGCTCTGTTCAGTCGTCCCTGGTGTGGGTGATGCTGGTTGTAGTCGATGCTTCGGTTCCGCTCGCTGCAGTCGCTTCAGGTGATCAAAACCCAGCACTCCAACTGACGCCTCCCTCGGCTCTAATCAGCCGCTGCCCGTTCGTGCCGAAGCGATGGACCGGCCGCTTTTGTAACTCTGCCTCACGCTATCCTCTCCTGACGCTCTGCACAGCGTCACACGTAATCGAGTTCACTGGGAAGTCTCGGAACGGTAACACATTCGAGGGTTCAATGTAATACATTTAAGGTTAACGTTTACCGTCTTTTTTGTAACACTTTTAAAAGCGTACGGATTTTTTTGTGTGTAAATTATGTCCAGATCGCATCCATTTCAACGAAAAGAAATTACAGATTTATCACGGTAATCTGAAAATACAGTTTTTCTTCCTCTGAAAATAGTTTTTCTTTTCCTTCCTGGGCAACACTGTCTTACGAGCAGCGGTTGTACACTAATAGTAGCGTGTAAAACGCATTCGTACACACACACACACACACACACACACACACACACACACACACACACACACACACTTGGGGCTGCGAAGACTGCCTGAACTCGGTACCCGAACCTTGCTGTTGGATGTCGCTTGAACCGAAGGCAAATTCTATAACCATGCTTGAAAGCGCATACGATGTTAGACGAATGATGTGTGCTTCACAGCTGCCACTATGCGCTGGCAAATGATTCCGAGAAGAAAGAAAGTTGAACGTGGCAGATTGGTGCAAAGAAAAAAAAATGTTTTTAATTGAACCGTATTTCTGACAAAGTTGAGATCATCCCAACAGGAGCGAACGTAGTACACCTGTAGTGCTGCTACCCAGTCTTTTAGCAAAAATTGTCTTCAGAAAAAGTAATGAGAATAACCAACTTTGAGTCCATAAGGATTTCAGACCATCCTTTAAAAAGAAGGCAACATCTGGCGTGGTAGTCTGTGAGGACATAACTTATTATTAATGGATCATTTCCTTTTCTTGATTCTGTACTACATTTTAACTAACAGACAAGTAAATCACTATTCCATTTTTAGCCTTAAAGGTTAGGTATAATCACAGTTTCTTTTATTGCCTTTCTGCAAACAGCATAACGCAGTTGGAGCTACATCATACGTTTATGTACGAAATTTTTACGTCAGTGTTTTACTAAACGTAGCTTGTTAAATCAGCCTTGTCATGTTGATCATCATTTTACTATGATGGTAACAGTTCTTCATAAAAATTGTTTCAAAGGACTTTCTTTTTTTACATTAAACGTTCATTGCATCATTTAACCACTATGATATGAGTGACAACGCTGTGGTCGGACGAATTTCAAATTGATACGTAAATGTTTTTTTTATGAAGACCATGTTCAACAAAATAGTTTTAATTTTTATTTGTTAAGTGATGTAACAATTTCTTATAAGACAGTTGTATGAACTTAATAATGATCCTTTGCATAGGTATTGGTGGATCGCTTCGCCACTAATATATGAGCAACCACAAGTTGGCATTTCTGGTATATTTCGAAGTGAGAGAAATATGTTTGTTGATTTCAGATATTAAAAAAAGTTCTTAAATTACTGTATTGAAATGAAACTGTTAGTTCACTAAGAAGGCTTTACTTGCCCTATGTGAGGTAAACGATGGCTGCTGTACTTCGTGTAAACAACCGCTTCAGTTATCTCCTGCCTGTATACTATACTACACTACACTACACTACACTACACTACACTACACTACACTACACTACACTACTGGCCATTAAAATTGTTACACCGAAAAGAAATGCAGATGATAAACGGATATTTATTGGATCTCGACCAACGCGAGCAGCAATGTCGCGATACGATAAACCGCAATGTCGATAGGCTACAATCCGATCTTTATCGAAGTCGGCAACGAGATAGTACGCATTTCTCCTCTTTACACGAGGCATCGCAACGTTTCACCAGGCAACGTCGGTCAACTGCTGTTTGTGTATGAGAAATCGGTTGGAAGCTTTCCTCGTGTCAGCAAGTTGTAGATGTCGCCACCGGCACCAGCCTTGTGTGAATGCTCTGAAAAGCTAATCATTTGCATATCACAGCATCTTCTTTCTGTCGGTTAAATTTAGCGTCTGTAGCACGTCATCTTCGTTATGTAGCAATTTTAATGGCCAGTACTGTAGTACGAACGTGCCGGCCGCTGTGGTCGATCGGTTCTAGGCGCTTGAGTCTAAAGCCGCACTGCTGCTACGGTCGGAGGTTCGAATCCTGCCTCGGGCATGGATGTGTGTCATGTCCTTCAGTTAGTTAGATTTAAGCAGTTCTAGGGGACTGATGACCTCAGATGTTAAGTCGCATAGTGCTTTGAGCCATGACATCAGTAAGAACGTATGGGGACATGTGCTGTCGCCAGTTTGTGGATTGTAACTCAAATGGTGTATTGACCAGAATGGATAGCTGCTATTAGATAACATGGTAGTTTACTTTTAGTTGTATGTAAAGTAAATTAATTCAATTCTGGTAATGTCATTTCAGTGTATTTTAGTACTGAAGATAGTTACAGCATAGGAGCATTGTGTTAAGAGCTGCGACTCAGTAACTGCAAGGGTGGCGACATGCAAGGGGAATGTGAAGGCAGGGCAGCAGAGCGCAGCAGTGAAGTGTGCTGGACAGTGGTAATAAGTAGCCAATGGGGCGATGTCACCACACCAGGGCGTGTCTCGTGTTGCTTCAACGTTACTAGGCTCCAGGTTTTTAGTGAAAAAGACATAATTTCGGGGAGGAAGATCACTTGTCGTCGCCAGAAACCAGCAGCACCATCACCGTAACATCAGAGCTACACAGGGCAGCAAGGCAACTAGGCACTGCCAGCAGCGGATTCGAGAGCGGACTGCGCCTGCCGCCACAACTATATCCTTCACTGGGCTAGGTGCCCGATCCGTGTCTGCTGCCGCCGACGCTGAGTTCCTAGAAGCACTGGGCGCCGCCGTGCCAGCCGGCGTCGGACTCCCACGGGCAGCGGCCTGCGCGTGCAGCCGCGGTGACAGGAGCGTCAGGCTGTGCGGGCTCCGCGACCCTGAGGAAAGCAGCGTGCGGCTGACATAAAAGGGCCCGTGGCATTAAGGGCCCCGCCATACTGGGACGCCACGGGAGGTCTGCTGGCAGCGCTCGGGGGCGCCGGTACCAGACGCCAGCAGAGATGCCTTCAGTCTTCTCTCAGTAGAAGAGCTAGGGCCAGTTTGAAATGAAAAGGGAACACAGAATAATAAGTTACGGACACATCCCATCATTGCTGACCTTGACATTTACGGGTTATTTGACGTGCTTTATAATGATTTAAGAAATTATGCTACATTTTCCACTATCCTGAGAATGGCATTCCGTCCATTTGACGAGGTAGTGGATATCCCCCGAGACTGACGAAAAAGCCATTGCTTTAACGAAAGTAATCTCATTAGAGGAAAAGATTTTCGTGACCTATGCACTCGATAGCTAATCATCTGCAGTCATATTTACTTTTTTAGATGCGACTGCAAAGTATACATAGAACTGCTTTTCAATTTTTATTTGAAAAGTACGTTATTATAAACAGAAAGAAAATTTACAGATGCTTTAGGTATGAAGTCGGTAACCTGTCTCCCTTCTTTACATACCTTTTTTTTCTTAAAATAATTCTAGCGTGTCTACATCTGGCCTGTTAGCATCACTTGCTGCGGCAGGAGATGTAGCGGTGCTGTTTCGGTCAGGAAAAAACCACCTGTTTTTGGAGTGAAGCATCAGGAACAGGCTGTGAGGAAACTGAGAATACATTTCCAAAATATCCACCCATCCATAGTCGAGAGAGTGCGTTTTATAAGTGGTTTAAACGTGGTTGTAATGTGGGGAGCCTTATTCTTAGAAATGAGTTTCGATTGTGACCCTCGTAATTCCCAACACTTTTTTTCTCTAGTTCGCGTTTTGAATAGTTCTGAGATGGAGTGTCCCAAGTTGCTGATGTTATCACAATCTCACAGATAAAAGATTTGGTGTCACAACTATCCATAGCGCTCACTCCTTTCAGGGTATGCTGATGCATTAGCTCCATACTTAACAATCATGTACAACCGTTCGCTAGACGAAAGATCCGTGCACAGGTCACACCAATATTCCAGAAAGGTAGTAGCAGTAATCCACTAAAATACAGGCCCATATCGTTAACGTCGATATGCAGCACGATTTTAGAACATACATTGTGTTCGAAAATTATGAATTACCTCGAAGGAAACGGTCTATTGACAAGCAGTCAACATGGGTTTAGAAAACATCGTTCCTGGGAAACACAACTAGCTCTTTATGCACATGAAGTTTTGAGTGCTATTGACAAGGGATTTCAGATCGATTCCCTATTTCTGGATTTCCAGAAGGCTTTTGACACTGTACCACACCAGCGGCTGGTAGTAAGATACCATGCCTACGGAATTTCGTCACATAACATGACTGGATTTGCGATTTGCTGTCAGAGAGGTCACAGTTCGTAGTAATTGACGGAAAGTCATGAGTAAAGCAGAAGTGATTTCTGGCGTTCCCCAAGATAATTTTATAGGCCCTTTGCTGTTCCTTATTTATATAAACGATTTGGGAGACAATCTGAGCAGCCGTCTTCGGTTGCTTGCAGATGGCGCTGACGTTTGTCGAGTAGTGAAGTCCTCAGAAGATCAAAACAAGTTGCAAAACGATTTAGAAAAAGTACCTGAATGGTACGAAAAGTGGCAGTTGACCGGAAATAACGAAAAGTGAGAGGTCATCCACATGAGTGCGAAAAGGAACTTGCTAAACTTATGTTATACGATAAATCAGTCTAATCTTATACCTAGGTATTACAATTACAAACAACTTCAATTGGGCCGGCCGCGGTAGTCTCGCGGTTCTAGGCGCGCAGTCCGGAACCGTGCGCCTGCTACGGTCGCAGGTTCGAATCCTGCCTCGGGCATGTATGTGTGTGATGTCCTTAGGTTAGTTAGGTTTAAGTAGTTCTAAGTTCTAGGGGACTGATGACCACAGCCGTTAAGTCCCATAGTGCTCAGAGCCATTTTTGAACTTCAATTGGAATCAACGCATAGAAAACGTTGTGGGGAAGGCTAGCCAAAGAATGCGTTTCATTCGTAGGACACTTGGAAAGTGTAACAGACCTGCTAAGGAGACTGCCTATCCTTACCAGATAGGACTGACAGAGTACATCGAAAAAGTTCAAAGAAAGGCAGCATGTTTTGTATTATCGCGAAATATGGGGGAGAGTCACATAAATGATACAGGATTTGGGCTGGACATTATTAAAAGAAAGGCGTTTATCGTTGCGATGGAATCTTCTCACGAAATTCCAATCACTAACTTTCTCCTCCGAATGCGAAAATATTTTGTTGACAACGACCTACATACGGCGGAACGATCACCACGATAAAATAAGGGAAATCGGAGTTCGTACGGATAGATATAGGTGTTCGTTCTTTCCGCGAACTGTAAGAGATTTGAACAATATAGAAATGTGAAGGTGGTTAGATGAACCCTCTGCCAGGCACTTGAATTTGATTTGCAGGGTATCCATGTAGATGTAGATGTGACTAGGTACGGGTGAGCGGCAGGCAGCGCTCGACCGCTGTGCATGCGTCCTGGTGCCGGAGCGGGCACAGGCCGCCGTGCGTTCCACTGGCAGCGCCGCCAGGCTGACAGATCCTCGCGGCGGTCGCTCCTGCGGCAGGTCCGCCACATTCAGGTAGATGACAGCTGCGGGAGGCTCCATTGCGTGCCAGGCTTGTGTGTGCAGTCTCTGACAGCAGAGCTGCCGTGGCATCCCGGTGCGGAAGGCCCCTTTGGTGCCTGCCTGCCTACCACGGGCTTGCCGTCAGCAGTGCAGAGTGCCGGCTCAGCAGCTACGGCGATAGCTATCACTCGTACAATAGCGCCAGCAAGGGACAACGGAGAGGCTATTGCCTCGCTACATCAAATATTGAAATCAACTATCAACAGTGTTTCCTCTGGTGGGCTCGTCACTCACCTCAGCGCCCTACAGAGCATTAAAAACACAGCGAGGTGGCGCTATGATTAGCACACTGGACTACCATTCGGGAGGCCGAAGATTCTCACCCGCATCCGGCCATCCTGATTTAGGTTTTCCGCGATTTCCCTAAGTCCCATCAGGTAAATGCTGGGGTGGTTCCTCTGAAGGGGCACGGCCTATTTCCTTCCCCATCCTTCCCTAATCCGAGCTTGTGCCTCGTCTCTAGTGACCTTGTTAAATGCTAGTCGCCGCGCGGTTTGAGTCCCCTCTCGCCGTAGGTTCGAGTCGCTCTTTGTGTGTGTGTGTGTGTGTGTGTGTGTGTGTGTGTGTGTGTGTGTTCGTTTAAGTAGTTGTAAGTCTAGGGACCGATGACCTCAGCAGTTTGGTCCCTTAGTAATTCTCTCTCTCTCTCCCTCTCTCCCTCTCTCCCTCTCTCCCTCTCTCCCTCTCTCCCTCTCTCCCTCTCTCCCTCTCTCCCTCTCTCCCTCTCTCCCTCTCTCCCTCTCTCTCTCTCTCTCTCTCTCTCTCTCTCTCTCTCTCACACACAACACACACACACACACACACACACACACACACACACACACACAATCTAAAATACTAGTTCCCTCCTCCTGCACAGCATTAAACGAAACACGCTGTGAGAAGTATATTCGACAGACAGCAATGAAGGAAAGAAAATGAGAACTCTGCGTTTACAGTAGTGCATATAAAGACCTGTCTTTGGGACCTCGAAGAGATTTTGGCACTCAAGATGTTGACGCACCGAACTTCCAGTTTTTCACAGAGTTCGATTTACCAATGACATGGAATCTATGAGTAACTGACTTCTTCTGGGAAGAAGTAATTCTTTTCCTCCTCATAGTGTTATACTCCCCCCATGAACCATGGACCTTGCCGTTGGTGGGGAGGCTTGCGTGCGTCAGCGATACAGATGGCCGTACCGTAGCTGCAACCACAATGGAGGGGTATCTGTTGAGAGGCCAGACAAACGTGTGGTTCCTGAAGAGGGGCAGCAGCCTTTTCAGTAGTTACAGGGGCAACAGTCTGGATATTTGACTGATCTGGCCTTTTAACACTAAACAAAACGGCCTTGCTGTTGTGTTACTGCGAACGGCTGAAAGCAAGGGGAAACTACAGCCGTAATTTTTCCCGAGGGCATGCAGCTTTACTGTATGGTTAAATGAAGGCGTCTTCTTGCGTAAAATGTTCCGGAGGTAAAGTAGTCCCTCATTCCGATATCCGGGCGGGGACTACTAAAGAGGCCGTCATTATTAGGAAAGAAAACTGGCGTTCTACGGATCGGAGCGTATGTCAGATCCCTTAATCGGGCAGGTGGGTTAGAAAATTTAAAAAGGGAAATGGATAGGTTAAAGTTAGATATAGTGGGAATTAGTGAATTTCGGTGGCAGGAGGAACAAGACTTTTGGTCAAGTGAATACAGGGTTATAAATGCAAAATCAAATAGGGGTAATGCAGGAGTAGGTTTAATAATGAATAAAAAATAGGAGAGCAGGTAATCTACTACAAACAGCATAGTGAACGCATTATTGTGGCCAAGATAGACACGAAGCCCATGCCTATTACAGTAGTACGTTTATATGCCAACTAGCTCTGCAGATGATGAAGAAATTGATGAAATGTATGCTGAGATAAAAGAAATTATTCAAGTAGTGAAGGGACGAAAATTTAAGTCATTGGTGACTCGAATTCGACAGTAGGAAAAGGGAGAGAAGGATACATAGTGGGTGAATATGGATTGGGGATAAGAAATGAGAGAGGAAGCCGTCTGGTAGAATTTTGCACAGAGCATAACTTAATCACAGCTAACACTTGGTTCAAGAATCATAAAAGAAGGCTGTATACATGGAAGAATTCTGGAGATACTAAAAGGTATCAGACTCATTATATAATGGTAAGACAGATTTAAGAATCAGGTTTTAAATTGTAGGACATTTCCAGGGGCAGATGTGGACTCTGACCACAATCTATTGGTTATGACCTGTAGATTAAAACTGAAGAAACTGCAAAAAGGTGGGAATTTAAGGACATGGTATCTGGATAAGCTGAAAGAACCAGAGGTTGTACAGAGTTTCAAGGAGAGCATAAGGGAACAATTGACATGAATGGGGGAAAGAAACACACAAGAAGAAGAATGGGTAGGTCTGAGGGATGAAGTAGTGAAAGTAGCAGTGGATAAAGTAGGTAAAAAGACGAGGGCTGCTAGAAATCCTTGGGTAACAGAAGAAATACTGAATTTAATTGATGAAAGGAGAAAATATAAAAATGCAGTAAATGAAGCAGGCAAAAAGGAATACAAACGTCCCAAAAATGAGATCGACAGCAAGTGCAAAATGGCTAAGCAGTGATGGTTAGAGGACAAATGTAAGGATGTAGAAGCTTATCTCACTATGGGTAAGATAGATACTGCCTACAGGAAAATTAAAGAGACCTTTGGAGAGAAGAGAACCACATGTATGAATATCAAGAGCTCAGATGGCAACCCAGTTCTAAGCAAAGAAGGGAAGGCAGAAAGGTGGAAGGAGTATATAGAGGGTTTATACAAGGGCGATGTACTTGTGGACAATATTACGGAAATGGAAGAGGATGTAGATGACGACGAAATGGGAGATAAGATACTGCGTCAAGAGTTTGAGAGAGCACTGAAAAACCTGAGTCGAAACAAGGCCCCCGAGGTAGACAACATTCCATTAGAACTACTGACGGCCTTGGGAGAGCCGGTCATGACAAAACTCTACCAGCTGGCGAGCAAGATGTATGGGACAGGCTAAATACCCTCAGACTTCAAGAAGAATATAGCAATTCCAATCCCAAAGAAAGCAGGTGCTGACAGATGTGAAAATTACCGAACTATCAGTTTAATAAGTCACAGCTGCAAAATACTAACGCGAATTCTTTACAGACGAATGGAAAAACTGGTAGATGCGGACCTCGGGGAGGATCAGTTTGGATTCCGTCGAAATGTTGGAACACGTGAGGCAATACTGACCTTACGACTTACCTTAGAAGAAAGATTAAGAAAAGGCAAACCTACGTTTCTAGCATTCGTAGACTTGGAGAAAGCTTTTGACAATGTTGACTGGAATACTCTTTCAAATTCTGAACGTGGCAGGGGTAAAATACAGGGAGCGAAAGGCTATTTACAATTTGTACAGAAACCAGATGTGAGTAATAAGAGTCGAGGGACATGAAAGGGAAGCAGTGGTTGGGAAGGGAGTAAGACAGGGTTGTAGCCTTTCACCGATGTTATTCAATCTGTATTTGAGCAAGCAGTAAAGAAAAGAAAAGAAAAATTCGGAGTAGGTATTAAAACGCACGGGGAAGAAATAAAAACCTTGAGGTTTGCCGATGACATTGTAATGCTGTCAGAGACAGCAAAGGACTTGGAACAGCAGATCAACGGAATGGACAGTGTCTTGAAAGGAGGATATAAGATGAACATCAACAAAAGCAAAACAAGGATAATGGAATGTAGTCGAGTTGACGTGGGTGATGCTGAGGGAATTAGATTAGGAAATGAGACAAAGTAGTAAAGGAGTTTTGCTATTTGGGGAGCAAAATAACTGATGATGGTCGAAGTAGAGATGATATAAAATGTATACTGGCAATGGCAAGGAAAGGGTTTCTGAAGAAGAGAAATTTGTTAACATAGAGTATAGATTTAAGTGTCAGGAAGTCGTTTCTGAAAGTATTTGTATGGAGCGTAGCCATGTATGGAAGTGAAACATGGACGATAATTAGTTTGGACAAGAAGAGAATAGAAGCTTTCGAAATGTGGTGCTACAGAAGAATGTTGAAGATAAGGTGGATAGATTACGTAACTAATGAGGTGGTATTGAATAGGACTGGTGAGAAGTTGGTGGCACAAGTTGACTAGAAGAAGGGATCGGTTGGTAGGACATGTCCTGAGGCATCAAGGGATCACAAATTTAGCATTGGAGGGCAGCGTGGAGGGTAAAAATCGTAGAGGGAGACCAAGAGATGAATACACTAAGCAGATTCAGTAGGATGTGGGTTGCAGTAGGTACTGGGAGATAAAGAAGCTTGCACAGGACAGAGTAGCATGGAGAGCTGCATCAAACCAGTCCCAGGACTGAAGACAACAACAGTGTTATACTTCGTTAATTTCTGTTACAGTAGGTCTGGTGGTAATTGATAATTATCCATCATCGATTAATTTTTAAGCCTGAAAAGTTATTTTCAAACAAATGTCTTGGTGTCCCTCTCCTCCCTCCTACTCGTACACGTCCTCACCCAAAGTGACAGTTTCCTCTTTTCCGTGTTGTTCACTGTCACAGCGTATAATTCAGTCACTGTTCGTTGCTGTATCTACTATATCCATCGCGATAAAGACTCTCTAAAGTCAAACGTTTAGCTATGACATCGATTTGCGTTGTACCTCCGTTGTGGCTCTGCAAAATAGTTTGAGCCAAGGACATGGCCTTTACGTGACCCCGCAGTTTCGTATAGAGGCCCGTGACCCAACACTCAAGTAACTTGGCTCAAAAAATATTCACATCTGCTGCGATGTACCGAGGATGATCTTACTCACCAGACGCAAGCAGCCAGTCCGCGTCTCCTTGTCGACTGGATGCAACGTCCAATTGCCGATGACTACCAATCGTGGCGCACAAAACCCGTAAGAGTCATCAGACAACGACAGGTCTCCACTCCCTCTAAAACTGAAAACCTAGTGCAATAAAGCTTTCCACTCTTACTGCCACTAGCGACCGATAACTTAATCTTATGATTAAATTTTCCTCGAGACCTTTAACTCTCACCTTTATCTGTGATAATTGTGAAAGCTGAATAAATGAATTAAAATTTGTGTCGCAGCGGGGACTCGAACCCATGTCTCCATGCTTACTAGGCAGGAATGTTGACCATTTCACCACCATTTACACTCTAAACGCCTTGGGAAAAATTTAATCATAAAATCGATAGGATCACTTCAGATACAGAATTTTCCCATTATGTCCAACGCTGGGGTCCTATTCGAATGCCGGAGAGCCCTGGCAATAGTGACGATTTAGGGGAAAATAAACTGAAGATACGAAGTTTGTGTTGTGGAGAGTTTTAAAGTTGGCTACTCCGTGCAGCAATGTTGACCATAGTGCTGTGATGGTGTAATGGTCAGTATTCTTGCCTAGTGCGTAAGATGATCCGGGTTCAAGTCCCGGCCATGGCACAAATTTTAATTCATTTGATCAGCTTCCATCATTATCGCAGATAACGCAATCGTTTTTAAACTTACGTCGTAATGTCATGATCACCAGAACAGTGATGACAAAATATGAGTAACTCCGGAGGGAAAAATTACCACAGTACACCCTGACGGAGGCCAGTGTAACATTTACAGTCCTTTACAATATGACGCGGTACCGTACCCATAAACCGATGAAGCCTACGAAATTATATTAAAACATTATAAACTCGTACCTTAATGTAGATGAGTTAGTTTAACTATGTACAGCGCGTTTCTGTGTGCCTTTCCCCTGCAGAGGAACCGCAGGAACCCTGCTATCTTTGGTGTTCCCTTGACAGTAGCATAGAGACGCGTCCTACCAAACTAGGAGCAACGTCATGAGTTCTTATACACGCATGTCATTGGCGTCCTGACTCGGGCAGGTGATGGACCAGTCAGAGTTACGTTCTCCAACCTGTTTACTGCTTTCGTTCTTTACTTTTGTCAGAAGTTAACTCATCTTACATCTAAATGGCAGACAAGCCAGAATAGACGAGCTTTGTGGTGTGGGAAAATGGTTTCGTTATAACTAATAACTATGCGAAAAGTTTGAAATTTTGTGAATGCTGTGTTGAACAGCTTTTAGGTATGTTACGGGGACGTTGTATGTACTATGCCGCTAATGATAAATTGTCAAATTTTGTGACTCATTATCTAGGAAACTTAAAAAAATACCAACTTACAATTTTCCATAATTACTGAATGCACTTTTCTACATATACTGAACTAGAATTATTACTAAAATTGTATTGTGGGGCATCTTATCTTTTTTCTCAAACACTCAGTTTTTTGACAGAATTTTGTGAATAAATGAACATAAAAACAAAACCACTCAGGATATTTTTAATTATTATACTTCCGTATGTGCTTAATCTCACACCTGGCATGCTGTAAAAATTACATGTGTCTACCGTCAGTAAGTTTTTAGAAAACGGGCCATTTATTGCAAGAAATGTAGTACAGAGATATTGAGGTTTAAAACTATTTTTATTACAAATTCTTATACAGACTTACATTTCTGCGTCTTTTATGCACCGCTATTGCCCTGGCCCATAGTCTGTGTCATATTCAGTATCACAACAGCCCAGTGCTCGCCTCCTCCTTTTCTTTCTTGCTTCTTTTGTCATTTGCTGAGCAACTAACTCTGCTTCACGTGTACGAAGTTCATCCAGTTCCCGCAGTCCTTGGGCTGTGTTCTGTCCAAATCTTACCCCTAACTTCTCCAGAACCTTAAGTCTTTCATACTAACCACCTTTAAAAGTTGTTCCAGTATCAGACACTGCTAACTTTAGGGTCATAATGCCAGCAAATAAATTTTTAGGCACAAGGCACCACACAACATTATTCAAGGACTCATTCACAGTCTGGGTCTCCCCACGTAAACACTTCATTGGGTAGCTGGGGATTTGCCAAATCTCTGTAAATAGGTTTGATTCCCTCCATTACTGCCAGAGGAAGAGAATGTTTGTGTAAATTCATGCAGGGTGTTAGAAAATTCATCTTCCTTATATTTACACCAAGTGTTTTGTGGAGGTGGACACAAAGCATGACATTGCTTTTCATTGGTTGATATTTGATGAAAGAAAGTGCTCCACACAGTACTTCAGAAGAAAGTGCAGGTCTCACATGTCTGTTACTCGCAAATTTGCTTTTCTTGAAGATACTTTTACGCTTAGTAATTTTGTTTACGCATACAAAGTAATAGAACATAACTTACTACAAAAGTAGCCAATAATCACACTACTTTCAACGGAAATTGTCAGAAACAAAGGGCTGATTTGTTTATTCGTAATACCAACTTTTGAGACGTATCAGTAGGCACAAAACAAGCAGTCCACTGCCTTCTAGACTGTGTAGTTCTATTCATAGCCGCAAAATTTGACTGTCACGACAACATTCAAAATATTATTTGAAGGTCTCAAAAACGTTTGATTTAAATGCATTACATACCAAAATGTTCAGGAAAGACCGAAGTACATTATATGGTTGAAAACAGAAAAATGTCAAATTTCAACGAATTTCACGTACAATGTCCCCATAAGAACTGCATTATACAAGTATAGTACACAAATATACTAGCTGTTGTATTGTACTGTATGTTAACTGAGGACCTAGAAACGAAGGAGAGGCTCCGTCCATATCCCCACGATGACTACTATAGTCCACTTCACCTGTCCACCGCCCCCACCACACCGAACCACTCTTTCAGGGTTATTGTGCGTTTCGCCCCCCACCCGGGGTACGTCTCACACCAGGCGAGTGGAACCCGTATGTTTGCGTGGTAGAGTAATAGTGATGTACGCGTACGTGGAGAACTTGTTTGCGCAACAATCGCCGACATAGTGTAGCTGAGGCGGAATAAGGGGAGCCAGCCTGCATTCGCCGAGGCAGATGGAAAACCGCCTAAAACCATCCACAGACTGGCCAGCTCACCGGACCTCGACCCAAGTCCGCCGGGCGGATTCGTGCTGGGGACCAGAAAGCCTTGCGTTAGACCGCACGGCTAACCGGGCGGGCAAACTAGCTATTGTACACCTTGCTGTAGATGTTGATCAACTTCAGACCGTCCAAAAATATCTTTTCGTCCACATTACCCACTAAAACTGACGAAGTTGATAGTCAAGAATAAAATAACAATACAACTGTGTACTGTAAATGCAGTTCTTAACAAGATGCTAAGCCTGTTGCATTGACATTCATTTATTCAAGTCCACACCAGTGTTTGTAGCCCGTTCACACGACGGCTTCCAAATTTCCAGTGAAGTGGAGTTTTATTTTCTCTGTGTAGATGGGCGCTCGTCGAGAGCTTCAGTGGTTCCCCGTGAGCACAGGCACAGCCAGTGACAGCTGCTATGTTTTCTACGTCACTGCTAATACTAGCGTAAAAAAAGTTTTTCTATGTCACAGTAATCGTAAAGAATGAGAGCCAGAAATGTAACTGCTGTCAGTAAATATTTGAGAGTCCAAGTTTGTGGAAGAAGACACTTGTTCAGAAGATCGGGAGGAGGCTATAAGCCTGTATCCCACATTTTCCATTCTGTAGATTGAGCAAGCAGTGAGAGAAGCGAAAGAAAAACTTAAAGCAGCTGAATGGAAAAAAATGTGGGTGAATTCCTAAGGGACCAAACTGCTGATGTCATTGGTTCCTAGACTTAAACATTACTTAAACTAACTTATGCTAACAACACCACACACACACACACACACACACACACACACACACACACACACACACACACGCCCGATGGAGAACTCGAACCTCAAGCGGGAGGGGCCGCGCAATCCGTGACGTGGCGCCCTGTATCGTGCGGTACTTCAATGTGTCTTGAATACGGGTTATGAAATGAACATAAACAAAAGAAAAGGGTATCGGAATGTAGTCTAATTAAATCAGGCTATGCAGAGGGATTAACATTAAGAAGTGGCACTAACAGCAGAACAGTTCTATTTGAGCAATGTGGCATTTCTGTTATTTTGGAGTGGAATAACAAACTAACTGTGCTGTGTGTTCCACAGCCCCTTTCCTCGATACTCAAAGAACAATTCATATCCAGGTTCGTCTTACATCAGTAGAGGCCTCATTCTCAAAATACCTAAATGATCACAACAGATAACGATTAAAACTATTTTTGTCCCTAAATACAAGTTTTGAAATGAAAGTCCTATCCAGCGTTACAGAAAGGCTCTATAAGTTGCAAAGAATAAATATTCAGTTAAAATTCTACCTAATATTCTTGACGTTAAATGAAATTTTTTTATTACATATTAATGACCAGTTAAACATCACACTTCAATATATATCCAACGTAAACGACGAACAACGGGATACCGTTTCAACTGTACTGCTCAAATTAGGTGTTACAAGTACAACGCTTCGTAAATCCCTGTCTGCCTTTTTACTATTTTTGTACTGATGCTATCAATATTGACATTTATTTCATTTGAGTAGTCTGGCCTGGCACAACATAAAATTATTACGCCAGTCTCGTAAACACACGAAACGACCACTGACATTTAAGAGTTTTCTAAATCTTCAGTCGGATTTTCTTGGACACTGCACTTCCCTTGGTCGGTCCCATTGTAACGGGGTCCTCACATGCTCAATATTCATTGCGAAATACTGAGTACTATGAAATAATATTGACCGTGTCAGAACGGCATTTGCTATTTGCGCAATATATTGAGGGCGATTACACTGCTTCAAAAACGTTGACTCTCGCTCAGTATATTGCGCACTATCTTGTAATTTGTAAGTTCCTGCGGAAAGCGAGAGAATTTAATTCGACCCGAACGAATTTCCGCAAAGAACTGAAAATAGTGAACAACAAAACATACGAGAGCGCGCTGACGTTTGCGTTAAAACACCATGCGGTATAAGAGGGGAAACTGAAGCTCATGGTGCCTAGACAGTAAGAAGAAACGTTTATTTCACTTGTAGCAGATCTCTGAATTGACCTATAACATAGGGTTACATGCCCAGTGTACATTTTTTTTTTCCCAACGGCTGTCACACCTCAGACCTTGACAGTAATCAGTAAATAATTTTTTTGTTTTGTTTGCAACAATTGTTACAGTACAGAAATACACGGAAAATAGCACATGCAAATATTAAATTTTTTAGTTCATTTGTTTAATTTATAATTGTTTCATTTGGTTTACGAATCGATGCTGCAGTGAATGAGCCCCATTGAAATGTCTAGTGGAAGCTTTTCGGGTTTTCTTAATGTTTTCTACATACTTTCTGCTTGTGTTTTGCAAGGCAAACAATTCAGTCGCAATACATGCGGATTCCACATCGTCGAGCGCCATGGAAGCGGAGTTTGAAATGACGCGTCCCGGCCATAAATGTCTTACAATAACGTTGTACCGTTCGTGGCCTTACACGTTCGCACGATATGCTGACACAATATTATTGCCCATTAAATATTGAGTGTGCGTGTCTCTTAACACTGCCAGTGCCACCCTCGCTACTACAGCCAGGGTTCGGGGGTCCTCAGCGACTTGTTACTGCGTGACGGCGTGCTGTCTTTACTAAAAGATTCATCACATGGATTAGTACAAAATTTATCCCCTACCAGTAGCTTAATTCTGTCGTCCGGCAGAATTTTCCTCCAGATATAGTCATATAACTTGTGTTGTCGTCGTCGTCGTCGTCGTTGTTGTTGTTGTTATTGTGGTCTTCAATCCTGATACAGGTTTGATGCAGCTCTCCATACTACTCTATACTGTGAAAGCATCGTCATATCCCAGTACCTACTGCAGGCTACATACTTCTGGATCTGCTTAGTGTATTCATCTCTTGGTCTGCCTCTACGATTTTTACCTTCCACGCTGCCCTCCAATACTAAATTGGTGATCGCTCGATGTCTCAGAATATGTCGTACCAACCGGTCCCTTCTTCTTGTCAAGTTGTGCCACAAACTTCTCTTCTCTCCAATTCTATTCAACACCTCCTCATTAGTTATGTGATCTACCCATGTAATCTTTAGCATTCTTCTGTAGCACCACATTCCGAAGGCTTCTATTCTCTTCTTGTCCAAACTATTTATCGTCCATGTTTCACTTCCATACCGGGCTACACTCCAAACAAATACTTTCAGAAACGACTTCCTGACACCTAAATGTATACTCGATGTTAACAAATTTCTCTTCTTCAGAAACGATTTCCTTGCCATTGCCAGTCTACATTGTATATCCTCCCTACTTCGACCATCATCATTTATTTTGCTCCCCAAATAGCAAAACTCCTTTACTACATTAAGTGTCTCATTTCCTAATCTAATTCCTTCAGCATCATCCGACTTAATTCGACTACATTCCATTATCCTCGTTTTGCTTTTGTTGATGTTCATCTTATACCCTCCTTTCAAGACACTGTCCATTCCGTTCAACTTCTCTTCAAAGTCCCTTGCTGTCTCTGACAGAATTACAATGATTTTAATACCTATTCCTAACTTTTCTTTTGTTTTCTTTATTGCTTGCTCAATATACAGATTGAATAACATCGGGGATAGGCTGCAACCCTGTGTCACTCCCTTCCCAACAACTGCTTCCCTTTCATACCCCTCGACTCTAATAACTGCCATCTACTTTCTGTACAAATTGTAAATAGCCTTTCGCTCCCTGTATTATACCCCTGCCGCCTTCTGAAGGTGGCATATAACTTAGCAACGGAAATACAAAAGAACGGTTGGACCGTCACTGCACCAAAATAATCGACCGTGGTCTGAGCAGAGGGGATATAAAATACAGTCGCAACGTTTCTTAAAAGCATAAACTTGTTGACATCGAACGTAAATTGTTAAGGTATCTTTCCTGAAAGTATTTGCTTGTAGTCTAGCGCTGTGTAGAAGTGGAAACATGAACAGTACGGAAGCGTTTGAAATGTGCTGCACAAAAATGCAGAAGATTAGATTTGTAAATCTGATAACGAATGAAGGGCTGCTGAGACTAATTGGAGAAAGAAGAATTTTTTTGCACTATGTGTATTAAAGAACGTATAGTTGATGGGATACATCATGCGCCATGGGGAGAAAAGGGGGAGAATCAAATTTGTGGAGGCACACAGAGGATTGACTGCAATAAGCAGTTGACAATACCGCGTGGTTGCAATTAAAATAATGCAGCTAGTCACAGAGGTCTAGTGTGAACCCGCAATTATCGTATGGCAGCGGAATATGGTAGATAATCTAATGCGTTAATGCGGAATCGAGTTACACTGAAAAAAGTTAAGACTTTGGCCACCAGGTGCGAATCTGGCGCTTTGAATGCAAGAAAGACATATGGAGGTGTTTCCATATGTAATGGATTAGGAACTGGACGTGGGCAGAGAAAGGTCAAAGAGGTCGAATAAGTCAGAAGGGCATAACGTTGATTTATTATTAACCGCCACTTGCAAAGTTTGCTCAACATGAGCACTAGAGACGTCGATAAGCCGTTCAGCGCCAAATTTGGACATTGTGACCAGAATTGGAACTAACTTTTTCCAGAGTAAGTCAGTGTCGCATTAACGCATTAGCATATCTACAAAGTATCGCTGCCATACGATAATTCCAGCCCAAACTGACCTCCGTCAGTCGCTGTATTTCAGTTGCGACACCCGGGAGATGTAGAGCGGCGTACATAGGTTCCTGTGGCAGCCTACATTTAGTGTGCCCCGGCGTTATGGCCAAAATGTGTCCCAGCTGTTCTAAGACAGTGACGGCCATGGTTTCATTGGGGATACTAAATCCGTAAAATGATGCTTCAGGACTATATGCTGCTTTCCTCTGCGAGAGTTCTGTGATTAGCTCGTATAATGAAACGACAGAGGATCTACCTGTAGTGCAGTTGCGGCCGTTTGCAGGAAATTATGAGTATGAGTAAGCGCATTGACGGTAATGATCTAAATAAAAAAAAAAAAAACTTGAAATCTATTGAAATGCGGTTGCTTAAAGCTCTAACAGTCGACAACACTGTCGTGTAGCGTTAAACAACGTTCGCTTTGCATTTTATGGCGCACACGTAGTTGATTAACGAGGCAATTTAGCGACAAATACAAAAATAAAGACAGTGTTCTATACAGGTTTTCCCGCTCCACATGTTCATAAATCAGCTGATAGCATTTGCCGCTTATTGTACATACAATCCTATCAGCGAAAAGCACACAAACACACGCGCGCGCGCACACACACACACTCACTCTCTCTCTCTCTCTCTCTCTCTCTCTCTCTCTCTCTCTCTCTCTCCCTCTCTCTCACACACACACACAAACCGGTTTGCGGCTACATGCCGAAAAGAGACAGAAAGACCGTTAATGAAGAGGATGATGATAAAGTGTCCACATCATTCATTGCTTGTCATAGGAAAGTCATATTTTATAAGGTAGGATTGTTTTAGTGTCCATAAGTAAGCATATAAAGTTGTGAATGCACACACAATTTGGTTAATGTTAGTAGTGTAAAGGAACAAAACGCGCCGTGCCAACTGTTGTAAATAAGTTGACAACGAGTCATCATCAGTGATATAAACTGGAAGTTATTTAAGAATTATTTTGTCGGCGATTCTGAAATAGGGATATGTGACAGAGGCATCGTGGTTCTTAGAGCGACCTTTCTGCCACAGGATACGTCAGGGTAGTATTTTTACTACTGGACGAGTAGTCGGGTGGTGCTTTCTAATATTTGCAGTTTGCTCAATAACGTTATTCACTATTTTTTATTGCATTACAGAAATTGGAATGCATGGTCTGACATAATCACTTATCTACGAGATGTGATAAAAAAGTGATGTGAATTTTTGTTTTTCTCGAAGAATCTTTATTTATTCATCAACATAAACTTTGAAGGTGGTAATGTAATCCCCTTCAGATATAATAAACTTGTACCAGCGATTATCCAGTCTTTGAAGGACTTCTAGAACTCGCTTTTCATTAAGGTGTTCAGCTCCTTCATCACTTCCCTTTTAATCCTACCAATGGTGGCAAAATGACATCCTTTTATGGTTATCTTCAGCCTCGGGGATAGAACGAATTCACAGGGAGCCATGTCTCACGAATGCGGTGACTGAGTCAACATAAGTTTTCTTTCTTGATATATAAGCGCGAACAATCATTGAGGCGTGAGGGGAGAGTATTATTGTGACCGGTTGTGCCACAGTTCTGGTCGTTTCTTTCGGATTGCTTAACGTAAATGGCCCTGAACTTCTAATTAGTAGTCTTTTCTGACCTTACGACCGTAAGGAACTCTTAATGCACTATCCGACTATAATCGAAGAAAAGATTGAGAAGAAGTCTCACATGTGATAGAACTTGGGTAATTTTGTTCTAGCTTGGCTCTTCAGGTGGTTTCCATTTGGACAATGGGCTCGGTTTCGACATCATACCCATATACCCGTGTTATGTCTTCTGTTGTAGCCGTATTCACAAGTTATGGATCGTTATGGACTTCATTCAGCAATTCGTGAGCGACATCTACGAATTGTCGTTTTTGATCGAAAATCGATCTTGAATCTTGTTGCTACGCGTTTCGTGCCACACACATCCGAAGAAATTGCTTAACATGAGCCAAAGGATATCCTGACATCATCGGCAACCTCTCTACTTCTACATCAATACTCCGCAAGCCACCTGAAGGTGTGTGGTGGAGGGTACCTTGGGTACCTCTATCGGTTCTCCCTTCTATTCCAGTCCCGTATTGTTCGTGGAAAGGAGGATTGTCGGTATGCTTCTGTGTGGGCTCTAATCTCTCTGATTTTATCCTCATGGTCTCTTTGCGAGATGTACGTAGGAGAGAGCAATATACTGCTTGACTCTTCGGTGACGGTATGTTCTCGAAACTTCAACAAAAACCCGTACCGAGCTACTGAGCGTCTCTCCTGCAGAGTCTTCCACTGGAGTTTATCTATCATCTCCGTAACGCTTTCGCGATTGCTAAATGATCCTGTAACGAAGCGCGCTGCTGTTAGTTGGATCTTATCTCTTCTATCAGCCCTATCTGGTACGGATCCCACACTGCTGAGCAGTATTCAAGCAGTGGGCGAACAAGCGTACTGTAACCTACTTCCTTTGTTTTCGAATTGCATTTCCTTAGGATTCTTCCAATGAATCTCAGTCTGGCATCTGCTTTACCAACGATCAACTTTATATGATCATTCCATTTTAAATCACCCCTAATGCGTACTCCCAGATAATTTATGGAATTAACTGTTTCCAGTTGCTGACCTGCTATTTTGTAGCTAAGTGATTAGGGATCTATCTTTCTATGTATTCGCAGCACATTACACTTGTCTACATTGAGACTCGTATGTTGATTCTCCAGAACCAATTTGTTTTACTTGTTCTACATTGTCAGTAATTGATGTGCTAGGGCGTCTAGGACGGTCGTCGTCTGTAACGTCTTCTCGATCCTCTTCGAAACGATTGCACCATTTGTATTCTTGTCTTACTCGCCGTCGATTCGCCAAAAGCCACAGTCAACATTTCGAGTGTGCTGCTGCACTTCATTCCATTTTTCAAGCAAAATTTAATGAAATTCTTTGGTCCTTTTTTCCCCGAAGTAAAAATTCGCCAACACTCGAAAACTACGTATAAACGTTTCGGCTGTTAACAATAGACTAAATATTTAAAACAGCTGAAAACGCAAACGTACATCAGGAAATGCGTACCAACAAGAGAACAAAAATTTTGAAAATTGGGCTATGAAGTCCGTTACACTTTGATCATCCGTCGTATGTATCTATATAACTATCCAAGGCCTTCACGCTCATGCCATGCAATCAAAACTAGGACTCAATGACGTTATTGTGTAAGCTGACACTAGGGCAGGATGAAATATCAAAATGTAAAATATGAATGAATGAATGCAGCACTGACCCAGTTGTAAATACGTCATCCTCATGAAGGCTGCTTCCTACAGTGGCCGAAACTTGGTATATAAAACAACAAACGATGTAGTCAAACACCGAGAAAAATACAGGCGACCGTTTGTTACGAATAAGTCTCTGTCAAGAGTAGCGCTTCCCATTATACCGTGACGAACATACTGAACAGTGACACCCAAAAAGAACTTTCGGACTGCATTGTGCCTGCCATACAAGTTAACTGTAAATGTTTGCGACTTACTTAACTGTCGACAAATCCTGCTCCCCAACAAAAAGTCGCTGTTATGTTGCATTTGTGTGGTTATGAGACAAGATCAGGAACGGAAAGTTTCTTTCAAATGGCAAAAAGGAATTGTGCTTGCAAGTTGTAACAAACAGTGTGCGCTGAAACTATGCAACGTCGATGTTCAAAGAAATATATGTTCGATGTTGGAAAAAGTTTTCATTATTAATATTACAACAACAAAGTTTATAAATTCCCAGCGTCTGTATTATTTAGATGTAACACCGTGAACACTCCAGTGGATGTAAAGAACCAATTGGGGCGTACTTCCGCGCTCATTGTGTGCATGATCAGCCTGCTCTTGGTTACCTATGGCCACTGGTATGTCTTCCTCACTGCTGCCTGGGGGCTAACGAGCTTCTCTGTAAATAGTTTGACACTTCAACACAATGATTTTTTATTCTGCACTCATTTACGAGGTGATTCGACAGTTACTTACCAGCAACTACAGACTCATTGACTGGAGGCTGACAGGATTGTTTGTTTCCCGGGGGTGTGTTGTTGTTTGTTTCCCGGGGGTGTGTTGTTGTTTGTTTCCCGGGGGTGTGTTGTTGTTTGCTTCCCGGGGGTGTGTTGTTGTTTGCTTCCCGGGGGTGTGTTGTTGTTTGCTTCCCGGGGGTGTGTTGTTGTTTGCTTCCCGGGGGTGTGTTGTTGTTTGCTTCCCGGGGGTGTGTTGTTGTTTGCTTCCCGGGGGTGTGTTGTTGTTTGCTTCCCGGGGGTGTGTTGTTGTTTGCTTCCCGGGGGTGTGTTGTTGTTTGCTTCCCGGGGGGGTGTTGTTGTTTGCTTCCCGGGGGGGTGTTGTTGTTTGCTTCCCGGGGGGGTGTTGTTGTTTGCTTCCCGGGGGGGTGTTGTTGTTTGCTTCCCGGGGGGGTGTTGTTGTTTGCTTCCCGGGGGGGTGTTGTTGTTTGCTTCCCGGGGGGGTGTTGTTGTTTGCTTCCCGGGGGGGTGTTGTTGTTTGCTTCCCGGGGGGGTGTTGTTGTTTGCTTCCCGGGGGGGTGTTGTTGTTTGCTTCCCGGGGGGGTGTTGTTGTTTGCTTCCCGGGGGGGTGTTGTTGTTTGCTTCCCGGGGGGGTGTTGTTGTTTGCTTCCCGGGGGGGTGTTGTTGTTTGCTTCCCGGGGGGGTGTTGTTGTTTGCTTCCCGGGGGGGTGTTGTTGTTTGCTTCCCGGGGGGGTGTTGTTGTTTGCTTCCCGGGGGGGTGTTGTTGTTTGCTTCCCGGGGGGGTGTTGTTGTTTGCTTCCCGGGGGGGTGTTGTTGTTTGCTTCCCGGGGGGGTGTTGTTGTTTGCTTCCCGGGGGGGTGTTGTTGTTTGCTTCCCGGGGGGGTGTTGTTGTTTGCTTCCCGGGGGGGTGTTGTTGTTTGCTTCCCGGGGGGGTGTTGTTGTTTGCTTCCCGGGGGGGTGTTGTTGTTTGCTTCCCGGGGGGGTGTTGTTGTTTGCTTCCCGGGGGGGTGTTGTTGTTTGCTTCCCGGGGGGGTGTTGTTGTTTGCTTCCCGGGGGGGTGTTGTTGTTTGCTTCCCGGGGGGGTGTTGTTGTTTGCTTCCCGGGGGGGTGTTGTTGTTTGCTTCCCGGGGGGGTGTTGTTGTTTGCTTCCCGGGGGGGTGTTGTTGTTTGCTTCCCGGGGGGGTGTTGTTGTTGTTTGCTTCCCGGGGGGGTGTTGTTGTTGTTTGCTTCCCGGGGGGGTGTTGTTGTTGTTTGCTTCCCGGGGGGGTGTTGTTGTTGTTTGCTTCCCGGGGGGGTGTTGTTGTTGTTTGCTTCCCGGGGGGGTGTTGTTGTTGTTTGCTTCCCGGGGGGGTGTTGTTGTTGTTTGCTTCCCGGGGGGGTGTTGTTGTTGTTTGCTTCCCGGGGGGGTGTTGTTGTTGTTTGCTTCCCGGGGGGGTGTTGTTGTTGTTTGCTTCCCGGGGGGGTGTTGTTGTTGTTTGCTTCCCGGGGGGGTGTTGTTGTTGTTTGCTTCCCGGGGGGGTGTTGTTGTTGTTTGCTTCCCGGGGGGGTGTTGTTGTTGTTTGCTTCCCGGGGGGGTGTTGTTGTTGTTTGCTTCCCGGGGGGGTGTTGTTGTTGTTTGCTTCCCGGGGGGGTGTTGTTGTTGTTTGCTTCCCGGGGGGGTGTTGTTGTTTGCTTCCCGGGGGGGTGTTGTTGTTTGCTTCCCGGGGGGGTGTTGTTGTTTGCTTCCCGGGGGGTGTTGTTGTTGTTGTTGTTGTTGTTTGCTTCCCGGGGGGGTGTTGTTGTTGTTGTTGTTTGCTTCCCGGGGGGGTGTTGTTGTTGTTGTTGTTGTTGTTGTTTGCTTCCCGGGGGGGGTGTTGTTGTTGTTGTTGTTGTTGTTGTTGTTTGCTTCCCGGGGGGGGTGTTGTTGTTGTTGTTGTTGTTGTTGTTTGCTTCCTGGGGGGGTGTTGTTGTTGTTGTTGTTGTTGTTGTTGTTGTTGTTGTTGTTGTTGTTGTTGTTGTTGTTGTTTGCTTCCCGGGGGGGGTTGTTGTTGTTTGCTTCCCGGGGGGGGTTGTTGTTGTTTGCTTCCCGGGGGGGGGTTGTTGTTGTTTGCTTCCCGGGGGGGGTTGTTGTTGTTTGCTTCCCGGGGGGGGTTGTTGTTGTTTGCTTCCCGGGGGGGGTTGTTGTTGTTTGCTTCCCGGGGGGGGGTTGTTGTTTGCTTCCCGGGGGGGGTTGTTGTTTGCTTCCCGGGGGGGCGGTGTTGTTTGCTTACCGGTGTGTGTGTGTGTGTGTGTGTGTGTGTGTGTGTGTGTGTGTGTGTGTGTGTGTGTGTGTTTCCCGGGTGTGTGTGTGTGTGTGTGTGTGTGTGTGTGTGTGTGTGTGTGTGTGTGTGTGTGATTTGTTTGCTTCCCGGGTGTGTGTGTGTGTGTGTGTGTGTGTGTGTGTGTGATTTGTTTGCTTCCCGGGTGTGTGTGTGTGTGTGTGTGTGTGTGTGTGTGTGTGTGTGTGTGTTTTGTGTTGTTGTTTGCTTCCGCAACATTTTTTTAAATTCATGTTACTTTTTGTGCATGTATTTTTAAATGTGCTCATGAGGTGGGTGGTGACTGTTCCAGGACCTGCAGGTGATCTACTATGGGCTGCGGGGCCTGGAGGCGCTGTCCGCCATCAGGGACTCCGTGCTGCGCGCCATGTGCCGCGCCGTGCGGTACGAGAGACACGACGCCAACGACGTCCTCTACTAGTGAGTACTACACCGTACTATACTGTACTGTCCTATACTATGCTGTACTATACTATGTTGCACTGCACTGTGCTGGGCTATAGTGTGTGCGCTAAACTCCACTTCTATGCTCAGCCTTACAGCAGACAACAGCTATTACTAGTAAAAACTATGTGATAGCCTGTCTTTAGTGTCTCCCATTGAGTACTTCAAAATACGTCCAGAGCGAATAAATACATCGATATGCGGTTTTCGTTAGAGAACAGCGGAAAATATACTGTACTTTGTGCAACTTAATTTTTAACGTTTATAGATGACTAATAATTACACAGGCTTTTTTAAATGAAAAAGAGACCTTTTCTGTGTCATTGGAAAGAGCCTTCGAATAAGATTTCAGGGACATAACATGTATGGAACTGGACTTTATAGCCACAGTATAACAACACCGCAGGCCGGTGTCCCGCCGTCACGAGAAGAGGTCCCTTGTACGTCTGCGCTACTGTGCCGAATGTACGTCTCCACGTGACTGGTAATGTTCGTGTGTTATCTGTGCCCGTGAAGCCCGTCAGTCTGTGTTTTGGCGTTTTAGTTTTGAGGCGTTGCTCGTGAAGCTATCCAGAATTCGACATTGCATACGACATTCGGAAAAGTAGATGCCGATTTCATTTATGGCCAGTGTCGCCATCAGATCATTAGAGCAGTGGTGGTGCCTTTATAGAAACGAGCCGTGGCAGCTTGCAGAGGCTGTTGCTCTGTAGTACTCCGCTGCTGCTGTGCAAGTGACGAAGCGCAAGCGAAGACTTCAAAAAAAGTGTTTGATGTAACTGGGCTAGCAGAATGGCTGCTGAAATGAAAGGACTAAATCTAAGCCGAGGATTAAAAAAATTTACTTCTGTCAAACTATCCCAGACAGCATGTACTAATGGCATCCATGAAACCACCAAGTGAAGAAGAAAGGGATATACAGAAGCAGAGTAAACGCTTAGGCAGATTATAATTAAAAGATCCACTGGATTTAAATTCCAAAAAAGCAGGTATTTATCAATGTAAAAAAATAGAATTAAATACTTAAGAATATTTATGAAGGTTTCTCGGGTCTCCAGCCAGGTGTTAGCGTTGATATCTCGCGACGTTTCGGGAAGTGTCACACTACCCACTTCGCCAGAAACGTCGCGAAATATCAACTCTACCACCCGGCTGGAGACCCGAGAGACCTTCATCAATAGTTTACGCCGGGGAAGCCCACAGTCACTTAAAAATATGTTTACACATAAGATCAATATGTTATGTATGTATGTATTTATTTCTTTATTCAACCGGGGACCTACAAACGACGCAGAGGCTTCGTTTTGCCGTAGCCCTCAGTGGGTCACAACACAACAGTCCACAGCAGTCGACTCACCCCTCCAGCGCTCCACACCGGACCCATTGGTATAGTGCCGTTCGGCCAGACGAGTGTAACCCCAAATGTTTCTGTGGTTGAGTAACTATGGTGTACAGATACGTGGAAACGGTGTTTGCGCAGCAATCGCCGACACAGTGAAATTGAGGCGGAATAAGGGGAACAAGCCCACATTCGCCGAGGCAGATGGAAAACCGCCTTAAAGGCCGTCCACAGGGTGGCTGGTTCAAATGGCTCTGAGCACTATGGGACTTAACATCTGAGGTCATCAGTCCCCTAGAACTTAGAACTACTTAAATCTAACAAACCTAAGGACATCACACACATCCATGCCCGAGGCAGGATTCGAACCTGCGCCCGTAGCGGTCTCGCGGTTCCAGGCTGTAGCGCCTAGGACCGCTCGGCCACTCCAGCCGGCCGGCACACAAGACCTTGACACTACCCCGCCGGGCGGATTCGTGTCGGGGACCGGCACGCCTTCCCGCTCGGGAAGCAGCGTGTTACACCTCGCGGCTAGCCAGGCGGGCTCGAGATCAATAACGTAACTTCTAGTAAAATCAAAACTTATTGTAGCGTGTGGCACGTAACAAAAAATTGCCCCTCCCCTCCCTTTTTTATAGGATCAATATCTCGTAACACAGGCGACTCAACTATTCGGAGAACAAGGTTCTGATGCCCATAAATTATTTTTGTGATGAAATAAAAATTGTGCTTGCAGTATTAAACCTTGATGCCTCAGGAACAATGCATGGCATTGTCACTAGGCGCTGGGCGTCTTAACAGGTATAGACAGCGCACAACCCTTGAAATAACTTCCAGCAGTACTTCAAAAGCAGATTAAGTTCGTGTAAACACATCAAATTCCTCCTACCTTTACCTTGCTTAACCAAAAAGTTGAGTGTGACCTAAGTAATCAGTGTTCAAACCTGGACTTCAACACGACCGCCAATATGAGCTTAAAAGGAAACTTTAAATACTTATACTGAGTTATAATGAGCCACTTTTAAAAGGCGAATAAATTTTTTTTCATAAGATCGCTCTCTATTCGGACGCAAAAGTTTCTGAATTACAGATAACTATCAATTTATAAACAAGAAGTTCCGTAGAACGTAATACACTGGAGAGGAGTAAAGCACTCGGGAACAGCAAAGCAAAACCAAATAACAAGATACACCGACGGACAGTGGAGCTGTAACGGCAACCACTAATTGTAAGTACCGGAGGATAAAGCCCCGAACAAGTAAGGTCTGAACGTAGCAGCTCATCAATAAACAGTAGGCGGCCTGGCGGCAAGTCTAACTCAGGCGAGGCGGAGTGGCAGTACAAACGTCTCATTGTCAGTAGGAGTGTACGGCAGCTCACACGGACTCAACACCGAAGGCGATTCCGTCAGGTATACCTCACATTGCCACGTCGAAACACAGTTCCGCCATACGAATTGCGCTCCTACAGCCACTGACTGCTCCAAGCGCCCGCTACATGCCGGGCTTACTGCTTGCTCGCAACTCTCCGCCGATACCCCGCCTGTTTCGCTCATGCGGTCGTACATTTAACACTCAGGCCTGCCCTCTAACACAGACTGTCTGCTTCCAGCTTCCCCTCCAGCCTTCCCTCCCTCCCTCCCTCCCTCCCTCCCTCCCCCCCCCTCCCCCTCCCTCCCCCTCCCTCCCCCCTCCCCCTCCCTCCCCCTCCCTCCGCCTCCCTCCCCCTTCCTCCCCCTCCCTCCCCTCCCCCTCCCTCCCCCTCCTTCCATATCCCTCGCTCCGTATCCCTCCTTATCCCTCCCTCCCTATCTATCCCTCCCTCCCTATCTATCCCTCCCTATCTATCCCTCCCTCCCTATCTATCCCTCCCTCCCTATCTATCCCTCCCTATCTATCTATCTATCCCTCCCTATCTATCCCTCCCTCCCTATCTATCCCTCTATCCCCTCCCTCTGTCCCCTCCCTCCCTCCCTCCCTACGACAGATGTACGCACTTGGGCGGCAACAAGATATGGGCGCTTGAAAACGAGGAACGCACGTTTGTTTCTACTACCTTAACCTCATCACCGAACCAAATATTCTGTACGGAAAGAATATCATTTCATATCGTCTATAGGCAGTATGTTTCGGACTGGCAGAATTCAACAACGGAGACAATACTTAAAACGTATTACCACCACTACTGTTGTCAATCTTTTGACATCCACTGCGTGATAAAGCCCCTTCTAGACTACTCAGGCATTACCTTTGTGAACTACGCGCTTCCTTGTTTGTCCTGCTTGTTTTCTAATGATATTTACGCACTTCCCGGCAGGTCTCGCTATTTCCTTGTTTCGAAATTCAACGTAAAACATTCTCGGTCCATCTACCTGGTGAAATACCTCGCCCACCTCCGTTACACCTTCTACTCCAGTCTGTTTCCTGATCCAAGTTCTTCGAAGTTTCCTAGAGGAGATAGGAAATCAGAATGCATATCTGCATTGATAGATTAGTAAGCCTGAATTTCTCAATGAATGACGGCCTTAAAACTGGTAATACGTAACTGAAGCAAAGTTTCCGCTTAGTACACATTCAAATACTAACTTATAAGAAACCTCAGATTGCTTCCCAGAAACACTACAGGCGATTCCATTTTTTAAAATCCCCTCGTTATCTTCAGCTCGGTGGCGCAATGATAAAGGTCTCGGCTTTGATCGACGGTCAATCCTAGGATTTTTATCTGTAAATTATCACTGCTTTTACGTCTGGCAGGTTTTTCGATGTGAAAAAAGCTGAGCTGAATCGTTATTCGAAGGCCACGTTAAACTTATTGTCGCTCTATAACAGGCTGACTAACACAGTTCAAACGTCGGAGGAAGGCAACGACGTACCACCTCCAACAGGACCATATCTAGTAAAGCACTGTGGTGCTCAAATGATTTTTAAGATTGTTGAGAGCTTTAATTTACTGTCTTGTTCTTCCCTAAATACAGAATAAATGGCTCTGTTGTGATAATTAACAGTATTTCCTTTTCATTGTGATCGCTGGGTGTGCTACTTCAGGCATGTTATAATTGATTTTCAGGCCTTCTTTCAAACTCTTTCCATTCATGGTACCTTCGCATTCGTAGTTAACCTGCACTGAAAGCGAACTGTACAGTGTCGTCAGGAAAACAAAGGTGGTCCAGATATATCCGTCAGTACGTATTGCTCCATTTTTCGAGTGTCAGAACCTGACAGGTTTGTAGGGCTGAAAAAACCAGTTTGGGTGATAAGGAACCTCCTTTGTTCACCCCTATACCAGTTCTGAATGTCATTCGTCCCTGATGAAGCCTAAATCCCGGATTATATCGGAGCGTACACTATCAAACGACTGTCACCTTACGAGCGTTGTCCCTGTTGTGCATAGAAGGGGAGCACAAGCAGGCAGCGTTCGGTCGTGTTCGGTTCAGCATTCATAGGCACTCGCGAACGTTCGGAGGAAGTTGGGGCGCTCTCCACTTCGGCATTCGCAGCACAGAACGCATTCATCTGATGTTCCACGCACGAACTACTTTCGTTGTTGAAGCTGAGTTGGTCGAGTAGAACAGTGTGTACTGTTGCTGGTAGTAGAATATAAGCATCATAGGTGCTTCTTTAATTCAACAGATCCTAATTGAAAGAAACATGCTTGGTTGAAAACTGCCGTAGCACTCAAAGATCCAAATAAAGAAACGAGATAGACGATAAATTCATTAGTTGCTTCCATCAGGCGGGAACAGAGCGTAGAGGCACAAGTTTTTGTATTTGTTTTTATTGGGAAGGAACTGCACTATAAACTACCTGGAAAGAAAAAAAATAACGTTATGTATCTCGCATCACGATTAATCTAAAATAAAAAAGTGCAAAAAGCCTGATCAATCTATTGCCTTAAGTTAAAAGTAACTGCAAATACATTGCAAATATTAGACTTTTACTTTACGAACTCTTGTTGTAATACACTGAAGCGCGAAAGAAACTGATATGGGCATGCATATTCATATACAGAGATGTGTGAACAGGCAGAATACGGCGCTGCCATCGGCAACGCCTGTAAAAGACAACAGTGTCTGGCGCAGTTTTTACATCGGTTACTGCTGCTACAATGGCATGTTTTCAAAATTTAAGTGCGTTTGAACATGCTGTTATAGTTGAAGCACGAGCGACAGGACACAGTATATCCGAGGTAGCGATGAAGTGGGGATTTTTCCGTACGACCATTTCACGAGTGTACCGTGAATATCGGGAATCCGTTAAAACATCAAATCTCCTATATCGCCGCGGTCAGGAGGAGGTCGTACAAGAACAGGACGAAGGACGACTAAAGAGAACCGCTCAACGTGACAGGACTGCAACCTTCCCGCAAATTGCTACAGGTTTCAATACTGGGCCATCCATAACTGTCAGCGTGCGAAACATTCAACGAAACATTATCGATATGGGCTTTCAGAGCTGAAGGCCCATTCGTGTAACTTAATGACTGCATGATACAAAGCTTTACGCTTCGCCTGGGCCCGTCAACACAGACATTGGACTGTTGATGACTGGAAACATGTTGCTGGTCGGACGAGTCTGGCTTCAAATTGTATCGGCGGATTGAAGTGTGCGGGTATGCAGACAACCTCATGAATCCACGGGCCCTGCATGTCAGCAGGGGACTGTTCTGGCTGGTGTATGCTGTAGGCTCTGTATTGGGGTGGGGTGTGTACAATTGGACTGACATTGGACCCCTGATACGTCTAGATCACAACTCTGACAGGCGATACCTGGGTAAGCATCCATTCATGTTCATTGTGCATACCGACGGACTTGGGCAGTTCCAACAGGACAGTGTGACACCCCACACGGCCAGCATTTCTACAGAGTGGCTCCAGGAACACTGTTCTCAGTTTAAACACTTCCGTCGAACACCAGACTCCCCAGACATGAACATCACTGAAAATACTCAAAGACTGCAAAGTTGCACAGGTCACACCAATATTCAAGAAAGTTAGTAGGAGTAATCCACTAAATTACAGGCCCATATCGTTAACGTTGATATGCAGCAGGAGTTTAGAACATATATTTTGTTCGAATATTATGAATTACCTCGAAGGAAACGGTCTATTGACACATAGTCGACATGGGTTTAGAAATCATCGTTCCTGTGAAACACAACTAGCTCTTTATGCACATGAAGCGCTGAGTGCTATTGACAAGGGATTTCAGACCGATTCCGTATTCCTGGATTTCCGGAAGGCTTTTGACACTGTACCACACAAGCGGGTCGTAGTAAAATTCCGTGCTTATGGAACATCGTCTCAGTTATGTGACTGGATTTGCGATTTCCAGTCAGAGAGGTCACAGTTCGTAGTAATTGACGGAAAGTCATCAAGTAAAACACAAGTGATTTCAGGCGTTCCCCAAGGTAGTTTTATAGGCCCTTTGCTGTTCCTTATCTATATACACGATTTTGGAGACAATCTGAGTAGCCGTCTTCGGTTGTTTGTAGATGACGCTGTCGTTTATCGACTAATGAAGTCATCAGAAGATCAAAACAAACTGCAAAACGATTTAGAAAAGATATCGGAAAGGTGCGAAAAGTGGCAGTCGACCCGAAATAAAGATAAGTGTGGTGTCATCCAGATGAGTGCGAAAAGGAACTCTTCAAACTTCGGTTACACGATAATTCAGTCTAATACCTTCAACTAAATACCTAGGAATTACAATTACGAACAACTTAAATTGTAAGGAACACATAGAAAACGTTGTGGAGAAGGACACTTAGAAAATGTAACAGACCTACTAAGGAGACTGCCTACACTACGCTTGCCCGTCCTCTTTTAGAATACTGGCGCGCGTTGTGGGATCCTTACCAGATAGGACTGACGGAGTACATCGAAAAAGTTCAAAGAAAGACATCACGTTTTGTATTATCGCGTAATATGGGAGAGAGTGTCACAGAAATGATACAGGATTTGGGCTGGACATCACTAAAAGAAAGGCGTTTTTCTTTGCGACGGAATCTTCTCACGAAATTCTAATCACCAAGTTTCTCCTCCGCTTGCGAAAATATTTTGTTGACACCGACCTACATAGGGCGGGACGATGACCACAATAAAATAAGGGAAATCAGAGCATGTACGGAAAGATATAGATGTTCATTCTATCCGCGCGCTGTACGAGATTGGAATAATAGAGAATTGTGAAGGTGGTTCGATGAACCTTCTGCCAGGCACTTACATGCGATTCGCAGGGTATCCATTTAGATGCAGATATCTGGGATGCCTTGCAATTTGCTGTTCAGAAGAAATCTCCACCCCCTCGTACCCTTACGGATTTGTGGACAGCCCTGCAGGATTCATGGTGTCAATTCACTCCAACACTACTTCAGACAGTAGTCCAGTCCATGCCACGTCGCGCTGTGGCACTTACGTGTCCTCGCGGGGGTTCTACACGATATTAGGCAGGTGTATCAGTTTCTTTGGCTCTTCAGTGTATAACCGAATAAATAAAATTCTTTCATCTTTGGATCACATTCTCTCCTCTCCCTCTCCCCTAACAAACAACATAGGAGTTTTTATAAAGTTTGACATGCCGTACTTCTAATGTACATTACATTAATCGTACGTTACTAATATCCTCCTTTTAACGCATACCAATAACTGATGTAGTACATAAGCATGAATCAGTAGATACGGTAGAGTGCTCCAAAGTTTTCGGTGTGCATATTGATGAAATCTTGAACTGGAAGAAACGTTACTAAGCTTCACAAACCGTTCACTTCACCTACTTTCGCTCTTCGTATAACTGCTAATGTTGGACACAAACGAATCAACCTCGTAATATCATATTTTGTGTATTTTCACTAAATAATTTCTTACGGAATAATTTTGTGGGTAACGCACCACTTACAAAGAAAGTATCGCTTGCACAAAACCGAGCAGCGAGAATAATATGTGGGGTTCAGCCACAGACGTCACGTTGATAGACCTCAGGAGCTAAGTATTTTAACTGCGCCGTCACAATAGATATTCACTAGTGAAATTTGCCGTAATTAGGCCATCACAATTAGAGAACAACTGTGATGTCCATACCTGCAATACTAGGGGCAAAAATTGTCCAGGTACGGGTAGGACTCGTGCTGTGAAGGTTCCGTACAAACTTAATTATTTATGCAGACAGTTGGTCAAACCCCTGAAATGAAGAATCTAGACGGTTTTTGTCCCTTATCGACTTTGATACGGGTAAGATATCGATCCCGGGGATTCCAAGACTTTCGAAAATGTTGTAAGTCAGGAGTCGGATATGAGATGACTAAAGAAACATTTTTCGTGTGATGCATTTACACATCGATTTTCTGATATTTTTCCTGTACTTGCATTGCGACTATAACTGCTGTTACAGCGGAGTGAAACCTGTGTGTCGATTAGTACAAGCGAATGGGTTTGTGATGGTGAACACTGGCTAATTGTCTGTGATTGCCCTTTCTCTTGTGCTCGTTTGGTAGGTAGCTGGTGTATTTCTTATTAGGATGAATTACTGCCAACGAATATAAGATACGATTCCATTCTCTCTTAAACTTTATACAACCCGGTAAGGAAGTTTTACACATTCTGCACAGCGGCTCTTACGACAGAGATGGTAATCCAGCAGAGGGGAAGTGTAGTGTTAGTGTAGTATATGAGACGGCGCTGATAAACGCGACTCGCACGGCTCGGCAGACACGCACTCTGTGCGTATTTATAGCGCAGCGACTGCCAAACACGACCGCCCGTTCCGCTTTGTTCCCTGTGTCTCCGCAATTTCCTGCAGAATAACCTTCTCCGTTACTTTGGGCAAAGTAATTACTCAATTTTTATTCGAAAGTCGCTGTACACTAGGAGAAATACTAAATATGAAATTAGATTTTTTAAACATTTTCTCCTAAGCTTATCTCTCTCGGTATGAACATTACCTTCTATGTTTCATGCTAGGAAACTAATCTGCGTGGGATCCGTCAAAACTTGAAGGTACTAGGAAAGTTACACTCCCCAGAAAATGTTTAGTGACTTAGAGATCACCGAATAAATCGTCGTAGAAAAGAAATCATATACTTATTCATTCAATACTTGCACCTGTGAAGACTCAGTTCACCAGAAACAATGTCTTAAAAGATAAACAGTATAGCGCGAAGTAGCTATCCTCATACACAAATGTTCTTGTTCGTCAGATAAATAATTAATTTGCCTTTAACCTCGTTCTACTGCAAAATCCTCGTTTGGCCATTAACGCCGTTCGGTTTTTCAAACTGCTCTTCACGATGCTATAATCGGTCGTTGCTTGTCGTGGCGGTCATTTCGAAATGTATCATCGAAGCGCTGAAGAACTTCTTCTGCGTCAGTAGCTGTTTCAGCCGCCTACTAATGCTGTGGTTTGTGATAGAAATATTTACGGCGAACTATAAACTGATACCTGTAAATAGCAAAACCGGGTGCAATCAGCACGTGGAAAATGAAATAATGCAATGAACGATGTACTCTTAGAAAGCAGCTTACTAGTTGTTGAACACAATAGATTATTGGCAAAGTAGAAAGATACTAAAAAGCTCTCTAGACTACCTGCACTAAGAATAAGCACGTTTTCAAAGCTAATCATAAGATGTGCCTCAAACGAAACGTTAATGATCTGTATTTATCACCGTGGAATCTAGTTTATCCAGCCCTCATTGACCCAGTTCATCCACATTAGTGTTTTTTTAAAAAATAACTTTAAATGTTTAGGTTTGACACTGTGGACGTACTACTTGCTACGACGAGAATTCTAAAATTCAAATTCATACAACCGCCATACACGGATCTTGGCGTGGTGTCTGTTACGGAGTTCACGATGAGCCGTATGTTACATGTTGGCCTCGTTTGTTTTGAGTGTAAAATGACATCAGAGAGAGAGGGACTGACTGCGAAAAGACAATGATACTTTTTTGGTATGATTTCAAATGATGAAATTATCGCTGTTCGTTCATTTAGCAGAAAATGACGGCAGTAATGACGGATTAATTGACGGAATTACCGCTCAATCTAAAGATATTAACACATACACCGGGAAAAATGCAGCTGGACAAAATAATGGCACATTTGGAACGCCAGGCGGAAACATTTTCGGTCTAAGTGGTGCTGGTGAAACCCCTGCGTGATCATGCTTCATGTACACTTACCGCCATAAAGGATTCCACCTAGGAGGCCAACGAGGATTTGGATCACTGTTGCCAGGCAGGTGGATGGAACTACACATACAAAATGACTACACTTTCAGCTTTGAAGCACCAACAGTTATTCTGCCACATTACCACAAATCGTGTTATTATGGCTTCAGGGGCCTATGCTTGTGAATACAAGCGTCAAGAAGTGCTGGATGGAGGATTTTGCAGGTCGTGGATATACGTGTCTGTCACATTAATGTGACCACCTGTCAAAATCCAGAACCTTCTGCAGCGCGGACGTGCCGGAAGAGAGTAACTGAGGTCCTGTAAGGTAACGACTAGAATGCCTTGGCCAGCTGTGCTAGGTTTCTCAGATGAGCATCGTTGGAGCGGAAACCCTAATCGAAGAGGTCCCATAGCTTCTAAATTGGGTTTAAAACTGCGGAATTGGGGGGATAGGAGAATATGGTGACCAGGGCAGTACAGTAAATTCAACCCGGTGCTCTTCGCGACCACGCACACCTGTCCAGCTTCGTATCCGACACATCACTCGCCACGCCACAGCCCCAGAGGGAACACACAACCCAGCGAAGAGGATACGACGAGGGCCAAAGGCGATGGAACGCGCGCAAGTGGCGCTAATAGGGTCACGTGCGCGCCCTCATGGAAGCCACGGCTCAGTAATCATTGGCATAAGTGATCGTATGAACATGCCCACCCAGTTCGCAGTGGATCTCTTGGTTCCTTCAGGGTGCAGCTCTCTCCATGACACTGTATCTGTATGACATACGAATCTGCTTCAAAAGAAACATACTGATTATGTTCGCGTACAAAAACTGAGTTACTTCAACATTAATGTGAAAGCAATGAATAAGGGTGCGATCAGAAAGTTTCCATTTGAGGGCGTTGGTGCAGTGTATATACAACGTAACCGACGTGTGGGCAAGGGCTTAGGGTGATATTTGTTTCTTGTGTGCAGTAAATGCGGAAAAGTGAACTGTGGCGATGTTTGTATCAAATGCGTCAACACTGGTAGACAGCAGTCTGAGAATGAAGTATGTGTATAGGGTAGCGTGTCTGTCAAAACCTTTGTTGTGGAATGGTGCGCCGGTCACTCTGGAAGGCCAGCTAACTTCCGCGGGAGACACTCGCGCACCCGCCTTGCGGTTATCACAGCTTCGGTATCTTAGAAAAGGCCTTGAAGGCTTGACGAGTCCTGTCGGACGAGGAAGTACAGCAGATAGGTAAGAAGTTCTTCATGCAGCACTGAAAAAAAATAATCAGGTACGTACTTAGCCGTGGAGCGATGGCCTGTGAAATTCAGCAAGCTTTGCGACATAACAGTATTGATGGCCAATAGGCTGTACTCAAGAGGCACAGCATTGTCAGGTGACTGAGACAGAGGAGGATAGTATTGCGAACCGGCAGTCACCAAACCGGGGAGGAAGTGTTACGACACACGAGAACACGGGACAGACCCAGACGGTGGCACACGTAACAACTTTCAGGACTTCCACTGAGCCACTTACTAGAAGTTTCGTCTATATAAATTGCAGATAGTGCAAGAGTTGGTGCTGGTGGTGAATCTTTTGTGCCTAAGCATATTATTCTCGCAATGATTAACATACAACCACTGTTTCTCGAACAGTTGCTGATACCTGATAAAGCAAACTTCTGCATGATCGGATCTGTTAATAAACAAAACTGTCGGTACTGGCGTCAGGAAAATCGATGACGCCGCTGTCAAGTCCAAAACTTGAATTATGGTGTGTTTGTAATTTGTGGGACTACTGGTCCCTATATTATTTCAATGCTGAACTCTGCTGCAAAACGTTGTTGTTCTCATATTCCAAAATTGCAGGCAAGAGGATGACTGAACATAATTTGGTTTTAGCAGGTTGGTACAACGGCTCACACACTACTCCAAAACATGGCCGTACTCCAAGAAAAGCTTCCCAGCCATCTTACATATCGCTCTGGCTACACGATGCGGCCATCCGTTGTCTAGATTTAACGACTTAGGATTGCTACCTCTGAGGCAAAGTGAAGAAAAGAAAGTTAAAACAGTATGCTAACGACGGCCCTACTTCACCGGCCTTCAGTACGACGAAAAACCTGTCCAAAGTTTGCAAATTTTACTTCTTTTTTCTCAATGGATAACTAGTTATGGGCCAACATCCATTTTCAAATCATCGTAACATAGCCAAAAATGATATTTCCGAAGATGTCTTGCAAATTTTTGACACGGTTTTCACATATTCGGAAATACCATTTTTACTAGTTACGATGATTTGAAAATGGGTGTTGGCCCGAAACTAGCCATCTAGTGAATAAAAAAAGTAAAACTTGTAATTTTGGACTGGTTTTTCGTTCTACTGATGAACAGTGGTTGCTGACACACTACTACTCTAGCATGTTGCCTAGTTCGTAAACAGGCCACGAGTGCTTAACGTAATTTCATAACGTTTTTGTGTCGTATGACTATCCCTGTCACGGATGCGTATTTTTACCACCCTCCCCCCCCCCCCCCCCTCCAAACCGATCCCTTCTTCTAGTTCGGTTGTGCCACAAATTTCTTGTTTCCCTAATTCTTTTCAGTACCTCGTCATTAGTTACGTGAACTACCCATCTAATCTTCGGCATTCTTCTGTAGCAGCACATTTCGAAACAGTCTATTCTCTTTTTGTCTAAGTTGTTTACTGTTCATGTTTCACTTTCATACATGGCTACAATCCAGGCAAATACTTTAAGAAAGGTCTTCATGATACTTCAGTCTATACTCGATATTAACAAATTTTTCTTCTTCAGAAACGCTTTTCTTTCCATTGTCAGTCTAAGTTTTATATCCTTTCTACTTCGACCATCATCAGTCACTTAGCTGCCCAAGTGACGAAATTAATTTACTACTTCGTCTCGTTTGTGAATGTGATTCCCTGAGCATCACTTTACTTAATTCGGCTAGTTTCCATTTTCCTCCATCTTATATCTTCCTTCCAAGACACTTTCCAGGACTGCAGGCGTCACTTGCATACAAACAAAAGATTAAATTAGTACGTTTATTTTTTTGAAAGTGATAATTGAAACTTTGTCTTCCGTTTGTAAGGGCGCAATGACCAAATGCTTCTTGCTAGTGCGACAAACTTCAAAGACTTCCGTAGAAAATGAGTATCTGCTTAGCACGGTTGACTACTCCATCTACTTAACGCCGTGTTTAAACACGGAAATCGTTATTCCGTTTCTCATACCCATTTCTCCATCTTTTTCGTCCTCTCTTCCAGCCATCTGTGCTTGCTCACCAAACGATCCCTGGTTGACGCCTGCGTGTAGGGCCACCCGCCAAGCAGCTAGGCGTTGTCGGTGCTGTCGTCGCTCCTGTACAAGATTTACTGCATTGACATTGTTAGGTTTAAGGAGTTCTAAGTTCTAGGGGACTGATGACCTCAGAAATTAAGTCCCATGGTGCTCAGAGCCATTTGTGCCATTTTCTTCCTCGTAGACCATCCATTCCTCTTACGTACTAGTTTATAATCAATTACTTGTTGATAATTTTTTCGTTTACACTATAAATATTAATTTCTTCGAATGTAATACTGTTCTGTATTTGACCTCTGAGGGTACATTATTTAACTTTCTTAAAATATCCTTTCATTTCAGTCGACTATATATTGTTCTCTCTATCTAAGATTCGCTTCCATATGATACTATAAGAATAGGGATGGATTTGTAAAATTTCAGCTTTGCTTGACCAAACAGTCTGATACGATGGCGTGCCTATTGCCTGCGTACCGTTTTAAAGTTACATAATTTGTTAGTGACGTCCAGCTTATATTCTTAGCAAATATCGCACCCCGTTAGCTGAAAGTGTTAGTGATTGCCCATCTAGTGCTAGTATGGAACGTGTTGAAAAATCCTTTGAAGAACTTTACGTTAGGTATTTCCTGACATTTTTAGTTCATAGTTCTTACATATTTGATTCCAAACTGGAGGTAATTTTCTGTCGTTTGACTAATTATTTGGTCGTGTGGAAACAGCAGAGTATTCATGCTTGTGTGTACTGATATAAATCTAACTTTTTGTTAAACTTGCAGTTTTCACTGTTTAACTTAGTTGTCTAACTGTACTCCGAATATAATAAGCGAAAGGAAACACCCTTGTCGCACTGCGCCATTTTCCCCACTTTCTTTCTCTCCGTATGTATTATTTCTCTATTAGTTGTATAAAATGTCCCGGCTACGATAGTTCTCCAAAAATACTCAATTTGCTTTTGTTCAGTCGATCGAAAGCCTTCTTATAATCGACGAACGCAGTGAGAGCGTCCTGATCATTTTTTCTTTTTTCTCGATTAACTGGCGTGCAGTCGTAACTTTATCATTACAGGATCATCGCTTTCTGAAGCCAGTTTAATCGTCTGCTGGGAGGGCTTCAACTACCTTTCTCATTCTATTCTAAAAAAAATTATGCGTGAAGTTTACAAGAAGCATTTAGAACACTCCTATATATCAACTACTGTTACGTCATCTCCTTGATATACAATTTGGTCTTCATCTTGTAAAGTTACTTTTCCTCTTTGTCGTCTTCTTCATTCAAATGTTCTATACAAATCTCTTCATCTATGACATTTATTCGTGCTCCTCGCCTGCTAAGTTGTTTCACTTCCTTGTATTATCTTCAAATATTTTCAGCGTGACTGTGCTGCCATGTTCGCTACAAATTCTGTGATACGATACAATCGGCTTCCCTTCCGGTGCTATAGGAGTTGGCTTATATTCACATTAAAGGCGAACAGCATCCGGATCTACTCCTTGAAAATAATGGTCGAACAGGGCGAGCAGATCAGATATAAATAACATGTAATACTTCTACTGACAAACAGCAACACGTCAACGTTTGCAGCCCAGCGAAAGAGACGGGGCACCAAGTATCAGATAACTGAAAGATTCATATGATGAATATTTTGGAAGTAATGGACATTTATGATCGTATTAAGAGGCACCCAGAGATTTAAAATAGTGAGTTCGTTAAAAATAAGTTCTTAGATAATTTTAATCACATTGTTAAATTTCTGAAAGATGGGAAATACTGTTGAGATCATAATCTAACCATTGAGAAACCAAACGTAAAATAATTTAAGTACCATTTGGTAATTAGCGTAGGTACCTGTACATTATTTTATATCATTGTTTTATGAAATGTTTATTTTACTGCTGTATATTTTATTTAGCAACAAATCATGTACTTTGACGAATTTGTTAGTGGTTTGAGATGTTATCAGGATGCGAAATGGCGCTGAATACAGGACTATGTGCGAATGATTGTACTACAACATGTTATTGTTGCTGTTAGTTTCATGGAACCTAAATTTTGTAAAACTTAAATATGATTTCTATTAGGAATTGGACATATTAAAGAATATTTTTTCATTACTAAGTAGAGTGATAAACATCGATAGAGGCCTGAAACCGTACTCGTATGGCCTTTGGCTATTACACCCAGCGCGTTCACACTTTACTATACCCAGTACGTTGTTAAATGCCACACCTGGAGTACGCACAGCACAGATTGAATTAAAGAATGCAGTTTGACCTGGATTCGATAGTAAGTAGTACAGTACGTAAAGTGTTTCTAATACATTTACTAACTAAAAGATTGCTTTAACCTTTGGTTTGCCATGTTCTTGTTTGAGTGAAGTGCTACGCCCTTTCACACATATGACCACGACTACTGTCGTTTCGCGCGTATGAAATATGTAAACATGGTTGTCACAAAGAAAGTGTGCTCTTAAAAGAAACGATAATGCCTTAAAGCGTTTCATAGTGAGGTAGGAAATAGTCTAAAATTTTATAATAATAAGGCTTTACGATTTTTAGGACATAATGTATTTTTAAAGTTAATTTAGTCTTCAAGCATTTGTGTTGGTTGATCTGTCAGTTAACAGTGGCACAACAACCGCAACCGCAAGCGCGATTGTGGAGAAACACATTTAATGAACGGCAGCAAGAATGTGGAAGATTCGTAATGGCTGCTGACGCCACTTCTTGCTGCTCATTTTGAATTGAATTTTTTTAGTGGTAGTTATAATATTTAGTCAAATTATCAGTTTTCGTCTCACAATTTTTTAAATAATATTGTTTATTGTGGTGCCAGTCACAGAGCTATAGAACTTTTTACTTTACTGGCTCGTTTTCTTTCCAAGAAATGTTTCTCTTATTCATATGTGATTGATCACAATAGTTCTAATTTGAAATTTTTTTCGTGACGTAGTCTTGGAAAAGAAACTGTTGTTTATTTAAAAAACCGCCAATGATGTGACGTTATTGACGCCATGTTGTTTACATTGTTTGCGATACTATCCGAAGGATTTTGAGCTGTAACGTCCTGAATCTGCGACAGTTTCCTCTGTATCCAAACACTCCGTAAAACTTCAGATAAATTCAGGAAAACGAACATCCGTAAGTGACTGTCATTCAGACACAAACGTTAAAATTAGACTTTCTGAACACTTAAAGCACTAAAATGTGGAAAACAAACACTATATTTGCAAGGCCTCATATAACGAAATCACCACGCTACTGGCATAAAAACGGCAGTAAGCAGTAATGATAATTCATAGACAGCTAATGCCCATTTACCACAACCCAAATAGATCGGCCACAGTATCTTTAATCTTAAGCCACGCTTCTTGGCATAAGAAATTATTTTTTGAGATTACAGTTTACGCCTGAAATTTTCTATGAAGATTTTGCCTTCTTGTGATTTCCAATAAAACCGCGATTTCAGTCAACAGATTCCGAGCTGTGTCACGATTATATTATATTATATTATATTTCATACTCAGGGTTCCACAGACTCCTTTGTTGACCTAAAGTTATCAGTTTCTCACGATCCAATTTCGTGTGCGACACCATCGACCGATTTTACCGTAGAAAACAAAGTGGTTTGAATTTCATCGATTCTCATCTGAAGTCTGTACGTTCGGGCGATGAGATCGGCTGCATTGTGATCGCGCTCGTAGTGGTATACTGGTTTGATAGCTCTGCGGTCATTCACCGATGTCGATCGTCGTCGGCATCCACAGAAGTCGGTACCACTGTGACGGGACCCTAAGTTGTAAAGATGGTAATTTCTCTCAAACTACCAATCGATTTTCAAGAGTGAAGCGGTGTCGAATTCGTCTGTTTTTTAGAACTAAGATATTAGCAGGAGAAAATATAGTTGTATTTTAAAAACCGTTGTTAGTACCGATATCTGTCTAAATTAATATAGCTATGAAAAAAATCGTGCAGAGAGAACGTTCTCACAATCCATCTTCGTGAAAACAGGATTACGAGAGGTTACACGCTTCCAGAAATGTAGAGGTGGAAAAACTTAGCTGAATCACTCCGTGCTTACGTCTTGGACCTCTTGTAAAAAGCCCCCTCAGAAGAAATTCTTGACAGAGGGCTAGTCATTCGACTTTAAGGGAATCCGGGTTTGATTTCGCATTTACAAAATGTGCAAAGTCAATTAGTTGGGAAAAATAAGCAAGGATGATACGCAGAGGTTCTAATATCACAGGCGTAGCAACACTGCAGTGGAACGGAAGCGGGGAATTGTTGGGCATAAGACTTGAAGGTGGTGTGACATTAAGAATTTCGCACAAGCAGGAGTAGTGCTCGGGCACATCTACATCTACATGGATACTCTTCAAATCACATTCCAGTGCCTGGCAGAGGGTTCATCGAACCACCTTCACAATTCTCTATTATCTCGTATAGCGTGCGGAAAGAATGAACACCTGTATCTTTCCGAACGAGCTCTGATTTTCCTTAGTTATCCCTATGAAGGTCGGTGTCAATAAAATATTTTCGCATTACGAGGAGAAAGTTGGTGATTGGAATTCCTTGAAGATTCCATCGCAACGAAAAACGCTTTTCTTTTAATGATTTACAGCCCAAATTCTGTATCATTTCTGTGACACACACTCCCAAATTTTGCGACAATACAAAACGTACTGCCCTTCTTCGAACTTTTTCGATGTACTCTTTCAGTCCTATCTGGTAAGGATTCCACACTGCGCAGCAGTATTCTAAGAGAGGACGGACAAGCGTAGTGTAGGCAGTCTCCTTAGAAGGTCTGTTATATTTTCTAAGTGTCCTACCAATAAAATGTAGTATTTGGTTAGCCTTCCCTACAACATTTTCTATGTGTTACTTCCAATTTAAGTTGTTCGTAATTGTAATACCTAGGTATTTAGTTGAATTTACGGCTTTTAGATTAGACTGATTTATCGTGTAACCGAAGTTTAACCAGTTTGTTTTACCACTCATGTGAACGACCTCACACTTCTCGTTATTTCGGGTCAACTGCCACTTTTCGCACCAGATATCTTTTCTAAAGCGTTTTGCAGTTTGTTTTTACTCCATGACTTTCCATCAATTACCACGAAGTGTGACCTCTCTGACAGGAAATCAAAAAACCAGGCATATAACTAAGACGATTTTCCATAAGCACGCAATTTCACTACGGGCCGCCTGTGTGGTACATTGTCAAGTCTTCCGGAAATCCGTAAGTACGGAATCGATCTGAAATCCCTTGTCAATAGCACTCAGCACTTCATGTGCATAATAAGCTAGTTGTGTTTCTAAACCCATGTTGACTGAGTGTCAAAAGACCGTTTCCTTCGAAGTAATTCATAATGTTAGAACGATATATGTTATAAAAACCTGCTGCACATCGACGTTAACGATATGGGCCTGTAATTCAGTGGATTACTCCTACTACCTTTCTTGAATATTGGTGTGACCTGTGCAGCTTTCCAGTCTTTGGGTACGGATCTTTTGTCGGGCGAATGGTTGCATATGATTGTTAAGTATGGGTAATCTTCCAGTAACACGACTGATCGCGAAAGCCAGGCAGTACAGGTTCCACTCCTGCACCTGGCACCAATTTCCAAATAGTACTTCAGATAATTCAAATGCTTACTAGAATTAGTAGCTGGTTTCATATAATAATTGTTCAGTACCATCTCCTGGATAAACTCTCTCAGGCTTGCGCGCGCGCGCCTGTGCGCCTGTGCGCCTGTGCGTGTGTGCGTGTGTGTGTGTGTGTGTGTGTGTGTGTGTGTGTGTGTGTGTGTGTGTGTGAAATGGCGAAATCTTTTACCAACAGTCCTAAATTACGCGAACTAGGTTTGTTTCCACTATGCGGTTGGTATCTTCTTTAATGCAGAGTCAGTGTCATACTTCGAATACGATTAAACGGGAGAGGAGGACCTCAGTTACGAACTATAGCAATTTATGGAACGACGCTGGCCACACTACGCTTGATGGCTCTAAAACAGGAGGAGAACTGGAATAAGCCTTCTTCATCCCATTTCATGACACCTGTTCAATGATAGCACTTCCACCTGAAACGTTTATCAGAGGTATTGGCCATAAGGGAGGTCATTTATTATGTCATATAAACGTCTAAGTTTCACTGATACTCACGGTCTCATAACGCTTTATCCAGCAACTACAAAATCCTGAATTCGACAAGCAGCCTAATAGAAGTATTTTGGATACACCGGAGGCCATAACAGAAGCAAGGAAATACGACAGACGTCCACTTCCTGTGGATAAAAGGACATCATGGAATTCTACATAGTGAAATAGTTTACCACTTTGCAGAGAGGAGCATTAATGAACGAGAATTCCTTCTAGTTCGGATTCCTCATACTAATCTCAAATCTACGAACAAGAAAACTGCTCACCATGATGGGAACCGTGAATCACATGTATCTCAGCAACATGACACACACCTAGAGGCCATACAGCCGCAAATGTCTCCTCAACCTTGATTCCACTACGTGAAGCTAAATAAACCTCTCGTGACTTCCATCACTCGAATTAGGCTGGGACATGGAGGTTACGCCCACAAATTTACTCCGATTACAAATTCTGGATATTGGCGTGAGGAACATGATATTTTTAAGATTAATTGAAGATGGGGACCAGAAATGTTATTTAACACAACCTACAGTTCAGTTCGGAACAGGTAGTTAATATTCCTTCAGTACCTTTTACCGCAAATATGCCCTCCTCCTCGGCTTTCGTATCAGACCAGTGAGCCAAGTGGTTAACGCGCTTGTTACATGCCGTGTGACCGATCAAATTACTACAGTTCTTGGAAGAGTACCAAGTAAGCCACCGAACACTGATCGATACGAAATATCTCGTGGACGCTTTAATGTCACGCGCCACGAGAAAACGCGATCAGCGCATGATCGTTTGCCGTTCAACAATTCGTCAGTGCCCCCTCCGGTTTTAAGCCTGGAATACAAATATAAAAACACATGGCAGTATGCATGAAAACAGTATTTGAGTAACTAGGATACAGGGTTTCTTATATGTAGCATACACATCATCAGCAACAACAAGGATGAAAGTTTGACGGTATAAAAGCTCATCTTCAACTTTTACAGTGATGAGCATTTACCAAGCTAACACACAGATTATACAACACGAGTCTATAAAATGATAAATGTCTAGCCGTCAAGGAAAAAAAAGTGGAAAAATCCATAATTGAAGTAATGAATTAATACAAATCTTGGTTTATTCCAATGAGGATTGACACATTTGAATCGTATAGCACTGGCATGCACTAAATACAAAGACGAACAAGAAGTACTGTACAGGACAGGAAACTGGTTGCGTGGGGTTTTCCCATACGTGATTATAATCGCTGAACCCTACCGATTATAACTATCTTAATGGTAAGTTTTTGGACTGTGCTTTTTATAGTCACAACACGCCCATGTTTCTTACGACGTCTTTGGGCACAAAGCTCTTTTTAATCTACTTGCCTTTTTATATTTTTGTCATTTGACCTTGCATATCTACCGCATAACATAAGTTGTATATTGGGCCGTACATATATAAGCATTGTCTTTTACCTACTATTATAAAAACAAAAATTTGTGTATGCACATCATATTATGTAATAGCATTTGGTAGTTTTTGATACACTTGATGATGGCGTTACATTTAAGGCCATAACTGTTCGTGTAAACTTACTAACTTCTAGAAAAAAAGCATCTGGAGCGACTTTTCGTTAATTAAAAAAAATACAATTTGATAATGAAATAGTTATAAAAAGGCTAATACCGTATACAGATTTGAACTGTAAGTTGAGGTGAAGCAAGTACTCCTATGGAATGAACCAGTTAGAAAAATGTATTTTGACTTTGTGTGTTTATTTTTAATTAAAAACTTATATTTTGACCTAAAAACTCATTTATTGTTCCATTGTGAAATTTGAAATTGTTAACTTAGTACTGTTGTAACTGCATGGTTGATGTTAAATAAAATATGTGGGTGCACGAAACTGGAATGCAACACACGCGTATTTGATGCTTGCCTTTCAAATTGTGATTTTCCCCCCGTTTACAGTAGTAAGATGTATATTAAAACCCACAGCTGTAATCCAGCGGGCTCCGTGCGGGCGCTGTAGACGCCGTTGCCATCTACCGGCGACGCTGTGAAAGCAACAGTTCTCCCGTGTGCCCAGAGATAGCGCTGTCGGCGCAGAGTGCGACCTTCGCCAAGGCTGAAGGCAGCAGCGGCCGTCCTTGGCTGTCTTTTTGCTCAGCGTGCCTTCCCTTCCCCGGCTGATAATCACCGCGTGGGACCAGTTCTGCAGGCCGCTGCGGTAATATTAGGCGCCCCCAGCTTGGCGACGCGGACACTGGCTCAGCCATGGGCTGCAGCGAGGTCCGGGAAACATCGGCAGTTAAGGACGGAAAGCCGTGTCCACAGACAACATTGTTCGGGTGGCCAAGACAGGAGACCTAATGAGCAAACAGTGTCACAAATACATCTACAGCCGTCGTAAGATAAATCTGAAAGTCTCGCAAGATCAACAATGTAGGGTTCCACATCATGTAGCTTATTAAAAAAACAAGCATGAAAGCTGCAAAAGATAAGATCTCGACGTGAAAATGAGGCGAAAATTCATATGTGCAGACTTGAACTAATGAGAATAAATTTTATGACCATTACCCAACTTCAGTTTAAATGGCGCCTTGTAGCATTGCGGGCACGTGAAGCGGTAAAGGAAATACGTAAGTGAAGCAAAGCAACACTGACTCAAAGGAAGGCCTCGGCGCTTGTTGATGACGTGACGTCACGTCAGCTAGGCACGGCGAACGCCAGGTCTGTTGCAGCCAGAAACGCCTGGGCGTGCTTATCACTATAAATCTCTTATTTTTGGACAAAATGTTTGGTATTGTTTTGGATTCTGCAGTTCAGTTTACGAGGGTCGGTCAAAAAGTAATGCCTCCCATTTTTTTCTACTTAAAAAAATTAAGTTAAGTGAAAAATTTGAATTTGGCGCCATTCCTCAAACCTTCTTCTGCAATCCACTGCAGTAGTAACTTTCTGTGTCAACAGGTGGCAGCACAGCAGAAGTTTGTAAGATGGCCGACATCGATGTTCGTTTGAGACTGCGTTGTGTGATTGAATTCTTGAATGCAGAAGGTGAAACGCCCATACGCATTCATGAAAGACTGAAGAAGGTGTATGGTGTTGTGACAGTGGATGTCAGCACTGTTAGACGATGGGTTCGTCGTTGTAAGGAAGCTGAAGGGCAAACACCGTTGACTGACGAAAAGCGGAGCGGCAGGCCGGTGAGTGCAGTGACTCCACACAACATTCAGCAAGTTGATGACATCATTCGTGGTGACCGTCGGGTGACTGCAGATGAAGTGTGTCGCATTATTTCTCTTAGTAAAGGCAGTGTGATCACGATTATTAAACAATTGGGGTACTCAAAAGTTTGTGCACGGTGGGTTCCAAGAATGTTAACCGATCAGAATAAAGAGGCAAGGAAAACAATAGTCTCCCAACATTTGCAGCGCTTCCGTTTGGAGGGAGATGAGTTTCTGAAAAAAATTGTGACCGGGGACGAAACATGGGTGCATTTTTTTGAACCCGAATCAAAGAGGCAGTCAATGGAGTGGCGTCACACAAGCTCGCCGAGGAAGAAAAAATTCAAAACTGTGCGATCGGCAGGGAAAGTTATGGCAACAGTTTTCTGGGATACAGAGGGTGTGATTCTGGTTGATTTTTTGGAGCAGGGATGCACAATAAATTCTGTTCAATACGTCACAACCCTCAAAAAACTTAAAGCACGTCTTCAGCGAGTTCGCCCAACAAAATCAATGGCAGATGTTCTTCTTTTGCATGACAATGCAAGACCACACACCAGTCGTCACACCTCTGACGAGATTGTCAAAATTGGATGGGAAGTTTTGCCTCATCCCCCATACAGCTCTGACCTGGCACCATCAGACTTCCATCTGTTCGGGCCACTAAAAGAAGCTCATCGTGGGATTCATTTTGGAGATGAGGAGGCCGTCAAAACATCCGTGCATCAATGGCTTAGGAAGCAGAGCTGTGATTTTTACCGTGCTGGGATACATGCCCTTGTTCAAAGATGGACCAAAACTGTAGAGATGGGCGGAGATTACATTGAAAAATGACAAAATGATCCTCAATGTTGTGGTTTTCAACCTATGTAATTGCATTTAAATTTCCTGACAATTAAACGTAGAAAAAAAAAATAGGAGGCATTACTTTTTGACTGACCCTCGTAGATGAAAGATTTTCTTATTATCGTATAGCTACAAATGAAGACCATAGTGCTGTATTACTGAATCCTGCCAAAACAAACGTGGATCAATATGAGATGCTTTGCCCCATTGGAAGCTTCGGAAATTTTTCGTTCAAGTTACTATATTTACTTGATCCATTTCGTTATCGAAACTTACCCCAACCCCCTTTCAATTTAGAGCCCACCTTTATTGGACATTGTTTCTAGTTTTTGTCCACACTACCACTATTGAAAGTTACGAGCCCTACATTCTTCGCAACACAAGAACCAGTACATGTATTCAACTGTCAGAGGTATCAGAACGGTTTTCGCTTAAAACCTTCGACTCGTTCGTTTCCTGTACAGGGATCCTCACTTCAAATTAGTACATTTATAGTTCTCCATCATCCCATAATGTAACATTATCACGGAATCACCCCGTGTATACGTACATTTACAGACGACCGCGCCTATAACTTTGACGCTCTGTAGTCTCGTTGTATGACGTTTCCGGACATGGGTACCTATTAAAAATACGATGTGCTCACTCTCCTCTACAAGTCCTAAAAACCCGGAACGGGAATTTCCGACCACCCTGTATGCTACTTTTCTGACAGTTGGATGACAGTGGGTCAGCGATGTTAAATGTTTATATAGTTAGCATTATAAATAAATATGTGAAATTCAGTTGTGTATCATTATTTTTCATATAAGTTTGTTTCTAATTATGTTATTGCCTAAAGTTAGATTTAGTTTTATTTTTCTTTTTAATTTTTGGTTATTGTTGTTGTCCATTATTTGTGTTGGTGTTCTGTCTGTTTTACACTGCTCATGTTATCGCTATTATTATGGATATTTGTTGTTTAGATCACTGATATTATTAGTTGACCCGTTTTCCCGATTTATAAAGTGAATAAAGTTTTACATCTACTTTTTGTGCATTAGGTCGGTTTGTTCGTTCAGTAAATTTGTTGGGTTGCTGTATGCATGTGAATATATCTCTCTTTCCTCAAGGATGTTCAACAATGTTCCTTTTTGCGTAATATGGAGGATTTCCAGTGCTTCGTTTGTTGGTTTTACAGAGTGTTTCTCTTTTCGGCAGAGATTCCACAGATTACCATCTGTCCTACTTTACAGAGCAGATTGCAGACAAGGCTCCAAATCCCACGTTCTGTGACGAGTAGTGGACGTCCAACCATTTAGCGCCCAGTGATATTTTCACTGTCCTACGTCTTTCCGTAGATGCTAACAACAATAGCACGTCAACATTCGACAAACTTGGCCGTTTTTGAGATACTCTTTCATAGGCTTTGGTAGTAATAATGTGCACTTTGTCGAAGTTGCTTACCTCAATGTATTTCGCCACTTGCAGCCCGTATCTTCGATAGGGTGATTAACCGTCCATGTCTGCTCAGTTTACTTCAATACGAGCCCGCATTGCCACCAGGCGACATCCAATGTCGCGGTGGACGGTGATCATAATATTTTCGTCCTACCATTGTAGGTGGCGCCTTCCAACAGGACAAATATCCATGCCATACGGTCTGAACCGAGTAGGAGTTTCAGGAGCATAGTACCGAAGAGACAATCTCATGGCTGCAAAATTCGCCTGATCTGAAACGATGAAACGCATCTCGGACGCTACTGGACGCCAGCGCGTCCCACAGCAGCTGACCTGTGCGTAGGCGTCTGGTGCCACACACTTCCGGAAGCCTACCAAAGATCTCACAGAATTTCTCCTGTATTGGATTCTAACGGACAAAAAATTCACCGAAAACGCCTTTAATATAAAAGAAGAAACGCATCTGGAATGTTAATTTATATCATACTGCAGCAATAAAAAGATGTTTCCAAGTTCAAAAATGTCGATAACCTTCCAAGTGCTGTGCTGTAAGGCTGGAGGAGAAATTGCCGAAGTACACGGTTGCCGAAGTACACGGTTGCCGAAGTACACGGTTGCCGAAGTACACGGTTGCCGAAGTACACGGTTGCCGAAGTACACGATTGCCGAAGTACACGATTGCCGAAGTACACGAAGTCGTGTTCTCTGTTGCTTGGACTGATGACTGCAGTTCTGCCCATGTGCATATTTACATTTGAGATGATACGAAACACATCTTTTCTTTGGACATTTTTATGTTGTAATTCGCACACCCAGTGTAAATGAATGAAGCGAAGTAATGCATCACTGAAGTAGTAGCGTACCACTATTTAATTACTAACATCGCTATTGTGCGTTATTTCCCTTGGATTTTAAAGCTAACACTCTTAAAGTGATGATCATTTGCAGGATTATGTGACTTGAAGGCGGAGGGCAAGGGGGGGGGGGGGGGGGAGGAAAGGAAAGAGAACCAATTCATGATATCAACTGCATCGGGACTTCATCCGGAGTCAGGGGCGACGAGTCAAAATGTGTGTCAGCATGGGATACGAACCCGGAATATCCTGGAACATTTACGGAGACTGCAGATTTGTGGCGCTGTTTGGGAATGTGGGTCAGCCTGGGAGCGCGCAGAGTGCTCCGCGCAGTTGCGATGAACACTGTGTCCAGGTGGCGCAGTGGTTAACGCCCTGCACAATAAGCAGGAGATCCCGGTTTCGAATCCCGATCCGGCACACAATTTCACTCGTCGCTGCGGACTTCACATGAAGTAACGATGCAACTGACATCATAAATCCCCCCCCCCCCCCCTCCAGTGTACATAATACATACCACAGCTGCGGATACGTCCGAAACAGCGAGCACACAACGCATTCAGATACATGTGCTGGTCTTCAAAGCGATAACCATGTGTAAATTGTAAATCGAAAATCATTAACTTCATTTCAGACTAATTATTTAGTCGCTTACGCTTGTTCATTTGGTTTTGAGGCGTATAAGTAGCTGTAGAATATCAGTACAACGTTTTAAAATAATATTGAACGTATGTGTGGCTGAGGTTCACATATTTACCAATTTTCGCGTGGAATAACATGCTCAAATGGTTCAAATGGCAGTAAGCACTATGGGACTTGACATTGAGGTCATCAGTCCCCTGCAACTTCGAACTAATTAAACCTAACTAACCTAAGGAGGCAGGATTCGAACCTGCTACCGCAGGGGTCGCCCGGTTCCAGACTGAAGCGCTTAGAACCGCTCGGCCTCAACGGCCGGCTCAATAACATGTGTTCTAGAACAAGATTTCAACGCCCGTTGTGCTGAAGTGATCGCTCTCCCTCGCCTTCAACATCTGTCTAATAGGAGGGCTCGGGTTGTCAATTCACTGCCCAGGGCCCAGCCCTCAAGCATCCAGCAACTGGAAGCAGTTAAGTCCATAAATTATCTGGGAGTACGCATTCGGAGTGATTTAAAATGGAAAGATCATATTAAGTTGATCGTCGGTAAAGCAGATGACAGACTGAGATTCATTGGAAGAATCCTAAGGAAATGCAGTCCGAAAACAATGAAAGTAGGTTACAGTACACTTGTTCGCCCACTGCTTCAATACTGCTCACCGGTGTGGGATCCGTACCAGATAGGGTTGATAGAAGAAGATCCAACGGAGAGCAGCTCGCTTCGTTACAGGATTATTTAGTAATAGCAAAAGCGTTACGGAGATGATAGATAAACTCCAGTGGAAGACTCTGCAGGAGAGACGTTCAGTGGCTTTGTTGAAGTTTCGAGAACATACCTTCACCGAAGAGTCAAGCAGTATATTGCTCCCTCCTACGTATATTCGCAAAGAGACCATGAGGATAAAATCAGAGAGATCAGAGGCCATACAGAGGCATACCGACAATCCTTCTTTCCACGAACAATAAGAGACTGGAATAGAAAGGAGAACCGATAGAGGTACCCAAGGTACCCTCCGCCACACACCGTCTGGTGGCTTGCGGATTGTGGATGTAGATGTATGTGCTGAATCGTATGAAAAGTCTAATAAGTCTAATAAGTATAGGATATGGATTGAGAATAAATCTGAGAAAGTCTGGCCACAATTCATGCAGAATCGAACATTACAATTGACATATGAATGTTCCGAGCAGGCAGGATTAATTAGAACGCAAAATAAGTAGAATTCCGTTACTTGATGTCCTTACTGTTCTTCCTATTTTAGCGGCTAGCACTGCAGCATACAAGTGCGTCCAGTCTGCCAACACCCCGTCATGCAGCACATGCGCACAAGACTGCAGGTGTGCGCCACTTTGGTTCCAGCTGTTTAAATTAGCCTGTTTAAGTCTGATTTAACCTGTGTGGTGCACATAAGACTAGGATGATAAAGTCTGCTAGATAACGATAGAGATTGCTTTACTTCGAGCGTTTTGGTGGTCTAAGGATGTCATTTAGCAGCGTGTCTAGAGTAGCGTCATTCATAATTAATCAAAACGTCTTCGGCCCCGATTTCGAACCCTACCACCACCTAAATTTTGAGCAAAGATCATCAAGCAATGGCAGACGAAGACTTCCGCCATAAGAAGTCACCATAATTCAGCCATCCTCCTTGTCGAAGATGGTGGTGGAGTGGGCACAGGTTGAGGGCACACCTTGCCCTAGGGATGGGAAACTGCCCCTAAAGGTAGAAGAATAGTCAGATCAACGATGATGCAGCAGGCAGTGGAAACCACTGCATTGAAGACACGTATGTGTATCCACATGGCATGTGGCCCGTAATTGAAAAAGTGTCTTGATCATATCTCCATTGACGAAAGATTCCGGACTAGTCCACCGTTCGGATTCCGGGAGGGGACTACCAAGGGGGAGGTAATCATGAGAAAAAGACTGAATAACCAACAAAATACTAATGCTCTACGTGTTGAGGCGTGGAGTCTTAGAAGTTTGTACAAGGCAGGGAAAAAAGGAAATCCTTATAGGGAAATGAAAATACTCAATCTAGATGTAGCTCGGTGTCAGTGAAGAGAAATGGAAAGCCGACAAGGATTTCTGGCCAGATGAGTATGTAATAATATGAACAGTACTAAAAAATTGTATAACGGGAGTAGGATTCGCTACGAATAGCAAGACAGTTACTGTGAATAGGGTTGTTCTCGTGAGAATCGACAACAAACGAACACAGACAGCGGTAGTTAAAGTATAAATGCTGACGTCGCAAGCCAAAGTTGGACAAATACAGTGTATGAGGTATTGAACAGGTAATTCAGTACATATAGGGAGATGAAAATCTAAGTGTCTTGGGGGGACTGGAATGAAGCTGTAGGGAAAGGAGTAGAAGAAAAGGTTACAGGAGAATATGGGCTGGGGACAAGTAATGAGAGAGGAGAAAGACTAATTCAGCTCTGTAATTTCGGCTAAAATAGAGAAAACTCAGTTGAACAATCATAAAAGGAGGTGGTATACTAGGAAAAGGTCGGGAGATAAGGGAAGATTTCAGTTAGATTACAACATGGTTATGCAGAGATTACGAAATCATATACTCGATTGTAAGGTGTACCCAGGAGCAGATACGGACTCGGATCACAATTTAGTAGTCATGAAGAATAGGCTGAAGTAAGAGACATCGGTCAGCAAGAATGAATGCCCAAAGAATCAGCACACGGAAATACAAAGGAATGACGAGATACGCTTGAAATTCTGAGGCTATTAGATACTTGGGATAAGGAGTGGTTCAGTAGACAGTTCAGTTGGAACGCGCATCTCCTAAAACGAAGTCATAGAAGTTGTAAAGAAAGTCGTAGGTACAAAGAAGCTAACGAAGAAGCCACTAGTAACAGAAGAGATACTGAAGTTGGTCGATGAAAGATGGAAGTACAGAAATGTTCATGGAAATCCAGGAATGCAGAAATAAGTCACTTCAGAATGAAATACAAGAAAAGTACAGAGAAGCTAAGGTGAAATAGTTGCATGAAAAATGTAAAGAAATCGATGAAGAAAAGATTGTCGGTAGTACTGACTCAACATACACAAAATTGAACACCACTTTAGGAGAAATTAAAAGCAAGGTGGTAACATTAAGAGTGCAATGAGAATTCATCAGTTACATGCAGAAGAGAGAGGAGATAGGATGAAACAGTACAGTGAAGACCTTTACGACGGAGAAGACTTCTATGATATCATAGAAGAGCTTTGGAAGACTTAAGGTCCAATAAGGTAAAAGGGATAGAATGTTATGTCAGAATTTCTAAAACCATTAGGGGAACAAAACGATTGTTCTCGTTTGTGTGTGTGTGTGTGTGTGTGTGTGTGTGTGTGTGTGTGTGTGTGTGGATCTAAATTTCGGGAAAATCATCCACGCAATTCCGGGTGTAAGGTGTCAGGTAAATCCAACAACTTCCATGAAAACCCTGACATGATAAGCAAATCCAGTAGTATGTCACATAGCTCCGAATAAATCGTGACATTAAATTAACCAAAGTAATACGAGTAACGAGTGAGCAAATGGAATACCACAGACTAACACAAGAATGCCTAAATGCATGTCGTACCTTCCCCCCGTGAGGCAGACGCAGTTCCGAGGGGAGAAACGAGGACAGAAGCCGAGAGCAGAACCGTGTGAAGCTAGATAAGGGAGGGGCTGGGCACCCACGGTGCGAGCCTACCTGTACGACTATACAACCCGCACGTTTTAGCGTGAGGCTTTTTTGCGTCTCAGGTACGTCAAGGATCACCCCCAGCCCATGTTAAAAGCTAGAGCCCTCCAGAAAAGCAGTATAGATCTTACGATAACACAAAAAGGGCCACTACCACCAGCAAGTTTTAGCGTGAGACTTTTTCGCGTGTCTGTTACATTAGGATCACACCCCAGCCCATGTTAAAAGATAGTGTCCTCCAGAAGAGCAGTATAGGTCTTACGATAACGCTAAAAGGACCACACTAGCTGCAGGTTTTAGCGTGAGACTTTTTAGCGTCTCTGTTACGTTACAAACTTTAAAAACATTGCCCCACCACGAAAAGTATAACGTTTCTCATTGGATAGACAGAATTTTTGTAGGCGGAGCTTAAGGTTAACATTGAGACCCTGATTGGTCAGATGAAAACATAGCCAGATAGTTTTTTTAACTAACTTCGGTAAATTGTAGTAAGGAGAAGTTAGAGAGTTGGTTCTGAGACGGCTGGATGGATGACTGCTGCGTCGGCCGCTGCCGCCCTGACGCTGCTTAGACACCGACAAGGTAATGAACGCACGCGATGCCGCATTTTTGAGCGCATAAGGCTTCACTCAGAACTGCAGAAGTCTCATCTGTTACACCCCCTTTTTAAGTAATACTAGTGTCCATCGTTAATTAAAACTCATGGTGTTCACATTTGCCACTTGAAGTAAAGATCTGAAACGGGATGATTTTTCTGTTTTATAGTTATTGAGAAGCCACATCAACCACTGTAATTTACGACAAGTTAAATAAGTAATTAAAGATAATTGAGGGTCATTGTAGACCATTTTGATAGTTGTAGACCATTTTGATAGTTTTCTCTTTTGTGAAACTTAAATTAAACCGAGATTATAGATGTGATATGGCATAGGTCATCCTTCGATCGATTGTAGAGCTTGGAAACCCATTCAGGGAATATTCGTTCATATTTTTGTTGAACGCAGTTGGTTTTTACCATCCTGTATTAAAACATTTCCTTTTATCAATAGTGCAATTTATAAACGATGTTTTGTGAGTAGAATAAAATTTCCAATGGTAAATTTAACTGCTTTTTCGACGTTATTTTACCAGCTAACTAAAAATAGGAAAGCCTTGAACCCTTTTTACTAAATTTAGTTAGTATTAAGATTCTTTTACAGGGAGTGCAGTGGAGCTGACGCTGAGATCATTTCGTATTTGGTTACATCATCGCTAGTCTCACTGAACTCTTCTGAATTCTACATTCTGGCGTCTCCTTACCAGCAGCAGGTCCCAGGTTCAAACTAGTTAATTCCCTAAAAAACACTCTCAGAGCGTCGTTGCGCGAAAGTGGTAGGGAGACACGATATAGAAGAAAGAGACACCACCATGAATGTTAAGACGGGGACTGCAAGAGCCGACAAGTGCGGAAATTATCGCACGATCAGCATAACAGCTTAAGCATCCAAGTTGATGACAAGAATAACATACAGAAGAAGAGAAAATTGAGGATGCGTTAGACGGCGATCATTGTGGCTTTAGAAAAAGTAAAGGCACCACAGCGGCAGTTTTGACGTCACGTCTGATAATGGAAGCAAGACTAAAATAAAAAGCAAGATACGTTCATGGGATTTGCCGATCTGGAAAAAAGCGTTCGACCGTGTAAAGCTATAGGGGGAGATGGGCAGTACGCATTATGTAAAAGAGGCAGGAGGGAATGATAAGGGTGGACGATCAAGAACAAAGTGCTCGGATTAAAAAAGGTGTAAGAGAGGGATGTAGCCTTTCACCCCTACTATTATATCTGTATATCGAAGAATCAGTGATGGAAATAAAAGAAAGGTTCAGGAGTGGGACTAAAATTCAAGGTCAAAGGATGTCAACGATAAGATTCGCCGATGACATTGCTATTCTTAGTGAAAGTGAAGAAGAATTACAGTATGTGCTGAATGGAAAGAACAATCTGAGTACAGAATTCGGATTGAAAATAAATCTAAGAAAGAGGAAAGTAATGAGAAGTAGCAGAAATGAGAACAGCAAGAAACTTAATATGACTGATGGTCGCGAAGTAGACGGTTGTGGGGAATTCTTCTACCTAGGCAGCAAAATAACCCGTGACGGACGAATCAAGGACAACGTAAAACGCAAATTAGCTCAGGCAAAGAAGGCATTCATACCCGAGAGTAGTAGTCTGCTAGTATCAAACATAGGCCTTAATTTGAGGAAGAACTTAAGTTTGGAGAAAAGCATTGTATTTTAGTCAAACATGGTCTGTGAGAAAACCTGAACAGAAGAGAATCGAAGCATTTGAGATCAGGTACTACTGAAGGATGTTGAATACTAGGTGTACTGGTAAGTTAAGGAATGATGTGATTCTCCGCAGAAATGGCGAGGAAAGAAAGAAGGGACGGTATTATAGGACATGTGTTTAGGCAATTTTGTCATATGATGGCATGGTTGGAAACCGTGGCTGTTATTTGAAGATAAATGTTGATGGTGTTGAGACAACAACCAGCCACAAACTTATTTAAAGTTCCTTTATTCAAAAGGTACCGTTAACGGTTTCGAATCATTTCGTGCTTTCAGTAGAACATGTGGTGCATATTTTACTGATTAGTTGTCCTAAAATATAAATAATACATCATTATAAGCACGTCACACAGATGGTTGCGTTACAGATTTGCATTGGGATGTGACTCACGTGAAAAGCCGGTTTGGAATACTTGTTTCTATAATTTCATCCAGCAGACGGCGTTCGTAGTTGTCGCCACATTCCCATCATTGCACACACAAACTTGTATAATTGAGCGCTCCAGATTTGTCACTGAATACATTTCCACCACATTCCTATTGTTTCACACGTAAATTTGTATCCCTGAGCACTTCGTATTAGTCACAGGTAGACTTCTAACATGCACCGCATGTTTTGATAGATACAAAGTGTTTACAAACATGAATGTCGAAGATGCTATGATATATCGTAACATTATAAAGATGCCCCATGTTGGGGGAAAGATCACATATTCACTTACATAACTGAAACGCCTTTATATAACGATATATCGTAGCATCTTTGACACTCATATGTTTGTATACATTTCGTATCTATTAAAACATTCGATCCATGTTAGAAGTCTGTTCTGTGACTAATATAAATGCTCAGTGATATAAATTTACGTGTGCAACAGTAGGAATGTGGTGGAAATGTATTCAGTGACAAATCTGAAGCGCTCTATTATACAAGTTTATGTGTGCAGTGATAGGAATGTGGCGACAACTACGAACGCCGTCTGCTGGATGAAAACTATAGAAACAAGTATTCCAAACCGGCATTTCACGTGAGTCACATCCCAATGCAAATCTGTAACGCAGGCATCTGTGTGACGTGCTTATAATTACGTATTATTTGTATTTTAGGATAACTAAGCAGAAAAAAATGCACCACATGTTCTAATGAAAGCGTGAAAGCCGTCTGACGATGAACTGTAGTGATTCGAAACCGGTAACGGTAACTTTCCTGAATAAAGGAACTTATTTTAAGTTAGTAGCTGGTTGCTGCACCACCACAAACGTGTGTTAAGACATCAGCGACTAACTTCGTTGGTAGTAGAGGGAACTGTAGAGGGTAAAAACTGTAGGGGAAGACTGAGATTGGCATACTCAGCAAATAATTGAGGACGCAAGTCGCAAGTGCTACTCTGAGATAAAAAGTTTAGAACAGGAGACGAATTCGTGGCAGGCCGAATCAAACCAGATAGAACACTGATTAAGGGAAAAAAGTTTAAGCATTGTTACGAAAGTCACTTACCTCCAGTATTGCTTTGATGCAGTTCGTGTTGTCCAGACACCGATTTCACATGGACTGATTTGTAAAAGACAGTGGTGCAGGATTTTCTTGTTCAAAATTAAATTCCACTTTAGATGCCACTTCGTTCTCTTACTGCTGAACATTTCACTACTCACAAGGGAATAGTCAGACTTGTCACGTCGAAACCTGTGTTGCTTTATTTACCACTGCGAGTTAACGTCGAGAAAAGTCCGTGCGCAATATTTTAGCTGTTGACATGACCTGGAAATCTTTAAAAAAGCTTTATGAAGCAAGACATTCGTAGCGTGGTTTCCACATTTGTAACTGGCTATTTTACGGCTCTGACCTCCACCACTACTGCATGGCGTTAGCTAGGCGCCGCTCTCTAGCCGCAGCAATGAGACAGCTGGTTCGCCCAGTGAAAGCGATTGTAAGGTAATAAACATTAGCTGAAAAGTACAACTAATATGTTATCTATAACATTCTTTCGAAATTTCTGTGGCATCTACACAAATCAATATTCGGTTAAGAACACATCAAAATTAATTTTATTTCTTGTAACTACCGCAGAAATGCGAAATATTGATGCACTGTTCCAAACATACGTTTCTTGTGCATCAAGAACATACACATCAAGACGACATATCACAGCCATGCGTGTTATGGACATTATTAGACGTTCTTAGAAAAAATTGTGCCTGTGTTAGAAATGAATCAGATAAGTATGTTTCGACGAATGCCACCCATGTTAAGGAACATTTTGAAACCGTAGAGAGAAACTTCAGAATATTGTCACCATGGTAGACTGGAAACTTCAGTGACCTGCACACAATAATTTTCTGCGTTAATATTCTGTAAAATGCGTTCCACTGACTAAAAACTCCTGTCGAGCGGTTGAATTCATGTCCTGGATGGAATTTGAAGTATTTCTTCTTTTTCAGAGCGAGATCGAAATTTAGATTGTAATGAATAAGAACTTTTATGACATTGTAAGGTTGCGGGGGTTTGTTTTTGCTTGCGTATTCTTGACTTGAAAGCAGCTCAGTGAGATGAAATGACAAGTTTATTGTCGCAATGTTTCTCACCACATTTTCACACTGTGTTCAACTCGCCAACATAAAAACAGTGCAGTGGATAACGCATCTTGCCAACATCAAAAAGTGAAATAAGTTTATACACAACAATGTTAAATATTAACACTCTGAAAGAACATTAATCTTAGGCGCAATTGTATGAAAGTTTAATTGGACATTTCTTTACAAAATTGCTCCTACACATACATTATGATGTTGGTCAGTACTACGAAAATCGTCCGATTCCTGTTCAAAGTTCGGTACTATTTAGGATGACAATCAAATTTATGGTGGATGGTTAGTCAAGTGGCAAATCTGAGGGCAAGCTTACCTAAGCCTGCTCGAGCTACAGTGGACGCAAGCTGGTGAACCAACAAAGTTCACGCCTCTGCACGCGGTATTTACCTTAAGCTGCGACGTGCTGCTGTCTGCAAAGCCGCTCTCTCTCTCACTGAAATTCCTAAAAACTAACCTGGCCTTTGCTGACCTTTCCAGCAGAAACTTTCCCTATGTTTCTCCTTATGCGAGAAAACATGTACTCAGTCCTAGTCTTATTATGTGGCGATACACACGCTCATGGTTCGAGCAGCGTGCATGTTATAGTGCCCTCTCAGTTCTCGCAAGAACAGTAAACTAATTTAGCTGGTTCGTTTCTCCGCAGTTGGAGCTAAACGTTGCTACAACTGATTTTAGCTGGAGTGCAGGCACTGTGAATGCAGCGTCCACATCAATTTCTTCTCTGCATCCCTTCTGCACTTGACTCTAGTTCAGAGAAGAGTCCCTTCAAAATTTCTCATTTGTCCTACTGATGTCAGAACTGTCTCCCTCCACTTAGGTTCCTTTTTCACGTCACGGCTTTTTTCGACGATAGGAGCGTTCCTCTTATTTTGGAGAAACACCCTCTACCAATCGCAACGTCCCTTCTATCAAACTGCGTCGAAACTTCGGTAGTTTCCTCCTTCCTGGTGAGTTTCTGCCAATCGGATGTTTTGCGCCCGTTCTAGACGCCTAGAGTACTATGACGTTCCCGTGTGTCGCACTCGCTGGACGAAAATGCGTCGGTTGCTTCTGTTCGTATCCCATTGGAATTTCAAAACGCAGTTTTCTAAAGCTCCTCCTCTGCTCTTGTACTGATGCCCTCACTACAGGCAGCCCTCCAGCTCGAATCACCTGGCCCAGGGTCGCTGCCCTCCTTCCCGCCATCCCTTGAAGTGGTTTCCATCGTAACTCCCACAGCGCGGCTTCGCTATGCCATTGTGGAGCTGGCTTTTCTAAACTAAAAGCGACTCCACTCCTGTTCCTTGTTCTACCTTCCGCTCAAGGCATGTATAAGAATGGTGTGCTAATTACCATCGATCGACTGTCATCCCTTTTTGCATTACATATTTATCATAACTATCGATTTACGTTAGGTGTCATCTTCACCTCGTTGGGATTTGTAAAGGTCTCATGTAAGGTGCGAATCTGACTGTTTATTCTGCCACCTTACAACCTGACCACGATTCCTGAAGAAGAACAAGAGATTTGTTCTAGCAGAACGGAAGGAAAGCATGACTCATGGGAACTGCAACATTTTCATTTCCCACTTTCTCCAACTTTGATGCGTTTACCTCAAGACTGTATGCACAGAACCTAGCTCTTTTGACACGTGGTCCAAAACGCCTGTTTGATTCTTGAAGACATACATATAGTGTGGGAAACAGTTAACATCCAGACTAATCTTGGTCGTTATAGCGTATGAACTCGTAAGTGCCGTCGTGGACTGCGCAGTAGCGTTTGTATGTTTTCCCCCTTTGAACAACAGTGCTCTATTAGCACGCATTTATTTTTGAAAACTGGACTGCTCTGCATTGTTATTCACTAAAACAAGCCATTATATGCCCTGCATTTATAATAAAAACTATAAATTCGGTTTGAATCACTTTACTTTCCTATCAGTTTCTCGATACAAATTTTATTTTTCGTGCCACGACCTTGTGATCTTTTGACGCTAAGAATCCAACTTTGAGAAAATGTAAATTCTGTAGCACCAATCGCGGTGGCAATATATGAAGGCTAATAACGCAAAGTTTTATCGCTGACACTAAAAGACTGTTGGTAAATAGCTCAAAAAGTCACGCATTTATACTCAGTCGCAATTTCCAGTCGACCCTTACGTCTTCCAGTGACCTCCTTTCTCCACCTACACAATTCACGTCCAGGACGAACAAAACTACGTCTATTTTTAACAGTACTGACACACAGGTGTTCCTTAGCACTATCGCTCAGCCAAAACAGCACCGCTTTTCCGTTGTCTGAGAAGGTAATTTTAGTTCCTAGCGCCATCTACCCCAGTTTTCGTCAGTGTTCTCCATGCTTGCTACTTTGAGACTCCCTCAGGAGCTTTCTGGCTTTTGTTTCTTAACATCTGATTCGCCTCGATGAGCAATGAATCCACCATCTTCAGTGCGGATGCACAAAATTTCGCTGCTAAATGAACCATCCGTTCAAAGACACAGTAGCCGGCGGTACCGCACCTAGTACGAGATGAAGTTGTAGTTTGACTTCACATGCTGCAGTGCGTTTGCAAATCCTGCAGTTTGCTGACATACACGCAGTAGGATATTGGAAAGTTACATTAGGATATTTTGAAACATCTCGAATAAAACGAGCTGTTGACAAATAACCTGTCGTATTAAAAAAAACTATCGTTTTTATGTACCGGGTGATCAAAAAGTCAGTATAAGTTTGAAAACTGAATAAATCGCGGAATAATGTAGATGGAGAGGTACTAATTGACACACGTCCATAGAATGACATGAGGTTTTATTAGAATACAAAAGTTCAAAAAACGTCCGACTCATGGGATCAGAATAGCAATAATCAGCATAACAAAGTAAGACAAAGCAAAGATGATGATCTTTATAGGAAATGCTCAATATGTCCACCATCATTCCTCGACAATAGCTATAGTCTAGGAATAATGTTGTGAAAGGCACTGTAAAAAATGTCCGGAGTTGCGGTGAGGCATTGGCGTCGGATGTGGTCTTTCAGCATGCCTAGAGATGTCGGCCGATCACGATTTACTCAAGATATTCAGACACACTTGCGACTTCAGGAACCCCAAAGCCAATAATCGCACGGACCGAGGTCTGGGGACCTGGGAGGCCAAGCATGACGAAAGTGGCAGCTGAGCATACGATAATCACCAAACGACGAGCGCAAGAGATCTTTCACGCGTCTAGCAATACTTTTGTTTTTTTGTTTGTTCTTAAAACCCTATGTCATTCCAGGCATGTGTGTCAATTTTTATCTCTCTATCTACATTATTCTGTGATTTATTAAGTTTTCAAAGTTATACTGACTTTTTGATCACTTGGTATTACGACTGGCTATTTACTCACCCGAAGTAATGAATGCTATCGACACGAAATCTTAAGTTGTTTCCGTATTCAGAGACTCCCAAAAAGCTTTTGTCAACGTTACTCTAGGTAGTAACAGTCGAGAAGTCTTAAAGTGAATCATAAGTATAAACGATGTAGCAGATAATCAGAGCAGGTATCCTAGATTGTTCGAAGATGATGCTATCGTTTACGTTCTAGTAACCTCTTTAGAAGAACAGTACAAATTACAAAATAATTTACACAAGATACCTGCATGGGGGAAAAGGGACAAATGACCGAAAACAATAAAAGTGAGGGGTCCTCTACATGAGCACTAAAAACAACCCGTTAATTTTTTTACACGATAAATCAACAAAATTAGTGGTTGTCGATCCAGCTAAATACCTAGGGATTACAGTTATGAACAACTTTAATTGCAAACGAAAAAATTGTTTAATTTGCGGAATGAAAGAAAGACGAGAACAGAAAAATAGTCGTGAGCTTAGTTACAGGTTCCTGAGGTACCGACATCCGGCGCCCTCTAGCGGCGGCGCTTTGAAGTAGCGCAACAGGTGGGCGTGCACTGTCGCCATGGCAGCAGGATGCCGCGGTTTCCGGGCTGCGGGACAAAGAAACGCGCTTCACGTCAGCTGCCGGCAATACTAAGCCGAGTCGATACGAAAGTCCTTCTGGAAGTCGAGCAATAAAAATTCGTTCCCAAGTGGCGAGGGGGGGGGGGGGGGGGGGGGGGGGGGGAGAAGGGAGGAAACTGAGTGAATGTGCGGTGCGAGGCTGCCTGCACCTGTTTAAGGTTGGCAGCATTGGTGGCCAGTTAACAGTACCAACAAGAAGCTTCTGAAATGAGGTGCTCTAGAGGAATGCTGGAGGTTCGATAAGCCTAGTAACTAACGAGCAGGATCTGAATCGAATCGGGAGAAACAGAGTTTTGTGGCACACTTTGATTAAATGAAGGGACCGGTCTATAGGACAGATCCTGAGGCATCAAGGATTAGCTGGTTATGGAGGGACGGTTACTGGGAAAGAACTGTAAGCAGATGTAAGTGGGAGCAGTTATTCGGAGGATATCATAGAGCTGCATCAAATGTGTTCTCGTACAAAACAAAGACGACTTGTTAGCTGAAACTGCATGGAAGAGATGAAGAGCCTTCATTTCTGCCTCCCGATTGAAATTGTGCAGGATTAGGCTAATAGGACAGCAAGAAACGTGGGGGTAATTATGAGACCGATGACAAAGTATATTGTAACACATCCAGCCCCAAGTCCGGATCTCTAAAGCTGTGGTACCCAAGTACCGAAGTGTGCATATGAAAATCTATCTTTACGATTATCTGTGTAGTAGTTCTGTAACTTTTGTGAAGAACGCTGTTCGTCTTGCAAAGGGAAAAAACTTCACCTCATATTTTAAGGAGGAAAAACACTCTAGCAAGATATCAGCCCCAGCAATCGGCCCTGCACGAAAATTTAGGCCATAATTTGGTCAATACGTAACAGTGACCTTCGGAATGCAGTTTTTAAATACGCGCACAAATCATTTGTCACTCCACCGCCCCACTGCAGGTGGCTAATGGTAGTGTGAGCCGCACGGGGTAGCCGCGTCGTTTATGGCACCTTGCCAAGGTTCGCGCCCCCCCCCCCCCCCCCCCGGTCGGATGTTAGTGTCCTCCCGTGTGTATGTATGTGTGTGTGTGTGTGTGTGTGTGTGTGTGTGTGTGTGTGTGTGTGTGTGTGTGTGTGTATGTATGTGTATATGTGTGTGTGTGTGTGTGTGTGTGGATATGTGTGTGTGTTCCTTAGTGTTAGTTTGTTAGATTAAGTAGTGGGTAAGTTTGGAGACGGATGACCTCAGCAGTTTGGTCCCATAGGAACTTAGGAGCACATAATTTCTGGCAGAGCGCGAAATATTGCGCAGCCGAATGACAGTGAGCGTCTTCCCATTGGCCGGATGTTAAGAGCGGTGGAACAGGAAGGGAAGGGGTCTGCCGAACTCGTTTTGAAATCTTCTTCGTGTACACGTTCTTTCACGCGAAAACAGTATTTAATGACCCCGTCACACACATACATATTTACTAATATTTTAAGTATATATGCATCAAAATAAAAATGTTCTAGAAAATGCATTTTAACTTTGGCATTCGTCTGTAGCATGATATATGAAACGTAAAAGTCTTGTTGTTTTTTGCTTTTCTCTGGACGATGGTTGGCAATTAAAACCAGTCAAAATAAATCTGTAAAATACAATACACCAAAATTAACATGCATTTACTAACGTATATTCACACAGTAGAGCATCGCCTTAAAAATGTTTGAAAATAAAGTGAATAACCTAGGCATCTGATAGTAATGATTTTCAATTCACTATTTGATCATGGCAGTTACGTTGAAGGCTAGTGCGACTGCAGAAAATGTACTTGACGCTAGCGGTCTCCGCTATTCAATCCAAATAAAATAACACACAACAGTGACATTAATAATTATGTAGTGCTACATCATTAATGGCACATTAATTTCATCAGTATACACTGCATTTGTTAATTTCAACATAAACATGTTCAAAGCAGAGAAATTTTTGGCATCAGTTGCAGGTTAGAAACCGTGCACTTTGATACAATGAATGAAGTTTACAGACGTTAGGAACACGAACCTCTTATTCTCTCCAATATACCGTACCGTAATGATTCTAAAACAAACCACACTTTTTGTCGTGATTTCACCTTCGAAATGCCCGCTCCTGTTTGTGCTCCAGCATCGAGCCAGCACGTCAGAATGTTCTGTTGTCTACAGCCACGTACACGATATGGCGATCTTGCAGCGCTGTGGTCACATCGTGTGGCCCGATACCCGCTCATCGCCGTGTACGACCCTATTCTGTCCACTGGTTCCACACACGCGTCGCTGTCGTAACAGTATGTCCTGTACGTGAGTCAATGTCACAATATGACCAAGCATGTTTCCCGGAGACCAGTTACTCTGCCCAGTTCGGACTCGCATACTGATATTCCCCACTTTGACATCGATAAGGCTTACCAACACTCACTTGCATAGTTCCACTTCGTTTGACGGCCGCCTGAACATGGCTTAAACACTTTCCCATCCGGTCACACAAGAGAATGCTGTAGTATTCCTTACTACATCTGATTTTGAACTGATTGAGACAACTCCTGCGTGCTGAAATCGCAGAGCACAATAAATCTCAACTGTACGATATTTGACCATGAAAAACAAAAAACAAAAAATTTACGAGGCTTTCACTAGCGGGACTGCAAATTTTATACGGCTGAATACTGAATTTAATAGTAATACGAAAGCAATATTTTAAACAAATGTAAAACTTTTTGTGCTCAATCCACTGTCAGAATGACAACGTTTGAAGTAATCGATGTTATTCAATCTCCATATTGAGCAAGCAGTAAAGGGAACAAAAGAAAAATTCGTAGTAGGAATTAAAATCTATGGCGAAGAAATAATATCTTGAGGTTCGCCGACATTGTAATACTGTCAGACACAGCAAAGGACCTGGAAGAGCAGCTGAACGGAATGGACAGTGTCTTGAAAGAAGGATATAAGATGAACATCAACAAAAGCGAAACGATGATAATTGAATGTAGTCGAACTAAATCGGGCGATGCTGAGGGAATTAGATTAGGAAATGAGACGCTTAAAGTAGTAAAGGAGTTTTGGTATTTGGGGAGCAAAATAACTGATGATGGTCGAAGTAGAGAGGATATAAAATGTAGACTGGCAATGGTAAGGACAGCGTTTCTGAAGAAGAGAAATTTGTTAACATGGAGTGTAGATTTGTCAGGAACTCGTTTCTGAAAGTATTTGTACGGAAGTGAAACGTGGACGACAAATAGTTTAGACAAGAAGAGAATAGAAGCTTTCGAAATGTGGTGCTACAGAAGAATGCTGAAGATTAGATGGATAGATGACATAACTAAGGAGATGTTGAATAGAATTGGGGAAAACAGAAATTTGTGGCACAACTTGACTAGAAGAAGGGATGAGTTGATAGGACATATTCTGAGGCATCACGGGATCACCATTTTAGTATTGAAGGGCAGCGTAGAGGGTAAAAATCGTAGAGCAAGACCAAGAGATGAATACACTAAACAGATTCAGAAGGATGTAGATTCAGAAGGATGTAGATTCAGAAGGATGTAGATTCAGAAGGATGTAGATTCAGAAGGATGTAGATTCAGAAGGATGTAGATTCAGAAGGATGTAGATTCAGAAGGATGTAGATTCAGAAGGATGTAGATTCAGAAGGATGTAGATTCAGAAGGATGTAGATTCAGAAGGTACTGGGAGATGAAGAAGCTTGCACAGGTTAGAGTAGGATGGAGAGCTGCATCAAACCAGTCTCTGGACTGAAGACCACAACAACAACATCACAAAAGGAGGCAAAGTTGGAGAAAAAGAAATCGTGGCAGTTTCTCAGAATAACTTCTGCAACCTGCATGAGTTTGAACCTATTACTGTGGACGTGTCTTGGTCTCCTTGTAATTTTTTTTTCCTCTATACCAGGTGTGCTCAACCTTTCGAAGCTTGAGATCAACTACACGCAATTTAGGCCGTTTAGAGATCTAATGTCTTAAAAAAATTTGTAAACATTTAGGTACAAAATAACGATTTAGCCAGGATCAGCCATTGCAGTTACACAAAATACATAAAAAGTAATTTTATCACCCTCAAAACTTGTAGGTCTATTTCTCAATTTCCAAGATATTTCAAATGTGAAAAAGCAAAATAGTGAAGCTTGGTTTTAGCGTGTCATTGGAAAGTTTATTACAATGTGAAAAAGCAAAATATACATGATTATAAACGTTGAGAGTGAAGCTTGGCTTTAGCGTGGCATTGGAAAGTTCATTACAATGCGTCCACCTTTGGCTTATACGTAATATGGCACTATGTAACTGCGGGTATGTTGGCGCCTTCTATTGGTAGAGAGACAAAGGCTTGCGCACCGTTTGATGTTACATAGCGCCAGTGTGGTTTCATGCCGAAGAGTAGGTGCTTACACAAGTTATCGTCCACTACCGAACGTGTAGGCGAGTAATCAGGAACAACGAGGAGTAATTAGATTTTTGGCGGCGGAAGGAGTTGGAGGCCGTGAAGTGTATCGACGGATGAAGGCTGTGTACGGTGAGTACAGTCTGGGTCGTTCAAGTGTTGTGGAATGGCGCAAACGATTCCTTGAGGGGCGCGAGTCACTGAAAGACGATGCTCATCCTGGACAGGCCTATCTTATCATCCCACCGGAAATGATTGCGGAAGTGGTTGGTTTAGTCGTGGGCAACCGCAGAATCACCGTGACGAGATCCATCGGTTACTGGTTTTTCGCGTGGTCACCGCCCACACCATAATGCATCTACACTTGAACTTTAGACAAATCTGTGCGCAATGGGTTCCCCACCAACTGATGGCCGAACAGTGCAATAGTCGAATGTCGCTGTCATCTGCACCGTTATCAGGAGGAATACAGCTTACTGTCAAGTACTGTCACAGGTGATGAAACATGGTGTCACCATTTTGAACCGGGAAGCAAGCATCAGAGCAAGCAGTGGAAACATGCGACTTCACCACCTCCAAAGAAATCAAAGGCCGTGCACGCCAGTTCTGGTAAGATCATGATGTTCTTTTTTGACCACAAGAGCCCACTGCTTGTCGAGTTCCTGGAACGGGGAACCACCATCAATGCCCAGCATATCTAGCCACTTTACAGAACCTTAGACGAGCCATCAAGTCGAAACGCCGAGGCATGGTTGTCGACTGGCGTTATCTGCCTGCATGACAAATTCCCGCCCACACACGGCCAATGCGGTGAAGGCGACATTGCAGCAGTTTCGGTGGGAAAGGCTGGAACATCCACCGCACAGTCCCGACTTTTCACCTTGCGACCTTCATGTGTTTGGACCTCTAAAGCAAGCTATTCGCGGACATCGATTCGCAACGGACGAGAAAGTGTATGACTGGGTCCTGGCCTGGATCCGACAGCATCCTACTAGCTTCTTCAAGGATGGCACTGGCCGGCCAATGTCGCATTGGGATAAATGTGCCAACAGTTTTGGCGACTATTTTTGAGTACGTGTACTAAGTAGAACCACATTTTTGAGTTAATAAAATTGTTACTGTTACTTCACAGTAGTGACGGGGTTTCATTTGAATGCCCCTTACGACCTGATGAAAAATTTTAGAGCCAACCTTACTCAGTCTGAAAGATGAGGCTGTCAGTCAGTTTATTCCTACACTTACATTGCCCTGTCTTCATGGTCGAAAACGCTGCCTGACGCACATAAATTTATCTACAACCCGATACCACTTATTGAACCACTTTTAACATATTAGGGTAAGATTTTACACTAAATTTCCTAACGTTTTCTTCATTTTACTCTGACTTTAAGGAGATTATTTTGAAATCGAATTATACGATCTTACAGTTCAGTATCACTACAAGAGAAAGCAGTGCTCAATTCACGTGAAATATCTTTCACATATACTTTTTAGAAATGTTGATCTATGAAAGCTACAAGAGGCTCCGGTGTCTTGAAATCTTCATTGGAGACGTAAGAGTTATGAGATTTTTTTTCCTCTTGAAGTTCTTTCTTTAACACTCCTAGTTTAAATGCCATACCAATTAAAAATATCAGATCTAACAATCAGGTCAAAAGCTCACATCGTGCCAGGTTACAGTTCGCCACCAGTAGCCACACCGCGCAAGAGGTTCAAATGGCTCTGAGCACTATGGGACTTAACATAGGTCATCAGTCCCCTAGAACTTAGAACTACGTAAACCTAACTAACCTAAGGACATCACACACATCTATGCCCGAGGCAGGATTCGAACCTGCGACCGTAGCAGCAGCGCGGTTCCGGACTGAAGCGCCTAGAACCGCTCGGCCACGGCGGCAAGAGGAAAGTTCGTGAAACGCAGCTGGAGACTGAAGAGTTTTGGCTGTTTTACCGCCTACTAATACCATGAACAACACTGTTGTCTTCAGTCTTGAGACTGGTTTGATGCAGCTCTCCATCATGCTAGATCCTGTGCAAGCTTCTTCATCTCCCAGTATCTACTGCAGCCTACATGGTCAACAAACCAGTACACTACAAAACAGTTTATTTAAATATATTTCGGACAACGATTATGAAAGATCAATACATAAAGCCATGGTGATTGAGCGATCGGTCGCAATCGACGGGTTGAGCACTTAAGTCATGCTGTATGCTGTGTTACAGCTTCCCCCCCCCCTCCCCCTCCCAGTTCCATTCAGTACCTCCGACACAATCAACCCATCTAATCTTTACCGTTCTTGAAATAGCACCACATTTCAAAAGCATCCACGTTTCACATCCGAAGTGCTAAGGATGAGATGCCTTAGTTTTCAAGGAATGTACCAAGAATGTTTGTTTATGCAATATGCGTTAGCGTGGGAGCCACGTTTTTCTTTTTTTCTTTTTGGTTTTCCTAGCATTCTGGCCAAAATGCTTCCCAGTGGAAAATTAAGTTGCATTAAATTTCCTACAAAAAGGGTTCTATTAATTTTTTCTGTAGAACGAATAATCTGCAGGGGGTGGAAAATTCGGAGATAATGAAAATAACTTTTAGTATTATAAAATTATTTTAAATGGAGCGAGGTAAGAACAAATATTAATTGCGTGTAACCGTATCTACGTTCAGTATAACCATATGGGATAAATTATGTTCGATGGATGGATGGATGGATGGATGGATGGATGGATGGATGGATGGATGGATGGATGGATGGATGGATGGATGGATGGATGGAGAGGACATGAGCGTGGGCAGGTAGGTCGCCAAATTTCTTACTTCATAGGTATGCAAACTGAAGAGCAAGTAGATGCTTACCCAGTCTGTCTACTGTACTAAGCCACAGAAAGCCACTAAATGGTACGTCACAAAGTTATTTCGACATTTGCGCAGCTCACCATATGAATCACAGGTGATGAGAGGAGAAGCATATGGACTGAATCGATTGGATCCATACTCAGCCTATGTGGCAGCTGTAGCGTTCACTCAGCGAGGCAACTTCCACCACCACGGATCCTGCTTACTTCCCACTTTAGACACATCTTACCTTCACAGCATTCCCTATCCAGTTCTCTTACCTGAACAGACAAAATATCTTCACTGGTTTTATGTTTACACAGTGAAGTTGTTTGCAGTTTATGAAGTGAGACATATTTGCAGTTGATAAGTGAGATTCTATGTAAAATGCGTTTCTGTAGACAGAAGGACTTACTTTCTTAATTGTAAATTTGTCAGTGACCTATGTAGTGTTGGTGGGAAAAGAAATGGATGCTATCGTCGACAGCATATTGTAAAGTTGTGTAACCGTATTGTAGTCACTTGGTTGAGAATAATGGATGACCAGAAAGTAACTGCAATTTTGTGTTAGTGATAGGTTGCGCAAATCGCTTCAATTCAGGGATTGCCGTCAGTTGTAGAAGAGGCTGCACAGAGTAGAGTCACTTACCTTATGTACATAGTGTTATCTTCCAAGAAGGGTGTGAATATGTCTGATGCAATAAGACTGAACATGATAAAATCTACAACAGTAATGTGCTGTGATACGTTACTTGACTTACATTGAAATATATGAAGTTCCAATTGCAACTAAGTGTCCTCCTCTGCTTACGGAGGGGGCCAATTTAAACCTCTGGAGCTCTTCAGAGCAGAAGCTGGGGTGATGAATTTGATACCTCTTTTTTTGGGGGGGGGGGGGCGGGGTGGGGCGGGGGACACCATTCTTCTGAATGCTTTGATGCAGCCCACCAAGAATTCCTCTCTTGTGCCAACTTCATCTCACAGTAGCACTTTCAACCAACGTCCTCAATTATTTGCTGGATGTACTCCAATTCCTGTCTTCTTCTACAGTTTTTGCCCCTGCAGCTCCCTGTAGTACCTTGGAAGTCATTCCTTCGTGTCTCAACAGATGTCCTATCATCCTGTCCATTCTCTTTCAGTGTTTCCCATTTATTCCTTTCCCCTCTGATTATGCGCAGAACCTCCTCATTCCTTACCTTATCAGTCCACCCAATTTTCAGCATTCGTCTGTAGCACCGCATCTCAAATACTTCGATTCTCTGCTGTCTCTCTACCATAGAATGCTGTGCTCCAAACGTACATTCTGAGATATTTCTTCTGCAGATTAAGGCCTACGTTTGATATTAGTAAACACCCCTTGTGCAGAAATGCTGTCTTTTGCCAGGGCTAGTCTGCTTTTGCTGTCCTCCTTGCTCCGTCCGTCATTTGTTATTTTGCTCTCCAGTTAGCAGAATCCCTAAACTTCAACTAGATCGTGACATCAGCCTTGATGCTAAGTTTCTCGCTGTTTTCATTTCTGCTACTTCTCATTACTTTCGTCTTTCTTCGATTCTGTACTCATTAGACTGTTCATTCCATTCAGAATATCATGTAATTCTTCTTAATTTCACTCAGGATAGCAAAGTCATCAGCGAATCATATCATTCATATTCTTTCGCCTTGAATTTTGATTTCACTCCTGAAGCTTTCTTTTATTTCGAATTTTGCATCTTCGATGTACAGATTAAACAGTAAGGGAGAAAAACTACATAGTTGTCTTACACCCTTTTTAATCCGAGCTCTTCGTTCTTGGTCATCCACTCTTACGGATACCCTAATCCTCTGAAAAGTATTCCAAGCAATGATATTGGGGACAACGAAATAGACGTTGTGGAGTACATGTTGACAACATGTTACACTTGAGACTGGCTCTCGACTGTAGTAAAAGGTTGATAGCTCCAGCTGTGGAGCTTTTCTACGTAATACCTCATTTAAAAACGCCAAATAAATACTCAATAAATTTAAAATATCTGCGCTACTAAACACAAGCTAAGAAAAGTTCTTTTGTCAATTCGTAAGAGAGAATTCGAGAGGAAAATATGTAAACTGAAAAATTATTAGCAGTCGTGGGAGGCAAAGCTGTCTTACCCAGAAGATTTACGTAGATTCTGTCCACATGCTTTTCTTGCTTTCGTATTATTAGTAACTGATACCCGTATTCCATACGGTGTGTATTGGGGTATATTTGCATTAAGCACCTTAATTAACAGGTCATGTTCTTCTTTCAGCCTCTAAATTATTTCGTCATGAGGCTGCACAAGATACGGCTTTTTTTGTATTTGTGCTCATCCTCGATTTGTACTTGCTCTCTTATAACATAAACGGTCTGGATATTACACACCAGATTGAAATACTACTATTTACTTACGTTGTGGATTCGCCTGATCCTGATTTTGCGGATTTCGTGCCGTGCAGTCCGCGACCAAAAGTACTCCAGAGATTCTTCCTCCTCTTCTCTGACGAATAATGAATGGATGCCTTAGGTACTAACGATCTGCGTTTGCATTGTGAGAAAGACTTGCAGAGTGTTTTGTTAAACCTGATCCTCCGTAAGTTGCAAAATATGTTCACTAAAATTGAGACATAATATTTTTGAAACATCCGATGCTCTTTGTATTTCCACCTAAGACGCTTGTTCATGGAGTAGGTAGCGCGTGGTTGCGGTTTGTTGCTCTTGAAGCACAGACAGACAGGTTGTTTAAATCCATCAATTGGTTCAAGTTACGGAAACGTGACGGCTTGCTTTAGGCGGTAATAATAATCACTTACAGCGACCGTCGGCTGTCTGCCAGAAATCCACGTTGATAAAATACGGATCACAAAATCGCGCATGGTAGATTTTTTTACAGAGATTAACGACTATTCAGATCTATCTTTTGCAGCTGCTAAAAAATGCGTAAGTATTTTAGCACTATCGTATCCTTTTATTTACTTAGAACAATCTGGAATGAACAGTCGCAGACAACTTTTCGATAGAGCAACCATAGCTATGAGTCTATATCTCCGGTATTAAGTAACTCCTTCCGCTGTATTTAGTCCTTTATTTTTAGGTCACTGCCGGTTTCACGGCACTAAGAGCCGCCTCTTCAGGTGAACGTAGCCATAACAATAAATAAATAAAGAATAACAATCCTGAGACATAATGATTACCTAAAAAAAAAATTTTATTTTGGCGGACAACGAATGTTGTTTACCCAGTATGGAGCTTTTTTCCTCAAATGTTCTAGTTACGTGAGTAAACATATTTTAACATTCTTATTTAAACGATTTTAAAAGCTTTTTTAATGTTAGAAATAAGATAATTTTAGAAAATCGCAGCATTAGTGGCTGCCTCAGTATTTTTATTCTTTCTTAATTTATTGTTGTGCGCATCTTCACTTGAAGAGTGGCTCTTGCCGGCCGATGTGGCCGAGCGGTTTTAGGCGCTTCAGTCAGCAACCGCGCTAATGCTATAGTCGCAGGTTCGAATCCTGCCTCGGGCATGGATGTGTGTGATGTCCTTAGGTTAGTTAGGTTTAAGTAGTTCTAAGTTATAGGCGACTGATGACCTCAGAAGTTAAGTCCCATAGTGCTTCGGCCATTCGAACCATTTTTAGAGCGGCTCTTAAAGCCATGAAACCAGTAGCGATACAAAAATAGAGGACTAAATATAGCTGAAGCGATTTATTAGTATCCAGGACGAATAAAAACAGACTTTCAAAAGATGTTGAAGTGTAATTTTTTATCTACAGTGGTTTTGTCTGATTTCCGCTTGCATATACACTTCTGGAAATGGAAAAAAGAACACATTGACACCGGTGTGTCAGACCCACCATACTTGCTCCGGACACTGCGAGAGGGCTGTACAAGCAATGATCACACGCACGGCACAGCGGACACACCAGGAACCGCGGTGTTGACCGTCGAATGGCGCTAATTGCGCAGCATTTGTGCACCGCCGCCGTCAGTGTCAGCCAGTTTGCCGTGGCATACGGAGCTCCATCGCAGTCTTTAACACTGGTAGCATGCCGCGACAGCGTGGACGTGAACCGTATGTGCAGTTGTCGGACTTTGAGCGAGGGCGTATAGTGGGCATGCGGGAGGCCGGGTGGACGTACCGCCGAATTGCTCAACACGTGGGGCGTGAGGTCTCCACAGTACACCGATGTTGTCGCCAGTGGTCGGCGGAAGGTGCACGTGCCCGTCGACCTGGGACCGGACCGCAGCGACGCACGGATGCACGCCAAGACCGTAGGATCCTACGGAGTGCCGTAGGGTACCGCACCGCCACTTCCCAGCAAATTAGGGACACTGTTGTTCCTGGGGTATCGGCGAGGACCATTCGCAACCGTTTCCATGAAGCTGGGCTACGGTCCCGCACACCGTTAGGCCGTCTTCCGCTCACGCCCCAACATCGTGCAGCCCGCCTCCAGTGGTGTCGCGACAGGCGTGAATGGAGGGACGAATGGAGACGTGTCGTCTTCAGCGATGAGAGTCGCTTCTGCCTTGGTGCCAATGATGGTCGTATGCGTGTTTGGCGCCGTGCAGGTGAGCGCCACAATCAGGACTGCATACGACCGAGGCACACAGGGCCAACACCCATCATTATGGTGTGGGGAGCGATCTCCTACACTGGCTGTACACCTCTGGTGATCGTCGAGGGGACACTGAATAGTGCACGGTACATCCAAACCGTCATCGAACCCATCGTTCTACCATTCCTAGACCGGCAAGGGAACTTGATGTTCCAACAGGACAATGCACGTCCGCATGTATCCCGTGCCACCCAACGTGCTCTAGAAGGTGTAAGTCAACTACCCTGGCCAGCAAGATCTCCGGATCTGTCCCCCATTGAGCATGTTTGGGACTGGATGAAGCGTCGTCTCACGTGGTCTGCACGTCCAGCACGAACGCTGATCCAACTGAGGCGCCAGGTGGAAATGGCATGGCAAGCCGTTCCACAGGACTACATCCAGCATCTCTACGATCGTCTCCATGGGAGAATAGCAGCCTGCATTGCTGCGAAAGGTGGATATACACTGTACTAGTGCCGACATTGTACATGCTCTGTTGCCTGTGTCTATGTGCCTGTGGTTCTGTCAGTGTGATCATGTGATGTATCTGACCCCAGGAATGTATCAATAAAGTTTCCCCTTCCTGGGACAATGAATTCACGGTGTTCTTATTTCAATTTCCAGGAGTGTAGAAGTGTCGTCTGCGTGAACTTTTCCCAGAGTACTCCATAGTAAGGCCGCATTTCACCTTGGCTAGCAGCGTTACGCATTTCTAGATGTAAACTACGACAAAATATTGCGCCAATAATGTTTATTTACTTTCCACTGGTTAAATGAATGTATGTTCTGTGTTGTCAACTTAACCGCTAGTTCTAGTTTTCAAATTACGTACAAAACGGTCTTTTGGTTTGCCATAGTGTACTATGTTATTTGTGTTCATACGGTTTTATATGCACAAGAAGGATGGAGTAGTGTGGTAGTTAACTATGTAAGTGGAAAGTGGGTGAAGGGAGGAGGGAAGCGAACAGTTAATCCAAAGCATACAAAGAGAAAATGAGGAAAGGGAGGAGGTAGAAGTATTCTGGTGTGTGTGTGTGTGTGTGTGTGTGTGTGTGTGTGTGTGTGTGTGTGTGAGAGAGAGAGAGAGAGAGAGAGACCCGCTAGGATAGCCGAGAGCGCTAACGCGCTGCTTCCTGAACTCGGGTAGGTGCGCCAGCCCCGGATCGAATCCGCCTAGCGGCTAAACGACGAGGGCCGGTGTGCCAGCCAGCCTGGATGTGGTTTTTAGGCGGTTTTCCACATCCTGCTAGGTGAATTCCGGACTGGTCCCCACGTTCCGCCTCAGTTACACGCGTCGCAGACATTTGAAACACTTTCCCACTATTTCCCTATTTACACTAGATGCAGGCAGCTGGGGTACACTGATTCCATCCCTGGAGGTACGGGGTGGCGGCAGGAAGGGCATCCGGCCACCCCCAACACTAACCTTGCCAAATCCGTCCTAACCACGCCGACCCTGCGATCGCTGCGGGACTATGGCGTAAGTGATAAATATATGAGATAGAAATACTTTCTTTGGTTCTGCCAGTCATCGCTTCACCAAGGACATAGCCTACCTGCATTACGCGTCGATGCAACAGCAGAAAGAGTACATAACTGTCCCTGCGCAGCCTAATATTGCGCTTTGAGAGCAAATTATTTCTGGGATCTTGGCCCATTACTCGTACCCAGTGCTGCTATAATGGTAAGAATTGAATAAATGCCTGAAATGACCTGCATGTGTCAGAATGAAATGTCTTCATTATGGTCTCTTTGTATTCAAAACAAATTCTGAAAATGGTAAGTGGCTTTCGCTTGAGCCGTACTCCGCTATCAGTGGGAGAGGAGCCAAGTCTGACCTCGCCCTCCAATAATTTGACACAGCTTAGTAGTGAACACCTGCACGTCGGTCGTAGCTTTCACTCGCTATGATACGGCGACGCTACTGTTACTTAAAATAGACTGAGGTCAGATCGGCCACTCACGACACACTAATTGGTAAATACTTTTAATCATTTGAAAATGAATGAAGTTATTCTATGCCACGTACATGTAATTATCTATTTACATTCTTCCCTGTCCTTATAGTTTTTGTACCACTGTAAAATTACGATATTGTGTATTATTGGTGTACAGTTAAAAAGGTATGATTTAGTGTATATTTAAATCTTGCTGTTTACACTTCATAAACTGCACAGTGTATGTTTGCACGTGCTGATTTGTAAGAGTAAGTGAACAAATCGGGCGTTCTGTTGGCAGCACTGGCGAACTGTCGACGTGCTGGTACATCCTGCTGTCCGGTTCCGTGTTCATCGATGGCTCCATGTTCCTGCCGCGATCCAGGTTAGTGCGCACCGCAGAACACGTTATGGTGTACGTAAATAATAATGTGTAAGAGTTTAAAACTGCAGATATTTACCGCGAGTATCAGAAAGCAGCACCCAGCTCCGAGAGACGCCACATAATACCCACATCAAATGACAAGCAGAAGGCATTTGGTTGTGTGAACCAAAATATCCTTTTTTAAAAAAATTAATTTCTATGCTGTCACGGGCAGTGCTGCAAAATGGTTAAAGTCATATCTAGCTAACAGGAAACAAAGGGTGTCAGTGCAAGGGACTAGTGAATTAAGTCGTAAGTCATCAGTCATCATCAGAATGGGAGGAAATTACATATGGTGTCCCACAAGGATCCATTTTAGGGCCATTGCTTTTTCTTGTGTACATTAATGATACCTCATCAGTTACACTGCCAGTAGCACAGTTCGTTTTGTTTGCACATGGCACAAGTATTGCAATAAATAGTGCGCCGGGTGTAGTTCTAGAAAGATCTGCTAATGATATTTTCATGGATATTAATAAATGGTTTAAAGCCAACTCACTGACATTAAACTTCGAAAAGTCTCACTATATGCAATTCAGAACCTGTAAGAGGTTTCCACCCAGAATATGCATAAAATATGAAGAAGAGCAGATAGAAGAGATTGAGAGTCTTAAATTTCTGCGATTACAACTTGATAATAAATTATTCAATTGGGAGGAGCACACCACAGAACTACAGAAATGCCTTAACAAATCTGTATTTGAAATTCGTGTGTTAGCTGACATAGGCGACATAAAAATGAAAACTCTTGCATACTTTGCCTACTTTCATTCCATAACGTCATATAGTATAATATTTTGGGGTAACTCTTAAAGTCAAACAAAAATTTTCAGAGTCCAAAAGCGTGTAATACGTATTATTTATGGAGTAAATTCACGGACGTCCTGCAGAAACCTCTTCAAGGAACTGGGTATGCTAACTACTGCCTCTCAGTATATTTACTCCTTAATGAAATTTGTCCTAAATAATATATCTTTTTTCCAACAAACAGCTCAGTTCATACATACAATATCAGGAACAAAAATGATCTGCACAAGGACTTAAAAGCACTTACTTTAGTTCAAAAAGGGGTCCACTACTCAGGAACACTCATCTTTAACAATTTGCCAGCAAACATAAGAAATTTAGTTACAAATAAACATCAGTTTAAAAGGAGCTTGAAAGACTTACTAGTGGTCAACTCCTTCTACTCCATTGACGAATTTTTTAATATAAACAAATGTGTCGTATATATTTATACTATTAGTATTGTTATTTCAGCTAAAAAAAATTGACATGTTCCACATCCACGAGGATCTTCTCAGCACGCATCTATGGAACGAAAAACTAATCTAATCTCATCCCAATACTGCAAGAAAATAAAGTGATGTACATATCTGGGAGTGACAGTATCACCGTCTACCCCTTAACCAAATTAACACAGCATCTTAACATCATAACTTAGAAATTTATTTTTGTTGTGGAAGACGGAGACGTGAGGGAAACATTTTTACGTGTTTTGACGTTGTACTATGCATGCCAGCGATTCAGAAACTTCTCAGCTACTCTTAAACTTTAAAAGATTTTTCGAAGAAAGACTGTTACTAAAGTCTCTCGCGATTACTAAATCACTGCAAGATAATTCAAAGGTGACGTGTCAGTTCAAGACTATAACAGGCGGCATCACTGCATACTGGGCATTGTCGCCTGGGTAGCCACGGCATCGTCTATTGCCCAGTCCTTGAGAGGGGACCGATTTCTTTGTGTGAGGAACTAATTTTGCGTAAGACCTACCGACATAACCTGTCGGTTCAAAAAGTTTGGAGACTAAATTAATAAAAAATGGATGGCATTTTTAATCCTTCAGGTCTTCTGTAGTCTCTCTCCACTGGTCTACAAGGCACAGAACGTTCATACAACCATGTGAAGCTGTCAGAAAAGTGCTTCTGTGGGATGTTGTTCAAAATTATGCTCCACATTATCACGGCAGGCCAAGTAACAGTTATGCTGCTGTAAGCATAGCACGTGCATCGCAGCATGAGCGAAGTGACGTAGCTGTCGGAAAAGAACTCTTAAGTTGAAGTAAGTGGGACAATGAGATTGATGTGGGCCAAACGTAAAAATTGCACACAGTCGCCGTGAAATTTTGGCAGTCTATTGAGCACGTGCAATGTGGCCACAAGCCGTCGTGAAATGGTACCAACAATTCAACGAAGGCGGCACAGACGAAGGTAATGCTGAGCGGGAAGTCAAGGAGTTGCATCGTGCGATTCACATCTTTTCGGCGAGCTGAAGGAACATCTGGATAGAGGAAGAAGTGTTTCTTCAACGGTTAGGACGTTCACACGTCTGAGACGGCTCCGAGACCAAAGTGCAGATTTCCGTGGTCTAGGTAGTAGACGAATGGAAGCCAGCTCCAACCGTTCGTTGTTTACCGAGACTTGGTGACTATGTTGGAAAAACGGGGTCACGTATCTGTGTCACTGTGAAGTGTAGTACAGCACGTCTCGGAGCCGTCTCAGACGTGTGAACGTCCTAACCGTTGAAGAAACTCTTCTTCTTCCATCCAGATGTTCCTTCAGCTCGCCGAAAAGAAATGAATCGCACGATGCAACACCTTGACTTCCCGCTCAGCATTACCTTCGTCTGTGCCGCCTTCGTTGAATTGTTGGTACCATTTCACGACGGCTTGTGGCCACATTGCACTTGCTCAATAGACTGCCAAAATTTCACGGCGACTGTGTGCAATTTTTACGTTTGGCCCACCTGAATCTCATTGTCCCATTTACTTCAACTTAAGAGTTCTTTTCCGACAGCTACGTCACTTCGCTCATGCTGCGATGCACGTGCTATGCTTACAGCAGCATAACTGTTACTTGGCCTGCCGTGATAATGTGGAGCTTAATTTTCGAAGTCCCTCAGACCATCAAGAGTGAAAAAGCCTTACAAGGATGTTATTTGTACCTGTTTTTATGCTGTAGTATGGCATCTTACCTTATAAATTTCCTTTAGTTCACGGATATGGTCACAAATTTTCTTGTCACCAGACTATCGGTTTCGGCCTGTAACGATGATCTTCAGATTTATAAAACAGATCTGAAGATGGTCATTATAGACCGAAACCGGTAGTCTCTTGACATAAAAATTTGTGAACATAGACGTGAAGCAAAGGAAATTTATTCTATTTTCGGGTCACTATTCAATTCGCGACCATGTCGCAGCTTGTGAATCTAATCTTATGTCTGAGAATTGCGCATAAGCCGAAATTGCAATAGCGCAATAAAAGCAGTTCCAGAAAAAAGCGGAAAATTTCATTTAAGTCATGGTGAACATGACCGGACATATGAGCAATGAACCACACATGTGTGCGCGCGTACACTCACTATAGAGAACGGGGAAGTGAGATTTAGAGAGAGAGAGAGAGAGAGAGAGAGAGAGAGAGAGAGAGAGAGAGAGAGAGCCGGGGAGGGAGGGAAGGGAAAAATAAAAGAAAGAGGTGGGAATGAGCTCTATTTATGAGAGATGAAGGGAGGTAGTACCCATTCCTCTCCCGCTGCTTTGAGGTAGGGTCGGCACCGCAGGTACCGGAAGTGAGGTGTGTAGCGCCTGTGTTGCAGCCTGCAGCCTTTCGGAATGCGTTTCATTCCGTTTCTTTCTCGTTTTTCACGCGCATGCTGCCGACGGGAGTGTGGTGTTTGACGGAACATCCGCCATCCCCCCCACGGCTATTTTTCCGCCGTCAGCCACGGGGCAGAGATTAAATTTTTTGCGCCCTCCGTGGCGAGCTCCGTGATGCATACCAAATGCGGACATCCGCCCACGCGTGGACACGTGTCCCTCCTCTGTCACACGTCTGGCTTTTTCGCCCTTTTTATCTGGCGCTCGCCGCCTCCAGTACGAAGGCAGGTGTCGCGCAGCTCGTCAGACCTGACTTCAGGCGGACACCAGGGAATTGTGCTACTCATGTTGAACTTCGCTGTCGGAAGCCTCTCTTCCAGCTGTACTGTGAACGAAATAGAGCATTATAGCCACGGTCCTCTTGAAATGGGAGTGATATTGTCAGTGGGAAGAAAGGGAGGGGGAGAACGCACATCAATGGTTAATAGAAAACAGTCTGCCTGCATAGTGTGCTCATTTAGGTTAAATTCGCTTCGTTTTGCTGCATCTAAGTTTGTACTACGCGAACCACTATGGATCGTGGCAGATGGTGCTGTATGCTGTATCATGGTTCCTTGCCGTAACAATAGTTTAATTTTATGTAGACGATCTCTTTCTATTAGATTCGTAGGCGACAGAAGAAATTAGTTTATTTAACGAAGTATACTCGTACACAATGGTGGTGGTATGTTGTCAACGAAGTCATCTTGTGTGAAATTACGAACTTAAAAGGAGGCAAGATAAAAAAACCTATCCCACAGTTACTAACGTACAAGAACCCTGAAGCCGCTTGCGACCCCTCAGTCTCTGGCATTGTCATACAAAAATAGTGCACAAAAGAATGTGATGCAATAGAGACCACAAAAGAAAACTTTGCATTCGTCCAGAACATATATGTAATGTAGACACACATTACCAGCACACCAGCTGCAACTTAAGTCTCTTATTTATGCGGACGATCTATTTCCTGGTACCCAAGCAAAAGCTTTTGAAGAAATAATCGCCTCAAACAGCTGTCAGCAGCAGGTTATTGCACAAAAGTGTATTACATTCCTTTATTATACTATCACTCAGTCTTCTACCATCATCTGGTACGAAATAATGAACACTGAAACTCACATGTCACACACACGTAGCCCCATGTCTGAATTTGTGTGATTTTATGAGTTATATTGCTGTTATTTCGTACCAGATGGTAGTCGAAGACTGAAATCTGTACTACAATAAACGAATTCAATACACTTTTGTCTCAGGAGCTTTTTGGAAAACTTTCAAAGATCCTGAAAACAAACTCCACACTACTCTGACCACTTGGACACACATTACAAATGAAATAGATTATATCCAAACATAGACAAAACTCGGACATGCGCGTTTCAAATGAAAATTGAAAGTCAGCTGAAATATAACAGGCCCGGAGCAACCCAGATCTCATCACTGTCTAGGAGCTACCATTGGCAGAATCTTACCTGTCAAATCACGTTGTCAGAACACGAGACAAAAGTCGCCGCACGTAACAACCTGATGGCCGCCTAACGCGTCATCGGGCTGCGCATCTTTCCAAACATTAACTCTTCCGTTATGCTATTATCCAGGACAGTAATACACTCCTGGAAATGGAGAAAAGAACACACTGACACCGGTGTGTCAGATCCACCATACTTGCTCCGGACACTGCGAGAGGGCTGTACAAGCAATGACCACGCGCACGGCACAGCGGACACACCAGGAACCGCGGTGTTGGCCGTCGAATGGCGCTAGCTGCGCAGCATTTGTGCACCGCCGCCGTCAGTATCAGCCAGTTTGCTGTGGCATACGGAGCTCAATCGCAGTCTTTAACACTGGTAGCATGCCGCGACAGCGTGGACGTGAACCGTATGTGCAGTTGACGGACTTTGAGCGAGGGCGTATAGTGGGCATGCGGGAGGCCGGGTGGACGTACCGCCCAATTGCTCAACACGTGGGGCGTGAGGTCTCCACAGTACATCGATGTTGTCGCCAGTGGTCGGCGGAAGGTGCACGTGCCCGTCTACCTGGGACCGGACCGCAGCGACGCACGGATGCACGCCAAGACCGTAGGATCCTACGCAGTGCCGTAGGGGACCGCACCGCCACTTCCCAGCAAATTAGGGACACTGTTGCTCCTGGGGTATCGGCGAGGACCATTCGCTACCGTCTCCATGAAGCTGGGCTACGGTCCCGCACACCGTTAGGCCGTCTTCCGCTCACGCCCCAACATCGTGCAGCCCGCCTCCAGTGGTGTCGCGACAGGCGTGAATGGAGACGTGTCGTCTTCAGCGATGAGAGTCGCTTCTGCCTTGGTGCCAATGATGGTCGTATGCGTGTTTGGCGCCGTGCACGTGAGCGCCACAATCAGGACTGCATAGGACTGAGGCACACAGGGCCAACACCCGGCATCATGGTGTGGGGAGCGATCCCCTACATTGGCCGTACACCTCTGGTGATCGTCGAGGGGACACTGAATAGTGCACCGTACATCCAAACCGTCATCGAACCCATCGTTCTACCATTCCTAGACCGGCAAGGGAACTTGCTGTTCCAACTGGACAATGCACGTCCGCATGTATCCCGTGCCACCCAACGTGCTCTAGAAGGAGTAAGTCAACTACCCTGGCCAGCAAGATCTCCGGATCTGTCCCCCATTGAGCATGTTTGGGACTGGATGAAGCGTCGTCTCACGCAGTCTGCACGTCCATTACGAACGCTGGTCCAACTGAGGCGCCAGGTGGAAATGGCATGGCAAGCCGTTCCACAGGACTACATCCAGCATCTCTACGATCGTCTCCATGGGAGAATAGCAGCCTGCATTGCTGCGAAAGGTGGATATACACTGTACTAGTGCCGACATTGTGCATGCTCTGTTGCCTGTGTCTGTGTGCCTGTGGTTCTGTCAGTGTGATCATGTGATGTATCTGACCCCAGGAATGTGTCAATAAAGTTTCCCCTTCCTGGGACAATGAATTCACGGTGTTCTTATTTCAATTTCCAGGAGTGTATGTCCCGATCTGCAGACATCTGTAAACTATCCGCATCTAGGTGGCGGCTTAGGCAGTGAAAGAGCTTTTAGAGTGCCGGTACCTTGTAAGATCCCCATTTTCTTACTAAACCTTCAGAAGTGTCACACCTTAGTCGGGGAGACCGTATGCGGTGGACGTGCTTCCCATCCGAGACACTCAGACATTAAGACAAACCGTCCTCGGACTTTCTTATTGAGTGGTCGCGTAGGATTTCTTGCTGCCTGTTTTCCCGCAAAACTCCCGTAGTTGTCCCTCGGAGAAGCGGTATCAGCGCCATCGAATTCTCTGAAAAGTTCAACTCTGTATCTCTAATTTCTAAGTGATGGGCCGGCCGTTGTGGTCGAGCGGTTCTAGGCGCTTCAGTCTGGAACCGCGCGACCGCTACGGTCGCAGGTTCGAATCCTGCCTCGGGCATGGATATGTGCGATGTCCTTAGGTTAGTTAGGTTTAAGTAGTTCTAAGTTCTAGGGGACTGATGACCTCAGATGTTAAGTCCCTTAGTGGTCAGAGTCATTTTGTAAGTGATGAAGATGGAAGCTTTACCACTTGAAATAATGTTCGTGGATGCCCTTTCGATGTGTTTATTTTCAAAAACGTCATAATCTAACAATACTAAATCTCTCTTAACTCAAAACTAGCAATTCTAGCTCGAAAGGCACCCTGTCGGCGATTGCCGACTATGGCCGCTGGCCTGCGTTCTTCAGCGCTGCCTGACCTTGTCAAATGCCACTGGTACCCTGACATAAAATGTAAATATGGAAAATAGGGAAATAAAATCTAGTATAAAAGTAAGTGCTACACTACAATCGCCAGTGGAAGCCACTCTGCAGCCAAAACAGCTTGGGAGCAAAGGTGTTCTGCTCGCTTGGTCAATCTGCAGGGATGATACCGCGTAGGAGAAGTACCAGCTGGCGTGAAAGAAGGAAACAGGGACTGGTGATACGTGAAGTGTATCAGATGTGGATTGGCCTCAGTTAGTGACATTCTTTCTGCAGAGCGTTTCTTGCGCGCGCGAGCTGTAGCCTAACATACGGAATATCGAGCGGGGTGCCACGTAGTAAGTGGTCGTGGGACGTCCCTCTGATCTGTCTCGGAACTTCGGGGCCAGAATCCACGCTCTCTCGAGCAGTCAAGTTCCTCCTCAGATGGTACGCCCCACGATCGCCAGATGACCTCGGAAGAAACAAGTGTGGTGTTGACTAGAGAATTCAATCCACTTCCAAAGTCCAAGGTAGACTTTATGAAATGTCTGATTTGTCTTTGCTTTAACACCTTCTGCGAGTATCTGGATAAAAGGTTCTCGGCAAACTTGCTGCGTCAATCACTTGAAACTTCCCGGCTGAGAGGCCGTGGTCTATGTAGGGCCTATAAAATTGCCACCTACCGTTTCGTCTCCATCTGCGGGAGACATCTTCTGAGGTCGTCCGGCTACTGCCACTGAGGCTCCAGGTTCTCTCGCACTTATAGAGCGCATAGAGGGCACCACCATTCGTCACGTGTCGCCGGCGGTATGTCTGTCTTTGGAAGGCATCGCCATTCTCGATTAAGAGTAACTGATTGCCATTCTGCTCGCGCAACGTCGGCATCTATATTTTGTGTAACTTTAAAACTTCCTCTTTTCTATTAAAATTGTTATGGTGTTTGTGAATCTCTATTGCTTCTCTATACATGCGCGCATGATAATTGGATGTTCGTGCTAGAACTCTTGTCCCATTAAATTTAATTTCGTAGTTGCCATATCGAAAAACATGCTCAGCTACGGCCGATTTTTCTATGTGTCCTAAGCGACAATTGCTTTTATGTTCGGCTAAGCGGGTGTTTACACTTATTTTTGTTGTTCCAATATATACTTGTCCACAACTGCATGGAATTTTGTATACCCCATGGGTTGCTCGTGGTTGTCGGGCGTCTACATAACATTTTATTTAACTTAGTCTAGACTACTATCTCCTAGAATATGTCTAACTCCTCCTGGGACACCGTGTTTACGTAGCGTGACGCTACATGGCGTGCATCCGGCGGGGTGCCCCACGCTTCTTCTACACGCTGCATTTAGACATCAGGAGACATTACAAGAATAGTAAACGTGCCAGCGAGAGGCATCGATCGATCGCCTGGTGCAATCTTTTTGCGAGGCCACCGGAGAGGAGAGAGCCGCCGTTGCTCTTATTTGTGCGGGCACGTCACCTGCCCGCCCACTTGAGCGCGTGCTCCGTGTTTGGCGGGCCGCCTGCCTCCTATCTGCCGTGATGTGAGTCACGGCTGTCCTCGCCGCCTGCGACAGGCGGCTGCCACGCAACTCCGTCTGTCGTTTCCCTGCGGCCTTACTTCTGACTGGGCGAGGTGGCGCAGTGATTAAAACGCAGAAATGTCCCTGCTCCTCGGCGTCGGGGCTGCCGTAGCGTCGCGCAGTCCCGCACGCGGCTGTGGCCAGAATCCACGCACTCCAGCGATATGTGGCGCGCGAGACAAATCGAGCTTCGTGTTATTACTGCGCACACATTCCAGGAAGCGGCATTGGATTACCTGTCTGCTCCGCTGCGCTTCAGAAAAGTTTCATAAACGGGATCTTCAGCCTCGCCTTGAGCTACCAGGCACGCTTAAAAATATCGCTGATGCCAAAATTAACGCATGTTGTTTCACAGATAAGTAACTGCTTTTAGAAAGATTCAGAGGCCCGTCCACTGCCCTTGGAAAACATTTATTGCTAACAGCTTTGTAGCCCGCCCCCGGTGGCTCGTAGCAGTTCCTGGCGGCAATAACATATAGCTAAATCCGACTCTCCAAAATATCCCACTAAGTAATGTCTCATCCAATAATACCATCATCTTCCGACCAAACAGTGCACACATCCTAAAGTGAATACTCGCCTACAAAAACCAGAAAACAGTTTTGGAACCCTTACCCACTACGCGTCCTCAAGAAAAGCATTTGGGAATTCATTGTTCTGCTCAAATATTTAAGTCTCTTGTCGTATCTGTTGTGCTCTGTGCGAGCTGACCGGGCTTCTGCAGTCGTCTTGTGCAACCTACCTGCCACACTCGCGAACTCACAACGAAAATAATTAAACCACCGATTCTGTGGTCAGCACACAACCGTACAAATGTTAAATTGATTATTACTAACGCAGCTCAAGTGCCACTACCCATAAAATAAAATTTAATTAGAAAGGATCCTGCTAAGTTTCCTTATTAAGGGGGTTAGGACGTCAAACGGGCCGACTTGGAGCAGGAGAGGCATCACAGGACATTTTAATTTCCAGTGTCTATACCGCTGGTTGAACTTAATCAAAAAACACCAGGAATTCAATGATTGCTAATAAAAGGACGAGGACTGGTAATTAATTTCGCCAACTCTAAACACACCACTCTTTGCTCTTCGTCTCAGCAACCCTGCGAACAAATGGCGTGATCTCAAAATAGTTGAATTACATTGGAAACAGTCACAATGCGACTGCAGCTGAGTGAGCTGTAATCCTCTGACGATATTTATTTTCAATGGGAAGGATCGCCTCATCAGAATGCTGTCGGAGGAAATGATGGAGTGATAAACAGTTATATTAAAGATAACAGTTTATTTGTAGTCAATCAGTATGGTCAAGTTGAAGTTGGAGATTTATAGTTACTTTAATCAAACCTTAAATAGCAGTACGTGTACAATGTAAAGATTTTTCTGAATCACCAACGTGAAAAATGCTGATTTATAAACACGCTATAGGTGCAGAAGGCAGCCGAACACTCTGAAAGACTGTAAATTGAGATAGAAATCACTTTCCGAAGTCTGGATATCTCACAAAAAGGACATATGCTAGATAGCACCGACTTTGGATTCCTGTAAGATGGAGAACTACTGATAAAAAGCAGTCACAAGTTAAGAAGCAGGCTGTCAAATTCTGAGCTATGCAACGCAAACGTTAAACGTGACGCTTGCTGTAAAACAGCAGAAGGAATGCAAAACTGAAGCGGGGCACAGCACAGCACAGCGACTCCCCAACGAGTCGCGAACCTCCGCTGTGAGCTCGCCCCCAAAATCCACTAACCACTCTGTACTCACACACTTCCAAAAATAATACTGGCAGGAGAGAAAATAGTAGGTTTTGCCACAGTGACAACTGAAAATCTCCCTCTCTCTTCCTGCACACAGCGAAGTATGCAGAATTTTCTTCTCCAGCAATTGTATCCTCTGTCAACAAACTGAAAATTTAAACTTCCCAGCAGATTAAAACTGTGTACCGGACCGAGACTCTAACTCGGGACCTTTGCCTTTCGCGGCCAAGTGCTCTACCATCTGAGGTCCCGAGTTCGAGTCCCGGTCTGGCTCACAGTTTTAATCAGCCGGGCAGTTTAACATCAGCGCACACTCCGCTGCATAGTGAAAATCTCATTCTGGAATCTGAAAGTTGGTAGTGTAGTGGCCCTCGCCTTATGATTGGCGGAATGTTGTCTGGGCGTGTAAATGCAGCTCGCTTCCCACGCTGTTTACAGAAACATAGCGGTGCCTCTGTTCCCTGCTTCCGCTTTTAGAACAACCTGTCGGCTTTTGCTGAAATCTCTCAAGAGCTGATCTGGCTCGCGCCGCTTTGAAAGTAATCTGGCTTTAGAGATACCCAAAGCAGCTTACTCGTGCGACCACTGCCTGTCAGAGATCCTTTCCGGAAACCTCGCGAACTTCGGCAATCGCCTACCCACCGCCTAAAACTTCATGTGGCATGTCTTGCGACATTCCAACAACTGGCAAAACATGATCTAAAATGGCAGATTTCACAGGCCTTGCTTTTCCATTCAGAAAGTTTATGAGAATGCAAAATAAAATAATATATTGTCGAATAGCGACACGGGACGAACAAATATCGTCACATTCTGTATAGGAAGAAATATTCTGTGGATCACTAAACCTTCGAAATCAGTAATACTCTCGGATCAGGACCTCCTCTCCAAAGAACCCACTACTCGATCATTCAGGAGGGCTTCCGGTGTTTCCCTCGATTTCGTTCCAGGCGAATCGAATAAATTCTATTTAGATACAGGATTTTCAATCTATTAACCTTACCAGAAGAATTCAGGCATTTTCGTGGGCATTTACTGCTCCCACTTACAGCACCTTCCCCCCACCCCCCCCCCACCCCAATCCCCCTCCCTACAGAGTTCTGCCTCATGTCAGGACGTACTGTAAATTTTTTTCAACAATTGCTAGGCACCCTTGCCGTCTCCGAACACGAACTACTTCTCTGGATTCCTGAAAGACCAACACATCACTCCAGGATGGACATATCACCCTCCCCCCCCCCCCCCCCCCCCCCTCCTCTCTCCATCACAGACAACATGCCAGCTCTGGCTTCCGTAGCAGCCGAGAGGACTACGCCACGCCGCAGCTTGGAAAGATAAACTGAAGCGCCAAAGAAACTGGTATAGGCATGCAGATTCAAAAACACATATATGTGAAGGGGAGAATACGGCGCTGCTGTCGACAGACAGAAAGTATCTGGCGGAGTTTTTAGATCCGTTACTGCCGCTACAATGGCAAGTTGTCAAGTTTTAAGTGAGTCATTTTTAAGTGAGGCTTTTGCAGCCTAAGGTCTACTCGTGTATCCTTGATGACTGCACGACACAAAGCTTTACGCCTCGCCCGGGCCCGTCAACACCGACATTGGACTGCTGATGACTGGAAATATTTTGCCCGGTCGGACGAGTCTCGTTTCAAACTGTATCGAGCGGATGGACGTGTACGGGTATAGAGACATCATCATGAATCCATGGACCATGCATGTCAGCAGGGGCCGGTTCAAGCGGGTGGAGGCTCTGTAATGGTGTGGGGCGTGTGCAGTTGGAGCTATATGGGAGCCCTGATGTGTCTAGATAAGACTGAATACTATTCTGAGTTTAAACGCTTTCGCTGTCCACCTGACTCCCCAGGCAAGAACATTATTGAGCATATCTGGGATGCCTTGCAACGTGCTGTTCTGAAGAGATCTCCACCCCGTTGCACTCTTACGGATTTATGGACAGCCCTGCAGGATTCATGGTGTCAGTTCCCTCCAGCATTACTTCAGACATTAGTCGAGTCCACACCACATCGTAGTGCTGCGCTCCTGCGTGCTCACGTTGTCCCTGAACGATATTGGGCATGTGTTCCAGTTTCTTTGGCTCGTCAGTGTACGTTACAATTGGACTTGCATCCGCTGTATGTACCTGTTATTTCTTGTCCCAATTAATACATATCGATAAAACGAATATGGCATAAGACACATTTTGGACTGCTCTTTCTAATGGTCTCGTGAAATCCATTTTAAAAATCTTTTTGTTTGTAATCGGAAACAAACCGACGCTTCCGTCAACAATGGGTGTCGCATGAAAGGTGTGATGTGCAACGTTTGTTTGCGCCAATTCTATACCCTGTGTGTGTCTGTGTGTGTGTGTGTGTGTGTGTGTGTGCGTGCGTGCGCCTGAGAGTTGATGAAAGGTGCCTTCGTCTCGCCCTCGGAGCTTCACTATCGTCTCATAACGGACGCGGGAAGAAACCATGAGTTTTTAGCGATGTGCGACGCACGAGACAAATTATGCGACGGACTTCTCCAAAGGCTGACTAGGGAAACTTTTATCAGCGGTCCCAGATTAGTTCTCTGCACTCCTATTCACGTAAAATCAGTCTAAATAAGGGTCACCAGCTGTTTTATAGTGTTAATTTGGTCAGTGCTCCGAAACCAGCGGTTCATGTACTGTAGCTATCTAACTGCATTCAACTAGGTACCGAGATCCGAATACTGGTCTGGAAAACTTGCGGTGGAAACAGTTCGCACACAGATATAAGGTCGTAGGCTTCCGCGGCCGGTGTTACTTCAGATAAAATAATTTCGGGTAGTGGCCGCGTAATTGTATCTACTAAAGCAGCGAAACTGCCGATGTTTCGTCCGATTTGCTGCTGTCGCAGTAAAGAGGACCGCAGCGAATCGGTCGAAACATCGGCAGTTTCGCTGCTTTAGTAGATACAATTACGCGGTCCACTACCCGAAATTATTTTATGCTAAAGTTCATACACAGCTTTCAGCTGTCGATAATCTCCACAAAGACGAAACAAGAGAACTGTGTGGAGTCATACAAAAATAGCAAGCTTCAAGATTCCGCGGGAACAAATGTGATTCTTTTAGTACAACTAGACCTCGCCAAGCATGTCACTTTCACCCGGCATTCCTGCCATCTAGCTAATGGGTCCCCAATCATATGATTCCTCTTCCTACCGAGCTCCTCAACACACTGTGAACTGCAGCACTGGCTCTGAAAATTGGTAAATGGCTAAACAGAATTCGATGGCCTAGCACGGCGATATGGTTTCTATTCTTCCACTCTTCCTGTATTTGGAAAGAAACTGTTCAGCGCTTAGGATTACTCATTTAATGTACGGAACACTCTGCCTCCACAGGGCTCACGACTTGTCTCATAGATATTTACACGAGCGCCAAGAATCTGAGACATTGGCTGCAAGATCCGAGTATTCAAACAATCAGCCTCACATTGCAGAACCTTCCATACGAATCCCTGTAGGACGCTACTTCCAGCCAGAACTTTCCAGAAGTTTGCTGCAACAGGGGAACTGACTAAATCTTACACCAGCTTAGTGTGTATTGGCCGCAGATTGTTTCTGAGGTATTTCAGAAAGAACAAGCCATTGAGGTGTAACCTATAGCTCGTCCAGCGGTGCATGTCCCACCTATTCCTGTTGTTGTGGTCTTCAGTCCTGAGACTGGTTTGATGCAGCTCTCCATGCTACTCTATCCTGTGCAAGCTGCTTCATCTCCCAGTACCTACTGCAACCTACATCCTTCTGGATCTGCTTAGTGTACTCATCTCTCGGTCTCCCTCTACGATTTTTACCCTCCACGCTGCCCTCCAATGCTAAATTTGTGATCCCTTGATGCCTCAAAACATGTCCTACCAACCGATCCCTTCTTCTAGTCAAGTTGTGCCACAAACTTCTCTTCTCCCCAATCCTATTCAATACCTCCTCATTAGTTACGTGATCTATCCACCTTATCTTCAGTATTCTTCTGTAGCACCACATTTCGAAAGCTTCTATTCTCTTCTTGTCCAAACTAGTTATCGTTCATGTTTCACTTCCATACATGGCTACACTCCAAACAAATACTTTCAGAAACGACTTCCTGCTACATAAATCTATATTCTCTTCTTCAGAAAAGCTTTCCTTGCCATTCCCAGTCTACATTTTATATCCTCTCTACTACGACCATCGTCAGTTATTCTGATCCCCAACTAGCAAAACTCCTTTACTACTTTAAGTGTGCCATTTCCTAATGTAATTCCCTCAGCATCACCCGATTTAATTTGACTACATTCCATTATCCTAGTTTTGCTTTTGTTGATGTTCATCTTATATCCTCCTTTCAAGACACTGTCCATTCCGTTCAACTGCTCTTCCAAGTCCTTTGCCGTCTCTGACAAAATTACAATGTCATCGGCGAACCTCAAAGTTTTTACTTCATCTCCATGAATTTTAATACCTACTCCAAATTTTTCTTTTGTTTCCTTTACTGCTTGCTCAATATACAGATTGAATAACGTCGGGGAGAGGCTACAACCCTGTCTCACTCCTTTCCCAACCACTGCTTCCCTTTCATGTCCCTCGACTCTTATGACTGCCATCTGGTTTCTGTACAAATTGTAAATAGCCTTTCGCTCCCTGTATTTTACCCCTGCCACCCTTAGAATTTGAAAGAGAGTATTCCAGTCAACATTGTCAAAAGCTTTCTCTAAGTCTACAAATGCTAGAAACGTAGGTTTGCCTTTTCTTAATCTTTCTTCTAAGATAAGTCGTAAGGTCAGTATTGCCTCACGTGTTCCAACATTTCGACGGAATCCAAACTGATCCTCCCCGAGGTCTGCATCTACCAGTTTTTCCATTCGTCTGTAAAGAATTCGCGTTAGTATTTTGCAGCCGTGGCTTATTAAACTGATAGTTCGGTAATTTTCACATCTGTCAGCACCTGCTTTCTTTGGGATTGGAATTATTCTATTCTTCTTGAAGTCTGAGGGTATTTCGCCTGTCTCATACATCTTGCTCGCCAGCTGGTAGAGTTTTGTCATGATTGGCTCTCCCAAGGCCGTCAGTAGTTCTAATGGAATGTTGTCTACTCCGGGGGCCTTGTTTCGACTCAGGTCTTTCAGTGCTCTGTCAAACTCTTCACGCAGTATCGTATCTCCCATTTCGTCTTCATCTACATCCTCTTCCATTTCCATAATATTGTCCTCAAGTACATCGCCCTTGTGTAAACCTTCTATATACTCCTTCCACCTTTCTGCCTTTCCTTCTTTGCTTAGAACTGGGTTGCCATCTAAGCTCTTGATATTCATACACGTGGTTCTCTTCTCTCCAAAGGTCTCTCTAATTTTCCTGTAGGCAGTATCTATCTTACCCCTAGTGAGATAGGCTTCTACATCCTTACATTTGTCCTCTAGCCATCCCTGTTTAGCCATTTTGCACTTCCTGTCCTCGATGTTAGAAAAAAGCGTAAGTAGTTTAGTAGTCTGGGCAACCATCCCACTGGTCGTCGTCGTTAGAAGTTGTAGGAAAAATCCATGAAATGCATACAGAATGCCTGCAAGGCGCTACGGCATCCTCCTTTAATTGTGCCGTGCCGTCACTACTTGGAGGTGTTTCGGACGTCTCAGAGAAGAGGACCCATCAATAGTTGCAAAAAGAAGAGTACCGACTGTTCATTTCTTACTATGATGAAACCGATCACTATATGTGACAGGTATATTTATTTATTTATTATTACAATGACTTGGAAATTCGAGATCTGTTACAGTATATTGTGCGACTGTTCAAGACGACTTTAAACATGACGTTTTGTGAGACAACGTCCAGCTACAATTTTCTAGCGGCTGGACGTAATCAGACCTACATTGTTCGCACCAACTTCATCGGAAAAGAGCCTCACAGGGTAACCAGTGTCTTCGATTAGCAAGTCCACGACAAAAGGGAGTCTGCAGAAGGCTACCGTTATTGAGAATAATTCCAGATAAAAAATGAACAAGCTACTAAAAGCTGACAGAAACTTGACACCATTATCAATATTGTTATACCTCGCAAGGAGGAACACCGCACCATCTTCTCTGAGTGGTTAAAAACGGCTCAAATGGCTCTGAGCACTAGAGGACTTAATTTCTGAGGTCGTCAGTCCCCTAGACATAGAACTACTTAAACCTAACTAACCTAAGTACATCACACACATCCATGCCCGAGGCAGGATTCGAACCTGCGACCCTAGCGGCCGCGCGGTTCCAGACTGTAGCGCCTAGAACCTCTCGGCCACTCCGGCCGGCCGGCCGGCCGTCTGTCTCTGGACGGGACAAAGCACATTTCCACCAGATACCTGGAGCCAGTTCTCGTTTCCACAACCACCAAGAGGACGAGTCGCAGTCACGGCCACAAACATATGTTAGAAGTCCGGATTCGGAGGTCACGCAGTGAGTCAGTGGTATGAGTGTGTGGGGCCCGCGAAGCTCTGTGGCAGTAGCGAGGACTTTGGCGCAGCTGGTGAGGTGAGGCGTGGCGAGGCGAGGCGTGGCGTGGAGTGGCCCTGAGTCAGTGCGGCGTTCCCACCGCCTGGATGGCCTGCCCCCAGCCTTTCAGAGACCACAGTTCGCCACTCGCCTCGGTCACTCCGAGGTTTCCGCGTGCGGCGCAAGCAACCGCTTCGTTACACAGACTGGTGCCTGCCACAAATGGGCCCCTGCCTGCCTCCGCGTAGTCGCGTCTCGGGCTGGCGCCTCCCACGTGCCTCTGTCTTACGTCACAGCCGGGTGCGGCGCTCCTAACAGTCGTGTCTAGTGTCTAAGGTCTAGTGTCTAGTGCAGTGGAGCTGCTGGCAACGGCGCGATGCTAACCCTAGGACCCGTTAAACTCTGCAGGCTCTTCCTGTGATTAACGCCACCTTCAGATGGGGCTCCACGGCTTTAATAGGACAGGTACTATACATACAGGGTGGTCCATTGATCGTGACCGGGCCAAATATCTCACGAAATAAGGGTCAAACGAAAAACCTACAAAGAACGAAACTTGTCTAGCTTGAAGGGGGAAACCAGATGGCGCTATGGTTGGCCAGCTAGATGGCGCTGCCATAGGTCAAACGGATATCAAATCAGTTTTTAAAAATAGGAAACCCCCATTTTTTCTTACATATCCGTGTTGTACGTAAAGAAATATGAATGTTTCAGATGGACCACTTTCTTCGCTTTGTGATAGATTACGCTGTAATAGTCACAAACATATGGATCTCAATTTTAGACAAACAGTTGGTAACAGGTAGGTTTTTAAATTAAAATACAGAACATAAGTACGTTTGAACATTTTATTTAGGTTGTTCCAATGTGATATATGTACCTTTGTGAACTTATCATTTCTGAGAACGCATGTTGTTACAGCGTGATTACCTGTAAACACCACATTAATGCAATAAATGGTCAAAACGATGTCCGTCAACCTCAATGCATTTGGCAATACGTGTAACGACATTCCTCTCAACAGCGAGTAGTTCGCCTTTCCGTAATGTTTGCACATGCATTGACTATGCGCTGACGCATGTTATCGGTGGTTCACGATATCAAATATCCTTCGACTTTCGCCACAGAAAGAAATCTGGCGACGCCAGATCCGGTGAACGTGCGGGCCATGGTATGGTGCTTCGACGACCAGTCCACTTTCATGAGATATGCCATTCAATACTCTAAACATTCATGGTGGTGTCTGATTGTACTATATCGTGTCTCCCTACCACTTTCGCGCAACGACGCTCTGAGCGTGTTTTCTAGGGAATTAACTAGTTTGAACCTGAGACCTGTTGCTGGTAAGGAGACGCCAGACCACACATGACATGTAGAATTCAGAAGAGTTCAGTGAGACTAGCGATGATATAACCAAATACTAAATGATCTCAGCGTCAGCTCCACTGCACTCCCTGTAAAAGAATCTTAATACTAACTAAATTTAGTGGAAAGGGTTCAAGGCTTTCCTATTTTTAGTTAGCTGGTAAAATAACGTCGAAAAAGCAGTTAAGTTTACCATTGGACATTTTATTCTACTCACAAAACATCGTTTATAAATTGCACTATTGATAAAAGGAAATGTTTTAATACAGGATGGTAAAAACCAACTGCGTTCAACAAAAATGTGAACGAATATTCCCTGAATGGGTTTCTAAGCTCTACAATCGATCGAAGGATGACCTATGCCATATCACATCTATAATCTCGGTTTAATTTAAGTTTCACAAAAGAGAAAACTATCAAAATGGTCTACAACTATCAAAAAGGTGTACAGTGACCCTCAATTATCTTTAATTACTTATCTAACTTGTCGTAAATTACAGTGGCTGATGTGGCTTCTCAATAAGTATATAAAAGAAAAATCATCGCGTTTCAGATCTGTTCAAGTGGCAAATGTGAACACCATGAGTTTTAATTAACGATCACCATTAGTATTACGCAAAAAGGGGGTGTAACAGATGAGACTTCTGCAGTTCTGAGTGAAGCCTTATGCGCTCAAAAATGCGGCATCGCGTGCGTTCATTACCTTGTCGGTGTCTAAGCAGCGTCAGGGCGGCAGCGGCCGGCGCAGCAGCCATCCAGCCCGCCGTCTCGGAACCAACTCTCTAACTTCTCCTTACTACAATTTACCGAAGTTAGTTAAAAAAAAGTATCTGGCTATGTTTTCGTCTGACCAATCAGGGTCTCAATGTTAACCTTAAGCTCCGCCTACAAAAATTCTGTCTATCCAATGAGAAACGTTATACTTTTCGTGGTGGGGCAATGTTTTTAAAGTTTGCAACGTAACAGAGTCGCTAAAAAGTCTCACGCTAAAACCTGCAGCTAGTGTGGTCCTTTTAGCGTTATCGTAAGATCTATACTGCTCTTCTGGAGGGCTCTATCTTTTAACATGGGCTGGGGAGTGATCCTAATGTAACAGACACGCGAAAAAGTCTCACGCTAAAACTTGCGGGTGGTAGTGGCCCTTTTTGTGTTATCGTAAGATCTATACTGCTTTACTGGAGGGCTCTAGCTTTTAACATGGGCTGGGGGTGATCCTTGACGTACCTGAGACGCGAAAAAGCCTCACGCTAAAACGTGCGGGTTGTATAGTCGTACAGGTAGGCTAGCGGCGTGGGTGCCCAGCCCCTCCCTTATCTAGCTTAACACGGTTCTGCTCTCGGCTTCTTTCCTCGTTTCTCCCCTCGGAACTGCGTCTGCCTCACGGTGGGAAGGTAGACATGCATTTAGGCATTCTTGTGTTAGTCTGTGGTATTCCATTTGCTCACTCGTTACTCGTATTACTTTGGTTAATTTAATGTCACGATTTATTCGGAGCTATGTGACATACTAGTAGACTTGCTTATTATGTCAGGGTTTTCATGTAAGGTGTTGGATTTGCCTGACACCTGACAATACCGCTTCAACCGCTCGCGAGCTATGTGCCGGACATCCACCATGTTTTTAAACACATCGCACATCGTGTCATGCAGTGAAACATCTTGTCGTAACATCGGTAGAATATTACGTACGAAACGAGCATGCATTGCACCATTTAGATTGCCATCGATAAAATGGGGGCCAATTATCCTTCCTCCCAGAATGCCGCACCAAGGTAACCCGCCAAGGACGCTGATGTTCCACTTGTCGCAGCCATCGTGGAATTTCCGTTGCCCAATAGTGCATGTTACGCCGGTTTACGTTACCGCTGTTGGGGAATGACGCTTTATGAAACTTCCTGGCAGATTAAAACTGTGTGCCGGACCGAGACTCAAACTCGGGACCTTTGCCTTTGGCGGGCAAGTGCTCTACCATCTGAGCTACCGAAGCACGACTCAGGCACGGTCCTCACAGCTTTACTTCTGCCAGTACCTCTTTAGCTTTGTCGCTAAATATAAAGCGTGCAAAGAATCCGTCATAGTCCCGTAATTTCTTTTGTGCCCAGTGGCAGAACTGTACACGACGTTCAAAGTCGATTCTCGCGCAATTTGTCTGCTACTGATGTGCGGATTAGCCGCGACAACAGCTAAAACACCTACTTGGGCATCATCATCTGTTGCAGGTCGTGGTTGACGTTTCACATGTAGCTGAACACTTCCTGTTTCCTTAAATAACGTAACTATCCGTCGAACGGTCCGGACACTTGCATGATGTCGTCCAGGATACGGAGCAGCATAGATAGCACACACCCGTTGGGAATTTTGATCACAAGAGCCATACATCAACACAATATCGACCTTTTCCGCAATTGGTAAACGGTCCATTTTAGCCGCGCGGGATTAGCCGAGCGGTCTAGGGCGCTGCAGTCATGGACTGTGCGGTTGGTCCCGGCGGAGGTTCGAGTCTTCCCTCGTGTGTGTGTGTGTGTGTGTGTGTGTGTGTGTGTGTGTGTGTGTGTGTCTCCTTAGGATAATTCAGGTTAAGTTGTGGGTAAGCTTAGGGACTGATGACCTTAGCAGTTAAGTCCCATAAGATTTCACACACATTTTTTTGGTCTGTTTTAACACGGGTAAAGTATAACGAAGGAAGTACCGTACGCACTGGCGGAATGTTACGTGATACCACGTTCTTAAACGTTTGTGACTATTACAGCGCCATCTATCACAAAGCGAAAAAAGTGGTCCAGCTAAGACATTCGTATTTCTTTACGTCCTATACGAATATGTAATAAAAAATCGGAGTTCCTATTCAAAAAACACAGTTGATATCCGTTTGACCTATGGCAGCGCCATCTAGCGGGCCAATCATAGCGCCATCTGGTTTCCCCCTTCGAGCTAGACGAGTTTCGTTCTTTGTAGTTTTTTCCTTTGATGCTTATTTCGTGAGATATTTGACTGGGTCACTATCAATGGACAACTCTGTATAGTCTGTTAGGTAAGACCGTGGTTCCAGAGTGGGAAGGAATCTGGCGGACTTGTGGAGGTCCGGTGAGCCGGCCAGTCTGTGGATGGTTTTTAGGCGGTTTTCCATCTGCCTCGATGAATACGGGCTGGATACTGTTATTCAGCCTGAGCTACACTATGTCGGCGGCTGCTGCGCAAACAAGTTCTCCCAATCTGTTTGGAGTTTAATGTATCCGAACCGGATAGGGTTGATAGAAGCGATAGAAAAGATCCAACGGATATCAGTGCGCTTCGTTACAGGATCATTTAGTAATCGCCAAAGCGTTACGGAGATCCTCTCAAGTGGAAGATAAACTGAAGTGGAAGACTGCAATAGAGACGCTCAGTAGCTCGGTACGGGCTGTTGTTGAAGTTTCGAGAACATACTGTCACCGAGGAGTCAAGTAGCTTATTGCTCCTCTTACGTATATCTTGCGAAGAGACCATGAGGATAAAATCAGAGAGATTGGAGCCCACACAGAGGCATACCAACAATCTTTCTTTCCACGAACGATACGAGTCTGGAATAGAAGGGAGAACCGATAGAGGTACTCAAGGCACCCTCCGCCACACACCGTCAGGTGTCTTGCGGAATATGGAGGTAGAAGTAGTTATGACACGCAGCTGTTAAATTCTCTTATTATAACTACTGGTTTCGGTTTACACTTTCGTCACGGTATCTGTGTACATCTGTAGGTTTTAATTTATACGTCCTATGTGTAACCGGTTAGATTTTACATATTTTTATTTGTTTCATTCCTTGTTACACACACACACACACACACACACTGTGATGATAGTGTAAACTGAAACCAATGGTTATAACAAGACAATGTCTTGCATTAAAAAAAAAATGTAGCAGCTGTTTGCCGTCAGCTTCGAATGATGTTTAACTGCATATTGTTACATTTATTAGCCCCATTAATTCTTATATCTATATTGCATTGAAAAAACAAGACAGTGCAAATGTCGACGACGTACTTTGTGTGTCTTATTCAGAAACAAATTTGTTACTCCTCACCGTACTGCCTATTGACAACAGTGAAGCCTATTTTACTCTTCACACCGAAACATTTTTTCGCGTTGAAAATTTGTCAGTTTCGTCTCGGCTTCGTCTTTTTTTCAGCACTAGCAGTTTTACGCTAACAGTAGTACGCAGAGGTAGTGGATAGCTTTGTCGATGAACAGTTGGCAGATATTCAACACATCGTTTATGATTTCACTGAATGCGACGGGAGAGTGACATAACGATGCTATGGTAATGCGTACCTATACTGACGGCAGTCGCATCACAGTACTGAAGGTCATTGGATTAGTCTATGTTTGGTGTTGCACGTTTTGGTAATTGCATATAATTTTAAATGCATTTCACTGTTGTGAAGGTAGCTGCACAGAAACATGGTGTTGTTATTACAGTAACAAACACGATAAATCAGAGTTATGTTCTTACTCTGTAACGAGTCACTGGAGGCCACGAGTCCTTTGTACCAAAACACTCAGAAAATGTACCTCAGCAACGTCAGAGATGATGTCGGTTGAGTTCGGGTACACACTGTATTTTTAGCCAAATACATTGTGGGGACATACGTACTGGGCCCTTAGTTGACCGCCATGAATTCTGAATGTAACTCGCGAGGTGTGGGAGTGTGGTGCGTGTTTTTGCTGCGTGTGCGTGTGCGTGTGTGACGGGAGGTGTAAATGGGCGACTTCCTGGTCCCACCGCAACAGCACCTCGTGCGACCCCGGGAGTACAGCAGCCAGCCGGGGGGCTTCCGCGTGTCAAAACACGGCCCAGCCGCCACGGGACGTCCTCATTAATGGCAGGCACGGCTAGCTCGCTGTGGGACCAAGGGCACGCGCTTCTCTGTGTGGCCACCGAGGTGCCTGACATGTTGCAGTACAGTACATCGCGTTGAGTGTAGAAGGTCCACGATGTTTCAAATTCGTAGAAAAAGAGGTATAAGCTATAGGGAAACACGGCAATACGTAATAAATACGTACAGTAAAAATCGAAGACCATCAGAGAGGCTCTCGGATACAAAAGGGTGTAGGACAGGAATGCAATCACTCGCTACTGTTTAAACCTGTACGGAAAAGAAATAAAAGTAATGTTCTGCAGACGGATTGAAGTTCAGGGTTAAAGTTTATCAGTTATAAGATTCACTGATGATACTGCTATTCTCTGCGCAAGTGAGGAATAATTACATGACATATCAAATGGAAACAACACTTTAAGGAGCGCAGGATATGGAGTATCAGAAAAGAAATTAGCGACAAACTCAACATAAAAAAATGGGGAATCACAATGTAAACGCATTGAATAAATTCTGCTGCATTAGATGCAAACTATCGCCGAACGCAACATTATATGGAAGCGGATCGTGGTGGACTGTTGGAAATTTGCAAAAAAAAATCATCGAAGCGTTTCAGATGTGCTGCTATAGGACGACACGGAAAATTAGGTGGAGTGATGAGAAAAAAATGGAGTTGTCCACGGACATAGTGAGGACTCCTGTTAAGTCATAAAGCAAAAACTGTTACAGCAGGATACTTGAGGGAAATGTAGAGAGTAGAAATTCTAGAAGACGCCACGTTGGAATTCGTCCCACAAATAATGGAAGACGTTGGGTGTAAGCGCTATTACATGATTATCTATAGGTCCCGTAGAACCATGTGTTCGCCAGCCCTAACCCCGAAACAGCGCGGGAAATTCCACGTCAATTTCAAATATCGCCAAACATCTCGCCTCCCCTCTCCTCGCCTTCCTTCTCTATATTTTGGGATCTGAAGTAAAAAAACCAACTGGTTTTGTGATGACATTCAGCGAACTCACTTTTTTTTTCACGTCAACGCTGATAGGAAGTGACTAACGTATATGTAAATGCAAATGTGTTACGCTTTCAACCCTTTTACTCCATATACCTGTACAGTATCGCATTTTGAGAAATAAACAGAAATTCCCATATTATTCGACTGTTGACTATAATCGTTAAGCATCAAATAAGAGTGCCGTTAACCAAGAAAAGGAGCAGCAAGTGATCATAAGCTTGCGTAATGCAGTTTTTCAGGCATTTCAACAGAGCCTAGAAAACGTCTGGGGTTATAGATTTCGATGTTTCGAACTGAACTTCCAACTAGGGCAGTTGTCTCGAGTAGTAAGTACTCTGTTAAAGCTAACCTTATCACCGCTCATATAGCGTCTCTGTATTTTGCATTTTTTCGCTGTAAGGTTGAATTGTTGCTTTAAAATCACGAATACAATTATTAAACATGTACTGCTTACTACCTTTATGTCTTCCATCATGCTCAAAAGTGCATTAAGAAGAAGGTATTGGTTATGTTGTCCCAGTATTTCCACTTCTTTCTACGATATCGTCTTCGTCTCAAAATATACCGGTTGCGCAGACAATTGTTACTAGCAAGGCGGACATCAGTCACTGGTAAGGTGTGTGTGGTCGCGTCTAGATATGAAGCGAATCACGCAAGCGCACATAAAGGGAAAGAGGAATACACCTAGACTCATGTCACTTGGTGTGTGTGTGTGGGGGGGGGGGGGGGCGGGGGCGGGCGGGCTCACAAACTCATGTCGAGCTGGCGTAAACGTACGTTTACCAATACTTGTTCATCCCGCGCTCCAGACCGAAACGTGGCTTTAAGATATTAGGTTCAGATAGCCATATAAAGGCACACTGGACAGTTACAGGCTTTGGTACAGATCCCCAATTCGGTGCCGTCTCTGATAAGATCTGACTCAGCGAACTGCCGCGCTAATTTTTACCAATATTCCCCTAACCAATACAGCTACACGACACGATCTCCATAGAGTATCTTATCTTACTCTTTCTCATCCAACTTTACAGAATTTATCGATTCCAAGTCCGCTTAAACCCAGTGTGACGAATATTATGCACGTTCTAAGGGAAAACTAAGAAAAGCAGTACAACTAAATTTTCTCTTACCTGGTCCCCCTTGTTTCTGCGGAAGTTCAGCGTAGCCCGTTGTTGAACACCATCATTAGATACCACGCAATCTTTACGAAATTCGTATAAGTTAAGAAAATATTTCAGATCTAAATAAGCAGCTTCTGATTACATCCTCAGCAAATACAACATTTATTTATATTCTTCACAATACTGTTCCAATCAGCCTCTACCCAGAACACGACATCGTCATGCTGTACAAGAAGGCACGAGACCCTGAAACAAGGCGTGAAAATCATCGATACAGGAAGCAATTTCACATCGTCTTTAACAGAACAGATTTACGAAAGCGTTTTGGATTTTAATGTAATTACTGCACATGTTCCTATTAAGTATTTTGTGTACAAAATTAAAATAACAATTTGAAGAAAAGACAGACTTTAGAAGAAAAGACTTAGATGCCACAGTACGACACACAATGCTGATTTGTATAATAGCCTGCTTCTATAAAATATAAATAAGCGAAATGAAGGCATAAGACATTCTGCGGAACAAAACTCCGAAAATATTACGGTCGGTGGTCAACTTAAGAGAAGGGTTTCATGTCACCGAAATCGCATTGAGTATTTCATTGCTCGAAGAAATATGCAATTTTCGCGCTCCGGTCGCAGGTTCGAATCCTGCCTCGGGGATGGATGTGTGTGATGTCCTTAGGTTAGTTAGATTTAAGTTGTTCTAAGTTCTAGGGGAATGATGACCTCAGCAGTTGAATCCCATAGTGCTCAAAGCCATTTGAACCATTTTTTGCAATTTTCGAGTCTGGAAAAGTTAGAGCCGTAAACCACAGCTACGCAACGAATGGCAGCTTTAAAAGTTTAGTGTTGTGTCTTACGTTGTTTTATCCTCATAAAGTTGATCAGTTTTGTAGAATGGAATGTTTACGTTTGAGCCATTCCCTCTCCAAGCGAGCAGCTTCGACGATATACGCACATCAAAAAAAGTTTTGCATCACCTCGGATCAGAGAGTTCTGGAACCTGTGCAGAAAATTGGAATAGAGATCAACATAAACATCATTTCCGCCCTTTTTATTGATCATGAAAACCACACATTGCATGTTGTACCACCTTCAGAGGTGGAGCTCTGGATTGCTGTACACACTGGTGCATCTAATACCCAGTAGCACGTCCTCTTGTATTGCTGCATGCCTGTATTCGCCGTGGCATACTACCCACAAGTTCATCAAGGCGCTGTTGGTCCAGAGTGTCCCACTCCTCAACGGCGATTCGGTGTAGATCCCTCTGAGTGGTTTGTGGGTCACGTACCCCATAAACAGCCCCTTTCAGTCTATCCCAGGCATGTTCGATAGGGTTCATGTCTGGAGAACATGCTGGCCACTCTAGTCGAGCGATGTCGTTATCCTGAAGGAAGTCACTCACAAGATGTGCTCGATGGGGGCGCAAATTGTCTTCGATGAAGACGAATGCGTCGCTAATACGCTACCGATATGGTTGCACTATCGGTCGGAGGGTGGCATTCACGTACCTTACAGCCGTTACGGCGCCTTCCATCACCACCAGTGGCATACGTCAGCCCCACATAATGCCACCCCGACAACAACAGGGAACCTCGCTGCACTCTAAACAGTGTTTCTAAGGCATTCAGCCTGAGTGGGTTGCCTCCAAACACGGCTCCGACGATTGTATGGTTAAAGGCATATGCGACACTCATCGGTGAAGAGAACGTTATGCCAATCCTGATCGGTCCATTCGGCATGTTGTGGCACCCATCTGTACCGCGCTGCATGGTGTCGTAGATGCAAAGATGGACTTCGCCACGGACGTCGAGAGTGAAGTTGCGCATCTTACACCCTATTGCGGACAGTTTGAGTCGTAACACGACGTCCTGTGGCTGCAAGAAAAAACATCATTCAATATGATGGCGTTGCTGTCAGGGTTCCTCCGAGCCATAATCCGTAGGTAGCGGTCATCCACCGCAGTAGTAGCCCTCGGGCGGCCTCAGCGAGGCATGTCATCGACAGTTCCTGTCTCTCTGTATCTCCTCCATGTCCGAACAACATCGCTTTGGTTCGCTCCGAGACGCCTGGATCCTTCCCTTACTGAAAGCCCTTCCCGGTACCAATTAACAATGAGGACCGATCAAACCGCGGTATTGACCGTCTATGCATGGCTGAACTACAGACTACACGGACGGTGTACCTCCTTCCTGGTGGAATGACTGGAACTGATCGCCTGTCGGGCCCCTTCCGTCTAATAGGCGCTGCTCGTGTAAGGTTGTTCGCATCTTTGGCCGGGTTTAGTGACATCTCTGAACAGTTAAAGGGCCTTTGTCTGTGATACAGTCTCCACAGTCAACGTTTATCTTCAGGAGTTCGGGGAACCGGTGTGATGAAAACCGTTTTCTTGATATGTTTAGTATCAGAGGTGCGTAAGGACTTCAGAAAGTAAGTCGCAAGTCAGTCCACGCTAAGGACATTACGTAAGAACAGCGACACTTTGTCAGAAGAGTACATGTTTATAGTTTCCTGCAGGCAAAGTTCTGCAACTGTGCACATAACGGGTGCCTCAGCTACTGGAAACTTATCTGAAAGTTGAAGGACATGGATCACTAAAATTACTGTGGACAAAACATTAAAATTGTACACAGATTCACCGTGAAATTCTGGCAATATATGGACCAAATGCGGTGTCGTGTCCAGCTGATGCGAAATAGTGCTAGTAATTTGACAAAAGCCGCACAGATAAGTTGGTGATGCTAATTGGAAAGCCCACACCTTGCACCGTACCACTGCCCTCGTCCGCTTCTCTCAGTGCCCTTCCGAGCCTCTGTGTGCTGTACACCGCCCTTCCCTTAGTGCAACAGGTCCAAGGAAGCTTCCACTTGCTCACTCTTCTGGGAGCCATTATGATTGTGGATTCCTGGTCACGTCGGTCTGTCAGGGAACGAGACTGCTGACGCTGCTGTCAATGCTGCAGTCCTCCTGCCGCGGCCCGCTAGTTCTTCCATTCCTTCCAATGATCTCCGTGTCACCGTCAGCAGGTAGTGTCACTTTGGCGTCACCGGTTGTCTTCCCGTAATGTGAACAAGCTCCAGATAATTAAACCTCTAACAGCCGCTTGGTCGACCCTCTCTAGGCCCTCTCGTCGCGAGATAATTTTAGCTAGGTTTCCTATTGGACAATACCGTTTTACCATTACTATTTCTAAGCGGTGATCCCCTCACCACTTAGTTCTATGTCATCATCCATTGACGGTTCGTCATCTCATGACCGATACCCTTTTTTAACTACTTGCGTACAGGGAGACAGTTATTCAGCTATATGAAACAAAATCGCCATGACGTCTGAACCGTCTGCTTAGGACGTTCAAACTGCATGGTTGGACGCGAAGCATGATGGTAATTGGTATGTACACACACCTTGTTGTTGACGGCCACTTTAATTTGGATGGGTTCGTCAATAAGTAAAATTGGTGCATTTGGGGGACTGAGAATCCGCATTTCGCGATCGAATAGTATCTTCACTCTCAACCAGTGAGTGTGTGGTGTGCAGTGTCCAGTCACGGAATAATCGATGTGATATTCCTTGATGGCACGGTGACTACCGAACCGTACGTGAAGGTTATGGGAGGTGATTTCATCCCCATTATCCAAAATGACCCTAATTTGGACAAGATGTGGTTCATACAAGATGGATCTCTACCCCATCGAAGCAGGAGAGTGTTTTGACGCCCTGCAGGAGCACTTTGGGGGATCGCATTATGGCTCTGGGTTACCCAGAGGCCTCTGGCATGGGATTCAATTGGCCGCCATATTCTTCTGATCTGAAGACATGTGACTCCTTTTTGTGGGGCTATATTAAGACAGTGTACAGCAATAACCCCAAAACCTTGCTGAGCTGAAACAGCTATTCAGGAGGTCAACGTCAGCATCTATGTTCTGACGCTTCAGCGGGTCGTGCAGAATTTTGCTATTGGCCTGCGTCACATCATCATCAATGATGTCAGGCGTATCTACCATATCATAACCTAAATATGAATATCTATAGTGATGTTTTCATGTTAAATAAAGTGTGTACACGCCGTACTTTGTAATTTACGTTTATTTCATATACTTCAATAATTGTCACGTCGTACGTTCGCCGTCTGAGTTAACGGCCGTTTTACTTTCTGTCCGTCGCAGCAGTATGCCGAAGGACATTTAATCTTGAGTTTGGAATCTCCGTCGTCTCTACGACGTATTTTGTGGACCTTTTTGTTAGAGGAAGTTCTTGTTCTTATCCCTTTCCTCCCATCGGTTGAGATTAACGTGTACTCATTTTTAACTCATCTTTCGTATTGGTGTTTTAGGATCCTGACATGGCCGCATATGCTCTTAGTTGTTTTTGCGCCCCAAAACAAAGCAACAATCGTTCGATTTCCATCTTTTTGGCAAACTGAATGAAGATCTGGGAGAGAGAATATTTTCCAAAGATGCGGATGGTCTCACAGCGGTTGTAGAATGGCTTCGTAACCAAGGACCGTGTTTCTCTCGTCGAGGAATTAAAAGATTGATAACAACCAAGTCTCTAAACAACGGCCGAAACGTTCTATGTTGAAAAATAGTGTCGTGTATCTGTTTAATTTTGAAGCATTCGATAAAAGTTACTTCCCGTGATAATGTGTAACTTACTTGCTGAAGCCTCTCGTACGTTTAGAGGGCACTGCCTGGTACCATGAAGGCCATGAAAAGCGTGTTACTCGTCGTAAGGAGGTCAATTTTTCTTACTTACTGATTCGCCAAATTTATTTTATTTCAACTCTGTGGCCGGAAGAACTTCCTGTCGCCGTTGTCGTCAGTGAACTTAACAAAGGGACCATAAGAATGTACAGTTACAGATTTGATTAATATTAACAGGTTGTGTAAGGCACGGCTAGAACTTACACATATGTAAACGTGAAGACGCAAGATTCAAGCGTTTTCTAGAAAATTTGGCTTGGAAATTTTAGGCGTGGATGGATTCCGCAGTCGAGTAAATAAGCGCTTAGTCTCAGAAGCGCGAGGTATTTGGATCGCATCTCGTTGCCGGTACTTGACCTTTTATCATTCCATTCAGTTAATTCATTCGTTAGTTCTAGCAACAGACACTCTTGGTACAGCACAAAATCGTGTGATCACAGAAAACCGTTTACAAATGTAAATCAAGTTTGTTCTGCAATAGGCACGTAAAATAACCATGAACATGCAAGACTCGATGTTCATTGGATGTGTTGTACTCGTATGTCCCTTCAAAATTTTTATGATAATTATCATTCTGATTCGTACAGTGCTGTAGACGTTACTCATTACACGTGCCACACATGTAGACAAACAGTAACAGTAAAACGACTGTACTGATTTGATTGAAAGTTCATGCGTATCCTTTTTTCTAATTCCCATCTCCTTAGGCAAAAAGGTTTTCCTCCTCTTCTGTACAAAGATCATGAAAAAAGTCATTAAAATGATAATTTTGGAGGTCATAATAAATCTGTTGATGATGATATTACTTGGAATAAAAGAAATTAGTAGCGGCAGCGAGATTCGATCCACAGACCTCGCAATTATGAATTTAAGTTCTTACAGGCGTGGCTGCGGACCCCTTGTACACACGCTACCATACTAAGCTACAAACTTTCTCTACTTGAGACAACCTTCAGGCCAGAAAGTGGCAATATGTGAAACACTTATTGATACGTGATAATTACGGTCTCTTAATTCGGCCAGGTGTGAAAACTGCGTAGGGCTTAACCAGTGGGTATTTTAAACACTTTATTCTCTGGTAGAAGGCAGATTTATTTCACACAGTTTTAATCACATAGCAGCCAATTAAGCCTTTCCTAAATTAATTAAAAGCCCAAGTAGTAAGACTAATCTAAAATTCAATGCCAATTATGTAACGGACATACAATTTAAAATTAACTTTAACCCAATTTGTCTTAACATTCTTTAAGGCGAGACACGTCCTATATAAGACACAGAATGAAGTAAGGCTAAAGCTGGAATAAAGTCAGATGTAAATATAAACAACAAAATGGTTCAAATGGCTCTGAGCACTATGGGACTTAACATCTGAGGTCGTCAGTCCCCTAGAAGTTAGAACTACTTCAACCTAACTAACCTAAGGAGTTCACACACATCTATGCCCGAGGCAGGATTCGAGCCTGCGACCGTAGCGGTCGTGCGGTTCCAGACTGAAGCTCCTAGAACCGGTCGGCCACAATTGCCTGCTCTAAACAACACTACCAGAACATGTCAGAAGGCCCTTAATTACCAAATGGTGAGAATAAAACATGGTTTAAACTTGAATGATTAAAAGAAAATAAAACCATATTTGAAACAATTTAACACCATATCGAGGCAAGATAATTTCGATCCTAGCAATACACATCAAATGAAGATTTAACACATTTTGCAGTAACACAAGAATAAGTTAAAACAAATTAATCCCAACGCACATCAAAATTGGCTTAAGGTGAAGGCCACAAGATAATATATACAAATTCAAAATTATTCGAAGTGAAAACTTCACTTCAACAGGAACAGTAGGAGAAAACAGGGCGAAAGACACACAGCAGCGAGAGCTGCCGAGCGTGTGCACTCCAAATGACGTAAACATCTGGCTTAGCAAACCGACGAGCCGTGAGTAAGCGGGGCCCAGCCCTGGGTAACACGTCCCAGCAATGGAGTACAAAAGATCGTTAACGACAGTTGCCTGCAGCACCAATAATTTTTATTAGAATTCCAACATACAGCATAATTAATATGAGCTCTTAACAAAAACCACGACAACCAAAAGATTTAAGAACCAGCTACAAATATTTTAAAAAGTAGTCATCATTAAAATAATATCAGCAATTTTTCTTTTTAGAAAATCATTGGAGCAACCACAAGGACACTCTCATGTCATTCAAAGCTCATCCATACACACATTAGTCTGTTGTGGTTCGGAGAGAAGAAATGCGTCTTGGAGACTAAAATTTGAGCCACTTAAATAGAACAGACGCACAGGATAATCTCTGAAAGCGTAGACATTTAGCATTAGCTTCAAGGAAACCAGCAAAACAAATTATAAATAGGTCAGTAAAATAGAAAAACAGACACAGTCTGACGAAAACAATTAAACATCCGTGGTAACAGGTAATACTAAATCTTTCACTGCACCTCCAATTAAAAAGTAAATAACCAGTCATTTACTTAAAAAATCAGAAGAATTAATGGGATACGGAAAAGACCAGGTAACGCGTACACTAATGCACACTGCCAACCTTCCAAATAAGCTTTCTTGTGGAACACGGCGCTTTGCTTTGGTTAAAGGTTTACAAGCACCTCAGATACATAAGGTTAATACAGAAAACAAATTGTAGTAAGATACGAGCCAATGAATCAGTCTAAAATGTCTACCAGATCTTTGAATCTCATTGCCCTTCGAATACCCGACAGACAGGAGAAAGACTAAAATGACAGTGAACGTTGCGCTTAGAGTACAGTGACCTTCTGATTAACCACAGCACAAGCCACATTGGTACTCAACAACTTCCACGGGGTAACGTGACCCCAGTATACGTCGCCCAACAACGGCTAACACCACGGCGATGAGGCCACACGGAAAGCCCTTTACGGCTTCGTTCCTTAGCTCTTACTGCCCACCAAACCGGCCACCACGCCCCGAGTCGCCACACCAGAGGGCGCTGCGCTCCAGCGGCTACATGTTAAATAACATACAAATAGTGATATCGGTACTTTGCGGGAAAGTCGCCATGGCTCACTGATAACGTTTTAGCGGATAAATTCAAAAGATTGATTTTCGGAGTCTGAAATGGTTCGGATAAATATGAAGTTCGATAATCACGTTGGAAACGAGGAAACTATTTAATACAGTTCGAAACTTCCACTACGTGAGAAAGCCCCTAGGAAGATCGAGCGATCGTAGAAAAGTAAAAGTTCGTGGAAACGTGAGGAAGAGAAATAACGAGTAAACAATTGAAACACACATTTTCATTTCTACATGAGGGTAACATTTTCGGAGTCTGAAATGGTTCGGTTAAATATGAAGTTCGATAATCACGTTGGAAACGAGGAAACTATTTAATACAGTTCGAAACTTTCACTACGTGAGAAAGCCCCTAGGAAGATGGAGCGATCGTAGAAAAGTAAAACTTCGTGGAAACGTGAGGAAGAGAAATAACGAGTAAACAATTGAAACACACATTTTCATTTCTACATGAGGGTAACATTTATTAATTGCATATCATGTTTGTTACAGGCTAAAGAACGTCGCTGAATGCGCCGACCACGTGCATCCACAGCAGCGGGAAGATCTGTACGGATACAATTTCACAAATGTTCGTAGCACGTATTGAACTGTGGACCATTTAATGTTCAGCTGTCGTAACACAGCTCGAAGACGGCACAACACTTCCAGCAGTCTCAACCGGCGCGACAGTAACTTCAACAATTTGTGGCCCAACCGGCATCGACCTCTGCCAGTAGTAATTACCAAATCGCCAGTTAATTCGAACTGCTCAACCATGGTCTTCCAACCCGGTGCGGGAAGAGTATCCGTTTTCCTTTAATGCGTCGATACTCTCGAAAATGTGCAACAACATTGCTGTTCATAAAACAGTTTTGCGAGTAAAGCCCTGCTCACGTTGTCCAGACACATGTCGACTTCCTGTAACTGTAACACACGCTGTCGCTTGTGTTTCAACCATGCGTCGCCGTACCACTAACTGCGCGCGCCTAACGGCAACTCAGGACACTAACATTGACAAGCTGCCACCCACAGTCTGATCATCAATTCTGTAAAGTTGGGTAGGCGTATGGTAAACAGTTCTTCGTCTACACCAACTCAAATACCGAAATTCTAATTAAAACTACCGTGTAAATAAGCACGGATAAAATTTTAAAACTTTTTCTCGAAAGCGGGTGACAGTTGCGTTTTCATATATGTTGAATTTTTAGTCGAGCCGTACACACTTCGTCAATATGAATCAAAGCAGTGAGGGGAAGGTAGTACAGTCCCCTTATAAGAGAACAATTGTGTGTGCACCACGTGTCTGTGAATCGTGTAAATTAGTATTCTCCGTGAGTTATCGTATTTAAACTGTCAATGTACTCTACAGCCTGAAGCAGAGACTGGGGGGACCAGTCCAGCGTTTGAGTGAACATACACTACTGGCCATTAAAATTGCTACACCACGAAGATGACGTGCTACAGACGCCAAATTTATCCGACTGGAACAAGAGGCTGTGATAGGCTGTGATATGCAAATGATAAGCTTTTCAGAGGATTCACACAAGGTTGGCGTCGGTAGCGACACCTACTGCGTGCTTACATCAGGAAAGTTTCCAACCGATTACTCATACACAAACAGCAGTTGACCGGCGTTACCTGGTGAAACGTTGATGTGATGCCTCGTTTAAGGAGGAGAAATGCGTACCAACAGATGGTTACGTTTGCAAGACGACAACCATTTGCACGAACAGTTCGACGACGTTAGCATCAGCATGGACTATTAGCTCGGAGACCATGGCTGCGGTTACCCTTGACGCTGCATCACAGACAGGAGCGCCTGCGATGGTGTACTCAACGACGGGCCTGGGTGCACGAATGGCAAAACGTCATTTTTTCGGATGAATCCAGGTTCTGTTTACAATGTCATGATGGTCGCATCTGTGTTTGGCGAAATCGCGGTGAACGCACGTTGGAAGCGTGTATTCGTCATCGCCATACTGCCATGTCACCCGGCGTGATGGTATGGGGTGCCATTGCTTACACGTCTCGGTGACCTCTTGTTCGCACTGACGGCACTTTGAACAGTGGACGTTACATTTCAAATGTGTTACGACCCGTCGCTCTACCCTTCATTCGATCCCTGCGAGACCCTCCATTTCAACAGAATAATGCACGAATGCATGTTGCAGGTCCTGTACGGGCTTATCTGGATACAGAAAATGTTCGACTGCTGCCCTGGCCAGCATATTCTTCATATCTCTCACCAGTTGAATTCGTCTGGTCAATGGTGGCCGAGCAACTGACTCGTCACAATTCGCCAGTCACTACTGTTGATGAACTGGGGTATCGTGTTGAAGCTGCATGGGCAGCTGTACCTGTACACGACATCCAAGCTCTGTTTGACTCAATGCTCAGGCGTATCAAGGCCGTTATTACGGCCAGAGGTGGTTGTTCTGGGCACTGATTTCTCAGGATCTATGCACCTAAATTGCGTGAAAATGTAATCACATGTCAGTTCTAGTATCATATATTTGTCCAATGAATACCCGTTCATCATCTGCATTTCTTCTTGGTGTAGCAATTTTAATGTCCAGTAGTGCAGAATCGCCGAGAAATCTCACACAGCCTTAGCGAAGTGCCAGACCTGCGGTCATCATCCCTAGCGTCGATTCTACACGGGTGTGGTTCACCACGTCCTCTGACAAGCACATTATACTGTGCACGCAGCTATGATTATGCTGTTAGTTTTAATAACCCTAATCTCAAAGTGGGACACACTCTGAAGCTACTAGACGTAAATGATAAACTTCATAGACGTATATTATGATTTTGGTTTGGAGTGTCTGATAAATTTTCTTTCAAACCTAGGTGGCGTGTTATCAGTTGGAATTTTAGTTTAATAAACGTTTAGTACACAAGCTGCGCAAGTCAGGAAACAAATGTGAACGCAGGTAACTTTTTTATTTTATTTTTTTAATGGCTCTGAGCACTGTGGGACTTAACATCTGAGGTCATCAATCCCCTAGAACGTAGAACTACTTAAACCTAACTAACCTAAGGACATCACACACATCCATGCCCGAGGCAGGATTCGAACTTGCTACCGTTGCGGTCGTGCGGTTCCAGACTGAAGCGCCTAGAACCGCTCGGCCACCCCGGCCACCCAGCCAATTCTATTCTTAGTATTTTTCATTTTTATCATACACAACAAAAGTTTATTCTTGAAACGTTTGCTTGTACCTTATCAGAAATTGCCTCGTATTAGCTGGCTACAGGAAGTAACATCTCCTAACGGTACGAAATGTACGTATGTTTCCCTGTAATAAGATAACACCGGCCCCGAAAGTGGCAATAAGTCAAACACTGATAACGCTTTAGCGAGAAATTCCGTTTATCACGGAAGTTGATATGAAATATTCTGAAATCATTCGGATAAATATAAAATTTGGTAATCGTGTTGGGAACGAGGAAACTACTTAATACAGTTCGAAACTGTCAGGAGGAAAATATCAAAAAGTAAAGAAACAGTTTTCTATTTCATACGTTTATAATCCTGCCAAATGTGACAGACGTCACGATGATTGTGAGAAAAATGTACAAGCATTCTTTAACGTGTAGTGATTTGGCTTATAATATTGATTTTGCAGTATTTGTATTCAGTATACTTCGAAGCATTTTGTGACCTTTTATGCCGTGAGATACACAAGTACTCTTCAGTTGTACATAATAAATCAGAAATTTGCTGGGAAACGAAAAATAAACGTACATGTTTGTGCATACAACAATAGTTTTGAACTTCGCATTGATGTAAGTTTTTAGTTAAAGGGGTTTTGAGTTAAAGTACGTAAAAACTGTCTATTGTAAAACTTTGAGTTCGCAGGAAGTCACTAGCGTAATCAGCTACCTATTGTGGGTCGTGCTTAACCCGTCCGTTATGTAGTTGACATGTACAGCCGTTCTTCCTGAGTTGCCACTACAGTGTTTGTTTACTTTGAATATGAGGATATTTATTACTCGTCGTTCCCAACATATTTTTTAACCCAACATGTTTCATCTTACAGGTTTGCTCAGCAATATATGAAGGATACAAAACATATAATTTCTTGCTTTAAGTTTTTAATTCACTTGAAAACATATCACAGGTAAAAGTTTTGAAGTATATTTTCTTTCTTTTCATGTTTATGAAATCTTCTGTTGTCGTAGGACAAGTTCTTACGCGTTGTATTGTATATCTTCCGTGTGATTATTTTATAGAAACGTCTCCCGGTCAGAGGGGTCCATACTATAATTTATGCTCTCTACTTTGTTTCCACACAGTAGTAAGTAAAAGCAAGTGCCATATTTGACAAACATCGTGAGTTAAGAGCACTTTGTCTGACATTTTTTTCTTAACATCATGATAAAATAATCTGTGCAGTTGTTATTATCTTTAATTTTCAAGGATTAGTTTCTTACACACTAGTACATTTTTGGACGGTAGTTATTTGTAAGCCATGATGATCTAACGAGGGGAAAACCGGTTAGTAATAAACACAAATATTAGTAAAACAAAATGCAATTTGATTTTTTTCTTAGTTTGCGTTTATTGAGGAACAGTGCTGAAAGTGTTCACATATAAATCATGGTACATATTTTTGTATTTCATAGTATTTTAGTACGTATTTTTTATTCATTGTAGTTTGAATGGAGAGGTACATTTTTAATGATTTTAAACTAGCTTCTGTGCAAGTGTGAAGTTGGGTTGCTGAAGCAGTATGGAAGAAGTAACCGGCTGCTCAAAAGATGCAGTGAGATTGTAAATGTGTTCTGTAAAGTCGTTGGAAACATCTATTTGGAGGACTTTGTGTTGAGTGGGGGAAAGTGACATGATCAAACAGTGATGGCCTACACGAAATCTTACATCTTACATCTTAAATAAAGTAAATAAAAATGATGTCAGACATTTTAAAGAATCTTGGTACTGGTCTTACAAGAAATAATGATGCTGTAAAGAGCACTTTTGCCAAGTGATTCATTTTCTTTGCATGTGTTGTGGACAAAAAGACAACTACTTAAGGGAACGGCATGAAAATTCCAAGAACCATATTATATTTGTATGGACGCTCGATAAATTTGGCAGTAGAACAATAGATTTTTGTTTGAACAGCGTCTTGCCATTAAATGTTCAGAAGCATAACTAACAAGTAAAGAAAATAACACATTGTGAGCTCTTTAATTTGTCATATTTTTCCTAGCTGTACAGAATTTCTTTCAGTGGTCATGACGAAACAAAGGACAGTAATAATGGGGGGAACTATGTTGAACTGTTACAATTAATTGCACAAAAAGATGAATCTTTGTCAAATCATGTGCAGACTTACTCATTTTCAAGATGTCGCAAGTGACAAACAGAATTACCTCATCGTTTACATTGCTGAAGTCATACATACAGAAATTTCGAAAGAACTGAAAGAAACTTCATTTGTTCGGTTATTATGGATGAAACGGTAGAACTTTCAAGCCAGTCCCAGCTTTAAACTGTATTGTGATTAGTATTATCCACCAATGAAGTGTTAGAGAGATTTTTGGGACTAGTTTTTGTCAATGATAATCGAAGTGCTGTTAACTTACCAGAGCATCTTTTTGGCTGCATAGGTCAATTCGACGGTGGTAGAAATCTCGTAGCTCATTGTCAGACATACAATGGCTGTATCGCCATGGCTGAACAGCGTAATAAGTAACCAAACTTCCGAGAAGCAAATACCCCTCAGCTTTCTTCGCACACTGCTGTGTTCATAAATTGAATTTTTTTACTGAAGCAGTCTGATGAACGTAGACGGGAGCGCAAAATATTTTTCATACAGTTTCTGGTTTTGCATCTTTTTTTTCTCGAAATCGTCCAAAGGAGCCAAAGTTTTGGATGAATTCATCAAACGACAGTAGTATCCAACGCCAGATGGTTATGTAACAGCAGACTAGTCGAGTTAGTGGCGAACTAGAAGAGGTTTTCAAATCTAAGAAAAATGATCCTAATGCGTAAATTGGCAAAACATCAGCGTGTGCAAAGGATTTTGCCTGACACATAAGCATTTCGTTTAAATTTCTTGCTTAATGTTACTTCTGTGTATACTTCCCAAATTAGCGGCTCTTTTCAAAATACTGGAAACTAAACAATTGGATGTAGACTATTGTTTGAAGAAAGTTGGCCAGTTGGAAACTGAGTTACAGGAAATTGCGGTAAATTTGAAGACGTTTGGTCTGAAACCACCCAGTAGAAAGTGATGCTGAGCCTCCAAGAAAGAATCAATGGATTGGCATGACTGACGGAGAAACATCGTACATGCTTTGATTTGTGAAACTGCTGATACTGAAGTCAATTAACTGACAGGTATGCTGATTTGGATAATTTGGTGTTTCTTTCACTTGTGAATTATGAGAAGTGTAGCCACCATACAGATAACATCCGTGAGGCTGCATTTAATTCCTTGAAGGTATCCTACGGTGAAAATTTTGATATCCGTCGACTAAGGATGGAGCTATCTGTGATATATTTTTCCGACCAATTGCCGAAGTAACCAGTATTTAGACATAGGCAGTATCTCACCTTCTGTGGTCTTACTGAAGCAGGTGTTGAAGCATCAATACTAATCAAATTAATGTTAACCGTTCCTAAAAGCAGTGCTTCGGCAGAAAATCGTTTTCGGCTTTGAAGAGAATCAAAACATTCCTTCGACACAGGTAGTCGCAAACCAGTCGTTAATCACCTTACGTTTTTGTCCATTGAGAAACGATTGCTCAAGTCCGTGAAGCGACAGGTGTCATTCTACACTTGTGATTAAAGTTTGCAGGCCGCTGTGGCCGAGCGGTTGTAGGCGCTTCAGTCCGGAACCGCTCTACTGCTACGGTCGCAGGTTCGAATCCTGTCTCAGGCATGGATGTGTGTGATATCCTTAGGTTAGTTAGGTTTAAGTAGTTCTAAGCTCTAGGGGACTGATGACCTCAGAAGTTAGGTCGCATGGTGCTTCGAGCCTTTTAAACCATTTGATTAAAGTTTTCGACAGAATTGACGTCTAATATAAACTGCGTGTACCAAAACGTAAGATAACGTCTTTTAGATACAATCACTGGTATTTTCCTAGTACTCAGTGTCGTTCAGTAGACGTAATCTTTAGGAGGTTGGGACTCGTACTTCAATTCAGAAATGCCTTATTCAGTGTAATATTAGGACTAATTGCGACGCAATAATGGATAATCGTAAACAATAACATAACACAATAACAAAAGTAATATTGTTACCTGCACAATCGTGAAAAACATAAGAGTATTAACAATGAAAGCAATGATTACAACACTACAGTTACTTTTAACAGTTTTTTTAAGTGATTACAGTTAGGAATATCTCACGCCTCGCCACTGCAATAAACCACACCTCACTGAACGCCTCTCTGTAGCGTGTCACTGGAGTTGGACGACATTCTCAGAGATGTTTTCGTGCTTACAATATGAAACTCTCACGAAAAGCGCTCCTGTTCTTTGGATTTTCTCTTTTTCCTCGACCGATCCTGTATGCTTGGGATCCCAGACGGACGAGCAATATTAAAGTATGATGTTTTCGTAAGCTATCTCCTTCTAGAATGGACTACACTTCTTGAGCAGTCTTCCAATTGATCTGCCTTTCTTACGATTACTTTCATTTAGTCGTTCTTTTTTCCCCATCCCTCTCAACTTTGCTCAGCACACTTCCAAAGGCGTATTTCAGACTGCTCTATAACGCTGAACATTTATACTCGGCATCTTCAGCCTGAGAGATGAAAGTTAGATTTAAGGTTACCTGAGCTCTCAGTTTCTTGTCGCATTTACTAAACGGGAATATCTTCCTGCCTTTATTTACGTTCTATTATTCCTGTTTTGAATGTTGCTATAACGGCATTGCGGTCGGTGATTCCACTGCCTACGTCAACAGAGTTAAAGTATTCGGACCTGCTTGTGACTGAGAGTTCTAAGATGCTTCCCAACGATCGGTTAACTGCTGAAGAAAATTTTTATGTAAGGGATACAGAGCAAATACTCGAAGTTCAGTATCCATACCACCAGTCCTAATTACTTCAGTCTTGCAATCTACAGCTGTTAAAATGAAATTAATATACGACTCAGTTACTGCGATCAGGAATGGTTCTGACACAAATGTCTGTGTTTGATATTTACATATAAATCAACCATTTTCCTGGTCTGAGGAACCCCGGCCCGAAGTATTTAAGATTCCATTCTGAATGATTATTAATTTGGACAGAACACTCGGCTGTGTAAATTTTGCACTGTAGCGCCAAAGAAACTGGTATGGGTTTCCATAGTCAGAGATATGTAAACAGACAGAATACAGCACTGCGATCGGCAACGCCTACATAGGACAAGTGTCTGACGGAGTTGTTAGATTGGTTACTGCTGTTAAAATGGCAAATCATCAAAATTTGAGTGAGTTTGAATGTGGTGTTATAGTCGGCGCACGAACGATGGGACACAACATCTCTGAGGTAGAAATGAAGAAGGATTGTTCCGTACAACCATTTCGCGAGTGTAGCGTGAATATCAGGAACCCAATAAATCATAAGTCTCCGACATTGCTACGGCCGGAAAAAGATGATGCAAGAACGGGACCAACGACGACTGAAGAGAATCGTTCAACGTGACAGAAGTGCAACCCTTCCGCAAATTGCTGCAGATTTCAATGCTGAACTATCAACAAGTGTCAGCGTACGTAGCATTCAACGAAACATCATCAGTATGGGCTTTTGGAGGCGAGGGCCCACTCTTCTGCCCTTGATGACTGCCCTTGATGACTGCCCTTGATGACTGCCCTTGATGACTGCCCTTGATGACTGCCCTTGATGACTGCCCTTGATGACTGCCCTTGATGACTGCCCTTGATGACTGCCCTTGATGACTGCCCTTGATGACTGCCCTTGATGACTGCCCTTGATGACTGCCCTTGATGACTGCCCTTGATGACTGCACGACGCAGAGCTTTACGCCTCGCCTGGGCCCGTCAACACCGACATTGGACTGTTGACGACGGCAAACATGTTGACTAGTCGGACGAGTATAGTTTCAAATTGGTTCGAGCGGATGGACATGTACGGGTATTGAGACAATCTCATGAATCTATGGACTCTGCATGTCAGCAGGGGACTGATGCTGGTGGAGTCTCTGTAATGGTGTGGGCCATATGCAGTGGGAGTCATGTGGGACCCCTGATACCTCTAGATAGGACTCTTGACAGGTGACTCGTTCGTAAGCATCCCGTGTGATCAGCTGAATCCATTTACGTCCACTGTGCATTTTGACGGACTCGACCAATTCCAGCAGGACAAAGCGACGCCACACGTCCAGAATTGCTACAGAGTGGCTCCAGGAACACTCTTCTGGGTTTAAACACTCCTGCTGGCCACCGGAGTCTCCAGACATGAACATTATTGAGCATATTTGGGCAGCCATGCGAAGTACTATTCAGAACAGATCTTTCATGGTGTCAGTTCCCTCCAGCACTACTTCAGACATTAGTCGAGTCCATGGAACGTCGTGTTTCGGCGCTTCTGCGTGCTCGCGGCGACCCTACACCATGTTAAGCAGGTGTACCAGATTCCTCCCGCCGAAGGTTGGAGTCCTGGCTCGGGCATTGTGTGTGTATGTTGTTCTTAGGGTAAGTTGGTTTAAGTAGTGTGTAAGTTTAGCGACCGATGACCATATCAATTTGGTCTCTTAGGAATTAACATGGATTTGAACATATTTGTACCAGATTCTTTGGCTCTTCAGTGCACATGGATGTAGTCAACTGCGCGGAAAAACCAACGTGCCTTTTTGTGAGAGAAGCACGCTATTTAGCTAGTGTTGCCGGCGATGCATGCAAGACAGGCGCACAGCCTCACACGCCTATAAACCGGGAACGCAACCCGACAAAAAGCGAAGCGCGTGCGGCAAAGCTATCTATCGCCTCGGCTTTCCTCTCTCCTCTCGGGCGCGTGAGCGAATGCGCTCGTCTGGCGGCTGCGTTCGGGGAAGGCCGAAGTGTGCCGAACAGTTCCGAAGTGCGCGCCTTGGAGGGCCTCCCGCACTCAGAGGCAGCGCGTCGTCGAGTTAGGACGGGTCGTTCGCAGCGTGCGTCATCTGTACTCAATCTGTCCGGCGCGGTCCGCGAGTGACGAACGGCGACGATGGCAGTTTAAATCGCAGAAAAGAAAGAAAGCAGTGTGTGTTTGTGGCTGTCGAGTGTTTGGTGGAAAGTGCGACGAGTTTTGCCGTGTACACACACGTCACGTGTAGCTCCGCGTCACAGCTCACTGCGCCAGCGCCCCCGCCGTCTTGTGTATCACTGTAGCGTCGCCGGGACCGAAACCTCGCCAAGCTGGATGCGCCGACGCCCAAGCAGGAGCCAGCAGATCAGCAGCAGCAGCAACCTCAGCAGCCGCCTCGCAAAGATGACAGGTAAGGCGGTCTGCGTCCTGTCACCCGTCCACCCCCACGTGTCTGCAAAGGCTAGGGGGCGGCGTCGCTGCTCGCACGTGTGTCCAGGGTGAGGTACAGTCGCCTCCCGTAGCAACAGGTTGCGTTTCTGACAGCATTGCTCCTCCTCGGGAAGGCCTCATTCGTTTGACAGATGCTGCTCCGTATGACAGTCGTTTGCACCTGTCAAGCTGTGAGGGTGGTTTGGTAAGTCTGGTAAAAAGAAGCAGAAAAAAGGTATTTGTTTCACAAACAGCACACCTTACGTCTCTACATAGTCTACTTTGAGGGGGATAAACGTGGTCCAGCGATACTCCAACTTTTTCATCCCATCGAAAAAAGAGGTTCCGTCCAACTCTGCAAAATACTAATTGACTGCAACATCACTTCCTCATTTAATGAAAATTGCTGTCCTGCAAGCCAGAGTTTGAAGTTACGAAAAGGATGAAGTCACTTGGGACTAATTCTGGTGAAGAAGTTGGATAAGGGGCAAATCCAAAACCCAATTCATTCACTTTAGCAATTGTTATCGCTGATATCTGAGATGATACAGTATCTTGCTGAACGACCACAGTTTTGCATGCCAACCTTGATTTTTTTTTCAGTCGGCGCAAGTTTCAAACGATTCAACAACAAAGCATATTAGGGGCCAGTTGTAGTTCTCACTTTTTTGCAGGTAATCTATTCCTCGGAACGGCAAAAAACAGTGTCCATCGCCTTACCAGCTGCCTCCTTCGGTACACTTTCACCAGCCCTTGGCCATTGTTTTGACTGCCGTTTTGACTATCGTGTGTAATGGCTCCAGGTTTCCTCAACAGTCGCAAATCAGCGCATTTGGCGGATTGCTGTTAATAGTCAGCAGACACAGTGTTAAAAATCTGTGCCCGATGCACTTTCGGTCGACTTAGCAATCGGGTCACCCACCTCGCGCACAGCTTCTTCGTAGTCATTCCTGTGTACCGGATGTTATGCACTCGCTCATCTGAGATGTCTACAGTTTGAGCGACGACAAGAATTTTTATTAAGCTGTCTTGTATTAACATATCATGAATTGTTTTATCGTATCCTTTGTCGTGACCTCAATTGGACGGCCGGAGCTGTCTGTCTTCGGTGATTGCCCGACCACGCTTAAATACATTAATCCAGAAGTAAAGGGTCTTCAATGACTGAGCAGAAACTGTGTTAACTCCATCCAGTTCTTTTTCTGATTTGTGCGGCTCTTCAACACTTCAAATGAAAATGTTTAATAACAGCTCTAAACTATGTTTTCTCGATTTTCAGTCGCAGTCGGCCAATTTGGACAGCTGTCAACAATGAACTGTAACTGTACATAGTTAAAATTTTTTATGCGATCCTTGGAATAATGGTTACCAACCGTAAAGGCATAAGAAATGAATTCCATCCTTTCCTGTAAATTGACCTGACTTGTCAAGTGCATCCTCACAGCTTTTGCAGACGATGCAGTGGTCTGTAGTTGTCTGTAATGAAGTACTTAAAGAATAAAGAGCTGCACAATTAACCTATAAAATGTCGATAAGATTTCAAAGTAGAGCCAAAATTATCAAATTGCTGTAAATGTTCAGAAGTATAGAATTCTGCACTTCGCAAAACGTAAAACACTTAATATTTTGTGTGTACAATATTAAGGACTCACAGTTGGAATCGAAGAACACTCTAGAAATATGAAAGTGTAGCAGTTCGTGGGGACATTAAGTAGAATGCTCACTTAGGTAAATACTTAAGTAAAGCGGGTGGCAGACTTCATTTGTAGGACATTGGGAAAATGGAATCTATCTACACATGAGACTGCTTTTAAAAAACTCGTGTGGCCGATTCTTGTATATTGGTCAAATGTATGGAACCATACCGAATAGGACCAGTGAACATACTCAAAGGCCACATGAACTGTCATAGATTTGAGTGATCAAAGGGAGAGCGTGACTGAGTGTCAGAAAATCGTGAGCTGGCAGGTGCTGAAGAGAGAGAACAGTGAGCGATCCCAGAAATACACCGCAGCTCCCCCCTGCATAGCGACCGCGCAAACTGTTTCGCCCGCACTGAGGCATTTAAGGAGTCAAGTCACTTTCCTCGCGCTCCATTCACGAACCGAGCACGAAGAAACCCTTACGTGTGGTGAAATGGGAAGTACTCTGTGCCATGTATTTCACAGTGATTTGAAGACCATGGTTGTAGATACAGATATCGTAGCTGATCCAGTGATCAAGCTATAGGAGCAATGTAAAATCATGTAAATTCTTGCTGAACATTAACTGCAGACCTACAGTGTCATTCGTCAGCCAAGTCATGTATACGGCTCATGCCACAAACTTTCAAAGTGTACTGAGCTTTACCACAAACGCCTTTGAAATAGGTTGCCTTATTCCTCCAGCTGGTGCTCAGACAGGGGGACGGCCATTTACACACGACATTCCTCACAGCTGACTCTATAAATGGGAAACACATCGGCTGATTCGTTAGTTCTGAGCTCCTAAACTTGATTTTCATTATTTACTATTAAAAACAGCCTTGATCACAATTCATTGCAGTGACCGGTTTCGACCACTACTGTGGTCATCTTCAGACCAATGAGGAAGACCCTTCTACTGCTGGACAATCGCTGAGTAGTAATAAATAAATATTAATAGTAAATATTTGTAACACATTGATCACTGTCACTCCCATAACGTACTCAAAAGTAATGATTTTCTTTAATTGTTGACATACCCAGTACCTTAGTAAGTGTAAAAAGTCTTGGCGTTACATTCTATTATACTGAGCGATATAGTTGTATTTGCTGCAAGTGACTTGTTACAATCCTAGCAAAATTATCCATGTTTTGCGACAAAGGAACTTTTTTGGTCCTCGTCTCAGCCTTAGCCAGCGCCTCTCTTTAATCGTTAAGTTTCCGCATGTTACAGTTCAGTAAGTAAAATGGCACATATTGCAGTGCCTGTATTATTCTGAGTTACGATGTAAAGTTCCTTTGGAAATGCAGGAAAGACACTACGGCTACTACAGACGTTATGAAATACATTAAATGTATTTACAGTTGCGAATATGGACAACCATCAGCTGTAGAATGGAATGACAGTGCGCGACTCAGACGGCCAACTTCCACAGGTGACTTCAAAGTAAGTCTCACCTGTACAGGAATAGATGTAATGGATGTACGAGTAATTATAGATGCATGGTCGCCTACATATGGAGTTTGGGTCTGGCGGTGAGTCGTACACGGATAGCCAAACAGTAAGTCGACCTCTCGCGATAAGCGGAGAATACGGGTTCGAATCTCGGTCCGGCACAAATTTTCATTCTCGCCATTTCATTCCGCAGGTGGTGGTGGTTGTCAGTTTTGCAAAGCGAATACATTTAATGCAAGTGAAAGAATAGTTTCTACGGTACAGAATTCATCCAGTGGCACATGACCGAATTTTTTAAAAATATCTTAGGATGTCCGCAAAGTATCTGGTGAAGGAAATGGGAGGCTCTTACACTTAATCAACAACCATTGGATGGGACTAGTTGATCTACCCCATAATGGTAACACTTGCAGCAACCACAACACTACTTCCTCTACGGGGTAACGGTTTGTAACTGCGTAGTTCTGTAAAAAGACGCAGACAAGCGGTCCAGCTGAGAAGGTCATCCATGACCGGGGTATGTGTACGTCTAAGAGCGCCTGCACGAAGCTGCTCACACGCCTCTTCCGTGTGAGAGGCAACTTGCATTTGTAACCTGCTTCCACACATCTTCAGACCACTTAACGGTGACAAATAGTTTCCATTTTCTGCGCACTGTTACATTGTATGTATTTTTGTCTCTGATATACAGGGTGCCAGGTAAAATAATAATAATTTAAGAAACGTCAAAGGTATGTTTCTATCAAGACTTCCATACCGAGTGTTCATCTATTTTAGGTGTAGGCTGTACCTACAGCATAGTCTACATCCACGTCCACGCTCTTCAGGCCACTGTGAAATGATTGACAGGGGATACTTCCCAATGCACACCATGTAAGGGTTTCTTACAGCTGTGTTCGTGTACGGAGTGCGAAAACAGTGACTAGCTGCTTAAAAGGCTTGTAGAGGTCAATGAAACAAGCAAATAATAGTAAATACAGGTCCGGAAACCAATGGTTCCTCGACACTGCATACAACGACTGAGTGCACGAACGCCATGTAACACAGACCCCGAGGATGCCAGCTGCAGGTATAAACTTGAGGAAAAACACGTTAAAAGTGTTCTCCATGGTCACGGTTCAGGTGTAGGCAGGCCTCAGCACGTTCAGAAATCCCATGTGCACTGTGAATGCCATTGACAACCATCCACAGTGCTTTCGCGGTGTTCTACGTATCGACAGAGCTTTCAGATGTCCCCCATGCGCCGGCCGCTGTGGTCTCGCGGTTCTAGGCGCGCAGTCCGGAACCGTGCGACTGCTTCGGTCGCAGGTTCGAATCCTGCCTCGGGCATGGATGTGTGTGATGTCCTTAGGTTTAAGTAGTTCTAAGTTCCAGGGGACTGATAACCACAGAAGTTGAGTCCCATAGTGCTCAGAGCCATTTTTGCCCCCCATGCACAAAATTGCAACGGATTCGAGTGGAGGAGCAGGGCGGCGGTGGTACTTCTCAGCCACGACCATCACACTTGTTGTCAAAACGCTGTCCACCACAACTTGTGTATCTGAAAAGATGATCAAATCAGACGAGGGCAGTTCACCACTTTGTAATTTGTGCCTCACTTGCGGTTTAGTCGAAATAAACGTAGCGTTGGATATCAAGAGTATTGTAACATTGGCGCGACTGCACTTTTATATTCGGCGCGTAGGGAAACCCATTGGTTAAATTTAACTGTTGTATCCCTCCTTCAGCTTTGGTGAAGTAATAAATCGGTCTATATCCTTCAGAACCAAAGCTTAGCAAAGAGCTATGCTCATCCAGTCGACTTGTTTAATACTGTCTTCAGTTTGGCAGTGACAAACTGATCTGGTGGCAGTGGAGAAATTCTTTCCACATGTATGTTAGGATTATTTGCCTGTGCTTTTGTCTTCTGAACCTGTAATAATCAATCATCCGGTATAAACAAATTACTTCCAAGCAAACAGAAGTGTTTCAACATAAATCCGCATCAACATCCAGAGTTAAAACGTAAATGGAGGGGAGTTATTTAGCTTTTTTCGTGTGAAACACAAGTGACAAACAAGTAGGGAAAGACTTCAGTATTTCGTTGTGAGGTCCAGCGATGTGCAGGCGAGAGCTGGAAGCGAGAGTGCATCCAGCCTTTCGCTGGCCGCGGTCTCTCAATTGGATACGTCCTGGCTGGACGGCCTCATTGGCTGGCACAAAATTTAGACCCCTCTCTGCCGGCTTGGGATTAATTTTCAATAGGATAGAGAACTGTTTCCCATCTGTCCAAAGTCGCTATCGAGATTAGGTGTGTGCCAAACGAAAAACTACGCCTTCTGCAGTTACTCAAAGTGCAGCATTCTTACGCCGTCTGTGTCCTTGTTCTGTTGTTTTCTCATCAGAAAAGGGCAACAGGACGTACTTCCAGTAGTTAGACTTAACTGTTGTACTCCTCCTTCGCCTTGGGTGAAGTAATAACTCAGTCTGTATGCTTCAGAACTACAAAGAAAAGAACCGCACTCATCCAGTCGGCCTGTTTAATATTGTGTTCAGTTTGGCAGCGGACCGTAATCCATGACTGCTGTAGCTTTCTGTATCAGAAACTGATCTGGTGGTAAAAGATAAATTCCTTCCGCATGTTGGCCATCAACCAACCGAATTTACTGCTGAAGGCAAAATTGTGTTTGGAAGCCTTATAGATGAAATCCTTTCGCGGTTTCCATTATTCGATAATGTGCGAATACCGGGATGATTTCTTTGAAAAGCCCGCGGGTGATTCTCTTCGTTACTTTCTTCAGTCCGAACTTTTGTTCTGTTTATTGCCTACTCAGCAATACAGACTTACCTGATTTCTCCTTTGTTTTTGCGACGTTCATTTCTCTCTGTGTAGTTGAGAGTCAATAAAATATTTTTGGCAGTGTGACGATAAAATTGAAATTTCTTGAAAATATGTTCGAAATGTGATAAAAAGCCCATAGAAGCAAAAAAAAGGAAACTTGTTTTCCAAGTAAGTATTCTGGTTTAATCAGTTCTGAAACAGTCTATTATTTTAAACCAAGAACGTTATCAGATTGTATTTAAAATGGCAAGTTACCTTAAAAGATCTTAAACACAGAAAATTTCAAAACTAAAATTTTTTAAGAAACCTTTTAAAAAATACAAGAAAAATCACAAGCCATTATAAAATCCCAAAAACAAACGGTCGACAAATAAGTTAATACTTCAGGCAAGGAGCTTTTAAAGAAGTCAGTCCATTTAAACAAATTTATTAAAAACCACGTAAACAATACCAGGTAAATACCGTCCTATCGACGGGTACGCACAACGGGGACTCGGGTGGCCCAACCTTTCGCTTCCCCCAGGCGTTCACTGTACGTAGAAGCTGTCGCACCAGTAAAAGGGGCGCGTAACAAGAACGAAACGCAAACTTTCTAAAACAGGGAAAGATCAGTCAGTTTTAAGCTTGTGATACTCTGAGAAAGTACTACACGCGACTAAATACACATGTCCAGAAACTCTTCGCCGTATATGCAGGGTGTTACAAAAAGGTACGGCCAAAATTCCAGGAAACATTCCTCACACACAAATAAAGAAAATATGTTATGTGGACATACGTCCGGAAACGCTTACTTTCCATGTTAGAGCTCATTTTATTACTTCTCTTCAAATCACATTAATCATGGAATGGAAACACACAGCAACAGAACGTACCGGCGTGACTTCAAAAACTGTTACAGGAAGTGTTCAAAATGTCCTCCGTTAGCGAGGATACATGCATCCACCCTCCGTCGAATGGAATCCTTGATGCGCCGATGCAGCCCTGGAGAATGGCGTATTGTATCACAGCCGTCCACAATACGAGCACGAAGAGTCTCTACATTTGGTACCGGGGTTGAGTAGACAAGAGCTTTCAAATGCCCCCATAAATGAAAGTCAAGAGGGTTGAGGTCAGGAGAGCGTGGAGGCCCATGGAATTGGTCCGCCTCTACCAATCCATCGGTCACCGAATCTGTTGTTGAGAAGCGTACGAACACTTCGACTGAAATGTGCAGGAGCTCCATCGTGCATGAACCACATGTTGTGTCGTATTTGTAAAGGCACATGTTCTAGCAGCACAGGTAGAGTATCCCGTATGAAATCATGATAACGTGCTCCACTGAGCGTAGGTGGAAGAAGATGGGGCCCAATCAACACATCAGCAACAATGCCGCCCAAACGTTCACAGAAAATCTGTGTTGAAGACGTGATTGCACAATTGCGTGCGGATTCTCGTTAGCCCACACATGTTGATTGTGAAAATTTACAATTTGATCCGTAAAGAGAACATTTGCACTGAAATTAGCATTGACACATTGTTGGATGAACCATTCGCAGAAGTGTACCTGTGGAGGCCAATCAGCTGCTGATAGTGCCTGCACACGCTGTACATGGTACGGAAACAACTGGTTCTCCCATAGCACTCTCCATACAGTAACGTGGTCAACGTTACCTTGTACAGCAGCAACTTCTCTGACGTTGACATTGGGGTTATCGTCAACTGCACGAAGAATTGCCTCGTCCATTGCAGGTGTCCTCGTCGTTCTAGGTCTTCCCCAGTCGCGAGTCATAGGCTGGAATGTTCCGTTCTCCCTAAGACGCCGATCAATTGCTTCGAACATCTTCCTGTCGGGACACCTTCGTTCTGGAAATCTGTATCGATACAAACGTACCGCGCCACGGCTATTGCCCCATGCTAATCCACACATCAAATGGGCGTCTGCCAACTCCGCATTTGTAAACATTGCACGGACTGCAAAACCACGTTCGTGATGACAACTAACCTGTTGATGCTACGTACTGATGTGTTTGTTGCTAGTACAGTAGAGCAATGAGTCGCATGTCAACACAAGCACCGAAGTCAAGATTACCTACCTTCAATTGGGCGCCGGCCGGAGTGGCCGTGCGGTTCTAGGCGCTACAGTCTGGAACCGAGCTACCGCTACGGTCGCAGGTTCGAATCCTGCTTCGGGCATGGATGTGTGTGATGCCCTTAGGTTAGTTAGGTTTAATTAGTTCTAAGTTCTAGATGACTGATGACCTCAGAAGTTAAGTCGCATAGTGCTCAGAGCCATTTTTCAATTGGGCCAACTGGCGGTGAATCGAGGAAGTACGGTACATACTGACGAAACTAAAATGAGCTCTGACATGGAAATTAAGCGTTTCCGGAGACGTGTCCACATAACATAATTTCTTTATTTGTGTGAGGAATGTTTTCTGGAAGTTTGGTCGTACCATTTTGTAACACCCTGTATATATAAAAAAAGATGTGACCTACGGTTATGCAGTGCGCGGGTGAGAGGTGGTGCACATTTAAGTTTACTAACGGCAAACACTTCGCTATTTAGGGTAACATTATCATTAATTAACGGATTCAGTTATTCAGTGTACCGATGAGAGTAGCTGCAAAGTTAAATTTACTAACAGCACTAAACGCTAATCAGCGAACGTCGTAACGATACTCAGCTGGAATAACAGCTCAACCAAACACAGTTCTGAGGCGAGGACTGAACGGCGCAAGTACTCTGTGATACGATGGATCACCATCACAGATAATCGGTAACCTGATATTGCAGTGTCAGAAGGACGCCAAATACAAGATAGCAGGTGGATGTCCACCGTTTCCAGACCGACGTGCATATGGATGAGACCGGCCAGTCTACGAGCTACAGGAGGCAGACATGAAGTATCATTAACACGGGCTTACTCGCACAGGAAGATCAGCCACAATACGCGACAGCTATTGGTGTGATTGCCTGTCACATATTGCCAGTATACGGAGCAGCGACCAGCTCTTTGGCACGCACCTCTGTGCTGCCCGCACCTCTGTGCTGCCCGCACCTCTGTGCTGCCCGCACCTCTGTGCTGCCCGCACCTCAGTGCTGCCCGCACCTCTGTGCTGCCCGCACCTCAGTGCTGCCCGCACCTCAGTGCTGCCCGCACCTCTGTGCTGCCCGCACCTCTGTGCTGCCCGCACCTCTGTGCTGCCCGCACCTCTGTGCTGCCCGCACCTCTGTGCTGCCCGCACCTCTGTGCTGCCCGCACCTCTGTGCTGCCCGCACCTCTGTGCTGCCCGCACCTCTGTGCTGCCCGCACCTCTGTGCTGCCCGCACCTCTGTGCTGCCCGCACCTCTGTGCTGCCCGCACCTCTGTGCTGCCCGCACCTCTGTGCTGCCCGCACCTCTGTGCTGCCCGCACCTCTGTGCTGCCCGCACCTCTGTGCTGCCCGCACCTCTGTGCTGCCCGCACCTCTGTGCTGCCCGCACCTCTGTGCTGCCCGCACCTCTGTGCTGCCCGCACCTCTGTGCTGCCCGCACCTCTGTGCTGCCCGCACCTCTGTGCTGCCCGCACCTCTGTGCTGCCCGCACCTCTGTGCTGCCCGCACCTCTGTGCTGCCCGCACCTCTGTGCTGCCCGCACCTCTGTGCTGCCCGCACCTCTGTGCTGCCCGCACCTCTGTGCTGCCCGCACCTCTGTGCTGCCCGCACCTCTGTGCTGCCCGCACCTCTGTGCTGCCCGCACCTCTGTGCTGCCCGCACCTCTGTGCTGCCCGCACCTCTGTGCTGCCCGCACCTCTGTGCTGCCCGCACCTCTGTGCTGCCCGCACCTCTGTGCTGCCCGCACCTCTGTGCTGCCCGCACCTCTGTGCTGCCCGCACCTCTGTGCTGCCCGCACCTCTGTGCTGCCCGCACCTCTGTGCTGCCCGCACCTCTGTGCTGCCCGCACCTCTGTGCTGCCCGCACCTCTGTGCTGCCCGCACCTCTGTGCTGCCCGCACCTCTGTGCTGCCCGCACCTCTGTGCTGCCCGCACCTCTGTGCTGCCCGCACCTCTGTGCTGCCCGCACCTCTGTGCTGCCCGCACCTCTGTGCTGCCCGCACCTCTGTGCTGCCCGCACCTCTGTGCTGCCCGCACCTCTGTGCTGCCCGCACCTCTGTGCTGCCCGCACCTCTGTGCTGCCCGCACCTCTGTGCTGCCCGCACCTCTGTGCTGCCCGCACCTCTGTGCTGCCCGCACCTCTGTGCTGCCCGCACCTCTGTGCTGCCCGCACCTCTGTGCTGCCCGCACCTCTGTGCTGCCCGCACCTCTGTGCTGCCCGCACCTCTGTGCTGCCCGCACCTCTGTGCTGCCCGCACCTCTGTGCTGCCCGCACCTCTGTGCTGCCCGCACCTCTGTGCTGCCCGCACCTCTGTGCTGCCCGCACCTCTGTGCTGCCCGCACCTCTGTGCTGCCCGCACCTCTGTGCTGCCCGCACCTCTGTGCTGCCCGCACCTCTGTGCTGCCCGCACCTCTGTGCTGCCCGCACCTCTGTGCTGCCCGCACCTCTGTGCTGCCCGCACCTCTGTGCTGCCCGCACCTCTGTGCTGCCCGCACCTCTGTGCTGCCCGCACCTCTGTGCTGCCCGCACCTCTGTGCTGCCCGCACCTCTGTGCTGCCCGCACCTCTGTGCTGCCCGCACCTCTGTGCTGCCCGCACCTCTGTGCTGCCCGCACCTCTGTGCTGCCCGCACCTCTGTGCTGCCCGCACCTCTTTCCGTGACGGACTGTCCACTCGCGACCTTATACGTAACAGTACGCCCCCCCCTCGGCGCGCCTAGCCGGCACTTCACGCGAGCTCCAGAGACGCCCTTCCTGTATGGAAAAAAGGAACCCAGCGCTCCATATAGGCGTATTAAGACCATACGTATCAGTACGGATGTATCAAACTCGCCGCAACGGAAAATTATCCTGCTGGAAGATGGCATCGCTGTCGAAAAGCATCAGCCGTGAAGGGATACAGATGGTCCGCAGTAATGCTCACTTACGGTGAAGGTTCCCCCTCGAGTGTTTATATACATTTACCTTGGTCAGTTTCACATATGCCTACTGCAGTCGTATCTCACAATTTCGTTTGTTCAATCTGCGAACGCGTAGGGGTCGTCGTCTTCACAACAAATGACAGCGTATCCTCTTTAACAAAGCGGGCAAGTCTCCTACCTCCACGTTCCGTGATGACGCCTGAATGTCCGCCGTATCTGTACAACGTTTGGTTCTTGTGCAATAAATAATTGAAAGTGTTCACGGACTTTGTGTACACCCTGTACTTAGGCGGCTGAATGAAGCAGGGAACCGTCACATTGGTTAAGCAAGGTTAATCACGGAAATGTGGATAAACGGGAACGTCCGAATCACAGTCATAATATCCGGAAAATCTGAAATGTGATCTTATGATCCAAATACATAGAGAACCAGCTCTTTACGTTTACGAAAGAAAGCAAGTGTTCCGCTCTAAAATCAGACAAGAAAATGCGCTAACCTTGATTAGGTTTAAGAAATACACCAATGAAAAATGATACGAAACTATTATAATCTGGCATACAGGAAGGTATTGTAAGGTTGTGACGGGGAAGAAAGGTATGCGAACAGTGAGAAGCGACAGTGGAACATAACTGCGCGTTATTTGTTCTTTAATATGTCTGAGTAGCTGCTGCATAGGGGCCCAGGATTAATCTTCCGATCGCGTAAATCACGTAGTTTTATTGTTCACGAGCGTATGTTACAGTAATGTGTGTGTTACACTTTCAGTACCCATCTTGAATGTCTGAGGCTCTCAGTAAGACTTTCGCCAATACGGCGCCTTGCGTGACCTGCCTTATGGCGGACACTGGATACATGAAACGGACGTGTGAGATATCCGCTGCTCCAGGAAACTGCCAGAAACAAAACACTGTGAGCCTGCAGGATCTTGGTAAAAGAAGAAAGGAAGATAAGGCTATAACGTCCCGTTGACATAGAGGTGGTTAGAGACGAAGCACAAGTTCAGATTGTTTAGAAGATGGAGAGGGAAAACGGCCCTACCCTTTCAAAGGACCCGTCTTGGCATTTGCCTCGAATGGTGTGGGGAAATCACGGAAAACTTAGCCGGCTGCTGTGGGCGAGCGGTTCTAGGCGTTTCAGTCTGGAACCGCGCGACCACTACGGTCGCAGGTTCGAATCCTGCCTCGGGAATGGATGCGTGTGATGTCCTTAGGTTAGTCAGGATTAAGTAGTTCTAAGTCTAGGGGACTGATGATCTCAGAAGTTAAGTCCCATAGTGCTCGGAGCCATGTGAACGGAAAACCCAAATCTGCCTGCCGGACTTGGATTTGAATGCAATTCCAGCTTTTTAAAGACTCTGACCCAGCAAGGAAACAGGGTACTATCGTGGATGGCACGGTTTTCTGTTGCCAAGTTAAATGACCATTCTTACTAAGAATTAGCTCACTGTTGAAAGCGATTTCTGAGGGAACTGCACGCATTTGCTAGGCTACCATTACCTAGCTCGTTCAAACTGCCACCTACGTCCCAGCCAGCAGAGATACACTTGCGCTCTTGCGTCGTCTTTCGTACGGGGAATAGTACCTAGTGGAGTTACGTACGAAATTAAAAATCATTCGAATATTGTTTCGGATACAACAAAGAATGTAATATATATATATATATATATATATATATATATATATATATATATATATATATATACCCTCGAAAATATATAGAAAATCGTTACTCAAATTTTAATATTTATTAATTAATAAATTAAATTTAAATTCAGTGAATTTGATGTCAGTCAGCTGCCCTATATCTTGGCCAAAATTTCCATCCCTTTCGGTGTCAGCCGAGTTAACTATTCATGATTATTTTACGAAATTTAGTTTTGGTGTACCAGTTTTTGGTTTGTGCAGAACCTAAAGATTTTTGTAATCGTGGTTCTGGCGACTGATCTGTAGCGTCGCCCGACGTCTAGGTTAGGGTGAAAGGTGATAATTTAGGTACTTGTTGGCAAAGCCAACGAATGTGAAAGCCAAATAAAGCCTATGGTAGCAAACTGCTAGCGCAGCCTAATGTTTACGTCCGGTCATATTTAAAAATGCAAGGGAGGGGGGAAGGGTCCAATACGGAACAAATATGGTGTTTCAAGTCTCATACTACAGCGTAACTGCTGAAGCAACCTTCCCGTACGTTGCATAATAAGAAATTTGTCCCCACTTGTAAGGCAGTCCTGTCCTTCGGCGCAGTTGGACTTTGCTGCATTAGCGACTGCATGCAGCGGGACTCTGCCGCTACAAGAGAAATGACACTGTTTATTGCCGGCGTTAATGAGACGGCGTGCGCCTCTTCGATAAGCAGAGAAAGGCGGGAGAGGTGACGGATTTATGGAGAGGATGACTGGAGTTGCTACAAGGACCGCGGGTCACGAACCTCTGACACAAACGCGTGGGAAAGAGTACATTGTGGAATATAATGCTTCCTGTTCTGTACTAGCGGTGTGGTATGACGGTGACGTATGAATGAAGACCGAACAAAGCCTTATGGTATGTCGTGTGTGCATTTCTGGTAATTGGTGATGCATGTAAATCGATTTAAATTACAAAGTAATCACCATTGTTAAGGGAGCTTGAAAAATCTGTTGGAAATATTATAATCCAAAGGTTCCAAAAATTAGTTGAAATAACCAAAATAAAATTAAGAATTTACCATACATCCATTTTAAAGACAAATACTGAAGTAGTCGTTTCCGCGTTAATAGGTATGCAAGTACGAGAAGACTGAGATCTGTCGATTATCTTAATTTAGCCTCTTTATTGAGGGAGATACCAAACAGTGGAAACATACCGGAAAATTTTAATATCGGAAATGATACAGAGGGACCGAAATTCACAATAAGCTTTGTATACTGATTGTGTAGTGGTCCGTGCAAATAATTCAGATTTTTAACCAGAGGGAATCATTTGAAAGCATTAAGGTAATGAAAAAATTAAGTTGGTAAACTAAAAAGGAACGGTGGTAACTTCTACGGGAAAAATCCCAACTGTACGGTTGGACACGAAATTGTCGAATAAGTATCTAATCTTAACTTTGCTAGAGTTCCAAGAACCACATCTAAACGAATTATATGTTAATCAGAACCCAGAAAGTTTTGATTTCTGTGATGAAATACAGGAGGAATGGTCAGTATTCAAGGTTATTACAGGAAGGATCATTTGAAGCAAACTTAATGTGGATATATGCTCTGCTATTCTGAATGGTTTCCGGGGGCGAAACACATTTAATCTACATTTGCTTTTGGGGTGTTGGCGCGCACGTTTCAGAGTGCCAGTTATAGAACTATATGAAGAAAAACGTAAATTAGTTACAAACTACGGCGTCCACACACTTTACTGGACATGTAAACGCCACTACAGGTAATCGGATTTAGATTATGACATGTTCGATACGCCTGCCGTCATTGGCGATGACGTGACGCAGACGAATAGCGAAATTGTGCATGACCCGCTGAAGTGTCGGAACATCGACGATGGCGATGACCTCTTGAGTGGTTGTTTTCCGCTCAGCAATGGTTTTTGGGTTAGTGCTGTACACCTTGTCTTTAATATGGCCTCCCAAAAAGGACTCCAGTGTGTTTAGATCTGGAGAACATGGGGGCCAATCGGAGCCCATGCCTGTGGCCTCTGGGTACCCCAGAACCAGAATGCTGTCTCGAAAGTGCTCCTCCAGGACATCAAACCTACCTCGTTGCTTTCAACCGCTTTGCTCGGGATGTCTTTCTGCCATTAAACTTGCCAGTAGAACGTGCAGTTGTCCATGGTGTGTTGTGAGTGATGTAGTGAGAGGGATTAAGATCCATTGGTTAAGTGTCTGCACACGCTCTGGCTAAAATGCCAGTGCTATACATTTACACCAATGAAAAATATGCAGATATGGTGTATATCTACGGATTGTGCTATGTTAGTGCTCCTGCTGCTGTCTGAATACCGTCGGCGCTTTCCGACACGCCGAATCCCTGATTGCAGAGTGTTTACCACAGTTTTTAGTACTTTGCGTGAAACAGGTAGTGTAGGTAGTTAGCATTTTGCGACAGTCGATGCAGGAACACCAACAAATTGTTGAAATGATCAACGTAGCCCTAAAATGGTTCAAATGGCTCTAAGCACTGTGGGACTAAACATCTGAGGTCATCAGTCCCCTAGAGTTAGAACTACTTAAACCTAAGTAACCTAAGGACATCACACACATCCATCCCCGAGGCAGGATTCGAACCTGCGACCGTAGCAGCAGCGCGGTTCCGGACTGAAGCTCCTAGAACCGCTCGGTCACAGCGGCCGGCTAACGTAGCCCTACTACTAGCGCTTGCTCAAATGTTGCAGCTCTAGTGTCCCAGCAAACGGCGACTTTCTCCACTTATTGGTTGCCACGAACACGTGTATGGTGAACCTCACGTGCGGAAAACTTGGATCCCTTTAACTTATAGCGTGTCCGCAAACTTCACATTAGCGATAACGCCACATGACTTGAATTTTGTCACTGGTTAAATGACAGTCGTCATTTGGCTCCGTTACTACTATTCACTAATGAAGCCACGTTTGTTTGCACGGAATGGAATCAACAACACTTGTAACTTTGAAGTTAGTTTACCAATCAGTATTTGGTACTGCTCGATCGGTGGCATGTTGATTGGTGCAGTCACTTCAGAAAAACGAATTATCCTTTTTTTTTAATTGTTTGTTCAACACCTTCAGGTGGTTTCTTCGGCCAAGTGGACTGCAATGTACTTCCATCATGATGGAGCCCCTCCACATTTCACCAAACGTGTGAAGCGTGTGAAGGAACATCTCAACCACACTTACCCTAATTACTGGATTGTTCGTGGTAGTACAATTAACTGGCCACAAAGATAAAACATGATTCAAATGACTCTGAGCACTATCGGACTTAACCTAAGTAACCTAAGGACATCACAACATCCATGCCCGAGGTAGGATTCGAACCTGCGACCGTACTGGGCGCGCGGTTCCACACTGAAGCGCTTAAAACCGGTCGACCACTTCGGCCGGCGCCACCAAGATCGTCAGACCGTAAGTCATTATATTTTTGCTCATGGGGTTGGATGAAGGCTGAGGCGTAGAAACGAAAGATTAGTGAGATGAATTGCTTAATTGCATAGTGGATGCAGCTGTCCTCAAGCAACCCAAGAGTGCACAAATACAATGAAGTTGACTGTGGGATATTCGAAAATTTCTTGTGAACTGTACAACAGCTGAACCGTACAACACCTGCATATGATGCGTACGATAATGCTTAGAGGTGAGTCTGTTAAAAATATGTATTTTAAGTTGAATGTAAAACGTATATTGTAATGTTTACTAACTGTTGTACATGTGTACATATGCAAACCTGGTGATGTATTGAACTATACAGAAAATAACCTTTCGAAATAGGGCACGTATTCAAAAGAAGGAAAGAATCATAGTCAGAATCTCAAAGTGTACAGTATCCCGCAGGCAGTTGGCAAACACTTTAATAAATGGAGGGGCCACGTGCGACGGATGGACGACTGTTTAAAACTACTTTGCAGAGCCAGCTGTCAGTCAACAGAGAAAAGAAGCGGCATACAATCAACCGCGAGGCCCTTTTCACACGGGACATGAATAGACCTGAAGCGATTATCTTCAAGACACGTTAGCACCGTAGCGAATGGAAGCGAACACAGGCGAACGAGCATTCGCAGACAATCGGCCATCCTTCTCTACCGTTCGCCTGTACCTGTGAATAAGCTTTTATCATGGATGGAACGGAGGAGAACTCCAGAACGAGCGTAGTGTGTCAACTGTACAAGCGCTGCGGTTTTTGCGCTAATAATCGCCGCACAGGTTTCACTCGGTACAAAACTTGTTAAGAAACAGGGATGAATTTGTGGGTGCGTTATCTGTTGCAAGAGTCATGAATTGTCTCCCCATATTTCATGCAGTTTTCTTCCCACATTTCCTCGCAGGCTTCGCAACACGTACACAATCGATTAACAGTTTGTCCCTGTGGCACGAGTTCATGATGAACTAAACCTTCAAAGTCAATGGAAACTATCAGCATGGCTTTGAAATTTGACCTGACTTGACGAGCTTTTTTTTTGTTCTTGGAGGACCTTTCCCGACCCATTGTTAAGACTGAACCTTGATCTCAACATAATAACCGTAGACCCACTTCACATCACCAGTTAATATTCTCTTAAGAAACATCTAGTTTCATTTGCGCGATCCAAAAGCTCTTGACAGACAGAGAGGCGAAGGTCTTTCTGGTCTTGACCGATGATGAGCCGTGGGACGAACTCGGCGGTAACAGGAAACATTCCAAGATACTGTCTCACTGTTTCATAACGTGATCCAGCAGAAATAGTACGTTCTTCTGCAACCTCTTCGATTGGCAAGCACAGTTTCGTTGACATTCTGACATGAGCGTCGTCGGTAGACGTCAAAGGACGCCCTGAACGAGGGACATCTTAACTTCCGTCCGGCCGTTTTTAAACCGTGTGAACCATTAGTAACAGAGTACGGCATAAGCAATCATCACCAAAGGCTTCCTGCCTCATTTGGTGTATCTCTGTTTTCTTCAGTTTCACCCAATATTTAATGCAGATGCGTTGCTCCTTTACCCCTTCCATCTTGAAATTCGCAAATTGGATGACACAACGTTCTACCCAGTACAGCATTAAACATTAATTTACCTTTATACAACAATGAATTTTCCGGCAGTTACACATTAAACACATGCGGGTGCAGGGATGCCAAACGCGTTTCGCTCCGACACACCAATGGTGCGAAATTAGGAATGTTTCGGAATTTTCTGAACACACTTCGCTTCAGAAGCATTAGTTGTCCAGTCACCACTCCATCATCGTCATCATCATCATCATCAACAACAATAACAACAACAACAGAAGTATTTCGCTAGCAGAACGGCGGACGAATGCTCCCTATACTGACAGCGACGAAGCGTAGAGGAAGCGAGTTTCCTTTGATAGTTCACGAGCAGCGGAACGCGAGCGAGCACCTGCGAATGCGAATCCAACGCGACTGCATGGTGTGGCTTCGCGCTAGCTTACCGTTTACGCCAGAGAGAACCCTCGTCATTGATACTCCTTCGCTTGTGTTCGCCCCGGTGTAGACCTTGAACGGTATGAGTTCTTTCACGCGAGAAGCTCATAGCTTGAGCTTCGCCTTTGGCTAAATGCAGCCATCGTGTAATTTGTCGATCGAGTCGCTACACGCTTGACACCGTCGCGTCAGGTGAGAGTCTTCACACGGGGAGGGCAGAGGAGCCGCTTGCCGGCAGTGTCTGGCACTGCTTACCACAGTTTTGACTGTCGTCTTCTTCTTCAGTCTGAATGGTTTGCTGCAGCTCCTCATGCTACCCAAATCCTGTTATCTGCGGACAACTACTGCAACCTACATCCTTCTGACTCTTCACTGTATTCATCTCTTGGTCTCCCTCTACGAATTTCGCCCCCGATTTACCTCATTCCCTATCCCCACACTTCCCTCCACTACTAAACTGATGGTCCCGTTGACGTCCCAGAATGTGTCGTATCAACTGATCCCATCTTTTAGTCAAGTCGTGCCACAAACTTCTTTTCACCCCAGTTCTGTTCCGTACCTCATCATTATTTACGTGATCTAACGATCAAATCTTCAGCATTCTTCGATAACATCGCATTTCAAAATCTTCTATTTCCCTTCTTGTCTAAACTGTTTATCATCCATGTTTCATTTCCACACAGGGCTACACTCCGTACAAATACTTTCAGAAAAGAAAAGACTTCCCATCACTACTTCATGTCAACACATTTCTCTTCCTCAGAAACGCTTTTCTTGCCGTTACCAGTCTACTTCAGCCATCATCAGTTACTTTGCTACCAAATTAGCAAAACTAATAATCTGATTTAATACGACTATATTCTATTATCCTTGTTTGCCTGTTGTTGGTATTCATCTTATATCCTCCTTCCAAGACACTCCATTCCATTCAACTGCTCTTCCAAGCGCGTCGCTGTTCCTGACAAAATTAAAATGTCATCATTACGCATTGTCAGCCGGCCGCTGCGGCCGAGTGGTTCTAGGCGCTTCAATCCGGAACCGCACTGCTGCTGCAGTCGCAGGTTCCAATCCTGCCTCTGCCATGGATGTGTGTGATGTCCTTAGGTTAGCTAGGTTTAAGTAGATCTAAGTCTAGGCGACTGATGACCTCAGATGTTAAGTCCCATATTGCTTAGAACCATTTTTTTAAACGACGCTGCTGTTAGATTCTGGTTTTTTGTGTGGGCTACGTCTACTAAAATCTAAGAGGGTTGTTTTTTAAGTAAGGCCGTTTCTATTTTTTAAAAAGATACATATACTTTTGTAAAAAAAAAACTTTTATTTTCTGATTCTAGAAACTTTAACCTTTTTCCCCTACATAGTTGCCTTTTTTATGCAAGTACTTGTCATACCGTACAACTAAGTTTTTAATTCCCTCTTCAAAGAATTCGGCCACCTGCTCCGACAGCCAAGATTTCACGGCCGCTTTCACTTTGTCGTCATTGAAGCGCTGCCCGCCAAGATGGTGTTTCAGGTACCGGAAAAGGTGAAAATCGCTAGGAGCAAGGTCGGGGCTGTATGGTGCATGGTCCAAAACGTCCCAGCCAAAAGAATCAATCAAATCCCGAGTCTTTTGAGAGGTATGAGGCCTAGCGTTATCGTGCAGGAGCAAAACTCCTTTTGTCAGCAAGCCGCGCCTTTTGTTTTGACTTGCTCTGCGGAGCTTCTTTAGAGTTGCACAGTAGGTATCTGAGTTGATTGTCGTTCCTCGCGGCATAAAGTCCACTAGCAAAACACCGCGCCCGTTCCAGAACACAGTTGCCATAATCTTGCTCTTTGACAGCGTCTGTTTGGCTTTGACCTTGACGGGTGAGGTTGTGTGTCGCCATTCCATCGATTGTCGCTTGCTTTCGGAAGTGATATGGGATACCCATTTTTCATCTCCAGTGACAATTTGACTCAACATGTCATCTCCTTCTTCCTCTGAACGAATCAAAAAGTCCAATGAAGTGGCAAACCTCTTCCCCTTTGTGGTCCTCTGTGAGGAGTCTGGGTACCCACCGAGAACACAGTTTCTTAAAGTTTAGGTTTTCAGACACAATTTTGTACAAAACCGATCTCGAAACTTGTGGAAATTCCAAAGAAAGAGTGGAAATTGTGAGTCTTCTGTTCTCACGAATCTTTGTTTCGACTGCAGCCACCAAATCATCAGTGATCACAGAGGGCCGGCCTGAGCGTTCTTCGTCATGGACGTTTTGACGGCCATTTTTAAACACTCTAACCCATTGATGCACTTTACCTTCACTCATTGCATTCAAGCCATAAAACTTCTGTTAACTGACGATGAATTTCTGCAGCTGATAGGCTTCTCGCGGTCAAAAAACGTATCAATGGCCCTATCTCAGACGCGGCGGGCGATACAATAATCGTAAACATTATAAAGTAGCACAGCGATGCGTATACGTCAGATACAGAGCTGCAACTTGCATCAGTGTGAAGGGGAAGGATGCCGGCAAGTGGCGCGGTGGCTTGTTGCGGTGTCCGCGCGAACTACGGGACTATACGCGCGAACGGCCCTTACTTAAAAAAAACAACCCTGGTATCCGGGCAGATGACCTTCTAAGACATGCCTCTCAGTACCTAAGTGTTTAGAGCCATTTGAACCAGTTAGCACTGCCTTGAGAGATCTGTCTTGCCTGCGCCGTAATTTTGTTCGGCTTTATGGTTTCAGATATCGTTTTCGTAAGATTTTTTTGTCATATTTTTATAGTACACGGAGCAGTCACGCTAATGTGGCCACCTGTCAGAAGGCTGAATAATGACATGTAGGCACGCCGACTCCACTGCCGCGGCCAGCCGCGCCAGGTTCCTCGGTTGAGGATCCCAGGCGCGAACAGCGCGATCGAGGTGGTCGCGGCGACTATAAATTCGTTTACCGGTGAATTGGTTGGGCACGCGACTTGGGTAAACTGATCCTGCTGCTCTTCGAACCACCCTCGTACACTGTGAACTGTGTGGCACTTTGCGTTGTTCTGCTGGTGGACGCCATCGTGCCGAGAAAACAATAGTGCATGTAGAGGTGGACATGGTCACCAAGGATGGATTGATACTTCCGTTGATCCATTGTGCCTTCCAGAAAGACAGCATCAACGAGGGATGCTAAGAAAACATATCGCAGACCGTAATGCCCCCTCCTCCGCCATGGGACTTTCGGACGATTGTTGCAGGCTGTTTGCTTTCAGAAGCTTCACTCATGCACGCCAGAGGGCATCTGTCTAGTGGAGCATAGAACGTGTCCTCAGGAAAAGCCTCCTGTCGCTACTTGGTGGACATCCAGTTCTGGTACTGGCTTCAAAATTCCATCCATTGTTGTCGATGAACAGTACCTAGCATGGGTGCATGAACCAGGCGCCTTCTGTGGAGACCCGTAGGTAGCAAAGTTTGCTGAACGGTTGTTGCTAGCGCCTGGGTTCATTTGGAAGGTTAGTTGCTGAACAATCACACGTCTATTAAGGGCCGTTGTTTGCCCCTCTCATCTACGGCGCGTGGTGCATAACAGTTGCCGCGGCATTAGACGTTTCAAAAATCTACATATACATTTATACTCCGCAAGCCACCCAACAGTGTGTGGCGGAGGGCACTTTACGTCCCACTGTCATTACATCCCTTTCCTGTTCCATTCGCGTATGGTTCGCGGGAAGAACGACAGCCGGAAAGCTTCCGTGCGCGCTCGAATCTAATTTTACTTTCGTGATACTTCCTCCAGAAACACACCCTCTCGAAACCTGGACAGCAACCTACACCGCGATTCAGAGCGCCTCTCTTGCAGAGCCTGCCACTTGAGTTTGCTAAACACCTCCGTAACGCCATTACGCTTACCTAATAACCCTGTGACGAAACGCGCCGCTCTTCTTTGGATCTTCTCTATCTCCTCTGTCAACACAACCTGATACGGATCGCACACTGATGAGCAATACTCAAGTATAGGTCGAACGAGTGTTTTGCAAGCCACCTCCTTTGTTGATGGACTACATCTTCTAAGGACTCTCCCAATGAATCTCAACCTGGCACCCGCCTTACCAACAATTAATTTTATATGATCATTCCTCTTCAAATCGTTCCGTACGCATACCCCCAGATATTTTACAGAAGTTACTGCTACCAGTGTTTCTTCCGCTATCATATAATCATACAATAAAGGATCCTTCTTTCTATGTATTCGCAATACATTACATTTGTCTATCTTAAGGGTCAGTTGCCACTCCCTGCACCAAGTGCCTATCCGCTGCAGATCTTCCTGCATTTCGCTGCAATTTTCTGATGCTGCCACTTGTCTGTATAAGACAGCATCATCCGCGAATAGCCGCATGGAACTTCCGGCACTATCTACTAAGTCATATATATATATATATATATATATATTGTGAAAATCAATGGTCCCGTAACACTCCGCTGTGGCACGCCAGAGGTTACTTTAACGTCTGTAGACGTCTCTCCATTGAGAACATGATGTTGTGTTCTGTTTGCTAAAAACTCTTCAATCCAGCCACACAGCTGGTCTGATATTCCGCAGGCTCTTACTTTATCAGGCGACAGTGCGGACCTGTATCGAACGCCTTCCGGAAGTCAAGGAAAATAGCGTCTACCTTGGAGACTGTATGGACGCCAGACAAATCGCTCCGTTTCCGCGTTACGACAAAGAATGCACTATATCCCTCTTAGGCTCGCCTCTCCCCCCCCCCCCCCTCCTTCGCCACACAATTTATTACCTTCGCTGCTAGTGGTGGCACCTGCCATTTGTAAATGGTTATTGCACGTTGACGTGGAACATAGGCGGTGGTCACATTAAAGTCTAGGGACCGTGTATTAGCCGTATGCTTAATCAACTCTAACACTGATGCCGCCTTCTCATTTTCACTTTCCTCAAAATAATGAGACAGCCTGGCCAAATTTGTCTTCGCCTGCTTAGCTGCGGATTACAGCGGATGCTTAGGTAGATTCGCTCGTCCCTTTATATAATATATATTAAATGAAGCGATGCTAATTTACTTAATTTGACAATTAATCGCTTTGTATCTTATCTGGTGGAGGGGGGGAGGGGCAAGAGAGAATATTTCGCAGCCAAAGCAGCCACAAGATTTCTTCTGCCTGTCTCAGCAGTTGAAAATACACACTTTACTTCTGATGTTCCCGTTCCCCGATCTCTCATTCAGCAGCCCAGTGTAACTAAACTGCGTGTACACTGATTAAACATGGCCCACGAAGCTAGGCAAGATATTTGTTGGTGTTAAGTAGGACTGACTGTTGTGATTGGAGTCTGTTCAACAGTTTTAAAATTCATGAACGCTGTCGGCTCGCAGTGTTGGATACGGTCCCGAGGTCTTCGGTGTTGTGGTGACCTAACACCGTGACCGTTGATCACGTCTAATTGCTGGACATTTCACAAGGAGTCGCCTGCGAGGCGCAGCCTTGACATATTGTGGACCTCTCGCTGTCTTGGCTGGCCCTTACTTCCCGTCTCTCTCTCTCTCTCTCTCTCTCTCTCTCTCTCTCTCTCTCTCTGACACATCTGTTACCGTGAGATTACTGCATCCTTAAGCGAGTCTGAAAAGACATACCTGTTTCTCTACGCGGTCTGGTTGTATAATAACACAGTCGCGCTGTGTTACGGCATCTATAGCTAACTGACCTTCCTTATCCTTGCATTACTGTATTTCCTTGTATTCCACCTTCTTACACGAAGTCTCGTTTGTAGCAGTATGTTTTCCACTATCTATTGCCTACTTTTTTTTTTTTTTTAAATGTAGAACCACTTCTCATCTGCAGCAAACGTGGCAACTTGACTTCTGTCGCCTTTTACGCAGGCGTTGCATCATTGGATTGACGTATGTATTGCTACACGAAGCCCAGTGTCATCAAATGTATCGTAGCATTAATTATTTTCACGTCACAATAAATAATACTTACACATATGATATCGATAAATATTTATGGCTCTGTAGTGAATATTAGTTGTTGCTGAGGGCCACGCTATAGAACCAACGTCAAGTCCAGTCACATTTATAGTTAAGTATAACCATTTCAGATTAATTACACTACGTATTGTGACGTGGAATAATCCTCCTCTTGGAATAGGAACGAAATGCTTCGTGAAAATAGTTTATTCACCTGAGTGAATTTTCCATACATCAAGGTGTCACTTAACCTCTTAAATAGGACAAAAATCGTTAAGCTTATATGTGACGAAACTTTCATCCCCTCAAGGCTGACTATAAGCTTCAAGAAAGAGTTGTTCATGAGGTCTTTTTTTCGTTATTTGTTTTTTTGTGTTAATAGGCAGAATTAGTATCAAATATTACGCGTTTGAAGTTAATAACATTATGCAGAAACCACTCTTAAGATAAAAGTACTACCTAACGTTCATTACGCGATTTGTTCGTGCACTGCGTACACAAGCCAGTCACTTGATAATCGAAGAAAAAAGTGAGAGAGGAAAGGTTTTGGGTTTGGACTTAGAAAATCTTATATTTCATGGCTAAGAGCTCCGTTATGGCGGATGATGGACAAAGTAAGAGACTCAAAGATTCCACTGAAACTAGTGGTCCTCCAATGAAACTAGACAGTTATACATACTTTGATTTCCGCCGTGAGAGCACGCACGGTTGTTTCTGTAGACGGTGCGTTGGTATGCGAGGAGAGTTCAGTCTTGTTACGTCGTCCGCAGCGTGAACTGGTCCACGGCGTCGCCGTGCCGGCCTTGGGCTGCAGTAGTATTTCCTTGTGGACGCCGACTTAACATTAGCTGCTAACGACAGCATTTATGTTGTATCGCCTCTCGTTTGCAGTTATGACAAAACGTGTGCATGTTATTAAATTCCATCTCTCAAGGCCGGAAAGATTGTGGTTGCTGCTGCTGCTGCTGCTGCTGCTGCTGTTCTCTCTTTAGTCCGAAGATTTTTTATTCAGCTCTCCACACTACTCTCGCTTGTGCAAGCCTGCTCGTCTCTCCATGAATACCGCAACCTGCATCGATTTGAACCTGTCTATTGTTGTCATCCCTTGGCATCTCTCTCAAATTCCTCGCCTCTCTCTCTGCCTTTCTGCCTCTCGCCCCCCCCCCTCCTCTCCCTCCGCCATTACCAAACTGATTTTGACGAATTGACGATCAGTAGACTTCAGTGACTGGCCATGAAAACGTCTCAGCTTCATGCGTAAAACCTGCGTTTGGAGAGTGCAGCGCTCACAAGGAACTACTTAAGAAAATAATGAAAATTTAATTAGAACTGTCTTAATTCTATAATAGCATCCACTAATTCACTTCGCACATTGTACTGAGTACTACAGCTGCAATCACGGTGTAAATTCGGGAAGGAGCACTGTTCTGTACCTAGCAGTGATTTGGGAGAGGTGCACAGTCGTAAAACATAAACACTCTCTCCCGCGTTATGCACAGAACACGGTTTTTTTTCTTGGACTGCTGTCTGCAGCAGAATATTGTTTTCTGACGTGGACGATATTCAAAATGGTTCAAATGGCTCTGAGCACTATGGAACTTAACTTCTGAGGTCATCAGTCCCCCAGAACTTGGAACTACTTAAACCTAACGAACCTAAGGACATCACACACATCCATGCCCGAGGCAGGATTCGAACCTGCGGCCGTAGCGATCGCGCGCTTCCATACTGTACCGCATAGAAACGCTCGGCCACATCGGACGTCGGACGATATTCACAGCATCTCAGTTTGTAAGGTGACTTCTCATGGAAAATAAATAAACACGTTCTGGATCACTTAGACCTGCTGACGTACCTGTGTCGTGCGGAAGATACTTCTCTATGCATTGATGCCAACATCTAAATACTGAAATAATTCACTTTTCTCAAGCGATTTTGGGTAACGGAACTGTTTTCCGTTATGTATGTAATGGTAGTATCCTCGACACTATCTAAACTGTCACGGCAGCCAAGGAGTGATCAAACGGCCTATGTTTTTAGGAGTTACGGATGTAGAAAGCTTTGCGTAGTGTGGACTAAACTACATATTTGAAGTTTCAAAGATAGCTGGGATAAAATACAGGGAACAAAAGACTATTTCCAACTTGTACAGAAGCCAGACTACTGTTATAAGAGTCGATGGACGTGGTGAGAGGGAAGCAGTGGTTGGAAAGGGAGTGAGACGGTGTTGCAGCATGGAGCAAGCAGTAAAGGAAACCAAGGACAAATTTGTAATGAGAATTAAAGTTCAGAGGAAGAGACATCAAAGGACTTGGAAGATCGTTGTCTTGAAAGAGGGTACAAGATGAATATAAACAACAATGCGAGGGATTAAATGAGAAGACGAGGAGGGTACGGACTTCAGGAACCGCGACAGTGGAAGTTGTATGCAAGTTTTGGTATATGTGCACCGAGATAACTGACAATTTCCAGAAGTAAAGAAATAGCAGAATCAGTCCAGCATTATAAAAGGCTAATAGGAAAATATTGCCTGAAAACTTTGGACTACTTCCTTTAAAGGGACAAGAAAAAAAACTATTAGGATGAGGTTCAGCCGTAGTTAATTTTCTAGTATATGCGTCGTATCAAAGTAATTAAGCCCACATGTTCTGGCGGCGTTGGTACAACAGTTAGAGATTTGAACAGCGTATTTTTTTTCCTACGGGGTAGTACGGTGGACAAAGACAGCTACTTAACCTTCTCGTAAAATCTGGCCAACTGCTTTCGACGGTAAGCTATTCACAAATGATATGTGAATGTATGAAATATTAGTTCATGTTTTTGTGTAGATGTACACTGACGTGACAGGGCAAGAGGAAAGCGATATGCACGTATGCAGATGACGGTAGTATCGGGTACCCAAGATATAAAAGGACAGTGCATTGCCAGAGCTGTCATGTGTACTCAAGGTGATTCGTGTGAAAAGGTTTCCGGCGTTATTGTGGCCGCACGACGGGAGTTTACAGATTTTGATCGTGGAATGACAGTTGGAGCTAGACGCGTGGGACATTAGGTTTCGGAAATCATTAGGAGATACAATATTCCGATATCCACAGTGTCAAGCGCGGCCGAGAATACAAAATTACAGCATTACCTCTCACCACGGACAACGCAGTGGCCGACGTTCTTCACATAACGACCGAGAATAGCGGTTTTTGGGTAGAGTTGTCAGTGTTTCCACACAAGCAATATTGCGTGAAATAACCGAATAGATCAATGTGGAACATACGATGAACGTTTCCGTTAGGACAGTGCGACGAAATCTGGTGTTAGTGGGCTATGGCAACAGACTGCCAACGCAAGAGCTTTTCCTAAAAGCACGACATCGCCTGCGGCGCCTCTCTTGGGCTCGCGACGATATCTGTTGGACCCTAGACAACTGGAAAGCCGTGGCCTGGTCAGATGAAACCCCATTCCTGTTAGTAAGAGCTGATTGTAGGGTTAGAGTAGGTCACGGACCCCACGAAGCCATGAACCTACGTTGTTAACAAGACACTTCGCAAGCTGATGGTGGCTCCATAACGTTGTGGTTTGTTTACATGGAATCGATTGAGTCGTCTGGTCGAACATAACTGATTATTGAGGGGAAGTGGCTAATCGAGAGGTCAGGTCGTGCACAAAATCATGCATCTGCAACACTTTCGGGATTACGTACGGCTAGAGACCGAGGATGGCTCATTATTTCTGCAGGGGACTTGTAAGCACTTACTGAGTCCGTGCCACATAGAGTTCCTGCACTGTGCTGGACTACACCGGTGGTCCCACACGATATTAGGAGTTAAGCGAGGACTTCGGTCCCCTCAGTGTATTTTCCACTAAAAGTGTGTACAATATACGGAATACAGAAACTGTGAACTAATATAACTAATGCAAGGAACGCGTATCAACAAAAACTACGCAAATCACCAGACGCTGCAATACGTTGCTAAAAGTAAATTGATGTTTGTTAGCGATTCTGTACGGCAGAGTGCTTCTCCTACCACAAATGCTGCTCGATCTTCACTTTACTCAGAGAATATAAGTCGTATTATTCACATATACAAATCGTTGCCAAATGGCCTGAAATGGGCAAAAAATTACCTTCGGCCGACTGGAGAACGAATCCTGGCCCTTTCGATTTTTAGTCGGGCACTTCTCGACTGAATCAACAGTCCATACAGTAAAACCGCGTAGATAGAGGGGAAAATAGGATATGTTTGGCTTCGAGATCAGCGATGGGTCAGTGGTATCAGTACGTGCAGCTCGTGATCGAGTGTTAGCGTTGCTGCTTATTGATCGGGGGTTCCTCAAGTGGATTCCCAGCCGGGTCGGAGATGGTATGAGCTGCAGTTTGGGGATTGTGTTGCCCTCATCGTCAGTTCGTCATTGTCATCGATGCGCAAGTCGGCGAAGTGGCGTCAAATAAAGAAAACTTGCACTAGGCGGCCGACACAGGCGCAGACGGCGTCTCCTCTCCAGTAATGCCTTCAGATAATTTCATTCCACTGGTAGCAAACACAACTTTCAAGTAAGCCAATGTGGGAACCTGTGAGAAAATTATGCGCTGGAGTTGGATTCATTGGCAGGATCCTAGGAAGATCCCTCAATGAATCCTCGTACCACCAAATCCTGAGTGTGGTCTTTTTACTGATTTAACGCGGTCCACCGCGTTTTCGTCTCACGTACCAAGCACTGTATCTCGTAGTAGGACTCGCATCCAATATTCTCAGTCGTTTGTTGAATGTATTCCAGTCTCTGGCTTTAGCTGGTTCTTACCCTCTAGATCTCCCTCAGTTACCATGGAAGCTATAGCTATTCCCTGTCATCCCCTCTTCTTGTCACTGTTTCCCACATATTTCCTTCCACATACACTGTATGGAGAACCTCGTTATTTCCTACCTTATCAGTCCAAGTTGTTACCAACCTCTTTCTCGGGCAACTCCAGCGCTTTGATTCCATTCTACGGTTTTACCACATTCTGTGATTCACTTTCGCACACTGCAGTCCTTCAAACGTACATCTTCAGGAATTACTTGATTAGATTCAGGCCGATATTTGATACTAGCAATCTTTTATTGGTCAGGAATGCCCACGGAATGATATGGCGCACTGGTTAGAGCATTGGGCTCTCATTCTGGAGGACGACAGTTCAGATTCCCGTCCGGCCGCCACATGTACGTGTTGTCGTGATTATCCTAATTCTTACCAGGCAAATGCCGGGATGATTCCTTTGAAAAGGCCGCGACCGATTCCCTTCCCCCTTCCTTTCGTAATCAAAGCTTCTGCTTCGTCGACTGAACGTTAAAGCTCTAACCTTCCGTCGTTCTTCAGGAATGACCAAGTTGCCTGTGCCAATCTGTTTTTGGGGCTCCTTGCTGCTGCTTTCAGGTGTTACAAACTTTGCCCTCAGTTTTCAAGAGTTTATTGGTAACCTCATTTCTGCTACTTCCTTTCCCTCAGCCGGCCGCCGTGGCCAAACGGTTCTAGGCGCGTCAGTCCGGAATCGCACGACTGGTACGGTCTCACGTTCGAATCCTGCCTCGGGCATGGATGTGTGTGACGTTCATAGGTTAGTTAGGTTTAAGTAGTTCTAAGTTCTAGGGACTGATGATCTTAGATGTTAAGTCCCATAGTGCTTAGAACCATTTGAACTTTCCCTCATTCTTCGGTTTGCTGTAAATCCGTAGTGTGTGCTTACTAGACTGCTCATCCCATTTAGCAGATACTGTGATTCCCCCTCACTTTCGCTGGACTGTAACCAGGTGGGATTAACGCAGGGGGGTAGAAATGAGTCAAAGAAGAGCTGCACGATTTGTCACGGGTTCGTTTAGTCAGATCGAGAATGACAAATCCTCATTGAAGTGCCAGAGCAGATGCGCATCTCGCAGAGCCTTGTACACAGAATTCAGATAGCCCACGATCCCCAACGGGTCAAGAGGCACATCACTTCGTTCAACATGTACCTCATGCAATGAGCACGAGGTAAGATTCAGAGAAATTGAGGCCCATGCGGAGATGTTTCGCAAGATTTTTTTCCTGCGTACCATTACCGCACCGTGGACTGCGGAGTAGCGTTACAAAACTAGAAATTATTAAGCGGGCAGTACCCGTCACGCTTCGCGTCTTACGACGTCACTGAGGCTGGGGATATGCAACAGCCGCGGAGGGGGGCTAGAAGTAAAGCGAGTAGACTAGTGTGTGGCGGCGGGTGCTTGGTGACTAAGTAGCAGCCAGCCGCTGACGGCACTTCCTGGCTGGAGAGCCGCTTTCATCGCCCGAGGCTCTGCGGAGTGCTAAGCTGCGTACCCGCCTGCCTGGCCTACACGCCGCCGCCGCCGCCGCCCTGCTGTTCATGGCGCACAGTGCTGTCTGCACAGCGAGTCGCACAGCGCACCAGACTGGGTTCATTCCCGTACTGTCTTCGACGACCAGCGTACGAATAGCACTGTGGGATTTGTCATAACTGACTTTGCGGATTTTTCACTGGTTTAGACTTAATGAAATGTTTACAGTACTATTTGTACAAACTGTGACAGAAAGGAAGCGAAATTTGATCACAGTGCGATTCATCCCTCATTTAGGGCCTTGATAATACAGAAAATGATTAGTTACATAACTTCTACGGTGAGAATTTACATTTAGACTCCGCAAGCCACCTTCCGATAACAGTGTCACTTTCCCCTTTTCGTGTTACAGTAGCGTGTGGTTCACGGGAAGAATAATTGCTGGTAAGCCCCCGTGTGGTCTCTAATCTCTAATTTTACACTACTGACCATTAAAAGTGCTACACCAAGAAGAAATGCAGATCATAAACGGGTATTCATTGAACAAAAATATTATACTACAACTGGCATGTGATCATATTTTCACATAATTTGGGTGCATAGATCCTGAAAAAGTCAGTGCCCAGAACAACCACCTCTGGCCATAATAACGGCCTTGACACGCTTGGGCATTGCGTCAAACAGAGCTTGGATGGCTTGTACAGGTACAGCTGCCCATGCAGCTTCAACACGATACCGCAGTTCATCAACAGTAGTGACTAGCGAATTGTGACGAGCCAGTTGCTCGGCCACCATTGACCAGACGTTTTCAGTTGGTGAGAGATCTGGAAAAAGTGCTGGCCAGGGCAACAGTCGAACGTTTTCTGTATCCAGAAAGGCCCGTACAGGACATGCAACATGCTGTCGTACGTTATCCTACTGAAATGTAGGGTTTCGCAGGGATCGAATGCAGGGTAGAGCTACGGGTCGTAACACATCTGAAATGTAACGTCCACTGCTCAAAGTGCCGTCAATGCGAACAAGAGGTAACCGAGACGTGTAACCAATGGCACCCCATACCATCACGCTGGATGAAACGCCAGTATGGCGATGACGAATACACGCTTCCAATGTGCGTTCACCGCGATGTCGCCAAACACGAATGCGACCATTATGATGCTGAAAACGGAACCTGGATTCATCCGAAAAAAACGACGTTTTGGCATTCGTGCACCCAGGTTCGTCGTCGAGTACACCATCTCAGGCGCTCCTGTCTGTGATGCAGCGTCAAGGGTAACCGCAGCCATGGTCTCCGAGCTGATAGTCCATGCTGCTGCAAACGTCGTCGAACTGTTCGTGCAGATGGTTGTTGTCTTGCAAACGTCCCCATCTGTTGACTCAGGGATCGAGACGTGGGTGCACGATCCGTTACAGCCATGCGAGTAAGATGCCTGTCATCTCGATTGCTAGTGATATGAGGCCGTTGGTATCCAGCAAGGCGTTCCGTATTACGCTCCTGAACCCACCGATTCCATATTCTGCTAACAGTCATTGGAGCTCTACCAACGCGAACAGCAATGTCGCGATACGATAAACAGCAATCGCGATAGGTTATAATCCGAAGTTTATCAAAGTCAGAAACGTGATGGTACGCATTTCTCCTCCTTACAAGAGGCATCACAACAACGTTTCAGCAGGCAACGCCGGTCAACTGCTGTTTGTGTATGAGAAATCGGTTGGAAACTTTCCTCGTGTCAACACGCTGTAGGTGTCGCCACCGGTGCCAACCTTGTGTGAATGCTCTGAAAAGCTAATCATTTGCATATCACGGTATCTTCTTCCTGTCGGTTAAATTTCGTGTCTGTAGCACGTCATCTTCGTGGCGTAGCAAGTTTAATGGCCATTGGTATATTTTCATGGTCTTTTCGCGAGATATACATAGGAGGAAGGAACGTACACTCTCTGAACTTCAAACAGTAGACCAGAGCGCGATGGAGAACACCTCTCTTGCAGAGTCAGCCACTGGTCCTGGCTGGTCTCCTCCGTGACTCTTTTCCTCTTGCTAGATGAACCTGTAACAAAACATGCTGCTGTTCTTTGGATCTTCTCGGTTTCCTCTATCAGTCCTAAATGGTACGAATGTCATACTGACGAGCGGTGTTAAAGAATTGGCGAAAGATATGTAAGCTACTGCGTTTGTTGATGAACTGCGTTTACTGAGGATTCGTACAACGAAACTATCTGGCATCTGCCTTACTTTAGGTTGATTTTATGTGGTCGTTCGACTTCAAATCGCTCTGAAAACTTCTCTCCGTACAGAATCAGATACTGTGATGTTTTTGCTTCATTCGTTCACGTGCGTCGCGTCGGATAATATTGTGGAAGCTGCACAATATTTCGACGAGTCAGCTGAAATCAGTAGGCACTTAAAGATGAGCAGTCTCGTCGAAATATTGTACAGCTTCCACAACATTATAATACGCGGCGCCCGTGAACCAATGAAGCAGTTAATACGTTGGGAAAAACCTGAAACAGCACATGCATTCTTTTTGCTAGAATCTCTTCAGTCCAATCGCAAAGTTAGCAGATATTCCACACGCTCGTATTTTGTTCATTAAGAGGCAGTGAGGAACTGTGTCGAATGCCTCCCGGAAGTCAAGGAACACACGTTATCTACCGGGGCGTCTGTGTCTACTGTTTTCTGTGTCTCATGAACTATAGAGCGATCTGCGATTTGCACGATTGTTGTTTTCGGATACTATGTTTGTACCTACAGAGGAGATTTCGAAACGTCACGCGAGCTTAGAGCTGTTGTAAAGTTCTACTGCAGACTGAGGTCAGACGCATAGGTCTATAGTTTTGTGCGTCTGTTCAACAATTCTTCTTGAAAATGGAAAAAAGCACACAGGTCATTGCCAATCTTGAGTACCGCGTCGCTCCTGTAAGAGACCTACGGTACATTATTGCTGAAAGAGGTGCAAGTTGTTTATCCCGTCAGGTCCAGTGACCTTCTCCTCTGTTCATTGATTTCAGATGCTTTTCCATCACTTCGTCACTAAATTCGACAGGTCACACTTTTGTTCGTGCGACGATTTAAAGGAAGAACTACAGTGCGATCTTCTTCTGTGAAAAAGGCATTTAGTATTTCGGCCTTTTATATGTCATTCTCTGTCACACTGCTATTATGGTCAGTAACAGAATGTCGATCCGGTTACTGATTTAACATAAGACCAGAACCTATTTAACACGGTGCGAAGCCGCCATGTGTTTCAATCAGAGCCTTTAGATGTTCTGGCATACAGGAATTGGATGTGGTGCTGGGGTTTATAGGCGCGTGCGTGAAAGTGGCTGCAGGAGGACCAGAAAAAGCTCTGTGAACATGTCTGTTGTCAGTTTGGAAGACGGTTGTGGCCACAGCTTACTCATCATGAAGATGTAGTTTAGAAAGCGCACCGATGGTGTTTAGTTAAATGCCCTGATACCTTGAACGAGTGGACCTAAGTGACTGTACTAAAAAATACTCCCAAAATGTCACAGAACCACCTCCGACCCAAACTACGCTCTCTACACACTGCAGTTTAAAGCCTCATTAGGCCATCGGTGCACTCAGATGTTTCGAAAACGAGGCAGTATCGCGGCCCTGGTCAGCAAACTGTCCAGTTTCTGGTTCGGGGGCCCGTTGAAGACGTATAGTTAGTTGTATGATGTCCTGTAAGCAAAGGCCTTTTGCAAAGTTCCCAAAACCAAATGCCCATTGCATGCAGTTCAATTCACTGTTGGTTTGGAAACTGGTTCAGATGTACCTACATTGCACTGATAAGCCGTGACACTCTACTGTCATTCCTTGTAAACACGGTGGACAGTTTGCATTCATATAGCCACAAACTGGTCACCTTGATTCAAGATCTATCGAAAACGAAAGATCTTTATTGCCGTTTGTCACATCTCAACGCCTTAGTGCATGAGACAACACCCTGGCACATGGTTAACATTACTGGCATGATCCACATCAACTTTAGCGAGCCTGGTACCAGACGCCGGTTCTAGGCGCTGCAGTCCGGAACTGCGGAACTGCTACGGTCGCAGGTTTGAATCCTGCCTCCGGCATGGATGTGTGTGCTGTCCTTAGGTTAGTTAGGTTTAAGTAGTTCTAAGTTCTAGGGGACTGAGGACCTCAGATATTGAGTCCCATAGTGCTCAGAGCCATTTGAACCATTTTTTGAACCTGGTACCAGTTCCGCGTAGTCTACAGGGCTCCAAAGAGACCAGTGCGCTCTTTTAAGGGTTTGAAGAGTGGGGCAGGGAGGGGCGAGAGAAAGACAAGTGTTTGCCGATGAGTTTACTTCTGGTAAAAGGAAAATTTCGTCCTAATTTTAACGACACGGTGCGAGACCAACAGGAAACTATGTGGTGATGTCATCTCGGCGTGGGCTGCGACGTGTCAGGAAAGGTAGAGGCTTTCAACATGCCTGGAGAATATTACTCGATTAAGGCGTCATTGTTTAATCATCTCCCCGTCACCTGTCCGTATGATATTCTTGTTTGATTTTGCTGCGTCCTCACGATCGTTGACGTTCTTTGTGCAGAAGAGAGCTGCAGGACGTTCCCATTTGAAAGAATGCGGTTTTCACGTAGATTCTCCGTTCGTAACTTGCGTACTTCGTGGGTGTGTCATCTTATTTCCTGCGCATTTCAGATTCTTCATGATCCACTTTTATGACGCGAATTTATGACTCGAGTTTATGACCTGGCTCTTTATGAATCAGCGCTGAAGACTCACAGGATTTTCCTTAGCTCTAGACTGTCCGTGGATTTCGTTACAATCTCTGGCTACAAATGTTTATATACGTGATAGAACTGTGCCAGACAACACAGTAATTTGTAAAGCCCAGAAATTTCGTAGCGAAAACTCTGCAGAATGGTGGTAAGACAGAGATATATTGAATCAGGTTCGTGCAGGAGTCACTTCTGCCTGGCATTTAATGATGAGAGCTTCTCGGAATAATAATTTTCGTTAAATTTCCATGTGATATTTTGTAGCTCGAACGTTTTGGCACCAATGCTTCTACTTTTAATTTAGTATGTGCTGTAGAAGATATATGTTATCTTTAGAAATAATCAAGCGATGTCATTGTGCAACTATACATCACTAGGCAAACTCCATCTTCGGAATTACTAACACGCTGAGGAGGGTCTAGTTGCTAACCTGCATACATAGACTCTTACCAGAATTCGTGGTACCCTGGTTCAAGTATGAGCATGAAAAAAAGTACAATTACTTTTCATCCTCTGTAGCAATATGTCTCTTTTGCCCTGAAGTCCAGCCGGCCCGTGTGGCCGAGCGGTTATAGGCGCTACAGTCTGGAATCGTGCGACTGCTACGGTCGCAGGTTCGAATCCTGCCTCGGGGGCATGGATGTGTGTGATGTCAGTAGGTTAGTTAGGTTTAAGTAGTTCTAAATTATAGGGGACTGATGACCTCAGATGTTAAGTCCCATAGTGCTCAGAGCCATTTGAACCGGAAGTCCAGTGAGACCCTGGAGGTAAAAGCGGGATCTTCGATGTAGCTCAAGCGGAAACACAGGGCTGCTGCATCTTCTGCTTCTGTTAAACTAATATTTTGTAAAGGCACGTCTCCCGTTGTCTTGTCGGTTCGTTCCCCACAGGTCTCGTTGTCTCTGTTTGCCATCATTGCCCATTTGTTTCGTACGCTACGAGAACCGCTAAATACATGACACTGAGGTTCGAGCAATTACTTGACGTCTGGAGTTTAGGAGTTAATGCCGTTGTCAAACAATGCAGGCTCACTTCGTTTTGTAACCATCAGCGATTTTGTTTCTACTGACTGTAATGGAGTAAGAAAAAAATCGGCCTCATACTTAGAAAAAACATTTTACAAAACTCATATCGGTCCAGTGTCGTACATCATTTCAAGACAGGTGAAAAATAGAAAAATAAATACATATCACGTAGCCACACCACAAAATATACACAGTACCTTCGGTCGTACTTGCTAAATGCAAGTACTTGCATTTAGCTCTTTCTCCATTGTCCGGGCAAGTTTTTTTACAAATTCTCTAGCGCTGACAGCCCTAGAGAAATTAAAGTAGGTTGAAGAAGGTATCCGCTAATGCTAAACCGTCCGTTGCCCCTCATTAGACTAGAGAGAAATCCAAAACAGAGAAGGGAGACACACAAGAAGTTTCGATATCACTACAGCTTCTCGCAGCACCCAAGAGCACGTTTCATATCCGTAACGTGCGACATTGAAGAAGGAAATTGTTTTAACTGAATATACCCGAAACAGATTGAACATACTATTTCACAGTACGAGTAACCTGACGTGCGAGACATGGTTATATTTAATGACAGAAAATGTTTATTTTCATTCGCGAGGTGGTGGTAAATAACGGCTGTCATTTCCGAAACTCCATTTTAATGCGGTGTGTAATGGTGTTGTGAACATCAGTCGAAAACTGTATGCGTTGGCTGATAATGCCCTGAGACCAACACTGTCCTTACCCGAGCGCATTTTTTAGGTTCTGAGAGGCATGTCTTACGAGGTCATCTGCCCAGATAGATTTTGGTAGATGTAGCCAACATAAAAAAAAGCTGACAGCCGCGTCTTTGCTGCGTTATTGATCATGTTAGCAATATCTTCTCTTAGAGTGTGCTAATTCACTCGTGCCAAATAGCTGTATTTTGTTTCACACGTGGACCAGGCAATAGTTGCAATTACCGACCAAAATCTACAACTTAGAGTCTAGAGAAGAGACTGCAAAGGATCTCTGAGGCACAGTAGGCATATAGCACGCAGATGCAGGTAATAGGTGTGACGTGAAGTCACGTAAGCACATTTTTACGTAATTTAAAGGTTGTAGTGTCCATAATAGCACTATCTTCAAAACACAGCCGCAGGCCTAATGTTTCAGAGAAAAGCTTGGCGCTTTGTGAGAACTGTACGACGGTACCGCACCGGCTTAGATGAACGAATCATTCAGTTGCGATATGACTTTTAATTTAGCTCGATAAAGTTAGCGCAGAGTTTTTGGATCTCTGTTTGCATGCCATGTAACGGGAATGAAGGCTTCGGTTGTTGATAACCTCTGCATGTGGTAACCCCCCCGCCCCCCCCCCCCCCCCCTCTCTCTCTCTCTCTCTCTCTCTCTCTCTCTCTCTCTCTCTCTCTCTCTCTCTCTCTCTCTCTCTCTCTGTGTGTGTGTGTGTGTGTGTGTGTGTGTGTGTGTGTGTGTGTGTGTGTGCTTTATGTGGCGATGCGGGAAGGGTGAAGATAATGTCCTCTCCGGCTTGCCCCCACTTTTGTCGATGTTACCAAATTTGCGACAGCTACTGAAAAACATTAATGGTCTACTAGACACCTACACATCGGTCGTAGACACATACAAAGATAACGTAAACTCGGCGGCACGGAACTATCCGAAGCATACGATGGTATTTGTTGCATTCTTCAACCTGCCCAGTGGCCATAGGAAAAACTATGCATATTTTGTCAGTACTAAAGAGAAACAAACTTGAGAAGTAATACTCGTCAGACAACTACATGGAACAGTCAGTTCAATAATTCATGTGCGTAAGTACTATTAAGAAAGCACCTTGGTCTAGACAGGAATGACCTTTTCGAGATTGCCGCCTGCGAAGGAGGGATTAGCCACCGCGATGCTGAAGACGTTGATCAAATGCTAAAACGAAACAAAGAAGATAGTGTGCATGGGCGTAGGCTCGACAAAACACCCATTAAACTACCCTCATCAGGCCGTGTACAGTGGTATGCGATGTATAGATATAGACATCTGACCTAATAGCGGTAGTTTTGTCCACTAAAGTGGTTGGACCTCACATAGAATGCCCTAACGGTCGCTGTAGAAACTTAAAGACATTTTGGGTGAAGAGTTAAGGAAGTTCGACATGGAAGAGAGAGAGAGAGAGAGAGAGAGAGAGAGAGAGAGAGAGAGAGAGAGAGAGGGCGGAAATCGAAGTATTCGAGATGTGGGTTTGGTGAGAAAGGAGAAAACAAAATGGGGGATTAAACTGAATTACTGGAAAAGATAAAGGAAGAAAGAACTAAGATAAAGCTAGTTAAGGAAAGGAAAGCAGACTGAGTGGGACATAACGTACAAGGAAAATGCATCTATACATCATCTATCAAAGGTTCAGTAGAGTTGTAACCCCCTCACTCCTCCCTCACTTAACGACCTTAATGAAAATGAAAAATTAGACCGCGTGTACCTAATGGAAATTTGGGAAAAGTAATCGTCACCGAAGTTAATCTGTCGGTAAAGAGGGAGGAAAGGGTTACATCTAAATGAAAGGAAAAATGCAAATGAAACTGGTAGAAATTAATTTTGAAAAAAGGGTAAAGTTAATAGAGAAAGTAAATGTGCGGCCGTTACGTTAACAATTAACTAGCTGTAATTAGATATTTGAGATTTGGGGAAATTACGGCCGCCAGTCCTATGGACAATTACTATAGTAACTGAAAAAAAGGTTATTACACATATAATTAGCACTAGAAGCGTGAAAACTGTGTAGTGTGAAAACTGAAAAATTGTCAGAAGTAATAAATTTCGCTACACTCTGACTTAATTTAGCAAAAGAATTAATAAAACCGGAAAATTGAAAGTTAATTTAGTGACTGAATTAATAGTGAGCTTTGCTTCTGAAGCACATCGAAATTCAATCAAATACGGTTAGTCTTGGGCTACCTCAACAATCAATTCAAAAGCTACTTGAATCTACGCAATTTAAAAAATAAGAGATTTAACTTTGAACTTGAATTAAATGATTCTGAACAATTAAACAATAGTAAAATTTAGGACGTACCAAGCTGAGCTGTAGTCACAGGTAAGCTAAAATATGGTAACAAAACTCGCACTCATAATTTGTGCTTGTGTAATCTAAATATTGTAGCCAGCTATGAATACCTTAACTGAACTTCGAAATTAAAGCAGTGAAATCGAATGATACTACTTTAATGATGGCGTTTGAATTTCAACGACACTCGGGTTCATTGCGGAGAAGGGAGGGACCCTGCTTGGTAATGCAATTGGGACAATGAGCAACAAATGTTCATGCTAAGTTGCTGTAATTATAGTTACGAAAATGTAACAGTTTGAAAAGCTGAGGTCTGCCATACAGTTCTAAAACTTTGTGTGCTACCAGTCTTCCTTGTTGATTGATTGAAGGTTTGCAGTCGTCGGTCGAGGAGGTGGCGACAGTTACTCATTGTCGGCCGTCGCTGTTGCAGAAGCTGGATGTTGGCGCGCTTTCTTCTCGACACGGTCTCCAGCCGAAACGGGCTCTTGACGTGTGCCAGCTAATGCTTCCCGTCCGCGACACCGTGTCAGAAACTATCATAGCAATTCGAGCGCAATTACATGCTGCCAAAGCCCGAACGCGCGGCAACTCGCGGGAGCGTCACACAACACACCTGCTCCACTGCACTACTCCAGCCAGACCCTCTGCCCGCGCTCGATCGAGTTCACACTACCAAAGATCCTAAACACTTTGGTTCTCCACACGACCTATCGATGTATTCGTTCGACAGCATAGTTTTCCCTAGGCCAGAACCTGCGTATAAGTACAAATAATATTCACAGAACAAACCAATTATAAATCGACATAAATGCGTATATATACAATTAGTAAAACAATTACAATATACAAAGACACAGAAATGTTATATCTTCAGTTACCAAAATAAGGAAAAAAAATTGCAGAGCAATAGATAGAAATAGGAGGATATGCATTTCCGGCGTTAGTGACATACGAAAATATAAAGGAGAAGAATAAAAGTTCAGTATGAAGTGAAAAGAGAAGCGCAACTGGTCTGGAATGGAATCAGTTGGCGACGGCAGTGGTGTCAAAGGACTGCAAACAGTAGAGCACATGATTATGAGATAGAACTTGACATTTTCACGTGAAAATGACAAACTCGATCGGTTTTTGGTGCGAAGCAGTCCCAATCCTAAAAGCCGACGCACAAGATAAATGAACGGCAGATATTACACGGGGCAGTAAATGAATTCACCTGGACAGACCAGACATTTCAGGTGCTGCCAAAAACCAATAACTACCGCACGATACTGCACTTCGCCAACGGTTACGTCTTTTTGTTTTGGACCGGCTTGCTGCAGTTCTGTGGTAGGGGGATTTCAGTGTCTATCAGGACTGCAGATATTTATCACCAAACAAATAAAATTAGTTACATAAGTTTGTTTTTTCGAGCTGATAAGTAAAGCTTTACGAGTATTCACTCGTATTGTGAGCGAGGAGTACACACCATAGTTGTTACAGCTCGCGCAAAATAATCTGACCCAGTCTGTTGCTTTAGTTTAGTGAAACTACACTCCTGGAAATTGAAATAAGAACACCGTGAATTCATTGTCCCAGGAAGGGGAAACTTTGACACATTCCTGGGATCAGATACATCACATGATCACACTGACAGAACCACAGGCACATAGACATAGACACAGGCAACAGAGCATGCACAATGTCGGCACTAGTACAGTGTATATCCACCTTTCGCAGCAATGCAGGCTGCTATTCTCCCATGGAGACGATCATAGAGATGCTGGATGTAGTCCTGTGGAACGGCTTGCCATGCCATTTCCACCTGGCGCCTCAGTTGGACCAGCGTTCGTGCTGGACGCGCAGACCGCGTGAGACGACGCTTCATCCAGTCCCAAACATGCTCAATGGGGGACAGATCCGGAGATCTTGCTGGCCAGGGTAGTTGACTTACACCTTCTAGAGCACGTTGGGTAGCACGGGATACATGCGGACGTGCATTGTCCTGTTGGAACAGCAAGTTCCCTTGCCGGTCTAGGAATGGTAGAACGATGGGTTCGATGACGGTTTGGATGTACCGTGCACTATTCAGTGTCCCCTCGACGATCACCAGAGGTGTACGGCCAGTGTAGGAGATCGCTCCCCACACCATGAAGCCGGGTGTTGGCCCTGTGTGCCTCTGTCGTATGGAGTCCTGATTGTGGCGCTCACCTGCACGGCGCCAAACACGCATACGACCATCATTGGCACCAAGGCAGAAGCGACTCTCATCGCTGAAGACGACACGTCTCCATTCGTCCCTCCATTCACGCCTGTCGCGACACCACTGGAGGCGGGCTGCACGATGTTGGGGCGTGAGCGGAAGACGGCCTAACGGTGTGCGGGACCGTAGCCCAGCTTCATGGAGACGGTTGCGAATGGTCCTCGCCGATACCCCAGGAGCAACAGTGTCCCTAATTTGCTGGGAAGTGGCGGTGCGGTCCCGTACGGCACTGCGTAGGATCCTACGGTCTTGGCGTGCATCCGTGCGTCACTGCGGTCCGGTCCCAGGTCGACGGGCACGTGCACCTTCCGCCGACCACTGGCGACAACATCGATGTACTGTGGAGACCTTACGCCCCACGTGTTGAGCAATTCGGCGGTACGTCCACCCGGCCTCCCGCATGCCCACTATACGCCCTCGCTCAAAGTCCGTCAACTGCACATACGGTTCACGTCCACGCTGTCGCGGCATGCTACCAGTGTTAAAGACTGCGATGGAGCTTCGTATGCCGCGGAAAACTGGCTGACACTGACTGCGGCGGTGGACAAATGCTGCGCAGCTAGCGCCATTCAACGGCCAACACCGCGGTTCCTGGTGTGTCCGCTGTGCCGTGCGTGTGATCGTTGCTTGTACAGCCCTCTCGCAGTGTCCGGAGCAAGTATGGTGGGTCTGACACACCGGTGTCAATGTGTTCTTTTTTCCATTTCCAGGAGTGTAATTTGACTGTCGTCTCAGCAAGGTGAGTGGTAGGGGCCAGCTGCCAGCCAATCAGTTCTTTCTCGAGTGTCACGTGGTCAGTGTTGCCTATTTTATAGGTACGGGCAGAGCCTTTTCAAGGGTGGCTTCTAATAGCGCCCAGCCATGACAATATCTCAGTGACGAAGTTAATTGATTCAAGATCATTATTTATATTCAGTATGGGTGGAAAATTCCGTCAACAATGTGTGATGGGCCGTATTTATGGGCTGCAAAAACGGTGACGTGACATATGACGCGGAAGCGTCGTCCGGCGGCAGCGGGAACAGCGTTTGCCTCGTGCGCCGTTCAACCCCCGGGGTATCGGCCGGCCTCCTGCGTGGGCGTGGCGGGGGCGGAGGGCGCGCACCGTGGCGTCCATCTGGTGACGTGATCAATAATGAGATGAGGCGGGGGGGGGGGGGGACGGGGGGGGGGGGTCGGCTGGGCGACGCTTGGCAACGCCGCAGGCTGCGAGCGCCGGCCGCGCTGGAATCCGGACCGAGGAAGCTGAGCGGCCGCAGACGGGCGCAGAGTGCCGCTGCGCCCAGGTGTGCGCCCGGACTGCCCACGTGCCGAGTTGCGTACCCCACGTGGCGTGTTTCCGTAACTAACTTGAAATGCCGTAATTCCCAGGTTAGAGTTCTCGTACGCCTCACAATCTAAATGATACTGAATTGAAACCCTCAGCTGCCGACAGATGTTGTTGATATACCTCGATGGGAACAGCTGAAAATATGCGCCCCGAACGGGACTCGAACCAGGGATCTCCTGCTTACATAGCAGATGCTCTATCCATCTGAGCCACCGAGGACACAGATGAATAGCGCGACTGCAGGGATTTATCCCTTGCAGTAGGGTTTTGGAGCATATACTGTATTCAAACATTATGAATCACCTCGAAGGGAACGATCTATTGACACGTAATCAGCATGGCTTCAGAAAACATCGCTCTTGTGCAACGCAGCTAGCTCTTTATTCGCACGAAGTAATGGCCGCTATCGACAGGGGATCTCAAGTTGATTCCGTATTTCTAGATTTCCGGAAAGCTTTTGACACCGTTCCTCACAAGCGACTTCTAGTCAAGCTGCGGACCTATGGGGTATCGTCTCAGTTGTGCGACTGGATTCGTGATTTCCTGTCAGGAAGGTCGCAGTTCGTAGTAATAGACGGCAAATCATCGAGTAAAACTGAAGTGATATCAGGTGTTCCCCAGGGAAGCGTCCTGGGACCTCTGCTGCTCCTGATCTACATAAATGACCTGGGTGACAATCTGAGCAGTTCTCTTAGATTGTTCGCAGATGATGCTGTAATTTACCGTCTAGTAAGGTCATCAGAAGACCAGTATCAGTTACAAAGTGATTTAGAAAAGATTGCTGTATGGTGTGTCAGGTGGCAGTTGACGCTAAATAACGAAAAGTGTGAGATGATCCACATGAGTTCGAAAAGAAATCCGTTGGAATTCGATTACTCGATAAATAGTACAATTCTCAAGGCTGTCAATTCAACTAAGTACCTGGGTGTTAAAATTACGAACAACTTCAGTTGGAAGGACCACATAGATAATATTGTCGGGAAGGCGAGCCAAAGGCTGCGTTTCATTGGCAGGACACTTAGAAGATGCAACAAGTCCACTAAAGAGACAGCTTACACTACACTTGTTCGTCCTCTGTTAGAATATTGCTGCTCGGTGTGGGATCCTTACCAGGTGGGATTGACGGAGGACATCGAAAGGGTGCAAAAAAGGCAGCTCGCTTCGTATTATCGCGTTATAGGGGAGAGAGTGTGGCAGATATGATACACGAGTTGGGATGGAAGTCATTACAGCATAGACGTTTTTCGTCGCGGCGAGACCTTTTTACGAAATTTCAGTCACCAACTTTCTCTTCCGAATGCGAAAATATTTTGTTGAGCCCAACCTACATAGGTAGGAATGATCATCAGAATAAAATAAGAGAAATCAGAGCTCGAACAGAAAGGTTTAGGTGTTCGTTTTTCCCGCTCGCTGTTCGGGAGTGCTATAGTAGGGAGATAGTATGATTGTGGTTCGATGAACCCTCTGCCAAGCACTTAAATGTGAATTGCAGAGTAGTCATGTAGATGTAGATGTCCGCAGCTCGTGGTCGTGCGGTAGCGTTCTCGCTTCCCGCGCCCTGGTTCCCGGGTTCGATTCCCGGCGGGGTCAGGGATTTTCTCTGCCTCGTGGTGACTGGGTGTTGTGTGATGTCCTTCTGTTAGTTAGGTTTAAGTAGTTCTAAGTTCTAGGGGACTGATGACCATAAATGTTAAATCCCATAGTCTCAGAGCCATTTGAACCGTTTTGAACTTATCCCTTACACGCTTCCCGTGAGACCCACATTCCCACCTGTCAAATGGCTCTGAACACTTTTGGACTTAACTTCTGAGGTCATCAGATCCTAGAACTTAGAACTACTTAAACCTAACCAACCTAAGGACATCACACACATCCATGCACGAGGCAGGATTCGAACGTGTGACCGTAGCGGTTGGGGGTTCCAGACTGTAGCGCCTAGAACCGATCCGCCATTTTGGCCGGCTCCCAAATGACCACAATCTACACACGTAATGTACTTAATAAATATTTGCCCATCCACTCATTACTCGCGCTCACTAAGGTGACTATTCCCGTAAGAGTTCGGGCAACCTGTGCGCATCTGTGCAGACGGAGGTCAATGTATCCTTTAACTACCGGGTGATCAAAAAGTCAGTATAAATTAGAAACCTTAATAAACCACGGAATAATGTAAATAGAGTGGTAAAAATTGACACACATGCTTGGAATGAGATGGGGTTTTATTAGAACAAAAAAAGTATTGCTAGACGCGTGAAAGATCTCTTGCGCGCGTCGTTTGGTGATGCTCGTGTGTTCAGCCGCCACTTTCGTCATGCTTGGCCTCCCAGGTCCCCAGACCTCAGCCCGTGCGATTATTGGCTTTGGAGTTACCTGAAGCAGCAAGTGTACCGTGATCGACGGACATCTCTAGGGATGCTGAAAGACAACATCCGACTCCAATGCCTCACCATAACTCCGGACATGCTTTACAGCGCTGTTCACAACATTATTCCTCGACTACAACTGTTGTTGAGGAATGATGGTGGACATACTGAGCATTTCCTGTAAAGAACATCATCTTTGCTTTGTCTTACTTCGTTGTGGTAATTATAGTTACTGATTCGATGAAGCGCCATCTGTCGGACATTCTTTGAACTTTTTTTTTTGTTCTAATAAAACCCCATGTCATTCCAAGCATGTGTGTCAATTTGTATCCCTCTATCTACATTATTCCCTGATTTATTCAGTTTTCAAATTTATGCTGACTTTTTGATCACTCGGTATATATATGAAGATAGTAATTGTTCTCGATACCATTGATGACCGTGCAAATGAGAATGAATTGAAACCCTGAGCTGCCGACAGGTGTTGTCGATATACCTCGCTGGGGACAGCTGAAAATGTGTTCTCCGGCCTGGACTCGAACCCGGGATCTCTGTCCAGACCAGAGCAGGATACCCTGGGAGCCGGAGGGGGAGGGGGTGCCAGGAGCGGATTAGGCGTCATGGAGATAATGGCGCACCGCGCCCAAAAACTTATTACTTAATCCATTCGTTCTTACACAAGCCACTCTCCAAATTTCTCATTCAACTTTTAGGGACGAGAGGGCTGCAGGACGAACAGTCTCGAAAATGGCAAGGAGCTGTAGAAAGTACAAGCTATACGGGCGGAAAAGAATTGCAACAACAACAAAAAAGTACAGTAATGAAATTTCGGGAATGCGTTTGTGTATGTAACATACTTAAGTTACCTGTGCCTGTTCTGTTCGGACTTGTCCGAAAGAACAAGACACCACGCATTCATATACGAGGGTTGCGCAGAAAGTAACGCAACGCTTTTTTTCCTTCAATAATTATTTATTGAACGTAATGCGAATTACACCCACGAAATAATTATGTTTTATCTACACATACTATTTTACCTCGTAATCTCCGTCCCGTTCTATGGCCTTCCTCCAGCGCGAAAGACGGGCGTGTAGGCCCTGTCGGCACCAATACTTGTTCTGGTGGCGGAGCCAGTGCAGCGCAGTGTGAATCGCCTCTTAATCGTCCTCATAATGTCTTCCACGAATGACGTCCTTTAATGGTCCAAATAAGTTGAAGTCCGTGGGGGCTATGTCAGGGCCGTTGAGTGTGGAAGCCGTGGGTGGTCTCCCCGACCGCTGCAAATCGTGCAGCTCCGCCGAACGCCTTTTGACGACTTCACCCTGCGTGCCAAGCGACTCATTCTACATCTGTCGACCGCCGATGCATCGTAGACCTTGCACAAGCGTTTGTGAATATTCCCCACAGTTTCTTTCTCTGCCGTGAGAAATTCAATGATTGCACGTTGCTTTTTCTCTACATCACATACAAACGCCATTAAAACTGTCCTGAAGCTACGCTATCTGTTGGAAGCAACGGAAACTTGGTGCGCTTACTCAGGAGACTGCATGTAATACATACGTAACCTTTCGCATTCGTAGCATTGTTTTCGGCTGAAAAAAAAAAGCGGTGCATTACTTTCCGGGCTACTTCGTTATTGATTCGTCTCGATGGGCAATGGATCCACCTTCTTCAGTGCGGAAGCATAGGTGCGTCCGACCTCCTGCAGGAATCTGAGTAGCGAGCATGGAAGAACTGGACGGGGACTGCGGGTGGGTCGGGCGTGAGGCGTTCTGAGATGGTACGCGCAGTTACGACAACACAGTTTCCAGGATGGCGCACCTGCCTAGCAACTAAGAGATCCAGGTTCGAATCAAGGTCCGGCAGCCATTTTCACCCTTCGCTTCTGATTCCGCGTAATGTCCATATGCAGCTGACATCAGTGATCCCTTTCCTTTCTCCTCTCCTGCACCTCCAATTTACAAATAACATACACTACAGGCCATTAAAATTGCTACACCAAGAAGAAATGCAGATGATGAACGGGTATTCATTGGACAAATATATTATACTAGAACTGACATGTGATCACATTTTCACGCAATTCGGGTGCATGGATCCTGAGAAATCAGTACCCAGAACAACCACCTCTGGCCGTGATAACGGCCTTGATACTCCTGGGCATTGAGTCAAACAGAGCTTCGATGGCGTGTACAGGTACAGCTGCCCAAATCCGGTGGTCGAGTAGGCCAAGGCATGATGCCGACGGTCGGTGCGGACGAGCGTTATTCTGTCGGAAAACACCCCACTGTATGACGCTGGAACAGGTCGAATCACCAGACTGACGAACAAATTTGCAGTCAGAGCGCATGGGATAACCATGAGAGTGCTCCTGATGTCATGTGAAATCGTACCCAAGACCATAACACAAGGCGTAGGTCGGGTATGTCTATGACGCAGACAGATTGGCTGCTGACCGTCACCTGGCCGCCTCATAACCAACACACTGCCATCACTGGCAGCGAGGCAGAACCAGCTTTCATCAGCAAACACAACAGACCACCTCCACGTGGCCCTCCAATGAGCTCTCCCTGGATACCATTGAAGTCGCAAATGGCTGTTGTTTGGGGGCAGTGGTACTCGCGCTACAGGGTGTCTGGCTCGGAACTGCCCTTGAAGTAACCAGTTTGCTAGAATTCTTTGTGTCACTGTGGTGACAGCTGTTGCTCAAGCTGCTGCTACAGGCCCTGTACGATGCCAGAGCTACACCTCGATCGCGATAGTCTTTCCTCTCGGTAGTGTCACGCGACCGTCCGGAGATTTGTCCGCTTGTGACCATACATTCGCGTCAGCATCACTGTCAGAAATCACGTACAGCGGCTACATTCTGGCCAACCCTTTCTGCAATATCGCAGAAGGAATCTGGAGTTTTTCGTAGCCCTATTACATGACCTCATTCAAACATAGTGGGGTGCTGGTAATGACGTTTTGTCGCCTTAAATGCATTCTTGACTAACATCAACTCACCACATCCAATATGAAATTTATTGAAAGCAAATGTGATTTGCTTCCTCATATGCGACTGACGCGAAATTTGAATAGTCATCACTTTTCAGATGTAAAAACGTGCCTACCAACTTTAGTTTATGTCGATCAACTCCTCCTTGCTGTTGCCTGTTTCCCATCAGTATATTTTTATTCCAGGATACGTTTCACTTGTTTGCCTGCAGGAGCCCCCGCGTGTGTTGGCTTGCGGCCTGACCGACTGCAGAAAACATTCCAGTCATGTAACATGCTCATTCACAGGCTGAACGCATCTGCCGTTAGTAGTAAATCGGACACGGTTCGTGAGACCACATGTAGAACCGACAAACCACAGCAGGTTGAGTAAGGCAAGACGAAAATAGAAGTATTCTCTAGTAAGAAAAAAATAACGGAGACCATCTTTCCCAAAGGTAGCTTGAAACGACTGAGACGAACATCCCCCACTGCCCAGTTAACATGCTCGCATAAACGTAGTATGTTCCGTATGTTGATAATGGTGATGCTTAGTTAATTTCTGATAATGGAGAGGGCACACTTCGATTTTACAGTGCGCAAATTATAACGGTGTCAAAGTTGCGAGGAGTGTTCGCATCGCCCGGGACTGGTTTTGTGAGCACGAGGTTGAATTTCGCGTTTCCCTTGGCCAACACAGTCACGAGATCTCAAAACTGCTGAGGCTTTGTGATATAGAGATTAGGGTGTGATCTCTATGAGTCAAAATTTTCTAGGGACGGATGACCTGAGCTGATTAATCCCATAAGCCCTTACCACAAATTTTCAAAATTTTCCAGCAATAATGGTATGAGATACCCAAGGAAACTATACAGGACCTCTGTTTATCCATTCTGAGGCGACTGGATGATGATCTGAATGCAAATGAGCTTCCTGCACCGTTTGGTGTTTCTGTATTGCTACGCAACCCCTGTATTGTCAGACACATCAGCACGTGTTGTATTTTTTAATTGTGTGTTATTTTATTTCTGACATGCTGATGTTTCCTGTCACTTTTGGTTACAATTTGGCGCAATATCACTATTAGACTTTCGCTGTTGTAGCAAGCTTGTAATATAAGAACCCTTAAAAATCCGATTAATACGCCGTAGATCTGTCGAAAAGGGTCTTCGTATCAAAAAGAATTCCTAGCGATCTTCGATACGTCACAAACGATAGGGTATCTGTCAAGGTAACTACACCAACGTTGACGTAGGAAGGACGAGGAATGCGTGTGATGCGTACATATAAGGCCTCATACGGTCTCTGATATCTGTTTCCCATTATTGGTTCCGTATCTCAGAATTCTCAGCTAAATTCCTACATAGTCTTTAAAATTTTGATGCTTAAGTTAGGCGGCATCATGGTGTAGTGAACTGTGTTGTCGCGGGCTGTGTGTGTGTATTTGCATGCATACGGTCAGCCTTTAAATTTCTACATTGCATTCCTGGCATTCCGCCCAGTGAGCGCGGCGAGGTTGGACCAGCGTCCGCTCGGCGGCGCGCGCGTCGCGGCCGCGTCAGTTCAAGGTCTGAGGTGCGAGCGCCGCCCCGCGCTGGTATGCCGACAGCCGCAGCCGCAGCCGCAGCCGCAGGTGTAGCCAGCCTCGCACTGGCTCCTGCCTTGTTTACACGCCGTGTCATCGTACTCGTACCTCGCGCTGCTCCTCCCACCTCAAAGCTGTGGTTTTTGCTAGTAATACAGACTCACATCGGTAGTACCTAGGATGGTGTCACTGAACTTTTGCTAGCCCAGCTTTATTATGGGGACTTCATTAATTATGTAAGGTTCTTCACTGCGATGTCAACACCCCAGAAATACGTATACGCGAATTTTTTATTTATTTGGTATATGCCGTCGCAAAGGTGACTCCCACATGTTGTTCACACTGTTAATAATGATAAAGTGTTTTCAAAGAAAATCAAGCGACAACGACACACTGTCTTCCGGCCAATTCTCGCGGAAAACACAGTGTTTTGTGTAGCTAAATCTAGCGAAACAATACGTGGAATTGACGAACGCTAAATGTTGTAAGCTGGCCGGTCGTTTTGACTATTCTATATTACTATTATTTTGCTTGACCTGTGGTTTGCTCTTTTGACTCAGCGTCGGGTTATCTACGAATAGCACTACTGGTCAATCTAGCTCCTGAGAGGCATGCAGCGCTAAGTGTTCCTGACGGTGTGCGTATTTGACAGGTGTCTACCAAACTCAATCTCTTCAGTAAATCTTTCTCACTAGACATACTACGATAAATAAGATTCTTGAAATTAAGCAGTTCGTAGTTTACACTAAGTTCATTATATCTCCAGTCCATAAAAATGCTCTCTATGTCGATCTAAAAACTAATTCACCACTTACAAAGGGAGGCCACGACATTTGGAACGCGGATTTACTGCAAACTTCGTTCACTCGTAGTACTCCACGAGGACAACAAAATGTGTAAGCAGTAGCGCCTACTTCTCAAGCGCTATTGAGGAAATTGCAAGATAAATTAGATCGTCAAATATATTCCTGTGCGTGGCCGTTTTTACCATGAAACGGCGGCAGCCGAAAACAATAAGAAAGAAAGAAAATAGCGTATCGTTGAAGCCCCGTAATCGATGGGTCGTTGGATCGAGTCACGTTCGTCAGTTTTTTTTAAATTTTTAACACAGTCATTTTCTTTACTATTTATATTACAATTGATGTAATGGAAAAAAAACGTGTAATCGGATGAGACTTTGTAAATTTACAATGTTATTTGGAAGTCTACAAATTTTTATTATCACAAATAATAGAATATTCATAACTACCGACTAGTAAACGACCAAACGCATAAAGTGATACTGAAAATGTATACTTGTCCGTGTCTTCAAAACTGTTTGTATTTAATCGAAAGAGAACGAGAAATTGCTTCTTCTGAAGACGCTATCAAAATACACTCGATACTGCATGAACAATGATCAGCGCCGATATTTAAGGAAATGCTGCGTTGTGCATGATTTGCTTCCAAATTATCGGCTGAAAGACAGGTTTTTGAAAATGTTAACAAGGTTTGTATTTCCACGGAAAACCCCAAAAGACCTTGAGTGTGCGAAAACACAGCATTTATTCAATGCAGCTGGTGCCGTTTAACTTTGTTTTTCATGTTTTTACGAAAAATACCATCCCGCAGCTTGTAATTTCGAAAACGGCGATTAATTGTACATCTTTCGAAAGCAGTCTGTGCCGGTCAAAACCCGGAGGTAAAAAATCGTTTCGGGCTCCTTCAAGATGTAAGGGATTTCTCAAATCACAGACAAGGGTACATTTTCAGTATCACTTTATGCGTTTGGCCGTTTAATAGTAGGTAGTTATGAATATTATACTATTTGTGATAATAAAAATTTGCAGACTGCCAAATAACATTGTAAATTTAATAAAAGTTCATCCGATTACACTTATTTTTCCCATTACATCAATTATAGTATAAATAGTAAAGAAAATGACTGTGTTAAAAATAAAAAACTGACAAGCGGGACTCGATCCAGCGACCCAGCGATTACGGGGCTTGAACGCTAACCACTCGGCTGCCGGAGCTTCATGGCAAAAATGGCGACGCGCAGGTATGTATTTGACGATCTAAATTATCTTGCGATTTTCTCAATAACGTTTGAGAAGTACGTGCTACTGCTTACACATTTTGTTGTCCTCGTGGAGTACTAAGAGTGTGCCAAGTCTGCAGTAAATCCGCGTTTCAAACTTCGTGGCCGCTCCTTGTTAGTTACATGAACACACACACTATTCACAGTGCCATTGCTCGTATAAATTGGGTCGCCGTTGTACACAGTGATTCATCTGCCCTTACCGTATGGTTTTAGGCGACATGCAACGCCTGCTTAAACCAACCGCGAAGTTTTCATATTCTCTCGCTCGCTATACGCAAACCATTAGTCCTACAGAAAAAAAGAACAGTATATTTTTGTAGGAAACTTTAATGTAGTTAAAGTTTGTACTGGGATACGTTTTCGCTGGAGTACAGAGGTTTCGAGTTATTAAAGAAAAACGCGTTTGAAGCTCGATTCTGTATGTTTCCCTTGGAAAATTTGAAAACTGCAGTCTCTAGCGAAAATAAATCCCAGTGCAAAATTTAATTACATTAAATGTCGCTCAAAAAAGTCCTGTTCATTTTTTCTTTCAGGCTAATAGTTTGAGCCGACTGAGGGAGGGATTATAAAAATTTTGGGTGTGGTATTTGAAGGCGTAGCAGGTTGCATAAAAGCCAGCTTCAGGAGCAGCTGAAACACCGTGTGTTTAAAGTGAATGTATACTCCTTCAGAGGGCACAGTATAACTCTCAATAAATATTTCACGACACTGTCCGCCAATGGAGCCGCACCTCAATTCGTAAGCGCTCACTCTGCGATGTCACCCCTCAGAGTGACCACTCGCGCACCTTTGCGCGGTTGCCAAAAGCTTGACCTAATCCGTAGCCGACAGCGGCGCGTTCCCGCGGCACCTGTGGTGTGCGGTCCATTAGAGATGGGCGAGGGTAAGATGTGATGCGTATTGGCTGCATCTTTATCTACACCCATACAGTGTGAAGCTGGGTTGAAATCGTCTTTTTCGTTGATCTGTAATCTGACTAAGCACAGTGCGGGTAGCGACTGGGAACCCGTGAATACTGTTCAGCGTCATTCAGTTTCTATCGATTCATCTGCAAAAATCTACTGCTTCGCCGGAAATCTTCTTACAAGGGGGCCGGGCATACGCCTCGTTGCCGATTTCGTCCAAATTTGTGGTGTACGTCTGAAATTAAAATGACAGGTTCGAGCTCCTGCTGGCCAAGTGCTCAGAAAAAATTGCATTTTTGGCACGTGTAGGGCGATTCACAAGTCATTAACGTTAGCGTACTTTCCAGCGGAAAGACTACAGAGCGGTACTGCCAGGGTCGTGTGTAGTTTAGTCACTATAGTTTCAGTTTTTACGTTACTAACGCTGCATATCAACGCAAATAATTTTCATAAAACGCCTGAAAAGTCAAAGTAAAATTGTGGATTGCAAATAAATTACCAGAAAGGGGCTATAAACCGTATACGAGAAATCCGTATGTGCTGGGGGTGATAGTCATTGTAAAAATAGGGAAACAAATACTTTTATCGGCGTCTTGTACACGTTATAAACGCCACATTCTTAACTGCATGGTGGTTGTACAGTTTTCTGACAAAAACTAGAGATAATAATATATTTCAAAAGAGAGTTTTGCTAGTATGTATCATTTACCAGTGGAATTGACAAATCAGATCAGTCCTATTACAGTAAGCCTTCTGTATCTTCACATACCGTTGAGTAATATGCTTTTACACGGTCCAGACAGCGTCTGTGATAGACGTCAACTAGGTATTACCTCTCACAGACTTCAAATGGTAGACTGGCATTGCAGGGTATAAAAGAGTCACTGGCGGAGGGGGGGGGGGGGGGGGAGGGGGGTCGGCGGGCACCAATGCAGTCGCAGGTTCGAATCCTGCCTCGGGCATGGATGTGTGTGATGTCCTTAGATTAGTTACGTTTAAGTAGTTCTAAGTCTAGGAGACTGATGACCTCAGATGTTAAGTCCCATAGTGCTCAGAGCCATTTGAACCAATTGGAACGGCACTGTCCAAAACCGGCGCTAAGGCGACTGTGGTGACAGGCAATAGATAACAGGGCTGAACGACGGCTGGGGAGACATGTACGGGCGAAGAGACATGCAACTCTTGAGCATCTGACCGCCCAGCTGAACCAAGGAGCTACTAACACTGTCTCCTCAACGACCGTTCAGCGAACGTTACTGCACATGAGCCTCCTCAGCAGGCGCCTGGTTCGTGCACCCACGCTGATTGCTGTTCAGCGGCAAAGAGGGCTGGAATTTGCACGGGATTACCGAAACTGGACGTCCACTGACTGGCAACAGGTGGCCTTTTCAGAAGTATCACGTCTTGTGCTACATTGGACATATGGCTGTCTGCAAGCAAACTCCCTGCAACAGCAGCGGAACGGTCCAGGCTGGAGGAGGGAGTGTTTTGATCTGGAGAATGTTTTTATGGCATTCCCTGAGTAACCTCGGCATACTGGAAGGGTCAGTGGATCAACCGAATGTGCATCTATCCTTGGGAGCCATGTCCACACCTTCATGCATTTTTTCTTTTTTTTCCACGGCAGGGTGGATCTTCCAGAACGACAAAGGAAGGTGTCACATCTCACAGCGCTCGTGTGTGGTTCGAAGAGCAACAGGATGAGGTCACCTTACTCCCCTGGCCAGTGAACCCCATGGTTTTAAACCCAGTCGAAAATCTCTGGAGTCACCTCGATAGGGCTGTTCGCGCCATGGATCGTCAACCAAGGAACTTAACGCTGTGGTGTATGAATTTCACTGCAGTGGACAACTTTTAATGATCAATTCTCTGGTGTGTTCAGTCAAGGAGAGACTGAAAGTGGAACAGGACAGTGCCCATCCACTGCACGGACATAATCCACCACAGCAACGGCTGAGATCGCGAAAGAGCTTCCTGAGAACATCCGAGAAGCTCACCATTACACCAGAGAAGGCAAGGCTGGAGTTCTGGAAGACGTCGACGCCTCACCTGCAGACGCCAGAAGCTGAAGAACTTCCACCTGGACACAACGAGAGCAGGCTGGTGTGAAAAAACAGATTACGGTCAGGAGTTGGACATTCCAGAGATAACTTGGAGAGATGGGGCTTCACAACAGAAGATACGTCCTGTGGTTGTGGACAAAAACAAACCACAAGCCACTTGCTCCAGTGTCTTTTGTGCCCTACATCCTGCACAAAGAGTGATCTCCTGCAAGCCACTCCAAGCACCTTGGAGGTTGCAAAGTACTGGGCACATGTAAAATATATATATATATATATATATATATATATATATATATATATATATATATATATATATATAAAATGTGTGTGTGTCTACTGTAAATTTGTGTGTTTCTGACTCAATAAAAATCAGTCATGAGGCTGCAAATGCATGCCGGACACAACACCAGTAGGGAGTGTCCACTGCAGTGAACTGTGTGAATTTCCAGCCTCAGGACTGATTGAAAATGCCAAAGAAGCGACCATTAACAGCTGTCCACTGTAGTGGACGCTATGCGCCACAGGGCTAACGCAGCTCGCCCTAGCACTGGAGTCTGAATGGCTCCACATACCTCTGTCTGTGCCTTCCGGGGCCTCATCGACTTTCCTCTGGTTCGTCTCGCGCTGCAAAAGGTGGTGATTTAGGCTTCTGATAGGTGGTCATAACGTGACTGGACGGTGCATACACGACGCAAGAGACTGTATAGTCCGGGGCTGGACGTATTTTATCCTAATACTCCTGTTCCATTCGTATACAAGGAGAAAGAAAAGACAACAGTCTGTGTGCCCTTCTAAGCTTCCTATTCTCTGTCATCTTTTTCTCACAATCCTCCTTAAGATGCCAAGAAAATGGTGACAGTCTTCCAAAACTACCTGTTTTAGAGATGTATCCTACAGGGCGAGAAAAGTGCAGCCGTTGTCTTACGTCCAAAGATTGCCGTTGAATTTCCTCGACCACCTCTGATACACTTCGGTATGGGATGTACACGCCATTTGCGATCTTGTATTCGAGATGGTACACGCTTATTTCCCCCCAAAAAATGATTCATATGGCTCTGAGCACTATGGGACTTAACATCTGGGGTCATCAGTCCCCTAGAAGTTACAACTACTTAAAGCTAACTAACCTAAGGACATCATACAACAACCAGTCATCACGAGGCAGAGAAAATCCCTGACGCCGCCGGGAATCGAACCCGGAAACTCGGGCGCGGGAAGCGAGAACGCTACCGCACGACCACGAGCTGCGGACTTTATTTCCCATTTCATAGTGTTGCCCTTAAATATTTAATAGATGTGACAGACAGAAGGCTGTCGCGAGCAATCTTGTTAACGGGTCCTCTCGGGGTTTTTCTTATTTATTACGGGCATTGCAATCGTTGTTTGCAGATATGGTATTCTGCAAGATCTCAGGAGAGATCGCGGCGTTGGAGCTGGCGGTTAACGTCGAACTTTCGAATATGTTTAACCTTCTTACGTCTATCTATCCTGGCTACGTGCAGATAAGCACAGAGATTCGCATACACTCTGTCTCCTCTGCCGCCTTATCAACGTATACAGTCCCTCATCTCTCTCCTCGGCCTTGTATGAACAGCGCAGCAGACCGACTTATTCCCATCAGTGCAAAATACTTTGTCTCGCTCATCATTCGGATTCATTCTTTAATTCCTTTTCATTAGCAGGACCTCAACTTCAGGACAATCTCCCTTGCTAAATCAGAACTGAACCGAATAACCTCTCGCTTCGTTATACAGGTCACTGCATATCTACTAAAACAACGATAATGTCTGCCTTTTCCTTTATGCCCCATTGACCCATTACAGCGAAGTATACTTCCATACCACAGTACCGTTCTCATTTTCCACAGCCCAAAGCTGGTTCAAAATGGCTCTGAGCACTATGGGACTTGACATCTATGGTCATCAGTCCCCTAGAACTTACAACTACTTAAACCCAACTAACCTAAGGACATCACACAACACCCAGCCATCACGAGGCTGAGAAAATCCCTGACCCCGCCGGGAATCGAACCCGGGCGTGGGAAGCGACCACGCTACCGCACGACCACGAGATGCGGGCCCCAAAGCTGGTGCAATATTTCTAAACTTCACTCCCTCACAACTCCCTGTGGCACTAAATATGATTTTCGTACTCACAGAAAAGCATTTTGCATCTTCTGCTCCTATTGTTGTTATTGTTATCATTCTTTCCCGTCTCAGACGTTATGTCTGGTTGAAAATGGAAAGTGACGCGGACCTTGATCAAGCGTGACTTCCTTCTAACTGTACGGTATATGTTACATTGCATTTAGGAACTTTCGGGTAATTGAACAAGTATCAATAATTACAGATTTCTGTAGTTGTATAAGTTTGGATGTAGCTGTATTGCGTTGATTTACTGGTTGATATTGTGTGGTATGACTGCTGTAGTTGATATTGTAATTGGTATAATATCAACTTTATCCTGATGCCACATGTCCTTTACTTCCTCAGCCAGTTGGATGTATTTTTCAATATTTTTTTCTCCTGTTTTCTTCTGTGTATTTCTTGTATTGGGTATGGATATTTCGATTAGTTGTGTTAATTTCTTCTTTTTATTGGTGAGTATGATGTCATGTTTGTTATGTGGTGTTGTTGTATCTGTTATAATGGTTCTGTTCCAGTATAATTTGTATTCATCATTCTCCAGTACATTTTGTGGTGCATACTTGTATGTGGAAACGTGTTGTTTTACTATTATTATTATTATTATTATTATTATTATTATTAGTGGTGGTGGTCGTGGTGGTGAAACTATTACTACTAGTAGTACGATATACTACTGGTGCGCAAGCCGTGATTATTCTGAAAAGACCAACTGTTGCCACTCAGCGAACGTCTAGTTTCTGTAATGCCGTGCAAATTCCAGCCTTCGTTGCCGATGAATAGCAGTCAGCATGGGTTCGTGAACCGGGCACCTCCTGCGGAGGCTCATATGCATCAACGTTCTCTGGTGAGGAGACACTGTTAGTAGCTCCTTGATTCAGCTGGGCGGTCAGTTGCTCAATAGTTGCACGTCTCTTCCTCCACACGCGTCTCCGCAGCTGTCATTCACCCCTGTCATCTGTGGCCTATGGTGTACCACTGTCGCCTTGGCGCAGGTTTGGGTAGTGTCATTTTGCCATGCTCCGTATACTTTAACATTGGCAGCACACGAACTGTTTACAAACTTAGCCGTTTAGGAAATACTTCCACCGTTAATCCGGAAGCCAATGATCATGCCGTTTGCTAAGTCAGAATTCAACATATTGTTCCTCGTCCAGTTTCGGTTGATAAAATGCTGAATTTGTGGTGGAACAGTGTGGAATACTTCCGCTTCGGTGCCTACAGTTTACCGAGCGAGGTAGCGCGGTGGGTAGCTCACTGGGCTCGGATTCCGGAGGGTGGCTGTTGAAAACCGCGTCCGGCCGTCCTGATTTAGGTTTTCCGTGATTTTCCTAAATCAGTTCTGGCATATGCCGAGGGATGATTCCTTCACAGGGGCAGGGCCGACTTCCTTTCCCATCTTTCCCTAGTCCCATTGGACCGAAGACCTCGCTGTTTGATCCCTCCCCCAAATCAACCAACCAACCCCACAGTTTCATGAAGTTCCGGTACGTGGCAGCGCTATAAGTAGCCTTCAAAATGGCATCTGTAATGGAGGTGTATTCCAGGCAGAGAGCGGTGACTGAGTGACTTTTGGCGGAAAACTAGAGCATCGCAGATATTCATAGGTACTTCGAAATATCTACTGAGATCCAGCAATGAACAAAAGCACGGTGGGTCGTTGGGCGAGGCCCCTGTCAGCATCGCAACAAGGTAGCGCGAACCTCCCGTATGTTGGCTGGCCGCTCACGACTGTTACTTGCGGGCACTCTCATTCGAGGTGACCAACAGATCACAAAGAAACACGTCGCTCCTCAGCGGTGAGCAGTGCTAGTACACTCGTCCACCAGTTGGAATACTCAAAGGTGTGTGCCCGCTGGGTTCCTCATGGCGCAACTCCCTACTCTGAAGTGTGTCGTGCTACCCTCAGGAAAAGAACGAACCACTTTAGCGTGTTCGTCGGCACAATTTCTTTCTTCCTTTCTTAGGTCTATGTCCCACTCCAACGCGGGGTCTGCTTTGTTATGACGGATGTGGCACTGTTAAATGCAGGGGGTGGCCGGATGCCCTCCCTGCCGCCACCACGAACCCCACAGGACGGAAGTGGGGTACCCCAACTGCCTGCGTCTAATGTAATTCATGAAATAGCGCGAACGTTTTTAAATGTCTGAGAGTTGTTTAACGGAGGCGGAACTGGGAGACAGCTCGGTATTCACCCAGTGGGATGTGGAAAATCGTCTAAAAACCGCAGCCAGGCTGACCAGCATACCGGCCCTAGTCGTCAATCCGCCGGGCGGATTCGATCCGAGGCTGGCGCGCTTACCTTAGTCCAGGAAGCAGCGCGTTAGCGCTCTCGGCTACCCTGGCGGGCTGTTCGTCGCCACAATACTGCATACCAACTTCTCCTTGTGCGCACCCGAGAGCACCCAACAAAATTTCATTCGGCTTTTTTCCTCATCCAACCTACAGCCCGAATTTCACGCATTCCGTCTTCCACCTGGTCGGCCCAAAGAAGGATGCACACCATCGGAAGCAATACGTCGACGATGGAGAGGTTATGCAGCAAGACGTCACCTGCAAAGTCGACCAGTAGTGCGCTACCATGCGGACCCTCCCAGTAAGGTGGGGTAAGGTTGTCGCACTGAATGGAGGTTATGTTGAAAAATGGGGTTTTGTGGCCGAAGGAGTGGGGGATAACATAGTGTACTGGAACCCTGAAAAAACCAAACAGCTTTCAGAAAAAAAGGTATTGCATTGCTTACCGAACGCCTCTCGTAGGATTGCTACTCGTTCTTAGTTAGTAGTATTATTCCAAATGGATTTGGCTGAATTGAAATCTCGTTTAAAATAATTTGTAAATGGTTTACCATGATTTCATTGGTGAGTATCATATTAAAATGGCCATTCTTTAAAGAACTGTGATGTAAAAAGTGTTGTATGTGGAGAACGCTAACCCGATTTAAGCCTCTAATTGGATCAGCTTAAATGAATAAAAAACATACAGTAAATAATATATTATCGTCTTACATTCATCAACGTATGCTAAATGGAAACGTTGGCCACATCTGTCTGCATTTCCTTACCATCGTTAACTGACGGTAATTTCGTGTCGTCGTCGTCGTCACCACCACCATCATCGTAATCATTATTACACTACTGGCCATTAAAATTGCTACACCACGAAGATGACGTGCTACAGACTCGAAATTTAACTGACAGGAAGAAGATCCTGTGATATGCAAATGATTAGCTTTTCAGAGCATTCACACAAGGGTGGCGCAGGTGGCGACACCTACAACGTGCTGACATGAGGAAAGTTTCCAACCGATTTCTCGTACACAAACAGCAGTGGACCGGCGTTACCTGGTGAAACACTGTTGTGATGCCTCGTGTAAGTGGGAGAAATGCGTACCATCACGTTTCCGACTTTGATAAAGGTCGGATTGTAGCCTATAGCGATTGCGGTTTATCGTATCGCGACATTGCCGCTCGCGTTGGTCGAGAGCCAATGACTGTTCGCAAAATATGGAATCGGGGGGGTTCAGGAGGGTAATACGGAACGCCGTGCTGGATCCCAACGGTCTCGCACCACTAACAGTCGAGATGACAGACATCTTATCCACATGGCTGTAACGGATCGTGCAACCACGTCTCGATCCCTGAGTCAACAGATGGGGACGTTTGCAAGACAACAACCATCTGCTCGAACAGTTCGACGACGTTTGCAGCAGCGTGAACTATCAGCTCGGAGACCACTGCTGCGGTTACCCTTGACGCTGCATCACAAACAGGAGCACCTGCGATAGTGTACTCAATGACAAACCTGGGTGCACGAATGGCAAAACGTCATTTTCTCGGATGAATCCAGGTTCTGTCTACAGCATCATGATGGTCGCATCCGTGTTTGGCGACATGGCGGTGAACACACATTGGAAGCGTGTATTCGTCATCGCCATACTGGCGTATCACCCGGCGTGGTGGTATGGGGTGCCATTGATTACACGTCTCGGTCACCTCTTGTTCGCATTGACGGCACTTTGAACAGTGGACGTTACACTTCAGATGTGTTACGACCCGTGGCTCTACCCTTCATTCGATCACTGCTAAACCTTACATTTCAGCAGGATAATGAACTACCGTATGTTGCAGGTCCTGCACGGGCCTTTCTGGATACACAAAACGTTCGACTGCTGCCGTGGCCAGCACATTCTCCAGATCTCACCAACTGAAAACGTGTGGTCAATGGTGATCGAGCGACTGCCTCGTCACAATACGCCAGTCACTACTCTTGATGAACTGTGGTATCGTGTTGAAGCTGCATGGGCTGTACACGCCATCCAACATCTGTTTGACTCAATGCCCAGGCGTATCAAGGCCGTTATTACGGCCAGAGGTGGTTGTTCTGGGTACTGATTTCTCAGTATCTATGCACCCAAATTGCGTGGAAATGTAATCACATGTCAGTTCTACTATTATATATTTCTCCAATGATTACATTTTTATCATCTGCATTTCTTCTTTGTGTATCAATTTTAGTGGCCAGTAGTGTATTATCGTCTTGCATTTATCAACGTTTAAAGAGAACTCTCAGTTACGCTAAATGGAAACGTTGTCCACATCTGCCTGCATTTCCTTACCATCGTTAAATGGCGGTACTGTCGTGTAATCATCGTCATCTGCGAACAACCTGATGTTGCTGTTGACCGTAACTAATGCATAGTTACTGTTCATTGGAAATGTTAATGGGACTATTACCATTTCTTGGTCAGCCCCAGTATTCGTTTGTGTTGAAATGCAACGCAGGCAGGTTTTATCAGTAAAAAAGAATCGAGTCAGTCGCACGGGCCTTGAAATAGAGAGGGGCTACCGACAGGAAGGAGGCACCGTGTGATTGGAGGAAGGGAACATAATGGAGCCTGGCTGTGAGGCAGTGGATTGGAGCGCATTCAGCTGCCGCGGGCCCGTTATCTGCGCACAAAAAGGCGCCTCCCTGCAGCACAGGCGCGCACAGGCTCTGCGTTGTTCCCTCTACGCTCGCACCGCGCTCGCTCTTGGCCAGGTTCCACGCCGTGATACGCGGACCGCACACCCAACGCCGGCCTGCAATGCTTTCGTTGTAGCAGAAACAGATAACGGTGCGGCCAGTACTGTCTCGCCTGTTACACACCGGGAAAATACGTTCGTCGGTATCTGCCCTCGGTCATCTCTGTAAACCAACTTAGTTCGTGTCACGGAAGCCATATAAATCACAAATTGGTGATCAGGAACATCCTTGAACAACATATTTTTGCTTCATGTGGATTATTTATTTCCATGGCCTTTTTGTCAGAGTGGCGAATCAGTGTGCTTTGCGCCATTGCCAGATACACTTGTAAGGTCTGTAAATTTTTCAGTGCCTGATGCTATTGGAAATGAAAACAGATTTGAACTCATCTGTGTCTATACCGCTCGATTCACCGTGAAGAAAGTTGTGGAAGATACATTTCATTGCATCACATCTTCGGAATTATTCCACTTTCATTCATGAGTGGAGCGCAGGACTGCTTGTTCGCTTCTGTGTTGATTTGTATTTGCTTGTCTGGCCTCTACGGAGAGTAGAGACGTATGCGACTCGAAAATAATCGCAGTTCGTACTCTGAAGACGATTTTTAAGTCTGGAGAAACAGTTCGTCGCGAGACGTACAGCGGCTTTCTTAGTCTTCCAACGAAGAATTTTCAAAATTTCTGTCGCTTGTCAGAGAAGCGTGTAACAGCTGAAGGGGTCGAAAGAATGAAGTGCCAACCCAAAGGGGTGTATTTTTACTTGTTGCTGGTTAAATGCTTGGTTAAGTTTCAATAAATACCTTAAGACTAAACAGTTCATACAGGCTGACTCAGTCGCCCCTACCGATGTCGTCTTACGCAACCAGCAATTCTGTATGTGACCTTAATAAACAACGCGCGAGGTTTTCATATTCTCTCGATCGCTACACGCAGACTAGTGGTCCTACAGAAAAAAATGAACAGGACATTTCTGTAGTCAAATTTTGTACTGGGACATTTTTCTGGATGGCATGGTGGTCTAATTCACCAAGAAAAACGTACAAAAGTGATTTATACAAAAATTTCCAGCTACATCAGATATTCCTAATAATGCCAGTGAAGACCAAAAAAGGTCGAATGTGGAAGATAATTAGTGCAGTCACAAATTTTTGTATAGTGGTAGAAGGGAGAGTCACGAATAAAACAATAGAAATCGTGAACGGTAGGGTTTGTGCGGGAGTTGGGCCGCGATTCAAGGTCACTTCCGTACATTTTTGTTGATTTACTCGAAAGCTACCGCCTCGATCGAATACGTATCGCAGTAGAAAATTCAGCTGCTTTACATTTCCTACTAGAAAAAGTCATGTTCACTTTTTTTCTGTAGGGCGAATACCTTCTCTTTGAGAAATCTCGTGAGTGCTTTTGAAGCACAGATATACAACTGTGGGTTGCAAAAAAACGACATTAGTAGGTGCAGCTGAATCATTATGTTTAGTAGATAGCGCTGTCCAGTGGTACATGTAAATTTACACGCTACCACCCTGCGGTGAATTCGAGTATACACCGACGGGGCAAAACTGTCTGGACACGCGTTTGCACTGCGGAAATGATCACTAGATGATGTCACGAGATGCGGGGAGTATTTTGTCGCCAGTAGAGAAGCAGCAACAGCTGACTGCACCTGTGAGGGGAGATAAGTAACTTCGAACGTGATTTACTCATTGGATGTCACCTCAGTAACAAATCCACCAGGGACATTTTAGCCCTTCTAAAGCTGCCCAAGCCGAATGCTAGCGGTAACGCGAAGGAGCAGCCACAGCTAATATCTGTATTTCATTCGTGATCATGGATGCTTTTGTAAATCCTGCAACTGTGTCATTCATGATTTAAATAATAAAAAACTGCAGCAGTTACTTGATTTTCATGCATTGTACAACACTTTTCGAGAATTTATTCTCAAGTGCATTTTATTATAAATATTTTATGTGGTGTTTGCGTGTGTGATTTTCTACCTCTCATGCACCGTAGTTGTCTCTTACAGGTTATAATTCAGTCGCAAAATGCGAAAAAAAATTGAGCTATTTATAGTAATATTTTTGTGTGTCTACTTTGGAGTATTGTGCCTCTTCGACTACAGAATATCTCACATACACAAATCATCACTTACACTCTTCATTTTTGTAATAAAAATAAGTTACAGATATATTTTGACAATATGGTTGTACAAAGAGTCTGTCGACAGTCAGAGGTGTTAGATTTTCTGTGGATTGCGTCATATAAGGTGTCAGTTATAAAATTTATTTGATTATTGTTTTCATTAAAATAACAAATAGTGTGATGGTTTGCATATGCATGATACAGTGTGAGCCGGCCGGTGTGGCCGAGCGGTTCTAGGCGCTTCAGTCTGGAACCGCGCGACCTCTACGGTCGCAGTTTCGAACCCTGTCTCGGGTATAGATGTGTGTTATGTTCTTAGGTTAGTTATATGTTATAAGTCCCATAGTGCTCAGAGCCATTTGCTACGGTGTGTAATGGAGGAGGCACAGTACTTGATTATACACAGCACACAGTCAACATGGGTTTAGAAAACATCGTTCCTGTGAAACAGAACTAGCTCTTTATTCACACGAAATGTTGAGTGCTATTGACAGGGGAGTTCACATCGATTCCGTATTTCTGGATTTCCGGAAGGCCTTTGACACTGTACCACACAAGCGGCTCGTAGTGAAATTGCGTGCTTTTGGAATATCGTCTCAGTTATGTGACTGGATTTGCGATTTCCTGTCTTAGAGGTCACAGTTCATAGTAATTGACGGAAAGTCATCGAGTAAAACAGAAGTGATTTCTGGCGTTCCAAAAGGTACTGTTATAGGCACTTTGCTGTACCTTATCTATATAAACGATTTGGGACACAGTGTGAGCAGCCGTCGTGGGTTGTTTGCAGATGACGCTGTCGTTTGACTAATAAAGGCATCAGAAGAGCAAAAAAAATTGCAAAACGATTTATAAAATATATCTGGATGGTGCGAAAAGTGGCAGTTGACCCTAAATAACGAGAAGTGTGAGGTCATCCACATGAGTGCTAAAAGGAACTAGTTAAACTTAGGTTACACGATAAATCAATCTAATCTAAAAGCCATAAATTCAACTAAATACCTAGGTATTACAATTACGAACAACTTAAATTGGAAGGAACACATAGATAATGTTGTAGGGAAGGCTAACCAGAGACTACGTTTTATTAGCTGTTACGTCCCATAGTGCTTGGAGCCATTTGAATTTGAAATTTGTATTGGCAGGACACTTAGAAAATGTAACAGGCCTGCTAAGGAGACTGCCTACAGTACGCTTGTCCGTCCTCTTTTAGAATACTGCTGCGCGTTGTGGGATCTTTGGTAGACAGGACTGACGGAGTACATCGAAAAAGTTCAAAGAAAGGCAGCACGTTTTGTATTATCGTGAAATATGGGGGAGAGTGTCACAAAGATGATACGGGATTTGGGCTGGACATCATTAAAAGAAAGGCGTTTTTAGTTGCGACGGAATCTTGTCACGAAATTCCAATCACCAACTTTCTCCTCCGAATGCGAAAATATTTTGTTGACAACGACCTACATACGGCGGAACGATCAGCACACCGACCCACATAGGAAGGAACGATCACCATGATAAAATAAGGTAAATCAGAGCTCGTACGGAAAGATACAGGTGTTCATTCTTCCCGATCCTATACGAGACTGGAATAATAGAGAATAGTGAGGGTGGTTCGATGAAACCTCTGCCAGGCACTTGAATGTGATTTGAAGCGCTATTTGCAGTCCAGCTAGCAATTGTTTGCATAGTGAGTATAAAATAATGTGGTACACTGATGGAGCGGCTCCTTATAAATCACACATTTCTGTAGTAAATGCCAGCGACGGTTGTGGCGGTGTAAAAGGCTGGGCAGTGGACGACTGCGAGAGTGTGAACCGGAGTGATGAATCACGCTACACCCCTTGGTAATACAATGGAATGCCCTGGGCTTGGCAAATACCTGCAGAGCGTTATCTTCCATCATGTTTAATGCCAACGGTGAAGTACCCAATATGCGGTGTTACGGTACGGGGCAGGTGTTCGAGGTCAATATCTGGTCCCTATATAGCTCTTGAAAAAACACTAAATACTGCTGTTATCGCTTCATTACTGACAACAAAATACTCTACGCCTCTTTTAAACTGGCGGGGCCCGTCTCTCATGACATCCAGAAGCGAATTCCACATTATATAGTGGTGTCCGGTTACTTTCGGTCAGGCAGCGTTCTTTTAGTGGTGTGACACGTGACTGGTAGGACGCGAGAGACGGAACCGTCGGTGGGCGGGCGGGCTCTACCAAAGACTGACACAGAGGGCTCTCTGTGTTGCTATCAGAAGTCAAGATAGCGGGCGCGTTTGCAGACTGACTAGGCTACGCTTGGCAGGTAACACCAGACACTCACCTCCCTCCCGAGAAGAGCCATGTTATCACCTGCAGCCCTATCAGCGAGAAACATTTCGTGGCTCAGGCCGGGAGAAACTTTCTGGCAGGTTGTTATGTGCATACAGTAACTAGCGTGTAAAGATGGAAAAACATAATGTTACAAACACTGATGTAAATCTAAAAAATCTTCACATGGCATGGAGCGGTACTGTAAGGATATTACATGGACGTACTGATGCTGTAGACAGTGTGGTGTCGTCCGAAGAGCGACGTGCCAAAGCAAGGTAGTTACCTCGCAACACAGCCACAACAATAGATAGCCGTTGCATGCCGCATCGACGAATAAGCGACAACGGCGCAGCCACGTCCAGAAACGTTTCGCTACGCCGCCGCAGCGGATCTTCTACTTACGGCCGGACCCAGTACCGCTTAGCCCAGGCTTGTATTTTAGTAGGCCAGCTGTGTGATCCATGTATTAGGCAGAACTCTAGCTGAAATGTACTGTTGAATATACTCTGAGTTTGAGACAAGTATTCTGTCTGTATCAAGCGGTAAGTTAATGTTCAGATACATTTGTAAGTACTCATCACATTCCTGTGGGCATGGATTGTACATAATTAAATAACTTTCTTATTTATTTTGTAGTGAACTAGTAATTTCTGTGCAATAAACTGAAGTGCCAAAGAAACCGTTACACGTTCTATACCATGAATCCTGCAGCGGTGTCCATCCGTGAGAGTACGAGAGGGCAGAGATCTCTTCTTAACCGCACGTTGCAATGCATCCCGGACACGCTCAGTAATGTTCATGTCTGGGGAGTCTGCTAGCCAGCAGAAGTTTTTAAACTCAAAACTCTTCCTGGAATCACTTTGACGTGTGGGATGTAGCATTGCCCTGCTGGAATTGTCCAAGTCCGTCGGAATGCACAATGATCATGAATGGACGCAGGTGACCAGACAGGTAGCTTACGTGTGTGCACCTGTCAGAGTCGTATCTAGATGTATCAGGGGTCCCATATCACTCCAACTGAACACGCCCCACACTATTACAGAGCCGCCACCAGCTTGAATAGTCCCCTGCTGACATGCAGAATCTATGGAATCATGAGGTGTTCTCCATTCCTGTACACGTCCATCCCCTCGGTTCAAATTGAAACGAGACTCGTCCGACCAGGCACCATTTTTGCAGTCTTCAACAGTCCAATGTCGGTGTTGAAGGGGCCCAGACGAGGCGCAAAGCTTTGTGTTGTGCAGTGATCAAGGGTATACGAGTGGACCTTCGACTCGGAAAGCCCATATCGATAACGTTTCGTTGAATGGTTTGCACGCTGACACGTGTTGATGGCTCAGGACTGAAATCTGCAGCCATTTCTGCGGAAGGGTTGCACTTCCGTCCTGTTCAATGATCCTCTTCAGTTGTCGTTGGTCCCGTTCTTGCAGGATCTTTTTCGTGCCGCAGCGATGTCGAAGATTTGATGTTTAACCGGATTTTTGATATTGGCGGTACACTTGTGAAATGGTCGTACAGGAAAATCCCCACTTCATCGCTACCTCGGAGATGCTGTGTCCCGTAGCTCGTGCGTCGACTGTAACGCCAAGTTCAAATTCAAATTTTGATACCCTGCCATTGTAGCAGCAGTTACCGATCTAACAACAGCGCCACACACTTGTTGTCTTAAGAGTATATAGGCGTTGCCGACCGCAGCACCCTATTCTGGCTGTTTACATATATCTGTATTTGAATACGAATGCCTATACGTTTCCCTGGCGCTTCAATGTTGTATCCACCCTGTCTCCTCCCGGAGCAATCCAAAGAAACCACCACTGTACCGACAAGGGTATTTTCGTCCGGTACAACAGACAGCAATCGGAAAGAAGCCGCTAGGTCGCTGAATGGACAAAATGAGTTCTAGTGCGGACACGTTCTTTAATGTACACAGTTACCTTCTGCTCTAGGAAACTGCTAATTAACTAGACAGATAATCTGTGCTCCTTGTCCTACAGGCACCTGCGAGACTCGGCTTGTTGAATTTCCCATCTTAAATAATTATTACATTAAAAAGAAGTAGTAGTAGTAGTTCCTGCCCGACACGTTACTGCGCCGCGCACCAACTAATTAACCGCGTCATTTGAAAGAACAGCCAAGGCATATTCTAACAAACTGCACTCCATTCTTCCCTAGATATCTACTAAAGCGGTCTTGAAGTCCCTGCTGAATTTATTCTCCTTCCGCCGCAGATTCTAACATGTGACGGCCTTTGGGAATGCTACTGCGATGCAGCAATAATATCTCACTACGTGGAGCGGCATCTCGTTTATTAATCGGAACCAAAATGAGGAAACCTTTATCACAGGCGGTCGTAGATACGAGCCGGTCTTAGCTCATTAATCACAGTAACGACTGCGGAATGTGATTATAATGACCGTTTCCTTAATCAAAATTCCACTACAAATAATTTTGTTATGTAAAATGAATCAATCGTGATTAATACGTTCACGTCATGGACGGAATAGCTGGACTGTGTTAAAAAGTGGCTCTACGGTTCCCTGCATCGTTGCGGAGGTCTTACTTTCGTAAGAGAATGTCTTACGTTAATTTCTGCGGCTCAGTATTAGTACGGGTGAAGTCTTCAACACTGTCGGATTGGTTTCTTTATCAATCGAACATTAAATATTGATATTGGACGTTATGGACTTTGCTGCCAAATCTGGTGTTCTATTTTCTGTGATCTGTCGTCGCTCAAGGACTAGTTAGCCTACCGGAATCGCTTTCCCACACAAGCGAGCTATATGGTATGGCCATCTGTCACTTGTGTACGGGGCAACTTGACTTTTCTACCCGCTACAACGCTAGAACAGCACATGCAGTTTGACACAGAATGTTAACGTATGACATTAACAGCAAAAGAATGTCTCCATCCATATACACTTTTTACAATAGAATGCGGTTGTCGAATCTGACGCCCTTTACGCGAACTAAATTTAGATCATCAACACTAAAGTCGGTCTGGAAAACATCCTGCAGAAGAATCGAAAGATTATAAGGAAGTTTGTAGGCAAAAAACAAAAACTGAGGACCGATACATACTTAAATTGCATAAAACGACACGGAAGTTGTCAAACCTGACAGCAGGCATTAGAAAACTAAGACTAAATTTTTTTTAGACATTTTCAAATAATCCTAGTAGTGTAGTTCACACACACAATTATGACATATACGAAAACTGAAGAAAGAACTATGAATTCGACAAGTGGAAGTAATAGTTTAGCTTCTGACTAAACAGATTCCTAACGTGCAGTAGTGTCACAGAATGAGGTTTGTGTTTACAACTTGGTTATAGTTAAACTTCTAATACTTGGGCCAGTGTAAGTGTTAAACTACTTACACTTTGGGTGTCCAATTTTATAGGAGTTATGTTCAGACAACGAAAATCAGAACATTCGGAGTGGATTACTGCTTTCTCGCATTTTAAGCGGTCCTGACTGCACAGTGGCCACACTAAGACATTGCAAGATAACTTCTTTCGGATTTCCTGAGGATACGTTTAAAAAGAAAATTGCACTGTAGAAAGGATACATTCTCACAAAAACAGACCAGTTTCCCAAGCCCACTAGCGTTAAAGAAAGAGTGGGGTTTTGAAGAATTGACTCTGGCGTAACAAGAATTACAACGGTAGTTTTATAAAGGTTTTAAGGACACTGTCAATCTTACATCTGTTTTAGAGACCGTTTGCCGTTTCGGTAGGCCGGCCGGAGTGGCCGAAGGCGCTAGAGTCTGGAAACGCGCGACCGCTGCGGTCGCAGGTTCGTCTCCTGCCTCGGGCATGGATGTGTGTGATGTCCTTAGGTTAGTTAGGTTTAAATAGTTCTAAGTTCTAGGGGACTGATTACCTCAGAAGTTAAGTCCCATAGTGCTCAGAGCCATTTGGACCATTTCAGTTGAAAGCGCCACTGTGCATGTGCAGATATAAATGACTGACCTGCGAGGTAATACCAGTTTTAATTGCAAATATTTTAACGTAAAAATTGCCCAGGTCGTCTATATTACTTTTCTTAGCTAGATTTTCAAAGTCTCCATAATGAGGTTGCAAAAGTGCTACAATATTTCGATCGACATATTTGTGTGAACGACCTTATGTCGATTACGAAACTGAATAAATCGCGATTACGTGGCAACTTGAGTGCGAAACTCTATAATATTGTTGCATCTGTCTGTATGCTGATAGTTTGTACCATATAAAAATTACATTGTGTCTTGAGGGTGCCATAAATAGTTAATTAATATTGAAAAATTGCTTTTTTTATCTGTGTTGTCGAGAAATGTGAAATATAAGACTAAGTCGTATGCAGTACGAATGTACTGGCATTTAAATGCGGCGCGTTCGCTGTTCCCCCCTCCCCCCCTTTCTCCTTCCTCGCGTGCAGACAGTGCGGTGTGGGGGTGAGGGAAATGTGAAGCGAGGCTGAACACTTTGGCACTGGGGCTCCAGCATGGCCCGCGATCGGAAATCTTTTGGCCAACCCTGGGTTAGACACTACTTTCAGATCCCGTTGCAGCGTACCAACATTTCAAGGCCTTCATTTTAATTTGAGGAATGCATGGTAACTTGCAAGAAATATTTCGTTGCAGAAATATCCTGCTATTTTTGTGTTTCTGCGACAAACATCTGTAACTGCCGTGTAGGATTCTAGTTGCACGTGCTAATCGTAGTGCATCACGGAGCAACGTGCAGAAATACAGACCAGGTAACACACATGTAACACCAGTTCCGATAACGTGGTACCTGCAGCGCAACTCGTTACGGTTGGTTGGCTAGCACCTTATGCTGCAGGGTATTAAGTTACTCACCAGTCACGGCGTGACTGGCAAAATGAACTGCACGCCGGTCTTGATTGCCGTGGGAGAGACTTAACCGTTCCGCAATCGTAACGCGATATCGGACGCGCTTTTAATACCGCCTCGTTCGCACTTCTCAGCTCCTAGAATGAGACACATAAAAATGCCTAGCAATTTCCATTCTGTTGACGTCGCTCTCATTATATATGGACGTCTTAAAAACTGATATTAGTTTTCGTTATGGGTTGTGCTTTAACTAATTTAGAGAGCTTGTGTAATAAAGTATATGACATGAAATTGGGCGGTGTCACCATTCGTAAAAACTGCGCCACTTACACGCAATAAACATACTATAGCTGTTGCGTGAACGCTGCTTCTCGATTTCCAGTAAAGAGTGTAGTGTGTGCAATGTAATAAGCGACGCCACTGGATAGCGGATGACTAGAAACGAGTCATTGGGTGTGATGAGTCACGCTGTAACCTAGGGCAATCCCGGTGTTACGTTACAGGAGTGTTCCATATGGTTAAAGTGTTGTTCCCTTATTGCGCTTAAGAAATCACTAAATACTGCTGTTACTGGTTATTAACTGGCAACACAGTACTCTAGGTCTCCTTTTAATTGACGTATCCACCTCTCATGCCTCTCCTGTGAACAACCACCACCACCACCACATTTCACATGTACCACAGGATATGAAGGTACGTAAATTATTATCCGCAAAGTAGTTATAAAATTTTATTGTAATTAAATAGGAAACTTACAAGAACATTTTTCGGCAGTCTCCCTGCGTTTCAACGCAATTGGTCCATCGTTGTAAGAGCTTCCTGGTGCCCTCATAAAAGAAGGTTCTCGGATGTGGTGCGAGCCAGGAAAGCACCGCTTCTTTCACTGCTTCGTCCGAGGCAAATCAACGGCCCTTAATGCCTGTTTGAGGGGACCAAACAAGGGGGCAAGATCGGTACTATATCGAGGACGATCAAATACCTCAAGTTTCAGTTTCTGGAGCGCTTCAACAGTGCGGGCAGCAGTAGGCGAACGGGTATTGTCGTGCAACAAGACAACGCCTTTCGACTGCAATGCTCGGCGTCTGCTTCGAATTGCAGGCTTTAGCTTGGCAGTAAGCATTTCACTGTAAGGCATTCTGTCTACTGTTGTCTCCTTTTCTCCATAATGTTCCAGTGCTGGACCTTGTAAGTCCCAAAAAACCGTAAGCATCAGTTTTCCTGCGGACAGTTGGGTCTAGAACTTTCCTTGCACGGCGAATTTGGATGTTTCCATTCCATACTCCTCCGTTTACTCTTCGTCTCTGAATGAGGGGCCCGTGTTTAGTCACCAGTAATGATCCTGTCTTAAGAAGTTATCCCCATCGTTATCATAGCGATTCAAACTTTTTTTACAGATTTCCGAGGGCGTTTTTTTTTTTTTTCATGGAATTGGCTTGTATGTCAAAGCGCGTTTGTTCATGCAACTGAGTTGTTTTGGGACCCATCTTGCACAAATTTAGTGAAACCAAGTCTGTTGTGTATAATTTTCTAGGCAGAACTGTGACTAATTTGCAGACAATGTGCCACTTCTTCAGTAGTTAATCGTCTATCTAAAAGAATCATTTCACGTGAACGCTAAATGGTTTTTTTCATTTGTGGCGGTAAACGGTCGTCCGGCTCCTTCATCGTGCATAACACTTGTCCGACCATTTCCGAATTTTTCGATTTATTCGTAGACACTCCGTTGTGGCAAAAGACGGTTCCCGTATTGTACCGAAAGTCTTAGATGACTGTCGGAACCTGATACACCTTCTAACCACAAAAAACGGATCACTGAACGTTGCTCTTCGTTGGTGTAACATTCCTGGCCATTTTTACTCTTTTTATTTTCTTTTGGTGTTCAAAAATGGTTCAAATGGCTCTGAGCACTATGGGACTCAACTGATGTGGTCATCAGTCCCCTAGAACTTAGAACTACTTAAACCTAACTAACCTCAGGACATCACACACATCCATGCCCGAGGCAGGATTCGAACCTGCGACCGTAGCAGTCGCACGGTTCCGGACTGCGCGCCTAGAACCGCGAGACCACCGCGGCCGGCTTCTTTTGGTGTTTATTCAGTTTCCTAAGTGCCATAAGCAGAAAAAAAGAAACTGTCGAGTGAACTGATACCATAGGGGTCATTGTTAATTTGATGTATTTTCTCATTGATATGTTGTAATATCAACCAAAATAATACGATGGTACTAAATGAAATGTACTAGTCAAATCAGGGGATGCTGAGGGAATTAGATTTGGAAATGAGACACTGAAAGTTGTGAATGGGTTTTGCTCTTTGGACAACAAAATAACTTCGTTGATCCATTGTGGACGTGGGACAGAGGCTGGTCAAATATTTAACAAAGGAATTCAGCAAAGAGCGGTGCAAATTGAGAAGTATTACTCTATTTTGTTGTGCTGTATGTACACAGGGATTTGTCTAACCGTGTTACTTGCATTTTGTGATTTTTAAGTACTTTATTTTGCACGTACAGGGTGTACATAAAGTCCGAGAACTCTTCCAGTTATTTATTGCACAAGAACCAAACAGTGTACAGATGTCATACATATCACAAACATGCTATGTGCGAACCATGAGTGACGCGGCAGACGTCAATACGGTATTCGAATCCTTGCCATACTCGTCCCAACATGGCATCGTCGACTGTGGCAGTCTCTTTCCATATTTTCTCCCGGAGCTATGCTACATCACGTGGTAGAGGTGGCACCTATACCAGGTCTTTAATGTGTCCGCACAGAAAAAAGTCACAAGCAGTGAATAGTGGTGATCGGGGAGCCCATTTCATGAAACAGCTCTTTCCGCACCTGAACCCGCCATGTTTGCGACTAGCGCTGACTAGCGACAAATTACCAAACTACGCTGTGGCGGTATACATGTAAAAATTTGCACGGTTTCTATTGAAAATTTATATATATATATATATATATATATATATATATATATATATATATATATATATGTTTGGTTCTTGTGCAATAAAGAATTGAAATTGAAGTTGCCGAAACTGGTTGTTGTTGTTGTGGTCTTCAGTCCTGACACTGGTTTGATGCAGCTCTCCATGCTACTCTATCCTGTGCAAGCTTCTTCCTCTCCCAGTACCTACTGCAACCTACATCCTTCTGAATCTGCATAGTGTAGTCATCTCTTGGTCTCCCTCTGCGATTTTTACCCTCTACGCTGCCCTCCAATACTAAATTGGTGATCCCTTGATGTCTCAGAACATGTCCTACCAACCGATCCCTTCTTCTGGTCAATTTGTGCCACAAACGTCTCTTCTCCCCAATCCTATTCAATACTTCCTCATTAGTTATTTGATCTACCCATCTAATCTTCAGCATTCTTCTGTAGCACCACATTTCGAAAGCTTCTATTCTCTTCTTGTCCAAACTATTTATCGTCCATGTTTCACTTCCATACCTGGCTACACTCCTTACGAATTCTTTCATAAATGACTTCCTGACATTTAAATCTATACTCGATGTTAACAAATATATCAGAAACGCCTTCCTTGCCATTGCCACCCTACATTTTATATCCTCTCTACTTCGACCATCATCAGTTATTTTGCTCCCCAAATAGCAAAACTCTTTTACTACTTTAAGTGTCTCATTTCCTAATCTAATACCCTCAACATCACCCCACTTAATTCGACTACATTCCATTATCCTCGTTTTGCTTTTGTTGATGTTCATTTTATATCCTCCTTTCAAGATACTGTCCATTTCGTTCAACTGCTCTTCCAGGCCCTTTGCTGTCTCTGCCAGAATTACAGTGTCATCAGCGAACCATAATGTTTTATTTCTTCTCCATGAATTTTAATACCTTTTACTTTCCTGCTTGCCCAATATACAGATTCAATAACATCGGGGAGAGGCTACAATCCTGTTTCACTCCTTTCCCAACCACTGCTTCCCTTTCATGCCCCTCGACTCTAATAACTGCCATCTGGTTTCTGTACAAATTGTAAATAGCCTTTCGCTCCCTGTATTTTACCCCTGCCACCTTCAGAATTTGAAAGAGAGTATAACCAGTCAACATTGTCAAAAGCTTTGTCTAATTCTACAAATGCTAGAAACGTAGGTTTGCCCTTCCTTAATCTAGCTTCCAAGATAAGTCGTAGGGTCAGTATTGCCTCACGTGTTCCAACATTTCTACGGAATCCAAACTGATCTTCCCCGAGGTCGGCTTCTACCAGATTTTCCATTCGTCTGTAAAGAATTCGTGTTAGTATATTGCCGAAACTGGTAGTGAAAATAAAACTAAATAAGTTCTCAATTTGCACTGCTGTTTGCCGAATTTCTTTGTTAAACGATACTACTGGTGGCCCTAGCAGAAATGATATGGAGTGCAGACTGGAAATAGCAAGAAAAGCCCTTCTGAAAAAGAGTAACTGGTGAATATCCGTCATAAGTCTAAGTATCAATTTCAACATTACGAGGTGCATCCAGAACTGCCGCTACATTAGTAACTCGTCTATCCCCTCCTCCATCACATACTAAATGACTTCAGGTTTCTGTTCAGTCTCCTGTTCTTGATTTATAAAAGTCGAAGACCCCGTACTAGCCCATGTGACGGCCGCATGACCTTTATTTTGCGCCGGTCCACAACATTCGGAAAGAGCTCGTTAACCATTCCACCTGTCGCAGTGTCGTCAACTGTGGATGGTAATTGCTCCATATTTCGAGTAGCCAGAAAGTAACAGATGTCCTCGCTTGCCTGGTGCCTTGTGCTGAACACCAGGTGCGAGGCGTGGGTGGTTAGTGGTCCAGACAACCAGAAGCTGCTCTGCTCTGCTCTAGTCTGGGCTAGTCCGGTCCAGTCTAGTTTAGTGTCTGGCAGCCGGCGGGGTCAGCAGCCGCGGCGCAGGAGAAAGTGGCCGCGGGCTCGTGGGAACTGCGAGCAAGTCTCCTCCCGTGCCGTTGGCCAGCCTCCTCAAACACCGCACGGCCGTTCCGGTAACGCTCGTCCATTGCAGATTCAGCCAAAACTAGTGACTGAGCACAGCAAAACGACGCCGTAGGCCCTAGGGTCTCCGGTGGCATCTCCTTCTCGTTAATTTAAATGTTTTTTCTTTCTTCCGGATTTCTTTGTAGCTTGTCGTTACGACCCACGAGAAGTCTGCTGGAATTAATTGTTTACAACAAAGCTGTTAGTGGCTTTGGTGTTGTAGTTGGTACAGCGTTTGAATCCAGCCCTGGAGATCTCAAGACCAGGAGCGGGGAATTTTCCTCGTTCCATTGACTCCAGGACGGTTCACAGTCCCCTCAGTTTGAAACTTCCTGACAGATGAAAACTGTGTGCCGGACCGAGACTCGAACTCGGGACCTTTGCCCTTCGCGGACAAGTACTCTACCACTTGAACTACCCAAGCACGACTCACGACCCGTCCTCACAGCTGCCAGTACCTCGTCTCCCACCTTCCTATCTTCACAGAAGCTCTCCTGCGAACCGTCCAGAACTATCACTCCTGAAAGAAAGGATATTGCGGAGACATGGCTTAGCCACAGCCTAGGGGATGTTTCCAGAATGAGATTTTCACTCTGCACCGGAATGTGCGCTAATGGTAGAGCACTTCCCCGCGAAAGACAGCGGTACCGAGTTCGAGTCTCGGTCCAGCGCACAGTTTTAATCTGTCAGGTAGTTTCATATCAGCGCACACTCCGCTGCAGAGTGAAAATCTCATTCTGGAAATATCCCCTCAGTTCGCTATCAAATTAATTTCCGGGGACCTTCCATTCATCCCCTCCTAGTGCCGGGCCGAACGAAAGGCTCCATTGTACTTGCAGTGAGGCCGGAACTTCACCGTTTTTAACAGTCCTACTATATGTGTTGATACGTCAGCTCTCTTTCCTGTACACTTGCTGCCAAGAAGCGATTACACCACTGGAGAACGATCACTAGAAGCAGTCACTTCCATTTAATGTCTAGTAGTTTGCGTACGGAACGACGACATAAAACTAATCGCAGTTAGGGCAGATGCCAGAACTAATGTTTATTGAAAGAATTCACCCACAGGGCAGATTGTATCACCGTCGCTCAGCCGATACTTCAGAGTTGCAACTTATTCTTGGGCCCTTTACCAGGTAAAAAAAAGACACAGGCAAGTCCGCCGGTGAGGCCGAGCGGTTCTAGGCGCCTCAGTCTGGAACGCGCGACCGCTACGGTCGCAGGTTCGAATCCTGCCGCGGGCATGGATGTATGAGATGTCCTTAGGTTAGAGGGTTTAAATAGTTCTAAGTTATAGGGGACTGATGACCTCAGATGTTAAGACCCAGTGTGATCAGAGCTTTTTTTGAAACAGACAAGATCCAAAGAAGAGCAGCAGGTTTCGTGCAACTTCAGTGGCAGTCACTAGAACAGAGGCTTTATGCATATCTGTGTGGTTTAGTGTCAAAATTCCGAGGGCATATGTTCCTGGAAGAATCAGTCAGTACATTGCTTCTTGTCTAAATCTCGCGGAAGAGATGCTGACAATATAATGAGAGAGGTGCGATCGCGTACGGGGCTTGTCAAATGTCTTTCTGCCTGCGCGCCGTTCAAGACCGGGATGTGGCTTATGGAGTACTTTATATTTGATACAACATAAATAATTTTGCTAAAAATATGGCACAAAGATCACGTCACTGAAATAATAAACCCTGCTGTAATACCAGTAAGGCTATACGTTGCCGAGAAAGTACGTTAAAAAGTATAACTTAGGGCATACTTGCAATAAGGATAGACTAAGTACATGATAGAAATATACGGCAGTCACTCTACATTTACAGCGTAAATAATGGCATAGTGGGATACTGCAGTCGCGGAGATCTGGTAGAAAACTTGAGATACTTGCAAACTGACTTCAGTAAATACATGAAGCTGGCGATTTGAGCTGAATGCGCAGACCGAAGTCAGGGATTTCATTAACTGCTCGTCTTTTTATAACAATAAAACACGTCGTATGTGAGTCAACCACAGCTGAGATGATAAATTTCCGTAGATGAAAATTGCAACAGCTGCGTCAAAATGATTTATTGATCACGACTAGTTTTGTGACATTATAGTCACATCTTCAGGTAACAAACTCTTGACCTTTCAGTACATAATGTGTTTATATACCGGTACTGCTATGGGATTGTAAGGACATCAGGTTATGAAAGGTGAATAGTTTGTTACTTGAACGTATGACTGATTTCACAAAACTATTCGTGTTTTTTTTAATAATTTTGACGCAGCTGTAGCAGTTTTCGTCAGCTCAAATTTTCATACTAAGTTGGCAACTATTAAGAAAGACCCAATGCTTGGGCGGGGGGGGGGGGGGGGGGGGGTGGTGGTGGTTGTGGTGGTGGTGGTGGTGACGACGACGACGACGGTGTGCCCCAACGATTTATAACGCAAAAATGTGGTTGTCGTTCCTATGTGACCCATGTGTTAACTAGATATCCACTGATAAGGATGTCGCTAATGATGAATAACGAAACCTTAATAATCCGGAATAATGCCGAGTCCCTTCTGCAGACATAAGGTACTGCGTTCAATTATGTAAAAAACGTGCTGTTGTTCGATTACGCTCTTGGCGCTAAGTAACTGAAACAATTAAAACCGCACAGTATCTGGCAGTAACCGTCCAGAGAGAAACGATTACATGAAACCAGTGCTAAGAAACGAAGACGCCAGGTTTTCATGAAATTATCTTAACAAAATGTATTTCACTCAAGACAGTGGCGGCTTAAGAAACATACGATAGAGCGAACCTTACGCATTCATTTATCATAGACTGTATAACAGGTAACTTCGTTTCAGAATCATTTAATGGAACCTCATCACGGTAAGGCAAATGTCACAATTTTAAGAAACTAAAAGGCAGGTGGTCCTGTCACAGAGAAACATGTCGTGATTAAAGCTATTAATTCTGCCAGAACTAATTACAGCACGGAAAATAAAGTATTTATTAATGTGAGACAGGAAGAGATGATGAACGTAAGTAAACACTTAGAAGATGGGTGTAGACGCGAATCTGGGTATCATAGCCTCTTCTGCTCGCGAGAAATAGTATCGCCGCTGCGGTCACAGGTTCTAATCCTGCCTCGGGAATGGATGTTTGTGATGTCCTTAGGTTAGTTAGGTTTACGTAGTTCTACGTTCTAGGGGACTGACGACCTCAGATGTTAAGTCCCGCAGTGCTCAGAGCCATTTGAACCATTTGAGTATTGCCGTCAGTGTTGGTGTGGTGTTGTAGCTTGTCGCACGATTCTGTCCTGCTACTTAATCAAAATTGGGGGGAGTGATAAGAGGTTAAAGTATAATTCAACACTGATCCTGAAATACACTCCTGGAAATTGAAATAAGAACAGCGTGAATTCATTGTCCCAGGTAGGGGAAACTTTGACACATTCATGGGGTCATATACATCACATGATCACACTGACAGAACCACACGCACATAGACACAGGCAACAGAGCATGCACAATGTCGGCACTAGTACAGTGTATATCCACCTTTCGCAGCAATGCAGGCTGCTATTCTCCCATGGAGACGATCGTAGAGATGCTGGATGTAGTCCTGTGGAACGGCTTGCCATGCCATTTCCACCTGGCGCCTCAGTTGGACCAGCGTTTGTGCTGGACGTGCAGACCGCGTGAGACGACGCTTCATCCAGTCCCAAACATGCTCAATGGGGGACAGATCCGGAGATCTTGCTGGCCAGGGTAGTTGACTTACACCTTACAGAGCATGTTGGGTGGCACGGGATACATGCGGACGTGCATTGTCCTGTTGGAACAGCAAGTTCGCTAGCCGGTCTAGGAATGGTAGAACGATGGGTTCGATGACGGTTTGTATGTACCGTGCACTATTCAGTGTCCCCTCGACGATCACCAGAGGTGTACGGCCAGTGTAGGAGATCACTCCCCACACCATGATGCCGGGTGTTGGCCCTGTGTGCCTCGGTCGTATGCAGTCCTGATTGTGGCGCTCACCTGCACGGCGCCAAACACGCATACGACCATCATTGGCACCAAGGCAGAAGCGACTCTCATCGCTGAAGACGACACGTCTCCATTCGTCCGTCCATTCACGCCTGTCGCGACACCACTGGAGGCGGGCTGCACGATGTTGGGGCGTGAGCGGAAGACGGCCTAACGGTGTGCGGGACCGTAGCCCAGCTTCATGGAGACGGTTGCGAATAGTCCTCGCCGATACCCCAGGAGCAACAGTGTCCCTAATTTGCTGGGAAGTGGCGGTGCGGTCCCCTACGGCACTGCGTAGGATCCTACGGTCTTGGCGTGCATCCGTGCGTCGCTGCGGTCCGGTCCCAGGTCGACGGGCACGTGCACCTTCCGCCGACCACTGGCGATAACATCGATGTACTGTGGAGACCTCACGCCCCACGTGTTGAGAAATTCGGCGATACGTCCACCCGGCCTCCCGCATGCCCACTATATGCCCTCGCTCAAAGTCCGTCAACTGCACATACGGTTCACGTCCACGCTGTCGCGGCATGCTACCAGTGTTAAAGACTGCGATGGAGCTCCGTATGCCACGGCAAACTGGCTGACACTGACGGCGGCGGTGCACAAATGCTGCGCAGCAAGCGCCATTCGACGGCCAACACCGCGGTTCCTGGTGTGTCCGCTGTGCCGAGCGTGTGATCATTGCTTGTACAGCCCTCTCGCAGTGTCCGGAGCAAGTATGGTGGGTCTGACACACCGGTGTCAATGTGTTCTTTTTTCAATTTCCAGGAGTGTAATTGTACCCATCATGTGGATCTATCTACGACTCTCTGCGTACGTTGTTCTCACATTAGTTATTAACCATACGTTTCCTCTTTCGCTTTGTTTTTCGGTATGACAGCGGAAGAGCCTGACAAAACGAGCAAACTATCGTCGCTCGAGCTCCACATGTCGAAACACAGAAAATGATGCCTCTGCAACTAACTATGCGTGAAGTATATGGTGGCGAAATGGATTTGTGCATGTTTGCACAAAGTGCTTGATTGTGTGTTGGCAAGCTTGCGGTTAAGTACGTGTGCGCCACTACACCATAATACGGAGACTACGTGAAACTGCAGGCCCCTCTGTCCCCCATAACAAATGGTGTCTAATTGACAGACTGGAGGAAGCATCATGTCAGATGAAGCATTTCGGCGTTGAAACTAATATCAATATTTTGAGGATAGCTTTAATTTCATTGATAAGAATTGTACGCAAATTTGGTGACTCTATTACAGGATGTTTATAAATTAGTTAGATGAAAGTAACCTTTAATTGTGGAAAAGGTAAATTTAGGCTATTTAGGCCTGAATTGTCTCTGAACTGTAGTAGCACATTTGGATTCACGAAACCACAAACAGAACTGCGCTGTTACTCGACTCCATGATGACTGCTGGAATAAATCAGTCGTACATGCCATCTCGCAGGAATGTTGGGAACTAACAACGTTAGGCTAGAGTAAAACTTAAAGATAAAATGAATTCTGTGCTGTTTCAAACATTTGTGTAAGTTATTTACACTTCTCATAGTTACAGATTACTTTTGTACAACCAAAACATAAACACACTGCATTTGTGACAAGCTAAAAGTGCAGAGAGGGGACTCGAAACCGACTACATCCTGTCTTCAGCGAACAATGCACCTCTTCAACTTGTCACGTGGTCTTCACCTCTCTCTCTCTCTCTCTCTCTCTCTCTCTCTCTCTCTCTCTCTCTGTGTGTGTGTGTGTGTGTGTGTGTGTGTGTGTGTGTGTGTGTGAGAGAGAGAGAGAGAGAGAGAGAGAGAGAGAGAGAGAGAGAGAGATGAGCCCCGCTGAGTCAGCACCCGGAAGGCTTCGGCGGGACAGCTGCGCAAACAACCCCGGCCGCACTGCAGCCGCGTCCACGTCTGCGTGAGGCTCCACCCCACTAACTACCAGCACTTAGAAGCCGAGAGTGTTAACTGCACCCACACACATTTCCCTAACGTTCAGAGGGTTCACAGACCCCTCCAAGAATGACAACTGTGTTACCACAAATGTGCCCGCTATCTTAACAAGAGTGACACTTCGTAAAGATCTTTAGGCCGAAGAAAGAGACGGAAACAGGTAACAAGGTTTTGGTTCTGAGAGGTTCGAGGGGAAAGGGGGGGTCAATGTTTAAAACTGTCTCCCTCTCTTGCCCTCCCCCCCCTTAAAAATAATTTGCCATCACCCCCCCCCCCCCCCCCCCGCCACCACTACCACCACCACCACCACCCCACCACCACCACCACTTGATAATGCGGTTGTGAATGCAGGTCTGCAGACTTTGACTGAAACAACAGTTCCTTCATTTAAATCTTCGCAAAGCTGTCGTTCCCTCCTACATTCGGAAAGCGATTCGTTTTTCTCCCTCTTTTCTTACTGGAGAACCTTTCTCCTCTTGTCTTGCCCTACTCAACTCCTTGAGGTTTAGGCCCGCCGCTGTGGCCGAGCGATTCTAGGCGCTTCAGTCCGGAACCGCGCGACCGCTACGGTCGCAGGTTCGAATCCTGTCTCTGGTATAGATGTGTGTAATGTCTTTAGGTTATTAGGTTTAAGTAGTTCTAATTTCTGGTAGACCGATGACCACAGATATTAAGTACCATAGTGTTAACAGCCATTTGAACCTTGCGGTTTGTCTGTGCTGCCTATGTACTGTATCGGATTTGTTGTTGGAGGCAGCTGCAGTTCAGCCTATAAACGCGCCTTTACTTGGCAGGAATGATAACACTGCCTGTAGCCTCAGGCGTATCACGTGGACAGTCCCTCAGGAGGACAACTGAAAAGGTGTGTTGGTGGTGGTCGTCTTTAGTCCAAAAGACTAGTTTCATACAGCTCTCCGCCCTACTCTATTCTGTACAAGCCTCTTGATCTTCGAATAATTACTGCAACCTATATCCATTTGAACCTGCTTCAAAACAAAACAAAAAAAAGGTTCAAATGGCTCTGAGCACTATGGAACTTAATTTCTGAGGTCATCAGTCCCCTAGAACTTAGAACTACTTAAACCCAACTAACCTAAGGACATCATGCCCGAGGCAGGATTCGAACGTGCGACCGTAGCGGTCGCGCGGTTCCGGACTGTAGCGCCTAGAACCTCTCGGCCACTGCGGCCGGCTGAACCTCCTTATTGCTTTCATTTCTAGGTCTCCATCTGCAATTTTTATGCCCCCACATCTCCCTCCATTATCGAATTGACTTTTATTTGATTCTAGGAGCCGTCTCTTGGCCAGGAAATCAGACATTGGTCTTAATTTGGGGAAAAAATTTCTGAGAATGTAAGTAAAACCCAGCTCAGCAAGTCCAGCCCCGTGTTGATTGTCTCAAACTGTAATGCACATTGATGCTTGTGTATAAGTCTACGTTATCTTCCCAGTACCGGAGACACTAACACCGCGAACAACATGAAATCTGCAGTGCAGAGTCTGAACATCATTTCTGTAAAATTCGGTACCCAAGTGGTAGATAGTTTTCCGTCTACACTGGTTATAAACCACCATGTAAATCAGCACCGACGTACATGTGTACGTCACAAGTATCTGTTAAGATCATAGGTATACTACTTTAGTTCACTTACCTGGAGCAGTAACGGACAATTCGTAATAATTACATGAGAGATGGTAGATTTCTTAGCTAGGATCGTTTCTGAAACAACCTTCGTCGATTACCGGTTTCGGTAAGCGTGGCTACTTGTTCAGCTGGTATAGGAGATACGCAATAAGCTTTTATCGAGATCTAAAGATGATAACCATGCTTGCTGAAAACCGTAATCGACAATTAAGGTTGTTCACAAGCGATCTTGGCTAAGAAGTTCAGTTTCTCTCACGATACCAATACTAGCGCTATGTGCCCTACTGCATTCTCACGTTGAGTGAGAGAATGATGTATGTCTTTATTCCGACTTCACTTCCATCAGGAACTGTCGTCCCTGCGACCGAGATTCATGGCAGTCTGTCTCATTAGCTTTTTATTATTCTTGCAACTGTAGATTTCGGCTATAAGTAGTATAATGTAATAAAATAAAATAAATTATTTTTTTGTGACTAGTAGTGTAATGTTATAAAATAAAATATGAGCCGTCGCTTATACATTAAGAAACACACATTAATGCAATGGCTCAGCATAAAAGAGAAATAACTAATGTAGGAATATTATTAACAGGGAAATCTATGTTGTTTAATTTAGCCTTACGTGTATAAGCACTCAGTAAACTAGTTCAGTTCTTAGGGTAGTTGCGTAAGCGTCGATAATTAATTGTCCTTTTCTTATTTATCCAACACCAGGCTCGTGAGAAGTCGTGTGCTTATTGCACCAGAGAATATTTGCCAAGTCTGTTCGGTGTACACTACTGTAGTACGTAACTTAATATGGTGGTTTCGTCTCGATTCCCCAATATAAGATAACAGATAAATGAAATCCTATAATGGAACTGGAATCCTGTGACCAGACCTTTTCTGCCTGGGATGTTACTCGTTATATAAAGAAAATCTGTAAGTAAAATTGTTAAATTATTAGTAGATGAGCTAAAAGAAAAATGTTAAAGATTTTCTAAGATGGCGCCTAACAACGAAAATTCTTTGCTAAGGCCCATATCTACTTAAGACAGTCTAGGTATCAGACGATCAATTAATTGACCACATACACAAATTCTTTTAACAAAATAACCTTTATATTTTTCGGGTTTTAAGTACAACTTAACTTTCTCAGCTTGTACAGCAAGATGAGCTTTACACAAGAACGTCCTCTTAGATCCGAATCCAAGCAGATAAGATAAACGAATGACAAAGGAAAGATAGTTCATGCATAGAAGCGAGAGAGTCCACGGAATAACATGTCCATTGTAGTTCTCTCTCTTCTTCTTTGGCGTACTTATCGATTATTTATAAAAACCTATCGTAATATTTAGTTCACTTCTTTTTTAAAACCCAAGTCCACCCAGGAGAAACAGTAAAGTAGCCATCTTCCGGGCGTTTTCGTTAAAATTCAAAGGACTCTATATAGTTCGTATCACCATAGCTTCTTACAAGTGTGTAGGGGGAAGGAACTACTTTTGCCGGCACACCTGTAGGAACATGGTGCTGTGAACTGCCGCGAGTCTGTTGAGATGTAACGAAAATGCCCTGAAGATGGCTACTTATAGCCGAAATCTACATTTACAAGAATAATAAAAGATACTGGGATCACAACTGACTGTTGTGTGTCTTTATTCCCCTATACACGCCCTGATCTTAAGTTACCCTCGCTGACATACGATAGTGGCAGCACAACTCTCGCAAACTCGACCCAGAATACCACCTTCAAAGTGCACAGAAATTCTTGAAAATGTATTTTACCAAGCACACCCGTTTCTAAGTTCTCCCGCATATTTGTACGCTCTTGCCATCGTTTATCGGAACTCGTTCCACATCTGGTGTTGTCCCTACTCAATAAGCACACCAAAAAATACACTAATATTATACTCCTCGTCCACACACTACCGGCCCGTAATTTACGAAAATTGCACGACCTGTGCCACGAAGAAACCCTGCAATAGTGCGTTCCAGAGATGGAGAAGCTATTAAGCAGATGTGTGTATTGCGATTGCTACATCCCAATGACTTCCTCTCGTTTCTCCTGTTTCAAACTTCAGGAAGAGCGCTGTGTTGTGTAGCGACCCTTTTTTCTACCCCGGACTACCGTATCTTGCATGAAAGTAGGAATGTTAATTTATCTACACATTAACTGGCATTGAGGGGTTCTGTTTTATCCCGGCTAGTTCTTAAATTAACCCCAGTGAGTCACTACACGTATTGTCTTCCCAGTTCTGAAGGAAAAAACCATAAGTAAATTAATACTAGTGTTTTCAATAGATTCTCGTTCGCTTGTTTCAGTTACTAGTCTGCAGTTTATTCTTGGTGAAAATCACGTAACCTAATTAATTATGAACCTAAATCGAAGTAAAGTTAAGACGAATAGTCAGTTTCAAATTCACACATTATTTTATTTAACAATAATTATTAATAATTCAGTTCATTCACACGATCGCATTCAAAAGGGTTCTTCGAATAAGTATCTAATCTGGAATCCCGTCAATATCAGAGATACTAAACAATGTTTTGTCACTTTCAATAAAAAGATTGTTCCAGTTTAATATCCATAAACTGTCACGAACTATGATTACTGGTAACGTGAAGTAAAGCTTTTCCACTATCACAATACAAAGTCAGAATCTGTCCAAAAATCGTTAATTTCGTAAAATATTTAAATCTTCATACGAAGTGATGTTAAAGTCAGATTATTGATCACCTTCCCGTTCCTCTAATATGACAATCTGATCTGAAATTAATGCTTCCCAAAAAAACTGTCTCGCGATTTATTCTTGCGCCCTGGTTTAATAAAGCTCCTATTGTTGCTTCCTAAAGCTGTAGTCCTAATTGACTTTGAACAGACTAGAGGATAGAGATTGGAGTATCACAATTGCATTGTATGTCTATTTATACTTTAGTAAACGCTATCTTTGGTGTTCAAGAGCTACGTTCTGTGACTATAATATTGATTTTTCTCATATATAAGAATAACTAATAATTTAACCATTTCTATCGTTTTCTCCGCTCCAATGCTTCCAAAATTTATGATTAAAATTCTTTTCTTTTTCTATTATTTTTCTACTATCGATTTCCCTCTGTTTGTCTCTTATTTCTATTTCGTAAATTACTACTTGTGGAGGGGCTTGGGACATTTTCTGAATTTATATTTCGAGGGCATGGGAGCTATTTTGAATTATTAACACAGAGGCGTTGTAGGTGTTACAGTTAAAAACCATTGTAGACGCCGCTCCTGGACGGCTGTCGGAAGGCACGTGCAGAGACACTGGGTACCCCGCTGCAGCTGCTGATGAGAGGAGGCAGGAATAGCGAGGAAAGGCGGCAAACCGGTTGCGCGGGATTGCCTGCCAGCCCGTCCCCTGAGAAAGTCTCGCCGCTGCTGCCCCAGCATCTCTGATTCCTCCTGTCCCGTTGCGGAAGTACAGCGTCAGCGTAACAGCTACCAGGCTTACGAGTCAGCGAGCGGCGTAACGCGATGGTTGAGGTAATTGTCTCGCATTCTGGTGGACGACATTTCAAATACCTGTCCGGCCTTCCCGATGAAACAATTAACATAGTTTCCTTAAACAGCTTAAAGCAAATTCCAGCAAGATCTCTTCGAAAAGGACGTGACTGCTTTCCTTCCCCACCATTCTACGGAAGACGTCGGTACATTTAAAGAAAAGAGTGCATGTACAAGGGGCAAGGAACGTGGAAGTGAGACAGTACTTGACAAAGGAAGGAGACAGTGTTACAGTCTACTCCCTGTACTGTTCTGTACGACTTCATATACAACGGTAAGCAGAGATAGGCTAGTGAGCTGTGTGGCAATATTAGTGATAGGAAAGCTGGATAGGAGCAGGAATGTTTAGCGAACACGTTAACACAGTAAACAGGAGATTTACTTAACTTGTATTTCTGACGTATACGAAGACTCGTGACAAATAATGTAGCAAGAAATAGAGGCCTGCTAATACAGTGGCAGCAAGGATAAGGCTTTCTGAACTAAACACACAGTGGTCGCCGTAGCAGAGGGCGGCCGTAGTTCAGAGGCGTGACTCAGCGAGTTCGCTGCATTGGATCCATCAGATCCAGCACGACCACAATCGTCGTCTTCCAAATGATACTAAAAGAAAAACTGTTATTAATCGCCCGCATCTCGTGGTCGTGCTGTAGCGTTCTCGCTTCCCACGCCCGGGTTCCCGGGTTCGATTCCCGGCGGGGTCAGGGATTTTCTCTGCCTCGTGATGGCTGGGTGTTGTGAGATGTCCTTAGGTTAGTTAGGTTTAAGTAGTTCTAAGTTCTAGGGGACTGATGACCATAGATGTTAAGTCCCATGGTGCTCAGAGCCATTTGTTATTAATCCTAACTGACTTTAATGTTGCAAATGCCGGTTTGGGGTGTTTTGGGTAGTTTTCTCTAGCTCTGAAAGTATGCCAGCTATAAAGCTGAGATTGTGTAAAAATCTTCTTTTTAATAACAAAGGTCAGTATATTTACTTTTAACTAAATCGAATAATATTTAATACAGTTTATTTATATTCTTAGGGGCTTGAATATTCTGTCGCTCGAATTGACACAGGTACCGCTTCCCACAGCTAGGCAAGCGACAGGTGCGAATGAGTCACGCTAAGATACAAGCTGCTGTTTCTATCACCGCCAACGGCTCCAAAGCGACGAGCCGTACTGCAAAGTAGTGCAAACCAATGCTATTGCGTATTGACTCGCTACGTTACAGTCTGACGGAATATTTCAATTCCATTGCCAACTTCGAGACGCTGGTAGGTTGGTATCGATATCTACATCCACATCCACACTCCGCAAGCCACCTGACGGTGTGTGGCGGAGGGTACCTTGAGTACCTCTATCGGTTCTCCCTTCTATTCCAGTCTCGTATTGTTCGTGGAAAGGAGGATTGTCCGTATGCTTCTGTGTGGGCTCTAATATCTCTGATTTTGTCCTCATGATCTCTTCGCGACATATACGTAGGAGGGAGCAATATACTGCTTGACTCTTCGGTGAATGTATGTTCTCGAAACTTCAACAAAAGCCGGTACCGAGCTAGTGAGCGTCTCTCCTGCAGAGTCTTCCACTGGAGTTGATCATCTCCGTAACGCTTTCGCGATTACTAAATGATACTGTAACGAAGCCCGCTGCTCTCTGTTGGATCTTCTCTATCTCTTCTATCAACCCTATCTGGTACGGATCCCACACTGCTGAGCAGTATTCAAGCAGTGGGGGAACAAGCGTACTGTAACCTATTTCCTTTGTTTTCGGATTCCATTTCTTTAGGATTCTTCCAATGAATCTCTCTGGCATCTGCTTTACCGACGATCAACTTTATATGATCTTTATATGATTTTTAAATCACTCCTAATGCGTACTCCCAGTTAATTTATAGAATTAACTCCTTCCAGTTTCTGACCTGCTATATTGTAGCTAAATGATATGGGATCTTTCTTTCCATGTATTCGCAGCACATTACACTTGTCTACATTGAGATTCAATTGCCATTCCTTGCACCATGCGTCAATTCGCAGCAGATCCTCCTGCAATTCAGTACAATTTTACATTGTTACAACCTCTCCATACACCACAGCATCATCTGCAAAAAGCCTCAGTGAACTTCCGATGTCATCTACGAGGTCAAATATGTGAATAGCAAAGGTCCTATGACACTCACCTGCGGCACACCTGAAATCACTCTTACTTCGGAAGACTTCTCTGCATTGAGAATGACATGTTGCGTTCTGTTATCTAGGAACTCTTCAATCCAATCACACAATTGGTCTGATAGTCCGTATGCTCTTACTTTGTTCATTAAACGACTGTGGGGAACTGTATCGAATAGCCTTGCGGAAGTCAAGAAACACGGCATCTACCTGGGAACCCGTGTCTATGGCCCTCCGAGTCTCGTGGACGTATAGCGCGAGCTGGGTTTCACACAACCGTCTTTTTCGAAACCCATGCTGATTCGTACAGAGTAGATTTCTAGTCTCCAGAAAAGTCATTACACTCGAACAGAATACGTGTTCCAAAATTCTCAACTGATCGACGTTAGAGATATAGGTCTACAGTTCTGCACATCTGTTAGACGTCCCTTCTGAAAACGGAGATGACCTGTGCCCTTTTTTCAATCCTCTGCAACGATACGCTCTTCTAGAGACCTCCGGTACACCGCTGCAAGAAGGGGTAAAGTTCCTTCGCGTAGTCTGTGTAAAATAGAACTGGTATCCAATCAGGTCCAGCGGCCTTTCCTCTTTTGAGCGATTTTGTTTCTCTATCCCTCTGTCGTCTATTTCGATATCTACCATTTTGTCATCTGTGCGACAATCTAGAGAAGGAACTACAGTGCAGTCTTCCTCTGTGAAACAGCTTTGGAAAAAGACATTTAGTATTTCGGCCTTTAGTCTGTCATCCTCTGTTTCTGTACCATTTTGGTCACAGAGTGTCTGGACATTTTGTTTCGATCCACCTACCGCTTTGACACAAGACCAAAATATCTTAGTATTTTCTACCAAGTTAGTACATAGAACTTCACTTTCGAATTCGTTGAATGCCTCTCGCATAGCCCTCCTCACACTAAATTTCGCTTCGCGTAATTTTTGTTTGTCTGCAAGGCTTTGGCTATGTTTATGTTTGCTGTGAAGTTCCCTTTGCTTCCACAGCAGTTTCCTAACTCGGTTGTTGTACCACGGTGGCTCTTTTCCATCTCTCACGATCTTGCTTGGCACGTACTCATCTAACGCATATTGTACGATGGTTTTGAACTTTGTCCACGTGATATTACAAATATTTTTGAGTCTGTACATTCAACAAGTGCTGAAAGAAACGAAAGAGAAATTTGTAGAGAGGATTAAAGTTCAAGAACAGAAAAAACACCTCTCAGGTTGCCGATGACACTGAAATTCTACCACAGACGGGAAAAGAGTTGGAACACCAATCGGGTGGAACAGAATGAAAACAGATTATAAGGAAACATCAGCGAAGGGTATAAAGGGTACTGGAATCCCGCCACATCAAATCAAGTGACTGATAAAACTGTAACAAGAAATAATATACTATAATTAGTATATAAGTTTTCTATTTGGATAGCGAAGTGTACAGAGCATGCAAACTGCAGGCTCAAAATAGCAAAATTTTGTTATGAACTCTCTTTCTGAAGGTATTTGTTTGTAGTAGACCGTCCGAGGGGTGAAAATTGTACAATAAACAGATCGGACAGGAAAGGCATTCGAGCTTCTGAAATCCGATGCTACAGAAGAATGCTAAAGGTGAGAGATGTAGTTCGGATAACTAGTGAGGACGTACGTAATCGAATCATTGAGAAAAGAAATTTGTGGTAGAATTCGTTTAAAAGTAGATTCAGGTTCGTAGGAAAGCTTAGGAGACATGGAGGAGTGGTCAGTTGAATCGTGGATCGTAGTGGGGGTTGTGCGTGGGAGAGTTGTAGATGTTGAGCAACGCTCGACAATAGAAAGCAGGTTAAAATGCGTGTACATTGCGTTAGTTTACGCAGAGGTGAAGTGTAGTTCACGGCACAGAGTAGCGTCAGCAACTACGTCAAACCATTCTTCGGAATGAAGACGAGGACGACAATAGGAGAACTATTCGTACTTGAGGTCAGTTTCTGAAGACTTCTACATCGACGTACGTTAAACTCTAAATTTCATTCTTTCACTTTCATGCCTTCAAAATAAATGGTCAAAATTTCTCCGCAAGCTTCACGCGCTTGTACGAGAGAGCTGGCGGTTAAGAGTACTAGGCTGCAGTCCATTGCTTATTTGGGGCGGAGACCCTTTCTGGCAGTGTATCCTCCTGCTCCTCTCTCTCCAGTTTCGTCTCATGCCATTTTCTCTGTTGCTTCAAAACGGAAGACGTATGTTCATAGATCCATGAATGCTGCTTAACTTAAAACAATTTCGTATTAAGACACCTGCTGCGTGTGTAACAAACGTACGATGTAATTCTCAGAATTCGTCCTGCCACCCATATTTGGAGTGATCGTAGACATGTGCACTCGTTGTTAGAGCTTCGCTGAATGAGAAAGAAAGTGCATGTGCGCTGTTGTATCCAGTAATCCTTGATGCCTGTCCAACTAGGCATTAGTTGGAGTCGCTCTAAGATCTACTGACAAAAACGGCTGAGTTGCGTACCTGATCCGAAGTTTCACATGCTAGATTGAGCCAGGTGGTGCAGTGGTGTATACACCAGGCAAGGATCCAGGAGTAACGTGCTCGAAATCTCGATACTGCCATCCAAGTTTGAAGTCCTCCTTGCTGTCCCTAGACACATTGCAACAAACTGTAGGTTAGTTCTTTCGAAAAGGACGTCGCTGATTCTCTTAAATAACCGTATCCACACTAGCGTTCACCAATTTCTTGTGTCCTGCCGGCCGTTGTGGCTGAGCGGTTCTAGGAACTTCAGTGCGGAACCGCGCTGCTGCCATGCTCGCAGGTTCGAACATGGATGTGTGTGATATTCTTAGGTTAGCTAGGTTTAAGTAGTTCTAAGTCTAGGGGACTGATGACATCAGCTGTCAAGTCCCATAGCGCTCAGAGCCATTTGAACCATCTTATGTCCTCGTCGTCGATTTGACTTTAAACTGCAGTCCTCCTCCGTCATTCACCAAATAATTGTGCAGGATTTTTTTTTTTTCCAATGAAGTGTGCCTGGCCTTCTGGACGCGGTTGAGGACTTAGTCGACCGTGACACGGACGTCGCGCTCCAGACCGACGCACACTGAGAGCTGAGGCCTCGACAGCTCACCGGCTGCGCTCGGCGTCCGTATCGGAAAGAGCCGGCTGGGGCTGGGGTTGGGGTTGGGTGTTTACATCGGCCGCACTTGATCGGGATCGGGTTGCTCGCGCCGCCCTCGCCGGGAAAGCGATACGGCTGTGCGCCGGCGCCGGGACGCCAAGCTGCACTGGGGCCCGCTGTGTTCCCCATCTGCCCCCCTCGTGCTCCAGGGTGGGGCAGGAGGCTCGGCTCTCACTGTGCAGCCGACGACGGGGGCCGTTCTAGGCGTGCAAGCCAGGTTTCGAGTCTGAATAACAATAATACACGAAGTTCCAGTATGCTGGAGTAATTTCAGTCAGCAACTTCTGTTAATCAGTAGAACGAAAAATCAGTCCAAGTTGCAAGTATTTTATTTTTCAGTCGATAACTGGTTTTGGGCCGACATCCATTTTCAAACCAGCATAGCAAAGTTGAAAGTTGACTTTGTTGACATCTTCGGAAGTGCCTTTCTCGACTTTGTTGGTTCGAAAATCGGTCTCGGCCCACACCTAGGCATGGAATGAAAAATAAAATAATAGCAACTTGAACTGGTTTTTCGTTGTGTTAACAACAGTATAGTTTGAAACTTCCTGGCAGATTAAAACTGTGTGCCCGACCGAGACTCGAACTCGGGACCTTTGCCTTTCGGGGGCAAGTGCTCTACCAACTGAGCTACCGAAGCACGACTCACGTCCGGTACTCAGAGGTAGGAGACGGATACTGGCAGAAGTAAAGCTGTGGGTACCGGACGTGAGTCGTGCTTCGGTAGCTCAGTTGGTAGAGCACTTGCCCGCGAAAGGCAAAGGTCCCGAGTTCGAGTCTCGGTCGGGCACACAGTTTTAATCTGCCAGGAAGTTTCATATCAGCGCACACTCCGCTGCAGAGTGAAAATCTCATTCTGGGAACAGTATAGTTTGTTGCCGTAGAAAACTCCTCTTTCTGGTACGGCAAAACCGATCGAATTGTACTGTTGAGCCACCAGCTGCACGGAATGTGAGCTCATGGCTGCACTAACGCTACCTGGAATTTGGATAGACATAAAAAATAACATTAAATGAACTTTCCGCCGGTGTTTGGCTGAACACAATTATAATAGACTGAATAATATAACGCTTTCCTAAGTGAACGTTTTACGTGTCGTCATTTTTGTATCTTCTGTATAAATAATATCTGTGGAAGTCACATGTCATTGTATCTGTGTTGGCGAGTCATTTTTCACCTTAAGATAGCTAAAGAAGCCGAAATCCGGTTCATAACAAAATAAATTTAATCTCATGATGTCCTGCAAAAAAGTCCTGCATTCCTGGCAGACTAAAACTTTGTGCCGGACCGAAACTCGAACTCGGGACCTTCGCCTTTCTCAGAAGAGGTTCTATGGAGTTTGGAAGGTAGGAGACGAGGTACTGGCAGAATTGAAGCTATGAGGACGGGTCGTTAGTCTTGGTTAGGTAGCTCAGTCGGTAGAGCACTTGCGCACACGCACACACATGCCCGAGGGAGGACTCGAACCTCCGCCAGGACCAGCCGCACAGTCCATGCCTGCAGCGCCTTAGACCGCTAGGCTAAGCCCGCGCGACTTAGAAAATATAATTTATTTGGTCTCACACCAACTTCCAGCTTCTCAGACTGTGTTAGATGACAACTCAGTGCCGCAAATACAGGTACAATGACTAGCGACTGACACATATAACTGCAGAAAAGATGAAAAATGATGACATGGAGAATGTTCACATCGGGAAATGTTATTTTCTTTTCATGCAGAATCGCCGGCCAGTGTGGCCGAAGGTTCTAGGCGCTTCAGTCTGGAACCGCGTGACCGCTACGGCCACAGGTTCTAATCCTGCCTCGGGCATGGATGTATGTGATGTCCTTAGATTAGTTAGGTTTAAGTAGTTCTAAGTTCTAGGGGACTGATGACCACAGATGTAAGTCCCATAGTGCTCAGAGCCATTTGAGCCATTTGAACGACCATGCAGAATCGATTACCCCGTCCGAACAGGCCTCGAAAAGCCCAACGGTATCGACCGACCGCCGTGTCGTCCTTCGACCATAGGCGTCACTACATGAGGACCGCTCTTTCGACTGTTGTCAGTTACCGTGACCGGAGCCGCTACTTTTCGGGCAAGCAGCTCCTCAATTGGCTTCATACGGGCTGAGTGTACCCCGCTTGCCCTCAGCGCTTGGCAGACGGTCACTCATCCGAGTTATAGCCAAGCCCGACAGCGCTTAACTCCGGTGGTCTGACGGGAAGTGGTTTTACCACTGCGGCAAGGCCGTTGGCAGGAATGATTACATTAGTTAAAAAAGGAAATAGTTTTCTGTGAAGATACGAGTACATTCAACAGTTGATAAAAAAATAATTTTGAATTTACAGTTTGTCTGTTACTTACAACTAAATCTTAATTTTAAAAAAAGAGAAAATGAAACAAAATATGATCATTTGAATACTAAGCTGGCATTCTGTATCATACGTTAGTTGATTTCCAGGGGCTCATCTTACTGCTTTTCCTTACAGAATGTAGAACTTCACATTCTGCGTCTTATGAGTCGTTAAAAGAAGATAGACAAAACGTGAATCTTTCCCAGTTCCTTTCGTTTTCACATAATCTGATGACTGACCAATAAACACTTTCTCACGTTGCTTGCATGTCATTCTATATACACCACCCTGTGCCAGTGATTGCAGTTTGTCTTTACTGCTGAATAAAAATTTTGGTATGCTGTTGGCATTAAAAATGCAGGAGTCGAGTTGCGAGACTTTAACTTTTCAGAGATTATCTGAAATATTGCAGTATACGGGATGATGGCCCACTTTTGTAACTACTTACTGGTTCCTGATGGCTTGCTTGCAGAGATTGTGTAATTTTATGCATTTTCTTTTTTCGTGCTACATTACCAACCAGGGTAGAACTGTAATCATTTCCTGAAGCGACATGTTGGAAACTGTGTTCTGTCTGAAAGGCAGATTCAGGTAATCCAACAATTACTGTGGTTGTGTGGGTGCTGGGAACCTGAAGGGATTACTCTGTTCGTAGCTATGTTTATTCCGTAAATGCTCAATAACTGTGTCTTTGCGCTGATACCTATATTACGGCGCGAGAAGTTCGTAGAAGAACCTCCCACTTCCAGTGTGAAGTGAATTTTCTTACGTTGGGAGCTCCAACCGTGTACAACTCTCGAGTGGGACAAAAGTCCATAAACACAGGACATCATTCACATATCTGAACCAAAACTTAGTTTTCTTGAAATTGTTCTTGAAAATATTTCCCCTCTATTAAATGAAGCTTCAATTACTAATAATAGATTGATATTGGAAATTAAAAATTATTTTTCATTAGTTGCTAAATGTATCTCGACGAAGGAATGTTTTTCTTTACTAGTTAATGTAATTATTGCCTCGTTACAAAAGAAATGAATAATTTCCTATGTGAACGGTCTACATATCATTATTTTTTATCTTTTTTGCAAATAAATGTAAATAACATCTGTGTAAGTCGCACGTCATTGTCTGTCTGCGACATTCAGTTGTCTTCTGAAGATGGCTAAGAACCCGAACATCGCGTCGTGACCAAATGAGTATAATTTTGCAGAACGTCAGAAAATGTTCCTATTTAGCAATAAAAAAACGTTTTTTCGATGCACTATATCGGACGGTGGCATTAATTTTATGACAATGCGTAGAAAAATACATTGACGTTTCCGATGCGTGTTTTGTTGTGAGTAGTAAATGATAAAAGTATGAAACCAACCTGTAACATGAATGGGACTATGAGCATATGCAAGTGTTTTGAATGTTTAAACTTATATTTACGGCACTGAAGTTGGCCACACAGTACGGCCGAAATCTAGGTACGGAGTAAATATTATATGCGGTTGACTGCTGTACCATTCACTGCTTGCTGTAAATGCAGTCGCCTACAACTGTTTCCCTATGCAATCAACCCCGACATGTGTTGTGATCATTGTCTGAATATGATTTAGATATGTCTGAAACAGAAAGAAAATCTTTACTTTCATAGTGTCCAAAACCTTTTAGTAGAAAAAATACAAAGACAGCTATAACATAAACGGTTTTTCGAAAGTGCCATTGCTTCTTTTATGTTTTTTACAAAAACATTTGTAGTTTGTCTTCTGTCGTTCAACCGATTTCGGTATTGCTTTAAAAACGTCCGCCTACAGTGAAAGTAATCTGCCGAAAGGACAGGTGTGCCGATCATTCTCAATTACGGGGACTTTGTAAAATTCTGAAAAATGTACGTAATAATCTTTCCAATTTTCAATGGATTCTTGCTTAGTCCTCCTACAGGAGCTCTCGGACAGATTGAAAGCTAGTTTCTATGAGAATCATTACTCTTTCAATATCGTGAAATACTTCGATGGTCACGCTATAATGGAACCACGTCTCCATTTATTTCTCTTGGACTTGCAGATTTGGATTGTGTCACAGTCGCGCCCTCTCAGCTAATGAAAAGTGATTTAAGAGATAGAAATTAATATGTAGATTCCCACAGCAAATGCATAGATTAATTTTTAAAAAAAATGTGAGTCGAGTACATAGAAGCCCTGACAACACATCCGTAGCATCTACACTGTACACGCATGAATGCGCGGTGTCTGTTCTTTCTTATATGTCCGAAAGAACGGACAACAGGCATTCACATCTATATAACTGATTCAGCTCGATGGATAAAAAATCCATCAGCTTCAGTGGGTATGCACAATTACGTTCGACCTCATTCGGGAATCTGAAAGTAGCTAGTATGGAGGACACGAACAGTGACGATGGGCAGGTGGCGTTCTGTGGGAATGTGGGTCGACCAAGAAGCGTGCAAAGACAGCCCGCCCACTTGCGTTGAACACCGTGTCCAGATGACGCGCAGCTGCCTAGTAAGCAAGTTCGAATCCCAGCCAGGTACACATTTTTACTCGTCGCTGCCGATTTTACATAAAGGTGGGAACGAACTGACATAAATAGTTAGTTCCCTTTCCTTCTTCCTTCCCTTTCCACCTTCAGTTTACATAACTGTACTTTCAGTTGTTTTTAGGACATCGATCTATATAATCCATCCATAATGTGGCATCGGACCCTTTTCCGGCAGTCAGACAGCTTATTACAGGACTTACCCCTGCCACTTGTCGGAAGGTCGCTAGCGGAGTCTACAGAATATGCAGTAGTAAGTTTCTAAGAATTTCACACCAGTGAGTGGCTGCCGTTGGCGGCCGTAGTACAGGCGTTGAGGCGGCGATCCACGGACAGCAACATCCCCTTAGTATGCCTCTGCTGCTGCCGCGTTTTGCATGGCGGACGTCTGTAGGGGATCCTCTAGAGTACAGGGAGTCCCCCACACTGGCTGCCAACTTGGTTCGCAGCTCGGCGCCCCAGCGCTTTTTGTGTCGTCAGCATGCGGAGTCACGTCTCGGTTGCAGGAGCTGCAGCCTATCGCTGAGTGCTATTCTGTTCTTTACTGTGCAGGGCCGTGGCGTCCTGTGTTGTGATGGTGACGCACCTTGTATTTGCAGCATAGCATACCGTAGCTAGCTTGCAGCGTCTGCCTTCCGTCTACAGGCAGCGATGGGTTCTACGCGGATTCCAGCGTCGTATTACATGCCCGCCCTCTCGTGCTTTATACAACCAGTCTGTTTGGATAACACACACACACACAGAGAGAGAGACCGAGAGAGAGAGAGAGAGAGAGAGAGAGAGAGAGAGAGAGAGAGAGAGAGGGGGGAGGAGGGGGGGGGGAACTGCCGGAAAAAGGTTAGTACACCTGTGTAGTAACCACAGCACAGATACGAGCGCCTGTGAACCCAGACGAAATGATGCAAACCGGTTATTAGCAGTGGGACTATGGGCTGCACACGTCCTGTCTGTCTTCGACTCACGTCACTGCGTCGGCGTGCACGGGTCGACAGGTGCCGCCAGAGGATCACTTGGAAGTAGAGAGCCTGTATACACAGTTTGTGGCCATAGGTGAAGTTACCCGTGATTGGTTGATTAGCTTTGGCAGAAAAATGGCGCCAAACGTCTATCGCGCTTCGAAAACTAATCAGTGTAAATTAACTGAAAGGGCACATAGAAATAACTGACGAGTTCTGGTATCTAGTACAGTTACGGGATGGACAATGAAAGAAATAAACAGAAAATAAAATTTGTTTGGGATGCTTTTGATAAACTACATGGCTTTATTTAAAACGGACAGCCGACAAGTGCATAAACGGGAGTTTACGAGTAGTTATGTATCAACGGTTTTTACATATGACAGTGAGAAACGGACATGTAATGCGAAAACCATCCAAAAAGCTGAAGGTTGTTAAGCGAGAAAGTGTAGAAATTGATGTTAGGAATTACTAGGAAAAACAGGAAACACTGTGAGATATAAAACGTGATTATGACCTTAATGAGGTGAGAGGGAAAGGTGGGATGCTCAAAGGGTGGTTCATAGTCCAATAAAGTTCTTCGCTGCATTCCGAGAAGTACGAAAAGACAGAAACGGCGACAATATGGAAAATGGTTAGCAAACATGGACGCACATCACTGAAGATCATAGTGCACGGAGAAGCGGAGAGGATGCTTTTATCCAGCAGTAGGCGTCAAATGGATGGTGATCAGAGAAGAGCGTGTCCCATTTGCTTTCAGTCCTGAAGACAACAATCAAGGGACACAGGAATTGTGAGAGAGGGGGTTGAGAAGCTGCCAGTGGGGTTGTTACACACGGAACATGCGTTATAGCATTCACAGTTCAAATTATGTAAGGGAAATAGCAAACAAATAGAAATAGCGCAGAGAAGATTTTTCTTTTTTGGCAACATCCCAAAAAGGTTATTGTCTTAAACATCAAAGCAATAACTTGCCTCCTCTTGCTCTGTCGGAATACGAAATACAAATAGAAGAAACACAACGGAGAAAATACCAGTGCGATCATACACTCCGTGTGCTGGATTGAGTATAAACCACGTATTTAAAAACAACTGCTTTAAATGTGTCTGTACGTAGCTGTTGCGCTATGTTTACGCTATGATCCTTGGGACGTTTCAGGGTCCCGGTACAAAATTCTCAAGGTGTCATCTACGTGTATATTCCACAAGCCACCTTATGGTGTGTGGCGAAGGATACTTTGTGTATCATCCCCCTCTCCCTTTCCCCTGTTTGTCAAAATTGCTGGCCTCCGTGTGGAATGGAGTCCATCCAATCTTATTTTTATGATCTTTTCGTGAGATAAATGTAGTGCTGTAATACAGTCTGTGATCTGGTATACCACGTGATTGTGTTATTGATTAAATGATACCGTATGAGCATTAAAGATGATTACGAGTCTGACAGAATAATAATTATGTCTATATTTAAGTCATCACTTATCCAGGGTGCCCGAGCGGTTCTAGGCGCTACAGTCTGGAACCGCGCGACCGCTACGACCGCAGGTTCGAATCCTGCCTCGGTCATGGATGTGTGTGATGTCCTTAGGTTAGTTAGGTTTAAGTAGTTCTAAGTACTAGGGGATTGATGACCTCATAAGTTGAGTCCCATAGTGCTCAGAGCCAATTCAACCATTTTTTAAGTCATCAGCATATTTAAGACCTTCTAGAATTGCTGTGACCTCTGTGAATACCGAGGGCTGCCAACTACTTCCGAGGTCCTTCAACAGTTGCGGACTCCTGTTCGGTGTGTGGTGTATCCGTTGGAATCTGTCGTGGGATTCTTGTACATTTTGACGTTGGTGCGGCAATTCAGAGGAGATAAGGGTAAGGAACAGAGGGTGTAGGGGGTGGAAGTCTCGTACGCGCCTCGAGCAAACGCAGTGGCCGCTGAAGTGTGAGGACCGCGAAAAAGCTGCGCAGTGCGGGGGCAGAGTCACTTCCGGTAGGCAGGCAGCGCGTCACTTCCGGAGTGCAGAGCTGCGACCTTGGGCGGATGAGTAATAAGGCGCCGCGGTGGCACTGCTGTGTGGGAGGATGAGGGCGGGTCAGGGAGGGACGGCCGGAAGTTTAAATGCCCGCAGCGGCGTCGCCGCCTCCGCCTCCCACACCAAGTCGGCACGCTGCCGCAGAGGCTTCCATGCGAGGATCCGTCTGCCGGGGTCGCTTACTGTGACGGGCAGCTGTGTTCTAACGTGGCCACCGGTGTGCGTTTCACGGTGTCATTTCGGCACGAATTTCCGTACTTGGGACTCCAAGGCTAATCTCTGTAGCTAAATGCTGAACGGAATGTGTATCCGAAGACCATTTTCAGTGCTTCTCCAAGTGTGTGTCGTCAATCTTTTGAAGCTGCGCGCTAAGATTTCGCTCCGTCTGCTAGCCTATTTTTCATCTCTGAGTAGCACCTAGACACTGCTTCCTTCATTATTTTTTTTTCTATTACAATGGTTCAAATGGCTCTGAGCACTATGGGACTTAACTGCTGAGATCATCAGTCCCCTAGAACTACTTAAACCTAACTAACCTAAGGACATAACACACATCCATGCCCGAGGCAGCATTCGAACCTGTGACCGTAGCGGTCGTGCTGTTCCAGACTGTAGCGCCTAGAACCGCTCGGCCACCCCCGACCGGCTCTATTACAATACCTTTCCCACTAGTACTATGGAAGGTATTCCCTAACCCTTTTTATTATCACTGTTTCTCTTCCACATACTCTTCCGATTCCACTTAAATGTCGGCATCCTTCTGTAAGATCACATCACAAATGTTTACAGTCTCTTCTTTTTCGGTTTCCCACAATTCATGATTAATTTCCATACAATAACTTGAAAGTATCATAGATAAAATTGTTCCAAAATAATTATTAAATAAACCTGCATCTGACTGCGTCTGCGAACTTGTTTCGTGCACTCCTCCATTTTCCAGTAATGAAACATGTATTTGACTCTGTAATCAAGTTTAAGAGAATAATGCCGTTGGTGCAATGGCATTAAGATGGCACTGAAAAATTAACTTTTGGCCCTGATGTTTACTTAATGAAATTATACATTGCCTTGAATAATGCCAGTTGTGCAATGGCACAAAATTAGTTATTTGAAATAACATTGCTCTGATAACTTCAGTTATACCAAAATCTATTTAAAACCATGAATTGCACCTATATATTGTATAGAGGCCTCATTCTCTTTACGTTTTTTCATTGGTGCGTAACTTTACTTTACTACTGATTTTCATACTCAATACAAGCAAAGGATGTGGATTGTGATTCAGGCTATTAGATTTAAACACAATGTTGATCTCAGTATATATATAGAGTTCGAAACGCTCACTGCGTCAAACCTTGGACATACGAAACCTAACTCTGAACATTATCTAACAAAACCCATTTTGAAATTATTATATAGCTTCTCCCATTAAATTGCTAAAGCTTGCTCAGTGTGCAACAAAAAAATAGATAAATAAAGAAAAATGCGTAGCGCGAATTCCACCCCGCTTCGTCCGGGCACCTAGCTGCGACTACCCAGTTTTTTACTGCGCGCGCCCGGCTCTCTCAACCATCAAAGACCCTCCTACTCAGATATACTCATTCCACCTTGCGGTTGGCAACTATCGACTTTATTTTCTGGATCTACCCTGATCTGACCTTAGCACATACCTTTCAAGCGTACTCCAATCCAGCATTAACAGAAATATCTTCATCAAACTGAGGTTTATGTTTCACACAAACAGAATTCCTTTAGCGAGGAATGCCCTCTTTTCATTTTCTAGTCTACTCTTTATGTCGTCCTTGTTCCGTCCGTCCTGAGGTAACCAAATTCTTTAACTTCGTCTGCTTTGTGATGATGCATTTTGTTGTTAATTTACGCTAATCTAATTTGTGCTACTTACCACTTTCGTCCTCCTTCGGTTTACTCTCAATCCATTTCCTATGCTCATAAGTCTGTTCATTCTGCTGACCAGCTCCTGCAATTGTTCGTCAATTTCACTGAGAATAGCGTCACCGTCCCTGGCAAGGCGCATACACCAGTTGCCGTCAGATCACGGGTGTTCAGCACCGTCGGGCGTGGCCATTACTTGAGTGGATGACCGATCGGATACGCACCGTGCTGTTGACAAATTTTCCCTTCACTTTTACGGCAGACAGGACACCCCGAGGGGCCCGTTTGAATCCCAGTCTCTGCGCCATTGTCCTGAATTAAATTCCAAACTTGTCCACAGCGTCTTATGAAGCGAGAGCACACGACACTGTTGTCGATGAGTGCGTCGGACTGGGATGCGAAACTCCGTGGGACCCCTTAGTGATCTTCGAGAGGGCCCGGCTATGTGCCGGCGCTTGGGTCAACCGTACAGCCTTTCCAATTAGTCGGTTGAACCTGCCCTTCGGCATCTCCCAGTCATCCATCCCATACGACTTCACTTTCTTATTGACAGTAACAATGTCATAACCGAATCCTATCACTGTAAACCACTGCTGAACCCGTTTATTTCCTCGATGGCGTGTTCGCTCTACGGCTTGAACAGTGGAGGACATGTTAATAAACATCTGCTGTAATCATTATAATTTTTGTGTTTATCACAAAACATTACGGTGACGTGGCCTGCATAATGGCTATATAACGTTGGCCTACCTTGAAACACGTGGTACTAACCTGAAAATATAAAGTGAGACCCGTTACTGCTTATCGTGTCTTTTATAGCAAATTCTTAAACATCTCCATGTGCTGCTACCTCTGTTCTCTTGTGTGACCGAGGATACTATCACGGTGGACGGTGCATTAAAAAAAAAGGCTGACAGCCCCGCTCCGTACACGCTTCTAACTTGTCTTGGTGGTCATAACGAGATGTAAGTCCGGGAAGTAATATGCTCGTTGATTAATATTGGAACCTAAGCTCTCAAATTACTGAGAGTATGGAATCTAGGGAACTCTGAATACCCTCTTGTCTGCTCCATTGATATCTCCCTATCCTGCTCCTACACCAGCCTCCACGACGAATATTTATTGCTATGCGTATACTTATATCTCAAAGCGTTATTCCCTTCCGCTGTCATGCCCGTCTAGGATAATTTGTTCTTCAGTGACAAACTGCCTAACTCAAGTTTTTCCTTTCGTTCTGTGGATGATTCGACACAAGACCAGCCAAATCACAGGTTCAGGAAATCTTGTCCTTTTCAGTCTGATCTCCTCTAATAGTGTTCTCGATCTCCGGTAGAGTTTCTTGCCCTCACGTTCCCTTTCTTACACGTCAAATATCTTCCCAAAGATATTTTCTTTTTAGTTGTTCTGCTCCATTTAGTTTTCCAATTTCTATTTCGGCAACAAATAGCACTACGCTCACTACTTGTTTGTAGTGTTTTATTTGCAGTTCCTTCCACCATTAACTACTCTGGTTATAAATCATGCCCTTCTTCTTCCTCTGGTTCTTCACACTCTTCCCTACGCTACTCTTGTTTATGCTGGGCTGTGGTCTTAATATCCAATACCATTTGTTTTAAACCTTAATCTATCATCAGATCATAAACCCTCAGAATGTTTGCCCCTCACTGATCACATCTGCTGGTTAGTCACAGCTCCCTCACCTGACCGCTACGTTTCGTTAACCGTTGGCTATGCATTCAGTTCGGAGCGCCTCGTCCTGTAGACTCGGCAACACTTAATTTCTGCTTTTCTTCATTCCATAATCACGTCTCTTCACGCGAGAAGTATTGCTATATCAATACATGATTGTTGAGGTTATTTTAACAAACCATAAGTGTGCTAATTGTACGTTTACATTTACATTCTGAAAACCACTGTGAAGTGCAATCGAGCGAGGTGGCGCAGTGGTTAGCACACTGGACTCGCATTCTGGAGGACGACGGTTCAATCCCGCGTCCGACCATCCTGATTTAGGTTTTCCGTGATTTCCCTAAATCGCTCCAGGCAAATGCCGGGATGGTTCATCTGAAAGGGCACGGCCGACTTCCTTCCCCGTTCTTCTCTGATCCGACGAGACCGATGACCTCGCAGTTCGGTCTCTTCCCACAAACCAAACCAACACAACTGTGAAGTGCATGCCAGCGAGTACTTGCATTTTACTACGTATTAGGGCATTTCTCCATATATTTCGGGTATACAGTGCGCTCCGTAATTCTCAGGTCGCCTTTGCGATCTGTACGGGAGCAATACGTTCTGCTGATGACCTGTGTAAATAAGATAAACAAGACTGGCATAGAGTGTGAAGAACAATCATCAAATAAGCTTCCCGACGTCGTCAGAGTTTCCCGACGTCGTCAGAGTTTCCCGACGTCGTCAGAGTTTCCCGACGTCGTCAGAGTTTCCCGACGTCGTCAGAGTTTCCCGACGTCGTCAGAGTTTCCCGACGTCGTCAGAGTTTCCCGACGTCGTCAGAGTTTCCCGACGTCGTCAGAGTTTCCCGACGTCGTCAGAGTTTCCCGACGTCGTCAGAGTTTCCCGACGTCGTCAGAGTTTCCCGACGTCGTCAGAGTTTCCCGACGTCGTCAGAGTTTCCCGACGTCGTCAGAGTTTCCCTCCACTGTCAGCATTTAAAATGAATTTTGGAATTTTTTGCGCCCCGTCAAGTGTGAATCGGCGTTACGCGTGTAACGTGCGGCGTCCGACCGCACTCCGCAGCAGCAGCGGGCAGTCCGGAGAACCAAGGCCGTGAGCGGCGCTGGCCGGCCGGTCCACATTCCTGCGCAATCGCTGAGGCACGCCGGACCACAGCCGGAGTACTGCCCGCACGTGTCCGCGCTGCGACCAATCCAATCCAAACCAAACCAAACCCTGCACTCTCACTCCGCTGTTTGTACACAGTGTGAAAAACTCTCCAAGATTTTGAGACGCGTCGGTAGTCAATAAAACGAGGGAAAAAGCTCAGGAAACCTGGTTCTGGAAACGTAAACTTTCTGAGGTACGAAGACGTTTTAATGCAAGGCTTAGTCGCAGAGATTTCATTTTCATCCTGAAAAGATAAAGTTACGTGATTAATTTTTCGTTTGCCCGCAGGTACATGTCTGAAGTCGTTTTGTTTTGGCTCCTCTAGCGGCGTGCTGCGTTACTGTAGAGCGGTGATGTTAATGTGTTCCAGGACTACAGACGTGCACGTTCAAACGAACAAAAAAAAATTAAAAAAAAAATCGTAACTTAAGTTTTTCGAGGTGAAAATTAAAACTTTGATTACTCCCTCGTATCGTGGCGGCTTATTCCTTACACGATGGACTACATTTTCGTGTTGTTGAGTATATATTTGTTGCTCCCTTTCGTTGCAAATTTGCGCTAGGAGCTTACGACTCTGCAACAGAAATTGCGGGAGTTATTTTGGCAGCGGTTGAGGAAATGGAAGTGGCCTGTCGCAGTATGATTTTTGGGCTTCAGTAGTCGCACTCTCGTGGTAGACAACTCATTACGCTTCCTCCTATCCTGATTTAGGTTTTCCGTTATTTCCCTAAATCTCTGAAGACAAACGCCGTACCGACCGTTTTAGCCGATCGGTTCTAGGCGCTTCAGTCTGGAACCGCGCTGCTGCTACGGTCGGAGGTTTGAACCCTGCTTCCGGCATTGATGTGTGTGATGTTCTTAGGTTAGTTGGGTTTAAGTAGTTCTAGGGGACTGATGACCTCAGATGTTAAGTCCCATAGTGCTCAGAGCTATTTTCGAACAAACTCCGTGATGTTTTCTCCGAAAGGAAATGGCCGATCTTCTTCCGCATTCTTGCCAGATAACAATCAGAGCTTGTGCTCCGTCCCTACTGACCGCACTGACAATGAGTCGTTAGATCCTGCTCTTCCTCCCATTCGTCTTTTGTGGATTTCTTTTTCTTGATTCGATGAGTGCTTCTAGCTCTCGTAATATTATAGACACTTTATTAACATGCCGTATAAATGACTCGCCATCATATACATTCGAAGTCGGATTTCCCGACCCCATCATAATAGTTATTATTATTCGTAAACTTCTTTTTTTTTACGACTCGTTTCTTGTTAATGGGGCTCTGAATAATTATTGTATAAAAAATTTGCAAGTTACAGTAAGCAGTTATTCCTGCAGTGTTCATGTCTCTCTCTTTCTCTCTCTCTCTCTCTCTCTCTCACACACACACACACACACACACACACACACACACACACACTGCTACGCAACCAAGTTAGGACTGTCTTTTCAGGATATTAGAGAGCGATTGAGTGGCTCTGAAGGCCTATATCTGTCAATTTATTGGTTTTACTGGCATGAGCTTTTAATAAGATTGTTTTCAGACTAGCTGACTGTAACTTACAAGTTATGAGAGATACACTTTTGTCCACGGGCCTCAGCAATCGAACTGCGTGTTCCTTACGGCATCGTTGATAGTTGCCATTATTATGTTGCGCAGTTGGCGTTATATTATTTGAAGGTTCAGTGGGCTTAGTCAATAAACATTCTGTCTGAGCTAGGGTGTTTTTAAGGGACGTTTTAGTACCAGAGTTAAGTTTATGTGTACTTTTTGTGTTCCTGTTGTTGTGTAAATTGTTGCGGGTTTGTGTATTTCTGGAGTATTTATAGTTTGCGTGGAATAGGTCAGAATCAAGTGATGAGTTGGTGTGGTGAGTTTCCAAAGGATGTTTAGAATGACTGGATGAGTGAGGTGATGGTGGACATGGTCGTATCGTGGTGGATGACTGTTGGAGACGAACCAAGGCGCGGCGGTAATGATCCTGCGAGGCTTGTTCTGTGGCATCAGGGTCTTTTTAAATGCGTATCTATTGCCATCCTCGAGACTTCAGAGCCTCATAGCAATGAGAAGGACCACCATCTTCCACATGAGTAATTTTGCATCGGTGGACAGTCGGTAATCTTTTAGCAATGGGTAAATATTATACATACTACCCGAACCTTGATTATACACATCCTTCATGTGGGAGTCCCACGGTAGTTCTGAGTCAAATTTTAGGCCGAAATATTTGACGCTGTTACACCGGGGGAGGTCCCGACCCTCAGTGGAGATGTGTCGGTTGAGCAGTCTCCTCCTGGTTGTAACATGAGTGCATTACACTGGGCAGAATTTACTTTCATTTTCAAAATGTTTCACCATTGTGTTACCTCCCATAGATGCCTCTGGATGTGAAAAAAGGTTTGATGGATGGAGTAAATTTCATTGTCAACCGCTTTAGGTTGTCATTTGCTTATATAATGTAAAGGATAAGCCCCAATACCGAGCTTTGAGGAACTCCTTCTTCAATTTCTTAAGACTGCTCTTACATCTATCTAACCTTACAAAGTATTTCCAACTATCCAAGAACGAAGCCAGGATTTTGACGACATGTACAGGACACTCGTATTGTTGGAGCTTTTACAAGAGGCCGTCACGTCAGATACGATCGAAGGCTTTTTTTTTATGTAGTGGAAGACGCCCATGCTGTGCGCGACTGCCTTTGCCTTACATATTTTCTCAACTCCACGAGTGGCTTGGGGATATGGTGCCATGCACCGCACGAAAACCACACTGTTCGGAAATGGTGATACTTTGGTCAGTAAGGAAGCCTGGAGTGATTTAAGGACTAAGCGTTGTAGGATTTTACTTTGGAAACTTAGGAGTAAAATAGAGCGGTAGTTTTGTGGGAAGAGGGGTTTGTAGTTAGGTTTGAGAATGACAGTAACTTCGGCTATTTTCCAGGAAGATGAGCGTGGTGATCGTACACAACATCGCCTCCCTTACTGCGCTAGGTGCTTCCGTATAACACAGTACTATTCGAATATTGTTATGAATTAACATAAACAAACATCGTGGATTTCTACCAGCGACAGAGAGAACACCCAATACATACATAAACTCCCACAGTACTTGAAAATGGGAATAAATTTCCGAAATGCGTCTTACTGTGCATGGAAGAAGAAGAAGAAGAAGAAGAAGAAGAAAAGAAAAACTAAGAACTTAACCTGTGTAATGTTTTAGTGTTTAAATCATATTGACACAATTGCAGGTTTTCAAAACATAACATTGATGACGGGTGAAATTAAACCACAATTAACCTCTAATTTTCGTATTAGACATTTAGCAAGAATCTCTCTCTCTCTCCCTCCCTCCCTCCCTCTGGAAGATGAAGTGTGTGCTGCAGCAGAGCAGTGGAGAGCTGCGCCCTTGTCCCCTGGAGAGGAGACGAGAGGCGGAAGTAATGCGACTCGGTGCTGTGGTGGGGCCATTACTGTGGAGCGTGACGGGGTGGGGAGGGGAATCCCCCAGGCGGCGCTGCTAACGAGCAGCGCGCTGATTGGCGGTGGCTGCCCTGCCAGGCACAAAGGGCGCCGATCGACCCGACAACCCACCTGCGCCCGTCTCAGCCCCTCTGTAAAAGCCTGTGTAACAATGCGGCGTGCCGACGCTGCCAGCAAGTTTCCTGTGCTCCTTACAGCCGCGCAGTATCTCAAACGTTACATGTTTTATTTTTATGAATGCTTAGTGTCTTTTCTCTCGGAAACCGCAGCTTAGATACATATTATATAAACTGAAGGTGAAAAGGGGGGTGGGGTGGGGGGGAGGGGGGAGAGGAGAAAGGAAAAGAACTATTGATGTCAGCTGCATGGGGACTTCATACGGAATCAGTGGCGACAAGTGAAAATATATGACGGACCAGGATTCGAACCCGGTATCTTTTGCTTACTTGGCAGTTGCGTTAGTATGTGCACACTCACACACACACACACACACACTCACTCACTCACTCTCGTGTGAAACGTTTCCAGTAGAACATAGGACAACCTGACATGGGCATATACCGAGATCTCTTGTACTTTGTATATAAATGGCTATTGCAAATTATGTATGTTTGTCTCGGAGGTTGTATACATTTACTGACTTGGAAAAGATCTTGACACAAAAATGGCTTTCGGCACTATGGGACTTAACACCTGAGGTAATCACTCGCCTAGAACTTAGAACTACTTAAAACTAACTAACCTAAGGTCATCTCACACATCCATGCACGAGGCAGGATTGGAACGTGCTACCGTAGCAGCCGCGCGGTTCCGATCTTAAGACAATACATCACTTAGTTAAAAACTAGTTTTCTAGAGATACTACCAAAATACTAGCGCCTCAAAAAAGCCAGGAGGCAATTTACCTTTTTTCATATGTTCTGTAATTGAATAGAATATGTAATTAAATACAGTGTGCATTTCACAACATTAAATCGTTAATCTGTTACAAAGATACAGGTTCTACTTGTAAAAGTAATTTCCTACTGAAGTACAAGCAGCATCGTTCTATTATTAATTTCTTAATGTTCTGTGACGGGAGGTATGAATGAGTTTACCTCTGTTCTCGCTACGCGAACGGAGGAAGGAAAAGAGCGACGCAGAACTTTTTCTCGGCTGGCTTTGTAGCGTGTTTAAAGTTAGCTTTTTAATAGCCTCGCAAAATGTGGCGATTAAGGAAAGCATGTTTCTCATTTTCGATGAGAGGGCTGAGTTATACAGCTGCAGAAAAGTTCCTCCTCGTCTGCTTAAATTGGGGCAATTACGAAGTTAATCTCGATGGAGCGCTATTGAAGCTTCCACGACCTACAGAAGAGCAGGCAACTTAAATTGGTTAACGGTAGTTTCTCAGTCCTTTCGCCCTGTAGCACTCAATTCCAGCTCGTTAACCTACGAGACTGTCAGCTGTAACACTACTTGTCCAAAAGTTATCTTTGTTTTTTTTCTTTGCTCTTTTCGTCGATTACTTGTTTTCACGTTATTAAATAAACATGTTTTCGGTTTATTAAGAATTTAGATTACCTGACTGAAATATAAACTTGAGATGGCTGTAAAAAAGTTATACTCCAGAAGTCAGTTATGGACAGTGTGAGGGCTCAGTACCGGCAGCTTTCACAGTTTAATGTAGTGCGGACACTGGAACACTGCAATAATTTTATTGCATTCCCAGTGTTTTATGAATTGGGAGCAAAGAGTTGAGGTCTCGGATTAAAGGGGTATACGGTTCAAAACGTACGTCGAGAAGCATAAAACTAAAAAAAATTGTCGAAAGTTGGAATAAAAGCAATGATAATTACAGTACCTTGTCAATGGCATGAACAGTCTGATGAGCAGGGAATGTGAACTGAGAGTAAGCCAAAGATAGGCGAAAGTATTGAGGAGCAGTAGAAATGAGATTAGCGTTAATTTTAATATAAGAAATACGTATTAAGTCAGGTAGCACAAATTAATCTATTTTTAAAGCAAAATACCACACGCCGAAATAAGAAGAATACAATAAATATTAGCACAAGGAAAGAGGGTATTCCATGTTAAAAAAAAGTCTTATTAATATAATAAATAAGCTTTAATTTGAGAAAGAAATTTGTGAGAATGTACACACTAAGACAAAAGAAACTAAGCACGACGAAGGAATTATCCGAATGGGACGGAAATCGATGGTTGTAACGTACGTGTGCACACTAACAAATGATTAAAGTTTCAGAAAAACTGGATGATTTATTCAAGGGAAAGAGCTTGAAAGTGAGCAAGTAAATAACACGTTGGTGAACATCTGGCTGTTGCGCAAGCAGGTTTTCGTCTTTCCATTGATTGACAGAGATTTGTTCGATGTCCTCCTGAATGATATCGTACAAAATTTCCCAATTTTCGCGGTAGATCGTCAAAATCCCGAGCTGGTTGGAGAGCGTTGGCCATAATGCTCCAAACGCTAGCAATTGTGGAGACACCCGGCGACCTTGCTGGCCGAAGTAGTGTTCTGAAAGCACGGCGACAGGCATTGGAAAATCTCCCCGTGTGCGAGCGGGCATTGTCTTGTTAAAACGTACGCCCAGGATGGCTTACTTTTTTAAAAAACCTCTCTTTTTTTAGGATCACATTGAGAAGCAAATCTCAAAGGTCACGGTACGTGTCAGTACATGAAATTACAACATAAAAGTTAAAACAGATAAAAATAAAATGTTGTTGAATCCAACAGAGCACTTGCCCGTGAAAGGCAAAGGTCCCGAGTTCGAGTCTCGGTCCGGCACACAGTTTTAATCTGCCAGGAAGTTTTAACCCAATAAAAGTCATAAGTTTAAGCAAACGCAATCAACATTAAAACTTAAGAATCAGCATAATTTTTCAAGGAAATCTTCAACAGAATAGAAGGAGTAACAGATCTTACTCTCCTGCTCCTCTATCAACTTATCTCTACTACAGATTCTGCATTCCCAGGAGAGGATCTCGCTAGAATGCCCCCTGGCTTCCCCACAGCATTTCCCCCATTAAAAATAATTTGAACAAATCCCACACGCTAATCCACTACTGACAGTGATACGACAGAGCTCACACTTCTCACTCATATTAAAATTTTACCGTTGCTGAAAAAAAGTATACGTCTACGTTACCTAAGTTCAGTTACACCAGTAGAACTATTTATAGAGCTAACAATAGCGGTCTCCAAATTCTCTCTCTACTAAGAAAGCAACAACTTTTATTAAAACTACTAAACCACAGCTGAAAGCAGTACCAACAAAACTTCACAAAATGTTTTAGCTAAAACTAAAAATTCAAGCCACTGGAACACTCAACAAAGTTAAAACAACGGATGAAAATTTTACTGAAGTATTTCACTAGAAACAATAAGGAACGTCAGCTGAAAGCTAAAGCACGAAATTTACTAAAAGACTTCAACGCAGGTTTTTTTTTTCTCTCTAAACGCTGCAGTTTGTTGATAGCGCCGATTACGTCAGCATTTTCCGTCACACGTGGCCTCACGACGGTAAGACCCATCTTGTCATTTAGATTTTTGTTCACCTTTTTCAGCAACTGTTTTTGAAGAATGCCGTTGTGAAGAAATAGCGCACTAGTTGAGTTAAAAATGTTTTTTAAGGAACTTTTGTGATATTTCTTAGCATCGGAAATCTTGTTATTTTATTCACAGCGCCATCCGATAGTGCAATCGGACTTGTTGTTTTGTGTCGCATATACTTGCTTCACACAGTCAAAGAAAAGACTGGACATGATGGTAGCTCAAAGAGTAGTATCAATCCTTCACATAGCGAAAGTAAAACTACATTCTACTACAATTTCAAAAGAATAACTTCAAATATTTGCTGAAAATTGTGAAAAACATAACATAAAATAAAAATATCGTTCTCGATATTGTCATTTTGATATGGATTTGTCTTGGAAAAATATCGCCTCTTCATATCGATGTCCTTTGGAAAAAATATCGATCTTGGCAAACTGGATTCAGCACTGTGTAAATCTATAATCGCTCACAGCTCACGTAAAAGTCCTTCACGAAACGTGCCACACATTTTTGAAATTTATGGGCTTTGTAAAGCACACACCTGTTACTGTTGTTATCTTTCTATGAATTAACTAAATTGCAGGTGAAATTGTAGTTGGTGAAATGAAGAGAAGTTAGCTCAAGCTGGATTCTGTTCGGTAATCAAAATGTTTGTTTGAGCTTTAACGACAGTGTGATCCACATGGTTGATTTTCCAGAGTTGTCCACGAACGCGAATGTTGAAAACGTCTCTAAGTCCATTAATTCCTGCAGAAATAGTAAGAGTCCTTAAAAGTTTCGCCCGAAAAATTTCAAACGGTTATATCGCGACTGGCACGCCACCACATCACTCTTCTTTACTTACAGATTTCACAAAGTCAGCTGACCGTAGCCAACCTGGGCGCTACTCTTCAATGGGCTGGATTTTTTGTTCCAAAAACCACCAAAATTACATGTGCAGTTCTTATTACTATAGAGACGTACACGGGTAAACACTTGACACTATTCGGACTACCACACTCTTTACTTTGAGGTGGTGAAAATGGCAGTTTGATTGTTTTTTTTTCGGTAAATTTAACATAATGCCTCTTGTTTGCGTGGGAACATATCGCTACGTCAGATATTACATATTGAGCCATGGGGCCATTGAGTTATTAGACTGTTCTGTCTGGCGCCACTGGCTCAGGCGCAGTATCTACTATCCCGCTTGCGGCCCCATTCCCAATATCTATGAGGAAGAGTTGGTAGCTGTCCTCGGAATGTCTTTGCTTACACACACACATATATATATATATATATATATATATATATATATATATATATATATATATATATATAAAGAGCTCACTGGCGCGAGAATGAAGCACGAAGTTTGGGGATTGGTGGTAGATTCGCGACGAGAGGTGGTTACGAGATCCGAGTGGCCGATGCCACGGACTGCCCAACGATGGCCTGCACAGAGTGAAGACACCGGAGTACTTCACAGGGGTCAGCGTCGACCACAAACAGCAGGCCGACATCCCGTCGGCTGGTCGGCAACATTCGTGTCGGACGACCGCTCGTGGCCTGGCTGCCCCCCTCTACCTGGCTCTCATCGGCACCACTCAGTAACCGCTGCGACGCACCGTGGATCCATGGATCTGCTTGCTGACAAAGTACAGTAACATTCTTCAACCCTCATAGTGATTTGTGTCACTGTCTACCTGCCCTGCTTATTATTTTCTGGCGTACCCGATCCTCAGAGTTTTACTCGGTCGGCTCTTTGGTCGTAAATATAGGCTGTAGTATTGTACTAAGACACTAGTTGTCGTTTGAAAATTTGTCCCGCTATTAAATTGCCTTTCCTTTCTGGTTTGTACCCGATCATTAATGCCGGCCGCGGTGGTCTAGCGGTTCTAGGCGCGTAGTCCGGAACCACGCGACTGCTACGGTCGCAGGTTCGAATCCTGCCTCGGGCACGGATGTGTGTGATGTCCTTAGGTTAGTTAGGTTTAAGTAGTTGTAAGTTGTAGGAGACTGATGATCACAGATGTTAAGTCCCATAGTGCTCAGAGCCATTTGAATCATTTTGAACCGTTCATTAATGTTCTAATGAATCAGCTCTCGGTCGTAAATACAGCCGGAACAATTGTACTAAGGCACAGGATTCCGTTAAACAAAAAAAGGACTTTGTGCTTAGATTTAGATATTAACCGGTTCAATTCTTTGATTGTAATTGTATTTCTCAGTCATTAGTTACAATCTGAGCAACGTGTCGTACTAAGCTGTTCGTTGCTGTGTTTGAAAGACTGGGTTATTATTGCTGTATTTTAGCTGCATCTTGTGGTTCCGCCGAGTGAGTTCTATTGTAATAAGTGTTCTCAACTAATAGTTTTAAGACTTTCCTTCAGAGCGGTCTTAAAAACTGACACTCGGTTTAACTTTCAAAATATTAACAGCAAACTGTCACCAGGGCTTTAGTGAAAATAAAATTGTTAGAAGGGACAGCTTGCGATCCTGTCGAACCCTGGTTGCCGAATGAAATTAAGAGGTTGGTTGCTTTCAAGTAAGCCTTACCATTGTCATTTTGTTTCTTAATCTGTTTAACCTTTAAGCGCAGGTGCGCACCTTAACCCCGAATCTTTCGACGTTCAGCGTCGAAATTAAAAGTTAAGTCATCTGTTCTGAGCAATTGAATCACTCTTGTCACCAGTCGTGCTTATATAGTTTTCATACGTCACAGAAGGGCATGTAATAAGACTGACTGTGTCCACAGCTGTTCCACCCGATAGCGTGCGGACTGCAGGTCCGGCCGTCTTGTAGGCATTGTCATATTGTTTGCTATTTTGCAATACAGCACTTCAGCTTTCTTTTGCAAAAGCTTAGTCAACTTGAGAGTTAAGGTCAAAAGAATTTTGTTATACAAAATGTTATGGTTATATATTGTTAAATAAACAGGTTGTGTAAAAAAGAAAGTTATATCGGTAGGTCCTCCCTTCCAGTTTACCTTAATTCCAGTAAGTACCACGTCTCACTTACATGTCGTCCAACAGTCCCGTATGTGATATCTGGGGTACCAGAGCGATAGTTAATCCGGTGCACGAATTAGACTCGTACTTGCGAGCTAGCACCGTACGCGCTAAGAGTAGATTGATGTTAGCAAATCAGCTTTCTCAAGCAGTTCCGCAGCGGCCGTGTACCAGGTAAGCGGTCGTTCCTGAATCGACGTCCTCCGCCTACGGCGTCTACCATGTTATTGTGGCGTCTGCCTTTCAGAGCGGTGCCCAACCGTTGTGTAAGCGCGTTAGTAATCTCACGCGGCGAAAGCGAGCTGGCTCGGTCTGTCTTTTTGCCCGTGAGAACGAGGCCGTCGCGATTAAAGTCAGCTCTTCTGGAAACAGCTCTGCACACTCCCTGGACACCTCGGTAGCTTCTCGTGTAATTCGAGGCACCAGGGCGTTTCAGGGTACTCTGTTACAGTATCACAGTAATGCTTAGACACCAGCTACATTCTCCAGTCACGGCATGTTTTTGTTCTGAAAGATGAGAGAAGAATAATGTAAATGCAGACTGAGTGGTACTATTAATTCAATTAAAGTTCAATTCAAGTAACAGAGAATTGTGTCTCTTCCTATGTTTGTTAAGGGCGGTTGATTGTCACATTTGCAAATTGTTTGATATGGGGCGCCTCACGAATAATGTTTGTTAAGGTTATGTTACAAAATGGTACTTCACTTCGGTACCGTTTGTTGTGTGACTGTCATAAGTCCAAAACCTAATACAGTGGTATCTAACTTCCCTGTGTCTTGGCAGTCTACGACATCACTGGTAATCATGGTTGCACACACTCTGTTACTGTCGCCGGCAGTTGTGGCTGAACGGTACTAGGCGCTTCAGTTTGGAACCGCGCGACCGCTACGGTCGCAGGTTCGAATCCTGCCTCGGGCACGGATGTGTGTGATGTCCTTAAGTTAGATAGGTTTAAGTAGTTCTAAGTTCTAGGGGACTTACGTCCTCAGCAGTTGAATCCCATAGTGCTCAGAGCCATTTGAACCATTTGTTAACGTGCGTCAGAAATGTTATTAGGACACGCTCAGTTGTCCTGCAGAGGACGTGTGTAGAGCAGACACGGACAGTGGGAACGTCAGCGAAGTAGGTTGCTCTTTACAGCTAAAGTAACGATGGGCCGCAGAGGAAGAGAGAGCACGTTCAAGCAGCGGCAGCTAGTAATTTTTCATCATGCTAAAGGTAAAATTTGTCGCAAAGTTACTGAAAGGTTGTAAATGAAGAAAAGCACAGCTACCAATATAATCAGAAGATTCCAGGAGGAAGATAGGATTGACAATCGACAGCATAAGGGACGTCTAAGAGGGTTTTCTGTCGAGAAGAACGTTACATCAACAGGAAAACGATAAAGGACCCCAAGTTAAGTGTCCCAAAACTCACTATTGAGAGTTGAAATGGCTCTGAGCACTATGGGACTTAACATGTGTGGTCATCAGTCCCCTAGAACTTAGAACTACTTAATCCTAGCTAACTTAAGGACATCACAAGCACCCAAGCCCGAGGCAGGATTCGAACCTGCGACCGTAGCAGTTGCGCGGTACCGTACTGCGCGCCTAGAACCGCGAGACCACCGCAGCCGGCTATTGAGAGTACCAAAGACACCGGAAAGGTGGTGCATCCCGAAACAATAAGGAGGGTGCTTGGAAGAAGTAACTTTCACGGCTATATTGCCAGGCAGAAGCCCTTGATAAGTAAAACAAATCAAAGAAAGAGAATGCTGTTTGCCAAAGAGCAAGTTAGAGACGACAATATGTAATGGAGTGACGGTATATTTGCTGACGAGAGTAAATTTAAACTACTTCAATCTGAAGGGAGCATAACGGTTTGGCGGCGACCTAATACTGAGCTGCAAGGGAAATCTCAAAGCAGCTGTCAATTATGGCGGTGGACGTGTAATGGTGTGGGGCTGTATTTTGGCGAGTGGAGTTAGGTCGATACTGAGGGTAAAATGGACCAATTTCAATACCTCAGTACACTGAGGGGCAATTCGCAAAAGAGCCCGGAAATATGGGGATGGAAACAAATTTTAAATATTATCACGGTAAAACGAAATATATGGCCTGGAATGTAAGGAAGTGGTTATTTTGTAACTGTCGAAACGTGCTACATCCGCTCCGTCAGTCACCAGACTCCAGTGATGGATGTTTGGAACAAACTAGATACATAAATAAGGAAAGGCTCCAATCAAATCTAGAGAACAGCTGAAGAACAGACTGCAAGGAAAACGGCAGAAAATATCTCCAAAGTACACGCGGAAATTAGTGCAGTGTGTTCAAGTTGTCTCAGTAGCGTAGTCAAAATTAAAAGAATGCCTACCAGCTACTGAACGTATGGAACGTAAGCAGAAATAAAAATTTCAGAATAATTTTGTGCTATATTGTTTTTGTTTTTGATTGTCTTTGTTAATTATGTTTGAATGTCCATTGTACTTCTAAAGAACACCACACGTACACTTTCTTTTATCCCTTAAAGGAACTTGTATTTACTCTATATCAGCGCTTTATTATTACTGGGCTCACTAATAGCAGGGAAATGTAATACATCACGTTTGCCGAATAATCATGTGAGTCACAGTAAATGTGTAGCAGTCGGGCCGTTCAGTCACTTGGGATCGCAACCACGTCAGACAAGCGCATGGGAGCGTGGGACCTACAACCTCAGCGCCCGCCTAGACAGCAGGCCACCGAGGTGACTAGTGGCTTGCTGGTCTCGCGCCCCCATGCGTGTATTTCACGCGGTGACTACATGGCCCGACCGCCACACATTTATGTTCCAATAATTATTTGGTGGCACCCAAAAATCAAGCTTTTAGCTTCGAAATCCGGTCGTAGAATAAATTAAGAAAATCACTGGCAACAGAAGCGGATTTTTGTTCTATAAATATGTATCTCAGTTGATGTTCACCTGATCAAATATTTTGTCACAACAAAGGCGCTCTATATCGTTAATTACTTTTGTACCATTGATCTTACGGAATTACATTTTCCTGGAGACATATTGTGGCTCAGTATTAGCATCGATAAGGATAGAAGCTGAAGTAATGCTATTTCAATATCGGAGAGCCTCGGCAATACTGACGATAAGAAAGGGAAAAGCAAGGTGGGGTGAGGTGGGAACTGAAGCTTTTCACTGGACTAGGGTAGTCCTTGCCGTTGTGAGTTATCCACAATTCCAGGAGAGCTGGGGTCAAGTCCTGGTTTTGACACAGATTTTATTCCATTACTTCAGCTTCCATTCTTATGACTTCCGTACGTCAATGTGGTGAGTATTTCTAGATTTCCAGAAGGCATCTGATACCTTTCCTCACAAGCGACTGTTAATGAAATTGCGTGCAAATAGAGTATCGTCTCGGTTGTGTGAATGGATTCGTGATTTCCTGTCAGAGAGGTCACAGTTCGTAGTGACAGACGGTATATCATCGAGTTGAACAGAAGTTACATCTGGCGTTCCGCAAGGTAGTGTCATAGGCCTTCTGCTGTTCCTGATTTACATACATGATCTAGGTGATAATCTGAGTAGCCCCCTTAGATTTTTTGCAGATGATGCTGCAATTTAACGTCTACTAAAATCATCAGACGATGAATTCCTATTACAAAATGATCTAGAGAGAATTTCTGTATGGTGCGAAAAGTGACAATTGGCACTAAACAAAGAAAAGTGCGAGGTCATCCACATAGGTACTAAAAGAAATCCGATAAATTTTTGGTATACTATAAATCTCACAAATCTAAGGGCTGTCAGTTCGACTAAATACCTAGTAATTACAATTAAGAGGAATTTAAATTGGAAAGACCACATAGATAATATTGTGGGGAAGGCAAAACAAAGACTGCGCTTTGTTGGCAGAACACTTAGAAGATGCGACAAACCCACTACATTACACTTGTCCGTCCGTCCTCTGCTGGAATATTGCTGCGCGGTATGAAATCCTTACCAGGTAGGATTGACTGAGGACGTCGAAAAACTGCAAAGAAGGGCAGCTCGTTTCGTGTTATCGCGCAATAGGAGTGAGAGTGTCACTGATACAATACGCGAGATGGGGCGGTTTTCTTTGCGGCGAGGTCTGTTTACGAAATTTCAATCACCAACTTTCTCTTCCGAATGCTAAAATATTTTGTTAACACCCACCTATGTAGGGAGAAATTATGATCATAATAAAATAAATCAGAGCTCGAACGGAAAGATTTAGGTGTTCCTTTTTCCCACGCACAATTCGAGAGTGGAATGTTCGAAAAGTAGTATGAAAATGGTTCGATGAACCCTCTGCCAGCTACTTAAGTGTGAATTGCAGAGTAACCACGTAGATATATTTTGCGTGTTCTAATGTCACTGCTGCTGCTGCTGATGATGATGTTACTGTTATTTCTTAGTTTGTAGTATTGTTACTGTTACTGTTGTTCTAAATTACCTTAGATATATCCAAATGTTGTTTCAGTATTGTAATTCTTTAGGTTACTGCGGTGTAAAACGTACTGTGAACATAAGAGCATGATGTAAGAGAGATCCAGAAGACCATAATTTGATCAAGGAGCATAATTTAAAAAAATTTCTTCACTGTCGCGTGTTCAGCGCTTGAGTGTGATGAAGAAAGAAAAAATACGGTTGTACAATGTTGGTCCGGAACAGGTTTTTTTTCCCGCTACATGAAACTAACTGCTGCTATGCGACAAGACGTGTGTGTGTGTGTGTGGGGGGGGGGGGGGGGGGGAGAGGGAGAGAGATAGAGATAGATATGCTCCATTACAATACAGTCACTGTTGCCCTCGCTGAATGCACCGTCTGATGCTATGTTTGTTTGCTTGTTGCAGGTGAGTGTGGCGCCACGCTGTGTGCCTACTCGCTGCCCTGGTAAGCCACAACTGCGCTTCATTCACCATACGCCTGACCTAACACGCTTGCTCTGCCCTTGTTTGTGATTCACAACCTCACGAATAATTACTTCGTGGCTCCGCTAGTTTCACAGTTGCAACCTAGCCCGACTGCTGCCGCTTGAAAGTTGTTGCTTCACAAGTTACATCTCATTCTTGGTGATTACTCAACTCAGGAACATTTCTCAACTGTACCAATTTGTCGACTAATAGTCAAGACAACGTCAGCTGCGTGACTGATTCAAAGCTTTTGTCATTTCCAGTCAGCATTTTACATCCTCTCTCCGTGGGTCATCAACAGGTATTTTCCTGTCCAAATAGCAAAACTCTGAGGGAAGCTACAGCCCACCTCGGCAGTGGGTGGTGCTCTTTCAGTACGCGGCTGTAATAGGACAGTGTCGCTACAGGACTTCGTAACCATCACTCTACAGTGAACGGTGACTTGAGGATTAAAGTAGACGGAATCGCATGAAACTGCTTTACGTTGTAAACATTTGTACGAGTTAGTCGTTTCAGAAGCAACTCAGTTACTTAGTGCTTATTGCCCACTCCACTGCTCTGAAAAAAAGTAGCAACTTTTTCTGTTTTTAACTATACGCGTATTGAAATTATACCGTTCTAAACTAATCCTGACATGTTACTTCAATCAAAAATAGTCAGTCACAGGGAGTCCAAGGTTTATTACAAAAAACTTGATTCCACGTTTAAATGCTTACGCAGCAGATAATAAGGATGTTATGTGCATCGCGCAGGGTACTTGGGGTGCCAGCATCATTTCTCATCTTTGCTATTCCATTCCTGAATGTTGTGCGGGCTACCAACTGTTTGTAAGTTTGCCAGTGTATTCCCTTTTCTCTGAGTTTTTCCATCATAGCCATCACGCTATATATAGTGTGCGTGTTTGTGTGTGGCTCAAATTCCGAGAGAGTGATGCCTCTCTGGTAACATCTGCCCCTGCAGTTTCATACAACATCTTCATTGCGCTCCCGTCATTACTAAACGAACCCATGACATAACGAGGCGCTCGTGTATGGTTATGTTTCCTGTGATTTATCGCCATTGGTTAGATCTAGAAATACAGAGGTCTTTCCAATTATTTCCCCGCATTCCGTTATAATTATAAGAATGTGTCATCAGGGTCAACTACCACCGCTGCAGCTCTACGTGGGTCTTTGCTGAAGTGCTCTGGTGTTGCAACTTGACAATATACACCGTCATCCGCGAACACTCCTGGAAGTTCGAAGAGTATCCAATAGATAGTTAATGTATATGATGTACATTCCTAAGAGATTTTTTACAGTTTGTTACATATCTCAAGGTTTCGCCACTTGAAGAACGACGTGCTGTGTTCTGTATACTAGGAAGTCACTGAGCAATTCAAAAACTAGGTCAGATATATTATAGTATCGTATTTTGATCGCTGGGCCCAATCCGGAAATGCGATGAATGCTTTTGGGCACTGAGCGAACGCAACATTGTCCGGGGCTCCGATATCTGCTGCTGTCAGGGCTCATAGGCGACAAGAGCGAATTGAGTTTCGCAGAAGTCTGTGTTTGTGGAATCCACGTTGACTCGGTACACTAGATCGCAATGGTCTAGGAACTCCATAAAATAGTGGTCGACGAATTTGATAAATCGTCCAAATATCTGAGCGCAGAAACGCTGGAGTACTCTGTGAAATGGAATGATGAGGGTACTTTTGCCTCAGGAGGAGTAGACAGCTACGGTACACGAGAATTATAAGCGGGCCCTGACTAAGCGTTGGAGTCGTGAAAGGGAACAAATGTTTACTCGCGGGGAATGCGCAGACTCACTGCGAGCACTCACAACACGCCTCTCGCTCCGTACATGCAACTGAATAGCGGCGCGCGAGTTCTTCTTAATGGTACGCCGTCGTTGCCTCTGGAAACATCACGAGGGCTTCTGTTCGCTCCATTTTCGTGGATGCACTTGCCTAGGTGCGAGTTCTGCCCACATGTTGCCTACAGTTATGAGTTTAGTGTGAGAATATTTCCTTTCATTTACCTTGGCAACCAGCAACTGTTTTTTACGCTGCAGGAAATTCCGGGTGGTTATAATAAAGTGCCATTACTCACAGATGTTCAGTATGGGACGTAATTATCGAAAGGCAGCAAATCTTTCTAGATACTTCAGTGTGTTAACGCGAACCGATTTACACGTGAAAAAAAAAACCAGTTATAGTTTTCAGAATGAGATTTTCACACTGCAGCGGAGTGTGCGCTGATATGAAACTTGGAAGTTTGGAAAGTAGGAGACGAGGTACTGGCAGATGTAAAGCCGTGAGGTCGGGGCGTGAGTCGTGCTTAGGTAGCTCAGATGGTAGAGCACCTGCCCGCGAAAGTCAATGGTCCCGGGTTCGAATCTCGGTCCGGCACACAGTTTTAATCGGCCAGGAAATTTCAGTTCTGGGTTTGGTCACCAGGTGCAAATCTGGCTCCGTGAATACAGTAACGATACATAGAAATGTTACCGTATGCAATGGATTAGAAATGGTCAAGCAAGTGAGAAAGGCATAATGTTAACTTTATTACTAACCACTGCTTACACAATTTGTTCAATATGAACACCACAGACGTCAATGAGATGCTGTACAGCGCCAGAATTGCACCTGGTGGACAAAATTGGAACTAATTTTTTCCAGCATAAACTGATTCCGCATTAAAATCTTAGCATATCCATATAGTTTCGTTGTCAGGCGATAATCACAGCACTCTACGAGTAGTTGAGCTTTAATTATACCCACCTGGTATAAGTCCATTTTACGGATGCTGGCATCCATTCGGCACCGTTGCGAATGAGATTATGTTGCAGATAGAATAAACGTGTATCCTTTATTAAAACAACTTGATCAGCAGCGGCTGCAGCAGTCACGGGCCCTCCGCAGCTGCAGCATAGAAACAAATAGGATACAGGACTTCCTTGCTGACAGAACTCGAAAACGTCGTTCTGTGTATCAATGAGAGGTTTACTGCTAAAAAATTCCGAGAACGTAGGTTTCTTGAAGTTTCGGGTAATATATTACTTCCTCCGACATACCGCTCGTGAAATGACCAATACGAGAAAATCAGACGAATTACAGCTCTGCTAATGCGAAGTTTCACCGGCAGTTATTCTAATAACGCTCCATTAGCGAACGGAACAGGAAAAGGGGGGGTGTTAAAGTGGTCCAGAAATACTCACCGCAACTGACCAGAATTTGCTACCTCACATACCAGACATTACCATTCTGCCCATAGTGCCTACCATTAACAAAGAAATGCAGTGTTAAGGGCAAACATGCATCTCCTCTGCACACAAAAAGTATTGGCACAGAGCGTGACTTCTCGGTGTATTGCTGAGTTTTCAGGTACCGGAACGCCATCTGCTGACGCAATAGACACTGCGTGTTGTTCACGGCCCAGTCGCTAGTATGTTGCTGTATTGCGCGATAGTGGTCAGCATGGGGCCGAAGAAGAAGGAACATTCATTGCCGTTGCATGAGAGAGTGGTATCGCTCCATTCACAAGGGAGAAGCTAATCGACAAGTCGGAGTATAGGTGTCTGTTAGCTACACCTCGGTACGAGCCACCATTCATAAATGTAAAGAGACTGGAACAACAGTGAATAAGTGTCGTCCTGGACGTCCAAAAGTGCTTACAACCCGAGAGCGTCGCCGTATCATAGCGCTTCCTCGGAAGGAACCTGCTACAATTGCACCAGCTATTACTGAGGTTGTTCAGACAACGTCCGACAAGACGGTTAGTGCTCAAACTATACGAAATGGGTTGAATGAGGCTGACATGCATGGACGTTCTCCCAGGAAAAAGCCATACATGTCGGAAATTAACCGGCAGAAACGCCTGCAGTTTGCCAAGGACTAAATCAGCAAGCCGTTGCAGTTTTGGAACACTGTGACATTTAGCGACGAATAGAAGTTCAATGTTTTCGGATTTGATGCCAGAAAGTAAGTTTGGCGCAAGCCGGATATGCACCTCGACATCAAACACATGCATCCCACAGTCAAACACGGTGGGGGCGGTATCATGGTCTGGCTGTATAGCGGCGTCCGGCGTTGGAAATCTAGCTGTAATCCACGGTACAGTGCATCATATGAGATACATCGCCGTGTCGCGAAGTAATTTACACAATAGTGCACAGACATTGGGCCTTACTGGGGTGTTTCATTTCCAGCAAGACAACGACCCAAAACATACCGCCATGACAACCCGGGAGTGGTTACTGTATGATGCCCCCAGAAGGGTTCTAACACCACTTCAGAGCCCTGATTTGAACCCCATTGAGAAACTGTGGGCTCATCTTGACAGAAAAAGGCGTCCGTCCGGTAAAAACGACTTGGAGAAAGTGCTCTTGGAGGAATGGTCGAAAATTACCCCTGATATCACCCGGAATTCAGTACAAAGCATTCCTAGGCGTTTACTTGCTTTTATGGATGCTACAGGAATGCACACTAGCTATTAGAAGGTGAACATCAATGAAGAATACGAACCCACTTTAAGTAATCGTAAGTCTCGGGGACTGATGACCTCAGATTTTAAGTCCCATAGTGCTTAGAGCCATTTTGAATGAACACACTGCCCGAGAGCGTAAATTCCAAATATAAAATGTCACCCAATCCAGTGAGAGAGCCTACATTACCTAGAATGATAAGTGATATGGTTCGGACCGTATTCACACAGCCACAGCAGTTGGAACGCACGATATTGTTTTACGGCGCTGTACATTTACGTACAGTATTTCACACGGCCCTTTGATTGGCCCTGTTTGGTGGCTGCAGGATCCTTTTCAGTGACAGGCGGAGCGTGGTAAATCTCTTGCCTCGTGCTGAGGCACAGGTGCGCGCCAGATGTGGCGCCGGTTGCCATGGAGACAGTCCCAGGGGCCAGGGGAGACCGACGCTCCCCAGGTCTGTTCCGCCCTCCGCAAATTGCACAACCTGCTGCGCGCTTCCTCCCTCCCAACCCAGGGCAGCCATCTTCTCCCCAGTCTCACAGCTTCCTGCTAGCCGCCAAACGCGCACCTTATGTCACGCACCTGTTACTGCACAGCAAACGCCAGATGGACCATTTGTCTAGGGGCATTGGAACGTTAATCGTATGGCTGTTCACTAGGTCATACAACATATTCTCTTTCACATTTCCTCTGTGACCTGGCGCTTTTTAACTTATCGAAGGTAGGGACAACAATAGTTGCGACACTGCCTGGGATCCTCACACGCGCTGTATTGCACAGTATTGCTTATTTGAGCAATACATCGAAGGAGTTTGTAGACCTCTAAAAATACTGACGCTCGCTCAATATATTGTAATATGTAAAGATAGTAGTGCTTAATAAACGACAGTTCCTGTTGAGACTGAGAGAATTTCACTTCGCTGCGAACGAATTTCGCAAAAAACTGAAAAAGTAAGAGACAAAAGGTCAGGGGTTGTGCTGGAGAGCTTCTATTAAATCACCATGCTATACCTCGAGTAGCGAATTTCCTGAAAGCTTAGGAAACGCCGGATACCTCATCGTCCACAACAGCAGAGGACGCTGTAGACCATATTGACATGACAGTAAAAAGAAATGTTTATTTTACTTGTCGCATTGTCAGAACTGGCAAATAAGATGTCAACTGTACATTGAGCGTAGCTGTTCTTTTTCCGATAGCTATCATACCACTGGTCATGCAGGATGACGCAAAAAGTCCGCTAACATTTGAAAATTCGATAAGTCAGTGAAAAATGCAGATGGAGGGATAAAAATTGACATACATGCCTGAAATGACAAGGGGTTTTATTGAAGCCAAACAAGTGCACAAAATGACTAACAGATGGCGCTTCATATCATACAAACGCAGAAAAGCAGTAATTAGTATAACAGTTGATTTTTTAGCAAAGACTACGTGATTTACAACAAATCCACACTAGTTACTGCCCGCCGTACATGTGGAGCACGTACTGGTCTCTCAGAGGATTTCTAGTACTCAGTCCCACGCAATTGATAACATCACAGTGGACGGGCCTGTAGATGGCGTTGACGCAACGTCGAAACTAGTAGCCAAATAAATATGAAATCTTAAGTACAGCTGGAGGAGTTTAATTTTTAATAAAAATTATACCAGCTGATGTCCCACCGTCATCCAATTTAGATGTGGTTGTACGAAGATTAAATGCTCATCATGTCGGCTGTCTTTCATGAACAGTACCTGTAGTGGAGGTATGGTGAGACACTGCCGTCGGGTGTTGTCTCTCAGCATCCTTAATGAGGTCGGACGATCGCGTTTGACTTGCGACTTCCGGTAACCCCATAACCAAATATCACACAATTTGAGGCCTGGGGAGCAAAACATGGCGTAAGTGGCAGCTTCAGCACGCGATCCTTACTAAAGGGTGTGAGTAGTAGATTTTTCACACACGCATCATATTGGGTGGAGAGCCGTCCTGCATAAGTCGTACCTTCCATCAGGCGTTTATCAGCCAGGCTAGGGATGATGCGCTTTTGTAACATGCCGGCATACCTCGCACTCTGCCACGTGACTCCAGCGCAGTCTGTTAGCCGGTATTTGCTCTCGTTTTTGGTTTCAGTAAAACGCCATGTCATTTTAGGCATGTCCGTCAGTGTTACTTCTCTACCTACATAATTCTACGAAATAGTGCATTTTCAAATGTTAACGGACTTCAGGGTCATCCTGTATAAGGTCATGTAAATATTTGTTGTATTACATTTGAAAATGTATTTATAGTACTAATATACCTAGAAAGCTGCACATGTACGCGATAAATTACCCAGTTCACGTCTTTAATTTGTAATTGCTTGTTACTGTGGTTTAGGACTTCATGCTGCAGTGAATGGATCGCTCGTCCACTTACAAGTTACCTGGAAGCTTCCCAGTCTTCGTCCGTACTGCATAATTTCTGAGACTTGCTGGCAAATTAAAACTGTGTGCCGGACTGAGATTCGAACTCGGGACTTTTGCCTAAAGCTTTCAGGACGGGGCGTGAGTCGTGCTTGGGTAGCTCATTTGGTAGAGCACTTACCCGCGAAAGGCAAAGGTCCCGAGTTCGAGTCTCGGTCCAGCACACAGTTTTAATCTGCCAGGAAGTTTCATATCAGCGCACACTCCGCTGCAGAGTGAAAATCTCATTCTGCATAATTCCTGCTTGTGTTTTGCAAAGGAAGTAATTTAACTGCAGTACATCCATAGTCGAGCACCGGTATGTTCGCTACTAAGGCAGAGTTCTAATTGACGCGTCCCGGGCATAAATGTTGTGCAGTAATGTTGTGCAGTAATGTTGTGCAGTAATGTTGTGCAGTAATGTTGTGCAGTAATATTGTGCAGTAATATTGTGCAGTAATATTGTGCAGTAATATTGTGCAGTAATATTGTGCTTCTCTTGATCTTGTACTTCCGTGCGCAGTATATTGACGCAATATTATTTCGCAGTAAAAATATTGGGCGTGTGAGGGCCCCTTCAAGGAAACAACGCAACGCAGTGAAATAATGCTGGTTGTGCCGGACTATAATCGACGCGAAACGATTTCTGAGCTGACCCGATGGACAAGATTGGTGCGTACGATTGTGTCACACATTCTGAAGGATCGCCTCGGCGTGATAAAAACTGTCACGATGAGTTCCACACGACTCGACTGAAATGCAGAAACGGCTGAGACAGGACTTTGCTCTTAATTACTTGGAATGCTATGATCACGGAGGACAGACTTTCTTAGGTCGCTTTGCGATAGATAAGACGTGGACGAAAATGTACTAGTCACACCTGAGACGGCAGCGAAACGAATGGCACCTCTATACGTCACCACGACAATCGAAGATCCGTCACACCCCAGCAACGTCAGTTACGGTGATTCTCGTGTACGACGTAATAAAATGGAACACCTATAGCCGTGCTTGCGATGTTATTTATTATATGGCTAATGATTTCGGTGATTCAGTACAGCATCTTTAGGCTTTAACTGAGGCTGAGGGGGTTAACTCGTATACGTTAGCGACCAACATCTGTGAACTGGTTTCCATGGGGTGTGCAGCTGATGGTTGGAGACAAAACATCGTTGTTACAGTCTACGGAAACCAGTTCATGGGTGCTGGCCACTGATGAGCTCGTGCATACAATCGGAGTTAACACCTCAGCGTCACTTAAGCCTGAGATGCTGTACTGAATCACTGAAACTGGTAGCCATATAATAAATTACATCAAAAACACGGCTGTGCGTGTCCATTTCATTGTATAAATGAACGACCGAAACCTCTCTAACCTTCAGTCAGAAGGATGGACATACAAAAAATTTCCCTAACGAACACAGTTTTGCTTCGACAGAACATGCAATGTGATGTGTTGCTAACCATTTTTGGAACACAACCCGAGATCAGGTGTGAGAAAGAAAAGACGACAGATTTGGGATTGAGATGGGGCGCATATACCACAAACTGTGACTGATTTGTTCGAAAATGGCTCAAATGGATCTGAGCACTATGGGACTTAACATCTGAGGTCATCAGTCCCCTAGAACTTAGAACTACTTAAACCTAACTAACCTAAGGGCATCACACACAACCATGCGCGAGGCAGGATTCGAACCTGCGACCGTACAGTCGCGCGGTTCCAGACTGAAGTGCCTAGAACCGCTCGGCCACCGCGGCCGGCTCTGATTTGTTCGATCGATGGGCCTTGGGAAATGCAGTGCCATTAACAGCGCTCTCCAAAGTCAAGCTTTTGTGTCCTCGACTTGATTTCTGAGATGAAGGGACCATTCCGTGACATTTGCTTCGGAACTGTTACGGAAATTCGTCGGACAATTGACTGCTCCGTTTGAACAATAAACATAACTGGCGCTGCTTAAAATAGCCTAAGATTTTGATTTTATCCATTATACATGAGGTCGTGTTTCAGGGTGGTTACAGGTAAAGCAGGTGACAGACTCACTAAACTTCGCAGACAATATTTCTTGGCTATAAAAACTTATTTCGTTGCTTCAGATTGTAACCCTATATAAACACGTAGATCAAGACAGAAAAATGCGTCGGCGTCATGACACTTTTTTAAATTTAACTCTTGCTTGCTTGCGAGTTGAGGATGTGGAACTGAATGCATGATAGATTTTTTGCAAGTCTTTGGTCCGTGTGTGTTGGTCTAGGTACGATGGTACATTGGTGCAAAGTAGTGTTCGAATGCAAGATACAGTTTATAAAATGGCTGCATGAGATTATAAAATGTTAGTAGAAATTATCTCGTGTGACTAAGTAACATACAGGGCTTGAGTCTGAACTCTTCTGTTAATCAAATATTCACGTATTTAGTGGCAAACTGGTCACTGCTTTCAGCAAGTGGTAGTCGTCACCAGTAAGTGAAAACACAAGTACACAAGTACAAACATAACTCATGCTCTGATATCTTAACCCATCCCAGTGTACTCGCTTTCCTCTGATTGCAACTTAATTATTTGTGACGCCAGACGCTATAATTACACGATATTTACAACTGTCAAGCCAATTGGCCGATTTAAAATAAAAATAAAACGTCACTACATGGCCGTTAATGCGTTGACCATTTTGATACACAGCATAACTACGTTAAGTTAGCTAAATTCCTACTTAAGAAATGATAAACTTAATATTTATAATTCTGTGTCAGTTGGGTTAATGACCTTAACTTCTGTAAAAATCATCCTGGAAATGTAATACATTATTTCGTATTTTTTTTCTTCATTGCGTTTGGTCTGCTGCTAACTAAACTTTTATTTGCTACTTAACCATTGCTGGCCGCTGTGGCCGAACGGTCCTACGCGCTTCAGCCCGGAACCGCGCTCGTGCTACGGTCGCAGGTTCGAATCCTACCTCGGGCGTGGATGTGTGTGATGTCCTTAGGTTAGTTAGTTTTAAGTCTAGGGGACTGAAGACCTCAGATGTTAAGTCCCATAGAGCTTAGAGCCATTTGATCAATTTTGAACTTAACCATTCAGGATAATGAGCGTTACAAAAACTTTTCTCCACATAACAAGTTCGGTAGAAGTAGAATCAAATAATTGTTTGTTTCATATCAACGTTACGCACGATGGACACGATCAAAGTGGCTTGGAAAATATTTACAGTAAGCCTGACGCTGGACAGACTCGTTGCAAATAGTTTTTATCACGAAGTTTTGCATTTCCGACTACGTGGAGGTTTTGCCTAAAGACTCCCGCCCTTAATCTCCCGCCAACAGTTCGGCACAGGTTTTCCACGAATTGTGCTTCGCATAACGCTCCATAATGAGCGCCCGCGCTGTTTTATCGTGAGCACCACTTTTTGTTGCGTTCAACTGGTCGCCGACCACGTCTCCTCGTCTCACTCATTCAAACGTAACGACTCAGCGAAATACAGGAGAGAGCGTGACAGGAGACAGCAACTGACTGCTGCATCCAAATCACCGATTCCAGCATTTTATATGATGGGCAGTTCTCCTGTTCATTGAAAAGGTTCAGTTCTGCGACGGTGTTATAAATATTTGCTGTGCCAGCTTCATTTTGCCCACCATGTATCTCACTGTGGACAAAGTAAGTGTGCCGTGAAGTTAGTTTTTAGTGTGTGCTGCTTATCACAGGGGAAACAGTCACACCTGCCAGGCAGATAACTAACCAGGAACACCTTTTCGGATTGCTAATCCCCTCGCATCCCCTCCCCTCATTTCCCCCATCGCCTTGATCTCATTCCCTTTGAAAGCTTGAAAGCATGCAGCCTGTTAGTTATCGCTGTGCTCATCCGCTGAACCTTCCATGCTGAAACCACAACTACCTTGAAAGTGTAACACCTCGAAACATGTTGCAGCATTATAATACACTATTGGCCATTAACATTGCTACACCACGAAGATGACGTGCTACAGACGCGACATTTAACCGACAGGAAGAAGATGCTGTGATAAGCAAAGTGATTAGCTTTTCAGAGCATTCACACAAGGTCGTCGCCGGTGGCGACGCCTACAACGTGCTGACATGAGAACGTTTCAACCGATTTCTCATACACAAACACCAGTCGACCGGCGTTACTTGGTGAAACACTGTTGTGATGCCTCGTGTAAGGAGGAGAAATGCGTACCATCACGTTTCCGACTTTGATAAAGGTCGGATTGTACCCTATCGCTATTGCGGTTTATCGTATCGCGACATTGCTGCTCGCGTTGGTCGAGATCCAATGACTGTTAGCAGAATATGGAATCGGTGGGTTCAGGAGGGTAATACGGAACGCCGTGCTGGATCCCAACGGCCTCGTATCACTAGCAATCGAGATGACAGGCATCTTATCCGCATGGCTGTAACGGATCGTGCAGCCACGTCTCGGTCCCTGAGTCAACAGATGGGGACGTTTGCAAGACTACAACCATCTGCACGAACAGTTCGATGACGTTTGCAGCAGCATGGACTATAAGCTCGGAGACAGCGGCTGCGGTTACCTTTGACGCTGCATCACAGACAGGAGCGCCTGTGATGGTGGACTCAACGACGGACCTGCGTGCACGAATGGCAAAACGTCATTTTTTCGGATGAATCCAGGTCTGTCTACAGCATCATGATGGTCGCATCAGTGTTTGGCGACATCGCGATGAACGGACATAGGAAGCGTGTATTCGTCATCATTATACTGGCGTATCATCTGGTGTGATGGTGTGGGGTGCCATTGGTCACAATACGCCAGTCACTACTCTTGATGAAGTGTGGTATCGTGTTGAAGCTGCATGGGCAGCTGTACCTGTACGCGCCATCCAAGCTCTGTTTGACTCAATGCCCAGGCGTATCAAGGTCGTTATTACGGCCAGAGGTGGTTGTTCTGGGTACTGATTTCTCAGGATCTATGCACCCAAATTGCGTGAAAATGTAATCACATGTCAGTTACAGTATAAAATATTTGTGCAATGAATACCCGTTTATGATCTGCATTTCTTCTTGGTGTAGCAATTTTAATGGCCAGTAGTGTAATTAAAGCGGGTTGACCAGTAATGTGTGTCTGATGGCTGCCTCTGAACATGTGTAATGAACAGTAGCAATTGACGTTCTCGACACAGCATGTAGCTTTGCGCAGAGTCGAGATGATAAACAGGGAACACTCGCCCTCTCCGCCACCCGTGTGGTACGTTACGATGTGATGCGGTACCGTGCTACGTCAGTGTACAGGCACGCCGGTGTGTGTGACGCAGAGCCAGTGTACTGGATAAAGCGCTGCAGTACCGCGGCGACCCCCACGCTTCCGGGCCTAAAGCGGGACACTCGTCACGGCAGGAATGTGTGTCGGCGCCGCCCACGTCACAGCCAGCTGGACACTGAAGGAACTTCCCTGCTCTGGCCACCTCGCGGCACCTCCTGCTGTTACGGCCTTCCGACGTAACAACTGTCGCGCTCTTTCGCTTCATCGCAAGGAATACGTTAATAAGGCCTGGCCAGGCAGAACGCGGCCTGTGGCCTTGAGCCGCGACGGCGAGGCCCAGTTACTGAAGTGCTCTTTTATTGCATAGGGTCGGTCAGCGAGAGAGCGATTTGAACGCGTCGGCACCCCGCCTGCAGCGACGGTCGGTTGCCACGAAATTCGTCGCTGTGGCCGGTGGTTGTCTGCATAGTTAGACACAAGATTGTCAATACGTTAATTATCGAATTTGACTTTTCGAGTAATGGTTTAGCTTTTAAGGTAATTTTACAAAAGCTTCCGGTTACTCTCGTAAGAGTCCATTGATCGTTAATTAGGTACTTTAACCGGGGGTCTAGAAACAACGGAGAGGGTTCGTCCCCGCCGCAGCCGTCCACAACCCATCGACGACTACAGCAGTCCACTTCACCCCCCCCCCCCCCCCCCCCCCCCACTCGCCGCGCCACACCGAACCCAGGGTTATTGTGCGGTTCGGATTCTCCCCCCCCCCCCGCAGGGAACGTCTCACACCACACGAGTTATCCCCTAAGTTTGCGTGGTAGAGTAATGATGGTGTACGCTTACGTGGAGAACTTGTTTGCGCAGCAATCGCCGACATAGTGTGGCTGAGGCGGAATAAGGGGAACCAGCCCGCATTCGCCGAGGCAGGTGGAAAACCGCCTAAAACCCATCCACAGACTGGCCGGCTCATCGGACCTCGACACAAGTCCACCGGGCGGATTCGTGCCGGGGACCAGGTGCTCCTTCCCGCTACGGAAAGCCATTTGTTAGACCGATCGGCTAACCAGGCGGGATTAATTAGATTGTGTCGGAAATGACGCCATGCTTGCAGCGGGAATCATGTTCTCACAAATTCCGTTCGTGTAGATGTGTGTACGCCGGGGTACGTGCAATTGATGTAAACAATCGAATGCGTGCGAGAATAACAGGGTGTTGGCTGTTGATGGTTTGTTTAGTTCAAGTGGCTCTGAGCACTATGGGATTTAACATCTGAGGTTATCAGTCCCCTAGAACTTAGAACTACTTACACCTAACTAACCTACTGACATCACACACATCCATGCCCGAGGCAGGATTAGAACCTGCGACCGTAGCAGCTGCGTGGTTCCGGACTAAAGCGCCTAGAACCACTCGGTCACAGCGGCCGGCCGTTTATTGAGTTGGCATAAACTGCTACTTAATGGGTGGAGTAGGAAACTAAATCGTGGAATCGGTTAACAGTCTAAAGAGAAGCCTAGTAGTACCACATCTGCAAAAAGTAAAACCCAGAGTCTAGTCAAAATGTGGCTAGACATATCAGAAGACTCATTCTGCCATGCGGTATTTCTTGGGGAAAAGGTTTTATCACATTTACTTATTGAATATAATACACCTTGGAAGTGAAACGTGGGTGATAGATAGTTTAGACGAGAAGAAAATAGAAGCTTTCGAAATATGGTGCTACAGAAGAATGTTGAAGATTATATGGGTAGGTCACATAACTAATGCGGAAGTATTGAACAGAATAGGGGAGAAGAGGAGTTTGTGGCACAACTTGACAAGAAGAAGGGACCTGTTGGGAGGACATGTTCTGAGGCATAAAGGGATCTCCAATTTAGTATTGGAGGGCAGCGTGGAGGGTAAAAATCGTAGAGGGAGACCAAGAAATGGTTCAAATGGCTCTGAGCACTATGGGACTCAACTGCTGTGGTCATTAGACCCCTAGAACTTAGAACTACTTAAACCTAACTAACCTAAGGACATCACACACATCCATGACCGAGGCAGGATTCGAACCTGCGACCGTAGCAGTCGCACGGTTCCGGACTGCGCGCCTAGAACCGCGAGACCATCGCGGCCGGCTGACCAAGAAATGAATACACTAAACAGATTCAGAAGGATGTAGATTGCAGTAGGTACTGGGAGATGAAGCAGCTTGCACACAACAATAATAATAATAATAATAATAATAATAATACCCCTATACTCTCAACTGCTGCAGTCAATCGACTTTTCTCTGTGGGTAAAGACGTTTTGTCTCCTAAATGGGCTTCGCTCTTGGATGAAAACTTCAATAAGTTGCTGTTCATCAAGGAAAATAAGCACTTTGTCAGACACTATCTGATTGTCTTGTATTTTGGCTCTCCCGCAATTTAACATTGACAACTAAACAATCGTAAAATTGATTAAATGATCTAACTGTTTTTTTGTTTATCTACGATGTGCTACCTGAACTTTCCCAACCAAACCATTTTATTGAAGCGATGGTAGAACTTGCTCATTATACTACACACACAGCATAAAGTTACAATTGCAAGTTAACTATTAACTTTAACGTCCAATGAAACTCTTACGAAAGTTTAACGAAGTTAACTTTGTTAGTCACGGACTAAATATTAACAAATAAACTTTTCACTAACTTTGCACAGCCGTGGCAAGTGTGCGCCTGCTGACCCATTTAACTGCATTTTTCACATACTGACGTCTAGTCGTGGGAGCTAGATATGTTGTATCGTCCTACACTCGCTAGCTCTTAATAAGAATTCGGCCGCTTCCACATTTTGGCAGCTGACGCACCGACAGCAGTCGCTTCGCAACTCCTATAAGCCCAGTCAACGGAGGAAAAGTTATACCGACATCCTTAACGCGCCCTATGAATCACTGGCTACACAGCTTGGGTGGGGGAGAGGGTGTAGTTTCCACAAAATACTTTACTCTACGTGAAATAGCATTAATGTAAGATATGCATATGGACAGAATCTACGTAAATGTTTGCGCACTGTTGTGCACTGCTAGAGGGAAATTGATTTTCAGTTGCAGTGTTCTTACGGAAAAGGCAACTTCCTCCATCACGAGCGCTGCTTGATTTTCCGTTCACGGACAGATTATACCTCGTCAGCATTTAATGGCTAGTAAGTGCGTTTTTGCAATTGTTAAGTGATCTTATATGTAAAATACGTTCCTGTAAACAATGACTGAGAAGTTTTTAATTTTGGACTATGACGTTGTCAGTGACGTACTTAGTGTTGGTGGGAGAAGTGTTGGATTGGTGTATGTAGCACCTTGCTGCTGTCTATCGTTGACAGTGTATTGTAAAGCCGTGTAATTGTTATAGTCACTTCGAGATTAATTAGTGTATGACCAGAAAGTCAATATAGTTGTCTCACTAGTGTGGTAATGGCAAACTGCATAAATCTTTCCCATTCAGGAATAGCTGACACACAACAGGGTGGGCTGCTCTGACCGCACACCCACAGTATATCTTCCAAAATGGTTGTGGATATTTCTGACGGAATAGGACTGGCCATGTTAAAGTCTAGGACAGTAATTTGCTGTAATACACTGCTTGACTTACGTTAAAATATCTGAAGTTCCATAACGCCTACGTGACATCTTTCCGTTGTAGAGGGAGACAATTTAAGTTTCTCTTCAGATATTGGCAGAGCTGAGGCTTGTCTCATGCATCTGATACGCTGTGAAAATTATTCGGTACAGTGGTAGTGGAGACAATAAATTGACATTGTAGAATATATATTGGCAGAATGCGACACCAAGGACAGGCTCTTAAGTGACGTAGACAGGAGACTGCTGTTTATCATTTTCACACAATCGCACTTATAAATGGCCAATAAATACGTAATAATCTGAAAATAAATCCACTGCATAAAAACGAGGTTAGTGAAGTTATTCCGTCTACTCACATAAGAGAACTGGACGGAAAATCATGTCGAGATATGGTCTATTTGTAAACTGAAAAGCGATTAGTGCTCGCGATGGGGGAAATTGCCTTTCCCGGAAGAACGCTACAGCTGCCGTGCAGTTCGACTGAGAATCAAATTTCCCCTCTAGCAGTGCAGAACAGTGCATAGAGATTTACGTAGACTGTGTCCACATGCGTTTCTCGCGTTAGTGCTATTAGTAACTCTTGCATTTATTGCACGTAGCGTCAACACGTTTTGTGGAAAATAAAACATCCCGGGCATGTGTGCACACTGTGTCAGCATTGATTCATAAGGCGAGCTGCGGAAGGTCGGTGTAAATTTGTGAAGCTCTCCGTAGCTGCTTTTTTGCGACGTTGTGATTAGTGGAGAATCAACTGCCCGATCTTAAGTTTGCAGACGTGTGAAGGAGGGAAGTAGGTGAACAAGATCCATCGACCTACATTCTCTCTGCTCCTATCCAACACAGACTCCTCGTCTCGTGCCCACCTCCACCCTGTTACATCCACGCAACATAATTTATCCCTTAATGTGTGTTTTTAACATCTCTTTTAAAGATAATTTCATAGCGATATAAGTATATTTTAATAATCTGTGATTTTTTCCGGTCACTCACAACGCACAGACTATTAGTCGTAGAAGAGTCAAATTATTCAAATGGCTCTAAGCACTATGGGACTTAACATCTGAGATCCGTCCCCTAGACTTAGAACTACTTAAACCTAACTAACCTAAGGACATCACACACATCCAAGGCCGAGGCAGGATTCGAACCTGCGGCCATAGCAGCAGCGCTGTTCTGGACTGAAGCGCCTAGAACTGCTCGGCCGCATGGCCGGCGTAGAAGAGTTATCCAGTATATGTCTTTGTCCTACGTATATCTCGCGAAAGCATCATGAATGTAAGAGATTCGAGCTCGCACAGAGGCTTACCAAAAATTGTTTTTCCCGCGAGACATTGCGGAAGAGAGTAGGAAAGGGAGGAAGTACAGTGAACCCTCCGCCGCTCTCTGTAATATAGCCTCCGAAGTAATAGACGTAGCTGATGTAATAGCCAAGCTTTAACCAATAAACTACCTAGAAAATTCGTGTTCAATGTAACCAATTGTGTATAGGAATTTAAAATGTGCCTTGTTTTGTCTGTTTCACTGAAACAAAACTACCTTTAGGTAATTTAATTAGTCTCTGCAGTCTTTAGAATAAGATTTATTAGCTGGAGCAAGGTAAGAGTAGTATAAAACACACACACACACACCCGAGAACTTCCACGCACTCGTCGCTAATGGGCTGTCGTTTTATGGCCATAGCTTCACAAGCTTTTGCGACCTATGTTATGAGGAAAATATTGCTGACCTCCCGTACCCTGCTCTGATCTTACTGTCAGGTAGTCTTTCTGCACCTTGTATACGCTGCGTGCCGCTGCGCACTGAATAGACTGCTTCACTGAAACCGCACTAGACCTGCCGCATATGCGACCATCAAACAGAACGCTCTTACTGCCAACACACGGCTACCGAAGCGCGTCTTCGAATGCTTCCTGTAGGAACGCTCTGCGTTGTGGTGCTCAGTGTTCATCTCAGTTGCACCCAGCAGTCCGCTGTCGGTGGTACCCAGGGCTCCGGCCGGCTCTGGTGCATCGGCGCTCCCGCCCTGTTGTTGTTGTTGTTGTTGTTGTTGTTGTCTTCAGTCCTAAGACTGGTTTGATGCAGCTCTCCATGCTACTCTATCCTGTGCAAGCTGCTTCATCTCCCAGTACTTACTGCAACCTACATCCTTCTGAATCTGCTTAGTGTATTCATCTCTTGGTCTCCCTCTACGATTTTTACCCTCCACGCTGCTCTCCAATGCTGAATTTGTGATCCCTTGACGCCTCAGGACATGTCCTACCAAGCGATCCCTTCTTCTAGTCAAGTTGTGCCACAAACTTCTCTTCTCCCCAATCCTATTCAATACCTCCTCATTAGTTACGTGATCTACCCATCTGATCTTAGGGATGGGGAAATGTCTCAGTTCTAGATAACTGATATTTCTCGTGTTTGTGCGGTGTCGGTTATAAAATTTTTCCCTAATAACTGGGTAAAGAACGAGTATATTAACTTGTCATAGCAGTGGTGCTAACATTTTTTATATTTAAATAATTATTTTTAAGCGAATAAAACGTTACATGGTTAGAGCAAATGGGAAAAAGGTCAGAGTTATTTTAATAACAGTCCCAGCAGTTACAAACGAGCAAGAAACAAATGACATAAGACTCGGTACTGGACTGTTGAGACAAAATTTGCAGCGCAAAAATATTTGTCGTCGACTTGAAGTTCTGTGTCTTCTGAAGGATTGTAGGCAGTATGTATCTGGCCCCTAGTGATACATGCCTCTACATCCTTACATTTGTCCTCTAGCCATCCCTGCTTAGCCATTTTGCACTTCGTATCGATCTCATTTTTGAGACATTTGTAATTCTTTTTACCTGCACTGTTTACTGCATTTTATATTTTCTGCCTTCATCAATTAAATTCAAAATCTCTTCTGCTTTCTGCTAACCCCGTCTTTTTACCAACTTGATTCTCTCCAGTATATCAAAAGCTGCGCCGCCTCACTCTTAGGTAGTAGCAATATCCAACTCATCACGGAACATTTGCACTGGCATGAAATAAAAGTAAAATAACAAAATAGACATTAAGAAGACACAAGAGTACGATTTCAAATACTCTTATCAGAAGGAGTGCGACGTAGACTGATGGAACAAAATTGCTTCACCAAGAAGAAGGTGTGCGAAATAAATGAAAGTTGGCAGGCGTTTTTCTACATCTGGTAGATGTGTGTTAAATTTCCGCGCCAATCGCATAAAAGTGGCACTAGTAGCATCAGTATGAGGGTGCAAATCAGCCCTGCTTCAAATGCCCACTGTAAAGGTCGTGAGCGTTACTACCTTTGAGATTGGGCGTGGTGAGTTGATACTGCTCAACAATGTCTTTAAGGCGACAAAGACGCCATTGTCAAAACTTCACTGAGTTTGAACGAGCTCGTGTACTATGGCTCGAGAAGCTAGATGTTTATCTGCGATGCTGTGGAAAGACCTGGCAGGAAAGCAGCCACTGTACATCATTTCTGGCAGCGGTGGTGACGAGAATGTACGGTGGGAAGAACACCGGGTTCCGGACGGCCGCGTGTCCCTGCTGAGAGGGAAGACCATCGTATGGCTCTGGTGCACCGTACTGCGTCTGTAGCAGCAATCTGAGCAGCAGTTGGTACCACAGTGACACAGTGACCTGTTACAAATTGGTCACTTTGAGGACAGCAACGAGCCAGACGTCCTGTAGCGTGCATTCCACTGAGCCCAAGCCACCTACATTTGCAACGTATGTGGTGTGAAACTAGATCTCATTGTAGGGTAGGGTGGGGGTCTATGCCGTTTTCTAAGAAAGCTAGCTGTGCCTCGGTGACAGTGATGGTCGTGTGCTGGTTAGGAGGAGGCCAAATGACTGACTGCAACCAACCTCCCTCCGTCCTAGACATAATGAACTTACACGTGAGTTACGGTCCGGATTGCAATTTCATATAACAGGAGTTATCACACGTACACTACCACTTATGAACAGCAGTCCACTGTGTGTTTTCGAACAGGATAACGCTCGTCCTCTTACCGCTGTTGTAATTTGACATGCTCTACAGAGTATCGACGTGTTGCCTTGGTCTGCTCGGTCACCAGATCTGTCTCCAATCGAGCACAAATGGTACTCGTAGGGTAACGACTCCAATGTCATCCCGAATCAGCTCTAACCGTTCCTGTATTGACAGATCAAGTGCAGCGGGCTTGGAACTCAATCCCACAATTTGACATCTGGCACCTGTAAACACAATGCACGCATGTTTGCATGCTTGCCTTCAACATTCTGGCGGCTGCACCAATTATTAATGTACCAGCATTTCACATTTGCAATGGCTTGCGTCTCCCTTACATTAGCTTGTGATCTTGCAATGTTAACCAGCTAAATAAGTTACCTGAACAAATGTATTCCAGGAATTTAATGACTCAACATTATTTTTTTAGTGCTGCGGTTTCTTTTCGTCAGCGTAGTTCAACTCTCGATGTTAGCTCACGACGACGCGATCCTGTTCCGTTGAAGGCTTGTGTAAGTGCCACAGTTTCAAAATGCTTTCTGGTATGTGTTGACGTCTCACTCCGTTACTTTATCTTAAGAGTTCGACTTGTGATCCATGTTGATCGTGAAACTCTAAAGAGCCTCTAGGAATATTTTTCTGTAGCTGTGAATCCGGAATGACTGTTACGCTAACACCACACGCTATACAGGATGTTACATAAAGGTACGGCCAAACTTTCACGATACATTCCTCACACACAAATAAAGAAAAGATGTTATGTGTACATGTGTCCGGCAACGCTTAATTTCATTGTTGGAGCTCATTTTAGTTTCGTCAGTATGTTTTTCCACCTACGCTCAATGGAGCACGTTATCATGATTTCATACGGGATACTCTACCTGCCAACTAGCTCTGCAGATGACGAAGAAATTGAAGAAATGTACGATGAAATAAAAGAAATTATTCAGATAGTGAAGGGAGACGAAAATTTAATAGTAATGGGTGACTGGAATTCGAGTGTAGGAAAAGGGAGAGAAGGAAACATAGTAGGTGAATATGGATTGGGGCTAAGAAATGAAAGAGGAAGCCGCCTAGTAGAATTTTGTACGGGGCACAACTTAATCATAGCTAACACTTGGTTTAAGAATCATGAAAGAAGGTTGTATACGTGGAAGAACCCTGGAGATACTAAAAGGTATCAGATAGATTATATAATGGTAAGACAGAGATTTAGGAACCAGGTTTTAAGTTGTAAGACATTTCCAGGGGCAGATGTGGACTCTGACCACAATCTATTGGTTATGACCTGTAGATTAAAACTGAAGAATCTGCAAAAATGTGGGAAATTAAGGAGATGGGACCTGGATAAACTGAAAGAACCAGTGGTTGTACAGACTTTCAGAGAGAGCATAAGGGAACAATTGACAGGAATAGGGGAAAGAAATACAGTAGAAGAAGAATGGGTAGCTCTGAGGGATGTAGTAGTGAAGGCAGCAGAGGATAAAGTAGGTACAAAGACGAGGGCTGCTAGAAATCCTTGGGTAACATAAGAAATATTGAATTTAATTGATGAAAGGAGAAAATATAAAAATGCAGTAAATGAAGCAGGCAAAAAGGAATACAAACGTCTCAAAAATGAGATCGACAGGAAGTGCAAAATGGCTAAACAGGGATGGCTAGAGGACAAATGTAAGGATGTAGAAGCTTATCTCACTAGGGGTAAGATAGATACTGCCTACAGGAAAATTAGAGAGACCTTTGGAGAGAAGAGAACCACGTGTATGAATATCAAGAGCTCAGATGGCAACCCAGTTCTAAGCAAAGAAGGGAAGGCAGAAAGGTGGAAGGAGTATATAGAAGGTTTATACAAGGGTGATGTACTTGAGGACAATATTATGGAAATGGAAGAGGATGTAGATGAAGACGAAATGGGTGATACGATACTGCGTGAAGAGTTTGACAGAGCACTGAAAGACCTGAGTCGAAACAAGGCCCCGGGAGTAGACAACATTCCATTAGAACTACTGACGGCTTTGGGAGAGCCAGTCATGACAAAACTCTACCAGCTGGTGAGCAAGATGTATGAGACAGGCGAAATACCCTCAGACTTCAAGAAGAATATAATAATTCCAATCCCAAAGAAAGCAGGTGCTGACAGATGTGAAAATTACCGAACTATCAGTTTAATAAGTCACAGCTGCAAAATACTAACGCGAATTCTTTACAGACGAATGGAAAAACTGGTAGATGCGGACCTCGGGGAGGATCAGTTTGGATTCCGTCGAAATGTTGGAACACGTGAGGCAATACTGACCTTACGACTTATCTTAGAAGAAAGATTAAGAAAAGGCAAACCTACGTTTCTAGCATTTGTAGACTTAGAGAAAGCTTTTGACAATGTTGGCTGGAATACTCTTTTTCAAATTCTAAAGGTGGCAGGTGTAAAATACAGGGAGCGAAAGGCTATTTACAATTTGTACAGAAACCAGATGGCAGTCATAAGAGTCGAGGGGCATGAAAGGGAAGCAGTGATTGGGAAAGGATTGAGACAGGGTTGTAACCTCTCCCCGATGTTATTCAATCTGTATATTGAGCAAGCAGTAAAGGAAACAAAAGAAAAATTCGGAGTAGGTATTAAAATTCATGGAGACGAAGTAAAAACTTTGAGGTTCGCCGATGACATTGTAATTCTGTCAGAGACGGCAAAGGACTTGGAAGAGCAGTTGAACGGAATGGACAGTGTCTTGAAAGGAGGATATAATATGAACATCAACAAAAGCAAAACGAGGATAATGGAATGTAGTCAAATTAAATCGGGTGATGCTGAGGGAATTAGATTAGGAAATGAGACACTTAAAGTAGTAAAGGAGTTTTGCTATTTAGGGAGTAAAATAACCGATGATGGTCGAAGTAGAGAGGATATAAAATGTAGACTGGCAATGGCAAGGAAAGCGTTTCTGAAGAAGAGAAATTTGTTAACATCGAGTATAGATTTAAGTGTCAGGAAGTCATTTCTGAAAATATTTGTTTGGAGTGTAGCCATGTATGGAAGTGAAACATGGACGATAACTAGTTTGGACAAGAAGAGAATAGAAGCTTTCGAAATGTGGTGCTACAGAAGAATACTGAAGATAAGGTGGCTAGATCACGTAACTAATGAGGAGGTATTGAATAGGATTGGGGAGAAGAGAAGTTTGTGGCACAACTTGACTAGAAGAAGGGATCGGTTGGTAGGACATGTTTTGAGGCAACAAGGGATCACAAATTTAACATTGGAGGGCAGTGTGGAGGGTAAAAATCGTAGAGGGAGACCGAGAGATGAGTACACTAAGCAGATTAAGAAGGATGTAGGTTGCAGTAGGTACTGGGAGATGAAGAAGCTTGCACAGGATAGAGTAGCATGGAGAGCTGCATCAAACCAGTCTCAGGACTGAAGACCACAGCAACAACAACAACAACAACAACAACAACTCTACCTGTGCTGCTGGAACATCTGGCTTTACAAGTACGACACAACATGTGGTTCATGCACGATAGAGCTCCTGCTCATTTCAGTCAAAGTGTTCGTACGCTTCTCAACAACAGATTCTGTGACCGATGCATTGGTAGAGGCGGACCAATTCCATGGCCTCCACGCTCTCCTGACCGCAACCCTATTGACTTTCATTTATGGGAGCATTTGAAAGCTCTTGTCTACTCAACCCCGGTACCAAATGTAGAGACTCTTCGTGCTCGTATTGTGGACGGCTGTGATACAATACGCCATTCTCCAGGGCTGCATCGGCGCATCAAGGATTCCATGCGACGGAGGGTGGATGCATGTATCCTCGCTAACGGAGGACATTTTGAACGCTTCCTGTAACAGTTTTTGAAGTCACGCCGGTACGTTCTGTTGCTGTGTGTTTCCATTCCATGATTAATGTGATTTGAAGAGAAGTAATAAAATGAGCTCTAACATGGAAAGTAAGCGTTTCTGGACACATGTCCACATAACATATTTTCTTTCTTTGTATGTGAGGAATGTTTCCTGAAAGTTTGGCCGTACCTTTTTGTAACACCCTGTATAAATGGTTGTATGAACTATCATACGTCGGGGGAAGGCGAGAGAATAGACCTTAGTAAGTTACAGAGTCGGTAGTACGGGGTGAGTGGCGTAAGGCGAGAAATCCGTTTTGTTTTATGAACGTCTCGAGATACACAAAGAAGGCTGTAAGAAAATTATACTGCGAAGAGGTGCATGTGATTTTGCGTTGCATGTGTCTTAGTGCAGGGAACATGATGTTCGCAATTTTCCTTTGTTGGCACTCTCGCGCAACAATTCTGACTGTACGATATCGCATTCCCTGTGTTGTTAAGAAGAACTATGCAACCTTCGTTGGGACAATCATGCAGGGACAGGCACTGCGGCGAATTCTTCTCCTTCTTTCGCTTTGGCCATCTTAGGACCATGTTAATTCGCTTCAGCTTCGTTTCTTCTGGTCTTTCTTCTTTCCAAGTATTCTTTCATTCTCATACTTTGCATCCTCCTTCGTTCATCTGTGCAACATGATTTTGTTCTCGGTCTCGTTCTGTCCTCGACAGCTTTGAAGGCCTAAATTTTTCATTTAATTTTGCATTTAAAAATCACCCTGTTGTGTATCTATGTTTCCTGTATTCTCATTTCTTCCCGATCTCTTTGTATCTCTTGGATCCATCGTACTTTGGTTTTCTTGTTCATCAGAAATTGTGTGATTCGGCGTGTTAAACTCACATGGTCCATTCTGAGGATGAGTCCGAAGAACATGCTGCTGCTTTTCCTGGTGACGTCTGAATTTTTTTCTATCTCGGTATACAGTTACTAGTTGGTTCGGTTTCTAAATTGACCATCTTCTGTTCTTCGAGGTCCTAATGTTCTCCTGAGAATCTTTTGTTCTATCAGCTCTAGCCTCTTGATCACTCCGGTTCTTTCTAAGTTGAGAGGTTCTACTGCATATAGAGCCTCAGGGCGGATCACTGTTTGGTAATGTTTCAGTTTTGCATTTATCGAAGTGTATCTGAATTTTCCCTCATTATATTGTCATCCATGTAGAAGCTGTCGTGAAGTTTGCCAGTGCTAGGCAATTTACCCGTAATCCTTTATTCTTACATCCCAGTCGTATTCCACCCAGTACTTTCATTTCTTATCGCCACTCTATGATCACAATTAAAGAGCAAGGGGAGGGTCCGTCTCACTGTCTCACTCCAGTTTCGATCTTAAAGGCCTCAGACAGCTTTCCTCAGAACTTGACCTTTGATGTTGTGAACCAGTTCACTGGATGTTCTATCCAAACTCATCTCCTCTCAAATTTGGAACAGTGTGTGTCTGTCTACAGAATCATAGGCTTTCTTGAAGGCTATGAATGTAAGCACCAACTTTTTGCTCCTCTGTTTTTGATAAGCGATTATCAGTTTTAGACTCAGGATCTGTTCTGTGCATGATCTCTCCTTTCTGAAGCCTCCTTCGTACTCATCAATTTGCGGATATGGTTGTTGTTCCATTCCATTTAGCATTGCTTTTGAAAATACTTTGTAGGTCACAGGTAATAAAGAAATTCCCCTGTAGTTCCCAAGTTCCGTCTTCTCGCTTTTCTTGTGTATAGGATGCATTAGTGCTGATGTCCAACCTTCTGGAAGCTGCTCTCCTTCCCAGATTTTTCTTATGGCTTGTGTTAGTTCTATGATCACGTTCTCGTTCGCATACTTTGTAAGAGTTCTGCGATGATCCCGTCTTCCACAGGTGCTGTTATTTTTCAAGGTACTTATAATGTTCTTAACCTCTGCTACAGTTGGTGGTTACGAGTTAGGGTTTGATTCTTCCTCATTGTAATTGAGTGTCTCAAATGGCGCTTCACAATTCAGCAGGTCTTCAAAGTATTCCGCCAAGATCTGACTGCTTTCCATGTCTTCATATATTGTCTTTCCTTCCTTATTCTTAAAGCTGAGGTTTGGGGATCGTATCTACTTACGTCGGTCTTGAATGTTCTATAGAAGTCTCGCGTGTTGTTCTTCCGGCGACCACAATCATTGTGAAATACATGAAATCGTTTCTCAGCTGCGAGTGCGAAAAACCATCAACTGTATATGGGAATGACGACAGTGAAAATTTGTGTCGGGTCGGGACTCGAACAAGGATTTCCCGCCTTACGCGAGCGGTCGCCTTAAATGCTTTAGCCATCCGTCCACGGCTTACGGCCGGACGCAAACTTCCATAGTCACCCTTCTGCGTCACAACCTGGATTAGTATACACATTATGAATTCTCCTACAGGGGAGGACATTTTAAGTGAAAGTCGCTGCCTATTATCGACAGATAAATGCGAAATTGCAGTCCCTGTGTTAAGAATGATACAAGGTTCTTTCAGACATTCATTTTCGCTGTCGTTATTCCGTCATACAGCAGATGGTTATTCATATTAGCAACTGTGAAAACATTTCATGTAATTCTGACTGTATCTGGCCACATTTGGTGTCTCCGGGAACGAGTCATACAGCCGCTTCGTGGTGGAGTTGTTTGGTGCATACCTACCATGCTTTCCTGTGGAGGCATTCCGAACCATAGCACCACTGGAACGTCTAATGTAATTCGTTACAATGAATGCTGTTTCTGGAATGCGCAACCTATTCCTTCCTATGAAACAAGATTCATACCTCCAACAAAAAAGAAATATTCTCCCGTAGGGCTGCGTCATCTTTTGAGGTCATTACTTCTATACAGAACAGAGTTTCTGATTGGAGTACATATTTTGCTGAGTCAGTTCCAGCTTGTTATCCAATGGACCAGTAGGCTGCACACAGTGCAACGGTGAGCTCGGATTCCGGCTGGTTTTCGCGCTGTCTGCAGAGCAGGCAGCGGAATCTTGTCTTCCGCCCCCACCCAAGCCGTCACCCCTTCCCAGCTTATTAAATTCCGCCTCCGTTTCTGCGCGACTGCGTCTGGCATTCCCCCCGACAGGGGGAGACATACCTCTCCGTTCCCTCTATAGCAATGCCCGGCGTTTCGACCCAACACGAAAATCATCTGCAGACAACAAAATCTCGTAACGGAAATATTCAGTTTCCGTGGTGTAACCCCTCCCTCCCAACGCCCCCCCCCCCCCCTCTCTCTCTCTCTCTCTCTCTCTCTCTCTCTCTCTCTCTCTCTCTCTCTCTCTCTCTCTCTCTCTCTCTCTCTCTCTCATTTGTGACGTCAATATTCGTCGTTGTCCTACTTTTTGCACGATTTCCGTGATATTTACGAGCATGGAGTCATTCTGCCACATATGAAATTTTTCAGAGTAACAATAGGAGCTACAGAATATTGAGGGAGACGGCAGCCAGCAACAAACACTGTGCAAAAAACCCGTATTTCATTGCCAGGATTGGATTCGGGCTACTGTGCCCGTTTTCACATGGCTACACTGGTTGTCTTACACAGCAAGTATCTTAGCATACGTAAAAATATGCTAATGTGGATGCAGTTAAAACCACGTTATGTTAGAATTGTTTACACTGTCAGTGATTTTTGTTTGTAAACTGAAGGTAGAGGGGAGTGGGATGAAGGGAAGGGGAAGGGAAGCAACCGATGATATCAGCGGCAGTGAGTAAAAATTTGTACCAGACCGGGAGTCGAACCCGGGATCTGATGCTTTCTAGGAAACTGCGTTAACCACTGCGCCATCCGGACACAGTGTTCACCGCACATGAGCGTAGTAGTTCGGCACGCTCCCCGGCCGACTCACGTTCCCAGCCAGCGCCACATGTCCGTAGTCCATGTCCATGTCCTCCATTCCCGTCGGAAGTCGAACGCAGACGTGCATGAGTACTGAAGGTGGTGTATTCATTGCCCATAGAGGCGAATCAATTACATGAATTAATGGACTGACGCATCCATATACAGGGTGGCGCACGAAATGTGTTAGCATTTTGTTTTTGAATATAAACTTTATTGTCAATACAATCTGAAAAGAACATATACTACTATGACGAGCCGTCCATGGAGATTTGTTCTAACTCAGCACATGCTCAATATGTCCACCATTTCGTTTCCTAACTTCCCTCAAACGAACACTGAAGTTAGTGATTACCCTACGGCACATGTCTTCCGTAGTTTCACTGCAAGCTCCATTAAATTCCACAGCTTCTTGCTACTCCCTTGCTCTTCAACACGCTGTGATTCATGCAAGATGGAGCAAGGCCACAATACTGCAAACATTGTGTTTGAGTTTTTATACAAACATTTCGACATGCAGATTATTTCACTCAGGTTTCCAGATTGCTTCAATGACGGACAAAATTGGTCCCCCCAATAGTCCAATCAATGTGACTTTTTCCTTTGGGGGTACCTAAAGGAAAAATTTTTTCCCGAAACGTCCACGTGATTTAACGGAGCTCAGAAGACTTATTCTTCAAGCTTGCAGTGAAATTACGGAAGACATGTGCAGTAGGGTAATCACTAACTTCAGTGTTCGTTTGAAGGAAGTTAGGAAACGAAATAAACATACTGAGCATGTGCTGAGTTAGAACAAATCTCCATAGACGGCTCTTCATTGTAGTAAATGTTCCTTTCAGATTGTATTGGCAATAAAGTTTATATTCAAAACAAAATGCTAACATATTTCATGCGCCACCTTGTATTTTTTCCCGAAAGAACAAACACCATACATTCATATCATTTTTTTCTCGTCATTTGTTCTTTTGAATTTTTGGACTAAGCGGGAAACATTTAAATGTAAACAACTTTCGCAGAGTGGGCATTCGACTGTGACACACCAACAACTGATAACAGCAGGAGCGATAGACCGGTGCTTTACAAATAGTCTTTTTGTTTACAAGGAATAAACCTACCTTTTATGTGCTGCGAAATGTAATGTTTAAGAGGATTTCTTTCGGAGAGGAGTAGGGTGGAGAGATTATTTCGTGGAGTAACTTCCAGTGTGTTTTTGACGAAACATCACAGAAACCTAAAGTGCATCGATAATGGTAATGGTATAATAACATAACACTAATAGAAGCTGTTTACTAAAACATCTAAAGCTTTCGTAAACTATTTAATGGTACTGGTGTCAATAGCCAGTTTTTAGTAACAGTAAAGATTTCTGATCATCTCTACATGCAGCTAAATAAATTCGGTTTGCGTTTAGCAGATGATTTTTTTTTTCATCAGTTGACTAAGGCATCTTCAGGATAGTGAATTACATTCCCATTTTCACTTCAATGGAGCGTTTTTAATTCCCATATTTTTTAAATACACTTGCTGAGAATGGATAAAATACTTTTTTGTATTGTGCCATTGACAAACAGCTGTGGCTCTGCTACAATCTTACTAAACCATAGGTTTAACAACGTGTGTTTGTCTTGTTATCTCTGATTTGGTTTATGTTGCCACCTAATATATACTAATACTTACCCCAGTAGTTAAAACTGTTTACTTCGCTTTTGTCATTCAGTTGCTTACTATTGCCATGCTATTGGATACGATACTTGTCTTACATTGGCAGGAGATATTTATTGTGACTATTTGTTCCGCCTGCTGTTTATTCCTACATCATACACTGCATAGCATTATAAAGCAGTCATCGGTGTAACAGTCAATCATTCACAAACTTCAGGATGGTTAAGTATATATCAAAGCAGATACCTTTAGAAAAAGGTGATGTCTCTCAGAAATTGACATTTAGGTACAACAGTAGTTACTTTCTGGGTATTTTTTTATTTTATTGGCGGCACGCTGTTACAAGAACATCTTTAAAGCAATAGTCCAAGCTGCTGTAAATTATTTAAAGAAAATGATTTTCTTGCTTAGGCTTAAATATATTTCGTTGTTTAATAACAAGCTAATTTCGCCCCGTAGGTCAGTGTGAAGCTACATGACATTAAAAATTGTTATGGCAGCCACATAACATGCTTATAACATACGCCCCACAGCAGTGCGTTTGTGTGTGCATGGTTTTTTTTTTTTTTTTTTTGCGCGCGAAAGCAACATGTGATTGCGGTTTTTTCACTTTACATGTGAGCTTGACATCTGTGATAGTTCTGTTCATACCAGGTATGGTGGTGCTGAAACCGTTATGGATGCCATGACATGTTGCTTTTTCCCCTCACGGATATGTTCAGTACAACATACGGTAAGCCTGTACTTGTCTTCACTTCAAGAGACTGAGTTAATGCAGCTCTAAATGCTACAGCAGAGCTATATGTCCCCTGGAAATATGACGAGTGTAATTTCCTCTTTGCTCTGAGCCGTTACAAGTACCAATACACGAAGGCATTATGGCCAGTGTTGAAAGGCCAGATCAGTGAGTCATCCAGACTGTTTCAGTAGCAGCTACTGAAAAGGCTTCTGCCCCTCTTCAGGAACGATATATTTGTCTGGCCTGGTTGCACCTACGGTGCGGCTATTTGTATCGTTGAGGCACGCAAGCTACCACACCTCGGCAAGATCCTTGGTTGTTGGTAAGACGGCTTTTCTGTAAGCATAATAATTTTTATTATGTAACTCTATGATGTCCGAGGGTGTGAAATAAGCCAGTTGCCAGATAATGAAAGAAAATATTTCGAATTAATGGAAATTACTACAAGAAATAATTTTTGTTACATTTATAAGGGGCGATGAAAAAGTTCCGTTTCGAAGGCCATACAGTCCGGAATCGGTGTGTCAAGCAGGTAAAATTGCTGCGGTCATTGAGATCCCGTCGACGCACCAGGCCGACGCGAAACCCGTTTGGTAAAATACTTTGTCCTGCTGTGTGATGTTATTAACTGCTTGCTGCACATGCTCGTCAAACATTGATCTTGGACTCTACAAGGCCCTTCTTAAGGGTCCGATAGTAGCATGGGGAGAGATCAGCAAGATAGGGCGGGTGCTCGAGTTCAGCTAGCGTAACTTTTGCGTTAAAGACATTTTCGATGTGCGGACGTGCGTTCTCATGAAACAGCACCTCTTGCCGTGCAGCAGTCCTTAACGATGGTTTTCGACAGACATGCTGCCCGTACACATTGTTTGTTCTCCAGAAATGTCTGCCGGTGTTTGTCTTTCTACAGCCAAGAAAAGAGTAACCTCATGTTGTTGATCCTGTTTGGACGCTTTTGATAGTAACGTCGCCACAGTGCACTTTTCCGCACTTGTCGCACGCACGTCTGAAAGACAGAAATCCACTCTAACCCTTTGCCTACATGCCGGTGCTTATACACACGCATAGCATTCGCGCTACGTCGTATATTCGCCGCAGCAACGCCCTCAAACGGAAACTATTTGATCGCCCCCTTATAACGTTATTGATGATCCATCACCTATCCGACTGAATGGAGAGATTTCTGCATTACACTTTTTTTTTTTTTTACAAGTTGTACAGAAGACATTTTTGTTGTGTGTCTGTATATTAAAGGAAATGTACTGACTGACTCATCATTGCCAGCCCAAACTGCTAGGGATGCAAACGTTGAAATTTCCAGCCCAAAGATGGTAAAAAACGAGAAAAGGTTTTTTGAAAATATGTCGCTAAGAGGATAATCTTTAAGCTAAAACTAGGAAAATTATTTGGTTTCTCCGTCAGAAATAAATACGTGTTTCACAATTTTGAAAATTTGTCCCCTACGGGGTGAAATAGTGAGTGAAATTTTTTTGGAAGTGAATTATTATTGAAGAACCACTGAAGCATTTTTGAAGGTGCATCTATGGAAATTGCTTTTGACTCTCGCTTAGAAAGAAGACATACATCTCTTAATGTTTTTGGGAATTCAGCGCATGAGGGGGCGAGAAGGTGACGAAAATACTTCATTATAAAAGCATTTGGATAGCTAAATCTATGAAAATTAGTATTTGGTTTCTCGGTTAGAAAATTTAAAAAAAAAATGTATTTCAGTGTTTCAGAAAATAAATGCCCTAAGGGGGTGAAATAGGGCCTGATTTATTCACTGACTTGCCCTCCCTCAGCTCAAACCGCTAAGGATAGAAGCTTGAAAGTTGGGGAGGGCGTTAATATTTGAAATTACACTCCTAAGGGGGTGAAATAGGGGATGAAACAGTATTTGAACTGCGAAAATTTGTATTTGGTTTTTCAGTTACAAATTTAAAAAATATGGTTTCCGCTGTTTTTGGAAATTAAATCCCTAAAGGGGAGAAATAAGGGGATGAAAAGTTTTAAAAAAGTTTCGCAACATTGAAACAATTTTAAAGCTGAATCGGTATTTCAGTTCTCGGTTTTAGTAAAGAAATATTTGGTGGAAGATGAAAGTTTCTGTGGAAATATCACTGCAAGAACTCAAAGGGTAGGATTGACAAAAACCTCCCGATTCCAGTTACCAGACTCGCTTTTGGTCCGAAGTACATTCGGAAAAGATCATGCTTATGTGGCCGTAATTAGCTTGGCACAACACAAAAATTCAATTACAGAAAAAAACTGTGCAGACCAGACAATTTTACAATTACATAAATATTCAGAAAGTAAAGTTATATTGATAAATATGAATGTAACTTAAGATTATGTTATTAGGAACGAAGAGCAAAGGAAAGTAAGATAAAAATTCTAATATTCCACCACAAGTGTCGTTCTAAATGCAAGGATTTCGGTGGTACACTTAGAGCCACTCACTTCTCTATGGCGGACTGATTCCGTATGATATTGTTAACGAAGGTACAAAAATACGGAATAGGTTCCCAGGTATGTGAGTGGATCGAAGACGCCTCAAGTAACAGAACCAAGTATGTTATTCTTGACGGCGGTCTTCATCAGAGACAAGGAGTGCCCCGGGGAAGTGAGATTGGACCGCTGTTATTACCTATATACTTAAATGATCAGACGGGCAGAACCAGCAGCAATTTGCGACTGTTTGTCGATGGCGCTGTTGTGAATGGGATCGTGTCACCGTTGAACGACTGTAGGAGGATGCAAGACGATTTGGACAAATTTTCTAGTTAGTGCGATGGGTGGCAACTAGTGCTAAATGTAGAAAAATGTAAGTTAATGCAGATAGTAGGAGAAACAGTCCCATCATGTTAGAATACCGTATTAGTAGTGTGTTGCTCGACATTCACGTCTTTGAAATGGAATGAACATATAGGGATTGTAATATGGAAGGTGTGACATAAAGAATAACTAAACTCTTCATTATTATATCATTGATTAATATTTGTTGTTTTGATTCATAATTCTTTTATGCTGTAGCATAAACGAATGTGAATTTCACATGGGTGCGTATGTGCAGCCCTACAAAGATGTTTATAGGCCTCTGGAGGTATTGTCTTGTTAGATGGGACATTGCATAAGACAAACGAAAGACAAAGGTGAATGCAATATCTCTGTGGAGTCTGACGCGTAAAGAACGAATGTACACTCAAAGACGGTGCTTAAAATGGCCACCACCAGAGTCAAAACAACCTTGCGAAGATTGCTGCACACCTCCTAGCATTTCAGAGGAAATTACACTGCAAGCAGCAGTAATACGTGGTTTCGTAATCATCTATAATTGTTTGAAGAGGTTGACGTCTATTGGCATATCTTCCAGCGTACACGAGACACGAAACGAGAGTTATACTTCCTACATTCGCTTCAACCTGTGACCGTGTCCACTCTTTTCGCGTTGGTAAATACCATCTGCCAAGCATGTCCTACTACGTCCAACACCACACAGTAAGTGACAGGACAGGGATTTATAAGGAGATTTTTACAAAAGTATGGCTCATGTGTATACGAGACCGCATATGCGATATTAGTGCTATGCGTTATTGGGTAGTGTTGGAGTGTTTGGAATCCGCACCGGGTCCAATTAGAGGAAGACATCGAAACAATTCAGAGATGGATTTTAGTTTTCTTACCGGAGGTTCGAACAAGACGGAGATATTACCCTGGTGCTTTGGGAACTCATACGGGAATCCGTGGAGGAAAGGCGACATTGTTTTCGAGGAGCACTACTGAGAAAATTTGAAGAACTGGTGTTTGAGGCTGACTGCAGAGCGATTCTACAGCTGCCAATATACATTTCGAGTTAGGACCGTGATAAAAAAAAAACTAGAGAGATAAGGGCTCTTACGGAGGCGTATAGCTAGTCGTTTTTCCTTCGCTCTATTTGCGAGTGGAACAGTAAAGGAAATAAGTAGTACTGGTACAGGGCACCCTCCGCCATGCACCATACAGTGGATTGCGCAGAATGTGTGTAGATGCAGCGATTGAGTATAAGGGAAGCATCTCCGGATGTATGTGGAGTCGCTGCCGCAAGTCTGTCTCCAATTCAATTCTGCTTACTATTCTACTGTAGTTTGCTTCTTGAATGTGACTGCCCGTGAAGGTGTCACTTTGTATGTAAACTCTTGGTGTTTTATCAGTCTCGCGCCACAGGTTATCGTTTCGTTAATGATACCACAGGAGCGCAAAGCCATGAGCAGAAGTTTTCGGTCGGTTTATGAGTGACGGCAGTCAAGGTGTGTTCTGACTCTGTGTGTAACGAAGCCGCTGGGGGAGGCTGTTAAGACGTGTGGAATGCGTGGCGTGGCGGGTCGCCGCTAAGTATAGCGGGAAACACAGCACACCACCGCTCACCTAGAAGCTGCGCCGGCGAGGCACCTGCCTCTGTCTCACACGACGTGTGGGCGCAGGTCCGCAACGAAGGCACATCGGCAGGTAGACTGTCGCTGCCGTCTAGATGCCCATGTCACAGTATGCCACGAAAGTGGAGAAAGTACACACACACACACGTCTTTCAGAAAGTGTGTTCTTCTCTGTGACTTAACAAATTATATAGGTATACGTAAGAAGTGCTACTCGTTCTGTGGTGCTATAAACATAGTCTGTCTAGTTATTTCGCAGAGAATTACAGCAACGAGCTGTAATTTTTGAATAGACTACTATTTTTTTTCTATCAAACAACTGTGCACGAATCAATTTAAAACTATTATAAATGATTATAACCCTTTCCACCCTGAGAGGAAATCTCTTAGCCGGCCGCTGGTGGCCGAGCGGTTCTGGCGCTACAGTCTGGAACCGCGCGACCGCTACGGTCGCAGGTTCGAATCCTGCCTCGGGCATGGATGTGTGTGTTGTCCTTAGGTTACTTAGGTTTAAGTAGTTCTAAGTTCTAGGGGACTTATGACCTCAGCAGTTGAGTCCCATAGTGCTCAGAGCCATTGAACCATTTTGAAATCTCTTAAAATTTTATCTGATACGTACCAATTACCATGCATTATTACGTGTAGAATCAGGTAAAAATACTGAAAAAATTCACATAGTGATAGTTGGTTCAAGAAGCCACCAGCATTATCGTGCTACGCAAAATTCAAACATGTATAAAACGCAAGTAGCTTTTCATGGAAGTGTCTAGACACCTTAAACACCTTAAGTGAAAGATTCTCAGTCTAAAATGATACAGGAACTTCCTTAAACTAATGAAATGTAGGAAAACAGAATGCATTTATCTCGGTAACGAATGGCTTTGTCTTGTTGTTGAATTTTTAAATGATTGTTGTACTCTGGTGGTCACACAATGAACTAAAACAGCTGCCAAACGGAAGATGGGTGCTCGCACCATCACTGCAGTCTGGAGTGACGCAGAAATGTGATGTAGCTGAAACACGAAAAATTTATAATCGAACCCGCACGATTGTGCAAGCCAGAGTGGAAAGTGATATAAAATCCGCCTCCGTTTGCAAATAGAAAGCGGATGTTGACCTAGGTTTCGGCGCGGATAACCAGGCCTTCTGTGGAACACACTGAAACTACAAACTGCCCAAGGAGGCGTCGTCAAACATTAATACAGAACGCCCCAAAAGGGCAAAAGACTCGCGTAAAATGTAAAATAAACGGTACGTGTGTACCATGTCAAAAGCTTTACTTGGCTCAAACGTCAGAAAGGTCAAATAATGTAACGGGCTTAATATACATGCGTGAAAGGACGTATATTAAGCCAGTTACGTTATTTGTCCTTCTCGTCAACAGCTACTAGAACATAAAGGTAATTTGTCTGATCCACGCTATATGCGTTCACAGACCTCACTTGCTTAAATTTCATGGTTCAGTACCATAAGTACCTGATTTTAAGAAACTAGTTTAGGTTCTTTTTGCACTATTTTGGTACATATCCGATAGCACTATTCAAAATTACCTCTGTCGGTCATTAGATATTAAGGGCGATGAAGGCGAAATGTACGTCCGTTCACACAATTATATTAAGCCTCTCACACTAATTTGACCCTTTTCTGGTCGATAGCGCTTAGAATTTAATATAGCAACTTTACACGCTTATCCAAGCGTAGTCTTCAAATACTATCACTGACCCGAAGTCATTGAAAAATGGGTTATTCATCCCCCATAGTTTTAGCCTTCTTCTAGCTGATGGTATTTTGTCTGTCCTGCGTGCATGCGTTTTGACCATCCGTGGAATTTCCTATCCCACCTACATAGATTCAGCCTATCCACGTTCTACAGTTCTATAAAATCGTCCTCGAGCTACATACACACGCATTAACTTCCTGCGCCTTCGACCCCGTCATCGGACCACTTTCGTAACACATTTTATGCCAATCACATGGAAGAAGACGATTTCTCCATTTTCGCATGCGCGTTCCTTTCCGGCATTCTCATAGCCTACCTGCCGGCGCCACCTCAGTTTACCTGAGAGCCCGCGGCTGGGGTGAGGAAGCACGCTTTTGACGTTTGAGCTAAGTACAGCTATTGACATGGTACACACGTACCGTTTATTTTACATTTTACGCGAGTATTTTACCCTTTTGGATGTTCTGTATTAATGTTTGCCTCTTTAAGCAGTTTGTAGTTCTAGTGTGTTCCGAAGACGGCGTGGTTATCCGCGCCGAAACCTAGGTCAACATCCGGTTTCTATTTGCAAATCGAGGCGGATTCTTTAGAATCATTAAGTTATTCACGATTGACGACCACGGTGTCCTAACCTCCTCCCAGGAAATATATTGTTCGGTTCTTGGACATCATCACGCACACAAAGGGTCTTTGTGCCTGCGATGTCTACACTGACATTTTCAAGGACAGCACCTAAACAGTTCACGGTAAGATATCGATACAACTCACCTGTCAAGAGTACCCGCGAAGAAGTGTGGATCGACGATTTCATGTGAACGGATTCCACAGCACAAGTAGTGTACCACCTCCGTTGTCGAGCGATACGACGTATCCACTTACGGCAGTAATGCGTATAACAACGGTTTCTTGTTCCATAATTTGTGAACGTGGATTCATCGGGGAACGTAAAACTTTGAAAGGCGTCCAGAGTGAAATTGTTCTGGATCCATTCTCAGAAAGTAACTCTCCGATTGAAATCGTGCCTATGGAGCTCCTTTGAGAATGGCAGGTGGTAGGTGTGAGTTCTACTCGTCACACCGCAGTCAGGTTCATACCAGTGACTGAAGCAACTTCTCGTAAGCTTACATGCAGGGCATGGTGCATTGCAGTTAAAGACTTCTATAGCCTGCCCTCACCTATTGCTGGCATTCGCCTGTTATTGCTGGCCCTTCTCAAACTACTTATTTCTCACGTTGTCATTCAGCATGAAAGAACGTAATGGCCGATGCGAGCTCTTCGACCAGGGTGGCTCACGACCCGAGCCACGGTATCGATATCGTGTCGGCATTCGCCGAGCATCAGCAACATATCAACGTGCTCGTTGGATGCGTACGCCACATTTATTCCACGTCAATATATGTGACAGTGCCAACCCCATTTGCTAGTGCATTCCCACCTGCCTTGTTTACGGCAGTGTAAGGATACAGGCCAACTGAACATGACTTTAGGGCGTTGCGAAGGCTAGTCGCAGCGTGATTTCATGTACAGCATATTGCATAACCCCTTGATCTCATGATGCCCCAAAAGGGCAAAACGCGTCATTGACAGTAAATGATTACGCAAGCAAGACTATTTTTATACTGAAATAATTCTAAATTGGTTGCTGCGGCACCCTGCCATAATGGAATAGAACAATTTTTAGCTTATACCTGCTTTGCTGTACAGAACGTACGTTCTCTTGTCATGTACGTAACACATTGTCTAACCAGTGAGGCAGGACGTTGCATCAGAAGCTCCATGGCGAGCCGCCTACCTGCGGGCGCCCGTCGTTATGCGAGCGGGTTCTCCTCTGCGATGCAGTGTTGCGCAACCCGACGCCGCTGCGCTCATCAGCAGCGAGCTGTGAGCGCGAGAGGGCCGTCCGTGTAACGGGAGAGCAGACCAGCGACACACAGCCGCGTCCCCTCACCCACAGCCGGTACGCCTGTCCGCTACAATTCTCGGACAGCTAGCAGACGCGTGGACATTACACTCAGGTGACAAAAGTCTGTGCGCCCCTCTCCCCCCACACCCAGGCGGGCACCTCGTTCTTCCGTGAGTTCGAGCTTGGCGTACACAGTGCTCTTCCCTATCTTCGCTCCCTCGCTGCTGTCCCCTCCTTCCCCCTTCTCGATATTCTGATTTATGTCGACCTGTCGATCCACCTGGTTACCTTGTATCGCTTGCAATTTTGTTCCTCCTGCCTTTTCTCTTTCATTCTTTTTGGTGTTTAGGTCCCCGCTTGGGGTTCGATCACCACTACTAAGTTCTATGTTTTTAGTGTGTGCCATCTGGGAAGAACTCCCTTCCTAGCGACTACGGCGTGGATTGCTCTTCCACTTCCTTCGCCGCCGTAGGCCCGCTCCACCCCGCTAGGTCGAGTCCGGCATTTATGGATATCACTTCATCCTTGTCGGCGACGACCGACAGAGTCGGTGACATGACCTCCCCTCGTCTTCTTTATATCTGCACTGTGTTCTCACCACACGACAATCCAGTGGGATTGCAGCAGAGATTGTCACCTGCGGAAAATACAACTTGTTTCCTTTTATTCTGCTTTCTGTCATCCTCTTCAAGAAACGCACTTACCAGATGACCACTCTCCAACGTTTTGTGGTTACTGGCCCCGAGATAGCATCTGGAGGGTCTGCACTTTTGATCCCCCTTCGTACCAACTTGAAAGCAATAGTGGATAGAGTGCAGACGACCACAGCAATCGCCATTTGGAATGTCTGCCTCCCTCCAGGTAGGCCACTTCCCATATCTCCTACTCTGGGACTTCAGTGCATACCACTCCCTGTTGGGGTCTTCTAATTGACATACTTACTAAGACACATTTGTCTCTCGTCAATGACGGTTCTCCTACCCACTTTAGTGACATTAATGGCTCCTTTCCTGCTGTTCGATCTCCCCTGTTCTCGTGGTCTACGTTGGTCAACCAATGAAGATCTTTGTGACAGTGACCACTTTCCACTGACTCTATCGTTGCCCTGTCGCCGCCAGGCAGACAGGTCCCACGTTGGGCATTCCGTAGGGCCAGTTGGTCTTTATGTGCGCCTACTGTGCATTTCGACTCCCCCCCCCCCTCTCTCTCTCTCTCTCTCTCTCTCTCTCTCTCTCTCTCTCTCTCTCTCTCTCTCTCTCTAACTCTAACTCTAACTCTAACTCATTGGGTTGATGCGGTCGTGCAAGACGTCCCTGTTCTTCATGCTGCTGGCACTGCTGCCCCCCCCCCCCCCCCTATCCAAAGGGTCGACAGTGGAGGACCAAGGACGTAATAGTCGCTGTCCAGGACCGCCGACGGGCGCTGCACCGATTTAAACGACACCCTTCACTGACCACTCCTTTAGCTTTTAAGCGTCTCCGTGGTGAGGCTCATTACCTTATGAAGCCGAGTATAAAGGAATGCTGTGAGGGCTGTGTTTCCTCTCTGGGAATGTATGCCTCTTTGTCGTAGGTTTGGTCCAAGCTCCGTAGCCTTTTGGGCCTCCAGCGACAGTCAACTGTCCAGGGCCTTATCCTCCAGGGTGCTCTCTGTACTGATCCACCTGACTTCGCAGAACACCTCGCAACGCACTTTGCGGCAGCGTCAGCGTCCACTTCCTGCCCCACTACCTTTCTCCGGCAGAAACGCCGCATTGAACAGCCCCCCCCCCCCCCTCTGTTTCAACGTGCACCAAGTTGAAGCCTATAATGAGCCCTTCACTGAATGGGAATCTTTGCAGGCTCTTACCACTTCACATTACACAGCCCCAGGCCCGGGTTCCATGGCTATTTTTGGCCCACTTTTACAAGAAAGACTTCTGCAAATCATTTTAAAAATGTTTCATTAGAAATACCATGTCAGAAACGACCTATAAAACTACATTTGGTTTTGCAATGCTTGCATTAGGCCCCGAAAAAAGAAAAACGTCAGGTCCATTGAAAATGGGTCCGTATTCCGCTCGTAATCAAATCTGACACCTTTTATTTTGTTCTACAGTTGTTTAGTATTCTCTGTGGAAGATAGTATCAATAGTCCTGATGAGTGGGAAATGAGCTCGAGTCACAAAAAACTGCAAGTAAGTAATCTTTTTTTCTTATTTAGGCGTCTGTACATCATTCGTCTTAACAAAATCCTTTTTATAAAAAAAATGAAATGTGATAATGAGCCCAGTATGAAGAATAGTTTTTTTTTTGTGGCTCTAATAAACTTAGGTAATCACATTTGAAAAGTGTATTTTTTGGGGTTACCAAAAGTTCTTCCCAAACAGTCCCATTAGTGACATCATCTGGCCGGCTATATAGTTTTCCTCGTAACATTCTGCAGCAAATTAAAGGAACTCGTAATAATTCAAGTGCCTTCAAGTGGACATACTCGTAGGGATTTCTCCTACCTTTGATTTCTGTCGCTTATAGAAAAATGTCATCAGCTTGGGACCTATGTAAAGAAACAGTTACCATGTTTGGGAACCTGTGGTAAGGAAACTCGCCCATGGCTACAGTTGCACAGCTATCTGGCCCGGCAACTATGGTGATGGGGCTGCCAGTTTTTTCATTTTAAAAGGAACCAGCAGTGGTTAAGCCACCGTGGACCATATCAACACAGACATACATTATTTCTTGTGTACACTAATGTGACAGATTAAACGCAAACTAACCTAACAAAAAGCACGCTAGTCCTTAAACCAGAATGAAAGTAGCACATCAGTAGCGTTACAAAATAAAAAGACAAATTAATAGTTATCCATAACATGAATTTACTTAAAAAAAAAACTCTCAGGAAGACTGTTCTCAACTTCACCAAAATTTACACAATATGACAATGGTGTAAAACCCGAAGGCTACTTCTACGATGTTTACTGCAGCTGTTGTGCAGTAGGCTTTGTTACCATGATCTCCACTGATGTACAGTTAAACTGAGCAGTTCATAACCAATTTTTATTTTGTAATTATAGTAGCCAAACAAACTGAAATGCTTCCCGATGAGTGGTGTCAAAACACACCATTTCTGGAGTTTTTCAAGTTATTATCTTACTTCCTAGTCAGTAATACTTCTGATATTGCCATCCCCATAGAGTGCTAAACAATTGTAGAACATAATGAAAGATGCCAGATTTGAGTACCAGTGGAATATAGACTAATTTTCAGTGACGCTCTACTTCGCCGTCTTTTTTAGGGCCTCAAATGCTCGCATTGATAAACCAAGTATAGTTTTCTAGGTGATCTAGAACATGATCTTTATAATGAAAACGGTTTAAGAAAGTTTGCGGAAGATTATATGTAAAAGTGGACCAAAAATTGCAATTTTTGGTGTTTTAGAAACAATCGTCAAATTTCCCCTTAATTTATAAACTATTGAAAAGCAGAAGCAGAATGAAATTTAATTTTCTAAGATATTTTGTTGGTAAGTTATTGATGTTTGTTGTTATCAGGAGATATAAAAATCTTATGTTCACATTTTTTTCCGTGTGTCTACTTTTTCGACCGGTTTTGGTTAAACTTATCCGTATGCAAATCGCTAGGGACATCTTTTATTATTTCGCCTAGGAGAGCGCAAAACGTTGTACAATATGACCTCGATTTGTTTCTTTCACAAAAAAATGACCGGAGATACTGTCTCGAAAGCTGCCGAAAACAAACGCGCGCAGTGTTTATAGCTGCGCTATGGGGTCAAACAAATGACTGTAACACCGGAAGTGATCATGAAACATTAGAAATGTTCTTTAGGATCGTGTGCGCTTACTCATATAAAAATTCATTAAAATCTGTGATGGTCATACTGGAACCTATAGGCCACTCGGTATCTGCTGCCAAATACTTGTGCCTTCACCAGACCTATACTCTGTGTTTTTTCTTTACAGAACAGGCAAGCGTCCGACCTCTACATTACATTTATCGTTTTCCATGGATCGTAGTTTGCCTCTGATTAACACAGCGTCGCACAAGTCAGTCATTCGAAGCAATTGTTCAACGTACTGTTCAGTCTTTGGATGAGATCAGATTTTATACGCGGATTAATGTATTGCCTCCTCGGAAACGATCGTAGACGAGTGGTGAGCTGTCGTAGCAGCCCTCCCTGGGTGAACTTTTGATTGCTCCACCGTCAATAAGCAGCGACGGTAACAAAATTTCTAATTATTATTTCCAGATGAATTGACTGACATTGAACTTATTATTAACAAGTTCTCAGTACAAGTAACGTCAACATCACGGTTGGAGCTATATATCAATATCAAAGATAAGCTTCTTGGCGCCCAGCTGGCATAAACGTCACATACTGACGAAGAAATAAAAGTATTACGCCACTTGAAGATGGATTAATGGTAAAACGGTGTCCCACGCCGTCGTCGTTAGTGAGATTTGTTGCAAGTAACATACACACGCGTGTAATGAGCTTAGTTGTCAGTGCCATACGGGAGTATAAAAGGCGTCACATGTTATACCACATAATTGACGACATACTATAGTTTTCTCACCTAAGTGTGCTGGACTGACAAGCTTGAAATGGTGATACGATAATCTCTAACTACAATGACTCTTTCATGGAATTTAGGTGCAGATGGGTAGATAGCCTGCCTACACATACAATATGTGATCAAAAGTATCCGGACACCTCGCTGAAAATGACTTAAAAGATCGTGCCGCCCTCCATTGGTAATGCTGGAATTCAGTATGGTGTCGGCCCACCCTTAGCTTTGATGACAGCTTCCACTCTCAATCAGGTGCTGGAAGGTTTCTTGGGGAATGGCAGCCCATTCTTCACGGAGTGCTGCACTGAGGAAAGGTATCGATGTCGGTCGGTGAAGCTGGCACGAAGTCGGCATTCCAAAACATACCAAAGGTGTCCTATAGGATTCAGGTCAGGTCTCTGTGCAGGCCAGTCCATTACAGGGATGTTATTGTCGTGTAATGACTCCACCGCCGGCCGTGCATTATGAACAGGTGCTCAATCGTGTTGAAAAAATAAGTCGCCATCCCCGATTTGCTCTTCAACTGTGGGAAGCAAGAAGGTGCTTAAAACATCAATGTAGGCCTGTGCTGTGATATTGCCACTCAAAACAAGGGGTGTAAGCCCCCTCCATGATAAACACGACCACACCGTAACACCACCACCTACGAATTTTACTGTTGGCACTACACACGCAGTCAGATGACTATCACCGGGCATTCGCCATACCCACACCATGCTGTCGGCGTTATTTGTGGCTTATGAGCAGACGCTCGATCATGAAATCCAAGTTTTCTCATCTTCCACCTGTCATAATACTTGAAGTTTGGAATTACTGTGTGATGGTCGGGATAGGTGTCTGCCTATTACATATTTCGACCCTCTTCAATTGTCGGCGGTCTCTGTCAGTCAACAGACGAGGTCGGCCTGTACGCTTTTGTGCTGTACGTGTCGCTTCGCGTTTCCACTTCACTACCACATCGGAAACAGTTGACCGAGCGATGTTTAGGAGTGTGGAAATGTCGCATACAGATGCATGAGACAAGTGACACCCAGTCACCCGACCACGTTCTAAGTGTGTGAGTTCCCGGAGTGCCCCATTTTCCTCTCTCACGATGCCTAATGACTACTGAGGTCTCTGATATGGAGTACCTGGCAGCACAGTGCACCTAATATGAGAAACGTATGTTTTTGGGGGTGTCCGTATACTTTTAATCACATAGTGTACCTCTACAGGCACATCCTAGGGCAGGGGGTGCTCAATCTCTTTAGTCTTGAGGTCTACTGCAAGAAATTTAGCCCATCTACTGTCTTAAAAATGCATAGAAGTTTATCCACAAAGCCAAAATTAACCATTTTAATTATACAAAATACATAAGTCAATTTTCTCGGTATCAAAAGCCTAGTACTCAACTGTCAGTTACACTTGTGAAAAAAAAAAATATGAAAAGGCACACGGTCATAAATGTTGAAAAACGTTTAGTAGATACTTGGCTTTACATATAACTGGCAAGTTCATTCTAATCTGGTAAACAATTGACACAGTCCAAACGATGAGGATCAGCCACTTTTTTTCCTATACGTACATTTCACTATGTTCAGCGTTGAAAACGCTGCCTCACGTAGAAAAGTTGATCCAAAAAACGATAAAACATAGGCTGCCAGTTTCATAACTTTAGAGTAGGTTTTTACAGTATCTCAATTCCAAAAGTTATCTTCATTCTTTTCTATCCTAAAGAAAATGTCATTTTGAAATCAAACTATTTTGTCTTACAGTTTAGTCTCACTACAAGAGAAAAGAGTCATTTTACTTATAATATCTGCCGCAGCTGTTTTTAAAAACGTTGAACTGTGAAAGCCAGAGCAGGTTCTGTTCCCTTGAAATCTGAAAATCGGTTTTCAACGTGCTATCAGGTAGGTCGTATACTTCGTTGCTGCCTCATGATACAGTGATGTTTCATCTGATTGTTTTGACTGTATTTGAGGAAAAGGTTCTCATATAATTGTGAAAGAAATAATCTGCATTGGCTATAGAATACTGTTTATTAAAAGTCAGACCGGTTTTACACCACTAGAAGACGCATCCTCAGGTGATGAAGATCCCTTTTAACAAGTCATCGCCGAAAGGTGACTGCCTGCCTTATAGCCGCTCCCAATCACTCGCGTGAAGTTCTAGAGAAATAGCGCGCTAAAAGTAGTAGTCCATATTTAAAACGAAGGGGATGGCAGAAGAGTGCCACAAGCAGGAAGGCGGTTTAGCGGCTCACATTTAATTTCTGTAGCTGTCAAGAGGAAGACTATTGCTTGACGCAAGCTTTAAAGGGGGTGAAATGCAAAGGGAGCCGAAAAGGCGCAGTCAGTGTTTTAAGATTTACTGCCTACAAATGGCGTTAGGTGAGAGAATTCTTTTTCCAAAAGCCAAAGCAGTTAAGAATTATCTTGGGCGCTCTATGAGCCAAGTATGACTGTCTAATTTAGCAGTCAGTCAATTAAAAAAAAAAAAAGGCTAGCGTAAGATATCGATAGTGACGAGGTAGTTTTAAAATTTGCAGACGAATGAGAACACGCTTTTAGGTTTTTCCATTTCGGAATATTTTCCACCAAATTCCGGAAAAGACTGATGTACGTCTCTCTTTTGTTTGGCAACAACGCAAAGGCAGCTGGATAGATATGTGTCTCATTTTTTGTACTCCCAAAGTTGTCGTGAATGGTGCGTGTGTACACATGAAGGTACTTAGTCTTGTTCATTTCGTAAAGCACCTCTTCCTGCTTTTTCCGCTAAAAACTACTATCATTTCTCCTAATGTGTCGTGGCTTAACAGAAAACTGCTGCCATAGCTCATAGCTAGTGACTCTGCTTGGAGTTAAATTTCTTCTGTTGTTCGCGAATCTCTCATTTCACTGTGATTTTGCCCGGTGGCAGTATAAAGTTCTCTTCGTTGCTTGCTACTCTGGCATTTTAGTGACAGTGTCATATATTCTCGATTATGCAGGTAACACAGCTACTCTAAATATAGTTTAGACATAGAAGTCTCTTCCTCTGCTACCCTTTTCTTTGCCTTGTTCAGAGTTCTCCTTACTTCAACCGAGCGTCATCCGGAGCGGCATATTGATCCCCGAGTGAAAAAAAAGCACCGTCGAGTCCTTGGTTTTAAGAATTCCTCGGCAGTGGTTTGCTTTCTTCCTTGAAGAGCGCCACGTCACAGTTCGGTCTTCCTTCGTTCTCTTCACTGTGTAAGAATAAGCTTCGTAGTGTCAACGCGGCTTGCCGTGAATGGTCGTAGAAACGTCCAGATCTGATCGTAGAAACTACCATATCGGAATTATTGTGACAGAAATACGCAAGTCATACTATGATACTTCAATGACAGCTAGAGTGGTATTAAGGCTGTTCTTTCAGACAGTCGGCTATTGTGGTTCAAACTGCTCTGAGCACTATGCGACTTAACATCTGTTGTCATCAGTCGCCTAGAACTTAGAACTACTTAAACCTAACTAACCTAAGGACATCACAAACATCCATGCCCGAGGCAGGATTCGAACCTGCGACCGTAGCGGTCACGCGGTTCCAGACTGAAGCGCCTAGAACCGCACGGCCACACCGGCCGGCTGGCTATTGTGGTACAGGTGGTTTATAGGGGCGCATTTCGGCCGTGGATGAGGAGCAGATAGTTCATAGTAATTCGACAGTCCGGGCACGGATAAGACGTGAGACAAAGGGAGCAAGTATTGGACGCAGGTTTCACAGATTTCTGGTTGGGCACAAATTTCTGTGGGCACAGTTTTTATATATTCCCAACAAATACTGTGCGACTACTCGGTGTCAGCAAACTGGTATTGTACCAAAAAAAAATCATTTAAACAGATTTTGCACAAAGATTTTGAAAGATCGACTCATAAAGTCTGTCTGATCGACTGGTCGATGACGATCTACGGGTACAGCACTCTTATGGTGGACTACCGTTCTTTCTAAAGTACGTTTGCTCGGCATTTCGTTCCGCGACGCGTCGTAGTTAGACACAGACGGCCCCATACCTGAGCGGGAAAAGTGACCTAGTATGCATGTGGCAGCCGCCTGCCGCATCTCGCGAGCTGTAAATATGAACGGCCGCCTGAATGTTGTAGGTACGCGAGCTGTCTGGTGGTTTTATTCCCCGGGAATAATGCATGGGCTGGCGACATCGCCGCGGTAATGGCCGGCGTGCATAAAACAGCAGAGGCGCTGGCTGCGGCTGCCACTGGCTAGGTTCTCGCTGCCGGATGCTCAGACCAGAACGAGCGCCGTGCATTAGCGGCCGTGTCCACCCCAAATATTGATGGCGCCGCCCGCTGTGACGTCACGGAGTGCGCGCTGGCTTTTGGGAAGCGGCAGGGGCAACCGCCGCTGCCCGAACTCCGTGCGTCAGAGAACTTCACTGAACATGCTGCAGAGTCAGTTCGTTTAGTAGCTCATTGTTACCGAAGGCTCTCTCGCACAACGCGTAGTCCCGCGTGCCTGTTTACAATAAAAAGGGTAAAACATCCGATGCATAGAACTACAGATTAATATAGGTGCCCTCCGTCTGTTGCCGGATTCTAGAGAACATTCTTAGCTCAAAAAGGGTGAAATTGTTGCAAGAAAAAAAAGCTTCTCTCAAAGAATGAGCATTCTTGTTAAGCAGAGATTACTTTATTTGCGGCCAACATCAGACTAGTATCCAGGTACATAAGTTCGTAACGTTTTTCTTTTGCATGTTGGTATTCCGGTTACTATGGGTTTATATATAGATTTTCATTTTTTATTTGTAGTTCACTGTTGCTATTTGAGATTGCACATTGGCATTTTGAGATGGAGTTCTAACGTCCCCTTAGAAAAATTAAGAATTACTGTGCTGGTTAACTTCTATGTTAGCTGATTTTCAAACAGCTGAGCAAAACTCAACGTATTCAGTCAGTTTTCTCTTTACTTATTCTGATCATCACTAAACTGACAAACAATATTTTTTTTAGGGCAACGCAATCTGGCTATGGCTCTGAGCACTATGCGACTTAACTTCTGAGAACTTAGAACTACTTAAACCTAACTAACCTAAGGACATCAGATACATCCATGCCCGAGCCAGGATTCGAACCTGCGACCCTAGTGGTCGCTCGGTTCCAGACTGTAGCCCCTAGAACCGCACGGCCACTCCAGCCGGCTACGCAATCTGACTTTCAATAATGTCTACAAAAGAATAGCCCTGACTAACAATAACCTATACCTTTCATGAATCACTTACCTCACAAAAATCTTCGTTACTCGAACTACTGCAATATAGCGAGCGCCAATACTGCCAGCTAAATAAAAGATTCTAACTAGTGAAGGCGCTAACTACAGATAGACATAGTTAGCAAATGAAAGATTTTGATAGAGAGCAAAGTATTTACGTTAATAGTGTTCAAAAGCCATATATATCTCAATTCATGATATCCATCTTTACAAATTTCTTTTTTTGGCGGACACACGTCCAGATCGTCCTCTATAGCAACCTCTCAAAACTGTGGCATCTCTCTCTCTATCTCTCTCTCTCTCTCTCTCTCTCTCTCTCTCTCTCTCTCTCTCTCTCTATCTACATCCTCCACTGTTGGCGACTCACCTCCAACTGCACAACGCTACGCGCTGTTCACATCCAACTGTCCTACGCTACACTAGTGAATATTTCAACAATGAGTCCAACCAACCACAGACACAGCGCAGTCAGTATTTTCATACAGAGCGCTACGTGGCGTTTACCAACATAAAAACGTAAACAGCCTACTTGCAACGTCAATGAGGCTCGAACCGGATCACACAGGTAAGATAGAACTCAAATGACATCAGCCAATCAGAGAAACCTCCCCCACCACGACTACCCAGCAAACATGTATTCAAACGGCTCTAGCGCGGAAACGTTACATTTCTTGACAAGGGTTGTTACTCAAAATATCGTTTACTAAAAGTGCTAGAAGCTTGTAACAGGAATTTCGGAACACCCTGTATTTACGCGTAATGTACACTTTCAGAACTTGCTTGTTTGTACTGTTTGGCCTAAGCATCAGTGTCGCATTAGTATCTTTCGTCAAATAATTAAAGGTGGCATTATTAGACGTGCTCGAATATTGATACTCACCTCTATTACCCGTTTCAAACACCTCTTAAGAGGGGTAGGAAATCAAACGGGCCGCCCTGGAGCAGAAGAGGCACCTCAGTACATTTTAAGTTCTACTGTCATTACTTTTACAAATAAATTCATAAAACTTTGTCAGCATGACCAGGAAGGATTGAGGACTCACACTCATAGAAGCGGAAGTTCAAAACCGTAGCAAAATACCTTTTCTTTTTACGTGTGAAGTTTTATCATTTTTTCACTTACTACTGGCTTCATTTGTTTCTGTAGTTACCTTTTTCTTCCTAAGTAGGAGAGATTCTTCGATGAATTTTGCACAGCATACAAGCAGTACTTACAGCTGTATGAAACTCTAGAATTTTCCAAATCTCTTAAAAACTGTGGTAAAAATTGAGATAATTAACTACAACATTCGAGTTTTTTCTAAACATGAAGTTTAAAATGTAAGTGTTCATTCATTTTTTCGTAAATTGAATAAACTCTAGAGTTTCTTACACATGTGACTATAGTTTGTATGCTGTGCAAAATTCATCGAAGAATCTCTCTTACTTAGGAGGAAACGTGCACTTATAGCAACAAATGCAGCCAGTAGTAAGTGAAAAAAATTATGAAATTTCACATATAAAAAAGTATTTTGTTGCGTTTTTGAGCTTCCACTGCCTATGAGTATGAATCCTTCCTGGTCATGCTTTCAAAGTTTTATGAACTTAGTTGTAAAAGTATAGACAGTGAAAATTAAAATGTCCTGTTGCCCCTGTCCTGTTGCCCCGGCTCGTTTGACGTCCTACCCCCCTTAATGAGAAGCAACAAGCAAAGTACTTCGTTTTACGGGGCGGGCGGTAGGAAGCTTGCTGTGGTGAGGTGGGTCCCTGTGATGTTCCCGGCGGTGACGCAGAAGTGTCCAAGCGTTCCGGAGGTGGCCAACCGGCAACGGGCTGGCCTTCACGGCCACCACAAGCGACCAGCACGTGTAGTCCTTGACTGCCGCAATTTGTCCGCCGCTGTCCGGTCAAGGCGGCTCAACTACTGCTGCTGCTGCTGAAGACCCCACGCTCCCGAGACGTCTGGAGGACATCGTCTCCCATTAAGGGAGTCCTGCTGAGCAGCCACGAGTTGTCGTTTGGTTCCAAACAAAGCCCAAAAAAATATTACGCTGCTGGTTTTCAGATCCCAGTGAAATAGTGGGACCAAGCCTAAATGAAATTTGCTAATGTTCTTTACAGCCGAATGGAAAAACTGGTAGAAGCCGACCTCAGGGAAGATCAGTTTGGATTCCGTAGAAATGTTGGAACACGTGAGGCAATACTGACCCTACGACTTATCTTAGAAAATAGAATAAGGAAAGGCAAACCTACGTTTCCAGCATTTGTAGATTTAGAGAAAGCTTTTGACAATGTTGACTGGAATACTGTCTTTCAAATTCTGAAGGTGGCAGGGGTAAAATATAGGGGGCGAAAGGGTATTTACAATTTGTACAGAAATCAGTTGGCAGTCATAAGAGTCGAGGGACATGAAAGGGAAGCAGTGGTTGGGAAAGGAGTAAGACAGGGTTGTAGCCTCTGACAGATGTTATTCAATCTGTATACTGAGCAAGTAGTGAAGGAAACAAAAGAAAAATTCGGAGTAGGCATTAAAATCCATGGAGAAGAAATACAAACTTGATGTTTGCCGATGACATTGTAATTCTGTCAGAGACAGCAAAGGACTTGGAAGAGCAGTTGAACGGAATGGATAGTGTCTTGAAAGGAGGATATAAGATGAGCATAAACAAAAGCAAAACGAGGAAAATGGAATGTAGTCGAATTAAATCGGGTGATGCTGAGGGAATTATATTAGGAAATGAGACACATTAGTAAATCAGTTTTGGTATTTGGGGAGCAAAATAACTGATGATGGTCGAAGTAGAGAGGATATAAAATGTAGACTGGCAATGGCACGAAAAGCATTTCAGAAGAAGAAAAATTTGTTAACATCGAGTTTAAATTTAAGTGTCAGGAAGGCGTTTCTGAAAGTATTTGTATGGAGTGTAGCCATGTATGGAAGTGAGACAAGGACGATCAATAGTTTGGACAAGAAGAGGAGGAGGAGATTAGTGTTTAACGTCCCGTCGACAACGAGGTCATTAGAGACGGAGCGCAAGGGAAGGATGGGGAAGGAAATCGGCCGTGCCCTTTCAAAGGAACCATCCCGGCATTTGCCTGAAGCGATTTAGGGAAATCACGGAAAACCTAAACCAGGATGGCCGGAGACAGGATTGATCCGTCGTCCTCCCGAATGCGAGTCCAGTGTGCTAACCACTGCGCCACCTCGCTCGGTTGGACAAGAAGAGAATAGAAACTTTCGAAATGTGGTGCTACAGAAGAATGCTGAAGATTAGATGGGTAGATCAGGTAACTAATGAGGAGGTATTGAATAGGATTTGGGAGAAGAGAAGTTTGTGGCACAACTTGACTAGAAGAAGGGATCGGTTGGTAGGACATGTTTTGAGGCATCAAGGGATCACAAATTTAGCATTGGAGGGCAGCGTGGAGGGTAAAAATCGTAGAGGGAGACCAAGAGATGAATACACTAAGCAGATTCAGAAGGATGTAGGTTGCAGTAGGTACTGGGAGATGGAGAGGCTTGCACAGGATAGAGTAGCATGGAGAACTGCATCAAACCAGTCTCTGGGCTGAAGACCACACAACAACAACAACAATGTTCTGTAACGAAGACTGATGTATAGTTTGTCGTAGCGTATTAGAGCCTGGTTGTCTTCAAATTTTATCTGTAGCCTCAGGCTGCCATGTAGGCGTACGCTGATAAAATTTACGGTACATCAAAGTAAACAAACATTGTTGTAGTGGCCGATCAGCTTACAACACGTAACGATCTCAGTTGCGCGCTGTGGCACAAAGGAAACGAGGTATACTGTCAATGCACTATGTGATCAGAAGTATCCGGTAACGTATAAATATGGGATGTGTCCACCGTTCGCCTTTATTGCAGCTTGAAATCCGCTGGGGACACTTTCAGTGTGGTGTCCGAATGTCTGTGGAGGAATGGCTGCCCATTATTCTAGAAGAGGCGATACCAGAGAAGGTAGTAACATTGGGCGCTGGTGTCTGGAGCGAAGGCGGCGTCGTAACTCATCCCATAGGTGTTTAATTGCGTTCAGGTTGGGACTAGGGCGGGCTGTTCATTTCCAGGAATGTTACTGTGACAAACCATTGCTTCGCAGATGCTGTTTTATGTGATGCTGATAAAAACAATAATCGTCTCCGTCTCCGAACAAGGAACAAGAGCATGTCATACCAACAAGACATCTATCGCCTCCAGGCACTTCGGAGCCCAGTCAACATACTGGCATTCCATCTCGAATGTTTAGTAACTATGACTTAAAACCTAGGTTATTGTCAATATCTTGCTCTCTGGTCTGCTGCCGGATCACATTTTGTGTATTCCAGAATATATCTTCGACTGCCCGACTTCGTCGAGCGATGTCTGCTTCTTGAAACTGGCAACTTCCGCTGCCCAGATTGTGACGGTCTGCTTCTCGGGTACCTCGTCCGTATGTTGCGCATGTGTGCCCGAGCTGCTTACGGAAGATCGCGGTAGCATGTTCAGAGCCCCCTATAGGGAATCGAGCTGTGGCATGCCGCGCTGGCGCGAAGCCACCCGGTCCTGCTGCCGAATGTCCCTGTGGCCAGGAGCCAACCAAAAATTGGTAGTTAGATGGACCATCTAGTATGCTGCCGCGTAATTGTTTTTCTCTGTGTCTGGTGGCAACAAGCACCGAGTTGCACCCGCACATTGTTCTTCCATTTGAAGTCATTAAGTGCTCCGCGGAAAACTATTAATAAAACGGCGATTTTATCGTCACTTTTCTTATTTTCAAACCGCGCGGTCTCAGGCGCCTTTTAAAGGTCCGTGCGGCTTCCCCCCCGTCGGAGTTTCGAGTCCTCCCTCGGGCAAGGATGTGTGTGTTGTTCTTGGGAGTAAGTTAATTTAAGTTAGATTAAATAGTGTGTGGGCTTAGGGACCGATGACGTCAGCAGTTCGTTCGCGTTAGACCTTACCACATATTTCCAATTTACATTTTCTGATTTTCTAAAACTTAATGATGATTTATTTGTTATTAGTTACGATTTGAAATTAAATTAATTACTAAATAATACAAGTTGTTCTCATTTTTAAACTTTTATTAATTTTATTAACCTTCCAAATAAACAAAGTGTTCGATTTACCAGGATTCTCCAAATGTTCTTTTAGAGAAAAAGTATGGGAAGCTCCTGTGATTAGATTATCCGTCTGCGAATATGTATTGCCTCCTCCATCACTCAGTCTCAGAAGGAGAAAACTAAAGACATAATCTTACGAGGAGACACAAGTGCCATAATCTGATATCACAAACTTCGCTCAGTGAAAAAGAGGGTCCGAATAAGCGAACACGTGACTCAGCTTATCCGTAGATACTTAACGGTTTCTGCAACGACAGTCAAAACTTTAGAGGTATTTTTCAGGCACTTTATGTGCCTGTTACCGGACGGTATACTCAGAGGAAATGGTGGCATAGTTGTTAGAGTCGGGCTTTTATCATTTTGCGCCCCGTTCTTGAAACCCGATTGTTATTTTAATTTTTGTTTTTCATTTATATACGCATGCCCGTGCAAAATTACTACAAGAATGTTTTTCAATTTATATTGATACAAAGTTGTCCTTATTCATTTACTACTTGTGTGTCAGATGAAATAATGTAAAAAAAGAATAGAAAAGTCTTTGAAATTGATTTCGGTGAAATTCTTGTAGTGTATCTTGATTTTAATTGCAAACGCCAGTTTTCGGAAAAGTGATACGTTTCGCATGGTTTGCCGCGAAATTATTGCTAACGTGCGAAATCTTCACCAATTTTAACGACATTTTTTCCTGAGAGATTCGTATGAAAAAATGGCACTGGGAGCTATTTTCGTGGTTTTTGGAATATCTGTGCTTCGAATGTTTCTTTTCTGTGATCGGTATCATCAAAGGCAGTGCACCAAATTTTCCTGAAGAGCAAAATATAAGAATTAAAATAACAGCTGAAACGAGAATGAAATATCAGAATATGAGAATTTAAAAAGATCGTAACCCCTCCACGTACCATACACGCATACGTATGTTATACAATAGACGTGTGATGCTTATTGTGAAATCCAGTTCCATGGGGAGGGGAGTGGGGCCGTATAAGTGTTCCGATTACCCTTAATATACTAAAGGAAACAAAGTGTGTATGAGATTCCTTGTGGGCGTCGAACAGTGGATATTGGCCGGAGCGCTTGGGTTGCCAGCTGTTGTCCCGGGCGTGGTGGAGTGGCGGTGAAAACAGCAGGAAGCTGCGCTGTGTGTCGCGCCTGCGTGCCGCTGTCTTTGTGCGCTCCGGCACCGCCGCAGACACACGGACTGGCGTATCCTGCGACCCAGCCCCCAGTGGCCGCTTTGTAGGCGTCCGCCGCTTCCGCCCGCTCTGTGTGGGTGGCTGGGTGCGGCTCATCCCATCCCAAGCCCTGTGTGTGTGGGTGTGTGTGTGTTTTGTGTGAGGTAGCTTGCGAAACAGCCGCCGCGGGGGACCTGGCGTGTTTATTATCTCGGGAACGGGACACGTCCAATATCGGTGTAAGGGCGGTTCTTAATAGCTGTTAAGACTTCACAGCGTCCCGCGATATTCCAGTGAAATCCAGTGGTGTTACACGTGTTAGGAATAATGAGGGATGCAGTGAAACCTCTTTAAGGGGAGGTGTACTATCTTTTGGTTCAAAAAATCGTTTTTTTTTCAGAAATTGCATTTTTGGATACACAAGTGTTCAGAATCCATCACTAAAACGGGTATTCCGAATACGGAACGGAAATGTTTGCTATTCGCGGTTGAACAAAAAATGCACCTGCCTGAAATTGATTTTTTCACGTACCAGTTTTTTTCTTTCGGAAGACGAGTTGTTGTACCGGAGCTTGGAAGGAAAGACACAAAATTCAAATGAAAGTTTGAACGCGTGTGTTTGGAAGTTCTCCCACAAGTGTTTATATTCTGGTAGGAAAACTGGGGAGATTGCGACTTTCCTGGCTGTGATGAGCTTCAACGAAGGGTTGTCAGCAATTCTGAAGGCAGTGACAACGATGGACGTCACCCTGGGACTCTGCTCGTCGCCGGCCGGGGTAGCCGAGCGGTTCTAGGCGCTTCAGTCTGGAACCGCGCGACCGCTGCGGTCGCAGGTTCGAATCCTGCCTCGGGTATGGATGTGTGTGATGTCCTTAGATTAGTTAGGTTTAAGTAGTTCTAAGTCCTAGGGGACTGATGACCTCAGATGTTACGTCCCATAGTGCTCAGAGCCGTTTGAACCATTTTGAACTGTACTCGTCGCAGTTCGCCAAGCATTCGGATGACTACCGAATTCAACCGGCCGAAAACGGCTTGTCACCGGCCGTACGAGCTACTCTGGAGCAGCTTAGGATTGCCCAGATCGAGCAGACCGCCCTCTATGAGGGAGAGGAAGGACTAGTTTATGGACCCGGAATAGCAGATTGAACGTAAGTTGCATTTATATGCAGGCAAAACTTCAAACGCGTTTCTCTCTCTCTCTCTCTCTCTCTCTCTATATATATATATATATATATATATATATATATATATATATATATATATATTAATCGCGTGGTATGGTAAATTTAATCCTACTGAACCAATTGGCATGATTCTTTGTTTCCGACGAAGCTAAATAAATTGTCTAGGAATTGTACTACTTTTATACCGGTCCATCAACTATAAATATTTTTACTTGGCCGACGAAGCCGAAAAATCGATGAAGAAAACCGTATTTTTTCTTCTTTCTTTTTCAAATGGCCGCCTTTATATTTCCTATGGTCAAAATAACTTACGCGATGAACGACTCCTAAAGAATCTTATGTACTTCGCTAACGTCAACTCAGTTTCGATTTCAGACGAGCCGGCTGACCTGTAACATACCGCGCGTGGAGATCTACATCGACATTTTGTTTCTTTCCGACGTCACTTGCGTCTTCGACATTTCCGGTCGAAAAAATTCCAGTCCGTAGAGAAAATATCAATAAACATTTTGACCAAATTTGACGTTGATATGTATAACACAACCTGAGAAAAAAATTCTCAAAGAACATGCTTATTTTCGGGCCAAAGATAGTAAACCTCCCCTTAAGCCGACCACTTGAATTTTTGTGAGAAAGTGGTGGTCTGCAGTGGTGGTGATCTTAAAGGGCGATCATGGTAAAATTTGATGCTGAACGTATTCGATTAAATACAGTTAATGACAACAACCGCTCCAATGTAAAACGAGTCATTATAACGTATCGATAAGCGTAATAATATAGTACTTACCTAATCGTTTACGTTGTAAAATACTTACAGTTAACGTAGTAAAACGCGCGAAAATTGGCATCTACAAGCACTTTTTCATACGTTTGTTTACAGTCGCATTCTCACATTCCTTTTTCGCCTCACATTATAACTATATCAGTTTCTGGTTGTAAAGCTCAGTTGTCACTACACCGATGATCTGGGTTAATTTTGGCAAAGACCTCTTCCCAGTTATCACCAATAGTGCAGCATTAAATTTTTTCTTTCACTGTAGAAATGGCCAATTCAGTATTAGCAGCATCGCACAAGTGACTGTGTATGTTTATTGATTCATCGCCACTTCCTGCTTCTCCTGTATCCACATTTTGTGATGACTGAAAACCAAAATTAATGAGGCATTTTCTAACTCTTTCACTTTTCACTCCATTCCACGCACTTTTAGTTCAGCTGACAGCAGCACCTGCGGTCACAGACTTAGCTAGGTCATACAGGGACGTAGCGTTGTCTGTTTTCACAATAGGAAACGCTGGAGCTTCTTTCGGTAATTCAATTTAGAAGACCAGACTACTTCTTGGTCAAGAGGATGAACACACGATGCTGTGTTGGCAGAGAAAATTTGAGATCCACATTTGATAACATTTCGCTGCAGTCACATGCTACATTATGTAGGAAAATTAGGAATTTACGTTTATGAATGCGCATTTAAGTTATTCAGCCCAGAAGGGAAAATGTCACACATCATCCATCCATTTCTGTGTGCATGCCAAGAGAGACAAAGCAAGGAAATGTCATTGTAGTTGTAGCACCGTGGACGACATATTAAATGTATCACTAGCGGTTCTTCGTCTTCACCGCAGAGTTTAGCATAAACACCGATCGTTAATCTTCGTTTCGCCATTTTGGCGCTTTTGCGCTGATCACCCTCCACAGCTAGTGTTTATACTGGACTAGCTTTAAAAAATAGAGCAGTTTCATTCGTACTGTACATGTCACTACCACAATAGCCACTTGTAAGTGCCGACTTCCAGTCGGATACATCATCTTGATGAACCTCTGCAGTTTTTCACAGACGGCTCGGAAAGCAATACTACGTCGAAAAGGAAATCGTTCCAACCAGCCGTTGCTTGCATTATAACTAAGAATTTCAAGATCAGAAGCAAATTTGAGGTTTTTTTCTTATAGCCTCGCTCCATTAAAAGGTATTTCTTTGGCACTTGCTCTATTAAACCGCTCTAAAACAGCATCATTAACGTCTAGAAATGGTTGCCTTTTATATTTTACCCTTTTATTTTTTTGTTGGCGTTTTCTTCCCATTCCTTAACACACTTGCCGCGATTTGCAACTGTATCGTATTTGGCTTTTTCCACAATTAAACTCACTCGCTAACTGACACTGAGAATTTATTTTTTCACTCTTTATAATAACAGAAATTAGCTGTTGTAGTGAAAGAACAAAAAGTTTTCTTTTATTTGGAATAGCCATTACTGTTTCACAGAGGAATAATCAGAACTGTTTTGTTTCTTGAGGTACAAATGAGAGTTAAATTTAAGAGACTGTTGTGCTACATTGTCGACGAGAAACTTTACAGTAATACAGTAATACAATACAGTAATACAATAATTGTTTTAAGGGAGGTCATCGTTGGTTAAAGATTGGTCATAAGTCGGGAAAAGTGGTGGTCATCTTAAAGTGGATAAAGATGCATTGGTCTTGCAGAAGCTTATTTCCGTTCGCTAAAAATGTGGTCGTTTAGCAATGGGGTCGGCTTAGAGGGGTGTTCTTCCCGAGAGGTTTCAGTGTACAACCTAAACAAGACGAAATTGCGCAGTAAACGTGGGTTGTAAAATGGCTACCATCAGATCAATGAGCGCTTGTTCGTCTTCGCTACTGTCAAACACCTCGCTCCTACTGCATACACTTCGCTATTACGGCCGACCTACCCAGTGCAGTAAGCAAATGAGGACACATTCCTCTGTTGTTCTCCATGTATACAGCAGGCAGTAAACATTTGTTAGTGTCCTTGCTGTAAACTGTATTCACAGTTCTGGGTAAGTGCACTGCATGCATTAGTTCTAATGGAACCAGTTTGTGTCTTGATAAGTTTGTGAAACATCTTTACGTCGTAGTTTCATCTCTGCACTTAACGACATAATGGAAGCCTACTATTCCACACGGGAAATGGCAGACAGAATCTTCCGTTATTATCTTGCTCGTGGAAGATTATCTGCTGTTTCCTAATGGAAGAATAGGCTTCCATTATGCTTCTAAGAGCAAAGATAAAATTAGATTGTACAAGTATTTCACAAAATTATTTTTGTTTAGCAGAATAATACCGAGATATCGTGACATAAATGGGACGAAAATAACGTGAAGGAAGCTGTAGAAATAGTTCTTGAAATGACAGTCAGGAAAGAGAGTGAGAAATATTCAGTTCCGCTAAGCACATTACTTGATAGACTTGAAGCTTTCTGGGAAATCAAAGATGCGGAGGTGGCTATGAAACCTGTTTCATGAAATATCAAATTCTTCGCAGAACATTCAGTGATGAATTGTAGAAACATTGTAGGACCAATGAGACCTTCGAGAAATATTGGATTTAGTGCCACAATTGTGAGGATTGGGGCCCATTAGTATTATACACGTATAGTGATGATCAATCTTTAACCCGCCAGAATAGCTGAGAGCGCTAACGCGCTGCTTCGTGGACTCGGGTAGGCGCGCCGGCCCCAGGCGGACTAACGACGAGGGCTAGAGTGCCGGCCAGCTTGGGTGTGGTTTTTAGGCGGTTTTCCACATCCTGCTAGGTGAAAACCGGGCTGGTTCCCACGTTCCGCCTCACTTACACGACTCGCCGATATCTGAAGACGTTCGCACTATTCCATGGATTACACTAGACGCAGACAGCTGGGGTACACTAATTCCGTCCCAGGGGGGGCACCGGGTGGCGGCAGGAAGGGCATCTGGCGACCGCTTCATCCTAAACCTTGCGAAATCCGTTCCTAACAATGCCGACCCTGCGTTATTGCGGGACATGGCTCCAGTGAAAGAAAGTGGTGATCAGTCTTTACTGCATATTGGATATATTTTTTTTCTAAAAGTCAAAGTAATTTTTGATTCACGCCAATCCTGTTCAAATCTAAACATAATAACTTCATTATGAAATCTTGTTTATACGAGTCAACTTCATGCCGACTTGGATACTTAGCACTAACAAAAGGTAATATGCTTTGCAGTAGATTCAGTTTAATGTTTATATCATGTACAGTCCAATTAAGTTTTTTATTATAAAAGTTACTTTTTTGGCACTACAGTTTCATTTCCGATACAACCATTCGAAAATTTAAGCGAGTAAAATGCCAGGGGTGGATAAATATAAAAAAATATCTAGGATTGTCTATTATTATGACAGAGTTTTATAATACTACTAGCGATGCCGGCAAAGCTTCTAAATTGCTAAATATGTAAGGGCATTGGATATACATTTTAAACTCTTTCCCCCTGTTTCACTCTGCCCATCTTCTCCCCCTCCTCATCATTGTCCATCCCCTCCTCCTCCCACCTCTATCTGTGCGTTACTTCACCCTCCCTTTCTGAATATTCCATCTAATAATTCGGCGTTCAATACTACTGACACATTTAAATAGGAAGAACTGAATATAAATATTCTCTCACGACAGAGGAGTCTTTAAATCGAAAAGAGAAAAAGTCTACGCGTCCTGGTTTTCCTCGTGAACATTGTAGGCTCTCTGACTGAACCTGCGTCCGAGAAACGTAGCGACACACATCATAAAAATGTTCCCACAGGCTGTAGCAAAAATGCATTAAGAATTTTCATACTAAAAATTCCTCAAAAAAAGAATTGTTCTCTCATGTTTATGGACGAAGCACGTCATTGAGTATTGGTTACAATATGCTAATGTCCAATTGCCGTATTGTGCATGATATACCACCGGGAAAAAATTAATTCATTTGGACGGACGTAGATTTTGATCCGAAGCGGCGTACGCCACCAGGGGATAGCAGATGTACTGATAATCGTTTTAACAACGTCCGCAAACAGGTAGCGTAGTAGCATAGCTACCAAAGCGCCATCTGTGTTTACACTCTAATAGGTAATTCTCACAGTCGGAAGCAAGCAGGCCACGCGAACATTCTCACACCCGCAGAAGAGGTGCTGGACGTCCACGCAGCACAGATCGTCGTATTGTAAAGGCGGTGGTGGCAGATTGTACAGCTAACAGAGCACAGATAGAGCGCTGGCGAGCCCTGGCGTGTCAACACGAACTGTTGCGAACCGGTTATTAGTTGTGGGACTAAGCGCTCTCACATTTCTAGTCCGTATCCATTCACGCCACAGCATCGACGTGCACGGGTGGATTGGTGCCGTCAGAGGATCACTTGGAAGATGGAATGGCGCGCCGGGGCGTTCAGCGATGGAAGCAGATTTTACCTGTACGCAAGTGGTGGTTCAAATGGCTCTGAGCACTATGGGACTCAACTGCTGTGGTCATCAGTCCCTTAGAACTTAGAACTACTTAAACCTAAGTAACCTAAGGACATCACACACATCCATGCCCGAGGCAGGGTTCGAACCTGCGACCGTAGCAGTCGCACGGTTCCGGACTGCGCGCCTTTTTTTATTTTTTTAAATTTTTTTTAATAATCTCATTTTGTTCGTTTCAATTGTTCGTGGCGGACGTCACCTGACGCCCATTGAAGTTGGTTACTGATCCATTCACTCAGTTTTTTTATTACAGAGGGCAGCTAACTCTCTGACCGAACACGCTGAGCTATCGTGCCGGCATGCCTAGAACCGCGAGACCACCGCGGCCGGCCAAGTGGTGGTCATTTGCGCATACGGTGAGCACCGTCTCGTGGAGTGCATTCGTCCAAAACACGCTGGTTCCACCACAGGCTGTATGGTCTGGGGTGCGATAAGCTGCAACTCTCATCTTCGGTATTTCTGGTAGGGACACTAACCAACTTTCGGTACGCGCAGAATGTTGTTAGACTCGTTCTTTTGACGTTCTTGCGCAGGTAGGTGTGTCGCGTTGTTTCCACATACGTGCAGCAACTTCCGCGGCCAACATGATCTTCAGACTTGTCTCCAAATGAGCAAGTGTGGGACATGATGGGGACGAGAAGTGACACGTGTGACTCGTCAACCAACAGCTCTTATAGAAGTACGTGAAGGGGCCGAGCAGGTGTGGTATGACTTACCGCAGGGCAGTATTCTGTCCCCGTGAATATCCGACACGGATATCCCACTGTGGGTCGATACCTGGTACTTCAGAACCGCTTTTGCTATTGATCTGTGTATGTAATCATTTCAAGTACTCTACAGGCACTGTTGCAATAATAAATCTTTAGTGCAGAGGGGTGTACTACTATTTTGCGACGTTCTATGCGCGATTTATATTATTTTATAGAAAAGTTGAATGTAAAGCACGCTGCATACAGACACGGAGAAATCCACTCTGTGCGACTGACAATTAGGGTTCAAGACAGTGATGCGCAACGGAATTACTTTAAAAAAAATTCATTACGCAAATATCTGTACTACTTTGTTTTACACCATCGCTGTCACAACTTTCTGACCGACAGTCGAGTTTTAATGTAATGAGGTTATTTCGGTACATCGTTTAGTTACCGAGGGAAGGAGGGAGCTGTTTCCTTGAACTTGGTTAAACTTAGTTCAATCTAAGATGGCAATCCTTAAGATGGCAGGTGCCCTTTCCTGTCGACGGATCGATAGCAGCTATCAATAGAAAGCTGCACGCCCAGTCAGGGCTGCCACCGCCCAAACACTTTCTTGTTGTTCCACATGAGCAGTGTGAATCCCCTCGTTTTAGCTTGCTGACTTTTACCACCGATGATCTTCACGGACGCCGTACCTCCACTGAAATATGACAGCTCCGGTCTTGACCTTTGTCGCTGTATACGGGGCGTCACGAACTTCAGGTGGGGTTTCTGAATCCAAGAATAGAAGGAATGTCATGGTACGAAACCTTTCTTTCCAGTATTTTGTAATAGTTACTTTTTAATTTGAGGCTACAGAAGAAAGCTGAGTATCAGATGGGTAGCTCGGTCAACTAATGGGCATGTACTGAATGGAATCTGGGAGAAATAAATCTATGGTACAACTTGACTGAGCCGGCCTCTCTGGCCGAGCGGTTCTAGGCGCTTCAGTCTGGAACCGCGTGACCGCTACGGTCGCAGGTTCGAATCCTGCCTCGGGCATGGATGTGTGTGATGTCCTTAGGTTAGTTAGGTTTAAGTAGTTCCACGTTCTAGGGGACTGATGACCTCAGGTGTTAAGTCCCATAGTGCTCAGAACGATTTGAACCAATTTGACTGAAATAAGGGCAAGGTTGGATGCTATATGACGTTTAAGGTTTTAATAGCTCCTTGGAGTTGAGAAGCCAACGAGGCAGGGTTGCAGCGTATCCCCTATGTTGTTCAATTTGTACAAACTGCAAGTGGTAAAGAAAACAAAAGAATCATTTGGTGTACGAATTAAACGTTAGAGAGACGAAATAAAAACTTTGGAGTATGCCAATGACATCTTACTGTGTCAGAGACGGCAAAGGACTTGGAAGGGCACTTGAATGGAAAACGACAGTGTCTTGAAAGGAAAATACAAGATCAACATTAAAAAGCAAAACAAGGATAATGGAATATAGTCGAATTGAATAATTAAATAAGAGGACGTTAAGGGAATAAGAGTACGTAACGATACACTTAAAGTAGTAGATGCGTTTAGTGTTAGGGCAGCAGAATAACTGATGACTGAAGTAGAGAGGAATGTAAAATGTGGACTGGCAATGACAAGGAAAGCGTTTCTGAAGAACAGAAATTTGTTACTATGAAGTACAGATACGTGTTAGGAAGTTCTTTTCTGACTGAAGGTATTTGTCTGGAATGTAGCGATGTATGCAGTTGAAACTAGGGTGTTAAACAGTTTAGGCAAAAAGAGAATAGAAGCTTTCGAAAACTGGCGCCACAGAAGAATGTTAAGCGTAGATGGGTCGATCACGTTACGAATGAAGTGTTGAACATTATTGGGGGGAAAAGAAATTTATGGCACAATTTGACCAAAAGAAGAGATCGGTTGATACGACGCATTCTGAGACGTCAACCGATCAACAGTGTAGTATTGTAGGGAAGTGTGGGAGGTAAAAGTCGTAGAGGGAGGCAAAGAACAGTAAGCAGATTCAGGATGTAGGTTGCAGTAGTTATTCGGCGATTAGACTTGAGCAGGATAGACTAGCATGGAGAGCTGCAGCAAACTAGTCTTCGGACAGACAACAACAACAACAACAACAACAGCAACGTCTTTTAGGAGACGTGTTAGAAGTAGTAGTATTACATTTCTGAAGCGTTTTCGGGGAGCTCCGTCTGTTGGAGACTTACGCAGAAATGCAGACAACCTCCGCGTAAGGAAGATATGTCTCGCGACCGGACCAACTGTGCCCATAGAACTACATGATGGTTTGTCCCCTACGTGTTGCTGGCGCAGACAAATGAGCAACTTCTTGGTTAATTCCCTGAATCCCTGAAAGCAATGTGAAAGAGGCAAGAGGCAAGAGGCTCACAACGAAGGAAACCGGGTGGTTTTGTGCTGTAGCGTTCACAAGTAGCATCTCTCTCTCTCTCTCTCTCTCTCTCTCTCTCTCTCTCTCTCTCTCTCTCTCTCTCTCCCCCCCCCCCCGCCCCTGTTACACACACACACACACACAGAGAGAGAGAGAGAGAGAGAGAGAGAGAGAGAGCCAGCCAGCCAGCAGAGACTGCTGTGGCGGTGGGAACACGGCAGGCAGGCGGGCAGAGAGCGAGTGAGTAACAACGCTGGCGCGAGCTGAGCTGAAGCGAGGCGAGTCGAGATGTAGGCAACGCACGACTGGCGGCGCTAACTGCGCGCTTCCGGCGCACACGTGCTGTCTCTGTCTCTGTGAGTGTGATGGGACCACGGGTACGTAGTTTTCCTGGAACAGCCCACGGTCTATAGTTCCCTAGTCTGCAACACTGTGAAAGAAGAGTTAAGAAGAAATGTGAAAACGATACGCCGGTCTCCTCTTCGAGCTCCACTATATTAGAGGCAACACGCAACACAGCGCGTCTTACGGGATTAAGTGAGACTGGTCATGCTGCATTCCAACGTCATGGAACAGCGGCGTACTGTCAAATGCCAGTTGGTTCGCATCTGGGGGGTACATCTACGTGATTACTCTGACATCCACAATTAAGTGACTGGCAGAGGGTTCAGTGAACCACCTTCAAGCTGTCTCTCTACCGTTCCACTCTCTAACGGCACGCGGAAAAAACGAGCACTTAAATTTTTCTGTGCGAGCCCTGATTTCTCTTATTTTATTGTGATGGTCATTTCTCCCTATGTAGGTGGGTGCCACCAGAATGTTTTCGCAATCGGAGGAGAAAACTGGTGATTGGAATTTCATGAGAAGATCCCGTCGCAACGAAAAACGCCTTCGTTTTAATGATTTCCACCCCAATTCACGTATCATGTCCGTGACACTGTCTCCCCTATTTCGCGATGATACAAAATGCACTGCCCTTCTTTGTACTTACTCGATGTCATCCGTCTGTCCCACCTGATGGGGATCCCAGACCGCACAGCAATACTCCAGAATAGGGCGGACAGGCTTGTGTAAGCAGTCTCTTTAGTAGATCTGTTGAACCTTCTAACGCTTTCTGCCAATGAATCGCAGTCTTTGGTTCGTCGAGAAGAAGCAACAGCCGATGGTGACGGCTGTCACCTCGAGTAATGCAGGTGTAATTGTGCTCCTGTATCGCAGGTAGGCTACTTTTCCTCTGTTTGCTTACAAATCTGAAAACGGTTGAAGATTGCAACCGAAACGTGTTATCGTGCTTTAATTGTAATCCACCTACAAAAACGTTTGTTGTGAACCTCCGAGATAGTGCCAAACGTGAGACCTACACGTGGTGATATTAAACTGATGCGATTTTGGACGCAGAGCTGTCTAGGACTGTTTGGTTCGTATGTTTACAGCTACGGAAAAGCTGACAATTTTTGTAAGCTTTGCCTATTCTGTTCTCGCTCTAAAGAACTACAAATAATGCGTTACTGATGCAATTTTTACTTGTGCAAGGGGCCAATTTCCTACATTATTACCGTCATCCTATGATATTACGCTATGTTATTCATATTTTTATTCTGCGGATACATAGAAAGAAAGATCCCTTATCATTTAGCTACAAAATAGCAGGTCAGCAACTGGAAGCAGTAAATTCCATAAATTATCTGGGACTACGCATTAGGAGTGATTTAAAATTGAATGATCATATAAAGTTGATCTTCCGTAAAGCAGATGCCAGACTGAGATTCATTGGAAGAATCCTAAGGAAATGCAATCCGAAAACAAAGGAACTAGGTTACAGTACGCTTGTTCGCCTACTGCTTGAATACTGCTCAGCAGTGTGGCATCCGTACCAGATAGGGTTGATAGAAGAGATAAAGACGATCCAACGCAGAGCAGCGCGCTTCGTTACAGGATCATTTAGTAATCGCGAAAGCGTTACAGAGATGATAGAGAAACTCCAGTGGAAGACTCTGCAGGAAACTTTTGCACAATAAACAGTATACACAGAAAACGAGAACAACAGAATGCTCTCATCATCAAGGCAGACAAAGGGAATACTCTAGTATTAATGACAGAGGCAGAATATATTCAGAACACAGAAAAATTTCTGGCGCAGAATGAAGTAAGCTGGCGTAATATTCTGGAGTAGAAACAAAGTGCAAAAGTTTTTGTTTTTCTGTGTAAAAAGCAGCCACATACCATCCAACGAACGTGAGTACACGAATAGCTAAGCAACAGCTCAATACACACCAAAATAACTGGTTTCCACAACACTACCACAACCACAAGTATATACTGCTGGTATGCGAATTTCACCTATTAGTATTTGTTTACTAACAGCCGCTCACATGGTTGGAGATGACATGATGTTCGCTAAGTAAAAATACGGCAACAGAAAAATGTCACAAAGAGCTTCAATAATTGCTTAAAACGTGCTGTTACAATAAATAAGGTAGTATGAAAGTAGCAATATAAAACTATATTTCAAAAGACGATTTGTAAAAATGTAATAACGTTTTACTGTGTTTATGCAATCATCCCATTTTCTGCATGTTTTAGACTATAAAAACCCTACTGATGACGGTGATATTTGACGCCAAACTAGTTTGGGATAATAAAGAAATAAACGAATAACAAGGTGTTTTGCATCAAGGCGGACTCAATTTCTGATATTACTATGTTTCTACTCATTAACCCGACCTCGAACTCACTTAACAGACTGTACATGCGAAGGCACCCGCGGCCAGTGTTCCAGTCTTCCCTTCTCGTTGATTGTTTTGGATTTTATTTAAAGAAACAGCTATTGATCACCTCGCTATTTAGTTCCTTTTAACCCACTAACCAATCGGCCCGACTACTTTGCACTCGTGTCACGTATTAGTGCATCCCAGTGTTGTCAGGACACCTTGCGGTTACTCATTATCGTCGTAGTTTACTTTTGGTGGACCTCGGAGTTTGCTTAGCCATTCGAAATGAGTGTTTTAGTTGAATCGCCGGCCTTAGTGGCCGAGCGGTTCTAGACGCTACAGTCTGGAACCACGAGACCGCTACGGTCGCAAGTTCGAATCCTGCCTCGGGCATGGATATGTGTGATGTCCTTAGGTTAGTTAGGTTTACGTAGTTCTAAGTTCTAGGGGACTGATGACCTCAGCAGTTAAGTCCCATAATCCCCAGAGCCATTTTAGTTGAATCCACTGTGCGCTGCCCCCCCCCCTCCCTCCCTCCCTCCCTCCCTCCCTCCCTTTGACGCATGGTATTTAGCAGCGTGTGGTGTTAAGTGAGTCGTGTTGTGCGGATGAAGGGCTGCGAGGAGAGGTGCCGAGCGTAGTTAGCAGGTGGATAGTGCCAGGGCGTCTGAAGCTCCCACGGCACGGACTGCAGTGGCGTAGCGGTTTCTGTCCCCCTCCTGCTCCACTCGCTGGCAGCGCCACTGTCATTTCTCACGGCCCAGAACCGCGTCACAGCGTCCGCAGCAAAGTCATCTTCATAACGGTGCGAATTTAAGCGAACACAAGCGAATGCGCGTTCCCGGATAGTTCTCCATTGTTCACTACCATTCGCTTGTATCTACACTGACGGGAAGGAAATCACAGCACCAAATAATAATCAATATAATGAAATTTCGGGAATACATTTGGCTAGGTCAGGGGTCACCAACAAAGTTTCCTCGAGGACCGCCTCATCGGGCATGATTGGTACCTTGTCATATCACAGTATCAAGTACCTAAAAAGGCCAAATTAACAGCCTTTTTATACGTTTCCTATTTTTGGTACTTAGAAAAATCATTGACATATTCATTATTGAAAAAAATATTGAGCTTAAAACTTTTTCATTTTTAACTACTCGTCTGTAGCTTCCGCGAAAAGCAACGCTTTACAAACACTACTGTTAATACAGAATATTGAATATGTAAACAACAACGTCTGTGAAAGCACTGGCAATAAATTAACAACGGCCGATTGTCGTCTAAAATGCGAGTTCCTCTGTAAACTGACTGTCAGTTGTCATCTGCAAAGAGGCAGCGCGCAGTCTAACCGCATGCGGTAGAACTATTGGCCTCAATATAATTCTAGTTTTGCGCTAGAGTCAGTTGGCTCTAGGAAGATGCTAGACGCAGAAGTTAGCGTTCGCTAAAGCTCTGCTCATGCAGGAAGCGGCCAAAACAAAAAAATCTGTTATACGAAATATATATTTTTTATTCTCTGGCCTGACTCGCTAACTCGTGGGGGTCGGCGGACCACCTGTTCGGAATCACTCGTCGAGGTAATACGCATCAGTGACTAACATGGCAAGATCATCGCTTTACGTAAGGGCCAGATAGCCCATTGCAAATGTGAAACGCTGGTACATTAATAACTGGCCTAATCGTCAGAATGTTGAATGCAAGCATGCATTGTCTTATACGGGTGCTGCATGTCATTTTGTGGGCTGGAGTTACATGCCTGTTGCAGTTGCTTGAGCATTACAGAGACTAACGCTTTTTGTGGATGACGCTGGAGTTGTCGTCCAGCGATGTCCTATATGTGCTCGATTACAGACACATTTGGCGATCGAGCAGGCCAAACCAACACGTTGACACTCTGCTGTTGGTTTGCAACAGCAGTATGTGGGTGAGCGTTATGTTGTTGGTAAACACTCTGTGGAATGCTGTTCATGAATGGGAGCACAATACGTCGAATCACAAGACTGCCGTCAGGGTGCGAGGAATAACCACAAATGTGCTCCTGCTATCATACGAAATCGCATCCCAGACCACAGCTCCAGTGTAGGCCCAGTCGTGTCGTTACAGGCCCAGTCATCTTGTGACCCTACCTTCCAGTGACCACTGCTGCCAAGTCCTCCTGTAATATCGAAAAAGAAACATCCATCTTGTAAATCCTTTTGCATGAGATGGTTCAAACTCAGTGAGGCGTTGCTAATGGCCTGTTTGTCGCGTGAAAGGCATTCTTGACTGACATCAAACTCAACAAGTGCAGTTTCAAAGGTAACTAACGCTGAGTACGGTTACAGCGCGTATTTAAAAAAACCTGTGTTGTCCAGAATGATATTTTCACTCTGCAGCGGAGTGTACGCAGCGCACATTACACTGCAGAGTGAAAATCTCATTCTGGAAGCATCCCCCAGGCTATGACTAAGCCATGTCTCCGCAATATCATTTCTTTCAGGGGTGCTAGTTCTGCAAGGTTCGCAGGAGAGCTTCTGTGAAGTTTGGAAGTCAGGAGACGAGGTACTGGCAGAAGGAAAGCTGTGAGGACGGGGCGTGAGTCGTGCTTGGGTATCTCAGATGTTAGAGCACTTGCCCGCGAAAGGCAAAGGTCCCGAGTTCGAGTCTCGGTCCGGCACCCAGTTTTAATCTGCCAGGAAGTTTCAAACCTGTGTTGTGTTCTTACACCGGCGCTAGTACCACCACCCTCCACGACTTGCGCGAATTTTGAATAGACATCGTTTCATGTGTAGGAACGCGCTTACCAACTTCGATTATGTCGCACCACTCCTTCGTGTTGGGATTTTTTCCGTCAGTATATGGACAATCGTTTACACGAGAGGAAGTGGAAGGTAACACAAACGTCGATCATTGCCTATGAAGACTGGGTAATTATTTCTTGGCGCCAATAACTGGCACACGGGACGGAATAATGAAGAGAGCCACGTCGCAAAAGGTTGATGTTTAAAGAGGGAGTTTGTGATGGAGTCGGCTAAATGGAGTAGGAAAGTAAGTATTTGGCTGTCTCAGCTTGTACGCAAACGTGAAATGCGTGAAGGTAGGGCACGTAATACTGAATTGCAGTTAAGCTTTCGTTACCATTAGTCTATAACTTGGCCCATTTGTCGGTTGACATTTTTCCAGACTGTTCATAACAGTTGAGGAGGAAATTTAAAAGTAGAACACTGATTGCCGACGACCAACACAACCAGGAGAAAGTCTAGCATTAACACTCTGGTTATTAACAGCTGTATGTATATACGTTAAAATGGTTTGACATTTGAATAGCTGCTGTATCTCTGACAGTTTCTGTTGCCACTTCAGTTATTTTATTTAAGTACGTGTTTGGAAGATAATGTCAATAAATATGATTAATTAAATGCGAAATAAACAGACGGCTGTCACATAGGCTACTTGATAACATCTGCTATGTAGTTTGTTAGTGTGCAGATAACGTGACACCGGATAAACCGTTCTTATTTATGATCAAAAATGTCTAACTTAACTGTGATACGTCGGTCATGGAATTTGCAGATACTGTGGACGTAAGTGACGACAACGGAGTGTAATCAGAAAACTGATAAATTTTCGTAAATTTTTGCTTTCAGAGAAATGTTGTGCACTTTTTTATTGAAAAGAATTGCAAAGCTTATGCTTATTCATTCCGTTCCCGCGAAAGGCAAAGGTCCCGAGTTCGAGTCTCGGTCGGGCACACAGTTTTAATCTGCCAGGAAGTTTCATATCAGCGCACATTCCGCTGCAGAGTGACCGCTACGGTCGCAGGTTCGAATCCTGCCTCGGGCATGGATGTGTGTGTTGTCCTTAGGTTAGTTAGGTTTAAGTAGTTCTAAGTTCTAGGGGACTGATGACCACAGCAGTTGAGTCCCATAGTGCTCAGAGCCATTTGAACCATTTTTTTCCGCTGCAGAGTGAAAATCTCATTCTGGATACATCAAACTACACGTCACACCTGAACTAACGGAAAAAGCTTAAAAGCTTACTTTTTCAAGTTATGCATTTACGTATTGTTACTTCGTAATGCTACTCATTACGTTACAATAAATTTTTAAGGTGTTTCTGTACTTTTGAAACACGCTGTATAGCGTTCCTATGTCTTTTACAGATGACTGGTCGCGCGTGTTGCGATGCCACACTCTTGACAGTCTACTTGTAATGTCTCTTGAAGCGGTCTCTCCGCGATATTTTCAGAACTTGTATAAATGATTTAACTCAGTACATATCTCGAAATATCTCTTCTTATCTTACCGATTCCTAAACTTTAATATACGATGATTATCAGTGCAAAGTAGTTTCAAGCCCTACTATTTCTTGGAGCGTCCATTTACTCCATGGAATAGCTATCTGTTTTCTCTTATGAAAAGAATGAGGAATGCTTGCCCATTAGCCGTGAAAGGAGGAGGATGTATATGTATGTACTGTTGAGCGAGTCGCCATCTCTATGAAATTCTGTATGAGAGGGAATTTAATACATGAACTAAACTAAAGTAAGTCTTTTCGCGTATTATTTAACTGATTATTATTGACAGTGTCTGCTTACTACGCTGTGTTGCACGGGATCAGTGGGGAACGTCTGATTTACACTCGACGAACCTACCGTTTTGTATGCTCAAGATATCCAGTTACTTCAAATAGGATCACAGGGTCTTACCAGCAGATCTCCGGTTTTTCCCATGTGATCACCGAAAGTTAATAATTATTACAAATGTTTTCAGGAGATCGACTGACAATTTTCGTCGCACCGAGACTTCGAAATTGCTTCACTGCCTTATGGAATTTAAGTTAAGCTCAATTTAATCAGGATAGAACAGTATTGAACTGTGTGAATGTGATAAGCCTGCTTTGTGAATGAAAATTCCCTTAACATACGCATGTTTTTACTATCCTGATCAGTGAAGCTAAATCAGGCCGGTGTGAGAGGTTTTTAAATTTTTTGAATACCACAAAAAAAAAATCTGTAACGTGTAACTTCGGATTCGCGATAAAAAGCAATAATATCTTATCATGTCAACCGCGTTTGTACCCGTCTTAATATTGATTAGGCCATCATAGTTCCTCGAGAGCGTGTAGTTGGGAAACTAGGGGTCATTGTATCCAAGAACAAAATATAAATTTCATTTCACCCTTGCATTCGATTACCGTTCTGATAATTGTTTGCCACTAAAGCACAGTGCCAGCTTTTGCTTCTGAGCCACGAAACAATACAAACTCACCTTATATGTGAAGATAGTAACTGTTCTCGAAAGAAATGATACCATTGATGACCGTGCAGCTCCTCTAGAATAAATGATAATTAATGGAAACCCTCAGCTGCCGACAGGTGGTGTTGATATACCTCGATGAGGACGGCTGAAAATGTCTCCATCGAGGAATATCAACAACACGTGTCGGCAGCTGAGGGTTTCCATTAATTATCGTTTAATACAAACTCACCTTGAGAAGGTTTCTCCTGAGAATCAATAAACCTACTTACTATACCGATCGCCACAGCATGGACGGCGAACCTTGGAAGTCAGTGAACTCATTAAACTTCTAACAGTTAATGGCTTTAAATTTAAATAAAGGTACTGTAGTTATTGCCGTTTTATACCAGAATGAAACTAACGTCATCTAGAATGACTTCCTTTTCAAACATAACTTTATGAACTTCGCAAAGAAAAAATTAAGGTAGTAACTGTCATTCCACAGAAGTTACTTTAACCTTGGGACTTTAAACAAATGATTTTAAGCATATGGAATTTGAGCAAATACTGTTGTAATGCGACCCATCACAGTGTCTCCATGGTTTCGCTTTAATAAGCGACACAAACGTGTCATTCACTTTTCATTCTTTTCTACACAATAAATAACAATATCAAGACAGGATTTTGACAAAGTGAAGTGAAGTAATAGTTACTTGCATTGCGATGGTAATACTTTTTAGAATAATTGTCAATGTATTAAACCAAAAACACTTTTCATAAGGGGTTTTGTTAACATAAGTCTGCTTTTCTTTTACAAGAATAGTTAAATAGTCTGTAGTTTGCCTTGTGAGAAGCAGTGCAGTTGATACGAATACTTCCGCAGATTCCTCACGTATCTTGTTAATTAGATAGATCAAAAATGCCGTAATGTATACTTCTGCGAAGCATTGTCACAACACCATATTTTAGCCTGCAAAAGTCGTGTATCCACGGCTACACGAGACAACTTATTACTGCAGAAGTGTTAAGTATCGCCTCCTTTCATAAGCTGTAGAATTATTAGCACAGAATATTGAATTATAAAATTATGGCGAATATAGCATAATTTATTTATCTAGTTGTAAATCGATTTCGACTGATATGAGTCATCATCAATGCATTTTCTATCATGATAGAAAAATGCCAAGGACAGTATTCTACTTACGGCATGTTTCCGCGACTGGTTGCTGCATTCTTCATAATTTTATATTCCACGATCGGTGCACAGAAGGGGAACCTTATGGAGCCAAACATTCAAAATATTGAATGTCTTGCGGAATGCTTCAATATGTGACCTCCCTCAGCCACTACTGCCTGGCCGGTTCCTACAGTTCAATCTGTGAGCAGTCTACACTGAGGTGGCAAAAGTTTTGGGTTAGCGATATGCAACTCTACAGATGGTGGTGGGATCGCGTGCACAAGGTATAAAAGGCCAGTGCGTTAGCAGAGCTGCCATTTGCACTCAGGTAATTCGTGTGGATAGGTTTCCGACGTGATTACGGCCGCACGTAGGGAACTAAGTCATTGAACGCGTAACGGGAGTCTGAGCTAGACGCATGGCACATACGGAAATCGTTAGGGAATTAATTTGCCGAGATGTAGAGTGTCAAGTGTGTGCTGAGAACACCAATTTTCAGGCATTACCACCCATTAAGGACAACGAAATGGCCGATAGCCTTCACTTAACGACCGAGAGCAGCGGCGTTTGTGTCACTGCTAATAGACAAGCAACAATAGGTGAAATAACCGCAAATATCGGTATGGGACGTACGGCGAACATAACCGTTAGCACAGTGCTGCGAAATTAGACGTTAATGGGCTGTGGCAACAGAAGACCGACGCTAACAGCATGACATCGCCTGCAGTGCCTCTCCTGGCGTCGCGACCGTATCGGTTGGAATCCTAGACGAATGGAAAACAGTGACATGGTCAGATGAGTCCCGATTTCAGTCGGAAAGAGCCGATGGTAGGTTTCGAGTGTGGAGTTGACCCCACGAAGCCGTAGACCCAAGTTATCAGCAAGGCGCTGTGCAATCTGCTGGTGTCTCCGTAATGGTTTGGTCTGTACTTAAATGTAATGTAATGGACTGGGCCCTCTGGAAGTTCGGCTACTTAAAGACCATTTGCAGCCATTCTTGGACTTCATGTTCCAAAACAACGCATGTCATTGAGCCACAATTTTTTCGCGATTGATTTGAAGGCCATTCTGAACAATTCGAGCGAATGATTTGCCAGCCAGATCGCCCGACATGAATCCCATCGAACATTTATGGTACGTAGTATTGAGGTCAGTTTGTGCACAAAATCCTGCAGCGGCAAAACTATCGCAATTGTGGACGGCTGTAGAGGCAGCATGGCTCAGTATTTCAGCTGGGGACTTCCAACGACTTGTTGAGTCCACGCCACATGGAAGTACTGCACTATGCCGAGCTAAGTAAGGTCCGACACGATTTTAGGTGTCCCATGAATCTCCTTCGTGTTTTTTCGTTCCACATGAAGGGTTAACAAAATCGAACGTCGCGTTGACCAGCGGGCAAGACTATCACGGAACGAAAAGGGAAAAGCTTAAGAGTGATCACTCCTAATAGCTTCCTCGTTCCTTTACCAGAATACTATTATTTCCGTAATAATAAAATACTGCATGTTCAGAAGAATTTATGCTTAAAACCCAAATGGTTGTTTTAAATCCGTAGGTATATAACAGCGAAATACACCTGCAGGTATTAATCAAGTGCGCTTTTAAAAGGGTTTGATAATACCTGTTCCTCGTAATCATCTTTAAATAATTACTAATTCATGCCAGTTGTCGAAAAGACACTACGTGAAAGTAATGGTGGTACCATACAACGTTGCACTTTTGACGCTTCGATCATAGTTTTCTCAACACATTTATGAAGCTAGTTATCAAATTTTTTTTTTAGTTTCTTCGGAGAAACCTGTAATAGCCAAGATCGTATTCAGTGCTGTTTATTCGCCATGACCGGTATCAAAAATGGTTCAAATGGCTCTGAGCACTATGGGACTTAACATCTATGGTCATCAGTCGCCTAGAATCTAGAACTACTTAAACCTAACTAACCTAAGGACAGCACACAACACCCAGCCATCACGAGGCAGAGAAAATCCCTGACTGCGCTGGGAATCGAACCCGGGAACCCGGGCGTGGGAAGCGAGAACGCTACCATGACCGGTAGTATCACATATGCAGTGTTGACAATATAGTGGATAGTAACAGGTTTGTTAGAAATTAATAGATGGTACGTCACAAATGAAAACAATACAGATAAAAAGCGTTTTAAAAAGCCCCTAATCATACAAGACTCGTTTTACGTATGTTCGTATTTGTGTCAGACGTGTTCGTATTTTAACAAACATGTGTGGGCTGTGCTACTTAAGGGTACAACCTCCCATAACGTGAACATAGCATATGTGATACAGTCAGAACAGTACGTACAACAAGTTTATTTTGAATATCAGAAGTTGGCTGTTGACACGAGTGATGGCGAATGAAGGGTACTGAATGCCATCATCACTATTAAACGTTTCTTCAAAGCAAGTGCATCGCACTTTCCAGTCTCTAATTATGAGAAATTTCAATTTTTCAATTTGTACCATCCTTGTATTTGTTCGTATGTCTCAGAATGTTCGTGTGGTGTACCCCATTCTATTGAAGTGAATGTTGGTCTCAGGGGAAACACGGAAAAACAAAAGCATAGAATCGCTTGATATGTTACAGGTGGATGATGAAATTTTAGCCGACTGATAAGGTAAGAATCGGCGTGGAAAGGAATAATAGAACAGTAAGAAGAAGAAAGAATGGGAATAACTACCACGGTAGGGAGTTGTAGAGGGCAAAAATTGTATTGGAATACAATCATTAGAAGGTATCCACGTTAGACGCAGGTGCGACTCTAAGATGGCACAAGTTACGAAATCGTGACTGACCACATCAGACCCTATTAAATAAGTTTTTCGTTAACATGTCATTTTTTACAGCTGAAATAATAATACTAATAGTATGAACATATACAATACATCATTTGTTTCTATTAAAAAATTCGTCAATTGAGTAGAAGGAATTGGCCACTAGTAAGTCTTTCAGGCTCCTTTTAAACTGATCTTTATTTGTAACTGTGTTCCTGAGCAGTGGACCCCTTTTTGAACTGAAGTAAGTGCTTTTAAGTCCTTGTGCAGATCATTTTTGTTCCTTGTATTGTATGTATGAACTGAGCTGTTTGTTGGAAAAAGAGATATATTATTTAGGACAAATTTCATTAAGGAGTAAATATACTGAGAGGCAGTAGTTAGTATACCCAGTTCTTTGAAGAGGTTTCTACAGGACGTCCGTGAATTTACTCCACAAATAATAAGTATTACACGCTTTTGAGTTCTATAAACTTTTGTTTGACTCGAAGAGTTACCCCAAAATATTATACCATATGACATTATGGAATGAAAGTAGGCAAAGTATGCAAGCTTTTTCATTTTCATGTCGCCTATATCTGCTAACACTCGGATTGCAAATACAGATTTGTTAAGGCGTTTCTGCAGGTCTGTGGTGTACACCTCCCAACTGAATTTATTATCAAGTTGTAATCCCAGGAATTTAAGACTGTCAACCTCTTCTATCTGCTCTTCTTCATACTTTATGCATATGCTGGGTGGAAACCCCTAACAGGTTCCGAATTGCATGTGGCGAGTCTTTTCGAAGTTTAATGTCAGTGAGTTGGCTTTAAACCAATTATTAATATACATGAAAATATCATTAGCAGATCCTTCTAGAACTACACTCGACATACTATTTATTGCAATACTAGTGTCATCTGCAATCAAAACGAACTCTGCTTCTGGCAGTGTAACTGATGAGAGATCATTAATGTAAACAATAAAAAGCAATGGCGCTAAGATGGATCCTTGTGGGACACCACATGTAATTTCTTCCCATTTTGATGATGACTGGTGACTATCAGAAGGCCAATGGAGGGGCGAGGGAAGAAACATTCGGCGAGCCTCGGGGGACATTATGTCCGATTTCAACCTCAGTGCGACAACGTTGCAGCGCGATAAGCTTTCGCAGTGTACCATAGGATGCGTGTGTCACGGTCGCCATTGCGACTGCGCCGTGGAGAAGCGGGCAGCGGAGGCTGGTGGCGCACAGGAAATTAAATGCGTCACCTCTGGCCCAAGCGTGCCATTCATCCACCTCATTCAGCTCAGCTCAGCTCAGCTCAGCACCGCACGGCTCATTCACGCAACTGCGACGCGGCCACCGTGGCGACGAGTTACAGGAGTCTCTCTCTCTCTCTCTGCCGCTGCTTTTCTATCCGTCTGCTCTCAGCCTAATAATTCTCGTACCGTGGCTCGTCTACTCAAAACATTCGAGACAGTTAATCACGAGACGTGAAAATTGTCGTGACAGCCTGCGGCAAGGACCGCACGCCCGCCATTGCCACGAAGGTCTGTTGGAAGCAGCTGTTGTACTTCCAAACACTAAACCCACCTGTAATCTAAGAGTATACATAAATTCGTATGGCACATAGCACTTTCTGCTCTACTGTACGTTACTTCCTTTTGCGGCGGTGTGGTTCTCTCCGTCCCTTTTCGACGAACCTGCACCTACCTGTGAACATTGTTTAAGCTGGTCATCAGTAGGAAAGCCGAGCGAAACTTACTGTACTTTGACGTGAACCAGGCTGCAATTTAAGTCACTAATCTACGTTTAAGGAGAAAGTTTTCACACAAATGAAAGGTTGGAAATTTTGTCGTCAGTTAATGTATTCCGAAACTTTGGTGAACAGGTATCACTGCCAAGCCCGTGCCAGTCTTAACACAGTCACTCACAATCCGTTTCACTCATGTTAGCAAGTTTATGGTGTTGCATTTCCCTAAAACGTAGTGGCTACAAAAATACTGATTGTTTTTGATTGAGAATGCTCGCCAAATATTTAGTCTGTCGGTCCAAATGCAGTCACAGTTTTTAGTCACCGACCTGCTACGCCACGAATATACGTCTTTTCTCGTCACAAAATTCACTTAAAAATTCCGAAATTTCTACACACACATCGGAATAATTACGCCGTCACTTTCCAATACTTTTGATGTATGAAACACTGCTAGATCCGTCAACTTACCATTTCCATCGGAACTACTACTGCTACAACTACACACGTCGGATCTGTTTCATGACTAGTCTCGGACTCTTCTCTAGAATACTCTAAGTCTTCTCTACCAGCAGAGAAAGGCGCGCGAAGAATATTGCTTTACCATTGGTCAGTTTACGCAACAGCCAATAGCAAAACAACATTCCCCCGCGTCAGTCTGCGCTTTTCATCAATAACCAATCGCAAAATAGTAAACCTAACGACTGCACTTTTTACCGACGTAATTATCTAATACGCTGAAATTTTGCTTATGCATAAAGTTATTTACTATTATTTACACCTGAAATAACTTTCCCTTTACCCTAAACTTACTTTACAAATCTATTCCACAAAACTCCCCTTGTTCATATCCATACTTCTTCGAAATGTTCCCACACTAAATCCTACTACATAACTCGTTAAACAATTATCTTCATATTCTCCTTAAACCACACTCACGCATCATTCATACTGCTAAAACACATTTGTAACATTTTACATACACAAAAGAACATAATAACACTTTATGAAAATACTGCAACAGTTTATGAAAAACATTATATTACTTTAGTGCACTCTTGTGGGCACAATCGAAACTAAACCATAGTCCCCTATCCAATATTGTCCTCTATCAGCTGATACATAAACTACGTGCGCGTCCAGTCTCGCGTCACTATCTGTCACTATCCAGCTCTGAGACACATCTCCCTCCAAGGCAGGATCGTTATAGGGCGCTACGCCTCACTTTCGTGGATGTTGTGTGGAAATCGAGAATGATCATCAGTAGAAATAAACTGACGGAAGCATGTCGCAACACTAAAAAATAATTGTGTAATAAGGAAATTCGAGAATACATTTGTCTATGTAACACATGTAAGTGATTAACATTGCAAGATAATAGGTTAATGTTCAGCGCGAGATAAGCCATTGAAAATGTGAAATGCTGGTACATTAATGACTGTTGTAACCGCCAGAGTGTTGAATGCAAACACGCACTCTGTTGTGCAAGTGCCGCATATCAGTTTGTGGGATGGAGTTCCACACCCACTGGACTTCGTCGGCCAGTACAGGGACGGTTAATGCTTTTTGTGGATGACACTGGATTGTCGTCCGATGATGCCCGATTTGAGCTCTATTGGAGACAGGTGTGGTGGTCGAGCAGGCCAAGGCAACATGTCTTCATTAGAGCATATAATGTATTCGAACATTGTGAAGTACATCGAAGAAAACGATTTATTGACATACAGTCAGCACGGCTTCAGAAAATACCGTTCTTGTGGATCACAACTAGCTCTTTGTACTCATGAAGTAATAAGTGCTATCGACAGGGGATGTCAAATTGATTCCATATTTTTAGATTTCCATAAGGCTTTCGACACCGTTCCTCTCAAGCGTCTTCTAACAAAACTGCGTGCCTACGGAATATCGCCTCAGCTGCGCAACTGGATTCGTGATTTCCTGTCAGAAAGGTCACACACAGTTCGTAGCAATAGACGGAAAGTCATCGAGTAAAACAGAAGTAATATCCGGCGTTCCCCAAGGAAGTGTTATAGGTCCTCTATTCTTCCCGATCTATATTAACTACATAGGAGACAATCTGAGTAGCCGTCTTAGATTGTTTGCAGATGATGCTGTCATTCACCGTCTTGTAAAGTCATCAGATGATCAAAACGACTTGCAAAATGATTTAAATTAGATATCTGTATGGTGCGAAAAGTGGCAATTGATCCTGAATATAGAAAAGTGTGAAGTTACTCAAATTAGTACTAAAAGAAATCAGCTAAATTTTGTTTACTCGATAAGTCATACATATTTGAGGGCTGTAAATTCAACTAAATACTTAGGGATTACAATTACAAATATCCTAAATTGGAACGATCACATAGATAATATTGTAGGTAGAGCAAACCAAAGACTGCGATTCGTTGGCAGAACACTTAGAAGGTTAGTGACTACTTTTACTATGCTTGTCCGCCCTATCCTGCAGTATTGCTGTGCAGGTGGAACTGACGGATGACATCCAAAATGTACAAAGAAGTGCAGCTCCTTTAGTATTATTGCGAAATAGGGGAGATAGTGTCACAGACATGATACTTGAATTGGAGCGGCAATCATTAAAACAAAGGCGTTTTTCCTTGCGACGGGATCTTCTCATGAAATTTGAATCACCAGTTTTCTCCTCCGATTGCGAAAACATTCTGTTGGCACCCACCTACGTAGGGAGAAATGATCATCACGATAAAATAAATCAGGGCTCGCTCAGGAAACTTTAAGTGTTTGTTTTTCCCGCGCGCCGTTCGAGAGTGGAACGGTAGAGAGACAGCATGAAGGTGGTTCATTGAACCCTCTGCCAGGCACGTTATTATGAATAGCAACGTGGAGCATGTTGGGTTACAACAGCAGTATGTATGTGAGCGTTATCCAATTGGAAAACACCTACTGGAATGCTGTTTCTTGAGTGGCAGCACAACAGGCCGAATCACCAGATTGAGCTCAAAGCCTGCAGTCAGCGTGCGTGGGACAACCGCGACAGTGCTGCTCCTGTCACACAAAACCGCGCCCGAGACTATAACTCCACGTGTGGATCCAGTGTATCCAGCACTGCAGCACGCAGTCAGGTCCGTTGCAGGGCGTCAACTGGCTGCTTCCTAACCAACACAGGGGCTTCGCTGCCACCTAGGCAGAACAGTTGCATCAAAAAACACAACAAACCTACACCCTACACCCTAAACCCTGTACTCTAGTAAGCTCTCGCTTGACCCCACTGAACACGCAAATTTGGGATGGTTTTGGGTCAGTGTAATGCACGCGGAGGGCGTCTGCTATATAACTCTGCTTGAAGTAAACGATTTATAACCGTTGTATAACTGCGGTGGCCATTGCTGCAGCGGGATGGCGTGCGTGCGTGTTTGTCTCCTTAAATGCGTTTCTGAGTAACATCAATTCACCACGTCCAGTCTTAGAAGTAACACTCACGACCGTTAACGCGTGTTTTTAAAGTCAACCTGATTTTCACCCTCATAGTGGCGCTGTTAGTCCCACTCTTTTGCGACTGCCGTGACATATGAATACACAGCATTTTTCCGACGTAGAAACACTCCTACCAACTTTTGTTTATGTCGCATAACTCCTCCTTGTGTTGAGATTTTTTTCCCATCGATTGTTCCTGATGTTATCGTAAAGTGGGAAGACGAAGAAACAACCAGAGTTCAACCAAGATTAGGCAGCCCTCATATACTTGCCGACAGGGATCGTGGAGCACTGCGGAGATTGGTTTTAAAAATCGAAGTGGATGGAATCCGTCGCGAGTTGCTAAGCTGTAACATTCCCGAAATGGTTTGGCTTGCCCAGAATCCCAACCTGAACGCATTGGAACACTTTTCGGGACGAGTTAGTATCTAATGGCAAATGTAACACACGGTTCACACCTTTGTTTTAAACATTGCAATTGGAAATCCGACAGTCTGCTCTCGCTCTAGACTTCTTTCCTCACCGAGAAGCAATTATTAAAGGCGTTTACCGTTTGTGTCTTTCGCACATCCTGCCACCAACAAAGACAACAAAACGCCATTACACTTTCTCTACACTCGTTCTCTTCAAACTTTGTGATTTCGCTGTTCCTCTGACTGTACACTAGTTTTATTTTCTTTTGATATTTATACAACTAAAATATACTTATGTGAGTTTAAATTTATAAGTTTATGTTATATGACATACAAGGGGCAGTCAAATGAAAACAAGACAGATGGGAAAATGAAGTAAACTGTTCATTAATTAAAAAGTAATCGCCATAACTGTTAGTACATTTATCCCAGTGACAGATAAGATCAGTGCCTTCATGGCAAAATGTTGCTTTTTCATCTATGATTGTACGCAGGTGTGTACCTCTTCGTCCGAAACAAATTGACGTTCACGAATGTCTCTCCAAATATCGAAGCGCGCCATCGAGCCCTAATGCCCAGTATTGTTGACAGGCGGCATCATTAGCGTGTAGGATAATGCCTTATGTTGCCAACGCTGTTTAGAGTACGCTGCAAAAGTTTCGCTGGGAATCTCTTACACATCCTCCATAGAGTCCCGATCTCTCCCCCATGCGCTTTCGGACGAAGATGTGGTACAATAATGGTACCATAGACAACCGCAAACATGTTTCCATGAAAGCACTGACCGCCTTGTCTCTCATCAGGATCAGTATATTATCAGTTATGGAGATTACTTTGGAAATAATCCATCTGTTCGTTGTCGTTTGGCTGACCCTTTTAAATGGAAGAAATGGTTTAGCGTAGAAAATTCGTAACAGCACGGTGCCAGCAGCGGCTGGTTATTAGTCAGTGCTGGAGTTGCGTCATAATTCGAGCAGCGGTTCGCGTAACAGCCCAGAGGTCGCCTCCCCCCCCACCTCTTTCCTCTCCCTCTCCCTCTCCCCCTTCCCTTCCTTCAGGCGCCTCCGGTGGGCACCTGCAGGCGCCATGCCTCGGCTGGAGCTGTCAGTCGCAGCTCTTTAAAGCGGCCGCACTTTGCGCCGTTACGTCACCCGTACACAAAAACCGCGACTACCAAGTGTCGTGTTTCTTGTCACCGGAGGCCCAGCACAGGTGGAGTGTTTCCTTCCGATGCGTACACCAACAATGAGATGACGTAATGTATTGCCAGGATGAGTCTGTTCCGCGTTCTTCCACCGACAAGCTGTTTAATTGGTAACCTGACGTTTCGGCGGCTCTAGTGAGTAGCAGAGAACAACGGAAGGTGGTAGCAAGAGCGAAGGTGCACAGGCGCTCACATTTTCTGGATGTATTTGGTATGTGGCTCCATGTAGCTGTAGGACCATTCTTCAGTAAGTTTGCCATAAAAGTTACATTAACGTTGGAAACTGAAGAAGTGAATTAAAATGTGTGCTACGGCTGGGACTCCAACCCGGTTCTTCTTGCTTCCGAGGCAGATATGCTGACCATTACACCACCACAACGTTATGTTCAACATCGCTGCACGAACCACCCAAAGGAAATACAGTCCCCAACATAAACTCCAATTCACATCTCTCCTTATGTTGTTACTATTACCAGGGTAGTTCGTGCAGCAATGTTGACCATAATGTTGTGGTGGTGAAATGGTCAGCATATCTGCCTCGGAATCAAGAAGACCTGGTTTTGAGTCCCGGACGCAGCACAAATCTTAATTCACATCTTCAGCTTCCAACGTTATCGTAGATAAATTAGAGACTTAAAAGTCTCAGGGAAAGTATAATTTACGACAAAAGTTACAGTAACCATCAGTTGTGCAGTGTTTTGTAAAATATCTCCACAAATCACTTTTAGAAGCCATGCATAACTCAGTAGCTTAATAGCTCACACCATGAAAGATACTGTGTGTGACTTCATTTGCTGTGAGCCATTTGCGCCCCCCCCCCCCCCCCCCCCCCCCACACACACACACATGACGGCTTCAGTTCCATTGAAAAGTAACAGAGTTGCCCACAAATCATATGTATTGAGTGATGGACACGATACATGTCAAATATCTCGAAAACAAAAGTGTTACAAAAACGATTCAGTAGAAGAAGACTTAACAATTATTCTTAGCACAATAGTAAACGTAATTTTCAGCTGTTTTTCTCTCCAGGTGTTTTTCTGCCCTTTCCAAAATCCACGATTCATAATATGTGCGTCCGGGTGTTCTTTCAGTTAGGAAAGCAGAGTTCTAATGTATAATTTAGATGAACCTATCATGAATTTCAGGCATCTTTGCGTACCCCTCTTAGTGCAGACTAGCTATTCCATTTTCTTGAAGATCGTTACAGCCGATTACGAAGACGAGTAGAGATGATCAGGAAACGCTATATTTGCAGACAAAGATGACATTTCTGTGAAAGTTCAGAGATTACATCTAGATGGCATCAGTTTTATGGCTGCTTCTTGTCTCAGGGCTATGATAGATGCCGTTCACTGGTGACGCTGCAGCGTTCGTTGAAGCATAACCACCGACTGGCTTTAGGATGATTCTAGATGACGTGAACACTGTCTGTTTGGTGCGACTAACCGACGGAAGACACTTTGCTTTAAAGTAAGTTAATGAGTATATGCAGGACAATCTTTCCTTTAATATTCGAATACAGTAGTAATGGTCACGTCGATTAAATACCAAAGCGTAAGATTATGGATTGAAATAAAATGGAACGAGCAAATAATGGTTCTAGGGAAACTACGCCGAAAGTGTGTGCATCTGTAGGGGAGACCGCGTACATAAAGATTATGCGACCAATTACTTAGAACAGCTCCAGTGTTTGCGACTCCCACCAGGTGGACAATGGAAGCAATTTAGATGCATGGTTTTAGAAGGTGCAGAGTTACGGAAACCGTGCGCGAATTTAAATGGGAATGCGTTAAGGGAAGATAAGTTTTCGCGGAAATTTCGAGGAGCAGCTTTTGTGGCCGACTACAGGAAGATTGGGCTTACTAACATTCGCGAATGGAACAGGGAAGGGGCAGAGGGAGTAGACGAAGCACGCTCACGCCACATACCAAACGATAGTTTGCGAAATACAGCTGTACATGTGAGTTGGTACCGAGTAGCTTTCTTATTACTAAACACTGGTTTTCGGATATAGCAATGACAGGTACAACAGTACCTCTTCAGTTTCTGGGGACTCTATTTGGAGGGTGCAGCCTTTCTCTCAGCTGCGTATCGGCTGGACGCATGCTCAGCGTGGGAGAGACTTTACTAGTGTAGCAGCCAGATCCTTCCTGCTGGAGGATGATTATTCAATTGGTCGCTGCGTGACGCAATCTGGCCTGGGAGCCACCGCCACCGTACCTGCCGCGTCCTCCAGTAGGCTCCAGCTGGAGAGCTCTGGAAGAGAAAGCTGGCTGTGCCGAGAGACGGGGCTGCAAGTGTGTGGAGAAGAAACCACTACGGCCGGATTCCGCGCCGGCGCGCTGTTCCGGCTTTTGCGTGACGCCGCTAAATCACTCCACTTTGTTAAAATAATTTCCAGTTTCACCTATGGAGAGTTGGACCACAGAGGAGTTGCCTGCAGGAAGAAGGTTATTGTCGCCTCGTAAGAAACAGAATGAGAAGACTATGAGCAGAGGTGAAATTAAGGTCAGATGTCTATCTTTCCAAAGCCTTCTTATCAGGAAGAGAGCTTTGCAAGAACAAAATTCGATCCAAATATGTGTGGATTTGGTCGCAGGCTCTTCTTTGAACAAAATTGCAGTCGATTTTGTGACTCCACTCAGTGAGAGAAATAAATTCAATGTTCTGCAGAGCACTGCAGGTCTGAAACATTCCAATCGAAAATCTTAGACAAAAACGGAGAGTGGGTTTAACGTCCCATCGGCGAAGTTGTCATTAGAGAAGGAGCACGAGTTCGTATGGAAGAACTATAGGCGCCTAGCTTGCCTTTACTGAATGTCTCTAAATGATTTTTAGTCACGCACGGAGTTGCTTCTATATTTCAGTCCAGGAAAAGATATTTATTATTTTTGTTTCTCCCTGCTATGTTTATTGCAGCTTAAGACTGTTTCACAAAATACATGTTTCGCTTAAATTTACAAAGCATCTTCAGCGGTCTTTGTAATATTTTTATATATGTTGTTGCCGGCCAGGGTGGCCGAGCTGTTGTAGGCACTTCAGTCTGGAACGGTGCGACCGTTACGGTCTCAGATTGGAATCCCGCCTTGGGCATGAATGTGTGTGATGTCCTTAGTTAGGTTTAAGTAGTTCTAAGTTCTAGGGGACTGATGACCTCAGATATTAAATCCCATAGTGCTCAGAGCCATTTTGAACCATACATTTTGCTGCCTCACGTATTCAAAACAGCATTTCTTTAAAACTTCGGATTGTGATTTACTTACGGTGGTTATCAACCTTGTTTACATGTTCCAAGAGTCAACTGCTTCTTTGCTCGTTGTTATCGGAGGTTTAAGTTGGAAAAAAAAAACTTTTTTGCCCATTCACCTTTCACAATTTTTCTGCTTTTACGAACCCGACCTATTGGTTTCTTCCTGTCGTTGCTTTTTTTCCGCTTCGTAATAGATATGCAGGATGGTTAGAAATAGTCTGAAAACCTTCCAAGGATTAGGCAAGGTAGATAGGACTGAGAAATAATTGTTAAGGGAAAAGATGAGATACGTTGCACCGTTTCCGAATTAATGAGTATTGAAGTTAGCCAGCCAGGTTGTTGCGCGCACAAATTGAAGCGTCCCGCTAGATACAGTTAATGTCAGCTATTCTCACAGCGTAGGTGACAGCGCGCGACGCTGTTCAGGGTTCGATCCTTAGTACCGTCCCATGTACAATTTTTGTATCGTTCTCTAGTTCGGTTTCCGGAAACAAAACGAACACGTTTGGCAACACCGTCTCTGGCGGTCCGCTTGAATCTGCGCGCACAGCTGCTTCAGGGCTAACTTCAGTGCTAATTAACTCCGAAACGGCGCAACGTATCCAATCTTTTTCTTAATAGTTATTTTTCAACAGAACGTACCACGCAGCAGCGTTACTAGCTTTTGCAACCATCTCAGAATCCTTCTGACCTCTGTGTGTGACAGCTGCCGCGGAAGATGGCCATGCATACTAAGCCATAGTTCTTAATTTTTGTTAGGCGGATTCTTTTTACATATGACGTATCTTACTGCAGGCCGTACTTCACTGTTATCAGAACAATGAACGCAGCAAATGAGATCAGTATGTTAAATTTCCTATTTTGTCGGTAGTCTGACAGTTCCCAGGCGTCCAGATTTGAGTGATACAACAGGGGATAATTCGTGCAGATCCCGCTAAAGTGGCTTTTTGTAGCTGGCAAATGGGTGTTACGTCAATTCTAATGATTTTTTAAGTGTCAGTTGAGATCTTTCGGCATTACTCCTGGCTAGCGGCGCGGTCTAACGCGCTGTTTCCCGAGTGGGAAGTCGCGGCGCTACCCAGCACGAATCCGCCCGGCGGATTAGTGTCGAGGTCCGGTGTACCGGCCAGCCTGTGGATGGTTTTTAAGGCGGTTTTTCATCTTCTTCGGCGAATGCGAGCTGGTTTCTCTTACATCGCCTCAGTTACACTATGTCGGCGATTGCTGCGCAAACACTGTCTCCACATACCCGTAAAAAAAAATTTCTCTTCCACGCGAACATTTGTGGTTACACTCGTCTGGTATGAGACATTCCCAGGGAGGGGGGATCCACTCTGGGCCGAAACGCACATTCACCCTAGGATCGGTGTGGGGCGGCGGCGGCGGCGGCGGGCTGCTGTGGCCTGTTGTTGGGTTGTGAACCACTGAGGGCTACGACGGGACGAAGCCCCTCCATCGTTTCTAGGTCCCCGGTTTAATACGCACATTGCAAACACTCTCACTAGTTTACGCCAGATGTTGTTACTATAATAACTGTCTACAGCATGTTAATGACGTGTTTCCTACGTCTATAAATAGTTTAGTATACTTTCTCGAAATGAAACAGCACGTGACACTAAACTTTTATCAATCTTTAAAGGAGAATAAAGTGGTCTACAAGAGAAAGAATGACAAGGAAATACCTAATTAGAATATAAGGTGTTAAATATAAAACAAGGGGCTACCATAAATAGTTTGAATAAGATAAAGTAATTGGATGGTGTCGGACGTAGTTTTCGTTACAGATTCCTTTACGGTTTAATGTAATGGAAGATAGACTGACGACATGAACACACGCAAAAAAACATAGATGCGATAAATTGTATCATCGTAGGATATTAAGAAGTCTGGAAGAGGCCTATATCCAGCGGTGGACGATAAAGAGCTTATATATGATGATAAAGTGCTGCTGCTGCTGATGATGATGATGATGACAAAGTTCTGGTAGATGTTCACTCTGATCTTCGGTTTGCTTGGCACGTGAAGTGTTCCGGGTGTAGCCGGTGTTCTCCTGGTTGCCGGACACTGCGATACAACTCAACACCGGCAGAACAAGGGTAGGCAGCACACCATCAAAGCAGTGACGTGGGGAGTGCTGAGCTGTTTCGTGGACGGGGCGCAGCTACGTCAGGTGTAGGCGGGCGTGCCGTGGCATTTGGCCGTGCTGGTCTGGGCGTGGTCCCTAGGCGCCTGCCTTTCCCCGCAGGAGGTCAGCTTACCTTACACCGCCGCGGCTGCCTCCATCTTGCTGCAGCGCTCTGCTCCCAAATGTCTTCTCCGTTTCCGTATCCGTCACGACAGTGCAAGGTACAGCTACGCACGAAGCCCTTAACAATTCCACTGTCAGGTCCCGTCGAAAATTCTTGTGATAATACCACTCTATCGGTCTCCTCCAGAGATCGAGTAATTACTCGTGTTTCGTCATGTTTATGTGGCTAGTTGAAATAATTGCGTAAATTGCGGTCGCCAGAGTGTTGTAACTCTAAGATGCCTCTGAAAGAGTAACTGCGCATCGAAACACAAATGTTCTGAATCAGCTTGCATGATTGGACAGCAGTATTGTCACCTTAGATAGAATCCAGAGCTGAAAAATGACTAAGGGTGACAACACAAACCCTCTTATTTGGACAGGTCGTGCAAAACTATATATAAACACAAGCATCGTAATTTCCTCTTGTAACGTCGCGAGTCAAACTGCAATAGCGTTTTATTGCAGTAAGTCACTTTGCAGTACGGGCTCGTAACTTCGGAATCGATGGCGGTGACAGCATCTTGTATCTCGGCGTGATTCACTCGTACCTGTCGCTAGCACGGCCGTGTCATTTCCAGCGCCAGAATATTCAAACCCTTAAGAATCTAAATAAATTACACAAAATCTTTTTCAATTTCGAAAAAAATATAATTATCCTTTTGTTGTTAAAAAGAAGCTGGTTGCAAAATCTCAACTTTCTGGCTGCGATACTTTCAAAGCTAGAGAAAATTACCAAAAATACCAAATAACAGACTCTAGTAAAATTAAAGTCAGTTGGGATGCATAACACTTCGACCTTTGCTATCAATTGGAATCATTACTGAAGTTTACAAAATGTTAGGTCAGTAGGATTGAATTTTTATACTTAAATAACATTCACTATTTTTCGTTTTCGTAGTAGAGAATTCAGTAAGAATGACTATTCATTTAATAACTATTTGTTTTGTTGTGTAAATAAATGAGAGTAAATGAGTGTGTGTACGCGGGACATACATAGATATTCAATATAATATCCTGTTAAACTTTATGTAACTTGGTCATGGAAAAGTGTGGAACAGACTGTTGCACTGAAAGGTATAATTCCCCTTACTTGCTGAGGACTTACGTCCAAGTGTATTTGCTTTTGTAAGAAGGCAGCCAGAATAGTTACTTGTAGAGTAATGTTTTACTAATATTTTCAGCATAAAATGACGCAAATGCATCCGTGAATGTTGGTTGGAGTAAAACAGTTTAGGCGCGAAGATGATCTTGAAAGATTGATCTGATTGGCTGTTAATTTGATCAACCAATCAGAGTGAAGTCTTTCCCGCGCTCTATCAAGTGGCACATGCGCTGTGAGCAACGGCATTGAGGCAGTCGCAGTCTCGCTGTCGGACGCGCAGGTCATGTTGAATGTGTCCGAAAAAGTTATACGTAAAATGAAGAAAATACTGTTATTTCGCGTTCGGTTTATATCGCCGTGAAAGCAGATGCATTTATGGACAGATGGTGGAAATTTAAGCTTTGTGAAGGAATTAGATGGAGGGATAAACTCGTGTGAATTCTCGGCCTTTGTGAAGAATTCCGTGTGGCATATTTCGTAATCGTTTACGCCTTAGCTGGCGAGCAACTTCTTTTAAAGAAATCCACTGAAATGGACCCAATGTAGAACCCATGTTGTAGCTGAGCATAAACTGTGAAAATCGTGTAACAATTGTGGTTGAACTTTGCTACATTTCTGGCTGTCTTGCGTGTGTACTAGATTGTATGAGCTATCAGATGAGGACAGTGATATTAGCTGTTAGTTTTAAATACGGGCTGATGGCACCTATTTGATTTGGCATCTAAAGCAAATAAAGAACTATTTTCCGAATTTTGACATTTTTCTAAGAGATCAAACAATCGCCCTCCACCCGAATATTATCAGATATTTACATGACATTTATCTACAGAGTTAATGCGGACTGTGCTAACGTAAGTATTGGCGACGTTTTTCTACAACGCTGATTTTAACATCGTCCGAACCGTATCTACAGATACAGAGAAGCGGGTTGGTGACCAGACGCCGTACTGAGGTCGGTGGAACGTCTGTGGTTGACAGCACGACGAAAGAAGCAGTAAACAGTTACGCGAATTGTAACCCAGCAACGCCGCACTCTCAGAAGGGCCACAGTTCGTATAACTGACGGACAGTCAACGAGAAAAACAGACGTTATATTTGACGTTCCTCAAGGAACTACAACAGGCCTTCTGCTGTTCCTGCTCTACATAAACGATTTAGGAGACAATCCAAGCAGCCCTCTTAGCCTGTTTGCAGATGATGCTGTCATTTAGTGTCTAGTAAATTAGCCAGAAATTGAAAATCAATTGCAGAATGATTTACGGAAGATACATGTATGGTGCGAGGAATTCGAGGCCATTCACATCAGTAGTAAAAGGAATCCGTTAAATTTAGGTTACACGGTAAACCACACGAACCTAAAGGCTGTCATTTCAAGTAAATACTTGTCCATAAGGAAGACGAACAACTTAAATAGGAACGATCACAAAAATGTGGAGAAGGTGCACCAGATCCACTTGAGAGAATGTCTACACTACTTGTATCTGGTAGAAGAATGCTTTGCAATATGGGATCCTTGCCCGATAGGATTGACGGAGGACTTCGAAAGAGTCCAATATATTATCGCGAAATAGGGGAGAGACTGTAGCGAATATGATATGTGGTGCCAGTCATTAAAACAAATGCGTTATTCGTTGCAGAGAAATCTTTACTCGGAATGTCAATCTCCAACGTTTCGCTCTGAATGCGAAAAATTGTATTGAAACCCGCCTACATAGGAAGGAGTGGTCCAGGTAATAAAATTTAAAAAAAAACCAGAGATCGCACGGAAAGATGAGATCGCACGGAAATATTTGAGTGTTCGTATTTCCCGCGCGCTATTCGAGACTGGAACCCTCTGCCAGCACTTAAGTCTAATTTGCGTAGTGGCCATGTAGTCGTAGACGCAGATGTAGAATCCTGCAGATATTTTTAATGTATGTAAATGCACACGTTATAATGGTAAAAGCGCACAGAAATCTGATGCACGTGGCAGAAAACGATGTTTGCTACGCCGGAGAGATTGTGTGCGTTCTGCAACATGGTTTGCTGCGGCGATTGGAATCTCAGTGGCATGCGGAGCTGGAGTCTGAAACAGGCGCCCATTCTTCATAGACGTGGCTGCGCGGAACCTCTCCTTTTTATCACTTTCTGTCTGTCCTTTTGCTCCTGACCTACCCGGAAAACCAGTGACCCTTTTTCCGCAGCTGCCTTCAGAGAATCTGCAGTACAGACTCTTCCCAGGTATCCAACCCAAATGTTGCGGTACGCACGTTCCTTCCACAGTAACGATGCAAGTATTCTGATAAGGCCGATTTTGCACAAGATGTCAGACTCTGTTCTCCACCGAGTTTGAACTTAACGGCCTCGCTCTCGCTTTCTGTCATAAGAAATGGTTAGTGTTCAAAATACCTCTCAGTGTGGGACCAAGAGTTACGTGTAGCCACATAAGCGCCATGTCCTTTCTCTGCCATCTACAGCGCTCATGTCATTAGCGTTCTTAAAAAAATATATTTATAAATACCAACCATTTCCGCGGAACCAGACATCCAGCTTTCTGGTGAAGAACCGAAATACTCATTCACTACAGTCTGTAAGAAAATAATCGTTAATTAGAGACGTACATGTATACTTCGAAAAGCCACCATACAGTGTGTGACGAAGGGTCCTGGTACCAGTATCTTTCTTTCTCCCCTCCCCAACTTCGTTTACGCTGTTCCATTCGCGATTGTTGCTTGTGAAGATTTTCTGTCCTTAACCTTCCGTTGAGCTCCAGTTTGTGTGATTTTTCCCGTCATGGTCACGTGTGGGGATGTATATGGTAATATTTAATATGTTGCTGGAATGTTCTTGGAAGATATGCTCCCGGAATTTCAACAGCGATGCACGACTGGTTTCTCATCCAGTCAAGTTGACAATCCGCTTTCGAAAGAAACGAATTAGTTTTGAAATGAGGTCGCTTTGACCCTTGGAGAAGACCAGCGATCTTGATACGTATATAAACTGTAGAAAGCACAGTCGTGGAAACATTTAATTTCATTTCCGCAAATAGTTGGTTTCGGCTTTACAGCCGTCACCAGATCATCTAAGCCAGTGCCACAGAGGACGTGTTTGTGTTTAGATCACTTTCTGTCGTCCTACAACTGCAAAGCGCCCCGCTGTTACTAAGTGTACCATTTCGTGATTAGTCGCTAGGCAACTCGAAACCAGTAATAGGGCAGTAAAAATTTCTGTCGAGGCGGCAGATAGTAATCGTCTGTGAGGGAAGGAGACTGTTTCCACATCTATAATGGATAAAAGTTTTAATAATTAAACACAAGTAATCTGATGGAGAGGTAGTTAAGTGCAGGAGCAAGTATGCCTGGTATTGAAAAACGATGAATGCTAACTCGATAGATGTAATCTTTACATGATCGTTTTGGGTAATGTAGGATGATTCTTTCAAAGAAAAAGTCAGCAACCAGCCACTATGAATATTCTAATTATTTAAGTGAATAACGCCGTATTGGGTTTCGAACCGACAGTTTCATCTTCAGATGGCTGTTGACAAGATGCACATTTGTTTGAAGTTTATATCAGGTATTTGCTCTTTATTCCCCATTATGGCGAAAGATTATCATTATGTTCGTGCCCTACGGCAAAAAACGATGTTAAAAGCGACTTGTGTAAATCTATTTTTTATGTCGCTCGAACAAAATACAAATATATATTTAAGAGCGTGTACTTGCATCGAAAATCCCGCGTAATTTTGTTGGAATGTCGTTGGCTTGTGTTAACGAGAAACTACGCAGTATATGCAGCATTTACATAATTTTTACAGAAACACATTGTGCAAAGCCCCCCCCCCCCACACAAACACACACACACACACACACACACACACACACACACACACACACACACACACACACACACACACACACACACAGAGAGAGAGAGAGAGAGAGAGAGAGAGAGAGAGAGAGAGAGAGAGAGAGAGAGAGAGAGAGAGAGGGGGGGGGGGGGGGGTAGGTTGTTGCCACATGGGAAATGTACACAAAGAAGGCGCTGTCACAAATACAAGAAGTTCCAAAGAGTAAAATATGTACATGGATTTGACAGTAGTAAATTTACAAAGAATAAACGTTGCATTGTGTGCATTTAACATTGAGAGAGCATAAATTACAAATAAAATCAACAGATGTAGCAAGCAGTTTGTTAGGAAGTATTACTAATATTGTGTCAATACTGTGATACACACAGGAAAAACGTAAGTGGTGAGAAATTAATACATATTGAAGTAGTAGAAATTACATTAACGTATGATGGCAAATTGAAAAGTTCAAATGCATTTAACAGTTATGGTAATGAGTGACTGGTCAGGCTGCTATATTTTAATGTGGTGTTTTTTTATTGGATTACTGACTGCATGATGACTAAATGGTTCAAATGGCTCTGAGCACTATGGGACTCAACTGCTGTGGTCATTAGTCCCCTAGAACTTAGAACTACTTAAACCTAACTAACCTAAGGACATCACACACATCCTTGCCCGAGGCAGGATTCGAACCTGCGACCGTAGCAGTCGCACGGTTCCGGACTGCGCGCCTAGAACCGCGAGACCACCGCGGCCGGCATGATGACTAACCCGCCAGGTTAGCCGAGAGCGTTAATGCGCTGCTTCCTGGACTCTGGTAGGCGCGCCAGCCCCGGATCGAATCTTCCCGGCGGATTAACGACGAGAGCCGGTGTGCTGGCCAGCCTGGATGTGGTTTTTAGGCGGTTTTCCACATCCCCATAGTTGAATACTGGGCTGGTCCCCATGATTTCCCACCTCAGTTACCCGACTCGCAGACGTTTGAAATACTTTCGCACTATTTTATGATTTACACTAGACGCAGACAGTTGGGGTACACTGATTCCGTCTGGGGGAGGGGGGACGGGCGGGGCACGAGGTGACGGCAGGAAGGGTATCTGGCTACCTCTTCAAATTAATCTTGCCAAATCCGATTGTAACCGTCACCACCCTGCAAAACCCACGCGACAAAGGCAAAAGCGAAAGAACTGAACACATGATGATACCAAAAGGAGTAGTGGTTATTTATGTTTTGAGCTGGAAAGTAGGTGGGTGATATTTTGTTGAAACGCTGCGTTGGCTACCACTGTGTTCGTTAAGCAGATGAACTGTTGATTCGCTTACTTGTACATATATTTTTACAGCTACGGCCCTATTTACTGAAACAAATAACATTATTAATAGTGGTTGGCTGCTGTTTTTTTTTTTCTTTGAAAGGATCAACTTACATTTTGTACACAGCTACGGTCTCGAAGTCAGTTTACGATAAAGTAGCCCTTTGGGTAACTTTTGGGGGATGTGCAGTCGAAGATGCGTGCACGACCATTATGCTGCCACCCACCAACATAGATACTAACTTCCGGGATACTGGAGTAACTTTGATCAGCAACTTCTGTAAATCGATAGAAACGAAAAACCAGCTCAAGTTGCAAACATTTTACTTTTAATTCGATGACTAGTTTCGGGCCGAGACCCATTTTCAAATCAATATATAGGATAGAAAACCAAATTTGCACTCGTGCGTAATACATTATTGCCAGATTCTATAGCGCATGCCAACGACACAAAACATAACATTTTAAGGTTACATAACAAAGTCGAAAATATCTTTTCCGAAGAAGCCAAAAAATGTGTAATTTACGTTTATAGTGCATACAGATAACTGGCAGTTTACTGCTTTCTCTGTCGTACGGAAAAATCTGGAAGGTGGCGCCCTATCAGGATATAGCCCGCAATAAAATACGTATTACATATTATGAAAAAGTTGTTTTATCTGCACGAAATTTGTAAATTTTGGTGTGACAAACTTTTATGCTCGTAGATGGTCGGAAGCGATGATTTTTAAGCTCCTATTGTTTTCTTTCAATTCTAATATAGCTGTTCTTTTTTAGAGATTTTTACGTGCCTGCATGGCATAAAACTTTGTAATACGCGCCGTAAATTGTGCTGTTTTGTTTTACTGTCAAGTGGATTTAAATAGTTGACTGTTCTTGGTAATGGATTTAAATGTAATAATTTTGTTGTTCACTTGCACGGTTTCACAATTATGATTTTTTATGTGCCAACATGGCATACAGTTTTGTAACACGCGCAGTATGTGGCTCTGCTGTGTACTACTGGTCAATGATTTTAAGTATTTAACTCTTTGTGATAAAGATTTTAAAAAATATAATTTTTTTGTGGACTTGTACCGGAAACGTGTTTACAGAGCGGCTGAAAGAACGGATACATAGGAATACAGACCAGTATCTCTAATGAGTTTTTGGATCCTAGAGCACATTCAAAGCGCGAGCATTCCACTCTATTGGAGGAAACTGAACTTCTGTCAAAGAATCGGTGCTGATTTGGGAACAACTACTCCAGTTAGTATGTTGCATTTACACGCGGTACCTTGTAAATAGCTGGACAGTTTGGTCGTGTCTTCTTACCTTCACAAAGGGCTCTCGCACTTGTGCTACGATGTTCAATACTAACTAACTTACGATCACACGGACTCTTCTTATACACAACATAAGCATATATATATATATATATATATATATATATATATATGTGTGTGTGTGTGTGTGTGTGTGTGTGTGTGTGTGTGTGTGTTGCTGCTGTAGCTGTGTGCACTGAATGACGCTTTCCGTATCTCTCATATGTGTGTTCCTTCTTGTGTTGCAGGTGAGTGTGACGTCACACAGTTCTCAGCCGTCCATTCTTCCTGGAGCACTGCGAACGCAATGGTGAAGTTCATAGCTTAACTGTAAACTGTTCCAAACCATAATCTTCACACGAGGTACAATTAAGTTTTAAGGCTCTTGTCTTCACTTTCATTTTCGGATTTCATGCCTTTTACGTATTACATAATTTTAGTGGTTGTGGTGACTGAAAAAACTTGCGCGTGATACTCTAGCCTGGAGAGCTGGATCAAACCAGTCTTCTGACGGAAGACCACATCAACGGTACGTCTTTCCAAACTACTCCCCTCTTTGTTCCTTGCACGGCAATGTCCGTGGAGACCACTCTAAAGTTTACGGGTAGATTTATTTATGAAGGTGTTTACGGTGTCGTTCTTATTCAGCTTGTCGCTAAGTTCATCCGCCCGTTTACAACGCTTCATTGACTTACTGGCCTATCCATTTCGTAAAGAAGGCCATGTATTTAGATTTTCAGATATAGGTAGTAAATTATAGCAGATGCCAACTAGAAACCTTAAAATGGCCATTTAAACGCAACAGCGTCCATAACCAAAAACTGATATTTACTTATCGTCTCAAAATTGTCATTCGCGCTTTTTTTCCCTTTTAATGTAATAATCAGAGGAAGATCGACATTAAGTTCATAGTTTTAGTATTTGGGTAGAACCACTTGATGATACGTTTTACTTCATCCTCTACCAATTCTAGACATTGCATCTAGAATAAAACTTGGAATGTGGACAGCACAATTTCTAATTTTTTAGGTTTTTTAAGTTTGTAACATTACTTGCCTTCTTTTCAACTACGGCTTCGTTTAAGTTTATGTGCCCGAGGGACTAATACATCGAGCTCTCAGTTTAGGTTTGTCCGAGGTTTCCCCAAATCACTTCAGAAGAATGCTTGATAAATCTAGTATGTCCCCGTTTACAGTGAGGGTCGCCATTGCGAATATAGCGTCTCAGACAAGAGCGATTTGCTTATTCATTATTATGTGTTGCAGTAACATTATTTCTCTTTTCCAATTTGTAAGATTTCGTCACTACTTTTTTCCGTACTTCTAATTTTCCGTGTGTAGTATTGGTCCTCCAACACCACATACTTTAGAAAATCCATAACGCGGGGCTATATTAATCTTTTATTACTACCGCTTTCCTTAAAATTCCATCTTCTCGTTATGATGAAAGACTAATATCACTTATATACAATTAAAATTCCTTACATGGAGCCGGCCGGAGTGGCCGTGCGGTTCTAGGCGCTACAGCCCGGAACCGCGAGACCGCTACGTTTGCAGGATCGAATCCTGCCTCGGGCGTGGATGTGTGTGTTGTCCTTAGGTTAGTTAGGTTTAAGTAGTTCTAAGTTCTAGGGGACTGATAACCTCAGATGTTAAGTCCCATAGTGCTCAGAGCCATTTGAACCATTTTTTGAACCTTACATGGAAAACCACATTTTAACTATAAATTCACTTTAATGGGTCATTGCCTATTATGTGTTAAAACATTTTCTACGTTGCTGAAGATGCACAATTACGAAGCGTTTATAGTTACAGTATGGTTTTCCATGTTAGAAATTGTAATATAAGTTTTCTTTGATACTGATATGGTGGTATACTCCCGAAACCGATAGTAATAATAAAGAAAGATTATTACGGATGTGTGTGTTGGATTTTCTAAAGATCTAGAATCTTACAGTGATGCATCATTCCACTGTACATTTACGTGACTGAGAATTATTTTGGAAGTTTTGACATACACAGATGTAGGTTACTTTTGCATTAATTCGTTTCAAATTTCGTTTTTGTTCGTACCAGTATAATGTTTCAGTAGTATTTGGAAAATATAAACTTAAGTAAACTAGACAAATTTTCCAATGATATTTTCCTGTCATTTATTAGTGTTTTTTCTTAAGCGCGTAAGGCTTGCCTTTCAACTTGCGAAAGACACTATTTTTCCTGACTCTTTTATGATTCTTTAAGTAGTTTGAAAATTACTTATTGTATTCTATATTGTTTTATATTAGTAGCTCACTAGTCACGTATAATATCATATTCTGTTCGGTGTATCCTCTGTATCGTTCATTAAAAGGTGAGTGCAGGAACTGGATAGCAGCAACACATATTTTGCTCCTTCTATAGTCCGTAAGATAGGAGGCAGGAAACTTAAGAGTAGCTCATTTTGGATAACATCACCGTATTCAATGGAGATATTTAACGAATTAATTGTGAAACATAGTGTAAAATTTTTTCTCGTTTTCCTCAAACTTCGCGTTTCGTTATTACCCATTTGTTGCAGTCAGGTCTTCAATTGTTATCGCCGCCTCGTTAAATGATTTTATGTCGTTTATTGATGCAAGTATTATACGACACAGTGTAATCCGACGTATAGCATAGATAGGTGCAAGCGAGGCGCAACCGCAGGACACGGAATGAGTGCGGACACCGGGTGCAGAGTGCATCGTAAAATGATTCGAGACAGTGGCTGGTGTGTGACGTGTGAGGCAGTGTGCAGGCTTCCACCCCATCCCATGCTTTCTCCGTTCCTTCCTTCCGGCCGGCGGCGCTTTTAATTCAGCATTTGGCCGCTGATTGTGGCGCGCCAGAACAAAAGCAGCATTGTGCGCTGCTCCGCTCTGCCAGAGGCCGGCGAGTCATTTATTCAGCACCGCCAGCCAGCTGTGTGACGCCTCAGCCGTCTGACTGCCGACTTCTGCTGCAGCCGTGACCCACCGCCGGCGGGAGGCGGGACTGAGGAAACAGAAGAGAACACTACTGTGAGCTTCATGTTACACAGGGTAGTAGCAGGAGCCAGGGGTTGAACGGAGCACATCTGATCTTGCTGAGAGAGGACAGTGGTCTTAGGTAGAATGAGCAATGATAGTGGGCTGTGGAAAAACTGATGGATGGGAACAGGAATATATTCTTATAAGACACATTAGCTTCTGGTATGGGGAAGCAGGGGGTGGGACCGGGAGTCGGGGACGATACAGTAGACGATGCAGTGTTTAAGATGTCGTGATTCCTTTTGTTTTGGAGAAACGAGGTTCGTATGAAGGTGAAGTGTGATGCGACCGGCCTTGTTACGTACAGAAATAAATGGTCTGACGGGTGAGCAGCAGTCTGTAGCAGCTTATGACGCTGTAGTGGATTAGAAAGTGGCTCTAGAAGGGTAAAAGATTGAGACAAAATTTCTGCTGGTGTGGTGAATGACAGCTTGCTCTTAACCCGGATGAGAACGAAAAACAATCCCTTAATGTTCCTGTACAGTATTTCTGTTGTGTTGCTTGATACAGCCACGTCGATTAAATATCTAGACTTAACGTAGCAAAACGATACGAAATGGAACGATCATATCAGGTTGATAGTAAGGAAGGCGAATGGTAGACATCGGTTTATTGGGAGAATTGCAGGGAAGTGTAGCTCATCTGTAAAGAAGAACCGGGTGAGAACGCTTGTGCGACCTATTCTCGAGTACTGCTCGAGCGTTTGGAGTCCCCACCCAATCGGATTCAATGAATTCATCGAAGTAATTCTGAGGTGTGTTGCTGGAGATGTCACCTGTAGATTCGATTACCATGGGAGTATTACTGAGATGCTTCGTGAACTGAAATGGTAACCCGCAGGGAGAAGACTTCTTTCTTCTCGTGAAACTATTGAGAACATTTGGAGGACTGGCAGCTGCCACGGACTACAGTGCGATCCTGTTGCCACCAAAGTACGTCTCGCTTAAGGACCCTGAAGACAAGATAACAGAAATCAGGGATTATATGGAGGCTTTTAACCAGTCGTTTTTTCCTCATCCCATTTCCTATTGGAACAGGAAATTAGCCAGCCGCGGTGGTCTAGCGGTTCTAGGCGCCCGGTCCGGAACCGCGCGACCGCTACGGTTGCAGGTTCGAATCCTGCCTCGGGCATGGATGTGTGTGAAGTCCTTAGGTTAGTTAGGTTTAAGTAGTTCTAAGTTCTAGGGGACTGATGACCACAGATGTAAAGTCCCATAGTGCTCAGAGCCATTTGAACAGGAAATTAGCATTGGTACAAGGTACGGTCCCCGTGCACTGAATATTGGTTTTTGAAGTCCGTATATAGATAGAGGTATTGCTGCGCATGTATATTACAACTTCTACTGCGTGTCTATTTCTTGTTTGCCCATGTGAAGAGAGATCGATGGAGCTCTGCTCGAGAAGCCGAAGTTAGTTCTTCAGTCAAGGTCGTATCAGCTCAAGAAGGGTTCCTACCGTGATGGAAATCGTCCAGAGATCGCAATGACACATCAGAGTCGACAATGCGAATCGATACCACAGGCACTAGGGAGGGCTCACTGCAGTCTTCAACGACGTATGGGAGCCGCTCCAGACAACCACACATTCGGCAGGACGACAGTTCAAACCCGCGTCCGGCGGCACTGATTTAGGGTTTTCGTGATTCTCCTCAATCACTTCAGACAGATGCCGGGATGGTTCCTTTGAAAGGGCACGGCCGACTTCCTTCCTCAATCTTCCCTAATCCGATGGGGCCGATGACCTCGCTGTTTGGTCCTATCTCCCAAATCAACCAGCCAGATGACCACGCCTCCCTCCCAGAAACATGGGCGCTCTGACACTGAAGTCAATATAGTGTGAGCGTGCAAGATATCAGCCCGGTTGTCGCTTCAGTTGGAGCCAGCATCAGTAAACAGGAAAGATAGTAAAAAAATGCTGAGGGACAAGAACTTTCGCTTATATTAATCAGTGTACCTCAACAGAACAGTTTGTTACTAAGTGATGCTTTGCTAGTCCATGACAATCGTAAATTATTCAGTACCCCTGTGGCAAGGCAGTGTGTGAAAGTTAAGTAAATCTTTTATTCATTTACGTAATAAAGTGAAACATATGTTCCAGTTTGATAAGCCTTCTCCAACAGCAATGAAAGAACCCACAGAGTGTGGTTGACGAAGGTGGTTCCGCACAGTCACCATAAAATATTATCATCATTCCTCCAGTTGAACCATGTGTTTGAGCAAGATTGTCACTTTACGTAATTTGCTGACCACGCATTAGTACGGGTTGTGCCACCACCGTGTTGACCAAGGACGTACCAATAAGGCACATGTGAGTTTCGTTGCACACACCTAGGAAGAACAATTTTCGCAAATACAACTCTCATTTGTCCGTCCGCAGAGGCAGTTTGAAGGAAGCCAGAACATCTAGTGGATGCGTACTAGTAGCAAGTATACCCAGAGTCATGTGTCATGAGATGTGTCAACTACTTCCCCATTTGCCACGAAACTAGGGTGAGATCCCCCTTACCTTACTACTGATCCTGGGTACGCTTTTACAAGTGAACTCCCCAACACACCTCTCCCCCTCAGATTTAATGCTAAGGGGGCCCAGTATAAACAGTTCGTCTAAAACTTAACACAAATCAAGCACGGAAACAGGAAGATGGTGGACTGGACTGTGAAAAAAGCAAATTAGAAGCAGTGGACTGGCCAAGAACAAGAAGTGCAAGATACAGCAGCCTGGAAGAGCAGTGGCGTAGTGGTTTAGTGGTTTAGTGGTTATGGTGTTGGAGTGCCAAGTGGGCTAGCCGTGCTCAGACCTCCCGCGCTGTTCGCTTTATTTAAATTTGTGTCTGTACGTGGAGTAACGTCCGTTTGCAATAGCGAGGAGTAAGGTAGGTACCTATAATGGCAGTCGCTTCTGCGGAACTAGTGTTAGCAGCCGAAAGGAAGTGGCTTCCGAATGGGAACAGCAAACGTTTGATGACAAGGCGACAGGTCAGCTGAATCCACCACCGGAAAGCATGTCTGATGTGTCACAGACGGCACTAGCGACAGTACGGGTGTTACATGATAATTCCTATCGTTTCGACGCACCTAAGTTGTACGCCTGGTGAGTGAGACACGCCTCCTTGCCCGATACAGGTATTCGTATGAATGTGAATTAGTCTCACTATTCATCAAATTTTCTTGCTACGGTAACATTCTTACCACATGACTCATATCCTATAACCAATGTATTGTACGACTGCTGCCAAGACTGCAGAAAGAGAACAAACATTTCAGTGACCGGACGGACTGTTCATAAGGTTGTGGAAAAAAAGGCCACAAGGGTGTTCTGAACACCGCTCGCCCACTTGGCACTTCACCATTATGACCATTTACCCACGATTCCGTTAGCATTTCGAGCCGCTCTTTAATCTACATCTACATCCATACTCCGCAAGCCACCTGACGGTGTGTGGCGGAGGGTACCTTGAGTACCTCTATCGGTTCTCCCTTCTATTCCAGTCTCATATTGTTCGTGGAAAGGAGGATTGTCGGCATGCCTCTCTGTGGGCTCTAATCTCTGTGGGCTCTAATCTCTGTGGGCTCTGATCTCTGTGGGCTCTGATCTCTGTGGGCTCTAATCTCTGTGGGCTCTAATCTCTGTGGGCTCTAATCTCTGTGGACTCTAATCTCTGTGGGCTCTAATCTCTGTGGACTCTAATCTCTGTGGGCTCTAATCTCTCTGGTTTTACCCTCATGGTCTCTTCGCGAGATATACGTAGGAGGGAGCAATATACTGCTTGACTCCTCGGTGAAGGTATGTTCTCGAAACTTCACAACAAAAGCACGTACCAAGCGTCTCTCTTGTAGAGTCTTCCACTGAAGAGTTATCTATCATCTCCGTAACGCTTTCGCGATTACTAAATGATCCTGTAACGAAGCGCACTGCTCTCCGTTGGATCTTCTCTATCTCTTCTATCAACCCTATCTGGTACGTATCCCACACCGCTGAGCAGTATTCAAGCAGTGGGCGAACAAGCGTACTGTAACCTACTTCCTTTGTTTTCGGATTGCATTTCCTTAGGATTCTTCCAATGAATCTGTCTGGCATCTGCTTTACCGACGATCAACTTTATATGATCATTCTATTTTAAATCACTCCTAATGCGTACTCCCAGATACTTCATGGAATTAACTGCTTCCAGTTGCTGACCTGCTGCTATATTGTAGCTAAATGATAAGGGATCTTTCTTTCTCTTTATTGGACTTCTTGTCCTTGGACCGATCACTGTTTTTATTTCCCTTTTTTTTCCCACAGATCAGTTCGCCTTCTTCCTGCTTTCATGGTTGGTCTACACTCATTGCAGAATGTGGTGCCGCACATCGTGACACTACACAAAACTGGCGCTAATAGCCTAGGCACTTAGGGAACACAAACGACACAGATCTGTAAGTCCACGGTATGGGTGATAAGTTGAGAAAACCGTCCCGAAACATGTGCTACAAAACGCCACTGTTTCCTGCGAATGTACCCCGACATCAGTATGGGACATGACCACCATGCACACGTACACAGGCCGCACAACGGGTCGGCATACTCTGGATCAGGTGGTCGAGCAGCTGCTGCGGTATAGCCGCCAATTCTTGCACCAGTGCCTGTCGGAGCTCCAAAATTGTCGTAGGGGTTTGAAGACGTGCAGCGATACGTCGACCGAGAGCATCCCAGACGTGCTCCATGGGGTTTATGTCTGGAGAACAGGCAGGCCACTCCATTCGCCTGTAACTTCTGTTTCAATGTACTCCTCTACGATGGCACCTCGGTGGGGCCTTGCGTTATCATCCATCAGGAGGAAGGTGGGACCCACTGCAGCCCTGAAATGGCGAACATACTGGTGCATAATAACGTCCCGATACAACTGACCTGTTACAGTTCCTCTGTCAAAGAAATGCAGAGTTGTACGTGCACCAATCATAATCCCACCCCATACCATCAGATCACGGCCGATATACAGGTCCATTTCAAGGACATTAAGGGATTGGTATCTGGTTCCTGGTTCACACCGGATGAAAACCCGGCGAGAATCACTGTTCGGACTATACCTGGACTCGTCCGTGAACATAACCCGGGACTACTGTTCCAATGACCATGTACTGTGTTCTTGACACCAGGCTTTACGGGCTCTCCGGTGACCAGGGATCAGTGGAATGCACATTGCAGGTCTCTGAGCGAATAAACAATGTCTGTTCAGTCGTCTGTCGAGTGTGTGTCTGGAGACAACTGTTCCAGTGGCAGCGGTAAGGTCCCGAGCAAGGCTACTTGCAGTACTCCATGGCCATCTGATGGTGAGACATCGGTCTTCTTGTGGTGTTGTACACTGTGGACGTCCCGTACTGTAGCGCCTGGACACGTTTCCTGTCTTCTGGAATCGTTGCCATGGTCTTGAGATTACACTCTGTGGCACACGGAGGGCCCGTGTTGTGTTTGACCAGCCTCCAGTCGCCCTAGTATTCTACCCCTCATAAAGTCATCAATATGTGTTCTTTGAGCCATTTTCAACACAGTCACCGTTAGCTCGTCTGATAACGTCTGCACACTTACTCGCTGCACTGTACTCTGACATGCACCAACACACCTCTGCGTATATTGACTGTTGCCAGCAGCACCGAGCGACGATCGCAGGTCAAATGCACCGCATGGCCATACCCCGAGGTGATTTAAACCCGAAAACCGCCCACCATAGCGTTGTTTCACCATGTATCAGCATTATCCTTAATTTATGAGCATGAGTGTATGTTCAGTTTTTGACAAGCCATGTTAGCACTAAACCTGAGGGGGTTGCTATGGGAAGCTTCCCTTGTTAGTGGTAGCAACGGGCTGTGCCGACCTAAGGGTCACAGGATTTTACGTCGGACCGCGCCGGAAGCGCACAGCGCCGGCGATGCCTCTGGCGTCGATCCTACTACCGTACTCTTCCTTTTCTGAAGCCGTAAAGCATTTTACTGCCTCCGGGGACGAGCTAAGGTAAACATAGCTGCTGCGCGCGGGAGGAAATAAAAGCGGATGGCAGTCACATGTTCCCACTAAATTGTGTCGACCCTCTCAGCTAATCAGCTAGCGGTGTTCCACAGGCCTAATAGATGCGATTAGCTATCTGCTCGAGAGCAGCAACAGTCTGTTACCAGAGTGTCCTTTATAGCACCCAGCTGAGACCATGACAGATGGAACGAGTCGGTAGGCGTGTATGTGGCATACGTAACGGAGCCACACACACACACACACACACACACACACACACACACGGCCAATGCTTGTGAACCGTGCTTCGTTGTTTACAGAGAAACAACCATTATACTCACCCGGCAGCTGTTCTCGCGTCTGCCCCGCCATCCCCAATCAGTTAAAGAATATATGCCTAAAACAGAAATTTATTTCTTACGCAATTTTTCGTTGGTTAAATCTTACAAGTAAACCTCAAAATGACCTCGTATTAGTGTAAATGTAAAGAAAAATCAAAGATTTAGTCGTTTGTCCCTTCTGTTCAATTCATAAATCAAAAGAGCAATGTCGAAAATAAACGTTCGAGAACGATATTAAAATTCACGGTGAAAGGATATCAGTAATATAATTAGCTGATGAATTTGCAATCCCCCGTCAGAGTGTATAATAATTACAGAACCTGGTGAATGGAGTGAATAGTTCGACTGCAGAATACGGATTGAATGTAAACCGGAGAAAGACGAAGGTAATGATACATTCCAGAAATGAGAGCAACAAGAAACGTAACATCAAGATTGGTGATCACGAATTAGGTGAAGTTACGGAATTCTGCTAGCCTGGAAGCAAAATAACGCATCACGGACGTCGCAAGAAGGCGAAGAGAGCAAACTAGTACAAGCAAAGATGGCATTCCTGGCCAAGCGAAGTGTGCTACATTATACGGCAGTGAATCATGGACAGTGGGAGAAATGGATCAGAGCGGAATCGAAGTATGGGAGATGTGGTGCTGCAGACGAATTTTAAAGATCAGGTGGACTGATAGGATAAATAGTGAGCGAGCTCTGGTCAGAATCGGCGAAAAAAGGAACATGATATGGAAACACTGGCTGGAAGAAGGGACAGGCTAACGGGACACATGTTAAGACACAGGAAGTATCTGCCTGGTACTAGAGGGAGCTGTAGAGGGGAAGAGAGAGATGGAAATATACGCAAGAAATAATTGAGGTAAATGCTAATCCGGGAGAAAGTTGTTGGTAACGGGGAGGAATTCCAGGCGGATCACATCAAACCAGTCAAAATACCGATGACCAGGGAAAAAGCCTTGAAGCATATTACGCTCGATGAATTAATTTTCCATCTCGTGAATTTACTTACTGCCTGTAGTGAATCTGTTCAGCACGTGTTTCATCATGCCACATGCAGTCAGTAACTCACCAAGTAATCTGAATTTTCATTGTTCTATTTTTTACGGGTGGACTGTAGTCAATTTCTTCTGTTAATTTATGTATTACAAAAGCTTTCTGTTGCCTGCAGTACAGTTTTCAACAGACAGAGACTACATGTTATACAAACTGAATATGCATTAAATGGTCAAAAACCACTTAAACATCACTATTTTATTAAGAATGTGTACTTTGCATGAAACTCAGATACTTTTGGGGAATCTTCGTGGGCAGCAGAGGAGAAATTAGTTGTATTGTCTAGTAGCTGATGGGCAATAACATCAATTATTATGAAGATGATTAGCGTGTGTGATAGATCTTATTTTGGTTAAACCATAAAGCATATGTCATTTAATGATGTTGGAACGCTGTGTGGGGCAAAGATGCAGTATAAACATGTCCGCGCCAAACAGAGAGGCGTACGAAAGGAAAAAAAGAACGCACATTTATATTCTAGTGTTTCATTAAGCCGATATCAAATTTTTCACTCTTCCCCTATATGTCTCTTCCCGTCCGTGTTTCTGCGTGGACGTGTTGCGTGAGTGTGGGACACCTATGTGTGTTCGTATAAAAGGTATTTACAATATATATTCTGGCAATAGAGGCAGTTCGTTTCATTTCTAAATTATTCATCCTAAAAATAATACCTGGAAGCACCGCAGCCTACAATCTTAGAGTACAACGGCGAACTCATTTAGGGTCGTATCATACTGCCTTCTGTATCACAACAATGGATGACGTCTCCTGTTCTTCAAGGAAGAAGAGGTAAAAATCATTCTGTTAAAGAGGAGAGTTAATATATTAATTAATTAGAGTGTTTCAGTGGTAATCATAGCGAGAGACTGGAGGTGCGAACTTCGACGCGTGAATTGTTGCTGATGAAATTATCCACCAGCCACACACCCGAAATTATCCACATTATTCGCACCTCCCTTACGTCGCCAGTACGTAAATGGCCAGTATACGTATGATGTCAGTGGTCGTTGTATCATACAGCAGCGTTCGTCGTTTCAGGACTCGAGTTTCACTTGGCCGACAACACAGTTGCAAACATGAGGCGTTAATTACACTGTACTGTGACTGTGTGTTTGTGTGTGTTGAAATTCTCCTGGTGCGCTCTGTAACTAAAGGCCCGTAAAAATACTGGGTCAGATATATGGTCGAGTAGGAGAACAAATGCTGTCGTGTTCATCCTTTGCTTCCTTATGCACACTTGAATCCATTTTTTCTCCGGAGGCACTCTTGTGCAAGTAATATTATTCCTTATACTCTGAGAGGTGCAGCGTTGCGAAATAGAAGTACGGTGGCGGGTCAGCAATGGAGGTAGAGTTCTTTTTTTTTTTATTTCCACTGCAGCTGCTGTATTTGCAGATATATTGCTGGGATGGGCGCTGGGGGGCCTGCACCAATTAACACTGTGTGCAAGATCACAGCGGAGGCTGTGTCTGCAGAACGGGGTCTGCCTGCCCGCTCGTCACACACACACACACACACACACACACACACACACACACACACACACACACACACACACACACACCCCGTGTGACCGAAACTGAGGGCACCATTTCCTTTTTTCACGTTTGCCTTCGTAGTTCAGCGGTATACGATGAGAAAGGAAAAGCAATGTACGTTCAATATAAAGAAACCATATCAAATTTTTACGTAATGTTTATATATATAGTCAGACCTCGTTTACCCTTCCTAGGTGGGACAGTGGTGCGTCATCAGGATAATTTATAAATTTAAAAAAAAATGGATTGATTTGGGTCAAACGCTATGAGCAAGCAAAACTTTTTTCGTGTAAAGACACAAATTATACATTATTTTCACATATATATTAATCAGCATACTGATAAAAACTTTGTATTTTGTACACTGACGTCAGTATGTTTCTTCGTGTATATATATATATATATATATATATATCGTTTATTCGCAGCAGGAACATGTAGGCGTTACACCAGCAATGCCTCGAAGTTGTTTCCGCCTGTCGTTCCAAATAAACTTTTATTTGGCTTCGCACGTTGTTGCTTCAGTATGTATCGTACTGTTTACAGGTTCAGCATCAGTGTCATTGTACGCAGACGAACAAACGTTGATAATTTCATCAGAAATCTGAACATAGCCAGTGTCATTGCCATTTGACAGCCAGTTACTTACGTTTGTAGCACTTACACTATGTGATCAAAAGTATCCGGACACCTGTCTGAAAATTATTTACAAGTTCGTGGCGCCCTCCATCGGTAATGCTGGAATTCAGTATGGTGTTGGCCCACCCTTAGCCTTGATGACAGCTACCACTCTAGCAGGCATACGTTTAGTCAGGTGCTGGAAGGTTTCTTGGGGAATGGCAGCCCATTCTTCACGGAGTGCTGCACTGAGGGGAGGTATCGATGTTGGTCGGTGAGGCCTGGCACCAAGCCGGCGTTCCGTAACATCCCGAAGGTGTTCTATAGGTTTCAGGTCAGGTATCTGTGCAGGCCAGTCCATTATAGGGATGTTATTGTCGGGTAACGACTCCACCGCCGGCCGTGCATTATGAACATGTGCTCAATCGTGTTGAAAGATTGAGTCGCCATCCCCGAATTGCACGTAAACAGTGAAAAGCAGAAAGGTGCTTAAAATATCAATGTAGGCTTTTGCTGTGATAGAGAATGCAAAACACGATCACACCATCACACCATAACACCATCGCCTCCGAATTTTACTGTTGGCGCTACACACGCTGTCAGATGACGTTTACCGGGTATTCCCCGTACCCGTACCCTGCCATCGGATCGCCACATAGCGTACCGTGATTCGCCACTACACGCAACGTTTTTCCACAGTTCAAACGTCCAATGTTTAAGCTCCTTGGACCAAGCGAGGTTTGCCATTTACCGGCGTGATGTGGGACTTATGAGCAGCCGCTCGACCATTAAATCCAAGTTTCCTCATCTCCCACTTAACTGTCATAGTACCTGCAGTGCATCCTGATGCAGTTTGGAATTCCTGTGTGACGGTCTGGATAGATGTCTGCCTATTACACATTACGACCCTCTTCAACTGTCACCGGTCTTCGTCAGTCAACAGACAAGGTCGGCCTGTATGCTTTTGTGCTGTAAGTATCCTTTCGCGTTTTCACTTCACTATCAGATCGGAAACAGTGGACCTAGGGATGTTTAGGAGTGTGGAAATCTCGCTTACAGACGTATGACACAAGTGACGCCCATTCACCTGATCGCGGTCGAAGTCCTTGAGTTCCACGGAGAGCCGCATTCTGCTGTCTAACGATGTCTAATGACTACTGAGGTCGCTGATGTGGAGTCATGGCAGTAGGTGGCAGAACAATGCACCTAGTATGAAAAATGTGTGTTTTGTGGGTGTGCGAATACTTTTGATCACGTAGTATGTATCTGAGCATTGTGGGAACGTAAATGCCTCATCAAATTCAGCAGCAATGTTTTTCAAAAGTTCATTCTTATCCATCCTATTCAGTGCACCTAACTGGTTGTGTGTGGACCCTACTACCGTCTTTCTCTGACATTTTAAAGTCACAGCGAACGTGAGCAATGGAGTGCTCTCAGTGTTTACGTGTCAACTGGCGTATTTAGCGGTTGGCTGAATTTAAATTTAATGACTCTAGGTGTATGAGGGACCAGTCAAAACGGGGCAGTAGAATCGTTGCAGTCAAATAAAATCACTACAAGCATTCAGGAATTTATTCCACCTGGAGACCAACCGATCAAATCCTGTTCGGTAGAACGCTGTCTGTCTCTGACGGATCCACAGCCGCACCCATTCCTGCGCTTAATCGTCCGACTGAAACCGACGTACAGGCATGTCCCTCTTCAGGTCGCCAAAGACGTGAAAATCAGACTGTGAAAGATCCAGGCTGTACGAAGGATCTTGCATTGTTTCATAACCAAACCGCTGAAGCGTAGTCTCTGTCCAGTTGGCAGTTTGGGGGTGGGTGTTATCGTGCTATAGGATGATTCCATCCGACAGGCCAAGGGCAAACGGCAGGGCCAACAATGGAAATATCCCACATCTCCTACACCAAAGAAATTTAAGCCTTTTAACACAAGTTCCGCTTACGCCATGATGACTTCCTTTGACTGCAGGGACCTTCTCTACTCGTCGAGTTACTCGAGCGTGGAATCAGTCAGTGCACTTCACTATGAAGACACTTCACAGGAACTGCGACACAGCATAAAATCAAAACGTTCAGGAATGCAGTCGAACCTCTTGCACAATGACGCCCGCCCTCGAGACTGCCAATCGGACGAAGGCTACGGTTCACCTATTTGGTTGGTAAACATAGAAAAATCTATCATATTTCCCGGATCTTCCATTGTGTGATTTGCACGTCTTTGGCGATCTGAACGAAGACATGCGTGTACGTTGGTTACTGAAAAACGAAGAAAGAAAGAAAAAAAAAAAACCGGCCCGAATGAACAGACGATCCGGAATAGTGAAGACGAGATAAACGAGGTTACACTGCACATGATAGCTCTCTCTCTCCACATTTAAGAACTATACGAACGAAGGACTTCTGCTAGTGGTTGCGAAGATATCAAGAAAGAGGATAATAATCTTTCAAACTTACTGACTCATTAGAAGTTCGTGCTGGATAAGGACTCAAACCGGGGACGTTACTTAAGTCTCACAGGTTCAGATTTGCCAGTACCTCTCACCTACTTTCCAGATGGTCTCCTGCATACCACACAGGACTAGCACTTCTGGAAGAAAGGATATCACGGAGGTACTGCTTAACCACGGCCCAGGGGAATCTCTCCGAAACGAATTTTCCACTTTGCAGCGGAATGTGCGCCGAAAAAGTTTCGAAACCCTTGGTCACTTGGTTGCAGCGTAAAAGATCCAGAATGAAAGTTCCCAGCTTATGCCCACAAAATTTCCAGATTTGGACTGCACTCTTGACTTGATTTGTTGGCAGCGCCGAGAAACTTCCAACTTGATTTCACTCAGACGCATCTTGTACGAGCGTCGGGTATCCAAGTGAACAGGTGGATCTTGGCCCTACAAGAGGTATTGATATGCAGTCAGGCGGCTTGCCTTTCCACAGCGACCAGTCGCTTATGCTTCCGCGTAGCCTCCTAACAAGACTGCTTTTTGCTTCTTCCTGAACCACATTCCCGCAGCCACGGCTATTGTGCCCACCTGTCGATGCTGAGGCTCGTCTTGTGAACGCATTCTCCATCATATCCTCTCTGCCTGTGTGTCGGGTAATTTGTGTCCAGTTTAAAGCATAGGGGAGACGTACTGTCCAACTGCAGGCTATAGTCGAGTCCTGGAGGTACTTTGGCGGAGGACTCAGTAGTCATGGCTCCAGCCGGAGAAATCAGCTGCCGTGACTACCACGCCACACTGTAAGACGAGGTTTCGGAATTTCCAAATGAAATGTATACTATAAACGCAATGTAACTTCGTCTTCTCCCAGGGGATGCTGGGAGCGTAACTACGCTACCGCCGCCTAGTTTATGAACTACTGCGGGGGAGAAAGAGAGGTGTAGGGGGAACAAACCGTGCCAGTTTTTCGCAAGGCAGCCAGAACACTGGAATGAACATTACTTTACAGTGTCTATTACAGTGCGGCGGCGTGATGCATAATTTAGTAGCTAAGGTTGGCAACCGTTGGAAACATCCGTACTGTCACGAAGTGACCCGGTACCCGTAGATGCCATCGCTCCCAGAAAAACGCGTTTTTCTTCTCCTTGCTGCAACCATCAACTATAAAGAGGGTCCTGTGATTGTTCAACTGCGGATTGCGGAGGCATGAACACGTAATGAGGACTAAAAATATCTGGCAAAGACCCGCATATGCTCTACCAGAAAACACACAAATGCGAACTCCACTGGTAAAAAAAAAAACTGTTTTAATAATACGGTTGTCGCAAAGTGTTACATTTCAGCCACATTTGTCTGTGTGAAATACTTTGCAAACTATCGCCGTGCTTCTCAGCCACACCGTTCATACGAAAGTCACTTTCCGGATATTCAGTAGTGCTCGTCGTAACTGGCACAGTTCCGTCTAATTAATATTGGCCAATACTAACACTATTCGCATCTCGTGGTCTCGCGGTAGCGTTCTCGCACGGGTTGTAAGGGATCCGTGATCCCATGAACATAGATGGTAGTATCTGACGCTCAGGTCGATAGTAGACAGGAGTCGATTGTCGTGTGCTGCAGTAGGCAGTGAGACGTGTCTCGAGTGCGGAGTAGTAGTAGTATAGAGTGTCGAGTGAAAAGGAGTTCGGGAAAGACGGGCAAGAATGGTGGTCGAGTAAAATTCACCGGAGTATGACGAGTGAGCACGTCCCCCTGATCGTCGTGGGGTTGACCATCAACTAACACAGATTCGCGAGTGATATGAAACAGAAAGTGACAAGTGCCGAATTACGTGTTGCGCGTCGGGCAGCAACAACCATGGATTGCAGTGAGGGTTGTTGTGAATGTTAACCATCAGCATTGCGTGTGACGAAGTACTGAAAATCAACAACCAATAAAAAGATACAACTGTGATTAGATGTGTAAGGCGAGGTTGGACTGCCTCAGAATTTGTGTGTTAGTAGAAATTATACAGTTTGTACATCGCAACCTTTCTGGTCCTTAATAATAGACAAACTTGCAATCATTCCACTATTCCACTATTCAGTTCGGTTGAAATACCCCCGAAACCGCAGCAGAAAAACCGATAGCCTTTCGTTCATTAAGCACACGGTCATATAATCATAGTAATTAACTGTTTGGCGGCTTCGGTAAATTACACAAAACTCAGTAAAGGAACTTAATCGGGGGTGTTTCAGGGTCCTGGGTTTGGTTCATAGTGGGGTCAGGGATTTTCACTTGACCCGAAACGACTGGGTGTCGTGTCGTCTTCATCATAATCATCGTCATCATCATCATTCGTGCCCATTACGGTCGGAGGAAGGCAACGGCATTACACCTCCACTAGGACCCTGCCTAGTACGGCGGTGCGGGTCTGCCGCATCGTTCCCCTATGCTCCGTCAAGAAGCGTGACACTTCTTTCATACTAACACTGCTGGCGACCTCTGCCAGCTGTGTACACGTAACCGTTCAGGGACGCGGTTGGCTGCTCATCTCGCAACACAATACACGAACGGAAGTTTCTTCGTTCATGGAGTTTGATTCCACACAATCTTTAGTTCACCGAAATTTTTAGAATCGCGATGGTTGCGATTCTGTAAGCCACGCTTCCAACAATATTCCTGCCACCTTCGATGAAGATTCAAACTCGTCTCTATTAATCAAATAAGGCAAATATCGCTTTTGAGCCGGCCGGAGTGGCCCAGCGGTTCTAGGCGTATGTTCACAAAGGCAAAGAATTAATCCTGTTTAGTCACCCATCGGTAGTAAGTATTTACTATCGATAACTTTTGACGTTACTCATCTGTGGTTGTGTGGTGGCGTTAGTTCTTCACGGTGTGTGTGTGTGTGTGTTCAGGGAATATGCCGGATTATGGACCTTGGTCCGCGTAACCCCACATGCTGAAGGTTTAAATTTCGTTACCCAGAGCGCTCTCTTGTGGCATTTGTTTGTGTCTTGGAAATGACATGGGATTTCACCTGTCGAAATATGGACGCTTGTCAAAGACTACACCTGATTGCATTCCCGTAAGGTATCTGGACCGTATCAAGGCCTCGTGCATTGGTAAGTACGCGTCACTCTGTTGTCGACTGACGTCAGCGTCCGGAGTTGCGCGTCTCAGAGGTATCATTCAGGAAGACTGTCCCGGTGAGGCATGGCCAACTTGGCGCCGCTTCCACCGCTGTCGCGCGCCGTACGCACGAGGAGTGCGACCTCGGCCGGATCCTGGCTGTGCGCTGAAGGTGTCGCGCGCGTCTCCTCCCCCCGCTGCCTGGGGTAGCGCATCCTGTCTGCCGGGCGGCGTGCCCCTGACCTTGTTCTGAGTGCTGTTCGAGGCCAGCAGGAAGCTGAGCTGGCTGCAGCCGGCGTTTCCCCGCCCCGGGCGCTGCAGTGGACAGCCGACAGCTGTGCGTGCCTGCGTGCCGGGCTGCAGGTCAAAGGTGTCATTCAGAAACAGACTTAAGCTCTGTATTTCAATGACACTGCGCAGATGGATGTCCTCTGGCGATACAACCGAGAGGATATTAGGGCCTCCACAATTCCACCCTGGTCAGACACCCTAGCTCCGAAGTTCAAGACAGCCACACCGAGACGGGTGATCATGCACTAAGGAAAAAAAATCGCAACATAGGAAATCATTAATTTGGGAAATACAGTTCGCCAGGACCGAGTGGGGTAGCTCTGTTGTCAGCACACTGGACTCACAGTCGGGAGGACGACGGATCAAACTCGTGTCCAGCCATCGTGATACAGGTTTCCCGTGATTTCCTTAAACGTTTAAGGCAAATTCCGGGATGGTTCCTTCGAAAGGGCACTGCCGCTTTCCATTTACATTCTTTCCTAATCCGAGCTTGTGCTCCGTCTCTATTGACTTCGTTGTAGACGGGACGTTACACAATAATCCCCCCCCCCTCCTCCTCCTCCTCCTCCTCCTCCTACATTTGTTGAGGCAACAAAATAGTTCAAATGGCTCTGAACACTGTGGGAATTAACATCTGAGGTCATCAGTCGCCTAGAACTTAGAACTACTTAAACCTAACTAACCTAAGGACATCACACACATCCATGCCAGAAGCAGGATTCGAACCTGCGACCGTAGCGGTCGCGCGGTTCCGAACTGCATGGCCACACCGGCCGGCTGTCGAGGTAACACGTTTGAGTGATTAACATTGCAAGACCACCGAATAATGCAAGCGAGAGATGAGTCATTACAAAAGTGAAAATGCTGGTACGTTAACAGCGGCCAGAAAGTTGAATGCAAGCATGTGTACGTGCATGCGTTCTGTTGTGGATGTGCCGCTACAACAATATTTCGAGAGCAGGGATACTGTTACATTGTTCAGAACGCAGGAATTTTTTTTTTTTTTTTGTCAGATAGGCATTTCATTTATTCTGTTTTAGATTTTGTCACAGATGCAGCTGCTGCAGACATCATTAAAGTTTAAGGAACTTTATCTGCTGTAACGGTGCGCATCAAAATACGACCACTGTGCGCTACCTGTGTCTGAATATGGCCGAAACCATCATGTTAATACACACTTACGGAAAAAAATCTCAGTGCCATGAATGAGTTGTGCGTGTTCCCACATCTCGGAGATGATGTATATTCAAATTTCGCTCCAGTAGCATAAGAGTAGCGCTTTCAGTGCCACTATGAGCATGCAAATCAAGCTTGGTTTAAATATACACTTTAGTGGTCGTGAGCGTTAGTTGCCTTTGAGATTGGATGTGGTGAATTGGGTCAACAATGCTGTAAGCTGACAAAGGCGCCATTGTCAACACATCACTGAGTTTAAACGAGGTCTTGTAATAGGGCTACGGGAAGCTGGATGGTATGGATCTCCCTGCCTGTTGCACTTCATCGGTCAATACAGGGACGGTTAAATCTGTATGCGGATGACACTGGAGTTGTCCGATGGTGTCCCATATGTGGTCTATTGGAGACAGATTTGGTGATGGAGCACGCCAAGGCAACATGCTGACGCTCTGTAAAACATGTTGAGTTAAAACAGCGTTATCTGCGCGTGCGTTATCCTGTTGGAAAACACCCTCTGGAATGCTGTTCATGAATGGCGGCACAACACGTCGAATCACTAGATCGACGTGCAGTTTTGCAGTCAGGATCTGTTGAATGGAATGAAGAGTATAATGGGTATGAAATATGGATTAAGAGTAAATTGAAGACAGATGAAAGTAACGAGACGCGGGGGAAGTGAGAACAGCGAGAATCTTTAACATCAGAATTGATTACGAAGTAGATGAAGTTAAGAAACTCTGTTTCCTAAGCACCAAAAGAGCTGATGCCGGGCGTAGCAAGGACGACATAAAAAGCAGTCTTGCACTAGCAAAAAGAGAATTTCTTTCTAAGAAAATTCTATTATTACCAAAAATAAGTCTTCATTGGAGGAAGACTGGAGTAACTCGCTAATTTTTTTAATGGATCTTTTATCACCTGTAACTTCCTCTGGTACTGGAATAAGCCCCTACTACCGTTAAACGCTTTGCTGTAATGAAAATTTATAGGCCAAACATAGTGTGCACATCATGTTGCTTCACGTCTGTATCACACAGGCTTTCCGGCTTGTACTTTCACTCCAGGGATTACACTTCTCAACAAGAGTTTTGCATCTAGGATATGATATATTAATCAGGAAGTATTTCGGTGCGTAGAATCCGAATCTACCTTTCAAAACGATCTAGCACGTAAGATATTTTAGTTCACAATGGTTTTTTATTTTTTTTTACTTTCCGTATTTGCTGTTGATTGTTCTTTTGTATAAATGTCTAAATTTTTAGTTAGTGTTTTTTTTCTCGAGTGCTAGAAGAGTAGGAACAAAAACGAAAAAAAAGATGTAGCAGGTGTCATACAAACTCTAAATTTTGCCCAACTGATGTCTTCGTAAACTATTGTGCGAAAGAGACTACATTGATCTACTGGACGTTATACAAGCTTGGTGCAGTTCTCAGGATACTTACCTCGCGCAACAGTATACTGCGAGTTTTTGTTATCTCAGTGAGTGTTTATTGTGAGATATAGTGGAACGTTGGTGTTCAAAACTTAAACTTTGTCCTTCCTTATCCCAAAACTCAAAGAAATCCACTGATTTCATTAAAAATTTATATAAACTGTACCTTGATAGTCCTGTTGGTGGTCAACATATCAATTTTGCGACACATATTGGCTGCATACCACTTTAACCGAATGGTTGTAAAGAAAACAGGAAGCCATGCCATTCGCTGTTACAGTTGGTTGGTATAAGCCTAAAGACTGTCCCTTTTGTCTCACAATTATTGCAGGGCATTCAAGCCAAACTAGAAATAAAATAAAGTATCCAGATGTTCTTCAGCACATTTTCCTGTGCCCCGAGACGAAGCGTTGCCTATTCTTATTTGTAGCTTTCAAGTCATGGTATCAGACCGAAAATTATATGCTTGTTCTTCTTCCAAATCAACGGTGAATTGGTTTTTGAACAACAGAATAGATGGAAACTATGTTTCCATTGTGAATGATTTGCTACACACAACTAAATAATATGGATGCAGCTGCAAGAATATGGGGGTAGAATGTCGCGTAAAATTCACCGCTACTCTTCGGTGGTAGACTACTACTACTACTACTACTGGTATCTTGATAGGAAGAATGACGTAACGGCAAACAAAAGAAGTCACATTTTTCGAATACGAAAGAAAATTAGACTTGAAGATACGCAGCAGTTATGCTGTAGACCTACTATTGACGTCATCTCCACATATACATCTTCAATGGTATGGAATTTAAAAATTATGAATTTATATTTCTTGTGTTTTTAATTCTGTCTGTGTTTGCCAGTAATGCTTTACATTGTGCTGCGTTTCTAGGAAATATGACGGATAGAAAAAAAAGATTTTACCAGTGATTCAACACCCCAAAATTTGGCAAATATACCCATTTACGAACTAGATGCATAAAAAAAGCTCAAATTTGTTGACTATTGTTAGTGTCGTTTGCTACGTACGCAACGCCTAGTGTGTTCATTGACATACGCTACACCAGATCGAAACATTTATTGCAATTTTCGTGGAGCAAGACGGATGCTGTTAATTTAGCGTGAGAAGTTCTGAGTCACTTAGACTGTATAAGCTACTAGAAAGCGTACAGTAGTGTCAAGAGGGAATGCAAGCGCCCATTTACCCCGTAAGACACGACGATTTATGGAGGAACTTGGCCAAGAAAAGCAAATGTAACGGAAGTGAGCACTAGAGGTGAAGAGCAGGCACAGGTGAGTGCGTCCAGAAATACGTTGTGAGGCATTAATCAGGGGGAAAGCAAAGACTGAGAGGTACCAGCTCGCGTTACCCGGTGCAAACAGCTAGCTGGACATGGGGCGTGAAGTAAGTTATTGCGGCCGTAGCCAGTTTATTTTTGCCCTTCATTTATAATCTTCATTGGCTGGCTTCCTCTATGAAGGCGGCCCATTCAGATTCCGGCTGGACTAATTCTAACCCCCACTCAGCTCTTCCCGTACCACCTCGTGTTTCGTACCAGACGCCTTCTGCTCGAAAGAATCTTGCTGAATGCGGACGCTAGAACAAAATTTCGAGGGCAGGGATACTGTTACATTGTTCAGAACGCAGGAATTTTTTTTTTTTTTTTGTGAGATAGGCGTTTCATTTATTCAGTTTTAGATTTTGTCGCAGATGCAGCTGCTGCAGACATCATTAAAGTTTAAGGAACTTTATCTGCTGTAACGGTGCGCATCAAAATACGACCACTGTGCGCTACCTGTGTCTGAATATGGGCGAAACCATCATGTTAATACACACTTACGGAAAAATATCTCAGTGCCATGGATGAGCTGTGCGTGTTCCCACATCTCGGAGATGATGTATATTCAAATTTCGCTCCAGTAGCATAAGAGTAGCGCTTTCAGTGCCACTATGAGCATGCAAATCAAGCTTGGTTTAAATACACACTTTAGTGGTTGTGTGCGTTAGTTGCCTTTGAGATTGGATGTGGTGAATTGATGTTAGTCAGCAGTGCTGTAAGGCGACAAAGGCGCCATTATCAACACCTCACTGAGTTTAAACAAGGTCGTGTAATAGAGCTACGAGAAGCTGGATGCTTCTTTGCGATATTGCGGAAATACTTTGAAGGAATGGAGCCACTCTATATGACTGGTGGCAGCGCTGCACTGTAAATAGTGGTATTTTAGTGGGGGATCTTTTGTGGGACCGTGCCTCGGGATGCACACAGTAAAGTTGCGTGGGACTTTTTATTATATTTCGACTAAGGTGACAGATCAGTCAGATAATTGTAGCAAACACGTTCGTCGTATTGCAGACCACAGAGGAAGACGATATATCAGTGCTGGCACTTCAGCTGTCTGTGTAACGCGCTGTAACTCTTTACACTTGAGCTTTCTGTCCCGGCGGTATTGTGCTATATTTGGTTCGCGCTGTTGGAAACCCCCTTCAGTGGGACGCACCTCGTTTTCTGTCTGGCCCAACACGTCGTTAATCAGGACAGAGGTGCTTAATTGCCAGAGTGTCCCATAGCGCGCCCCTGTGACATGCAAGCGCCTGCTACCACAGCAGCGGAAGACGTTTAGTGCCACTTAAATAACCGCGCCTCTCTTCCTTTGAATCGTCTTCCCTCTGTGGCTGATGTTAACGACACACTCAGTCACTGGCATAAACGTACTTCGAGCACATGGAGTTAATTAACACCTTCAATGGAAGGTTTCACTCTTCAGTAATTAAAAAAACTGTGACAGACCAACTAACAAACTAAATGAGAATTAGGAACTGTTGACGCTTTCTTCACCACTTCACTTTAATTCTAGCTGCTAGGTCAGGCTTTTGAACAACTCATATTTCAGTTCTACTCGCTAAAGAAATAACACAATATTTTTCTTCAAGGTTTGCTCGGATTAACTGTGACACATGGTTGAGTCTCATTGTGATCACTTTCTGGGTGTGACACGCACATGTCTCTCGTTGCTGCACACCAAGTGTTAAACTTTATAGATCGAGGGACCAAATACATAGGTTCATTACTTGTTAAGCAACATTTCTTTTTAACCCTAAGGTGGGACCATGCATGTCAGGCTTTCATCATTTTCTAATGTGTAAAACAGTAATTACAGATAAATGAAACTTCTGATACGATATTTGAATAATTTCACACGAAGTATTCATTCTACCCTGAACCTCATGATTTGTGCATGGCATTACTGCAGCAATCACTGCCCAGCACATTTCTGTTGCGAAACGCACCTCTCATGCAGGCAATCATATCCACTCTTGTGGAAGTATTCACAGCACTTTTGACATACTCCCAATGAAAAATTCAAGAGGTGTTGAATCAGGCGTAAGCACTGGACACACAACAGCACCTGATCTACCAGTTGTTTAATCCCCAAAGCCGGCAGTAAATTGTGCTGGACAAACAGTGAAATGTGCTGGGGCTCCATCATTGTATGGAAGCTGATCCTGTCACGGTCGCCAGTTTTAATATTCGACACCTCATCTTTCGTTAAGAGCAGCTTAATGTTGATAGTTGTCCAGAAAACCTCTAAAACTCAAATGAAAACTTAATGGCATCTGAATAAAACAGCTGTTGCCAGTTACATAATCCACCAACTCTTCAGTCTTGGAATCAGCATTACTAGAATCAGTTATTCAGGTGCAGTACAAAATGGGCACAGTTTTCCTTCAATTTTTTTTTTTGCGCATGCAGTTTCACAGAAAAGGAGTGAATCGTTTCTTTTTTTCCAAATCTTTATACATGGGTCGACTACTTAGGACACCACAGAGCTGAGTGATTGATCGAAAGAGCAGGTGAGTGCCGAGACCTTAATGACGCGAATCTAGAATGACTGCTTTACGTAGCCGCCAGGGGGCAGTGACGTCACAACTCTTTCGTTGGTGCGCACAGTAAGCGGTATTTTATCGCGCTATTTGATAAATGTGGTTTGCAGAAACCGATGGAAAGCTGAGTGCAGGAAGGAGGACTACAGTTCATACAGGAATACCAAACGTTCTCACTCGGAAAAACTTCGATGAACTCTCTCAAAAACCAATGCAGATCATAGCCCTAATTGCACCTGTTAGTTACCGGGAGGTGTAACGTTGGCGTCATCTATAAATAACGTGGGTTTGTAACCCATCACGATTAACATATCGATGATAAACAACTGCAAAAACTCAATACGAAATAGTGTGGTCCTAGTGTCGACATCTTCTGAAGGTGGTAAACATGTAAGTTATACTCCCGCAGTATCCCCGCCTCCACCCAAAACGATTACATATCCTCTGTCCATAGAATATGCTACAGCGCGCTTACCGAAGCGTTGGAAGTGTGTTACTAAACGTGTCCATCATGGCATACTGAAAATGCAGTGATCTCACTTCAACAACTCAGAACGAAGATCGCCGTTTCTAGAAGCGGATGAGAAAGTGTAGCAGAGCAGATGTGGTGGTACATTTCATACTTCTTCACTGTTCATCGGGTGCAAACATCTGAAGGTGTGGAGCAGTTGAAATATTCTGTGATAATGACAAAACTTGATCCTGCGACAGGCGGGAGAACTGTGTATTCAATGCAGATGGTCAGCAGAATTTGCATACTACATGATTTCTTCACGTTCCTGGTCGTCAGGAGATGGATGGACGTTTTCTCATCGACGTTTCTCAATGAACAGAGCAACATTCCAGTATCATTGCTGCGTGAACACAAGGAAGTGTGGGCAGCGTTGTGATCTGCAGAGTACTTTTGGTCATTCTGTTGGACCTTCACTTCACGAGATTCGCTTGAGTGCTTTGTTTAGCAATCCTGCCTCGAAAGTAATGTGTATCCCTGCACGATGACAGTCTCCCTTCAAAAGGACAGTAACTTCAACAACACTATACAAACGTCACCGTGCGGCTGGAGCTGGGCATAAACCGTTTGGCTTGTAACCCAGGTTAACACCTGAGAGTGAACTTCGATCGTCTTGTGCCCTGTGTGAATCATCTGTCACTCATCACTTAACTGCTGTGGGAAGACCTGCAGACAGCACGTTTACTAATAGCCGTGGAGAGCTAGTAACACCTTAATGAGGCTCTTCCAGTACCTCTAGTTACTTTGTGCGCTTCAAATTGGGGGTAGTCTGAACACTTAGTCAATCACAATAATATGAATCGACATTGTGCTGCCAGCCTTCAGGAATTCCCAGAGGACACGACGAATTTAGGCTCGCTGTGGTCATGTTCTCAAGACTACGACTTGATGACAAATGTGTCCCGACGTAGCAGCATTCGATAAGCACTTTTCGAAAGTGAAATGGAGGTAGACTCAGCGTGAAGTGAAACAAAAGCCTGGTGAAAGTAGAATTCATGCATCAACTACATGAAGGTCTTCGAAAGACACTAGTCTTACTTTTAACTGGCTCGTTGTAAGTTCATCTCCTTGGCTCTGTTGTCCGGAAGACAAAACTGTTTCCACTAAGTTAGAAATAAATATTCGAGGTCTCTCTCTGTGCATAATATTTACACGTTTTTGAACTTAATTATTCTATCTTGACTGAAATTTTACTCCTGTAGTGCTTCTACATTACTACTTAGCACATGCCTTAGAGGTTAGCTCAATACAAGAATAATTAAATAACTTAACACAAAAATTAAGCAAAAGCGGCTATCTTGAAGTACAAGATAATGAAGCGTAAATATCGATCGTTAACATTCACAGGAATTTGTCATAGGAAAGGTTAATAGGTTGTTACAAATGTTTTATTGTTTTTGAAACAATCATGTAAACAATTAAAACAATGACAGTAATTTAACATATCATGACTAAATTTTGAAATTCGTACAATTTATTGTATCACATTTTCTGTTTACAATAATATAACACCTTGATAGTTAAGAGACAAAAACGACACTGACCGCAAAATTACCTTTCGTATATTACTGGAAACTTCTATGAACTAATTTTGTGTACCATGTTCTCGAGTACTTGACGAGGTAGGTCTACTCACTCATTCCAGTACAGAAACCATTTCAGTGACTGGTCTTGGAGTGATTCGACATCCGTTCTTTGTGGCGTACCAGATGTTTAACGTTTCCGAAATAGTCGTACTTCGCTGAAGCTGTAGTTTTTGATAAACTGAACCAGATTTTCAAAATTTTCCCTTTTCTGATCCAACTGTCTGGCATCATGCAAAACTTTTCAGTGGAAAGAGCTATTGTTTCGCACATGCAAATCGTTGAGTAAGCAAACTGTTGGGGCAGAGCCGTGGGATTAAATCCACAATTAATGCCGGTGGTCGTGTGAATGCTGAAGGTTTTACATAGGCAAGTAAGAGGGAGGAGTTGCTGCAACTCAGAAAGGACTGACAATTAGCCAATTAACTTCTCTTGGCAGCAGAGTTCCCTAGAAAAAGCGAATGCGCCGTAAGTTACACGGCGGGAAGAAATAAACCTCACCGGCACCGCGAGGGGAGCTTCCCGTCTTTTTGAAAGTGACGGGAATCTTCTCTGCGTGTAAACAACGGACAAAGAACGGGCGAAACCCAGACGTGAAGGTTTTGTGTGAAGCCGTACTGTGTCTGACGTGGGTAGGATGGAAGCACTCGACTTGCAGAAAGGGGGACTGCACCCCGTGGCAACGAAAACGACGTTACCGATTGGAAGTGCACCAACTTCACATGCTGAGGAGGTGATGTTTCTATCAACTGAACACACAGCTCTTTATTCTTTATCATTCTTGTCGGGCGTGGTTTAATGTGGATGTCATAGTGCTTGTAGATCCTCTCGTAATTTCAAACCAGCTACACCTGTCGAGTGTGAGGATATCGGCAGCTACCGGGAAGTCGGTCTCCAGACTGACTGAACGCTGCACGCTTCCTCCCAGACTGCCAATAGCGAACACTCGACATCCACAGACATTCTTACTTCCAGTTGTTTGTGTTATCTGACTCAGTTGTCCTGTAGCTAAATGCTCCAGCAGTTAAGTGTTATCAGGCCCGCAGTTTTACGTTTCTGTACTCCTCCTCTTCCGTCCGAACAGGCCTCGGAAGGCGCAACGGTACCGAAAATGTTCAAATGTGTGTGAAATCTTATGGGACTCAACTGCTAAGGTCATCAGTCCCTAAGCTTACCCACTACTTAACCTAAATTATCCTAAGGACGGACAAACACACACACACACACACACACACACACACACACACCGCTCTCCCGCTGGTAGTCTGTTTTGGAGATCGGAGCCTCTACTTCCTCGACAAGTGGCTTATCAGTCGGCGTCACGAGAGCCTAGTGCACACCGCTTGGCAACAGCGTTCGGCAGGCTTACACGGTCACCCATCCAAGTGTTAGCCGAGCCCGACAAAACTTAACACCACTGGCGATCTGACGGGAACCGGTATCAGCAGTGCAGCAGTGCCGTTGGCAGCGCGTATACTGCGTCCTGATAGTAATGGCCGTGCAACATTCTGACTTTGAAATGTGCCTGTGCAACGCTATGAATTCTAAAAGAATGTTCTGAAACTAATAGGAAATGTGAGCTAAGCATCTGTCACTGATAACTTCTCAACAGTGGAGATTTTGATACTGACTGACACCAGAGCAATTATGCGCAGTTACTGATCTAATCAGAATCTATATAGAACGTACAATTACTATTTCCTGGATGATCCGAAAAAATGTTTAGTCTTGCCCCAGGTTTTAATTCCTACGTGCGCAAAAAACAGTAACGAAGCTGAGATCCACTCTCCTACTGTACGTGTAATGGAACATTTCGCTGCACGCTGATGTGGAATAAATCGTACAGCTTTTGCTAAAAGCGCTGATAAGAGATAGTTATTAAATAAATCACGCAACTGTGCAATGTGAGGATAGCTTTACCCAGTAGGTCTTCAATCATCAAATGGGAATATGAAGATCCAGGATTTAGTAAACCATAACCATATTTCAGTGTAGTTCATGTTTTCTAACCAAGAAAGCTTAGACGGTTAAAAGATTAGTCTTTGAAAGTATAAACATGTTGTTGTTAAACACTGTCGAAAATCATTTGAACCAACACTCACCAATCACTTCGAAACAAGCACGGAAACATAAAATTGTGTCGGTAACATAAACAATTTTAAATGGATATCGGTTCTGCGTTAAGTGCCTTTAAGAGGATGAAGAGTGGTCTAATGTTGTCCTGAATATATGCATGGTAATGAAGAAATAGCTGATCAGACAATGTTCTGTTCACCAAGAATCGAATTTCTGCATTGTGACTCGCGAAATCAAAATATTTACTAGCCATATCACTCAGACATTTGCTGTCGTGCAGTTGCATTAGCTACTGCAATTGTCCTGGCGGACATAACCTTACCTAAGGTGCCCCGAGACGGAGAAAACGGCATCCTGAAAGAGAATCTGCACACCATCACGCCGATCAGTGGTAGCCAAAGTGAAACGCGTTGCGGACCAGAAGCCAGACAACCAGAAAGAGACGTCGTCTACACGTAACAGCATTAACTCTGGTAGCCTAGATGATCTCCTCCACACACGTGCTTAGGAACCAAGCTTCCTGGCACAAATATTACAAAACTAAAGCCACTTCCCCTCATACAGACACCTTACTTCTTAGGTGCGTAACATTGCATCTGGGATAGCATGATACATTTGTTCCTTTCAAGAAACGTTGAGGAAAATATCAAATCTGGTGTGATACCTCACAATAAATCAAAGTCCTTTAATCTGTCATAAGCCATAATGCTTCAACACAATATCAGCATATGTAAATTGAAGGTGGAGGGGGAGAAAGGAAAGGAAAGGAAAATAAAGGAAAGGAATGGGATTACTGACGCCAGTTGCATCGGGGACATTACGCGGAATCAGTGGAGACGGCTGAAAATGTGTAGCGGACCAGGATTCGAACCCGGGATCTCCTACTTAGTAGGCAGGTGCGTTATGCACTGCGCCATCCGGGTCACAGTGTTTATCGCAACTGCACGGACTATTTCGCCACGCCTCACGGCCGACGCACATCCCACCGAGCGCCACATATTCGTAGTCCCAGTCCATTTCTTCCAGATCTCCACAGGAGTCGGACGTACTTGTGCATCCGCACTGAACAAGGTGGATCCATTGCCCATCTAGGCGAATCAATTATATGAACGTGTGGTGTCCGTTCATTCGCACAAGTCCGGAAGAAAACACACCACGCATTCACGTAATTTCTTCAGCTAAATTCCAGTAAACGAAGAGGTAAGTAACAAAGAAATTAACTTTTGGGCCGTGAGAGTTCTAGTTTGAATAAAAAAGGTAGGGAAATGACTTCAGTACCCATTGGCAGTGTACAGATGCTGCGTTGTGAGAAGGCAAGAGGCGGCGTCAGGGTGCCTTGGAGCTCCTCTGCTGTCCACGCTAATGGCCGCCAACTGTGCCGGACGCGGCCGCCGGAAGTTGCTGAGGAGCGCTTGTCCTGCTGCAGCTACTGTTGAACTCCCACCCTGAGGACGGCACAGCCAAGGCGAAACACTACCGCAGCTGTCGACTCAAGCGTAACAACAACTGTTAGGTGAATCGTGCCAGGATGTTGATAATCACGTTATTAGGAAGCAACAGAGTAAGGAGCTAAATGAATATTTGTATAGGACGGTTGGTTACTATTTATTCGAACTACAGTGACTGGAAAAAAGTCGCAACACCAAAAAGTAATTATTGTAGCGCAATGAAAGTGTAGAGCCGGCCGCTGTGACCGAGCAGATCTAGGCGCTTCAGTCCTGAACCGCGCTGCTGCTACGGTCACGGGTTCGAATCCTGCCTAGGGCTTGGATGTGTGTGCTGTCCTTACGTTAGTTAGGTTTAAGTAGTTGTAAGTCTAGGGGACTGATGACCTCAGATGCTAAGTCCCATAGTGACAAGAGCCCAATGAAAGTTAAGGAATACATTTGTGAAGGAAGTGATTAACATTGCAAGTCCGCCCACAGTAGCTGCGAGGTCAGCGCGACAGAATGTCAATCCTAAGGCCCCGGGTTCGAGTCCCGGCTCGATCGGAGATTTTCTCCGCTCCGCTCTGAGATTGGATACTGTGTTGTCATAATCATCATTATTTCATCCTCATCGACGCGCAAGTCGCCGCAGTGGCGTCAAATGGAAAGACTTGCACCCGGCGAACGGTCTACCCGACGGGAGGCCCCAGTCACACGACATTTCATTTTCATTAACTTGCGAAGATCACAGTTTTATGTAAGCGTGGGGAAAAGCCATTGCAAATGTGAGATGCTGGGGCATTATTAACCGATGTTACCGGCAGAATGTTGAATGCGAGCTTCCAGTCTTGCATGATGTGTTACACAGGTGCCGGATTTCAGTGTGTGGGATCTAGCTCCATGGCTTTTGCACTTGGTCGGTCAACATAGGGATGGTTAATGCAGTTTACAGATGACGCTGGAGTTCTCGTCCGATGATGATGTCCACGTGTGCTCGATTGGAGACTGATCTGGTGGTCGAGCTATGTAGAGGAAGTCTGGTTACAACAGCAGTAATCTTGTTCATGAATTGCAGCATCACAATATGACGTACAAATTTGCAGTTAGTGCGTGGGGAACAAACTAATGTGTCAATCGGAAAGAGGATACACAACATAGCGCAGTCCGACTCCTCACATGTCCATTTTACAGATCTCCACCCCGTTAACTTGTTAGTATTCTCTAATCCTCCCTGCTTCTCCTCGTTTTCTTCCCTCCCCCCATCATCCGCTTTTCTTTTGTCCTTCCTCATTTTTCCCCCCGTCATAAACCTGCGCTCCCATACAAAGTAAGCTCAGGGCACGCACCCATGTGCCATACCCATCAACTAGACAAAGGGTGCAAAGTGTCGCACAATTACAAGATGGAATTTATCACGTCATAAAGATAGGCGTGCAGCAGAAGAGTAGACTGTTAAAAAGCTAAATAAACGTGATCAATTATTCAAAATGAGTCACAGCCGGGCGGTTTGGCCGAGCGGTTCTAGGCGCTTAAGTCTGGAACCGTGCGACCGCTACGGTCGCAGGTTCGAATCATGTCCAAGGCAAGGATATGTGTGATGTATTTAGGTTAGTTCGGTTTAATCAGTTCTAAGTTCTAGGGGCCTGATGATCTCAGATGTTCAGTCCCATGGTGCTCAGAGCCATTTGACAGTCACAATCGCGTTATTTAATTTTTCGCCAGCCGGTTTCAACCCGCGATGGGGTCATCTTCAGGTCAATTTACACCATTTGGTCCCTCGCTGGAGTCGTCATCCTGCCTGTGCACGAGTCGAATTAAGATGTACTGGGAATTAATGAAGTGCCATGACAGGAGGAAAAAAGACTTCTGGGCAGGTCAGTGTAGCAAACAGAGGCTTGAATATAGCAAGCAGGTTCAGCTGGATGTAGGTCGCAGTCCAGAGATGAGGGGGGCCTGCACAGGATAGATAGCGTGGAGAGCTGCATCGAATCAGACATAAAGCCGCATCAACATGGCAGTGCTGTGAGGAATTTGAGTGGATTAGCCTTTATGCACATTCTTGTGTTGACCCAACGGGGGTGAAAATGTCATGGGATACCTCCAAATGTTGTGTCGGACCACCACCTGCATGGGGAAGTGCAGCAACACAACGTGGCATGCGCGCAAAAAGTCGTCGGAAGTCCCCTGCGGAAATATTGAGCCATGCGGCCACTATAGCTGTCCATAATTGCGAAAGTGTTGGCGGTGGAGGATTCCGCGCACGAACTGACCTCTCCAATACGTCCCATAAATATTCGATGGGATTCATGTCGAGTGACCTGGGTAGCCGGATCATTGGCTCGAATTGCCCAAAACTTTCTTCAAACCAACCGCGGACAATTGTGGCCCCGTGACATGGCGCATTGTCATCCATAAGTTTTCCATCCTTGTTTGCGAATATGAAGTTTACACATGGCTGCAAATGTTTTCCAAGTCGCCGAACATCCAGAGGACCCAGTCCATTCCATGTAAGCACAGCCCACACCATTATGGAGCCACCACCAGCTTGCACAGCGCCTTGTCGACAAACTGGATTCGTATCTTCATGGAGTCTGCGCCACACTCGAACCCTACTATCAGCTCTTAACAACTTACATCGGGACTCATCAGGTCACCGTTTTCGAGTCGCCTAGGGTCCAATCGATGTGTTCACTAGCCCAGGAAAGGCGTTACCAAAGGCACTCGCGTCGGTCGTCTGCTCCCGTAGCCCATTAATGTCAGATTTCGCCGCACCATCCTAACGGATCTGCTCGTCGTACGTCAGCCATTGCTTCATGTGCTTGTTTCACTCAGGACTGCATGTCTGTTAGCACTGACAAATCCACACGAAGCCGCTGCTCTCGTTCGTTATGAAGGCTTTCTGTACTGTCCATGGTGAGAGGCAATGCCTGAAATGGGTTACTCTCGGCACACTCTTCAGGCTGTGGATCTCGGAATATTGAATTCCCTAACAATTTCGGAATTCGAAAGTCCCAAACGTAAAGCTCCAACTACCATTCCGCTGTTCGGAGTCAGTTAATCGCCGTTGTGCAGAAATGGTCACGTCGGACACCCTTTGGCATGAATCATCTGATTACAAATGACAACTCCGACAAAGCACTACCGTTTTATGCTCAGTTTATTTTGTGAATCTGAACAGAGCCTAGCTCTTTCTGCTAAATCTAATTTTTGTTCCAATTACGTGATTTTTAACAAAAGGGGAGAGCCGTGTGATTTAAAAGTTACAAACGTTGGCGAGATTTATTTGTGATATCTATCATGAAGTTGCAGCATCAGAAAATTGTAGCGAAATGCAGGAAGATCTGCAGCGGTTAGGCACTTGGTGCAGGGAGTGGCAACTGACCCTTAACGTAGACAAATGTAATGTATTCCGAATACATAGAAAGAAGGATCCTTTATTGTATGATTTTATGTTAGCGGAACAAACACTGGTAGCAGTTACTTCTGTAAAATATCTGGAAGTATGCGTGCGGAACGATTTGAAGTGGGATGATCATATAAAATTAATTGTTGGTAAGGCGGGTACCAGGTTGAGATTCATTGGGAGAGTCCTTAGAAAATGTAGTCCATCAACAAAGGAGGTGGCTTACAAAACACTCGTTCGACCCATACTTGAGTATTGCTCATCAGTGTGGGATCCGTACCAGATCGGGTTGACGGAGGAGAAATAGAAGATCCAAAGAAGAGAGGCGGGTTTCGTCACAGGGTTATTTGGTAACCGTGATAGCGTTACGGAGATGTTTAGCAAACTCAAGTGGCAAACTCTGCAAGAGAGGCGCTCTGCATCGCGGTGTAGTTTGCTGTCCAGGTTTCGAGAGGGTGCGTTTCTGGATGAGGTATCGAATATATTGCTTCCCCCCTACTTATACCTCCCGAGGAGATCACGAATGTAAAATTAGAGAGATTAGAGCGCGCACGGAGGCTTTCAGACAGTCGTTCTTCTCGCGAACCATACGCGACTGGAACAGAAAAGGGAGGTAATGACAGTGGTAGGTAAAGTGCCCTCCACCGCACACCGTTGGGTGGCTTGCGGAGTATAAATGTAGAATGTAGATGTAATAGTACAAATTTAATTTGAATTACGTATCTGAATCTGTTATCGGGTCATCTGTAGCCCCCCCCCCCCTCTCTCTCTCTCTCTCTCTCTCTCTCTATCTCTCTCTCTCTCTCTCTCTCTCTCTCTCTCTCTCTACTGTAGCATGTAGCAAGTTTCCAGTATGGATTCAGAATGTTTTCAGCATCAGATCTACTTGAGATACGTGCCAATTAAACGTGTAATTCAAGTGTTCAGTAGCTATTCATTCATCATTCATATAAAAGGGGTACGTTGCCTATGTGTATATGTGCAATAATATTAGTGCAGCTTCGAATATAAGTTAATCACTAGCTTAGTGGCGGATCATGTGCTCCCTCCTACATCCCCCATCCCTCTGCGTCACCCTCCTCTTCCCTGGAATGGGTGGAACGCAGTTATTGAATGAACGTACCATCGAAACGCATAGAAGTTCCTGGTTTCGCATTGTAAGTGGTTGAGCGTAATTTTGGAAAAAGTGTTTTGTGAAATGGCTAGTCTAGAAGTAAGAAATAAAATAGATTCCTGATTCACAAAACATTGACTGTTTTTTAATTTTTTTAATTTCAGTTTTTTGTTGAGAAGACATGTTTAATATTAAAGAGTACAGAGATCAAGAGAAAGCGGAGAATTTTCAATTTATGCTGTAATTCAATCTGTAGGTATCTATCACAGCATAAAATTGTAGGTGCCAATACGGCCTCGTTTAGGAAGTATTGCCTGTTAAAGTTTGGGCAGCTCTTTATATGCAAAAAAAGTTTCACTATTGTGGCAAGTGAGCGAGTAACCGAGTGGCAAGCGAGCGAGACTCCCGTCCAGGCGACCCTGGTTCGAGACCCGTGAATGCTACTTTTGTTTTCGAGACGCTAGATCCATCGCAAAAAAGAAGTATTCCATAACATTAATGCAGTGGCGTTTCCTGCGGACATGACAAAATACAGATGCGATTGCAACGAAAATGAATGTGCCATCGTACACTGTTCGTAGTGTCGAAAGTACAAATGTTTTGATTGTTTTTATGAGAAGTATCATTCGTCGGAATGTACACCTCAAAATTAAATTAAATTAAACACATTTTTAATCCCCCCATTGGTTTTTTAATATTCGCTACCTCAACGCAACAAAATTAAAAATACAGCGAAAACAAATTGAACAATAATAAAATATTTCAAGAAATTACATTACGGTTAATTTCCTGTTAAAATAAAAAAAATTAAAAAACGCGGAAGATTGAAACAAAATGTGACATTCAGTTTGTAATTTTGATTCATAGTAGCTTGTAATTCTTTTTTATCAATTCCTTACGGAATGTTCATAATTAATTATAAACGAAAACAGCCATTTGAAGAAAAAAAGGAAACAAAAGTAGCATAGACGGGTCTCGAACCAGGGTCGCCTGGACGGGAGTCTAGCTCGCTTGCCGCACGGCTATTCGCTCACTTGCCACAATAGTGAAACTTTTCTGTATATAAATAGCTGCCCAAACTTTAACAGGCAATATTTCCTAAACGAGGCCGCATTGGCACCTACAATTTTAGGCTGTGATAGGTACCTACCCACACTGTAAGCAGTCGAAGTGGGAGCTCTTAACTCGATGAACCTCCCAGACGGTCCCCTCGTTAATCTGACGTACATACAAACCGATGGAGGTGATGTAACGAAAAAGTGGTTGAAAGGTGTGCAATATGTGAACGGGCATGAGCTGAGGCAAATGTACAAAGAGCGCATCATGTTTTTTTCAGCACTGGGTAGCAGGGTTGTGTTCGTTGTTATCACCACAACACAACGCGGCCCGGCTTTGGCGAGAACTCCCCCGTCGCTCTGCTCCGCGCGCTTCCCCCACTGTCAGGGGTAGAGACAGACCCCGCCATTGAGGGTAGGCGGCGCGCCCGCACCATGCACCAGTGCAGCCGCCTCTAAACATAGCAGCAGCGGCGGCGGACGCAGTTGGCTGCCCTCGGCCGTGAAATCCCGCGCTGCACCTGCGGCCGTGGGGCGTGAGCGACGTGCCACACCCCTCCCCTCTGACGCACAGCAGCTACGTCGGCCAGGCTACTGCTGGGCACACCTGCCTCTGCGCACAGAGAACAGCGAGCAGTGCTACTACTTCGCCGTCAAACCTTCAGCACCACATGTACTGCCGTCCTAAGTGTATTCCGATCTATGCCCCCCTAGATTTTTGTTTATTTGTTTACTCGTCAAGTTCCGTAGGACCCAATTGAGGAGCAAATCTCCAAGGTCATGGAACGTGTCAGTACATGAAATTACAACATAAACGTAATAACAGATAAAAATAAATGTTCATCAACCTTAAAAAAGTCAGTCCATAAGTTTAAGTAAACGCTTACAATGAAAATCAGCTTAATTTTTCAAGGAATTCCTCGACAGGATAGGAGGAGTGACCCATGAGGAAACTCTTCAGTTTCGATTTGAAAGCGCGTGGATTACTGCTAAGATTTTTGAATTCGAGTGGCAGCCTATTGAAAATGGATGCAGCAGTATATTTCACACTTTTTTGCACAAGAGTTAAGGAAGTCCGATCCAAATGCAGGTTTGATTTCTGCCGAGTATTAACCGAGTTAAAGCTCCTAATATTGGTAACAAGAAACGACAATAAGGAATATAGGTATTGAGAGGCCAATGTCAAAATACCCAGACTCGTGAACAGAGGTCGACAAGAGGTTCGTGAACTAACAGCACTTATCGCCCGGACCGCCCGTTTGTGAGCCAAAAATATCCTTTTAGAATGAGAAGAGGTACCCCAAAATATAATACCATACGACAATAAGCAAAGTAGACTAATTTACGTGTCGAACGATCACTCACTTCTAACACAGTTAGAATACTAAAAATGACAGTATTAAGTCTTTGAACAAGATCCTGAACGTGGGCTTTCCACGACAGCTTAATATCTATCTGAACACCTAGAAATTTGCACTATTCAGTTTCAGTAATCACATGCCCATTCTGTGAAATTAAAACGTCAGCTTCTGTTTAATTGTGTGTTAGAAAGTGTAAAAACTGAGTCATACTGTGATTTAGCGTTAGTTTATTTTCTACAAGCCATGAACTGAGGTCATCTACTGCACTATTTGAAACCGAGCCAGTGTTCCACGTAACATCCTTTACTACCAAGCTAGTGTCATCCGCAAACAGAAATATTTTAGAGTTACATGTAATACTAGAGGGCATATCATTTATTTATATAAGGAACAGGAGTGGCCCCAACACGGCAATAAGAAAAAAAATTTGCCACCTGTTGGCTGAAGAAAAAGTAATGTACTCGAGACTAGTCGCACACATAAGTGGAAACAATTTACTTAGAAAATCACAGTTGGGATTCCAGAAAGGTTGCTCGGCTGAGAATGCTGGCATTAGACTGTAAAAATCTTCACTACTACTATGTCGCCAGTTTTATTTTTGTGACCTCTCCAAGGCCTTTGATTATGTAGATCATGACTCAGTAAGAAAAATTCAAGTTTTATGGAATTCATGGCTTTACACACAGCTTTTGGCAAACAGAATGCAAAAGGTTGTGCCAAGTAATTCAGAAAACGTCGGAAAGGTAGAAAGTCTGAGTGACTGAAGTAAAATAACGGTATCCCACAGGGTTAAATTTTGGGTTCATTACAACTACTTACGGATGTGAATTACCTCCCACTTAAAATTCAACAACAAAATTCTTGGTTTTTTCAGACGACACTAGTGTTATAACAAATCCCATTAGAAACCAACAGAAGAGTTACTAAATGGTATTTTCCAAAGAACTGTTAAGTGGTTCTCTGAAAATGGACCCTCCCTATAAAGAAGCACACACATTCAGTTCTGTGCAGCAGGTAGTCATACCAACATCTGATGTACCACGTGAGGTGTCAATAAGTAGGGTAGAATGCTCCAAATTTTTTGGTGTACGTATTGATGAAAACTTGAAATGGAAGACAGGGTCGTCAATGAAGCATAACAAGTAGCACTGAAATAAAGTTTCGTACGAACATCAGTGTACAGCCAGAGCAGAATTGAACTCATGGACGGAGAGTGCTGGTATGTATACAAACATCGAATATTCCAGAATATACAAGCATGAGAAATTTCCAGAACCTTCCACTAACTTAAATATTTGCCGTTGGTCTGGCTTGAGCTGGTAACCCACAAAACGTCAGCGAGCGACACTAACAGCTGCGCCACACTGCATGCACTACACCTCGATGTAAAGTAAAACAATTAACATAGGCGTAATATCTACCCTTACTTAACCATCAGATACTGCATTACGTTGCATCCCTTCAAATTCATGGTGGTAATGATGATGATGTCCCATACTCCGTGACAGAGCGTACGGGAACGATGCGGGAGACCCGCACCGCCGTACTAGGCAAGGTCCTGGTGGAGGTGGTTTGCCATTGCTTTCTCCGACCGTAATGGGGATGACGAAAAGGACACAAAACCCAGTCATCTCGAGGCAGGTGAAAATCCCTGACCTCGCCGGGAATCGAACCCGGGACTCCGTGCTCGGGAAGCGAGAATTCTACCACGAGACTGCGAACTCATCATCATGCATAGATTTCAAATCCATTGTATAGCATGAGATTTTTCACGCACCAAGTGTAGTGAGAAGTGGAAGGTATCTGTTGTGTAAGAGGACTAACGCAAATCATTGGTATGTAAAAGCTGACACTGCCAAACGAAGTATGTGGTTCATGTTGTCATGTGGAGTGTATCTTTCCAATTCCGTAAAAATTCTCATAGGAGTTGGAAGATGTCCGAGCGAGGACAAATTGGCTGCTGCGCCCAGTGATGTGCAACGGAGGAGCAGTTTCCCAGTTTCACAGTCGGGATGAAATGCCGTCACGGACTTCCGGCAGAGCGTAGCACAGTCGCCGGAGCGTGGCGGCCGGCGCGCACGGGTCGCTGGCGTTTTGTGGCGGCCGGCGCGCGCTCGGCCGGCTCCGCGCACATTGCGTCTCATTCCGAGGATGCGCGCCCAGTCTAGAAACGCTGGAATGTCATGTGAAGGGTGAGGCGAGAGAGGTCTCACTATGTTGTGCGTGGGCCTAAGTGATCGTATTATGTATTGTGTATTTCAGAAAATTTAAAAGCTTGGTGTTCTTTGATTGCCATTGCCAGATTAATGAATCACAGGTACAGTCAGTCGTGTTTACTAATAATAAACTGCAAAACCGTCGTGCATGCCCGCTTGAACTGGCTAATCACCAAAACTACATCACTAACTATCAGTCAGACACGTGAGGGCAGCAGACAATCATCTGTCGGAAAGATCCAAGGAAACTTCAGTTTGTCTGTAAAACTGTGGAGCACACTGTACCGTTGCTCTAGTGTGTGAGACCCATATCTGATCGGACTAACAGGAGACGTGTACACAAAGAAGGGCACTCTAAATGATTGAGTTTTGTTGGACAGGAGACAGAGGGTTAGAGAAATCATGCAAAATCTTAACTTTCAGACGCACGAAGAAGCGTTACATCCTTCGAGAATGTGCTTGGGAAATATCAAGAACTGTCTTTCAGGGCAAAAGCCCCAAATCATCCTCAACTCCTTCCTCCATGTACCTTAGAGATCCAGTGGCTAGCACACTGCACTCGCATTCGGGAGAATGACGGTTCAATCCCGCCTTTGGCCATCCTGATTTAGGTTTTGCGTGATTTCCCTAAATAGCTCCAGGCGAATGCTGGGATGATTCCTTTGAAAGGGCGCGACCGACTTCCTTCCCTAATACGATGAGACCGATGACCTCGCTGTTTGGTCTCCTCCGTCAAACAACCGAACCGAACCTTAGAGATCGTGCAGATGAAATAAGGCAAACAAAGAGAGTACAAAGGCATACAAGCAGTCATTGCTCTGACTTCCCAACCGTGAATGGAAACAGAAGAAAAATTAAAAGTATAGTACTACAAAAAGTACGCCCTGCTCCCAATTCAGTGATTTGTAAAGTGTAGATGTAAGTGCCAAATACTCCTAATCCGCCAGGGTATTACCTTGTGCTTCAGATATCCAAATCATCTCAGAAGTTGTCTTTCTCCCTTGTCGTCTATTGTCGTAATGTTTTCCAGAGTGGCACAAGTGGTGACCTGTTCTCTAGTATCGTGCTGCCCAGTGCCATCTTCAGAGAGTAAAATCCTTAAAAGTTTAATGAGGTCGTATCCTATAGTGACTGGTGGACCGCTTGTTGGGTGTGGAGGTTGACTTCCTCAGACCAGCCTTCCTCATTTCACCTTTTCACCTTCGAACAGTTTCTTTCCCTCCCTCTGCTTTTCACCTGGCTCTCTGTCTCAGACAATGCAAAGAACAATTCTTAGCCAATTATTTTCTTCTCCTGGAAATCTTAAGGCTTCCGTAAATGAAGGAAAAACAGGTAGACGACGTAGCTTTCAATCTCCCCAAAAATTAATTAACTAAGTATATAATTCGTTCCTTCTTGGCACTGAATATTATTATTCTGCCTGGGACATTTGTTTGACGAAAGCAGATTGGGAGCCCGCCGCGCAAAAATCTTAAAGGTGTAGGGGAGTCAATACAGTTTTCTGAGTGACTCACGACGTAACATGGCCCATCCCTCTTCGTGACAAAAAAAAAGTGAGTCGCTCAGAAGGGGACGAGCAATCAAAACCCGTTAAGGGTTGAGGGATTATGTGATTTAATTTCAGCGATTACAGAATCGACTCAAATGTACGGAGAACTTGGCAGTTAGAATCCGTTTATGGGCTGGGAAACGTATCATTGAGTGCGCGTGTCCTCTCCTGAGGCAAGCTGGCTCACAACTGTTGTAACTGGTCCTTGATTCTCCGGATACTGTCAATAGGGCGGAGTTGACTTCCGAGCTGGTGCCATACGTGTTGATCGGGGACAGATCTGGGAATCTTACAGCCCACGGGAGTACCTCAGTATCACGCAGGCAGTTAATAGATGCACGCAGCATGTGTGGTCGAATATTGTGCTGTTGAAAAGTGGCACCACGGTACTCTAGCACGAGAAGTAACACACGGTGGACGCAGTATGTCCGTCAGGTACAGTTGTACCATTCCAGTTCCCTCTATCACTACTACTGTGACCTGAAGTCATACTCGATGGCTCCCCCCACCAATACGCCAGGAACTGGAAGAGTGGAAGAGGTCGCCACCTTATTCGACGATGATGCTCATCCAGAGTAGTGCAGAACTGTGCCCCCCCCCCCCCCCCCCGATGAAAACAGTCATCTTCCTGGTCACGGCATTACTCCAAACGCAGTCATTTGTCTTATAGTCTTAACGGCAGCCTACGCATGGGATGGTGATTTCCTAATCGCGCTGCTGCTAGTCCTCGACCAATGGTACGGGATGAGACACTTTGCTGCAGGGAGTTCATAAAGTGATCTCGGATCGCAAGCGCAGTTATGAAAGGATGTTCTTGGTTTTCATGGTTATCAATTGGAACGTTGACGACGAGAATGCCTTCCCATTGCTCGCATGCACTTCAAAATCGCGCCACTGTCACATCTGAATGCCCCACAGATTTGGATATTGCACGACTCGACCAGCCCGCCAAATGGAGCCTACAAAGAAGCTGCTTCCAAACTGTCAGATGCTGATATCGCTTTGCTTCGCAAGTACGTGGCATCAGCGGGTCATTCACAACGGTCATCCTACATCGTAACAACACTTAGGACAATGAACATTAATGAACCTTGGTGGCCGTTGTATGTCACAGGGAGTTGCAACTGTAATCATTTACATACCCGCTGATGCTGTCTACAGGTACGAAGTTACACTGACCTCCGACCATATCTTCTGGTCGTGGGTGTGTTTACGCAGTTCATGTTCTACACTCCTGGAAATGGAAAAAAGAACACATTGGCACCGGTGTGTCAGACCCACCATCCTTGCTCCGGACACTGCGAGAGGGCTGTACAAGCAATGATCACACGCACGGCACAGCGGACACACCAGGAACCGCGGTGTTGACCGTCGAATGGCGCTAATTGCGCAGCATTTGTGCACCGCCGCCGTCAGTGTCAGCCAGTTTGCCGTGACATACGGAGCTCCATCGCAGTCTTTAACACTGGTAGCATGCCGCGACAGCGTGGACGTGAACCGTATGTGCAGTTGACAAACTTTGAGCGAGGGCGTATAGTGGGCATGCGGGAGGCCGGGTGGACGTACCGTCGAATTGCTCAACACGTGGGGCGTGAGGTCTACACAATACATCGATGTTGTCGCCAGTGGTCGGCGGAAGATGCAAGTGCCCGTCGACCTGGGACCGGACCGCAGCGACGCACGGATGCACGCCAAGACCGTAGGATCCTACGCAGTGCCGTAGGGGACCGCACCGCCACTTCCCAGCAAATTAGGGACACTGTTGCTCCTGGGGTATCGGCGAGGACCATTCGCAACCGTCTCCATGAAGTTGGGCTACGGTCCCGCATACCGTTAGGCCGTCTTCCGCTCACGCCCCAACATCGTGCAGCCCACCTCCAGTGGTGTCGCGACAGGCGTGAATGGAGGGACGAATGGAGACGTGTCGTCTTCAGCGATGAGAGTCGCTTCTGCCTTGGTGCCAATGATGGTCGTATGCGTGTTTGGCGCCGTGCAGGTGAGCGCCACAATCAGGACTGCATACGACCGAGGCACACAGGGCCAACACCCGGCATCATGGTGTGGGGAGCGATCTCCTACACTGGCCGTACACCTCTGGTGATCGTCGAGGGGACACTGAATAGTGCACGGTACATCCAAACCGTCATCGAACCCATCGTTCTACCATTCCTAGACCGGCAAGGGAACTTGCTGTTCCAACAGGACAATGCACGTCCGCATGTATCCCGTGCCACCCAACGTGCTCTAGAAGGTGTAAGTAAACTACCCCGGCCAGCAAGATCTCCGGATCTGTCTCCCATTGAGCATGTTTGGGACTGGATGAAGCGTCGTCTCACGCGGTCTGCACGTCCAGCACGAACGCTGGTCCAACTGAGGCGCCAGGTGGAAATGGCATGGCAAGCCGTTCCACAGGACTACATCCAGCATCTCTACGATCGTCTCCATGGGAGAATAGCAGCCTGCATTGCTGCGAAAGGTGGATATACACTGTACTAGTGCCGACATTGTGCATGCTCTGTTGCCTGTGTCTATGTGCCTGTGGTTCTGTCAGTGTGATCATGTGATGTATCTGACCCCAGGAATGTGTGAATAAAGTTTCCCCTTCCTGGGACAATGAATTCACTGTGTTCTTATTTCAATTTCCAGGAGTGTACTTTAGGCATTTTTCTCGTTGGCTCGTTGCAGGACGTCTCCTCCTCACTCGATTAGTACACCTGATCGTCAATACTCACTTGCAACGCCACATTTCAAAGGCTAGCGTCGTTTCAGATCTGCCTTCCCAACTGTCCACGTTTCGCATTCACACAGAACCGTACTCCAAACAGAGCTTTACAAGAATGTTTTCCTGGTCTCAAGAGTATATATTGTTGTTAGCACCTGTTCCTTTTTAAATAGAGTCGCCCAAATCTGTAGGATGGAAATTTGTGGTGGCACAAGAGCGTAAAAGCGAGTACTTGGAGGCGTGAAACCAGTTGTCTGAAATGAATCAGGTGGTGAGTAGTTTGTCAGCGATGCGTGCGACGCGCATGTCTGTAAACTGCTTGCATTTCTGAGTCGACGTTGCTGGAGTTACGTTAAGGAATAATAAACGATAATCTGTGATATATCTGAAGTGGCTATTTTTCGTATGTCGTTGGGTGAAGTACTCTGTTTAGGAAACAGCAATAGTAAACGAGGAGGAATTGTACAACAGGCATTAGGGATAATTGAGAGAATGCGGAAAAAGTTCATGTGTGTTTGTAATGCATGCGTTGGGACGATGTAGCAACAGAAGCAATTGGTATCAGCATAAGATGTTACACTATGTAAGTCGTTTATGTTAAGAAAAACTGTACATTCATTTCTGTGCAAAATTTTCATGTGTGAAAGTTCTCTGTTAGTATCCTGTTCATTTGTATAGAGATTTCGGACGCCTTATAGAAGGGCATTCCGCCTCATGCATTCCTTGCTATTGTGCCTTTATTGTGCATACTTCAATATTCTATTCTACTTCCGAGGTAGCAAAATTCGTCAAAATATCGAGCCTTTTGTCCAAGCCTAACATTTACCCCTCCAGCGTGGGCAGCTGCTAAGCACGCCATGAACTGTTACTTGGTTTCCGTACATACTATGGCAATCAGTAGAAAAAAGGAGGAAATTTGCAAAGAGAGTTAAATTACAATCAAAAGAAATGGAAAAACTTCGTTTGCTGATGACATGGCAACTCTGTCGGCGAGCGTGAAAGACTTCAGAGTTCATTCGGAAAGAAGCTATAAGATGGTCATTAACAAAAGTAAAGTAATGGTAATGGAAGACTGACGAAGAAACTGTTGACGGAAAGAGTTTAGGTAATGAGTCACTAAAAGTAGCAGACGAGTTTTCATGTGTTTCCAGCAAAGTAACACAATGGGAGATCAGAGCGCATATAAAATGCAGACAAACAATATCAAGGAAAAAAGTTTTTGAAAGGGAAGCTGTTAAATCATACTACTATATAAAGACAAGTCGTTGTTTAACTCTGTTGTCAAAAGTTTTGAGAAGTTCTAGATTTATTTACTTAAAATTTTTACGTTATATTTTTATAAACGTTCGTACGGACAAATGCTACATATTTTTAATGTATGTGGTATAAAGAGGAAACATTGTTTACAAAGTTCTCGAACAGTTGTTGCCGCATTTATTTAAACTTCTTACACGGTATTTTAATAAACGTTCGGACACATATAGGCTATATATGTCTAATATTTACTATCCTCACAGGTGCAGTAGCATACCCCGTATAACACCAGGCGATTAACTCATTCATTTTAAGCGACATCAGTTACAATGAAGGCTTCTTTCCCAATGACAATGAACAAGACTCAACGTCACAGAGATGCGGGGAGAGAGAATGAACGTAGAGAGGGGAAACGAGGATATATATATATATATATATATATATATATATATATATATATATATATATATATATAGAGAGAGAGAGAGAGAGAGAGAGAGAGAGAGGTGGATAGATAGGGCGATGGGATTGACAGAGAGGTGGAGGCAGAGGGGGGGGGGGATGGACAGGGAGAGGGGAAGACGAAGATACATCTACATCTACATCCGTACTCCGCAAGCCACCTGACGGTGTGTGGCGGAGGGTACCCTGAGTACCTCTATCGGTTCTCCCTTCTATTCCAGTCTCGTATTGTACGTGGAAAGAAGGATTGTCGGTATGCTTCTGTGTGGGCTCTAATCTCTCTGATTTTATCCTCATGGTCTCTTCGCGAGATATACGTAGGAGGGAGCAATATACTGCTTGACTCTTCGGTGAAGGTATGTTCTCGAAACTTCAACAAAAGCCCGTACCGAGCTACTGAGCGTCTCTCCTGCAGAGTATTCCACTGGAGTTTATCTATCATCTCCGTAACGCTTTCGCAATTACTAAATGATCCTGTAACGAAGCGCGCTGCTCTCCGTTGGATCTTCTCTATCTCTTCTATCAACCCTACCTGGTGCGGATCCCACACTGCTGAGCAGTATTCAAGCATTGGGCGAACAAGCGTACTGTAACCTACTTCCTTTGTTGTCGGATTGCATTTCCTTAGGATTCTTCCAATGAATCTCAGTCTGGCATCTGCTTTACCGACGATCAACTTAATATGATCATTCCATTTTAAATCACTCCTAATGCGTACTCCCAGATAATTTATGGAATTAACTGCTTCCAGTTGCTGACCTACTATTTTGTAGCTAAATGATAAGGGACCTATCTTTCTATGTATTCGCATCACATTACACTTCGCTACATTGAGATTCAATTGCCATTCCGTGCACCATGCGTCAATTCGCTGCAGATCCTCCTGCATTTCAGTACAATTTTCCATTGTTGCAACCTCTCGATACACCACAGCATCATCTGCAAAAAGCCACAGTGAACTTCCGATGTCATCCACCAGGTCATTTATGTATATTGTGAATAGCAACGGTCCTATGACACTCCCCTGCGGCACACCTGAAATCACTCTTACTTCGGAAGACTTCTCTCCATTGAGAATGACGTGCTGCGTTCTGTTATCTAGGAACTCCTCAATCCAATCACACAATTGATCTGATAGTCCGTATGCTCTTACTTTGTTCATTAAACGACTATGGGGAACTGTGTCAAACGCCTTGCGGAAGTCAAGAAACACGGCATCTACCTGTGAACCCGTGTCTAAGGCCCTCTGAGTCTCGTGGACGAATAGCGCGAGCTGGGTTTCACACGATCGTCTTTTTCGAAACCCATGCTGATTCCTACAGAGTAGATTTCTAGTCTCCAGAAAAGTAATTATACTCGAACATAATACGTGTTCCAAAATTCTACAACTGATCGACGTATATTCAATTTCCAAACATATTTAGCAGTGTATGGATTGTAGCCTTGTCCGGAACTGAAACGTGGACGATAAGCAATGCAGGCAATGAGAATAGATGGTTCGAAAGTTGCCTAATCGGACTGGGAAGAAAATAAATGTGTGGTACAACCTGACTACAAAGGGGGATCGATTGAGAGAAGGCATTCTGAAACATGAAAATACCGTTAATTTGGTAATGAATGGAAGTGTGGTAGTTAAAACTGTAGAGGGGAAACCACACGTTGAGTACAGTAAGCATGTCAACGTGGGTGTGAGTTGATGCTACTACAGCATAGATGGAGAGGCTTGCACAGCATAGAGAAACAAGGGAGGGCTGCATTACACCAGTCTTCGGACTGAAGGCCATACTGCAGTAACGACATAACCGGCAGGTGATCGGTAATAGATACTTACCAGCTATTGGAGCTGCCTGGACGGGTGAGTCTGCAGATGTGCAGGGCACAAGGACCGACGCAGTGCGGTCGCCAGCACCTGCTATGACGCAGCAGGGGTCGGCGCCCACGCCGTGACCTCTGACCCCGCCACACTGTTCTAGGCGACCGCTGACGTCACTCGGCGACCTGTCCCCAGCGGCTGCGCGTCAACAGTCCTGCAGGCCGCCGGAGTAGACGTAGCTGCGGTCACCATCCCCAGAGTCTGGGAAATGGAGTGACGATGAATGGTCCCACGTGGCCACTTCATAGTTGGATAAAGTTGGCAAAGGCAGTCAACCGTAGCCTGTTCTGGGGAAGATTGGAGGGGAACACTCGCTCTTAATCTGGACAATGTGTACAGTCGTCTGAAGTGACGTGGACAATCGATGGTTACAACTAAGCGAGGGACGCTGGACAGGAATGTGAAACCATTTCCTCCACAAGTCGAATGTGTAATCTTGATAATTTCGCTGCCTTGCTCCAATCCGATTTGGGGCCCATCGAACAAGTAAATGGAAGAAGAAAGCTGCTGTCGACGGGGTCATCGTTTGCCTAAAGATATTTATGTACTGGATGCTGAAAAAGCGGTAAGAAGGGAAGACAAGGAGATACAGGAGATACTAAAGCGTCGTGGGCAGCGTGATGATAGTTGTAAAGTTATCTGCAAAAAGGAAGGAAAGTTCTGCTTTAGCGTCCCGTCGACGACGAGGTCATTAGAAGTGGGCTACTGCATAACATGGGGAAAAAATCGACCTTGCCCTCTCCAAGACACCATCCCAAAATTTCTTACAGTGGTTTAGGGAAATCACGGGAAACCTAACTGTGGATAGTCTGACTGGGATCTGAACCGACGCCGCCCTGAAAGCGAGTCCAATGCCCTATCTCTGCGGCACCACACTCGGCACACCAATTTTCAAGTGGCTGTCGCATTTGCAGTGAGGCGTACTGAGGGATCAAACCAATAGTGTATAACTAGATTTTGTGGTATTAAGCTTTTCCGTCTTATGTACAAACATAAACGTACGTTAGGTGTAACCGAATGAGGCAGTGTAGCCACTGGCCTCAGATTCGATAGGACGAATTTAGCGTTTCTGTTTAGGCAAATGGTTCGAACAACAACAACAACAACAACAACAACAACGCCACGGCCTACTACACGTCCTATCCTCTTTAACCCCGTGTATGTGCACATTTGTGTGTCTGTATATGTGAATTTTTTCTTGTATTAAGAAGACAAATCCTATATCATTGTAAAAGGGTCCTTGGATGAATAAATTGTTAATACTGTATTGTTGTTGCTTCTCAGTCAATGCGAAGACCAAGTGCTTAAGTGTACAACATCCCAGAATTTGACTTAGGTGATGGATCATGGTGGAAACTGATTTGTTTTGCCACGAGGACAAGCTAATTTAAAGAGATTTTCCGGGGCTCCTATATTTCTGTACTATCGGATACTCTCCTCTCATTGACAAGTGGTAACTTATGAAGCCCGTGTAGCTTAGGAAGCTACACTTCGGAAATAACTCAACTAGAAGGTTAGCATCTCTCATTAATAACAAAAATAAAGCATCCGATTGAAAGGTTAGAAGAGGTTAGTGGTAACCATCAAAAACACGTCACATCAGGTTATTAATGAGATATAAAGCCATAAGAAATGGGACGAACACTTGGAATTTGCAACACGGAAGACTTCTACAGCTACACGATTGCTCTATAAAATGATTCATAGAATAACTTCGAGACTAGTTCTTGACTGTTCCACTCTCGAATAGAATGTGGTGAAAAATAAAAACCTAAATCTTTCTTATTTTATTACGATGACCATTTGCTCTATGTAGTCGGGAGTTCACAAGATATTTTAGCATTCGGAGGAGAAAGCTAGTGACTAAAATTTCGTGGGAAGATCTCGCCGCAAAGAAACGCCTTTGTTTTTAGTGATAGTTACAGTTACAGTGATAGTATAGATTAGTGGTGAACATCTAGAAACGTCGGATCAGTTTATTAATTAGACCGCATCTCCTTATCGTATCCGTAACTCACTCTCCGCTATTCCGTGGTAGTATAAAACGAGCAGCCGTTGTTTTGAATTTTTTCGATGTCGTCCGTCAATTCTCTCTTCTAAGGATCCCATACCACGCAGTAACATTTCGAAAAAAGACGGAGAAGAGCAGCGTAGGTAAACTCTTTAGTAGGTTAATTGCATCTGCTAAGCGTTCTGCCTATACAGTGCAGTCCTGGATTTACCTTCCACACAAATTTTTATTCGCCTCCCTAACGAATTTCCTATGTGGTTTCAAGTTGTTCGTAGTGGTAATCCCTTGGTATTTAGCTGAATGGAATACCATTAATTTCTTGTGACCAAAAATTAATGTTTTTTTTTGTGCTCATGTGGTGGTCGTTACACTTTTTTATTGTTTGGGGTCAACTTTCGTTTTTCGCATCATACAAATAACTTGTCTATAATACACTCCTGGAAATTGAAATAAGAACACCGTGAATTCATTGTCCCAGGAAGGGGAAACTTTATTGACACATTCCTGGGGTCAGATACATCACATGATCACACTGACAGAACCACAGGCACATAGACACAGGCAACAGAGCATGCACAATGTCGGCACTAGTACAGTGTATATCCACCTTTCGCAGCAATGTAGGCTGCTATTCTCCCATGGAGACGATCGTAGAGATGCTGTGATCCTGTGGAACGGCTTGCCATGCCATTTCCACCTGGCGCCTCAGTTGGACCAGCGTTCGTGCTGAACGTGCAGACCGCGTGAGACGACGCTTCATCCAGTCCCAAACATGCTCAATGGGGGACAGATCCGGAGATCTTGCTGGCCAGGGTAGTTGACTTACACCTTCTAGAGCACGTTGGGTGGCACTGGATACATGCGGACGTGCATTGTCCTGTTGGAACAGCAAGTTCCCTTGCCGGTCTAGGAATGGTAGAACGATGGGTTCGATGACGGTTTGGATGTACCGCGCACTATTCAGTGTCCCCTCGACGATCACCAGAGGTGTACGGCCAGTGCAGGAGATCGCTCCCCACACCATGATGCAGGGTGTTGGCCCTGTGTGCCTCGGTCGTATGCAGTCCTGATTGTGGCGCTCACCTGCACGGCGCCAAACACGCATACGACCATCATTGGCACCAAGGCAGAAGCGACTCTCATCGCTGAAGACGACACGTCTCCATTCGTCCCTCCATTCACGCCTGTCGCGACACGCGACACCACTGGAGGCGGGCTGCACGATGTTGGGGCGTGAGCGGAAGACGGCCTAACGGTGTGCGGGACCGTAGCCCAGCTTCATGGAGACGGTTGCGAATGGTCCTCGCCGATACCCCAGGAGCAACAGTGTCCCTAATTTGCTGGGAAGTGGAGGTGCGGTCCCCTACGGCACTGCGTAGGATCCTACGGTCTTGGCGTGCATCCGTGCGTCGCTGAGGTCCGGTCCCAGGTCGACGGGCACGTGCACCTTCCGCCGAACAATGGCGACAACATCGATGTACTGTGGAGACCTCACGCCCCACGTGTTGAGCAATTCGGCGGTACGTCCACCCGGCCTCCCGCATGCCCACTATACGCCCTCGCTCAAAGTTTGTCAACTGCACATACGGTTCACGCCCACACTGTCGCGGCATGCTACCAGTGTTAGACTGCGATGGAGCTCCGTCTGCTACGGCAAACTGGCTGACACTGACGGCGGCGGTGCACAAATGCTGCGCAGCTAGCGCCATTCGACGGCCAACACCGCGGTTCCTGGTGTGTCCGCTGTGCCGTGCGTGTGATCATTGCTTGTACAGCCCTCTCGCAGTGTCCGGAGCAAGTATGGTGGGTCTGACACACCGGTGTCAATGTGTTCTTTTTTCCATTTCCAGGAGTGTATTTTGCCGCCGAGCGGTATAAGGCGCTGCAGTCATGGCCTGTGCGGCTGGTCCCGGCGGAGGTTCGAGTCCTTCCTCGGCCATGGGTGTGTGTGATTGTCCTTAGGATAATTTAGGTTAAGTAGTATGTAAGCTTAGGGATTGATGACCTTAGCTGTTAAGTCCCATAAGATTTCACACACATTTGAATATTTTTGAACATTTTTGAATATTTTGCAATTGGTGTTGATCTTATGATAAATTGAGACGACGGCATCATCTGAAAACCATCTAGGAAGACTGCTCAGATTGTCTTTTAAATCACTTTAAACCCCGTAATAGCCTGCTGTTGCGACGTAGAAGTTTGAATTTTTTCTCAAAGCTGCCTCCAACCTTCCTTTGTAAAGGTGAAAAAGCGTGACTCCCTTCGACGCCATCCTCGGACTCGGCCAACCTTCAAAAATGTGGGAAAAAGACCACATCTCTAAAGTTCGTGTGAGCTGTAAGGTGTCACATTTGCACCAAACTGCACAACGACTCTGACCAACGCACTGTGACCGTCTCACACGATGAGAAGGTCGTAACTGTCTCTCTCACTTATATTTCAATGTTTTGATGTCCCGGTGATGGAGGTTATAACTGCGATACCCGACGTTGAAATCACCCGGGAGTGCAACACTGACATGTCCCTGGATAAAACGGCAAAGGCTCCGTGTAAGATCATCCAGTTCGGCTGCTCCTTCGGCTGCTCCTTCGGTTCTACCCAAGCACCTTTGTCGAGCACGTCAGAAACGTACCTTAGGAAATTACGACACTAATTTAGCTTTGCAGCTCCTCTAACGCCTGAAGGAAGGCAATACGCACCCAAGGGTAGTCGAAGGGGTTGCCTTACCCGCAGGCGCCAGAGTAGCCACGAGGTTCAATTGGTGTCTGGAGTTTCTGACAGGCATATTTTTAACGAGCCGAAGAAAACTGCGTGGGTGGTCTTAGCGTCACATGTTAATGTTGCACTCCCGCCTGGTTATGCCACAGATGGTCGGTAAACAGGAGGGTTGAAAAAGTGTAAGTACCATTTGCTGTTTCGGATCACGTTCAACTTTCGTTGAATGGTTTTGAACGGTCCTTAGAGGTTCCAACGTATACGCGAGAGGAAAAACTGCGGTCGCGCTGCACTTCAAAGCGGTGCGATCGTCTTCAGTGGGGCTGCAGCCCCACAGCGTCCTTAAAGAAAGGTTGGAACGTCCGAGGCTGTCAGCAATTTCATAGGGTCTCGAGAACATCTTCCTGTTGCTCATTGAACTGCGAACTGTCACTTTCGACCAGCGAATCAGTGCCTCAGCGAAAGGGTTCGTTTGACACCCTTTATGCCGCTCCCTGAGGCCACCTCCTGTAGATTCTGAGCGCCAATTTGTCGGAAATATTTTCCTCGGCCACCCACAAGAAAACGGCGTGATTTCAACGCTGGGTGTCGCAGATCTGACCTCCATCGCAGAGATGTGCAAAGAAGGGGTGAGATGCGGGTAAGATAGGACACGTCCACGGTGGCGTCGGGCAGAATTGTCGTGCAATTTGATGCTAATTTGAGATCATGGATCTGTGGAATTTTTTCCGTACGTGTCTACACTTGCTGTTGGCATTCGTCTCAAAAGTTCGAGGGCGACGCTGATGCACGTCACGCTGTGCACCATTAAAGAGGACGATCGTAGGTATGTTTGAGACAAATTTTAAACTTATACGTTGCAATTTTTGACAGTTACGAGATGATCGTTTAATTTTGCTGCATAGTGTACGTACCCATGCAATTTGATTTTGATACTGCTTCCTAGGAATGGTATCAAAAAGACTCTGGAAATCGAGAAATAGGGACGCGACTTACGATCCCCTATCCATAGTGCAGTGGTAGGAGCGGGAGGAGTGTAATAAGGTGCCAAGCCACTGTACAAACTCACTTTAAAAACAGATTTATTGTTCGTTTCTTCAAAACTTTAAACACGAACACCAATGATCAGTTCAGAAAACTTTAAATAACTCTGACAACCAGCATTAAAGAACAATATTAACTCCACACCTCCGATTGTCGGCAGTAAAATAAAATTTACAGTTAACATGTGCGCAAAGAATTCCAAGAATCTTAAAGTATGATCTTTCTCCTTGAAACCATTCAATTTCACAAACGGCTGACTCGAGAAATGACTCAAGACAATCAGTGAAACAACAGATACAATTCTTGCGAATCCATTGACAACCAAGGGATAAACGACAGTCCTTAACTTGTACGGGAGGAGGGGGGGGGGGGCTATGCGCCAAAATATTTGTATTACTTTTGCAAGTGGTAGGTTCTTCAGTGCACTTGGTAGCCTTTCTCTTTACTATAGTCCACGTCTTGACCCTTCTGGTTAGGCTAACTTATGATACCTGTAACGTAAACCAGTTAGCACCAGACACAGATAAGAATTCGCAACGCTTAATTAAGATGATTAGTAACGGCAACAAACAGACGTAACCCCATGCGTAGACAAGTATTAGGATTATCCCTTGACATTAAACGCCACAAACCCATTTAATTTTAACATTTTAATTTAGCCATTGTGAACTAACACAATAGATGATCTCTCCCAGTCATACCAACTTAACAAGCAACAAATTTTGTTACTTCCAGACACATAAAAGTAAGAAGTAATTATTTGATCAGTGCAATCAAGAGCGCTTGACTTTGAGACAATTCCGGATCGACGGCAGTGCAAACAGTTGAAGACAGTTACTCGTATTCTATACACACTCAGTAAATCAGTAGCTAGTTCACAAACTCCATCTCGCCTTACGAGAAGCAACAGGCTCAGCCCAATTAACGGTACTAGAATTCTAAGCAATTCACTGATCATCCTTCCGGATAATCTTTGCGCAATGGCCCAGTGGAGGAAACTCCCTTTGAAGCACAAAATATCTTGCGTACGGTAAAACAATAACAGCAGCAGCACATGATAGTTATTTAAATATGAACACCGTACTAAATTACAGCCAACTAAGCCAAGACATTTCTTAACGAACGAAAGAAACTTGAACAGTAAAACGTGGGCAAATTACTAATATCAAATCACTTAGACCAACCAGCTGTTTCATAACATAAACGCTACGTAGTACAATCTGGTCAGGGAACAGTAACTAATAGTTTAACTGCCGACCGCTGTCGTCGAGTGGTTCTTGGCGCTTCAGTCCGGAACCAGGCGGCTGCTACAGTCGCAGGTTTGAATCCTGCCTCGAGCATGGATGTGTGTGATGTCCTTAGGTTATTTAGCTTCACGCAGTTCTAAGTCTAGGGATGACAGACGTTAAGCCCCATAGTGCTTAGATGATGATGATGATTGGTTTGTGAGGCGCTCAATTGTGCGGTTATCAGCGCCGGCACAAATTCCCTGACTTTTCTCAGCCCAGTCTCGCCACTTTCATAATTGACGTTGAACTGGTGTGTGTGTGTGTGTGTGTGTGTGTGTGTGTGTGTGTGTGTGTAAACTTATGGGACTCAACTACTAAGGCCATCAGTCCCTAAGCTTACACACTACTTAACGTTAATTATCCTAAGGACACACACACACACACACACACACACACACACACACACACACACACACACACACACACACACACACACACACACACGCCCGAGGGAGGACTCCAACCTCCGCCGGAACCAGGCACACGGATGAAATTATGAGGACAACAAGAACACGCATAGTGCTTAGAACCATTTGAACAGCGTAACTGTACTCCTACTTTACTGTAACCTGGCTGCGCGAGACCCTGTCTTAAACAGCCTTTTAGCCACCAAACCAACCACGCTAACAAACGGTTACCGTTGTTTATGAACACCAGTGCAAACTGGCCAGTGAGACAGTACTTTCGTGGTACTCGTACTCAGCGACCAAGTCACAATCGCCACCTCGGGGAGTATCCTCGCACCACTTCGGAGCCAAACTTGGACTCGAGGGCAACCGACACACCGCGCTCGCTTAAATGGTCTTACACTCACCGACCCTGAGACCAGCGTCTCTGGTTGGAAGACTAAACCACTGTCAAACCAGAATTGCACTATTGTGACAGTGAAGCCAGCGCTCATGGCTCAGATAGCACACTTTACTTCGTGCGAATAAGGAACCAGCTGGGTTTCTCAAGAACGACATTTTCTTGTAAAAGCGTATTCACCACACTGTAACGTCAGAGCAGCGGCTGACTACGATAAGCGTGTGCCGCACCATCTTCACCTCGAGTCGGCCGATAAACGAAGTGAGTGACCGCGTGACGTAAGTGGGTGACGCGCAGCTGCGGTTCTATTTGTGCTCCAGACGGCGCGGCGCTCGTGCCGGAGGTACCCAGGCGGGCAGGCACCTGCAGACGTCTCGGCCGGCGCCAGTGGAAAGCTGAGGCAGATGAGGCGTCACGCGCCGTGCGTTGGTCACCGTGCCACGGTCGCTCGCACGATGCGGGCCCGCACTCGCCCCCAATACCTGAGCACCAACGGCGGCAAGGTCGTTGTGTACGCTAGTCAAGGCCTTACACAGAGCCCTCCTCCACAAGACTCGTCTACTCTCGGCGCCCTGCTTGTGAACACTTGCCTCTGTGGCGCGCCGGGGACCACTCACTGGATTACTGCAAAAGTTTACCTATCTGACATAAGTCTACATGTGTACATCTACATCCACACTCCGCAAACCACTGTAAGTGCGTGGCAGACGATATGTCCCGTTGTGCTACTTGTACGGCTTCTTCTCGTTCTTCACCTGCGGTGCGTGGCAGAAATGACAGTTGAAATTCCTCTTGCGCGTTACAATTATTCTAATGTCGTCCTCGCATCCTTACGGGAGCGACGTTTAGGAGCTTGTAATATAAGTTGTTCCTGGGGTCATAATATAAAGCCGGCCGGTGTGGCCGAGCGGTTTTAGGCGCTTCAGTCTGGAACTGCACGACCGCTACGGTCGCAGGATCGAATCCTGCCTCGGGCATGGATGTGTGTGATGTTCTTAGGTTAGTTAGGCTTAAGTAGTTCTAAGTCTAGGGGACTGATGACCTCAGATGTTAAGTCCCATAGTGCTCAGAGCCATTTCAACCATAATCTAAAGCTGCTAACTGAAGCTTTGTGAGTAGGTTTTCGCGGGATAGTTTCACTTATCACCAATTGTGTACCAGTCCTCATTTCTAATCTGTCCATTCTTATGCAGCCGTTCGTCTTCCTTAAGGACCTCATCTATGCTGTTGGAATTATTTTTATTTTTGTGGTAACCCAGCTTTCGCTTCCATAGGATAACACAGGAACTGTCATCACGTTAAAGAATTTCATGATCGTCTCTTTTTGTACTTCATAGCGCAATGTTCTTTGGATTTCCCAACAAAAATAAACCAACTGGTGCTAAATCGGGCGACTGTACCTGTGTGGTGTGCAGAGATGGCCGGGTGACCATCGTGCTGCATTCACATACGGCCTTAATGTCCAAATTGACATTTTCTGGACAGCTTTTAAATTGATGATGGTAAACGCTTGATGTAACTCAACTTTCACAGTACCTGCGAAGTAGTATAGATCGATGATTTCATCTGCACGGATTCTACACCACATATTAGTGGACCAAGACCTACATAGGATATTCCATGGCCCACTCCGTAAGGCGTTATTAATGGCTCATTTCGGGGGAAGTAACTACGATAGAAACCGTTCATACGCATTTCGTTTGTCAATGACACGTTGTAGGTATGAAACTTTCGACAGTGTACTATTCGCCACAGGGTGAGACTTACACTTGTATCTCAAGCAACTTACTGTAGCCCGACATTCGTCTCGTGGTGAATTGCAGCTAAAACACAAACACTTCCATATTGTAACCTCTTGCTGCCCTTGGTCCATTACGGCCGCACGTTGTCAAACTACTTGTTCCTCAGAATCGTTGTTCAGAACGTAAGAAAATAATAGCTGGAGGAGCTTTTCGGCCAGGACACCTTACGGCTTAAGCCCTGTCTGCTTGATTGGCATCGGGCGCCAGTAATATCCCCAGTATCAGAGGCACACCGAACCTCGTTTACTTGTGCTTTCCGACTTGGCTTGTACGCTGCCGTGTAGGGATACGTTCTACAATCTGACCGAATATGACTTTGTGAAACTCGTCGCTCCGTGACACCAGTAGCTTTAAATCTCGTGCGCAGGTCGTTCAGAAAGCTTACTGAACTGTGCCTTCAGGAAAACGGACGGTCGTTTCAACATCTCACTTAAACGAGCGTTCCGCCAATAGAGCATCCATCCGAACACAGCCAGTTACATGCAGCATGCTGCATCCACCACTAGAATTTTGAACTTTCCTGGTTCCCTAACTAAAACTGATAGAAATCTGCTTGAAATTAATTTATACACGATTCGTTTAAACACAGCATGGGAAAAATGTCGTATTTAAAAAATTAAAACTCGTTTCTGTACTTCTCTGGAAAATTGCCAAATAGATTATACCCATCCGCAGAAAGAGCAACTTCTATTACGTTTATCTGTCTGCACAGGGTGTCCTAGGGGAAATGGTCAATATTAAAGTATATGACGTGAGCGATCGTTCGAAGCGAACAATTCAAATAAACAGGGGGCTCCTAAATGGATACGTTAACTACTATGGGTACTTCTTCATCTTTGATACTATGAAACAAATTTCTTCTACTGGAAGATCTTCGCCTTCCATATTTTGGGAGGAGGTAGTATGGGCCTATTCAAGAAAAATTGTCGAATAAACATGGGCTGTATCTTAACTGCTATGAGCACTTCTTCAAAAGAAGACATGTTTCACAGTAGCGAAGATTTAAGTGCTCGTAGCTCTCAGAGTATGTATTTTAGAGCCTGTGTTCACAAGACGTTTCTTTCTTGGTTTGCTGCATACTACCGCCTCGCAAAATATGGAAAGCAAGGAGTATGCAGTAGAAGAGATTTGTTTTGTGGCATCTAAGGTACAAAATTGCATATTTTAGAGCCATTTTTCACTATACTTTTTTTTTATCCTCGGATCGTCGTTCCTGTCATATCTCTGAATGCTGACCATTTCTCCTGGGACACCCTGTATAAATATTCATTTCATTTATTCCTTTGCAGGCTACAGAGAAAACAAACTTATTCGAAACATCGTTCTCAACCTCTGTACAGGTGGACACGAACTCTACCGACAAAATTTCGGAGACTGTTCTGGGTATCTGTTGATGGAACTTCCATTTATAGGAGTCAGTATCGACTTCGTAAGGAATGAGCGACCAAAACACTACCTCATGAGAATCACTGGAACATTACGTCGTATTTAAATACTTTTCTATATGGGCGTACATACTAGAAGTGGACAGACGGGAGATTATTGTGAATATTGTTAAATGAACTTATCACTTCAATTTTAGAAAAATTAGGAGTAGAAAAGAGGATGTGTACAATATACTATCACAGAATCGTGAATTTTTTAGACGCACAGTTCGGAGGCAAGGAGGCAAAATTTGGAGGAAAAAAAACAACAGAAAACTGAACGGTGGAAACAAAGAGGAAGACAATTTAGAAGATACTTGAGAAAAGAGACTGAACTAGAATTAAGTAGAGTAATGACCGAAAACTCGGAAACTCGGTTCGGGAGGTGGAAGAACATTAAAGAGAAATTTCTGATAGTAGTGAATCAACAACTTTCGATATTGAGAGGAAGGATTGTAAGGTATTTCGGAGTCGCATGCTTTCCATTCTGTGTTCCGTTTCCTGTTCCAGTTACCTTATGACGTAGTCTCAGTGGTGGGTTCCAGCAGCGTGCACTCCATCGTCAAGCATCTGACCTTACCGCAGTTCGCTTGCTTGTAGTAGCGTAGTCGTGAGTAGTGAGCACACCTGCTTGGAAGATAAAAGACGGCGTCAGTGGTATGAATCACTGCCGCTTCACGGCGTGGCTACGTTCTTGACAGCAGCTAGCGGCGGACGTCAGCTTCTTCAAAGGAACACTGCCGCAACGCGATACAGCACGAAAGAAATGTGCAAAACTATAAACCTTGCGTTTGCTGCTTGCTCTAGGTTTAGCGAAATGCAGCAACTGTAATACATGGAAAAGTCTACAAGGACTTCATCCAGCAGCTAATCTGAAGTGGATGATGATGATGATGATGATGATGACGACATAGTGATTATCATGTTCACATAGTTTTTATTTTTTATATGTTATGTTCCGTAGTACAAAACTATGGAGCAAGTTCGCAAGCCAATGGAACGAATCAGTACATGAAATTACAACAGAAGAGTAATAATAAATATAATGAAACACACACGTATTCTATGTGGACGCAAAGCCATAAGCTTAAATAAATATAATCAACAACTTAACACAGAAATTATGTTAATTTTCTAATTTTTCCAAGAGTTCCTCGACAGAATAGGAGCGAGCCACGAGGAAACTCTTCAGTTTAGACTTGAAAGTGGGCGGATTACTGCCAAGATTTTTTATTCTTGTGGCAGTTTAGTGATAGTGGATGCAGTAGAATGTTGCACGCCTTTCTGCAAAAGAGTCAAAGAAGGAACATTCCAAACTGAGACTGGATTTCTATCTAGTATTAAATGAGTGAAAGCTGGTATTCTTGGGAATAAGCCGACACTGTAAACAACAAACGACGTTAATGAACATATTTATTGAGAAGCCAATGGCAGAACTCCGAGACTACTGAACAGAGGTCGACAAGAGGTTCGCGAGCTTACACCGTGTACTGCTCGAGCCGCCCATTTCTGAGCCAAAAGTACTTTTTTTGAATCAGAAGTGTTAACTAAAAAAAAAAAAATTCTCTTTGACGCTCTGTCAGCGGTAAAGTACTTTTCTCTTTTCCTATTGCCAGAATGTTCAGTATTTAGACTGGTACGACATTACATATTAGTGGCCTTAAAATTATGTTCGTTGTATCGTTAAATATTGTATACGATGTTCTTGAAATGTGCTGAGGCGTGCAATGTGACAAATTACGAAATGGTACCCGTCGATAGCATGCTTGGTACGACTTGTAATCCTGTAAATTGTAATGTTGTTATCAGATACTAATGCTGGACTGTTTTTCTTGATTGCAGCGTGACATGAAAGTGGTTGTCAAGCGGAATTTGCAGTATTTTCGAATAAGAGATGAAAAGAACAGTTAGATGGCGAAAGCGTTGACAGTTAGAAGACTCTACAAAACTGGGACTCCCAATAACAGGAATACACCGAAGATAAAAGTTCGGTGGATTTTATGTGCGTCACGCATTACTCCACGTAGGTGACCATGAGACTTGTCATAGCTTGCAGTGCCTGTTCCATATATTACCGCGAAGGAAACCCCAGGCACTATGCGGGCCGAATGACAGCTCACGTGGCAGAGTATGATTGACGTTTGCGTGGATCTAACTAGGTCAATGTGAACAGTGACAGATGTATTTTCTACGCAGAAAAACCGAGCTATGGTGGTACTGCACAGCGTATACGGGGACCATACGGCAGTAGACAGACATCGACGAATGACGGCACCGAACTGGTTTCCATGTGGCCGTTCCTGCCGGAATGACAGCTTGTCCACTCAGAGGAGCTGATCACAACCCAGGAAACGCACTACTCGAGCACATCCGTGAAATTGGTGAAGAGACAGTCACCAGTCTGAGTTTTACCAGCGGAACATGTTCATACACACTGTTATTGCACTAGCGGAAATATTGTCCCTGTGTGACTGACCTCAGATCCAGAAGTGTTGTCGAAGAGTGTAATCAGGCGCGGTTCTAAAGGGGGGACGGAGTCATGGACATCCCCTCCCGCCAACAACTTTTTACTAATAGCGTTTTTATTTTTATGTATATTCATTTTAAAAAATTCAGTTAGGGTTACTTTCGAAGTGTAAAATTAGTTTCCAAAATAAGGATACTAAAAAAATTACGAGCTGTGTTAGGTACTTTATAGTCAGGAGGCTAAATGTATGATCCTGCGTCCGGACTGACTGCAGAGAATATTCCAGCCATATAATGGTGTCCATAACAGGATGACCGTACCTACTGTCCACAACAGACCTTACACGGTTTTTGAGTCAGCCTGGGGCTGATGGCTTATCCAGACACAACCATCGACCTGGTGTGACATGGAACGTTATTTATCTGCCCAGGCCACACCTTTACACTGATCCACGATGTAATATTGGTGATCCTGTGGCTACCGCAATCGTAATTGGTTCAAATGGCTTTGAGCACTATAGGACTTAACATCTGAGGTCATCAGTCCCCTAGAACTACTTAAACCTAACTAACCTAAGGACATCACACACAACCATGCCCTAGGCAGGATTCGAGCCTGTTACCGTAGCAGGCGCGCGGTTCCGGACTGAAGGTCCTAGAACCGCTCGGCCACCGCAGCCGGCGCAATGGTAATTGACGATGTCATTGCGCCAAAATGGCAACAGGTACTTGCCGTCTGGTGTGGAATTCCATGTTAAACAATATGCGACGAACAGTCTAATCCGAAACACTCGGGACTGCACCATCATTGGCGTGTGTCGCCAGATCTGCCACAGTACGTTGCCTATCTTGCTTTACCGAACGGGCAAGTCTCCGACTTCCACCTTCTTTGGGCGCCTTAAAGAACGCGGCTACACCATGTGTCTCCAATCGAACACGTATGGGACATTACTGGACGACAACTCCACAGTCTTCCACAAATGGCATTATTCATCCCTGTACTAACAGATCAAGTGCAATAGGCAAAGAACACTATCCCACAAACTGACACCGACACCCATACAACACGATCAACTTTCTGACGGTTACAGTGGTTACTAATGAGACAGCATTTCACATTTGCAATAGCTTACCTTACGCTTACATTAACCAGTGGTCTTGAAATGTTAGTCTTATACATATGTTACGTAGACAAATGTATTCCCGATATTTCATTATTCTACATAATTGAGTTTTGGTGACGCGATTTTTTTCCGTCAGTGTACAGAAAAGAGTGGATGCTAGACTGCTCCTCGTCTAGCAGCATGTAATTTAATTTCCATTCGCCTTCTTGATTGTAAGATGAAAAAAATGGCTCTGAGCACTATGGTACTTTACTTCTGATGTCATCAGTCCCCTAGACTTACAACTACTTAAACCTAACTAACATAAAGACATCACACACATCCATGCCCGAGGTAGGTAGGATTCGAACCTGCGACCGTAGCGTGTGTGTAAGACAGCCGGAGTGAGATGGATTGTTGTGTAATCTGACATTAATTGTATCCCATAGTTTTTGTACCTTGAATAAAGCAGGTAGAATTTCTGTGTAGTATGAAACTCCGTTTATGTAGACGGGGTAATTTTATTTAGAAATCCTGGAAACATCAGCTGTCGTTAGCCGCCTTCTCTGCCCTTGGCGGCGCTTTCGGCAGCATCTGGAGTGAGAATCAACAGGCTGCCGCTTTTAAGACTCTCCTCGCAGCTCTAATTTGAGGCCAGAAAGATAGCGCCGATCCCACCGGCTACACGTGTTGTGGGGAACGAACAGAAGGCGGGGGTGGTGGAGGGAGCAGATGTGGCTGGCCTTAGGAGCTGCTCTTATCTCGCACCGGTGCCGTGTTTCGGAGCCGGGCAGTATCGGGACACAACACAACGCAGACAGGCGTGGGCGTGCGGCCGGCGGAGCGTAAATAGAACGGAAGCGAGGATCGGGAGGGGCAGGGCGCGTCCATCCCAGGAGGGCGGCGGCTCCAGCGCACACACACACACACACACACACACACACACACACACACGTGTGTGTGTAACAGAGCCTTGTGTTTTCTCACATTTAGAGAGCAGTGATCTTCACTACACCAAATGTCATCTCGCCCTCTTCGATTTTCTTCATACTTACAGTTAAAAAATCGCGTCGTAGTGTAAGGTATTTTCCCAACACTGTTAAGAACAGACCAGCGTGCGTTGCTAAATCGTAATCTCATTGGTTCGAAACTTGGTAGCACTAATTTTTTAAAATTTTCTCAACATTCTATATTCATTAACAAATGGAAGGGTTAATTAACACACATTGAATATTTATTTCATTTAACCCAGTAATTGCATGAAAATGCTAGTGTTCAACAATGAATTAAAACTGAACTTAAAAATACGATTCACCAGATACAATATAAAGTACTTTTTATTGCTAGAGTTAACAGTATATCAGAGCTACGTAGCTTTTTTTTATTTAAGAATAAGGCAGTTCTTAATTTACTTTCATACGACCAGTAAATAAGCTATAAAGATGGTGTTTTTATTAAGGAATTATGATTCGTTAATCGAAATAGAATTGAAAGAAACGTCAAAAAAGTTGTTTTTTTAGATTGTGCGCCACGCACTCAGCTACAGGCGACTGTGTTAACGACGTCGAAATATTTTGTTCTACCAGCCCTCGAAAGCTAATCTTCAAAGTAGTTACATGATGTCGTCTTACCGGATTAGGAAATTTATGTCCGTACAGTCGCCATGAATTCATTTGAATCTAAGAGGACCGATCCATGAGGTCCTTTTGTAAGAAGAAGAAGAAGAAGAAGAAGAAGAAGAAGAAGAAATTACCTCTGCTACTCACTACAGCTAACAATTATTCAGAAAGGAGTCCCGTATACGCCCCCAAAAATGTAATCATTTGCACAAGAACTGATCCCGAAAAAAGCCAGATCGCTTATTGTTTAAGTAGATTTTTCATCTTGATAAATAAAAGTTTCTTGATGGCATAAAAACATTTATCACAACGGTGGCCGGTTTCAGTCCATTCTGTAACGATGGCAAGCGGGGGAGGTGAACGGAGCAGGTACCGCCTGGTGAGAGACGAACGTCAACAACTTACATGCTAGCAAGACTGTTTTAATTTTTAATTTAAAAAAAATGTTCCACTTTGCTCAGTTTTCTTCCAGTGATGTCTACAAAAATCAATATTTAAACAGTGTTGGCCGTTGTAACGCCATATATTAGTTACCTGTGAATTGCGTAAAGTAACTACTTGTGACTCGCCTCAGGTCACTTGTGTCTTTCGTGATGTCTAATTTTACTTACTTTACACGGTTGGCTGCTACTTCGTACATGGCGTTGCTGTGTTAATACTGTCAGCGCTGCTAGCTCGGCGTGGACATTTTGGTTTGAAGATAGTTTATTGCCAACTCGTCGCCAAGTGTGAACACACATTCACTGAAACGGTTTCAGGATCAATTTTTACAAACAGTCGCTGTAGTTGTATAGTTGCAGTATCTGAAATTTTTCATTTCCGCAATGACGTACAAGTGTTGCGCGTGAGTTGCAGCTGTTAGCTGTGTTATTTTATAGTTCTTGTATAAGCCGAGTGTACTGAGAACGCTTGCTATTGCTTAGTGGATTTTCCGTGCAGGAGGAAACTTTACGGGGTATATGAGGCGGCAGTTTAGGTTGCGTTTTCCTGCTTCGAGGCGTCCACATCGTCACACTGGACGTGATTTAATTCGCAAATTCCAGGCGTTCGGCTCATGGTACATCACGAACTGGTAGGCCCACAATATTAACAGAGCGGACACCATGTTGCGGAGTCCAACAAAATGAGTCAGACGATTGTCGCAAGACACTGAAGTCTCTTGTACTACAGCACGTAGGCTAAGCCTGTGACCAAAGAACTGGAGGTCTATGCGTTAAAATTACTGCTGTGCGACAATTACATTGTGTGGACCATGCGAAACGAATAGCTTATTGTGAATGATTTCAGCGATTTGTTAACCGATATGGAGCTAGCGTTTTAGTTCGAACCTTTTTCGCGGATGAAACTTGATTTCACCTATGTGGGTACAATAATTTCCTAAATTCACGAATTTGCTCATCAAAAAATCTACATGCCTTAAGAGAAACTCCGTTACACGCAGAAAAAATAGGAGTGCGGTTTACCATAATGCGAGCGCGAATCAAAGGTCGGATCTTTTGCTATACTACAATCATTTCCCATATCTATTATTCCCAAATGATTTATACATTTAATGCTCTGCTGAATGAAAATGAGATCAGTCATACATTTTTCCTAAAACACAACGCTACTGCTCATACGGCACGCCAGTCTCTACGACCTTTAGGAGCAATTCGTAGAGAGACAGTGATGACGGGAGGTCTGTGGCCTCTGTGCTCATCGGATTTGTCTACGCCCCACTATTTCCTTTGGGGTGCGGCTAAAATATTTGTGTATGAAAATAACCCAAAAACAATACATGAGCTGAAGACAGCGATACTCAAACTCGGGACCTTTGCCTTTCGCGGCCAAGTGCTCTACCTACTGAACTACCCAAGCACGACTCACGACCCGTCCTCCCAATTTTACTTCCGCCAGTACCTCGTCTCCTACCTTCCAAACTTCACAGAAGTTCTCCTGTGAAACTTGCATAACTAGCACTACTGGAAGAAAGGATATTGCGGAGACATGGCTTAGCCACAGCGTGGGGCTGAAAATGTAAATGTGTTGAACTATACATTCAAGAAATGACACTTGCTATATTCTGTATTTAATTATAATGTGATCAGTTAGTTTCTTTGTTTTAATTGTAATAATGTTGAATCCTATTTCCCAGCATAACTGCAACCACTAGCAGTGAATCGCAGCCCCTAACTTTTACAGTGACAGAACGCTCTGCCCACCTTGCACGCGCCTCAAGGTGAGAAACGCAGCATCACCATGGCCATCCGGCCACCCTCTACCACTGACAATGCAAAAACTGGAATAACTTGCGGTCTTCGCAGACACACGGGTTAAGCCCAGGAGGAGGAGGAGGAAGTAGTGTATAATGAAGTGTGTCACGGGTGGAGTCGCTATAATGTCGTCGCAGTATCAATGAGCAGCGGTGATGAGGTTAACCGGAGTTTGGCCCCTGCTGACTGCCTCAATCACGGCGTCGTCCCATTCACTTGCTCTCGGCATCACAGCACGAAGCGTCTGCCCAACGAATTCTTTATGCGATAGCTAAAATCTTCAACAAACTCCCATACCTGTTTAAAAGTAGAGCACAATTCACATTTCGTGCATCAAAAACATAAGTCAGTTTCTCGTGCCTTACCATTAGGAGAAAGTCCACCTCATGTATAGGGCCATAAAAAGCCGCAGTCACAACAGTACAAAAATCTTTCTAGAAGCAGAAGAGAACAACTAACTATACAGGGTGATTCAGGCGCGAGATTTTCAAATGGTTCTAAGCACTATGGGACTTAACATCTGAGGTCGTCACCTAGACTAATAACTACTTGAACCTAACTAAGCTAAGAACATTACACACATCCATGACCGAGGCAGGATTCGAACCTGCGACCGAAGCATCAGCGCGGTTCCGAACTGAAGCGCCTAGAATCGCTCGTCCACAGCGGCCGGCGAGATTTATTTTCCTATTTTATCGCTCGCTACGCGCAAAATATTAGTCCTTCAGAAAAAATTAACAGAACGTTTTTCTAGGAAATTTAATGTAGATTAATTTTGTGCTGATTTTATTCAACGAAAGGGCACCTGAAAGTCACTTTTGTTCATTTTTCTTGAATTTCGGTGTCTGCTGAAAGCGAAAAGGTCCTTCTTATTTTTTCTGTAGGGCTAATAGTTTGTGCATAGTGACAAAACGGACAGAGTCGATGTTCGTAGTCTTTCGCTACCGATACATCTGACTTCGGTCAACTTTTGTGACACTGGTGTTCTGTGTGTGTGTGTTTTATCTTTCCTGAATATTCAAAGAACCGAGGTATTAAATTTGCCTGTACATCGCCTTTCCGTTGCAGTTTGTGCCTTGAAAATGGCGTTGTATACTCCCGCCGAAATATCGGCGGCCGCTGTAAATATTACGTGGCTGAATTCCCGTAAGTTTGAAAATTGTATTCGCCAACTAATTTATCATCGGTTCGTTAAAAATACACGATCTGCCAACATTCGGATGGCTTTCGAATTGCCAGAACCAGATGCGCTTGCTAACCATTGGGATTTTTTATGTTTAATCTTGTAACCATCCAATTTAGGTCGTTCTGGCAATTCGAATGCCATCAGGAGACATTGTTTTTAACAAACCCGTGTGAAATTAGTTACGTGTATGCAGCTAAGGATGCGGTCAAATCATCGCGAAACCGATTGTGAATGATCTTGTAATACAGGAACTACCAACAGCTAATGAGTCTACCGAAAAGATTTTTGAGAAGATTTTAATACTTTTTTTTTTTTAGAATACTTAAGCTACAAATAGTTCCTTATCTTTGCAAGCAGTCTCGTGTCTTTGCTGTCAAGGTATTGAGCATGTGGGATTGCTGAGGAGGTTGCTGGGTGTAGCACGGCGTGGAAGCTGGTGGCAAATGATCGCCTGAGGAACTCTGGTTGGAAACGCTAACAGTTGCTGCGGTGGATCATTAGATTTTGCTAGTAGTTGGTGATCTTCAGGCACCACAGTATTACAGAAACGGTACGGCTGTAACTGCACATGAATAACCGTAACACACACAACGTATTTCAGCAACTAGTTGGTTGTTACATTCACATTAGCATCGCAGTCTGTAAAAATCATGAAGTCGGAAGTGATCATTTCGCGTCGAATTAATTGGTATAAGACCAAGACTGCTTTAAAAACTTTAATCCTCGTTAACAGATAATACGATATGTATCATTAATTCCTGTTTCATTATTGATGGCAAAACCGGCAAAGTAACCCTTTTCTTACGAAACGTAGGTAGGTAATATTCCATTTAAATTATATTGAACGATCTAAGGTTAGTGAGAATAAAATCTGCGACGTAACATGACCGATCGCCAATACCGCCGCTCGAAGACAGATTTTCGGCGTATCGGGAGTAGTTCTTCTGATTTAATAGATTGTTTCTTGTGGTAGGGTAAGCCACGATAATCTACATTCTTCGTTCTACAAACGGTGTTGCTCTGTTCTCACATATTCCGTTGAAGAACTTCTGTTGGAATTGACAGCAAGGCTCCGAGAGATATTGGAATCGAAGCCTGTGGCACAAACTCGTGCTTGGAGTAACTATTTTTGTCGTGCCTGGTGTCTGTTCCACGAAAGTAGTAGATCTTTGTCGTCATCTTATTGATTGCATAGCTTGCACAATAGAGATTCCTTGAGTCATCGTCGGAACAGGTGGGTCGGAAATTTGTCATGATTTAAGTGCATGGCCGTTATCGTTTCACAGACCGTCTCCGTCTACCGCAATTTGTAAACCATTTCGAATGCAGCCGGCATTTGATTAAGCTCAGCTTTCCTGGTAGAAATTTCGCTTCAGGTCATTGCTCGTTTAACTAATCAGTGCACTGTTCATTAGGATAGATGCCACTGTACCTACAAAAAAAACCGTTACATTTTCTGCCGGCTTATTTGCAGTTACTCCTTAATAATGTCTACAGTGATATCTCACGAAATAAGCATCAAACGAAAAAACTACAAAGAACGAAACACGTCTAGCTTCAAGGGCAAACAGATGGTGCTATGGTTGGCCCGCTAGATGGCTCTGCCACAGATGAAACGGATATCAACTGCGTTTTTTTAAATAGGAACCCCCATTTTTATTACATATTCGTGTAGTACGTAAAGAAATATGAATGTTTTTGTTAGACCACTTTCTTCGCTTTGTGACAGATGGCACAGTAATAGTAATAACAGTAATAATATAAGTACGTGGTATCACGTAATATTCCGCCAGTGCGGACGGTATTTGCTTCGCGATACATTACCCGTGTTAAAATGGACCTCTTACCAATTGCGAAAAGGTCAATATCGTGTTGATGTATGGCTTTTGTGATCAAAATACCCAACGGGCGTGTGCTATGTATGCTGCTCGGTGTCCTGGGTGGCATCATCCAAGTTTCCGGACCGATCGCCGGATAGTTACTTTATTTAAGGAAACAGGAAGTGTTCAGCCACATGTGAAACGTCAACCACGACCTGCAACAAATGATGATGACCAAGTACGTGTTTTAGCTGCTGTCGTAGCTAATCCGGACATCAGTAGCAGACACATTGCGCGAGAATCGGGAATCTCAAAAACGTCGGTGTTGAGAATGCTACATTTACATCGATTGCACCCGTACCATATTTCTATGCACCAGGAATTGCATGGCGACGACTTTGAACGTCGTGTATATTTCTGCCACTGGGCACAAGAGAAATTACGGGACGATGACAGATTTTTTGCATGCGTTCTATTTAGCGACGAAGCGTCATTCACCAACAGCGGTAACGTAAACCGGCATAATGTGCACTACTGGGCAACGGAAAATGCACGATGGCTGTGACAAGTGGAACATCAGCGACCTTGGCGGTTTAATGTATGGTGCGGCGTAATGGGAGGAAGTATAACTGACCCCCATTGTATCGATGGAAATCTAAATGGTGCAATGTATGCTGATTTCCTACGTAATGTTCTACCGATGTTACTACTAGATGTTTCACTGCATGACAGAATGGCGATGTACTTCCAACTTGATTGATGTCCGGCACATAGCTCGCGAGCGGTTGAAACGGTATTGAAAAGCATATTTCTTGACAGGTGGATTGGTCGTCGAAGCGCCATACCGTGGCCCGCACTTTCACCGGATCTGACGGCCCCGGATTTCTTTCTGTGGGGAAAGCTGAAAGATATTTGCTATCGTGATACACCGACAACGCCTGACAGCATGCGTCAGCGCATTGTCAGTTGATGTGCTAAAATTGTGGAAGGCGAACTACTCGCTGTGAGAGGAATGTCGTTACACGTATTGCCAAATGCATTGAGGTTGACGGACGTCATTTTGAGCATTTATTGCATTTATGTGGTATTTACAGGTAATCGTGCTGTAACAGCATGCGTTCTCAGAAATAAGTTCACAAAGGTACCGTATCACATTGGAAAAACCGAAAGAAAATGTTCAAACGTACCTACGTTCTGTATTTTAAATTAAAAACCTACCTGTTTAAAAATGGTTCAAATGGCTCTGAGCACTATGGGACTCAGCTGCTGTGGTCATTAGTCCCCTAGAACTTAGAACTACTTAAACCTAACTAACCTAGAGACATCACACACATCCATGCCCGAGGCAGGATTCGAACCTGCGACCGCAGCAGTCACACGGTTGTGGACTGCGCGCCTAGAACCGCGAGACCACCGCGGCCGGCCTTCCACCTGTTCGTCTAAAATTGTGAGCCATATGTTTGTGACTATTAAAGCGCCATCTATCACAAAGCGAAGAAAGTGGTCCAACTAAAACATTCATATTTCTTTACGTACTACACGAATATGTAATAAAAAAATGGGGGTTCCTATTTAAAAAAACGCAGTTGATATCCGTTTGACGTATGGCAGCGCCATCGAGCGGGCCAACCATAGTGCCATCTGGTTTTCCTCTTCAAGCTAGACAAGTTTCGTTCTTTGTAGGTTATTCGTTTGACGCTTATTTCATGAGATATTTGGCCCGGTCATGATCAATGGACCACCCTGTATATTTAAAGGAGAGGCCATTTCGGTTCGCTGAGACTTCTCAGTACACTGTTGCTATCGGTCACTGTCGCCGTACTGCGGCGCGTGCAACGTGACGACTTGTACGGCTGTGACGTAGGGTCTGCACTGCTGTGGGAGCAGTCCTCAGCCATCCTGTCGCCTTAGGGATTCCGGTCGTGACCGCTGGTCGGGACTTTCTCCTGTGACGTCACCGTTACCCTACTCTTGCCACTAGCGTCGGTCACTGGGATAGGAAACCTGCAGCCAAGGTTAACCAATAAGATAATAAGCTAGGTAACATGCCGTCTTTGCCAGTTTAATGGTCGCTGTGTTTTCTTGCGAGACGAACACGATTTTTGCTGAAACAGCTCGTAGATTCAGCGCCCCATAATGCTTGATATAGCAGCAGCATTAAGAAAGATACACGTAATCCATATAAACTTAATACTACAGCATCAGTAAGCAATCAGGGTTACTGAAGAGTGAATGGTCTCTTTCTTTGCGAATCAGTGTGACGTAGAGGTCCTACGTGCTGCAGTGAGCACCTGTAAAACTCGTGGCGTGAAATGAGAAAAGGCCTGGACATGTTCATGAATATCATTGGTCCCTGTACGACACACCAGGGTCAACGATTTGTACTTAAATAGTGTAACTGTGCGTCTAATCTCTTTATGATACACTGAGTCAACACTGAGTATAACCCGAGAGTGATTAATTCCATGTGCGGGCTTCTGAGGTTAAAAGAATGAAATTAAATTCATTGTTCAACTCAAATTCAATAACGCAGGACAGAGAAGCGAAGAAAACAGTCATCTGTCATCTGTGTCTTTTATTCAGCACCGTACTACCACTCTATTGTTCTGCTCAGATCGTCGAAATATAGGGATACTGGAACACTAGTGTTCATATGTAATATCTGGATGTATTGACCTTTACTCATAAATGTAATGAACACAACAAAATAATCGAAAACAACTATTATTTGTAGAGGCTCCCTTTACATAGCGTTGTCAACTTTGTTAAGTCAAAAGTGGGGATATTTCAAACAAAAGGTAGCACTCATGCTGTTTTCGCTAACGTTCATCAGTTTCTAGCCTCTCACCAAAAATATCGTACTTGAAACTTAAAGTAATTAAAAGTTAAGTGTTTACCTTATAGATCGGTCCAATGACGTACTTGTAGGATATAGCGGCCTTTACACGTTTCTTCTAACGTACACCATGGTAACAGAACTGTGATCAGATCATGTTATAGTTTATTTTAAAAAGAAGTTCATTTTAGACAGATTTCGCCTTCATTTCGTTTTGGTTATCAGTTCAGAATTATTTGTCTGCGAAAACACTCGTTCTGCGTGTGCGTTGCTCACAGGAATAGGAAACACAAATTGCACTATCGTTAGAAAGTCTGGGGGCTGCATCCATTTTTGGTCTGTTCCTAAATATGAAGTTCTAAAAGTTCATAAAACACCAAGTAAGTTGATACTCAAGGGTGTACCGTGATATTCATATGGGGAAACCGCGACAGTTATAGAAAACTATGGACGATCGCTACAAAATCGGGATAGGGGGCGACCTCACCTTTACAACTGCACACTCATGCATCGATTCAGGAAAACCGTGTTAGATGGCCGACTTCTCGTTGGTGGTGGTGGTTGAAGTACTAACACTGCATAGTGATTTAAAAAAATATATTACCCAGTATTATGGTGAACCAAGTAATTGTAATTAAAGTGACACACATACACAACACTATTTTTCAGCAAGTCTCAGTTCTGAGCGGTTCTACCAATCATTCAGTTCCTCGACGATAGAAATCCGCTCCTCGTTCACGGAGCTACTCGAGAACTGGTGTGTGAACATTCTCGTCCCTTGGTTAGATGGTTGCCATTCTTTCACTTCGACTGTATACGCTGCATTTTGCCCATGTGCTGCCCCGATAGAAATCCGCTCCTCGTTCACGGAGCTACTCGAGAACTGGTGTGTGAACATTCTCGTCCCTTGGTTAGATGGTTGCCATTCTTTCACTTCGACTGTATACGCTGCATTTTGCCCATGTGCTGCCAGATTTTTACGGCGAGTCTGTCTGCAATTTTTCCCCCACAAGAATTGAACAGTCGCGCGTAGTTTAAGTATGGAGTACTTTCCCAGTTGCCGCATCATTTCACTCGTGTACTGTGAATATCCTTATCGTTACCGGAGCGTGAGTGAGCCTACAGGAAACGTGGAATATGTATTCTCTGACAATGCGCTACTCCTGTTAAGCAGTTATCGTAGCGTGATAAGACATACGTAACGACGTCTTGGAAATTGCCTTGTAGTAGTAGTAGTAGTAGTAGTAGTAGTAATTGAGGAGTAACGACTAGGCGTCTTCCAGATCCTCTGTTCATTTCTGTGGTGTCCAGCCTGACATCCTTAGTTATTGTCTAATTTTAACCTTGACACTGTACCACACAAACGGCTTGTAGTGAAATTGCGTGCTTATGGAGTATCGTCTCAGTTATGTGACTGGATTTGTGATTTCCTGTCAAAGAGGTCACAGTTCGTAGTAATTGGCGGAAAGTGATAGAGTAAAACAGAAGTCATTTCTGGCGTTCCACAAGGTAGTGTTATAGGCCCTTTGCTTCTCCTTATCTATATAAACGATTTGGGAGGCAGTCTGAGCAGCCGTCTTAGGTTCTTTGCAGATGACGCTGTCGTTTATCGACTAATAAAGTCATCAGGACACCAAAACAAATTGCAAAAGGATTTAGGAAATATAATTGAATGGTGCGAAAAGTAGCAGTTGACCCTAAATAACGAAAAGTGTGAGGTCATCCACATGAGTGCTAAAAGGAGTTCGCTAAACTTCGGTTACCCGATAAAAGCAGTCTAATCCAAAAGCCGTAAATTCAACTAAATACCTAGGTATTACAATTACAAACAACACAAATTGGAAGGAACACACAGAAAATGTTGTGGGGAAGGCTACCCAAAGACTGCGTTTTACTGGCAGTACACTTAGAAAATGTAACAGACTTACTAAGGAGACTGCCTACACCACGCTTGTCCGTCCTCTTTTAGAATACTGCTGCGCGATGTGGGATCCTTACCAGGTAGGACTGACGGAATACATCGAAAAAGTTTAGAGAAACGCAGCACGTTTTGTATTATCGCGAAATATGGGAGACAGTGTCACAGAAATGATACAGGATTTGGGCTGGACATTATTAAAAGAAAGGTGTTTTCCGTTGCGACGGAATCTTCTCACGAAATTCCAATCACCAACATTCTCCTCCGAATGCGAAAATATTTTGTTGACACTGACCTACATAGGGAGGAGCGATCACCACCATAAAATCAGAGCTCGTACGGAAAGATACAGTTGTTCATTCTTTCCGCGCTATACGAGATTGGAATAATAGAGAATTGTGAAGGTGGTACGATGAAGCCTCTGCCAGGCACTTGAATGTGATTTGCAGAGTATCGATGTAGATGTAGAAGCTTAATATTTTGTAACTCCTTCTTAACCAAGGTTTTTAATGGAGCTGGAACACATTTAAATTTAGAATCATGAGGTTTTTGCCTTATTAGTTTTAATGTTGTCAAACTCAGTTCTTTGCCAGTTTCGAGGGTAACTGCTTTTGCCTAAAAATTGGGAAGAAATTGAGAAGACAGTGTTCCACTGGCGTGGGAGCTACATTCGTTCGTTTCTACACTTTTACACGGTCGAGCTGCAAGTAGAAATGGTGTAATGATGGACCGTGTTACAAAGTGGACTAATGTAACTTACGGTGCAGTCTCATGTTCGACCACTGTGCGGATGATGATTCTACTTTAAGTGTAGCGTGCGTCCGTAATGCGCGACAGCAGCAGGACACCTAGAGGCGCCTTTCCCTGGCTGCTGGCCTCTGTATGCGAGGATGGGCCACGTCCTTGCTGCTATAGCGGGTGCACTCTGTGGGCTACTGCAAACACACACGCACACACACACACACACACACACACACACACACACACACACAAGACGCATTCCGCGCCGTCCAGTGACCAGCCGTGCTTTTAGCTGCGATATGGCGCCGAAATAGCTCCCCCAAAGCAACACGTCAGGGTTGAGACGCGTGCAAGTGAACGACCCACGCGGTGGCGTTCTACCAAAATACCGCAAAAGAACTATTCGCATCGCGGTCCGGACATCATAGGTTTTCCGTGACTTCTCAAAGTCGCATAAGGCCAATGTCGAAGTGGTTCTTCTGATCCTGTGCTTCGTCAGGAAGGAACTGGACGCTGTTCCTTCCTCTTTGTATCACCGAGTTCTCGGCCTTGCCTACTTATCAACTAAGCATATTGTATTAATATCTTTCACCTGGTGACCTGCTGAAATGGGTGCGGCAAAAAGCCATTCCAGGCACTTGCTTTCCTTGCCCGAGAGCCGAGAAGAAATGCCAAGACTGTCGTGGCAGTTCTTCTGGGACCTCCTTTTTGCGATGAGGCGTAACTGTCCGCTTATTCAAATGGTTCTGAGCACTATGAGACTCAACTTCTGAGGTCATCTGTCCCCTAGGACTTAGAACTACTTAAACCTGACTAACCTAAGGACATCACACACATCCATGCCCGAGGCAGGGTTCGAACCTGTGACCGTAGCAGTCGCGCGGTTCCGAACTGAAGCGCCTAGAACCGCCCGGCCACCACGTTCGACTGCCCGCTTATTGCTCCTCCTTGGCAAAACAGTTGCACAGGCATCCACATCTACGGAATCCACATAAGTAATTAGCAAACCATTGTGAAGTGCATCACAGCCACTGCCACTGTATCAGTTATTTTTCTACTTGGTTTGTTTCCACTGCCATTCGCGTATGCAGCACTAGAAGAATGAGTGCGTAAACGCTTCTATGCGCGCTGTAATTCTTCTACTCTTGTGTTCGCGATACCTCCGGGAGCGATATGTGGGTGGCTGCAATATATTCCTAGACTCCTCACATGATACTGGTATTTGAATCCCTGTAAGTAGGCTCTCGCCGGATAGTTGATTCCATGTTCAAGCGCATGCCAGTTCTGGTTTCTAAGCTTCGCTGCGAACCTCTTCCGTATGTCAAACAAATTTGTGACTATTCGTGATGCCATTCTTTATATTTACGTTCAATAAGTCCTATGTGGTATGGATCCAGCATTTGTTATGGATCCCCTACGCTCGACCAATATTCTTGGACATGTTGTGCGAGATATTGTAATCATTTTCCTTTATACATTAATTTCATGTTCTGATTGTTCTCCATGTGAACTTTCTCCACTTGTTTCACATATTTCATATCCCTCCAAATTGTTACATCCAGGTATTTGTATAAGTTGACTCATTTCAGTAGGGATTTCGTTGATAGTATACTCATAGGATACTACTATTCCGCACTTTGTGAAGAGCACAATTTCACATTGATCAACAGTTACAGAAAATGCCCAACCTTTTCATAGCTTTGAAAACGTATCACGATTTCCTTCTATGGACAATGCCTGGAGTTAATTGCACATTGTCTATGACTCTCCATCCCACACAATACACTACGTCCTCTACATTAAAAAAAAAAAAAAAAAAAAAAAAAAAAAAAAAAAAAAAAAAAACATGATCTAGATACATATTACGTAAGATACCCAATGTGATCGTAGTTTGCCGGTCGCTGTGGCCGGGCGGTTCTAGGCGCTTCAGTTCGGAACCGCGCTGCTGATACGGTCTCAGGTTCAAATCCTGCTTCGGGCATGGATGTGTGTGATGTCCTTAGGTTAGTTAGGTTTAAGTAGTTCTTAGTCTGGAGGACTGATGACCTCAGATATTAAGTCCCATAGTGCTTAGACCATTTTGATCGTACTATCGTTAATAAGCCTTTCAGACTTTTATGTGAAAAAAAGCTCGAGTTGAGTTTCGCATTCCCAACAGTTGCAGTATGAAGTACAGGGCGAGTCATTTAAAACTATACGTCAAAAAATCTCGAGAACTTTGCATGAGGCAAGAAAATACTAAAGATCAAATTAGTTTTGTTTATAAATAAGTTTTCTGTTATGAGTCACGTTCTTCTTTTATTTTCTTTTATTCATATTTTACACAACGCGTTTAGGGAAAAGATTCCCATTTTCAGGTTTAGTTTCTCTCTGTACTGTGACATTTTTACGTAATGCTATCGCTGTGTGAGGTTCTGTTTCGTTTTGCTGACTTGAACGCTGCCTAAAGAAAAGTGAGTTTTATAGGAGATATGTAAATGACACCCTGCGGTTAGTGAAAGAGGATGCCAAAGACATAACAGACGTTATAAATTGCTTCAGTAATCTACATCAGAAAATTACATTTACTGTGGAACATGAACAAGACAGAAGCATCAGTTACCTGTGCCCACATATTACTAGGCACAACACACGCATATTCAAAATTTATAGCAAAAATACAATGACCAACACCACAATTCTTGCAACCTCCTGTCATCTGAACATCCATAAACAGGCACGCCACGGATCAATGCTGCATAGGGCGACTAAAATACCTGTGAACCCTCTTCCATGATTGACACAGTCCAAGACAAAGTGAAGAAAGACGCAAACACAAAGAGCACCGCAGAAAAATAGACAAAAACAAGTGACACCTCTTTAGAAAAATAGAGCAAAATGTCTAAGTACTCTAATGACTAAATAAAGGGCATAAAACGGATTTTTTTAAATGAGCTGGAGATACATTCTCATAACAGAAAATACGGAGACAAAATATTAAACGAAAAACTTGAAACTGAATCAGTGAATATCTTCAGATGCTTTGACAATATACTAACATAAAAATAGAGATACATAGAAATAAGCACAATTGTTAAATAGATATAAGCAAATTATGATCCATGCTGTTAAGATAAATACTCCCTGTGCAAAAACATGTTATATTCTGTGGATGACCTGTAATATTATCTCTGTACACTACATGTAGGAACATCTGTGTGACTGTAGGCTTATGTATGGTATTCTCGAAAATTGTGTGTGATGTTTAATATGTGTGATGTTTAGTATGTGTGATGTTTAGTATGTGTGATGTTTAGTATGTGTGATGTTTAGTATGTGTGATGTTTAGTATGTGTGATGTTTAGTATGTGTGATGTTTAGTATGTGTGATGTTTAGTATGTGTGATGTTTAGTATGTGTGATGTTTAGTATGTGTGATGTTTAGTATGTGTGATGTTTAGTATGTGAGAGACTCCGCACAAATGGACCACACGAAAACCGTGTGCACATGGGTAACATTTTAATACTTGGCTGGAACAGCATTGTCAACAGATGATGATGTCCCAGAACGATCCTCCAGTTCCACTCAAAGTTTTCGGTAGTTTTCGCTTGGTTGTATGGCGGAAGCTCATAGTCGAATTACAATCACTACAACTTCTTCCGAATTTCGGCACTAATACATTTAAAAATCGATAAATAACTAATTTACGCGTTTTTTATATGTTGCAGTGAAGTTAACAAAACAATCGATAACATTACATAGAAATAGCATAGTGCAAAGAGAAATGGGAACCTCTTTCCGAAACGCTTAGTATAAAATATAAATAAAAGAAAATCGTGACTGGTAGCAGGAAATTTATTTGTAAGCAAACCCATTAGTTTCACAATCGCAGGCTATCACAAAACCATTTGTAATATCAGATCAAATTGGCATGAGTGTCACGTTCTATAAAAAGAAGCCATCCGCTTTCTACATGGCCATCTTGTCAGTGAATCAAATGTGACGCGAAGAAAATTTTTTAAGTACAAATGCATCCGTAGATTTTAAGAGGTTTGTCACAACTGCACTGGCGAGGGGAGGTTGTGTTTTTGTATAATTAGTACCAAACACAGTGTTATTGAGTATTAGCCGGACTGGTTTGTTGTATTCATTCATTTTTGCGAAATAGTATCATGTTGTAGCTAGACTTTCAATACAGGCCTTCAACTCCTGCTAATAAAAAACGTCACTTTCCGTCCTCGGAGTGTTTCACAGCGTCTTGCCTGGATAAAATCTTCCCGCACTTTAAGCACCGTCTTTTCGAATAAAAGGAACAGAAGAAAGTGGTTTTACTCCTGATGACGATGGCGGCTGTGCCGGTAGGAGGCTCCAAATTTTAATCGAAATGAAGCGGTTTCAAATCCGACATTGGGTTTAGTATTGGACTGTGCTTTACTTCAACCTGTGTTCCATTCTGCAATTTTAAAGTATGCGAGTTATCCCTGACAGCAGTCGACAGTCTTAAGTAGTAAATAAAATGGAATATCCTGTAGAAAACCAATTTCAGACGACATTAATTTATGGTGAATCAGGAAGAAACGTTATTGGTAGCTCATGGTCTAATTTTTAGCGTCGTTGCCTCTAGGCTGCAGAAGTTCGATTCCCGACCGGTCGGAGCTTTTCTTCGCTTGGGGGCTGGGTGTTCGTGTTGTCCTAACATTTCATCTCTTCATCACAAAAACGCGCTAGTTGGCGAAGTGGCCTCTAACAGACGACAACATGCTTTCTGCTCTACGTTTGACGTTGAGAATACAGTCTCACGATTCGTTTTACCACGTTGCGTAAGAGTTTATCAGTAAAGAGAACGCACAGCCGAACGTACAGGGAAGGCTAGTAATAATACTGCTGTAAGTTTAGACTAAATGTCTCCTCTTCTAATCTGTACTATTCCAGGTCATGTACAAAGTGAGTTTTTATAAATTATATAGGAAAAGGAAGATAAAAAGGAGTGTTTGAAGGACAGAGTTGATGACGCCTTTGCTCATAGATGAACACGCAGTAAAAAATACGCGTACTAGTTTCAAAAATCTAGAGTAGCCCTTTGATTCACCGGAAAACACAACTATCTAATAAAAAGTGGATAGTTTCATCTCTGGTCCTTCGTTATTCACACGATTTCGGTCTTTTTTGCATATTTCTCGGTATATTTGGTATTCCTACGTAATTAAATCACACTGTGTACCAATAACGTAATATCAGACTATCAGTTGCGTGGGAGGAGGCGCCGTTTCGATAATTAGCTTCAAGAGTGGTCTAACTTTCGAAACAGCTACGGGAAAAGTAAAGGATTGCGTCTGTAGCGTAGTACCGGGCGACACCGAAGGGAGCGCTAAAAAAGGTTCCATCTCTTTGGGTTTGACTGCGGAAAAAACTGTAAATTGACAGTAACAGGCGACAAGGAATCACTCAGAAAATTGTAAATCGATTGAAATGCCATGTTCTGTTATTTCGAAGGATTTTTACCGTTCATAAACTTTTTCAATGCCCATTTCATGTCGTTTCAACTCTGTTTCGTAAAGAATAATTTGGACATTCCATGGTTTGCAATTTGTTTTCCACTATTGGGCCAAGTTTTGCACATGTCGTTTATCCTTTAGAAGAATATCATTTTTGAGGATGGGGTTTTGCATTTATAGATTGCTAAACCATCCAGCAATGATCTCCAACAGTGCTGACAGCACGAGAGACATTTTGTAGCGGCGCCACAAAACAAGATTCCATAGAAGCAGTCAGGAGGTCATTTATATTTTTTAAATGATGATGCATATCTTGCACTGTATGCGTCACCGTCACAGAATCGTAACAAAGCGAATATGGCTTACTGTTACATTACTAGACATAAAATTTACGGAATAATTAATGCTGAACCTCTTAAACCTCAGAGGAAAAATAATTTGTTTCCAGTTTTTGTAAAACTCATACTAGACTAAAAAAATACTATGAAACATTTTTTTAGGAGTTAACTGAAATGGCCGGCCGCTTTGGCCGAGCGGTTCTAGGCGTTTCAGTCCGGAACCGCGCTGCTGCTACGGTCGCAGGTTCGAATCCTGCCTCGGGCATGGGTGTGTGTGATGTCTTTAGGTTAGTTAGGTTTAAGTAATTCTAAGTGTAGGGGACTGATGACCTCAGATGTTAAGTCATTTTTGACAACTGAAATGTGAAACACCTCCGAGTATTCACGTTAGTATAGTCTCATTTTCCAAACCGAATGTGCTGTGAGATTGTTAGTTATAACAAACTAAATACCCATATTGGTGTTATTGTACTAATGAGATGTAAGCTTTCAGACAAAACGTTGTTACGTGAAAGTCAGAAAAGTTTGTTTCTGTCCTTCTGTGATGTATTCTGTAACCTTGTCAGGCGGGATATCTGCAAAAATAGTCCAGGTGCACCTCATTATTTTCTCTTGTTTCTAGCGATCTTCTCTGAGGAAAAAGTTCCTTACGCCAATAAGGGTCTGTAGACGGTAAGGTGCGCGAAAGTACTCTGCCGAGGCACCGATATTCTTTTGTCTTGTCTCTCCCGGAAACCGAGTACGTCACCGTAATTCAAGTAAAACGAGGAAGACGGGTTACTTCACGCGGATGTAATTAGAAACCCTCATTTTCTCACGGTTACGAAACGCCCTGTGTTACAGAACGTGCCACGATTATGCAGCGAATTTTAATCTTTCTATACTGCATAACCGCCTGTAATTGTTACCACAAGCAGTGGAATCCTTTCCTGTCATCATCACTGATTGAGTTCGACTACACTCCATTACTCAATTTTACTTCATTGTCTTCATGTTACATATTTATTTTCAAGAGACTATCCATCTTGTTTAACTAATCTTTCGTGACATTTATGTCTGACGAAATTATGTTATCGACAAAAGGTAAAATTTTTGTTTTGTATCTACAAGCTTTAATTTCTTTTCCTAATTTATTCTTAATTTCCTGTGCAGGATGAATAACATGGGGATAGGGTAAACCTTTCTCTCGCTTTATTCCCAAACACTGATTCCCCTCCGTGTCCTTCGACTCTTATAACTGCAGTCTGGTACAAGTTGCAAATAACCTTTCGCTCCCTGTCTGCAGAATTCCAAAGGCTGAGTTCCAGGCTGAATTGTCAGAATCTCTCTCTAAATCTATAAATGCTATAAACATTGGTGCACTTTTCTTTAACCGTCCTTTTAAGGTAGGTCGTAGTGTCAATATTGCCTCGCGAGTTCCAGTGTTTCTTCGGAACCCAGACTGATCTTGCCCGGGCTCTGTTTCTACGTTTCTCCTTCTTTCTGTAAATAATTCATGTCAATATTTTTCAAATATGACTGTCTCAAATTATGATTCGGCATTGTTCATAACTGATTTCCAAAGGTCTCTTTAATTTTCCTGTTAGCAGCATATATCTTTCCCTCAGATATCTAAGCTTCTGTTTAGCTGTTTTGTACACTGTTTAAAAGTCTTCATTGCCTTCCACCTGCTTCATTTACTACATTTCGTACTTTCGCCTTTCGTCGGTTAAATATTACCAAAAGCTTTTTTCTCAGTATGCAGATGGTGATACATTCGTCTTGGCCGCCAAAATTATTTTCTGTTTATCCTCTGGTGGCGCCTTTCGGGAGAACCACATCGTCAAATTAGCAGTACAATAACAGGCAAGACACTAAAAGGCACAAATCGCAACAACTCACTAAATCTGGGAAACGTGCCTGATAAAATAAACACAAAGTATCTTGTCACTTCTTACTCCATTCCGTAAACAAGAGTTTTGCCAATAGTTTGAGTGAGTAACGCTAACACCGACGGCATCACGCATGGCAGTTGGTAATAAAGAAGTCACTAGCAAGACAGCTACGACATTCAAAAGCTGCTGGAATTTTAACAAAGGATGTGGCACGAATCAAAATGACTGAGTACATAAACGTCAACCAAAACGCTTACATAAACATTGCTGGAAAATGAAAATCACAAGAACCTGAATAAATTTAGGAATTAACATTCTGGAAGGAATGGAGCGGGGATACTTAAAACCATTGAAAGGAGTCGCTACCAAGTAATGGCATAGTAGCAGGAAACACTTCTAACATCCAGATCTGTCATTAGATTACACTATAAAAATGTCAACAATTGAATTTACAAATTGATACTAAAAAGGATGTTGAAATTGAACCAAGGAGTACAGCGCGTCTGACACTGTCAAACTGTCAGAGCACTGATGGTGTTTTCGAAATGGAGTGGCAAGTGATTAGGTACTTTCTGTTGATGTTGGCAGATATGTTCCTCATTTTGAGTGCGTTGTTGCAATGAATGTCTTTTAATGTCTTTTCTCGTGCATCTGATGATGGGGCTCTGCCTAAACGCGTCATCAGGCGATAAATAAAAAATTGTTTCTTATCCATATTTTCCAACTCCAAATGCGAATGTATTCGATACACTGAAAGTATGAATTAGAAAACGCCTTCAGTCACAACTTTTCGTGTTTTATTAGGTATACGATGCGTTTCAGACCATGTGGGTTCATCATCAGGTTTAATTTGTCTTCATACATGCTTTATTTTTTACTCTTGAATGAGATGAAATGCAAAAATGCATTTCACCTTTGGGTCGGGAGGCGGGGGCAGAGATGCATTTCACCTCAGTCAAGAGGGAAAAAAAAGAAATAAATTACACCTGATGGACCCACTGGGTTTAAAACGCATCGTATACTTAATAAAACACTAAACGTTGTGAGTGAAGGCGGTTCCTAATTCATTCTTCCAGTGTAAAAAGACATGTGCTTTACTATTTAGAGCCAAAGGCGGTCATAGATGTCACAAGAGGCTGCTTGTCTAAAGTGATGTCTCTCATGAAGTATACGATACCTAAGTAGTGAGGAGATTTGTTTTGGTGGCGTTATGCCCGCTTCAGCTTTGTTTCCTGGATGGGAGGGAGTTCCTTGCGGCTGCCCAGTGGATGAGCCTGGCTCTACAGTTGGTGCCGCCCCCGCCTCACGACCCATTGTGTGGCCGGCTGCACGGCGCCACGCCCAGCACACGCGTGCTTCGTCGCCGCTGGAATGCCCTGCTAGCGCCGCTCATTGATACGGCACGCCCGGGTTCTGAGGGTATTACAGCGGTGCCGTGGGCCCCTCAAACAACTGCAAATCCGTTGCGGGTAATGCGCACTTTCGTTCTCTGAAAGAGTGAGCGCGGTTCAGTGAACCAGTCTGAATGGAGCATACACCATTGACGTTGATTGCAGTTGCCGGCAGGTGTGATCACAGGATCGTTGAAACGAAAGCTCTCTTATTGGGCACGGAGAACTCTTGCTGCTGCGCCCGTGTGAAGAAATATTCTTGATGTTCATTGTCAGACTATGTCAACTTTCGGTTAAAACTCAGTCTTTGAAAGATATTGTTAATCTAAATAGTTAGGACCGAGCGAGGTTGCGCAGTGGTTAGCACACTGGACTCGCATTCGCGAGGACGACGGTTCAGATACGCGTCCGGAAATCCTGATGTAGGTTCTCCATGATTTCCCTGAAATCACTTCAGTTAAATGTCGGGATGGTTCCTTTGAAAGGGCACGTCCGACTTCCTTCTCCATCGTTCCCTAATCCGATGGGATTGATGACTTTGGTGTTTGGTCCCTTCCACCCCCACCTCGTTAGGAGCTGTGTCTACCGCGAGCAAGATGACCACTCCACTACTGCCTGAGAGAGACTTCCCGTCACTCAAACACCTCTTGGCGATCAAGATGGTGAATACTGTCCAGAGCCTGAGTTTCAACTGAGACTCGATACGGTTTGAACTGGGAGACTATTTCAGACACAGACCATCGTGATTGTACAGCCTGATCTTAATGACGACGATTACAAGGAGCACCCTGATGATGATGGCTTTAAGGACTATGGAACTTAACATCTGAGCTCATCAGTTCCCTAGACTTAGAACTACCTAAACCTAACTGACCTTAGAACATGACACACATCAATACCCGAGGCAGGATTCCAACCTGCGACCGTATCAGCAGCGTGGATCCGGACTAAAGCCCCGAAACCGCTCGGCCACAGCGTCCGACGACGACGACGACGATGACGATGTTGAATGTTGTTCACCCTTTAAAGCGAAAAATCGTCGCCAGTTTGACAAGATTACTTCTACGATGAATGAAGCACACTTTAACTAAAGCAACGAAACTCCGAAGGTTATTCGGAAAGTAAGGTCCGATCGGTCGCGAAATTGAAACCACAGGAAATAAAAAATGGTTTAGTCGCAACAGTTACAGCTTCGAGTTACTTCCACACATAGTCACCGCTTCGACTTCGACGGTTGTCGCAACCTTGTACCAATTTCCAGACAACCGTCTGTGCTTTCCGCCACTTCCATACACCGGTCTGCGGCTTATGGTGTTGTCGTAGCCAGCGGTTTATGTGAGCAGAGAGGCAAGTCCGGGCTGTATGGTGGGTGATCAAGCACTTCCCGTCGAAAACGCTGCAGATTGTCCTCGTTGCCCCTGCAGTGTGCGGCCGAGAATTGTCATGAAAAAGGAAATGCGTGACAGCTACGTTATGTGTGGCTGCATGAAATCAGGGCAAATTTCTCAGCAGGCACTCGTACTTGAGACAACACTTTCTAGGCATCTTTACGTGTTCATTGAGAGCCCAGAAATGAAAAGAGCGACGTGACGCGATCGCGTCGGGAATACTAGAGAAACTGCCCAACACATCTATTCAAAGTTTCATCCGATTTTCTCTGTGGCTTCCATTTCGCAACCGATCGGATCTTGCTTTCAGAATAACTGCCGTAAAACTTTACCTAGCCTCCATTTCTAAGTTTCCTATTGATTTGGTTCCCGGTAGGGGTCTACCTGGAGTCTTAAATCGCTCGCTCGTTAGCCATTGTACGTTGCGAAACAAAAGGCATTTTGCGTTCTCCGTTTCAGCGGGTGAAATTCCCTTTTCACCGAGAGTACGGCTCCGTAGTTGGTGCCCTTAGCTCAGTTGTTGGCGTGTCGCGCTGCTATACGTAGTATCCGGGTTTGATTCCTGTTTCTACCAGCGATTTTTCTACGGTGAGAGAATTGTAACGCCGTGTGATGCCAATTTTTTATTTGAATAATGTATCATTTTTTACGTAAAATTTGCCATTCTTTCCATATTTTAAATATTTGTGTTCCCATTTTTTTTAAAAAAAAGATAACTTTAACTCCATATCATCTTGACCATCACCGTAATCACTGCCATTATCAGCCATGCTTGCCACCTACAACTTCTATCTAAAAACATTTTGCTGTATCTCATGTCCATCTAGATTTATTCCCCATTATGGATCAAAACGGACCACTCTGAACGTTAAATTTTTGCGTCACTGGATGTGTGCCCAAAATTTTTTATGGCTAAATACCTCACTTCTGTCTGTACCAAACTAATGCCGAGTAATGATTAGTATACGTCATTTCTCTTTCTAGTATTACATTTAGAATTTGCACCTGAGAGTGATTGTTGACAGCAAACTTCGTTATAGAATAAAGGCACTTTGAAACTGTTACCAGTATGACCAACTGTTTAAAAAAGGGACAGAGCGGAAAGGAAGATTTGCATTGCCTGAAGGATGTACCCGAACACACAAGGCGAAGCGTATCTGTAATCAAGCGAAGTAAATTTGCACACAGTTATTTGATTAAAATAATACGCATTTTGTTGTAACAGCGGTTAAATTAAATTTTGCGCTTAAATAAGTGTAGTGTATCGATATTAATTGTGTAAAATTTATATTTCTCTTGCTATTGACAGCATTAAAATTTGTACACAGATGATAATCCAAACTGACAGTTGTTACGGATGTGTTCAAACTGTGGTTGGTTACATGTTCTTGAAACCAAAGCCTATATAAATAAATGAAATATTTTAAAGAATTGTCTACGAGAGGATCTATAGCGGACGGCACACCTCCTTATTACACGTCTCTGTGCAACAAAAACTTTCTGCTTCATTGATGTGTTATCCCAAAATATATCGTAAGTGATTAGCGGATGAAATTTGGCGTAGTAAAATGTTGACACTTTCATCTAAAAATGTGATGTACTAGCTGTAAAGCAAAAGTTGCTTCGGGCCTGATTGTCTAGCGTTAACGCGCGTGTCTGAAAACCGAGAAGTTGCGGGATGGAATCTCGGTCGGACCACGAATTTCTCAGTCTTCGTGTTAAACCTAGACTTAACCTCTCAATGATGTGACGAGTCGCCAGAAACCTTTGCCCGGTTGGATAATTGGGTTAGGTTAGGGACGCACAAGTCGCCGAAGTGACGTCCAAGTAGAAAGACGTGCACAAGGCCATTGAATCACACGAAATTATTTACGCAAAAGTTGCAGACTCTTTAAAATCTTTCCATCAAGTGGGTTCCAATTGAGGTTCTAATTAATATAATCACTTAAGAATTTGAAATATACTGTTTCATCGTTATTTCCAGTGGTGTGCTCCGGCATCCAGTGGTAGGGACACTGGCAAACTTGGAACGTGAGGACTGGTGCGCTGGAAGCTGGCTCTACAGCCATTTCCCTAATCAGCCAGGAATTACCTGGCCGTAAATATTTGACGAGTGGAGTGGAGAAGAGAGGAGTTTCAGAGCTGTGGCGGACACAGTCAGGCAACGCACATTAGCCAGCGGGGGAGGGAATTATTTACGCTGTCCAGAGTGTGTGTGGGGCCAGCCGGTGTGTAGAGGGGGGGGGGGGGGGGGTGCATGGCAGCCAGCAGTCCAGGGAGAAGCCAAGCGCCGGTCGATAGCCGAGCAGCAGCAGAGTCCCAGGCCATAGGCGAATCATTCTGCAACTGCATATATGCTCTGCAAGCCACGGTACAGTGCACGGTTAAGGCTAAACAGCACTAATATCATCAGTGCATATTGAACGAGGGAGAAATGACTGTCTACATGCTTTTATACACACAGTGACCTCTCCTACCGTACGCAACTACCATCGAAAGCTCTCCGGGCTAAAAATTTGTCACCCCAGTGCGCACTCACAGATGAATCGTGAAGCCTTCACAGATTCTGCAGTGCAGTCCCTCCACGTGAGCATAAGGCAGTAGGCAGCGATCAGTAAGACATTGGTGTTTCAGGAGGACATTATATGTAAAGAGTACCTGTGAGGACCTGACAGTGGCAAAATGGGCAAACGTGTTTGGCAGTGTCTCGGCCATACGGTGCGTGAACTTGCTGGATTTGTTTGGGTTTCGCGGCGGACTGATCCATGTATCTGTAAGCAGTGGCGTAACACACGTGCCAACGAAACTCACTGTCAGAATCGTGGTCGGAAAAAGGTCCTAATGGAGGGGGGCCGGAGACGTGTTTAACGGCTTGTGAATCAGAATCGCTTCCAAATGTAGTACGAATTATAGCGGGTAGTGAACGAAGGTCCTTTCCCACCTCTTGGCGAGAGAACATTGCGAAAGAAACTGCATGCAATAAACATTTGAAGCCGGTCACCTCGCAAGAGGCCATTGCTTACGCCGGCACATAATGACAATAGCAGCATAGTTCATTGGGCTGGAAGAGCATGTGAATGGTTTTCTGAGCACTTCCCTGTCGTGTTACATCTCGACTGGCCTGCAAAATAACCTGACTTGTACCCTTAGAAAACCTGTGGGACATAGTGGAACAGCGGGTAATATGCCGACATCAGCATGCCCGCAATTTGGTCGAAATGAACGATCCAGTCCTCAGCCGGTGTCACAACCGGGATGCGACGTACCCTACAACCTTGTGGACTCGCTTCTGAAGGTAATCGAGGCGGTTAACAACTCCAGGGGCGATTTAGTCATTATTAAATGATGCTTGTAACTATTTGTCTTGGGGTGACTAATTTTTTGTCAGGTGTGCTTGTATTTCGCGTAGGGATCACAAGAATATTTTTCGCACAGTATTCTCCGAATACCGGGTCTCCCAGTAGGAATAAGGTTTCGCGAGAACTACATAGTCTCTAATACTTTGCATTCTGTTCCGCAGGGTCAATAAATTACACTGAAGCGCCAAAGAAAGTGGCATAGGCATGCGTATTCAAATACAGAGATATGCAAACAGGCAGAATATGTTGCTGCGATAGGCAACGCCTATATAAGACAATAAGTGCCTGGTGCAGTTGTTAGATCGGTTACTGCTGCTACAACGGCAGGTTATCAAGATTTAAGTGAGTTTGAACGTGGTGCTGTAGTCGGCGCATGAGCGATGGATCACAGCATCTCCGAGGTAGCGAGAAGCGGGGATTTTCCCGTATGACCATTTCACGAGTGTACTGTCAATATGAGGAATCCGGTAAAACATCTAATCTCTGACATCGCTGCGGCCGGAAAAAGATCTTTCAAGAATGGGACCAACGACGACAGATGAGACTCGTTCAAAGTGACAGAAGTGCAACCCTTTCGATAATTGCTGCAAATTTCAATGTTGGGCCATCATCAAGTGTCAACGTGCGAACCATTCAATGAAATATCATCGATATGGGCTATCTGAGCCGAAGGCCAACTTGTGTAACATTTATGACTGCACGACACACTTTTAGCCTTGCCTGGGCCCGTGAACATTGTCATTGGACTGGAAATATGTTGCCTAGGCGGAGGAATGTCGCTTCAAATTGTATCGAGTGGATGGACGTGTACGGGTATGGAGACAACCTCATGAATCCATGGACCCTGCAAGTCAGCAGGGAACTGTTTAAGCTAGTGGAGACTATGTAATGGTGTGGGGCGTGTGCAGTTGGAGTGATATGGGACCAATGATACGTCTAGGTACGACTCTGACAGGTGACACGTACGTAAGCATCCTGTCTGATCACCTGCATTAATTCATGTCCTTTGTGCGTTCCGAGGGACATGGGCAACTCCAGCAGGACAATGCGATGCCTCACACTTCCAGAATTGCTGCAGAGTGGCTCCAGCAACACTCATCTGAGTTTAAACACTTCCACTGGCCACTAAACTCCCCAGACATGACCATTACTGAGCACATGTGGGATGCCTTGCAACGTGCTGTTCAGAAGAGATCTCCACCGCTTCGTACTCTTAAGGACAATCTTGCAGGATTCTTGTTGTTAATTCCTTCTGGGACCACTTCAGACATTAGTAGAGTCCATGCCACGTCATGTTGCGTCATTCCTACGTGCTCGCAGGGGCCTTACACGATATTAGGCAGGTGTACCAGTGTCGTTGTCTCTTCAGTGTATATGAAATGCATTTTTAATATGTGTATTTCATCAAAGCTTCAAGTTATTGCCCTCCATGTTATTTTTACGCTCCTTGCTTCGACATAGTTCATTTCCAAGTGACACGCGTATGGAACAAACTTTTCGAAATATTCTGACAGCGTCGACTATGTAGACAATGGAAAGTTCTTCAGAAAAGAAGAAAGACAGTTTATTTGTTTCTTTGTTTGATTTTGAATTACAGTACCATCACCGAACTTTGTGCATCCTTCTGTGTTGGACATTTTTACGCACATTCTTCTCTTTGTAGATCATTGGCGCACTATCACACAAGTCTGTTATACGTTGATAGTGCAATGTTTGTCAGGAACATAGGTATTTTTTTGCAGGACAGGTATGATTTGTTGGTGTGTAAGCTGAACAGCTGAAGGCCGCGGTGTGATGAGGTGAGCACTCTGTTGACCTGGCGGCCCGCCAGCCCTGGGAGGCGTCCACACACACACACACACACACACACACACACACACACACACACATGTGGGGTTACGCGGACCAAGGTCCATAATCCGCCATATCCCCTGAACACACACACACACACACACACACACACACACACACACCATTCATCCTGCCGTGCCCACTCTGAATCATTCCCTCCCCACCAACACGGAGCCGCTGGCGCGTATTCTGCGAGACCAGTAATGCAGCAGCCACGTTACCACGTTTTATAAAGTCGTAAATTTAGAAACTTCTATCCCACTTTACAACTTGACGCTAAAACGCGCAGTAAGACGTATCAAAATTTGCAGGCATAGGAACCACCAGTCATTTGCTGTCATTCTCAAAGGAACTCAGTTATTTGGGAACCTACTGCCTACATGTCTACGTCCGTAGGATAGTTGGTCAGTGCTTATGTTGAGGACCCGGGTCCAATTCCCGGTAACCCCAGGGAGCTTTTTTCCTCGTGGACTCCGAACTGGGTGCACTCAGCTTTGTGAGGCCAACAGAGCGCGTACTTCAGTGAGATGTGGCGGCCCTAAAGTCAGCAAAGCCGACAACCTCTCTGATTACATGTCTCCCCATACAGCACCCAAATGAAGCCATATGGCGCAGGGTGACGCAGTGGCAGGTCAGCATCACGTAGTCCTGTGGGACAAATAACGGGATTACTCTTTTTTTTAACTGCCTAATTGTACAAAAAGTGATGGTTACGAAAGTGTACTTGCATTTTACTCCTGCAAGCAGCAATAATGTAAGGTTACTATCGGAACAACAAAGAAAGCTATTACGTGATGAATAAGTTCGTCGCGTTTTACTTTAAGTTAAATAAGGACAACAGGTACACGTAACAGGGACTAGTCATAAATTGTATATTCTTCTTCACTAACAATAACAGTCTGCCAACGCTGGGGTAACTTACCGATTCTGCGACTGTGGAAATCACATGGTTTTGACGCAAGGGACTCTGCGATACATGCTCGGAGCGCGTTTTCATAAGGAAAGGAAGTTTCGTGAAGGTTGTTCGCTAGACAGCGGAAAAGGTGAATAAAGTGGTTGCGGAACGATATCCCAACACAGCTACTATACAATGTCTAGCTGAATGAGGGCGTGCGTTATCACGTAGTACCGTCCCAACACGCAGTACTCCTGGTCGTAGCTCTGCGATTGCGTCCGCAAGATGTCTCAGTTGTTGACAATAAATTTACGTTGGTGGCAGACGAATCGTTCTGCAGTCGGCCTCAAATGCCGGTTCTATAACTTTTCACAAGAGTGCTCGTCGAAAAGAAAGTCTTCCCTCAAAGGATTCCCATTTGACTTCCCGAAGCATCTCCGTAATACTTGCGTGTCGATCGAACCTGCAAGCAATACATCTAGCAGTCCGCATGTGACTGCTTTGATATCTTTCTTTAATCCGACTTGGTGCGGATCGAAAACACTCAAGCAATACGCAAGAGTGAGTCGCACCAGCGTCCTATATGCTGTCTCCTTTACAGATGAACCAAACTTTCCTAAAATTCTCTCATCAAACGAAGTCGACCATTTGTCGTCCCTACGACAACTATTAAATGTTCATTCCATTTCATATTGCTTTGCAACGGTATTCCTAGATATTTAATCGACATTGCACATTATGTGTTTGATTTTCCTGTCCATCTGCTTTCACTTACACTTTTCTACATTTAGAGGTAGTTGCCAATCACCAGACAAACTAAACATTTTGTCTGAATCATCTTGTATCCTTTTACAGTCACTCAACGACGCCACCATCCCGTACACCGCAGTATCACCAAGAAACAACTGCAGACTGCTACATACCCTGTCCGCAGATTATTTATTTATGTTTACAGAATATAACAGCGGTCCTCTCACGCTTCCCTGTGTCACTCCTGGCGATACCCTTATCTTTGATAAACACTCGTCGCCGAGGAGAACATACTGGTTTCTGTCTTCGAGCCACCCACTTACCTCTCAACTTATTCCGTATGCTTGTACCGTCAATAACAGTTGGCAGTGTGGCGGTGGTGGTGGTTAGTGTTTAACGTCCCGTCAACAACGAGGTCATTAGAGACGGAGCGCAAGCTCGGGTTAAGGAAGGAATGGGAAGGAAATCGGCCGTGCCCTTTCACAGGAACCATCCCGGCATTTGCCTGAAACGATTTAGGGAAATCACGGAAAACCTAAATCAGGATGGCCGGAGACGGGATTGAACCGTCGTCCTCCCGAATGCGAGTCCAATGTGCTAACCACTGCGCCACCTCGCTCGGTGGCAGTGTGGCACCGTGTCAGATGGTTTACGGAAGTCCAAGATTATGGAATCATCCTGTTGCCATGCATGCATAGTTTGCAGTGTATCATGTGAGAAAAGGGCAAGCAGAGTTTCGTAAGAGCGATGCTTTCTAAAACCAATTGATTCGCGGACATAAGCTCCTCGGTGTCAAGAAAGTTTACTATATTCCAACTGAGAATATGTTCAAAGTTTCTGCAGCAAAAAGAAGTCAAGGATATGTGTCTGTAATTTTGCGGGTCCGTTCTTTTACCCTTCTTATATACTCGAGACACCTGCCCCTTTTTTTTCCAGTCACTTGGGACTTCGTGCTGGGCGAGAGATTCATGACAAATTCAGGCTAGTAAGGGTACTGTCATCAAAATTTTTCTGATTTGTAAATAATAGATTTAAGTTATCAGTCGTCATTTGGAATTTTTATTGGCAGATCTAGATTTCAGCTAGCAGCTAGCCATTCTCAATGCACTATCCTTCTTTGGTCAGTGCATGTAATGCCTGTTGGTCTGGCTTTGTACACAGTTCATTGAACACAGAAGGATAGTGCATTGAGAATTGCTAGCTGAAATCTAGATCTGTCAATAAAAATTCCAAATGACGACTGATAATTAAAACCTATAATTTACAAACCAAAATAACGGTCGCTGCGTGCAACAGCCTCTAAATGGAGGGCGACCTGATGAAAATTTTTCTGGGTTTGTGACCGCATTGTCAGCATGAAAAATACCGACGTTTCAGTCACTGCTACAGGTGATCTTCTTTAGGATGTTTTAGTTTGCTGCTGAATGAGAGAACTTCGTTTCTTATATATGTGCAGACGGGCTGTTACCTAATTCTGATAGATTGTTAAGGATGAAGGAGAGGGATGTTTAAAGTTGTTTATTGGTGTTTTTATTATTTTTTTTTGCCACCAATGAAAAGAAATAATAAAAGCACATATAAAGAACTTCTAACATCCCTCCCTTCACCCTCAACAGCCTATCAGAATTAGGTAACAGCCACGTCTGCATGTGTATAAGAGAAATAAGTTTTCTCATTCAGCAGTAAAAAACCACTGGGAAGGAGATCACTTGCAACAGTGACCGAAACGTCGGTAATTTTAAATATTGAGAATGCGGTCACAAACCCAGAAAAATTTGGTTGAGAGTGACAATGGCTGCGGAAGCCTACGTTTATGCAGTACAGTACTCTCAGTAAATCCGAATTGGGATTACATCTGGACCTGGTTATTTATTTGCCTTCAGTTCTTTCAAAAATTGTGAAAGGTCTCTGTTGTATTCCTTTCATGTTAATTTCTGAAATCTGTTGTCATTTACGGCATAAATTCCACTTTACTGTGGTGTTTCTAACTGTCTGGGAGGAGACTGAGCAGTGAAACGTGTTACTTTTACACATAAACAAGAACGATCTGTCACAATACTACACCTTAAAACACAGTTTATATGTAATTCATGTCACACAGTCTCATACGGAACCTACATCCGCTTTCTTTTATGTACTGTATATGATAAGATACTGTCATCCTCTTTCCCTTCTGTGTAAGGAGATGACTGAGCAAATGTATTTCTAGTTGCATGCTGGATGTCTGCTAGAGAACAGTAGGACCAACGTCTGAACAGGTAGCTACGCTTTCTAAAAGCAGAGAGGTTTCTATTCTTAGTATAGTCCTGTCCGTCCCTTGTCAGGTTTGTATAGGAAGCTGCCTCTCTGGTCACTTCCGTTTGTATCTGTTAAGCAACCTCGGTAGGGGCCCAGGCAGTCTGTCCGCGGCGAGCGTCTGAAGTGTAAGATCTCCGGCTAAGCGCGTGTCTGCTAAGTCCATAGGACAATGGCTTTCTTAAGTTCAGCCTAACTGAAAATTTAATCACCTTTATTTCAGGTTTAGCTCTAAAATATCCAATGTTATCTTAAAATGCAACGCAGTGTATTTCGAGTGTGAAGTTCAGAATATATTCCGGTAGTTGCTTTGTCACTACTTTGTGAGTAAAGTGAAACCACGTGTTGATCAGTAACTCTAAGATCATCAATCTTAAATGCGAGTGTGCGTGAGATTATAACGTCTCGTCTTGACAATATTTTTCAATATAGCAACTTTTCTTTACGTTCAACCCACGTGGGATATCCTTTGTGAGACCAGTACCACGTTGTTAATTCAGTTGTTTGACCCATCAGGTCAATAGTAAGCCGATAGTAACCAGTTCGAAGTTTTTCTTTTGTAAATTGCTTTTCGATCTAATTTATTTCAATTATCAAAATTATTGTGGAGTTACACTCTTTGTGTAAACCAAGTTGACCACGTGATTCATGCGGTGTAATCATCAAAGTAGCCCTCAGCTATTCTTTTCGGGAAGATTTCACAGAGAGTTAGTATGAATTTAGTATACCAGTGTGTGGTAATTACATGACAGACAGGATTGCGCTACGAACGTAACTTCTTTCGGTGAAAGTTGAATCGGTTGGTTGTGGTTAATTTCCTCTTGCATATGTTTCAACGTTCGTCGTGTGTTATTTTATGAATGCACTGTTGTATGCAGTTTCCCAATCTTGGCTCCATATTTGATGTGTTCCGTAAGATTACAATCTCACATTTTCAGAATCCTAAATAAGGCACCAGTTTAGTTATGAATGAAGTTTAATATGCTGAAATTTCAATGATCAATGTTAAAATAAATTTCCAAATATAAACTGATTTATTTCTTTTTATTTAAATTCTCTTTTTTTTATATATGTATCACCGGTTGTCGTATGACTATTAAAAGATTATAATTAATGTTAGTCTGGTTTAGAATTTGGCAAGCTGGACTGGATACCCGGTGAAACAGTTGCGCAGTACTGCAAGGTTAACTAATCCCAGACAGCTCACAGCTTTTAACCCGCTTTTGTTGTCTATCAGCACCGCTTTCACATCAAATTAATGCAACAACATTGCAGTTGGTTCAAATGGCTCTAAGCACTATGGGACTTAACATCTGTCATCAGTCCCCTAGAACTCAGAACTACTTAAACCTAACTAACCTAAGGACATCACACACATTAATGCCCCAGGCATGATTCGAACCTGCGACCATAGCAGTCGAGCGGTTCCGGACTGAAGCGCCTAGAGCCGCTCGTTCACCGCGGCCGGCTTGCTTTCAACTCTTTCAGTTCATCAATGCCAGGGATGAATATTACTACGTCGTCCATACGGGAGTCTATCCGATGGTGAAATGACGGTAAGTTTGTATGATTCCCGCGCGAGAAGGATTTCTTAAACGCGAAATTTAAAACTTCGTCTTTACTTTTGCTGTCAGCTGCTGCCGGCTGCTGGTCAACGAGTGGCTGAATACAAGCCGTAGACTCTCTTAGCGATTTTAAGTAGGAGCAGAATTTTCTCGGGTCCTCGGCAAGATCTTCACCTGTGGTGTGACGGTGGTAGGTGTAGGCATTGCGCATAGCAAGTCAGCTGTGTGTGATCTTCCCCGATAGTTGATGAGGAGTGGCTATCTGCACGACATCCATTTACTCGTCTTCCTATGATGCGCCAAAGCCGACTTGTGCCACAGCAAAGTAAATGAAAGAGGTGGAATACAGTGCGTGTTGCGATGGAAACAAAGATGAGAAGCAGTGTATCGCACAAAGCAAACTGCAGTGTGTGGCCGACACGTGCGGGCGCCTTTTCCGCGGCAGTAATCACGGACCGACGGCTGTCACACGCAATGTCCCGCCCGGCGCCCGCGGCTCCGATTTGAAGCTGGCAGTCCGGCGTTCGGCATTCAGCGCTGCGTGGGAGGGAGAAAGGGAGGGAGTGGTAGGAGGAGGTGGGGGTGTCAGGGTGTGGCCCGCCGGATGGCGGCTGCGTGTCGCGGGCTGACGTGACCCGGTGGACGGGTTCTCGCTTCCGGTCACCGACCCTATTCGGAGCTGTCTCCGCTGGCAGCGGGGCGAGAGGACGTAACAGGCAGGCGGGCAGGCGCGCATTACCGGAACACGCCCGGCCTGCCACCGTTGCGAGCACCCGACTCCGAAAGCACTGAAACTTTCACGCTAGTCCACTACAGCCGTCGCTCGACGCGGGAGCCTGTCCACTTCAGTAAATCTGCCCAAGTGTCTTAGTAGTGCGAAGATGGTACAAGAGGTGTAAACTCTGAGTGGCCTGCATTTTTCTTTCAAGATTTGCGGAGATTAAGACAATCCTTCCTTGAATTGTCTTATTGAGTCGTCGTTCCTCCTACCTGTTGTGCCCTGAAGCTCTCGTGGTTGATGTCTCTCGGAGGTTCTGTAGCAGTGCTATCGAATCCTCTAGAAACTGCAATTCTACACCCCGTAAAGCGGGTGCGTACACTGAAGTTAGACACTGGACTCGCATTCGGAAGGACGACGCTTCAATCCCGCGTCCGGCCATCCTGATTTAGGTTTTTCGTGGTTTCCCTAAATTGCTCCAGGCAAATGCCGGGATGGTTCCTTTCAAAGGGCATGGCCGATTTCCTTCCCCGTCCTTTCCTAATCCGATGAGACCGATGACCTCGCATTCTGGTCTCCTTCCCCAAAAACAACCAACCAACCAACCAAAGTACACTGAAGGGAAAAAAATAGCAGCACCAAAAAGGAATTGCGCTGCGTAAACGTAAGTTGGTAGCCGTGTTTCTACTTTTGAAAGATATCTCTTCAAATTTCTTACCAGCCGCATAAGATTGCCGCTACTTGGACCACTAAGAGGATGCACATAAGGTTTGCTGTAAATGCGCTCTGTAACGGTGGTAAGCGTCCCTTGAGATAGGACGTGGTGAGTTGATGTTAGTCAAGAATGGCTTTAACGCTACAAGGACGCCATGATCAATATCTCTCAAAATTTGAACGAGGTCGCGTGTAATAGGGCTACGAGAAACTGGTAGTTCAAATGACTCTGAGCACTATGGGGCCTAACATCTGAGCTCATCAGTCCCCTAGAACTTAGAACTACTTAAACCTAACTAATCTAAGGGAGTCACATACATCCATACCCGATGCAGGATTCGAACCTGCGACCGTAGCGGTCGCGCGGTTCCAGACTGAAGCGCCTAGAACCGCTCGGCCACAACGGCAGGCAAAACTGGCAGTTCCCTCTGCGATATTTCAGAAATATCTGGCGGGAATGTAGACACTACGTGATTGCTAGCAGCGTTAATGACGAGGAAGTAGAGTCGCAAAAACGAACAGTCTCCGGACGGGCACGCGACACAGCCGGGAAGGAAGGCTATTGTGTTCGGCGTATGGCTCTGACCCATGGTACTGCATCTGCAGCAGAAATGTGAGCAGTAATACTCAACAGGGAGACAAGTGTTGAAATGTGTGTGAATTCGTAAGGGACCAAACTGCTGAGGTCATCGGTCCCTTGACTTACGCACTACTTAAACTTATGCTAAGAACATCACACACATCCATGCCTTGCAGTTCCCAGCTTATGGAGCTCCCTTGGTGGTGTTCTGGTGCCGAAACGGTTCACGAGTGCGACATAATAATTTTTGCTGCTGTCGTCCTCTTGTGTTTTGGCACAGTCCTCGTTTGTCGTGATCACTCAACACGCCCTTTGGTCGGCGTTGTGACTTAAACCAATGATGTTTTTGCGCTTTCCCTGTATGCGGGAGAAATCTTCGATACAGTCTCATGAAAAGCAAACACTTCGCCTACCTTGCTTAAGGAAGCACCAACATTTTGCCCCTTCCGAATTCACTTAGATCCGACGTAATGCTCTCACAACTACACAGAACATTGTTGTGACTACGACTGACAGTTGCACCTCATTGCGAACACAGCACAGTTGCCGTTCGCGGTCCAACACAACAACGCAGGCTTTGGTAGCATCTTCATTTATGTTGAAGCATGCATGTCTCACCGCGTTTCCATATTTTTGTACAAGCACTGTACTTCAGTACGTTAGAACTATAACTTTGAGAAAACCGCACCTCTATATGGTTTTTAACCGCTGTATATTAAGATGGAGTGGCTTGTTCTAGCTGCTTCATCTTAAAAATTGTAAGTATTTTCTTGATGGCATAATTAAGGTATTCGCAATTTATAAAGAATGTATTTAATTAGTAATTTTAAATCATTTTAATTATTTAAACAAGTTTTCATGTGACTGTGTATGCTAAAGTGTTTGGCATAGGAAGATTTGAATACTTCCGTATTTCATAAATAAGGTGCTGGCATCTGTTCTTTACAATGATGATGTATGAATTCTATTTATAGAGTGTGGCACAGGATAATTTTTGCTGCAATACGACGCATTCGTGTGTTCATGTTTGGTTTTCTTTTCCTTTCACAGGTAATAACCCTCGACAGCCTCTCACAAACTGAACGTTGGTGGTACTGGAACGATGATTTGCAGTAAGTTATTGCCAGTGTACTAATACGTCTCTATAACTAAAACTCTTTATTTCTCCACATGACCAAACGCCTCTGATAGACTTGGTGCTGATTTCAACAAATTGTCTATATTCCTGATGAAAAAGAGTGTAAATAGGAAATAATTTTTAGATTGAAAGTATTCTAAAAGATCGGTTTAGCGTAATAATGATTTGTCACAACTTTGCTCTGCGTGGGTACTGATCATAGAAATACGAAGCTGGATACACTGCAGTAGTTAACTTCAGGCTCCGTAACTGGTTTAGTCTTCTCCGCTTGGAGAAGGCTCAGAGTGTTTGTGAATACCTACATGTCCACAGAGTAGTGGAAGATTTTTTATAAATAGTTCTTTTATTATGTGCGTAATTCCCAACATATGGTTACAGTGTCTCTTTCAGTTTTATTACCTTAAATAAAAGTCCTTCGCTTTCTACCGTAGTCATCTCTGTTAAAAATTGTTTGGCATGAGCTGTTTCTACAGCACTCTCCCACCTTTAGTTACACACATGTTGGTACAACATTTTTCTGCGTGACATATATTTATTTGTAAAGCGATCTTTTTTTCCTGTTGCATTTCGCAGGGGGCACTATTATGCCAGAGAACCTGTTGTTGTTGTTGTTGTTGTTGTCTTAAGTACTGAGAGTGATTTGATGCAGCTCTCCATGCTCTCTATCCTGTGCAAGCTGCTTCATCTCCCAGTATGTACTGCAGCCTATATCCTTCTGAATCTGCTTAGTGTGTTCATCTCTTGATCTCCCTCCACGCTGCCCTCCAATACTAAATTGGTGATCTCTTGATGCCTCAGAACATATCCTACCAACCGATCCCTTCTTCTGGTCAAGTTGTGCCACAAACTTCTCTTCTCCCCAATCCTATTCAATGCTTCCTCATTAGTTATGTGGTCTACCCATTTAATCTTCAGCATTCTTCTGTAGCACCACATTTCGAAAGCTTCTATTCTCTTCTTGTCCAAACTATTTATTGTCCATGTTTCACTTCCATACATGGCTACACTCCATACAAATACTTTCAGAAATGACATCGTGACACTTAAATCTATACTCGATGTTAACAAATTTCTCTTCTTCAGAAACGCTTTCCTTGCCATTGTCCGTCTACATTTTATATCCTCTCTACTTCAACCATCAGTTATTTTGCTTCCCAAATAGCGGAACTCCTTTACTACTTTAAGTGTCTCATTTCCTAATCTAATTGCCTGAGCATCACCCGAGTTAACTAGACTACATTCCATCTGAAGGAAATGCGTACCACACAGCAAAATTATCTAGGAACATATGTGGATCTGAAAAACTCACAGTGCTGTCAAAACATCTTCTGCCAATTGTTGATACTAAAAGTGACTGAAGTAGAAAACACGGGGTGTTTTGTAAATTTCTTTTAGACAGAGTCATGCTTCCGTCGTTTCCATTCACATTTAGATAAGTTTAAATTTTGTATTAAACCTGTGTATAATTTTTGCTACCGGTTAAGAATCCTTACTTGTTGCATTACTGTATAAGGGTACCAAGACCTATACTGCTAGGCATACTGAAACGTCCGCTTTGAAAAATTATACAAGAGTGTGTTTAAACTGGCACACAATATTTTTTAGCGCAACGCAATCTGACTTTCAGTAATTCCCTACGAAAGAATGACGCTGACTAAGATTAACCCATACGTTTCAAAAATCACTTACCTCAAAACAATCTTCGTAACTCAACCTATTGCAATACAGCGAGCGACACTGCTGCCAGCTAAATAAAAGATTCAAACTACGGAAGGCACTAACTACTGATAGGCACAGTTAGCAAATGAAAGATTTTAATACAGAACAAACAATGTATTTACCTTAATAGTCATATATATATATATATATATATATATATATATATATATATCAGTTCATGACATCCAGTGTTACAAATTTCAAAACTCCGCCATCTCTCTCCCCACGTCCACCACTGCTGGCGGCTTATCTCCAACTGCGCAACGCTACGCGCGCTGTTAGCATCCAGCTGCCGCTGCCCAACACTACAATGGCAGACAACAATGCAAATCTGCCACAGACTGCACACAGCACAGCCAGTGATTTGCATACAGAGCGCTACGTGGCGGCGGCGTTACCAATATAAGAATCTAAACAGCCTACTTACAACCATTGCGAGACAAGACCACTGGCGTACAATAAGGTTCGACTTCAGCTACGGTGAGATTCGTGACAGAATTGTAGATGTGTTTTCAGTTACCGCTGAGCAAAGTGGAAGCTGTTTTTACGGCGTTAATTTCTGGTACGGAAACACTCGTCGCCAGCAGGTCAGATGGCATGTCATACTGCGGGAAGTGTCTCGTTTAGGAAAGTTACGCCACATTTAAGCAGGACGCTTGTTACACCAAATTTCAATCCGTTAGTGAGCCATTCCTGGAGCATTAATGCAGGTTATGGTATTCGTGGATAGAATTCTCAATAGCATTCCGAAAGCATGCTAGTCATTATTTGTATTGAGAATTGAAATGTAGAAAACCGTCATCCTTGCATTGTTTGGAAAGTGAATAAACCGTCCGGTTGAGTTACGCAAAGGGTTCTTATTTCAATATCATTTCTGACCATTGATAATTTGACGACTATACTTGAACTATTTACCAAGACACACCATGTACGGCGACAAGGTCACGGAATAATTATTTGCGATGTGTCCTTACTGTAAGCACGACAAATCCAACGCCCTGTTTGCGAAATGTGTAGTTAAAGAGCATGACGTAACTTTCGCAGCATAGTCTATAAATGTCTGTATAATTATTAATTAATTTACACGTGAATGTAAAAATTAGGACATTCTTACCGCAGTTGTGAGCAATAGCCACCGGTTGACCGCAATCTCGCCTTCCACCTCTTAGTCGTGTTTTACCAACAGGAGCTACACATCTAGATAGGACTGCGGCTTAATAAAATAATTTCAGATCCGGGATAAAATGAAACCAGCACAACATGTCAGGGAATTTGTACACTCATCAAAAGTATCCGGGCAGCTATTAGTCCAGGCTGCCTATCTAACTGCTTACAGGATCTACAGATATTTCATTTTCAGTATTTCGTACAGTTATTGGCGAAATAGAAAAGTTTAAAACACTGTCATGATCTACTCATTAAGAGCTGCACTCTTATGTTAAAACTTTTAACACAAGTAGTCGATTTGTACAGTTACAAACTGTACATATGTCTCGAAGCAGTTTAACTGAGAGTGTGCAAGTTACCCTACTGTGTTCGTCCAGTATTTGAGAACGAGAGCACTTGTCGACTTCCAACCATCTGCACACATAATGTAAGAGCTTTTCGAATCTTCTTGTCGCACAAAATATAGGAAGGAGAAGCATTTCACGTAGTAGACATACTGTTCATGCAGTAAACTTCAGCATGAAACACGACGTTTTAATTTAGTTATTCTTTCGTGTTCACTCAGTTCGTGACAATATCCACATATGCCATTCAATGTGCAGTCAAAATTATATAATTGCAGGCACATAGTTCAGGAGATGTGATTGTTTTATACATGGGAGATAGATTCTTTAAAGAATTGTCAGGATGATGGGGGGGGGGGGGGGGTCACAGGTATCCTGTTTTGTAGGTCTAGCCCTTTCGCTAGGGAGTTAAAGGTCGATAATTTCTAACCCGTTGTTACAGACGACAAACGCCTAATGCATCAGGCTTTCAAATATAGTAAGTTTTGAAAATACACAAAGTAGCAATTAACGTTAAAAACAAATTTATTTTGGATTACCTACGACTATGGCTCATCCGTGTAGTCTCTGGTCCGTTTTAAGCTGGCACAATCGGAATACTGAAAGTGGCGCAGAGTTTGAACGTGGCCAGTTTATTGCATTTTATGGACATTTTTGTAACTATTGTTTGCATATCTAAACTTTGCCCCCCTTTCTTTTTACTTGATGGTACCAAACGCTCCGCAGACACGGACTGCATTAAACAATGTCCGAGAAGCAGTATCGCTGCTTGTTAATTGGCGAGCCCCGGAAATTCACGGCGGGTAGAGGGCCGTAGGGTGCCCCGTAATCCGACTGTGTCTTAATCTGGGCCTCTGGCGGGGTTTGCGGACCTGCCACTGGGGGTGATTTACGCCCGCCTCGAGGCAATTAGTGGGCCTGAAGGGATGGCGCTGCGTAAACAGGGGGGCGGCGCCAGGTGGGCCTGCTAGCGCAGCACTGGCTGTGCTCGCGCAAAATAACGGGGCGCCTGCGCGGAAGCTCATTGTCGCCCTGGGTGAGTCCACTCCTGTGTTGAGAAGGGGGGGGGGCCAGTTCAGTAGACTATGAAATGCTGACCTTCACACGTGGAGCGTTGTCCTTCCTATTGCTCTACTACACAGTAGAGGTTCTTCATAATAAGCTCAAATGGTTCAAATGGCTCTAAGCACTATGGGACTTAACACCTGAAGTCATCAGTCCCCTAGACTTAGAACTACTTAAACCTAACTAACCTAACAACATCACACATATCGCTGGCCGAGGCAGGATTCGAACCTGCGACCGCAGCAGCGGCAGCGCGGTTCCGGACTGAAGCGCCTAGAACCGCTCGGCCACAGCGGCCGGCTTCATAATAAGCCACATGCGGTTATGTGCGACACTACAAGACAGTGGATATGCATCCCAGAGAGTTAACTTACAAAGTTGAGAGAGTCAACCTTCCAAAGGTTTCCAGCAATGAACTGTTCCCTCCAACAGAGATCTCGCGTTATCAGGTGACCGTATCTTCAGAAACGTTCGAAGTCTTCTCACATTTTTATTAGTTTACAAATAAGATAAGCATTTGTGTCGATAAATGATTATTAAAAATTACCCTCAACTTGGCCATATGTTTATATAGCAGTTCGGTGATCAAATGTATCGGTAAGAAAAGGAATTTGTCTGGATGAGTGTTGCAGTCGTAGGCAAATGACAGGTACGAGTGTGGTGTAATCGGTACGACGTAAGGACGCTAAACCGCTGGAGGTGACACCAAGGTAGCGTCACAGGAAAACATTGTCACAGGACTATGAGGGTGATCAACTAAAGATTGAACGACGGCGAATGGTACAGCACTGCTATAGAAATATGGAGATAATTAATAATTTTAGATAACACACTGACGGCACAAGATCCGCGTGACTATTGGATAACCCAGTTATCGAACAAGTGAATTTAATGACATAATATGCTCCAGTCAATGGTAACGTTTTATCGTAACAGTTGCTGGCATAAAAGAAAGAAAAATAATAAGTTGTAACTCAGTAGGAATAATCGTCCATTTAATCATTTATGTACAAATCAGGGTCAAGAGAAAAATTGACACACTGAAGCAGAGGTTACAACCATCTAGATGATAACACAGCGCACCATATGGATGTGTGGCGCAACATTTCGTCAAAGTACAAAATAGATCAGAACGCTTTTTCAAGATGAAAATTTGGGAATTTCCATGATCATGATTGCATGTCGCAGTTTCCCTTTGTAACATTTCATTGTAATCAGTTTATATCATAGGAACAGATATAAAAAAAATCTGTTGCCCAAATAAACGTGTAAAAATTGACAACTAAAAGCTCAAAAATAGAAAAATTTATTAAACGCTAAAACTAGAAGGATCCACGCACAAACAGGGTGCTATTTGCAGACTTACTTCCAGTGAACGTTATTTGGGCGGCTGATGCGGGGTGTGGGACCGGGTTGATTGTTGCCAAGGGAATGAGGGTTACTGATTCTTCTAGTTCAGCTAACGACCGGACCGCATTCACGCCGCTAATTGCTTTCAGTTCAGAAGTATGCTGTTGTGGGGCGGCGTATGGAATTTATTGTTATTGAAATGTTCCTATGATTTATTTAATGCTGTTGTTTGCCGTTCTCAACAATGGCTCTCTAACTACAATATTGGCAACCAGAAAATGATTAGCAAAGCGTGAAGCCTATAATTAGAATTGCCAGTGCCCACTGCAACTGAGAAATACTCTTATAGCTACAGCTTATAGCTCTGAGGAATTAGGAGATTGTCTGGGATTCATAATCAAAAACGATTCTTTCAAAAATGTTCACTATATTCTGAAAGTCACAGACCAAAAAGAATCCACACAATCCAACTACCAGAGCAGTTCAGAGTCTAATGCGCTGATGCAACTATAACTGTACAAATTAAATGTTTAAGTGAATGCTCGCCATAATTTGATGATGATGTTCATCAAACGCCACGATAAATAATGGTAGAATGTCTGTCCCGCGGCGGCACGTGAAAATACGACATAAGCGAATTGAAGATAGATCATTAAAGTCATCCCAGAATTAGCACTTCACTCGAAAACGATTTCATGGCTACGCGTATCCCGAGTAACTTATTACGGCATCCGAGGCTGTTAATAGCAATGATACCGACACGAGGCAACTCCCGGCACAGGTGGTGCGCTGATCAGCGTCTAGAGAGAACTGGGGCCTTACTTTCTCGCGCAGCGTTCTTATATATAAAGCCGCGGTGCGGACGGCTAAGGGAACGCTTGATTAAGTTCGCTGTCCCGACTAGCCGCTGGGCTAGTAATGCACCACTTTAAGTTATTAAATAAATCATTGCTTCCTTTGCTGATGGCTAATGAAGCTTTCAATTTAAATGTGCAATCAGCACACAGGTAAGTAATCATAATAAAAGTCTGACGTGGCTAAGTCCAATATTTTGGGAAAGAGAATTAATTTAATTACACTACACTACATGCAGTAGACGAGCTCTGAACTTGCCCTTTGGAGATACGCTATCGCTATAGTTTTATAGCTATTCAGTTGAAACTTTTCACATCTTTATGATTGTAGCGTATCTCCCTTCAACTTAAATTTAACATTCTAGCTTTATTTATTCACCTACTTCATCTATCTTGCTTCCTTAATTTTTAAGACAAACACCAGAAAATCATGAATTTCAACTAAAATTTTAATTTATGAGGTCCAGAATACTGTTTCTACTAAATTGTTATGCAAAAAGAATATAAATATGAATTTTTAAGTTTCTAGCTCTTTTCTGTTGCGCCAACGATTTTTATAGAAAAACGTCCAAACCTCGAAAATGGTTAAAGCTATTGAACTGACATTAAACACATACTGATTTAGTATTACTCCTGACATGCTAGAAACGTTTCAGGTTATTTACTTGATTTTAAAGTATTGCGCTACATTTATGGAATGATCATATAAAGTTGATCGTCGGTAAAGCAGATGCCAGACTGAGATTCATTGGAAGAATCCTAAGGAAATGCAATCCGACAACAATGGAAGTAGGTTACAGTACGCTTCTTCGCCCACTGCTTGAATACTGGTCAGCAGTGTGGGATCCGCACCAGATAGGGTTGATAGAAGAGACAGAGAAGATCCAGCGCGCTTCGTTACAGGATCATTTAGTAATCGCGAAAGCGTTACGGAGATGATAGATAAACTCCAGTGGAAGACTGCAGGAGAGACGCTCAGTAGCTCGGTACGGGCTTTTGTTGAAGTTTCGAGAGCATACCTTCACCGAAGAGTCAAGCAGTATATTGCTCCCTCCTACGTATACCTCGCGAAGAGACCATGAGGATAAAATCAGAGAGATTAGAGCCCACACAGAAGCATACCGACAATCCTTCTTTCCACGTACAATACGAGACTGGAATAGAAGGGAGAACCGATAGAGGTACTCAGGGTACCCTCCGCCACACACCGTCAGATGGCTTGCGGAGTATGGATGTAGATGTAGATGCAGATATGACGACAGAGCTAGTTACAGCGGACTGGCTGGCACACAATAGAAAGACTGCTGTGAATTTTATACGGCGTGAGTAGGCTGCTTCCCTACACTGTGTTTTACTGTCCTACTTACGCTGATAATATGACAGACATCGCACACGGGTTGCACTTCTTCCATTTCACGCAGGAACTTCACTTCTGTGGTTACTGTGCCCACAATGGATATGCGAAACTTTTGTTAAGTAATCCATTAGTAGTAGTTTTTATCATAGCATTGGGTGGATCACAGCATGCGGAAAGCATTACAATTTTTATTGTAGCTTGATAATGTTCAAGATAAAAACGCTGCATGATTTATAAAAAATGAAATAATTTGTGTTTCAAAATAAAATTACAGCCTACGCAATTAAACGGCTTTCTTTAATAAATTTTCAGTGGCTGTTTACGAAAAGATAGAAACCATTATTCACTTCTTCAACTGTACACTTTTTCCTCCACTGTTACGTTCCTTCCCCGCTTTCTTGATACTGTTCTGTCTCTTAAAACGTTCCACTTCTTAATTTGATATAGGTATTTTGTTGAGTCTTCGATTAACTTTTTATTAGCTCAGAGTTCTTTTTGATCTCGAGGCAATTTCGTAAGCCAACTACGTTTGCATCATATTTTTTTCCTTGCTGCCCTTTTAGGAGTCATTGCAGGGATGTGTTCAGTGAACAACAGCCTCCTTTTCCGAATTTAATCTAATGTTTTCGACATGTTTGAGCACTTCTGAGTTAATTCTTAAATTAAATCATTGATCAGTTACCGTGTTTCCCAAGACTTTGCAGTATTTGTTTTCTGGTGTTTCATTTTTATCACTTTAAAATGTTGTGCAATCCTCGACCGAAAGTAGGCTTGAACAGAGCAGTACCTTGAATAGGCGCAGTACTACGGAGGTAATGAACGTTTGCCGTGCTCTGACATTTGGACTGACTACTCATCCAACAACATGAGGATGTGTCCTTCAATGTGGACTCATTTCTCAAATATACGAATTTCGCCAGAGGTGAAACAAAGATAAGAGCCAGATACAAGGAAGGTAGGAGACGAGATACTGGCAGAAGTAAGGCTGTGACTACCGGATGTGAGTCGTGCTTCGGTAGCTCAGATGGTAGAGCACTTGCCCGCGAAAGGCAAAGGTCCCGAGTTCGAGTCTCGGTCTGGCACACAGTTTTAATCTGCCAGGAAGTTTTACAGATACAAATTCTAGGCCTGACCGAGGATTGAACCAGATGCTCTGAATATGTAGTCTGGCCATCAGTTACCTGAATTAGTGTTTCTGAGGCTACTTGTATACTCTGCATGTTCTTTCCTTATTACTTTCTAGCTAAGATCATTTTTTTCGAAGTGATTTATCGTTATAAATTTATGGGTTTATAAAATCCATCTTCCGCAAAACGCTATATAATATTTTTTTTCTATTTACCCAAATATGTTCCGACAGTTGTCATCTTCTGTAGGTCTCGATTTATTTTCGAAAAAAATATTGTACAATGTTTATAGTTGTTCCTTCATTTAAAGCTAAAAACTACATCATCAACATCTCACCGGAAACTACATTAATTGTCAAAGTTGATTTGTATACGTCGGCTTGTTTTCATACATTTTTTACTTCATCTGCAAAGTACTGTTTAGAATTTGCTTCAGTTTTCTTTACTTTACAAACAATTTAAGTTTGGTGTGGTTTCCTTTTTTTTATTGTTTTTACACTAAGTTTTTCACACGCACTCTCACCCGGAATCAGACGTTCTTGTACATAAAAACGAGATCTGGGAGAAACGTTGCCCATACTCGCTGAGGAGCTACGTTTTTGTCGCCCATCACTTAATCATCATGTTTATTATTGTCCCGTGGTGCGTTTATTTTGAGTGTTTGGTAAGAGGTTTTGTAATGAATCTATTGGAAGAAAATTTTGTGTGTGTGTGTGTGTGTGTGTGTGTGTGAGAGAGAGAGAGAGAGAGAGAGAGAGAGAGAAAGAGAGAGAGAGAGAGAGAAGGGAGGCAGGGTTAGAAGCAGGTGCTATGCAATAATCGAGGATGTGTGATAGACAATGTTGTCTTTGAGGCGTCTTTGTATAATTGATTATGTGTTGCATAGTGTTGTGTATCCGTTCACAGCCTTCTCTCCTTGTATTACTGCGTTTTGTTTGAATAGTACACTGTGGTTTGCAGAAGGCGGAATTTAAAAACATAGGTTTAACTCGCTACGAGGAAAACTAACAGCAACAGGAGTTTGCATTCCCAGCACAACGGCTGGTGCGCCAGTGGGGCGCGCCTGTCCCGGTATGCACTCCCGCATGTCAGCCGCGCGCTGCGGGCACAAAACAGGAAGGTCCGCGGGTTGTATGAGCCCGTTATCGCGTGTGTTGTTTTACGGCGACCAAGCAGGGTGTATTGCTGCATAGTTCGCTGACGGAATGCCTCACGGCTGTGCCATTGTGATTTGCATTTCTCGCATTTACGTCAAGAAAAGTAGTGCGAAGCTAACCAGGAATTTTTTTCAAAACGGCGTGACCTGTTGTCCTCCAACTGAGCTCGTTGCTTAATCACTCAACCTGGACGTCGACTAAACTTTGCAGGAGTGTTAGTCCAGTTCTGCCACGTTTCAGGCACATAAAATCTGGTCGAGGTGTTTGTTGTGGTTGCTGCTTAAAGCAGTTCTCAACGCTAGCCTATCCTCTGCATGTCTCCGCATCTCTACATGACTACTGCGTCCTACATCCATTTGAATCTGCTTGCTGTAGGCAAGCACGCAACAGTTCCGTCCATTACGAAATTGACGAGCGTTGGATATTTAAGGATGTGTCCTGTCAGTCGATCCCCATATTTTGTGGCACGATACAATTTTTTCCCTCCGCAATTCCACACTTCATCAGATATGTAGCCTATCCATTTAATCATCATTCTTTTGTATCACATTTTGAAAGCTTCTGTACAAGGCTACACTCCCAATAAATACCTTCCGAAAAGGCTTCAGAACTCTTGAAGACAGCTATCTTCGGATCATAGTTGCCTCGCGTGAAAACCGCAGTGACGATTCTTTGATATGTAAGGATGTGTTCTAATAGTAGAACTTCGTCGGTAACGTTGTTTGATATGTAACATTGTTTCGGCGGTAATGTTGTTTTAAGGCACTACGAGTATACAATGTCGTCTGTGATTGTGGGCGCCAATACAACGGCCATATGGAGAACTGTATCTCGAAACACTGCAAGGAACACTTAAGATATGTACAACAGGAGTACAGATAGAAATAAGCAGTGACGGATGACAGATCAAACATAGCCGAGCAACCGGCTGTTGGGATAGTATATAACATTTATGGCAAATATCAACGAAAGTGTAATATTATGCAACATGTAGCAGCCCTTGTTGGGGAGGGGGGGGGCTGTTAGTTGTGCAAGCGTCCTGGTGGGAGGTTGCTCCATCAAAATCGATTTGGAGACATCCGGTTCGTTTCCTGTTGGTCAACAGAAGCAAACTCATATAAGGCAGTGAGACTTTTGCTGGCCTCTGATTGGCCGAAAGCAACAGGCAGGAGCTCCCATGTCAACGATGGCGAGAGTGAGGTGCAGGACCGTTTTGGTGGGCGTTTTAGTATGTGACGGTTTCAGCCAGTTGTGTAATTATGTTGGTTAAAAGTGGTAATTGCATCACAGGAGCGAATTATTAGAGTCGGATGGCGGCGGTTACCGAGTGTGTGATGTCTATGTTGCTTTAACAAAGTGGGCCGTGAGAACGGACGCGTATGTGAAGGCCCAACCTAGTTGTGGTTGCAAGTGTTACGTTCGTTGGTAAGATCAGATGTAGTGTGCATAACTTGATTCAATCATCAGAATACCTACAATCAAGTGGTGTTAAGGATTGTTCAACTCACGTGGCAGCGATTACCACCAACGACATGCTGTACAATCATTTGGTGTAGTTATTCAGTGTAGTAACGGTGCTGTTTCAGCACCGTTATATATTTTATTTATAATTTTTTTCATCAGTCTTCTGAGTGGTTTGAAGTGGCCCGTCACGAATTCCTCTCCAGTACCAATGTCTTCATCTCAAAGTAACACAACTTACGTCATCCTGGAAGTTGTTCCGTGATGTCCTACCATCCGTTCCCTTCTTCTTTTCAGTGTTTTCCACGGGTCTCTTTCCCCGCTGATTTCGCAGGAATGTCCTCGTTCCTTACTTTATCAGTCCACCTACTTCTTATGTAACACCACATCTCAAATGCTTGGATTTTCTTCTGTTCCGGTTTTCCCACAGTCCATGTTTCATTACCATACAAAGAGATTTCTTCAAATTAAGGTATATGTTTGATACTAGTAGACTTAGGGCCATGAATGCCCTTTTTCCCAGTGCCAGTCTGCTTTTTACTCCCTTGCTCCGTCTGCCATGGGTTATTTTTTGCTGCCTACATTCCTTAACTTCATCTACTTCGTCACAATCAATCCTGGTGTTACGTTTGTCGCTGTTCTCATTCCTGCAATTCTCATTGCTTTCGTCTTTCTTCGTTTTACTCTCAGTCCATATTCTGTACTCATTAGACTGTTTATTCGATTCACCACATCATATAATTCTTCTTCACTTTCACTGAGGTTAACAATGTCATCACCGAATCTTAAGACTGATATCCTTTCACTTTGATTTTTAATTGCACTCTTGAGATTTACAGCACGAAATAATACAAGGCATCCCAGAAATTATATTGGGTTGTTCTTTACTCGGAAGTAGAGCCTCATTTTCCCCTAGTCGTCGCCCTTGCAGCGCCACTTGACAGACGGAACTTCGACCGAGCGTGAATGCGACGTCATTATCCTTAGAAGAAGCCGGATGAGAATTAGAAACATTGCGAAGTGTGCACTATTTCCATCTACAGCTGTCGCGTATACGGTCAGTCTGCCAGAACCAACTTCCTAAGTGACGGTGGTATTCGAAGTGTTATTAAGGAATCCATAGTCAATTTACTACGGCATGGAATCCAAAGTCAGCGGCTATATACGATTCATTCTGAAGGTCGATGCATAGGGGCACTGCAATATCTCGACACTTTGCAACAAAATGATGCGTGCGACAGTCATCGAAACGTCACCACGCCACTCTTCTGGAAACTCAAGAGCTTCCCTTCAGAATTGATTCTGTTGCTCTTACAAGTACACTGACATTCATCCAACCTCAACATGTCGATGTACTTGAAACTGAAAGTACTGCCATTCGCCTTCATGTAAGTCTCTCGCAGAAGTTTCAGTCTTGTGAGAAAGTCCTAATCGCGAGCTGTGAAGTATTGGTCTCGTTAGGCAGGTGGGCGGCGCCTCTTGGGTGATTGGGCTCGTTTGGCACAGCGGGTGATCAAAGAGCGCCGCGTTAATGCGGCGATTAGGCGGGCCGAGTCGCCGGCGCCACGTGAGATGAGACTGTGTGCGTGCCGGAAGTTTGTCCTGCCTCATCAGGAGCCGCGAGCTCGCCTTTCTCCGGCTGGAGTGGCGACATCTGACGCGAGCAGCCAGTAACGAGCCTGCAGAGCAGAAATGAGCGCAATTTGTGGCTCCTCACCTCATCTCAGCTCAGCTCACCCCACCCTCGTCTGCCGGCATCCCCCCTCCTCGTCTTTCATTTTGCGCCGCGCGCGACATCTCCCGAGATAGTCGTTAACGAGATGCGGGGCGGGGAAGGAAGGGGGCAAACACTCGCTGCCACCGCTACTCTCAGGGCTACCAACTTCACGGTGCAGGTGCTGGGAAACGCTTCCTCCAACTTGGACTTGAGAACTGGTTGCGTTCATTTCGCCACAATAATTCGTGGTTATATAAGTAATATTCAGTACAAGGAGACTCCCGTAATTTGATAAAATTGTAGTAAAATTTAATATTATCTTTCGTTGCATCATTGGACCTTGCTGTCAGTAAAAGCACCAAAATACCAGATAACAGATGATTAAAAGTATTTTTTTTTCTTAACTAACTTTTTTATGCTGTTTCAAAACCGTTCTTAGCTTCCTTATGAGTGGGGTAGCTGGGTGAAGAAAACCACTGGGGTGTAAAGATTCGCCAGGAAGGAGAAATTTTGTGCCTCATACTAAAACATCATTCATGAACCGTTTGTAGATCTCGAAAATATAAAAAAAATAATGCAGCCACCACTGCGTATCAAACTATGATCTGTGAAGCAGTTTGTTAGGGCTCTCTTATAAGATCGATTCTGCTTTAAAGTACCTTTCTGTAAAATTTTCCTTCAAATGAAAGCTGGAATGTTAAGAAAAAGTACACTTACGGTCTATCGCGGTTCTTCCGTTGCATGCTGCAGTTAGAAATTCGGTTTCGTTGTTCGTAGCCGATCAGGTGGTGGTGTACTGCATCCAGTGAGATTCACTCAGTTTTATAGCCTTGGGTGTCACAAATATTGTGCCGTTTCTTCTGAATATGCCACGTTTTTAGGTTGTACGTAACAGCCAAGCTTAAGTTGATGCTAGTTTATACACTCTATTGGGAAAAATACTTGGTAGTTCTTTTTCCAATAACATCACGATTGCCGACACTGTGTTTAAGATAGGACCTAATAGCACACGTCACGCTGCTGCGAATGAAACAAAGTACAAGCTACCTTCATTGACGAATCGCTAAAAATTGCGAACGAGCAATGCGACTGGCAACTCAGACCAACTCGCGACTGAAAGATTACGAATTTGAGAATACATTGAATTAGATAAAAAGATACGTGGGCTACCTTCAGGCATGTTCCTGATAACTGTCGAGTAATTAAAAGAAGCAGTCCTTTTACAAGGATATTATCAAGACATGTTGGATGTTTCAAGAATTTCGGTTGTAACATGAATGTAAAACTCTACTTACTATACTCACACATTGACTACTTCGTTGAAAACCACAGACACTGTAGTAAGCCGGCCGTTGTGCCCGAGCGGTTCTAGGCGCTTCAGTCCTGAACCGCGCTGCTGCTACGGCCTCAGTTTCGAATCCTGCCTCGGGCATGGATGTGTGTGATGTCCTAAGGTTAGTTAGGTTTAAGTAGTTCTAAGTTCTAGGGGACTGATGACCACTGATGTTAAGTCCCATAGTGCTCAGAGCCATTTGTACCATTTGAACACTGAAATAAAGAATAAGGAAATGGCTTCAAATAGAACGTGAAGGAGACGGAGATGATGTACTAGAAAAGCTGGAATGAAAGACTGACGGCCGACTGTTGTTGGATGTTGAAGAAAGACAGTAAAGATTAAGGTTCTGCGAGAAAATAAAAAGGGAAAGTCTGAAAATTTAATATAACCGGTAGTATAACTGTTTATATTATTTTTACTGTGTACCTACAGAAATAAAACGATAATGCAAAATTATAGAATTCGTTTCAAATTTTATTTTAATATGTGTGATTCACTTTCTTAAATCCGTAAACTATGACATTTTATTTTGTGACAAGACATGACGTGATAGAATTAAATGAAAGTAATTTTCAGCCTCAGTATTACAGATTGATCCTAGAAGACACATTTTTGAGATGTGGTGAAATTTTAAAAATACAGGCTTGGGTAATTAAGAAAACATGTCATTACTTAGGTAAAACATTTTCTTAAGGAAAAGTGTCATCGTATTAGCCACTGCTTTATTACTGTCCCGACTTGAATGTGTTACGGACTGTTTCTGTCTCAGACAAGTACACCAGCATTGTTACATTTGAGGATAAATCACTATTGTGTATTAGAAAACAATGTAGTATGGAACATGAGGAACATGTACATATTTGGCGGTCAGTGATCCATTACCTGCTGTTTCGAATATTCTAACCACATAATCATTGACGAACTACTTCAGAATTTTATGATTTCTAAATTAAATTTTGTCTTTATCATCAAAATGCCATGGTCCTTAAACACTATCGTACAGCGGTAGCTGGACTAATACTCATGGTTTTGTTAATATTAATAGCGAAAAGTGACGAGAGTGAAAGTATATGACAACTAACTTAGCAGCCGCTGCTTCATTCGCGTAGGCTATATGGTCAGCACAGATTCTTTTTGTCTTTCTTTAATCGCGTTTCTCCATTTTTAAGCACATTTTTATGTAAAAATTATACACTATGAAAGAGTTAGTGAACCTTTGCATGGCTAGCAGTCTTTGCGATATTAGCTTAAATTAATTTCGTACAGCACATTGAAAAGAGATAGAGAGAGAGAGAGAGAGAGAGAGAGAGAGAGAGAGAGAGAGAGAGAGAGAGAAATTGGGTAAGTGGTTCTGAGGTTATTAGCGCCAGTCTTACATCCGGTACTGAATTCTCTCTTCAAACGGATATTCCTGTACTTAGAATAGAATTTAAATATGGTATCTATTTTGCCATCACTAATGATTAGGTTGGGTATTTTTTACAACAAAAATGTTATAAAAATGTATTAACCCTAATCAAAAATTAATGTATTAAAGATCCGTTTCTTTTTCTAGGCAATTCTGAGAAAGCAGATTTGTCGTAGTGACTGTTAAATAGCTTTCTTTGATTTAGTGCACAATTGCAATGCTTTCTAAACGTTCTTCCCTAATTAATGTCATCGAAGCATAATCTTTTGCGAATTTACTTCTGGCCAAAAAGCGATTCTGCTTTCGCAATGAAATATTTTCATAATCTTTTCATCCCCCATTTCACCCCCTTAGGAACTGGATATTCAGAAAACCGTGAAACACACATTTATTAATTTCTAACCGAAAAACCAAATAATTTTCGTAGCTGTAGCTTGAAAATTAACAACGAAATTTTTCGAAAAAATCTGTGGTGCACACTTTGAGCCCAGGACCAAATCTGCTATACTGCGAAGTGCACACTGCAACAAGTCTATATGCTTTGAGCGGCATTACTTATACCATGGGTTACATGGGAAGCTCTCCTTAGAAAGTGAGCTGACACTCAGACCGACTACCGACCCAGTTCCCGCAACCTCACACAAGCGAGCCGGAAGCCAGCTACCATGCGACGGTCCGTTCTTGCGCTCTTGAAGGCTTCGCCCCGCCACCTAGCGGAGAAGCAGAGCACGCGCGACAGCGGTAACCTCTCTGAAATCGATAGGAACTACCTCAGTATTGGTAAGAAGTAGATCAATCTCTACATGTAAAACCACTATGGTGATAGGAAAACAGTAAAGATCAATGACAGAGCTGTAGAAAGAGTTAAAGATCTTACCTTTTTCAGACGGCTGGAAACAACAAACGAGTGGACACTTCAGGAAATAAACAGGGGGCTAAAAATACGAGGGGGTTCCGAAAAGTACTGCCAGAGATTTTTTCGTGAAAACAAATATTTTTAAATAAAATAAACGTTGTTAACACTCTACATGTCTATTCTTCATGTAACACCTTGCTGCGATCGGGTGTAGAATTCCAAGAGTTCGTACGCAAATACAGCAACATCCTCTTCAGCATGTCATTGCCAGGCCACACACTAACGCTGAGATATCTGCAGCAATCCAGCGCCTTGTGTTCGCTGTCATCGATCATCCTCTATGCAGTCCGGACTTGGCCCCATCCTACTTTCATCTCTTTCCAAAATTTAAAGAACACATTCGTGGACCTCAATTTGATGGTGGTGAAGCGGTGCAAGCGGGGTGAGGTTGTGGCTACGTCAACGAAGTCAAAGATTCTACAGTGACGGTATCTTGCAAACTGGTCTCTCGTAGAGAGAAATGTGTTCGTCGACGAGTGACTATGTCGTGAAATAAACAAGGAGACACGAATAACAGAGGTATAGCATATTGATAAGGTTTGTTTTATCTAAAAAGAAAGTGCGGACTAACGGCAGTGAAACATGAACGCAAACAGTTAAAAAAATTGCTTTCCGAACCAGCAGTGAAACGACGCATGCTGGTCAGAGCAGTTACCCACAGAGAAACAAATTATATTATCCCATTGTGGGTGTTGCACGCAAGAAGAAAAGAAGTGAGCCGTGTTGCGGCTCGCATTGGTGCATTTAGCAGGTTGGCATCGTGTAATAGGGATAGTGGCGTCTCGTTTTCTTCTCGTGTCTACTGGCGCCACTACATTTGCTAGCGTTGTCTGTCCATGAGTGGTAGCAGCAGCGGTTATCGCTATCTAGTACCCTAGTACTATCTTTGGAGAGATTTCAAGTGTTTTCCGGGTCGGAGTGTGTCGGGTAGTTCGGTTGGGACGGAGTAGCGGTGAGGTCCGGCAGCGCGATGACACGCCGGGACCGCTGGCGGCACGCACGCACTGCCGGATCGAGGGGCTGTAGCTGCGATGGCCACAACCTCGTTCTCCACCGGACGCAGGCAATTCGAGCCGAGTGAACACCAACCCAGTAGTGAAACCTCCACTATTTTGAGATCACGCCGTTTGTTCACTCGTTGCTGCTCGCAGGGTCGTTGAGATGAACGACGAGTGGAGTGCTTGGGATTGGCGAAATTAATTAGCTGTCCTCCACCTCTTATTATTAATCATTGAATTCATGGTGTTTATTGATGAAGTTCAGCCAGTGGTATTTTTCTGCCTAGCCACTAATGCCCCAGTTACCTGCCCTGGAAGTTAGCGTATCTTCGCGGCAGTGTACCTTTCCTCACCTTCCCGCTGCTGTCCGGTAAGGCGTGTAGTTCGACAGCCTCCTTGATTGTGGTTCGGATATTTTGTTCTTTTTGGACTACCTTGCTCGTAGTGGTTCCTTCTGCTTCTAGATATTCTAAACACCGGATTCTGAAGACACAGTGCTATCTGCCGGTTACTGCTTGCCTGGGTTATTCAATCGTTGCGTTAATTACCAGACGTTAGGTAGATTTTGCAGGAGTGTTGGACTTCGTTTAATTTTTCGGTAGTTTGAGTTGCCGTCCGGTTAAATGAATAGAACTCTTGGCTGCCTGTCTCATCGGTTATAAAGTTGAGCGACTTTGCCAGGCAGATTCTTGGGTCACTGTCTGAGGCCCACTTTTCTCTTGGTTTGATCAGATTTTTGAAAAAAAATTAATTTTGAGTTATTACTGTTGGGGCCTTCAGCCGACAAGTAATTCGAATTTCTTGTTAACAAGGCCTTCTGCCGTGATTGCAACTTGTCTTAAGAATGTTTAATTAGGTATTGTCTCTTAATAGTGAAATTTTGATGCCTGTGTTTATGTTTTAAATATTTTAGTATCCCTTGGAGAAGTGTGACTGTTCTTAAGAAATTGCTATCCAGACCTTCAGCCGTTTCCCTAAGTCCCATGTTACAAGAAGTGTGCATAAGTATCAAAGAGCAGTAGAACTTCATTACTAACACAGAGAGTACAACTGAAATGTCCTCTGACGAGGCGTTACGGAGGCCATTACGACGGAGTCTACGGAAGTTGGTTGCGGTGATGAGCTGAGGGGATGTCGGATGGGTAGCGGCAGCGCCAGGCGTTTGCAGCTCGAGGTAGCTTGCAATCGGTCTGGAGGCCGCAACAGAATTGGCTGTCAAGAGAGTGCGCGGCGATTTGAGCACCTGTCCTCTGAGGAATACTGGCGCGGTGTCACGTAACCGGACGCGAGTAGGTGTGCGTCGCTGTTTACTGCGACCTCCGTGCCACGTATTGGTGCGGCTTGCGGCCCCGGACGCTGTGGCGGTTGCAGGAGGCTCGGCGGTAAACAGCTGGACGACTCTTCTGATGACAAAGCAACATGCAGGGGCTTGGCCTGGTACGCTAAGTATATCCGCAAATATGCTGGCCGAATTGGAACGGACCCCGTTATGCATATACATTGACGGAAAGAAATCGCTACACCAAAAAATAATTAATGTAATCAAATTACGGCTGGAAGATCATGTGTAACCTATATTTTCACATCACGACAGATTTTTGGAGAAACATACGGAAAATCAAGAAACCTAGGATTAATTTTCATACATCTAGAAAAAGCGTATGATACTGCTACAGGAAAATTACTTTGGAGAGCACTACATATGGCAAACATAAACCCTTCCTTGATCAAAATAATATAACAGATGTATAAAGATAACATTGCGAAGTGAAAGATGGTAATAAACGTTCACAGAAATTTAGAACATTATTTAAAACCTATAAAGATACTAGCCTTAGAACATGGTCTCGTAAATGTAATAGTATTGGATTAGAGATAAAAGGTGGAGTTTACAACCTATCCCTTCTTCTAGTCAAGTTGTGCCACAAACTTCTCTTCTCCCCAATCCTATTCAATACTTCCTCATTAGTTAATGTGATCTACCCATCTAATCTTCAGCATTCTTCTGTAGCACCACATTTCGAAAGCTTCTATTCTCTTCTTGTCCAAACTATTTATCGTCCATGTTTCACTTCCATACATAGCTACACTCCATACGAATACTTTCAGAAACGACTTCCTGACACTTAAATCTATACTCTATGATAACAAAATTTCTCTTCTTCAGAAACGCTTTCCTTGCCATTGCCAGTCTACATTTTATATCCTCTCTACTTCAACCATCGTCAGTTATTTTGCTCCCCAAATAGCAAAACTCCTTTACTAATTTAAGTGTCTCATTTCCTAATCTAATACTCTCAACATCACCCGACTTAATTCGACTACATTCCATTATCCTCGTTTTGCTTTTGTTGTTCATCTTATATCCTCCTTTCAAGACACTACCCATTCCGTTCAACTGCTCTTCCAAGTCCTTTACTATCTCTGACAGAATTACAATGTCATCGGCGAACCTCAGTTTTTATTTCTTCTCCATGGATTTTAATACCTACTCCGAATTTTTCTTTTGTTTTCTTCACTGCTTGCTCAATTTAGAGATTGAATAAGATTGGGGAGAGGCTACAACCCCGTCTCACTTCTTTCCCAACCACTGCTTCCCTTTCATGCCCCTCAACTCTTACAACTTCCGTCTCGTTCCTGTACAAATTGTAACTAGCTTTTCGCTCCCTGTATGTTACCCCTGCCACCTTCAGAATTTGAAAGAGTATTCCAGTCTACATTGTCAAAAGCTTTCTCTAAGTCTGCAAATGCCAGAAACGTAGGTTTCCCTTTCCTTAATCTTTCTTCTAAGGTAAGTCGTAGGGTCAGTATTGGCTCGCGTGTTTCAATAATTCTACGGAATCCAAACTGATCTTCCCCGAGGTCGGCGTCTACTAGTTTTTCCATTCGTCTGTGAAGAATTCGTGTTAGTATTTTGCAGCCGTGACTTAATTAAACTGATAGTTCACTAATTTTAACATCTGTCAACACCTGCTCTCTTTGGGATTGCAATTATTATATTCTTCTTGAAGTCGGAGGGTATTTCGCCTGATGGTAGAGTTTTGTCAGGACTGGCTCTCCCAAGGCTGTCAGTAGTTCTAATGGAATGTTGTCTACTCCCGTATCTTTGTTTCGACTCAGTTCTTTCTGTGCTCTGTCAAACTCCTCACGCAGTGTCATATCTCCCATTTCATCGTCATGTACGTCCTCTTCCATTTCCATAATATTATCCTCAAGTACATCGCCCTTGTGTAGAACCTCTATATACTCCTTCCACCTTTCTGCTTTCCCTTCTTTGCTTAGAACTGGGTTTCCATCTGAGCTCTTGATATTTATGCAAGTGGTTCTCTTCTCTCCAAAGGTCTCTTTAATTTTCCTGTAGGCAGTACCTATCTTACCCCTAGTGAGATAAGCCTCTACATCCTTACATTTGTCCTCTAGCCATCCCTGCTTAGCCATTTTGCATTTCCTGTCGATCTCATTTTTGAGACGTTTGTATTCCTTTTTGCCTGCTTCATTTACTGCATTTTTGTATTTTCTCCTTTCACCAATTAAATTCAATATTTCTTCTGTTACCCAAGGATTTCTACTAGCCCTCGTCTCTGCTGCCTTCACTGTTTCATCCCTCAAAGCTACCCATTCTTCTTCTACTGTATCTCTTTCCCCCATTTTTGTCAATTGTTCCCTTATGCTCGTCCTGAAACTCAGTACAACTTCTGGTTTAGTCAGTTTATCCAGGTCCCATTCCCTTAATTCCCCACCTTTTTGCTGTTTCTTCAGTTTTAATGTACAAATTTAAGTTATGAAAATTGCAAGACCACAGCTTAATGTAAGCACGAGATAAGTCATTGCAAATGTGAAATTCTTGTACATTAATAACAGATGTAAAGGCCAGAATGTTGAATGCAAGTATGCAAACTAGCGTGCATTGTGTTGCACAGGTGCCGGATGTCTGCCGGTGGAATGGAGTTCCATGCCTGTTACTGTTAGCCGTTCGGTACAGAGCTGTTAATGCTAATTGTGGTGACGCTGGAGTTGTCGTCCGATGATGTCCCATATGTGCTCCATTGAGCAGGCCGAGGGAACTATGTAGACCAGTTGGGTTACAACAGCGCTATGTGGGCGAGCGTTAGCCTGTTAACACCCGGAATGCTGTCTGTGAATGACACGTCGAATCACAAGGTTGACATACAAACGTGCAGTGACTCTACTGGGATAGCCAAGTGTGTGCTCCTGCTGTCATACGAAATCGTACCCCAGACCTTAACTCCAGCTGTAGGTCCAATGTGTCTATCACGCAGGCACGTTGGTTGCAGGCCCTCAGCCCGCCTCTTTCTAATCAACACACGGCCATCTCTGGCACCGAGGCAGTCAGCGTTTATCAGAAAATGCAGCAGACCTGCACCTTGCCCTCCAGTGATATCTCGCTTGACATCACTGAAGTCGCAAATGGCGGTGGTTTGGTGACGGTGGAATGTACGCTACAGGAAGTCTGGTTCCTAGCTGTTGGAAGTAACCGATCTTTTAACACTTCGTTCTGTCACTGTGGTGTCAATTGTTGCTGAAAAAACAGCTTCTGGCAGAGCCGTATGCCGAACACGATGGTCTCTGCTCTCAGTAGTGGTACTTGGCAGTCCAGGTCGTGGTCTACTTGCGACTGTACATTCTCGTGACCACCGCTGCCAGCAATCATGTACAGTGGCGGTATCCGAGAAGAAACATCCAGCTTCTCATAACCCTACTACAGATTTCATTCAAACTCAGTGAGGGGTTGTAATGGCGCCATTGTCGCCTTACAGGCATTCTTAACTAACATCAACTCACCACGTCCAGTCTCAAAGGTAACAAACTCAAAAAAAGTTCAGATGTGTGTGGAATCTTACGGGGCTTGACTGCTAAGGTTATCAGTCCCTAAGCTTACGCACTACTTAACCTACATTATCGCAAGGACAAACACACCCACACCCATGCCCGAGGGAGGACTCGAACCGCCTCCGGGACCAGCCGCACAACTAACTCTGCAGACCGTCAACAAGGTGTATTCAAAGCAAACTTGATTTGCGTTCTCATAGTACTGCTACTAGCTCCACTCTTGTGCGACTGGCTCGCAATTTCAGCAGTCATCATGCCTCAGATGTAGGAACACGCGTATCAACTTGTGTCTGCGTCGCAAAACTCCTTTGCGATCTTTTTTCCCGACAGTTTATATGTTCTACGGACACAAATGGCTAAGAAATGGTTCAAATGGCTCCGTGCGCTATGGGACTTAACATCTATGGTCATCAGTCCTCTAGAACTTAGAACTACTTAAACCTAACTAACCTAAGGGCAGCACACAACACCCAGCCATCTCGAGACAGAGAAAACTCCTGACCCCGACGGGAATCGAACCCGGGAACCCAGGCGTGGGAAGCGAGAACGCTACCGCACGACCACGAGCTGCGGGCAATGGCTAAGAGAAAAGATATGAGTTGACGAGTTGAGGACATCGTAGTAACTGTCTTTAAATATAGCAATATGAAATGATGGATGCTCATTTAAGGAGATGCTATGTTGGAATCTTTAATATAAGAAATGACCTAGAGGAGAACGTAGTGGAAGTTGGTTTGACAAAATAGACAAACAAGCAGGAAAGACGTGGTTGCGAAAAGCTGAATATCGTGCTGTATGGACAAGTCTGAAAAGTGACAATCTCGGGCAGAAGAGGACTAATAGTAATGGTGGTAGCTTTAGTTGGTGGTGGTGGTGGTGGTGTGTGTGATGGTTCAGAAGTGCTGCCATAAACTGACATTTGTTGTAGTTACTATTAAAAACTCATGTTATCCAACTTTCCACGATTGTCTATTAATACAAATCAGAAATGATAGCATAATAGATCATAATACACTTCGAATGGTTCATGAAAAAATATGGAAATTTACTTTCATATTGGCATTTCATAACGGGAACGCAATGCGAATACTCAGTGCTTAATAATGGTTGAGTGACGGGGAAGAGGTCGATATTCGCCTGCAACGATTTCGGAAAAATGTGGAAAATAGCTTAATTATTTAACATAATACTGTTTCTAGCTTTCAAATTCAGTTTATTAAGCTATAATTTCCGTAACATAAATAAGTGTAACTAAAGTACCCCTAACACCAAACACCAGGTCTGACACACATGAAGCAATTGCCACTATTTAGTTTGAGAACATACACCTCTGCATTCTTTCCAATGCTTAAATCGTTTCAGTGAGTGATTTACCATGTGTATTGCGAGAGGTCCGTAGTTTTTCCACTTTCCTCCTTCAACATCTCAAAATGAGTTCTTCAAAACGCCGTTTTGAGATTTGGAATTATAAAGAAAAACATGTTCTATTACAATTTGTGAATGAGCTGATATTAATTTGCTGTACTTACTCGTATGTAGCGTGACGGTCAGTCATATTGTCTTTCTGCAGAGTTCGTCCGCCCACATTCCACAGTTAAAAAAAGAAAAATATCTTCAACAGCAGTTTTGGTAGACTGTTTTTTAACATATTGTTAGTCCTGTCGACGAATGGAACAACACGCACACGTCCACTGCCATAAAATGCAGTTTCGTTGTCCCGTGCCTGTATAAATTCGCTGCAGCTGCACATTTTATTTACTCTTTCCGCCCGTTCTCTATACTGTAATGTGATGTTATGTGGCGCGATGTGATTCTGCTGACAACGGGCGGACGGAAATGGTCGGCAGAGCCACGCAGAACCGACATAATTTGAAATACTCCCCTATTTTTTGTCGTTTCGGGCGCGGCATTTCAATTATGTTAACGACTCATTACGCGGGCGAGTAAATTAAGCAATTGTCTGGTTAAATTCCGATGGAATCCCGCTCGTTAGCGACAACGATACGGAGGGGCGAACGAAATAAAATCGCGGTAAAAACGCTCGTTTTGGAATTAGGATGTGCGCTGCAGAATAAATTTGCCATTACCGCGGCAGCTGACGGGATCGTAGGTAAACATCCTGTTACGCGAGCTACCGTTTTCTCCATTATGGGCAGATTATTGTATGAGAAATGACATTCGGTTATCACTCGGCTAGAGACGGGAGGAGAATCATTTGTATATGAACGAGACTTCCTGAATATTTTTTGATCATTCGGTTATGGGAAGAGCTTTGTGTTACGTTCTAGACAGTTTCAACTATACGAAAAACAAGCCAATAGCCATTTAAGCCTTGCTAATATTCTAATCATTTTTATGGGTATCTTAAATCAAATATGGGGAATGCGGAACGGTTACTTTGAAAAGGGGGCGACCTATTTTATTCTCTTATACGGTGCCTGGAGTGTGTTTAATAGTTGAAAAGTGTCTGGAGATAGTGTAAACAATAGGTCATCCGGCGTCGCCAAGTTATTTGTCTTCTGTCAGACGGGAAAATATCGTTGAGTAGAAACAGTATGCTATCGAAGTTAGGATATTTACTTTCTTCAGTTCAAAAGGGACACAAACTGTAAAATTCTTTCCGATCCATTGTGGCGCGGCGGTACAGCAACTTTATATTATGATTAATATAATGTGAAGAGACCATTCTATGTTGCACATAGCTCTCTATGGGCTCAGAAACGACGCGATTCTCCCTGTCAGGTTATCAACAGGATGCCTCGTACGATGTGTGTCATCAGTCATAGCACCGTAGAGTAAGACCATGCTCATATACTGGCCACTTGCACTTCGTTCCGGGGCTATGTTTACAGTGTATGAGCATGGTCTTACGCTACGCTGCTATGACTGATGACACACATCGCACGAGCTATCCTGTTGATTCCCTACCCGAACGAATCGCGTCGTTTTTGAGCCCATAAAAAGCATTGCACAACCTAAGACTCTTTTTAATATTAAATCACAAACTGTATACTTTTTCTCATCCTCTTCAACTTTATCAAACTGGTTTTATAGTCCGTACATCAGGATAAAGAATAAATAAATTTTTTAGTGAAACAATATAGACGTGTGTTTCAGCGTAAGTGTGTATCGATTCCACCATCTAAGCCATTGAAATTGTCTGGCCTACGTATAAAAATCAAACTCCTTTAAATCGAATTATCCTTCTGAAAGCTGTGTGATTTCACAGTTCATACCACTTAGAAACAGTTGACAAATTCAGCCTCAGGATGTTTGTTTTTCCGTGCTTGTAAAACACATTACGCACTGTCTTTGGCGACACTTTAAAAAATAGTAAGTTTCCCGTTTAGCTCCACGACAGATCGTTTCACAGTCGGTTGCAAAACATCACATTCTATTAGTTCTCATCCACGCCGTTACATTAATATGATTCTGTATACATTCTTTAAGAGTTTATATCTACGTAGCTGAACGTCCTACACGATTTGTAACTCCAAAGGAGTTCGCCTTCGATCTTGATGAGTCGAACATTTCTGATTAACTGTGGGGTACCATTTTTCATTCGGTGTTCATGGTGCAATTTTTTTAACGTTTCTTGAATGTCGACGATGTCCATTGTGTGAAGTTAAATCCATACATCCCACAGAAAGTTGATCCCCGCACCTCCCGGACATCCATTTTCTGTCGCCTTCCTGTTGCGTATAGTGAGTCACCAAGAGCTAATATTTTTCCTGTCATAATTTTTAACACAACGCTTTTAATGAGCCTTACTAAAGATTTAACTTCCGACCTCGCACTCAAGTAGTCCTTGTTAGAACATAAAACTTATTACACTTTCAGTTCCTTCTGGAAAATTGTAGAGTGTTGGGTTCGTTTTGAACGTGGGCTTGAATGTCGACTGAAGCAACCTAAGGAACTCAAAGTGTTCTCATTGCGTGTTCGTTATCTGAACAACGGAAAAAGCTGATATCAACCTACTCAGATCCGTAATCCACATAAAATTTTGTGTGTATGTCATGCAGATACATGGAAAACTCAGTGAACATCTCATATCTGTGGGGTATTCCCGTAGTCGGGGAATAAAACAAAATTTTGATTTTGCTTGGAGGTGGATGATGGACTCCTTTTAATTCTTGAACTGTAGCTTTGTAATAAATTTAAGGTGCTGCGTTCCACGGAACTAGTGATTGATCCCCCCCCGGCCACCCCCAGCAGCTCACGCAGTTGGTTCCCTGGGTGGTATATCCTAGAGTCATCACTTAAAGCTAGTATTGGAAACTTTGCAAGTACCTCTGACAGTTCTGTCTCTTCAACATCTCTGCGACACTTTCCCATGGGTCAAACAACCATGTGAGCATTTATTGTGCCCTTCCATCTATATTTTCAGTATGCCCCGTTAGTCCTATTTGGTGCGGTTCCCACACCCTTGAGCAATATTCTAGGATGGCTCGTAAGAGTGATTCGTAAGCAGTCTCCTTTGTAAACCGACTGCATTTCTCTAGTATTCTACCAATAAGCTGAAGCTTGCCACCGCTTTACTTAGGACAGAGCGTATGTGATCGTTTCATTTCATATCCCTATAGTGTTACTCTCGGGTATTTGTATGAGCAGAATGATTCCAACTATGACTCGTTGCTAATGTAGTGAAATCATACGATACTTTTTTCGTTTTGTGACGCGTATAAATTTACGTTTCTGGACATTAAAAGTACATTATCAATCCTTGGACCACTTCGAAGACTTACCGAGATCTGAATGAATATTTGTGCGTCTTTCTTCATACAGTACTTCATTATAGATGATTGCATAATCTGTGAAAAGTCCACGAACCTAACTTAACCTAACCAAACCATTAGATTTGAATCAAGAACAACAACAATAATTAAACATTCAGAACAGTGATTAACAAAGAAACTTAAGATTTTCGATGCATTAGAATGTGACAGAATTTTATTCCCGCTAGAGAAAACAAAATACCTAATACATGAAAGCAAGGCCTACTTCCATTGGTCTTACACCACCGGATTTCTGGGCAATCAGGCATTGACAAATGCCACAACGTTGTTATGTGTACAAGATTATGAACAGAGTATAGCTGTCTATAGGCAAAACGACTACACTTCGGGTAGAATAACTTTGTGACTGACATTTCAGCGAGCCGGCTGGTAGAGGCAAGCCACTAGATAATTGCCAAATGTACTTTTTTCTTGAGCGCCACGTGCCATGGTGTCGCCTGTTCGGTAACGGCACGTATGGACTTGTTTATGGTGGCCGGTTGCACTCTAGCAATATAAGCGAACACTTGTCTCGGCTTACTCGTAGATATGCGACCATTTCTGAGAAAAACTACGGTCGAAGCACATAAAGTACCTTCGAGCAAGTAGGTAGTTCAACCGAATTGATGATGCATTGGCTTCACTGTTTTGCGCCTCGTGTTCGAAACCCGATTGTTATTTTTATGTTTTGTTTTTCTTTCATTTACCCATGCCCGTAGATGATCACTGCACGAATGTTATCCGATGTATATTGAAATAACGTTGTCCTCATACGTCTACTAATATTATTTCAGGCGAATGAAATTTAAAAAAAAATTAAAAAATTATTTGAAATGGTATCCGGTGAATTCCTGTAGCGTATCTTGATTCTTAATGAATTACAACCCTCAGTGTTCGGAAAAGCGATCCGTTATGCTTGGTTTGCAGCAAAATTATTGCCAAAGCGTGAAATCTTGAGCAATTTTAACGACATTTCTGTTCCGAGTGAAATTTAGACGAAGAAATGTCGCTATGGTAAACCTACCTCGCGCGACGCCTGTGTTGTTAAGAATTTCTCTATTATCAATGTGTTTACGATCGGTGTAACCCAAGGAGTGGACAAAATCTTCCTGAGCAATAAACACAAGAACATAATATACGGATTACGAATTGATATAAGAATGAAACACAAGAATATGATGATTTAAAAAGATTGTAAATCCTGAAAATAGCATACCCACATTTATTATATAATAAATGTATGACACTTCTTGTTGTAATTCAGTGGTAATTTTGCAATCAATATGACACCTTTGTACCCACTAACTTGATAAGGAACTTTCGTGTAGTGATCTTGTACGGACATAAGTAGATAAATGAATAAATAAAAGCAATATCGAGTTTCGAACACGGGATGCTAAAAGTAAGATGCCATTAAGCTAACCACTATGTCTCCAGTTGGGCAGAATTCATCGACTGCTAAAGACATCTAAATTATATCAAAAACTTTGCCAGTCGTTTTCTCAGAAACGGCCAAGTATCTACCGATAAGCCGAGACATGTTCATTTATTTTGACTCTCTTTCAGTGAGCGAAGTTTCTGGGAAACTGAGTTACGGCATCTGTGTCTTTCCCTCGTAAGTTAATTTAGTCACTGTATAACATCTGCCGTAATATTGTTATTGCAGAAGGATTATTCTTGAATTCTTTTTCATGTACACAGCAAATCGTACTAACTGGAACTTGAGAGCAGCAAAAGTACTGGTTCGAGTGGGACGTGAATTCTGTATGCCCTCGACTTCTATTGCTTGCTCCCACTACTATGTCATCTTGCTCCAGTTGGCAGAAATCGTCAAAAATCGGAACCCTTCGCTCAAAAAGCGTATCTGCTTCAGCACACAATGGATGACCTTCAGAATCTACAGTACTGCAGTGAAGCAGCAGCTGGAACTCCAGTGTTGAACATGAACAGCAGTGGCTGGTGGTCACGTACTAATGTCCTACAACAGACTGTAAATATCACACTGAAATTATGCCATTAGTCTTCGAATACGATCCGGAAATCACACTATAATCCTGCCATTTCCCTTCAAATGCGTGCTAGTGTGCAAATAAAACGGACGAAAACATGTTTTGTAGCAGTTTCTTCGCGATAACTGGGAACGAGTCGAGACAGCTGAAATGATCGTCAGCCATGCTACCATGAACTCGGAGAAGGTACACAGTCGTCTGTTTTCGATTGCGCATGCTCTGATACGACGTCATACCTTCCTGTACAGTTGCTGCATTTTTCATGGAAATTGCGTGTAGCACTGAGATAGCTGCATAGGCAGACCAGATTTCAATGAGAAAAAACCGGGACGCTTGTGTTTGTACCTAACTTCATTACTACACATAAGCTTACCTTTCTTGTGGGTTATGACTTTTCTTAATCGATAATAGGCCTTATGATTATGCAGCAACTGAAAAACCCAAAGTAAGAGTGTATCACCAATTCGCGGATTCGAAAGAAAAACTAGGTAAATAAATAAAATTCTTTTGCTCAAAAAATCAGAGACTGGAATATATATTTTCTGTAATGTTTAGTCACTTAGTAGGTACTTACGTACAATTTGCTTACGGTAAAAACTGTGTAATGTTACTAATCAGCAATCAAATGCAAACTGTACATTTAATACTAACATTTAAGATGTCGTTTCACTGTAGATCGTTAGGACAAACGTACATACGTGCCAAACGTTATTCCATAAGCTAACAAAAGCCGCATTTCTCACATTCTTCTCAAAATTTTCTTCCTCGTCGCTGCAGTCACATGCGAGAAATAGTGTGAGTGATGCTCCTTTATACGTTCTTTGGTTTTGATTTTATTTGTCTCGAGGACCGTAAAATACACTCCTGGAAATGGAAAAAAGAACACATTGACACCGGTGTGTCAGACCCACCATACTTGCTCCGGACACTGCGAGAGGGCTGTACAAGCAATGATCACACGCACGGCACAGGGGACACACCAGGAACCGCGGTGTTGGCCGTCGAATGGCGCTAGCTGCGCAGCATTTGTGCACCGCCGCCGTCAGTGTCAGCCAGTTTGCCGTGGCATACGGAGCTCCATCGCAGTCTTTAACACTGGTAGCATGCCGCGACAGCGTGGACGTGAACCGTATGTGCAGTTGACAGACTTTGAGCGAGGGCGTATAGTGGGCATGCGGGAGGCCGGGTGGACGTACCGCCGAATTTCTCAACACGTGGGGCGTGAGGTCTCCACAATACATCGATGTTGTCGGCGGAAGGTGCACGTGCCCGTCGACCTGGGACCGGACCGCAGCGACGCACGGATGCACGCCAAGACCGTAGGATCCTACGCAGTGCCGTAGGGGACCGCACCGCCACTTCCCAGCAAATTAGGGACACTGTTGCTCCTGGGGTATCGGCGAGGACCATTCGCAACCGTCTCCCTGAAGCTGGGTTACGGTCCCGCACACCGTTAGGCCGTCTTCCGCTCACGCCCCAACATCGTGCAGCCCGCCTCCAGTGGTGTCGCGACAGGCGTGAATGGAGGGACGAATGGAGACGTGTCGTCTTCAGCGATGAGAGTCGCTTCTGCCTAGGTGCCAATGATGGTCGTATGCGTGTTTGGCGCCGTGCAGGTGAGCGCCACAATCAGGACTGCATACGACCGAGGCACACAGGGCCAACACCCGGCATCACGGTGTGGGGAGCGATCTCCTACACTGGCCGTACACCTCTGGTGATCGTCGAGGGGACACTGAATAGTGCACGGTACATCCAAACCGTCATCGAACCCATCGTTCTACCATTCCTAGACCGGCAAGGGAACTTGATGTTCCAACAGGACAATGCACGTCCGCATGTATCCCGTGCCATCCAACGTGCTCTAGAAGGTGTAAGTCAACTACCCTGGCCAGCAAGATCTCCGGATCTGTCCCCCATTGAGCATGTTTGGGACTGGATGAAGCGTTGTCTCACGCGGTCTGCACGTCCAGCACGAACGCTGGTCCAACTGAGGCGCCAGGTGGAAATGGCATGGCAAGCCGTTCCACAGGACTACATCCAGCATCTCTACGATCGTCTCCATGGGAGAATAGCAGCCTGCATTGCTGCGAAAGGTGGATATACACTGTACTAGTGCCGACATTGTGCATGCTCTGCTGCCTGTGTCTATGTGCCTGTGGTTCTTTCAGTGTGATCATATGATGTATCTGACCACAGGAATGTGTCAATAAAGTTTCCCCTTCCTGGGACAATGAATTCACGGTGTTCTTATTTCAATTTCCAGGAGTGTAGTTGGTCCGTAAGGAGGCGGTGTGTAATACCTATTTCTCTTTTCACCATACCTCTTGCCCTTACTACATTGCTGTATTTGTCTTTGGAACTGCGTGTAGTGTATTGTGGAAGCATAGAACATGAGGAATTTTTAAGAAACTGTTGTAATGGCACTGTGGGTGATGCCTCTCGAATGGAGGACGTTGTTAAATTTGTTTTCTTGTGGTATTGTTAAAGTTTGAATATCATTCGTCATTCTGTGAATGCTGTAATTGATGACTGCAATTAGTTGTCGCCTGATTCGTCATTTTATTGTAAACTAAGTCTTCTTTGTTAGTGTTTTTGTGTAATAACAAAGAGCTTTAATGCACAGACTGGCAATTCGTACACCTTGAGTTCGATACCTGATGTTACCAACTTTTTTCCATTTCATTTTATTCTCCTCAGTGTAAAATTATAATATATTTAAACGCTTCAGTTTATCTAAAAAAATTAATTTATTCAATTTAGCTACGGTTACTACCTTTGAACGTCAAAAGCCTAAAGAAGCCGTTTGCCAGTAGATTTTTAGAATAGAAAATTAGATACAAAGATTTCTATAAGAAACTAATGGTCAGTTTGGACAAGGAATTCGAAAATCTTTTTTTTTTTTTGAAGCCCCAAATGTCCTTGTAAGAGCATCGAAGTCTGTTTAATATACGTCTGACCAGGTGAAAAGATATTTGAAAGATGATTTCTCTCCCAGTGAGGGAGAAATACCTGTATTATTCTGGGACTGTCAATATGAAAGAACCATCGTACCTGAGGACAAGGAACTTGCTCATCTGGTGATCCCAAAGGACTCGACGGCACAGGTATGGTCGTGAGATGTACACGGCTTTCGATTTTGGAGGAACTCTGTGAGAACATTTTCAGATTTAGTTCTGTTGAATGATTACAGTGTCGCTCTCCCCCCAGTCAATTCTCTTCCCCAGGTCCCTAGCTCGGGGTTTAGTGGCTAGCGTTGCTGCCTCTGGATTACGAGTTCCGGGTTCGATTCCCGGCCGGGTTGGGAATTTTCTCTGCTCGCGGACTGGGTGTTTGTGTTATCCTCATCATTCCATCATCCTCGTCATTGCATCATCCTCATCATCATCCTCGTCATTCGTGAAAGTGGTTCGATCGGACTGTGAAAAAAATTGGACTGTAAAAAAAAATGGGGACTTTGTACGGGCGCTGATGATCGCGCAATTGAGCGCCCCAGAAACCAAACATCATCATCTTCGCCAAGGCTTGTCAGTGTACTGAAATACGCCTGTACCAATCAGGATATTTATATAGAGAGATATTATTATATTTGGAATCCTGACGAATTTTGTTCTACGTGGTTTTCTCTGTCATGTATATTGTATGAAGAAATTTCGTTCATTTTATGTGCATGGTGTAAGAAAAATGTTTTAAGCAACATTATTGTAATGATTTTCTATCGTAATAATGGGTTACGTCTTATTTTCAATTAACAAAATACACGTCTGTGAAACATAAAATAAAAAAAACAAAACAAAAATGAACGTTAAACGTGAAATAACAATTCAAAACGTAAAACAAATATTAGTGAAATAAAGAACAAGAATCGTAATGAATCGTTATATATTTTAATGGTTTATGTTGAAAATACTCTGACAGCACATTGTGTACTTATTTTCCAAAAATGGTTTTTTTATAGACCGGCTTTGTTACAGACGAATGTATGTAGCGTGAAAACATCGATTTATGTCGTAAAAGTTTTCATTTTTCAAAATTATTAACAGATTTGGGGTATTTTGCAAAATTTCAAACTATTTGGAAATCCTATTATACAATTTTCAACAACGTTAATTGCATATCACCTTTTATATTAGAAAAACTTTTAAATATCATCGTTTCGAAGATATTCCTTCGAAACCTAATTTGCCAAATTATCTTTCGAGTTGTGTTTCATCCCTTAAAAATGACAATGGACACAAACAAATAAAAGTATTGCACTATTTTTGCCCCTCTAGACACTTGCCAGGTTTAATCAAGATTGGGAAGGTTCTCTTTTCAGTACTCTTATCGTCACGAAAACTATCCGCCCTGCGTATGAATGATTCTACAGCCTCTAGACGCAATGCGGCAACGTCAATAAACGCTCTTAGCTTTTACTCTGTTATGAATACGAAGCTATACGAGTACCCAGTAAAGCCCTAATTAAATATTTGCAAAACGTAGATGAATACGCCTTACATACATCGAATCTCTGTGTTTCCTACTTTTTCCGTCAGATGGCTGGACTACCCGAAGCTGGGTGGCAGCGCTCCTAGCAGCGACGCGGAGAAGCTACGAGCGAATGTGGACCAGCCACCTAGCGATGTTTGTGCGAACTGCTTCGCGAAGCGAGAGGCGGCGATGCGTGAAATTGCACATCAAATGGGTGTTGTTAGCATTCGTTGAGCTTCAAATTGCAAAACAATAACAGAGGGCGTTTAATTTTTCCACTCGATGCTTCGGACGAGTGACGCCATTCACACGGTGACAGAATACACTTTTGTTCTTCAGAAGTTACGTATTGGTGAAGGTTTATATCACCGCATCACCAAATTTTAACATAGGCTTATTTCTTTCCGACCAGGCCAGTAAATGTTTAATCAACGCATAGAGAGTTCAGTAGCACAAGGAAAAGGATCTGAAACTTACCTACTTACGCAAGTGAGAAAATTGTTTCACTTCTCAGCTATCGGACTTGGCACTATTGCTAATGAGAAACAGCAAACACATCTGCTAGTTAATGCCATATTCCAGTGTTTCACCAAAGTAGAAGACTACTTCGACGAATTATTTTCCAAGTAACTACGAATTTCTATCCAAGTCACTCGTGAATTGTATTTAAATGCACTGATATTTCAGATTCATATTTCACTAGGAAGTGAAAGTCAGGATTCAGTTGAGTTAATTATTATTATTTCATGGTTATCACATATGTAATCAAATCAAACTCACGATTAACCGTTGTGAAAAACGGAAAAAGAACAGAATAGCAACTTTTGTATGCAAAACAAAACAGATTAACCGCATTATGTCAAAGGTCACTTATCAAATTCCTTTTCATAGACAACCTACTGAAAAACCTAAATAACAGTAATAATTTACACTCTTTTCTTATCTTTGAGCTACGGAATGGTATTGTTTCCAGAATGAGATTTTCTCTCTTCAGCGGAGTGTGCGCTCATATGAAACTTCTTGGCAGTTTAAAACTGTGTGCCATACCGAGAATGGAACTCGTGAAAGTGCTCTACCATCTTTTTTTTTATTCACCAAAAACAGTAACGCAAAGGGTTACAATGATACGACATAAATTAGGTGACAGATAATTGCAGTCATCAATTACAGCATTCAAAGAATGAGTCTTTAGCAGTAGCACAATTTAGCACCTTCACTGTCACCTTCAACTGGTGGCAGATCAGCATGTACATTTTCTTCTTCTCCACATCATTTCCCAGACCCAAATTAATCATTCAGTAAATCCGTGATGCGTGTCCCTTCCAGGGTAAATTACATGGACAGAAGACCAGCCGGCCGCTGGTGGCCCAGCGGTTCTAGGCGCTTCAGTCCGGCACCGCGCGACTGCTACAGTCGCAGGTTCGAATCCTGCCTCGGTCATGGATTTGTGTGATGTCCTTAGGTTAGTTAGGTTTAAGTAGTTCCAAGTTCTAGGGGGCTGATGACCTCAGATGTTAAGTCCCATAGTGCTCAGAGCCATTTGAATCATTTGAACAGAAGAGGAACTGAACGGTTGGCAGAACGTTCCGATTCTTTTTTCACAAAGAGTTTGGTAATTAGAGTGTAAAATAGTGTGTGTATGTATGTCTCTTTGAAGTTTGATGCAGCGTTCAATAAACGTTATTTGGCCTGTCGTAATAATGTGTAAGTTACTTTTAAAATCCTCTTCCATCACCTCGTATATATTTGTGAGAGGACACCAGACGTGCAAGTGTGACCTACGGACTGCTAGGTGCTCCAACATGACGATGCACAACCACACCCAGTCTGGCTTAGTCAGGAGACTACAGACTACAGACTTTGTGACTACTTCCTCTTGCCCAGGATGGAAATGAAGTGGACGCTGTAAATATTTGACACGTTGGAGAAGGTCACAGCGGAAACACAGAGGGTAATAAACACTATAACGAAGAAAAACTTGCCGGTCGCGGTGATCTAGCGGTTCTAGGCGCTCAGTCCGGAACCGCGCGACTGCTACGGTCGCAGGTTCGAATCCTGCCTCGGGCATGGACGTGTGTGATGTCCTTAGGTTAGGTAGGTTTAAGTAGTTCTAAGTTCTAGGAGACTGATGACCACTGCAGTTAAGTCGCATAGTGCTCAGAGCCATTTGAACCATTTTTTTGAAGAAAAACTTATAGAACGCATTTAAAAATGGTGGAAACATTGACGAAGGGTGTATTCGCTATCAAGGTAATCACGCAGAATAAATTGTGGTTGAGATGTACTAATTTCGTATATTTTGGAGACATATGAACACCATTTCATGCGTACAATTATCATATTATAAAAATTTCATGATGCTGATAAATCGAAATGAAGCACTTTCGTTGCAGAATGCTGAAAAATAACTGTAGTGAAGTAAGCGAAAGGGGTCACGACTTCGGGAACACCGTTGTTCCTTGAGGGGTTGGTCTTAAGCGCTGCTTGGAGGATGTGGTCTGTGGGTGCCGTTCAGAAAGTAAGGAACGATAGATCGCGAAATGGAAACGTCATGAAAATCGAACTGTTTCGTTTAGTAAATGATAAGAGTACAAGGGCTACTTTTTCCCCCAACCTCCACCTCAGTGGAAATCAAAAACATTTTATTTGCAACTTTTAGCTACTCCTTCAACCCGCTTCTCTTCGTAGTCGCCGCTCCGGATTTGACATCTATCATAGCGTTGTACCAACTTTCCAGTATCCTCTACATAAAACACAGCCGTCGGTACTTTCCGCCACTCTTCAACGCTGATCTGCAGTTCGCTGTCTGTGCAAAAATTTTGTCTTCATAGCTAGCAGTTCATGTCTTAGAGACGAACAACAGAGGGTGCCAAGTCCGGGCTGTACAGTGTGTGATCAGATACTTCCCATCGAAAACGCTGCAGGGTCGTCCTCGTTGCCCCAGACGTTTTCGGCCGAGAATTGTTACGGAGAAGGAAATGCGTGACACTTACGCTATGTATGATGCATGAAGTCAGGCGAAATCTCGCAGCAGGCACCTATACTTGACAGGAGACACTATTTTCTAAGCGTCTTTACATGCTCACTGTGCGCTCAGAATGGAAAAGAGCCACGTGACGCGATCGACAGGCATACTACTGATACAGTCCAACACATCTATGCAAAGCTTTTTTGGTTTGGTTTCCATTTCGCGCTCGATCCGACCTTCGTTTCCGAATTGGCGTCGGACATCTTCGCTTACATTTCTCGAACCACCTTATAGTGTTCTGTGCAGGATACTTTGTGTACTGCGACATTTTCCCCCTTTTCCTGTTACAGGCGCGTGTGGTTCGAGTCGTCTGCAGGTCTTGCTGCACGGATCGAATGTGACATACATTCCCGTATATACACTCCTGGAAATTGAAATAAGAACACCGTGAATTCATTGTTCCAGGAAGAGGAAACTTTGACACATTCCTGGGGTCAGAGACATCACATGATCACACTGACAGAACCACAGGCACATTGACACAGGCAACAGAGCATGCACAATGTCGGCACTAGTACAGTGTATATCCACCTTTCGCAGCAATGCAGGCTGCTATTCTCCCATGGAGACGATCGTAGAGATGCTGGATGTAGTCCTGTGGAACGGCTTACCATGCCATTTCCACCTGGCGCCTCAGTTGGACCAGCGTTCGTGCTGGACGTGCAGACCGCGTGAGACAACGCTTCATCCAGTCCCAAACATGCTCAATGGGCGACAGATCCTGAGATCTTGCTGGCCAGGGTAGCTGGCTTACACCTTCTAGAGCACGTTGGGTGGCACGGGATACATGCGGACTTGCATTGTCCTGTTGGAACAGCAAGTTCCCTTGCCGGTCTAGGAATGGTAGAACGATGGGTTCGATGACGGTTTGGATGTACCGTGCACTATTCAGTGTCCCCTCGACGATCACCAGAGGTGTACGGCCAGTGTTGGAGATCGCTCCCCACACCATGATGCCGGGTGTTGGCCCTGTGTGCCTCGGTCGTATGCAGTCCTGATTGTGGCGCTCACCTGCACGGCGCCAAACACGCATACGACCATCATTGGCACCAAGGCAGAAGCGACTGTCATCGCTGAAGACGACACGTCTCCATTCGTCCCTCCATTCACGCCTGTCGCGACACGCGACACCACTGGAGGCGGGCTGCACGATGTTGGGGCGTGAGCGGAAGACGTCCTAACGGTGTGCGGGACCGTAGCCCAGCTTCATGGAGGCGGTTGCGAATGGTCCTCGCCGATATCCCAGGAGCAACAGTGTCCCTAATTTGCTGGGAAGTGGCGGTGCGGTGCCCTACGGCACTGCGTAAGATCCTACGGTCTTGGCGTGCATCCGTGCGTCGCTGCGGTCCGGTCTCAGGTCGACGGGCACGTGTACCTTCCGCCGACCACTGGCGACAACGTCGATGTACTGTGGAGACCTCACGCCCCACGTGTTGAGCAATTCGGCGGTACGTCCACCCGGCCTCCCGCATGCCCACTATACGCCCTCGCTCAAAGTATGTCAACTGCACATACGGTTCACGTCCACGCTGTCGCGGCATGCTACCAGTGTTAAAGACTGCGATGGAGCTCCGTATGCCACGGCAAACTGGCTGACACTGACGGCGGCGGTGCACAAATGCTGCGCAGCTAGCACCATTCGACGGCCAACACCGCAGTTACTGGTGTGTCCGCTGTGCCGTGCGTGTGATCATTGCTTGTACAGCCCTCTCGCATTGTCCGGAGCAAGTATGGTGGGTCTGACACACCGGTGTCAATGTGTTCTTTTTTCCATTTCCAGGAGTGTACTTTCGTATCCGCCGAGTATTGTCAGCATGAAGCCCAAGTTTCCTCGTGCCCTGGATGTCTGTTAGGGCCTCTGGTTGTTTCTCAAAATCGTTCTTGTGGACAAATAATGACTTTGTTGTTAACCATTGACAAAAAATTGAAGAGCAGTTTCTGTATTAATCAAAAAGTCATCTTGTATAATCGGGATAGCTCACTGTTTGTATCACATTCGTGTGTGATGAATGCTTGCAGTTCTCGGAAATTTCTCCCTCAGATTAAGACCTATGTTATATACTGGTCTACTTCTCTTTGCTGGGAATGCTGTTTTTGCCAGTGCTGTTCTTGTTTTGATGTCCTCCTTGCTCCATCCGTCATTGGTTATTTCCCTGCCTGGGTAGTAGAATTTCTTAACTTCATCTACATCGTGGTGATCACTCCTGATAAGTTTTTTGCTGGTCTCATTTCTGCTATTTCTCATTACTTCCGTCTTTCTTCGATTTGCTCTCAAGTCATATTGTGCACTCGTTAGACTTCATTCCATTCAACAGACCTGTAATTCTTCTTCACTTTCACTCAGAATAGCAATGTCATCAGCAATTCCTATCATTGATATCCTTTTACTTTGGATTGTAATTCCACTCCTGAACCTTACTTTTATTTCAATTGTTGCTTCTTCGATGTACAGATTGCATAGTAGGGGCGAAAGGCTGCATCCGTCTCTTAAAACATTTTAATCCGAGGACTTCGTTCAGGTCGTTCTCTCTTTATTATTCCCTCGTGGCTCTTGTACCCGTCCCTCCCCATTGCTTACCCCTGTTTTTCTCAGAATTTCGATTATACTGCACAATTTTACATTTTCAAACGATTTTCCCAGATCGACAAAACCTATGAACGTGTCTTGATTTTTCTAAGTCTTGTTTCCATTATCCACCGCAACGTCAGAATTGCCTCTCTGGTGCCTTTACCTTTCATAAAGCCAAACTGATCATCATCTAACACATCCTCAGTTTTCTTTTCAATTCTTTTGTATATTATTCTTATCAGCGGCTTGGATGCATGAGCTGTTAATCTGACTGTGCAGTAATTCTCGCACTTGTCAGCTCTTCCAGTCTGCAGAATGCATGATGTTTTTCCAAAGTCAGATGGTATGTCTTCAGACTCGTACATTCTACACACCAACGTGAATAGTCGTTTTTTTGCCACATCTCCGTATGACCTTAGAAATTCTGATGGAGTGTTACCTATTCCTTCTCCCTTATTTGATCTTAAGTCTTCCAAAGTTCTCTTAAATTCCGATTATAATACCAGATTCCCTATGTCTTGTAAATCGACTCCTATTTCCTCTTCTGTCACATCAGACAAACCACGTGCTTTCAGAGAGGCCTTCAATGTACTCCTTCCACCTATCCGCTCTCTACTCTGCATTTAACATTGGAATTCCCGTTGCAGTCTTAATGTTACAACACTTGGTTTTAATTTCACCGAATGTTGTTTTGACTTTCCTATATGCTGAGTCAGTTCTTCCGACAGTCATTTCTTTTTAGATTTCGTCACCTTTTCATGCATCCCTGTCGTTTTAGCTTCCCTGCATTTCCTATTTATTTCATTCTTCAGCGAACTGTACTTCTGTGTTCCTGAATTTCCCTGAACATTTTTGTACTTCTTTCCTTCATCGATCTTTTTTCAGTTTCCCATGGTTTCTTACCAGTTACCTTCTTTGCGCCTATGTTTTTGTTTCCAACTTCTGTGACTACCCTTTCTAGAGATGTCCATTCCTCTTCAACTGTACTACCTACTGAGCTATTCCTTACTGCTGTATGTATAACCTTAGAGTATATCTCATTCTTTGGTACATCCGTATCCCAATTCTTTGCTTATTCATTGATCCTGACTGATATCTTAAACTTCAGCCTACTCTTCATTACAGCTCTAAATTAGCGACTTTGACTACAGATATAAAGATGGTATCTGTTCTTTCGGCCATGTGGGACAGAACAGGTAACATCTTCATATAGTTGAGGCTAACCGGCCATTGACCTTCTTGTTCTGTGTGTTGCCTGAACTCTTAAGGGACTCGGTAAGATTGTCTGCCGCGAGAAATGATTGTAATGGGCAGGAGCACTACGAATGTAGTGTTGGGACATTAAGTTGGGAATGTGGGTCTCACGAGGAGCGTGCAAGGGATACGTCCCTGCAGTCGCACTAGCCTCTGTGCCCTCGGTGGCTCAGATGGATACAGCGTCTGTCATGTAAGCAGGAGGTCCCGGATTCGAGTCCCGGTTGGGGCACACATTTTCAACTGTTCCCGTTGACGTATATTAACCCCTATCGACAGCGTTGGGTCTTGATTTAATTGGCCGGCTGTTGTGGCCGAGCGGTTCTAGGCACGTCAGTCTGGAACCACGCGACCTCTACGTTCGCAGGTTCGAATCCTGCCTCGGGCATGGATGTGTGTGATGTCCTTAGGTTAGTTAGGTTTAAATAGTTTGTAAGTTCTAGGGGACTGATGACCTCAGCTGTTAAGTCCCATAGTACTCAGAGCCATCTTTTTCTTAATTTAAGGGGCAGTGGTCTGTATTGTGCAAAGTTTTATTGAAAATGAAATTCTTTCTTTGTTCTGTGGAATTGTTTGTACAGGGAATAATCTCTTGCGTCGAATCCCCCGTCTCTTGTTATGCTGTGGGCTGTGTTTGTGCCTGGAGGACTTTGAGCGCAATCGATGGGAAACGACACCGAGCAAAAGGAGAGAAACAGCGGGTGCACGTGAGAGGATATTTTCTGCTACGGCCTGAAGCCATCCACCCCGGCTTCGATCGCAGACTGTCAGAGGCTCCGGCTGACACGACTGCTTGTCACGTGAGTCTCAGAGGCGGGCACTCGCTGAGGGGAGCCTTCTCCCAGTATTCCCTTCTCTGCCCGTGACCGGAAAGGCGTTTCAGAGTCTCAGCAACGCAGAAAGGGGAGCACTCCTGTACTTCCCATCTCTGACGCGTTTCTGTACCTTCACGTTAAGGCAACTCACCACTCCGCTAGGCGAGTTGTTTCCATCTGTAAAACAGTGGCATAATCTCCAGCTCAGGGATTGGTGAACGCAGGGTTGTCGTACCGAGATTGAATACTGTGAATCTCAGTAAACGAAACATGTACCTACTCAAAAAAGCACATAAAAATTCGCTTCACGGTTCCAGGAGAGACAATCTCAACTCCTTCCAATTTGATAATATAAGTGTGGACCAGATGTGGCTTGAATTCAAGGAAATAGCATCGACTGGAATTGAGAGATTTATACCAAATAATTTAACAAACGACAGAGATGATCCTCTTTGTGTCGCGTCCCGGCACAGCCTCACTATACCAGACTGAAGTAAGTGCGAACTGCGCAGCGCAATCGAGACGTTAACGGCAATGGGGTGGTTATAAATTGCTGTCAACCTTTATATCGGAGACGAGAGGGAGAGAATCTCTTTGGTTTGAAGCAAATAAGTTTCCTGAAAATAGGTTACAGAATTGCAATAGGCAGAAAAGATTGTTTAGTTTATCAATTTATTCTCACATGTACTTATGTGAGGTGTTGGAGCATAAACCTCTTAGTAGGATTCAGTTTATTTATTCGGACTTGGTACTTCAAAGCTAATTGCCAGTTCATATAAGAAACAAGTATAAAGTATCAACACTGTTCCAATGAAACTCTAAAAATCCTACTTGACCTGCAGTTCCTGAGTATCCACCAGAGTCTATCACCGTCTTCTCGTAGTTGAAGTCTTTATCAGAAGTATCGGCTGCTATGGGCCTACTCGGCCCCGCTGGTGTCTCGCTGCGGAATCTTGAACTGCCGGCACTGGCTCTGAATCTGCATCTGAATCTCTGCTTCTAGCTATTCCGCTGCCTGGCCTTTTATTTCGTTTCTCATGTACTTGGGTGCAAATTTGTTTCACATGACCATTTCATTTCTAATCGATCGGATTGCACAAGAATGCCTATGTTTCCACACGATACACACGTTTCTAATTGGTCGGCTTGTGCAAGAATGCCTTCGGATCCACACTACAGTTTGGTTTGTAGCTGCACACAACTTAATTTGGTTCCACATGAGTCTGTTCCGCACGTGACTGACACCCTCTCTTGCTCTATTATCGCCCTGGTGTTTGCGTTGTCCATTGCGCAAATTTGATCCATGCTGCTTCCTCTGGCAGGAAGTCAAACACTAAGTTATTTAATCAATAAACCATACTTGGCAGCCTCCGTCGCTTATCTTGTCCCTACGTCCTGGTGAACCATTTCTTAATGTCGGTAGTGTGTTTACCTATGGAGCGTGGACTCATAGTATGGACACAAAAGCAAGAATAAAAATAAAAATTTTGTGTGGTCACAACATTTGGTACAAAAAACGGATCAGAACACTGTTGCAGAAATAACGAAACAAACATGCCAAATTTAAACACACGCAAAATCCCCAAGATTTGAGACCTTTTACAGAAGCACGGCCTTCATTGCGAGATACGGATCAGAACACTGTTGCAGAAATAACGAAACAAACATGCCAAATTTAAACACACGCAAAATCCCCAAGATTTGAGACCTTTTACAGAAGCACGGCCTTCATTGCGAGATACTTATTATAGTTTCCACAACGAAACTTTGTCTCTAAACATGGCAGAAAATCAAAAGAGATTCTGGTCTTGCGTGAATTGTGTTAGCGGCAAGGAACAAACAATGCCTTCTCTGCGCGATAGCAATGGAAATACTATCAAAGACAGTTCTTCCAAAGCAGAGTCACTAAACACAGCCTTCCGAAATGCCTTCACAAAAGAAGACGAAGTAAATATCCCAGAATTCGAATCAAGAACAACTGCCAACACGAGTAACGTAGAAGTAAATATCCTCAGAGTAGTGAAGCAACGCAAATCACTTAACAAAAGCAAGTCTTCTGGTCCAGACTGTATACCTGTTATGTTCCTTTCAGAGTAGGCTGATGCATTATCTCCATACTTAACAATCATATTCAACCGTTCGCTCGACGAAAGATCGGTACCAAAAGACTGGAAAGTTGCACAGGTCACACCAATATTCAAGGAAGGTAGTAGGAGTAATCCACTAAATTCCAGGCCCATATCATTAAGGTCGATATGCAGCAGGATTCCGGAACATACATTGTGTCCGAACATTATGAATTACCTCGAAGAAAACGGCCTATTGACACACAGTAAACATGGGTTTAGAAAATATCGTTCTTGTGAAACACAACTATCACTTTAATCGAATGAAGTGTTGAGTGTATTGACAAGGGATTTAAGATTGATTCCGTATTTCTGGATTTCCGGACGGCTTTTGACACTGTACCACACAAGCGGCTTGTAGTGAAATTGCGTGCTTAGCGGGAATATCGTCTCAGTTATGTGACTGGATTTGTGATTTTTTTGTCAGAGATGTCACAGTTCGTAGTAATTGACGGAAAGTTATCGAGTAAAACAGAAGTGATTTCTAGCGTTCCCCAAGGTAATGATAAAGGCGCTTTGCTGTACATCCTCTATATAAACGATTTGGGAAACAATCTGAGCAGCCGCCTTAGGTTTTTTGCAGTTGACGCTGTCGTTTATTGACTAATAAAGTCATCCGAAGATGTAAAAAATTTGCATAACGGTTTAGAAAAGATCTGAATGGTGAGAAAATAGCCAGTTGACCCTAAAAAACGAAAAGTGTGAGGTCATCAACATGAGAGCTAAAAGGAACTCGTTAAACTTCGGTTACACGATAAGTCAGTCAAATGTATAGGTTGTAAATTCAACTAAATACCTAGGAAATATAATTATGAACAACTTAAATTGGAAGGAACCCGTAGAAAATGTTGTGGGGAAGGTTAACCAAAAGACTGCGTTTTGTTGGCAGGACATTTAGAAAATGTAACAGACCTACTAAGGAGACTGCCTACACTACGCTTGTCCGTTCTCTTTTAGAATACTGCTGCGCGTGTGGGATCCTTACGAGATAGGACTGACGGAGTACATCGAAAAAGTTTTAAAAAAGGCATCACGTTTTGTATTATCGCGAAATATGGGAGAGAGTGTCACTGAAATTATACAGGATTTACACTGCACATCATTAAAACAAAGCCGTTTCTCGTTGCGACGGAATCTTCTCACGAAATCCCAATCACCAACTTTCTCCTCCGAATGCGAAAATATTTTGTTGGCACCGATCTAATTAGGGAGCAACGATCACCATGATAAAATAAGGGAAATCAGACCTCGTACGGAAAGATATAGGTATTCGTTCTTTCTGCGCGCTATAAGAGATTGGAATAACAGATAATTGTGAAAGTGGTTCGATGAACCCTTTGCCAGGCTTTTAAATGTGACTTTTAGAGTATCGATGTAGATGCAGAGTAAACAAGGGCTCTGAAGTGCAGACGTTAGGAGATACGTGCACGTGTTCATCTTCGCTGCTATGATCCACATCTCTTGTGCTGAACAAGTGGCCATAGCTCTTCAGGTATGCATTTTAGAGTCGATGTTTACAAGACTTTTTTTGTTTCGAATGATCGTTCCTGTCTTGTCGCTGAATACTGACCATTCCTCATGGGACAATATGTATAGTGCGGTCTCATTATTGGTATCTTCCTTCAAAGACATTCAGTAATTTCGTAGCCGGCCGGGGTGACCGAGCGGTTCTAGACGCTACAGTCTGGAACCGCGCGACCGCTACGGCCGCAGGTTCGCATGCTGCCTCGGTCATGGATGTGTGCGACGTCCTTAGGTTAGTTAAATGTAAGTAGTTCTAAGTTCTAGGGGACTGATGACCTCAGAAGTTAATTCCTATAGTACTCAGTCATTTAGTAATTTCTTAGCTGTTCGGGTGTTACTAAACATGTTATCTAAGAAGCATTTCACGTTGCCAGCGGCCTCTACACTTCCCTGTGTTCTAACTTCTCTCACGCCAGAGGACCTAGGTCGATACCTAACGTAAAGGGCAACTGTTTTAGAATTTCTTTAAATTTAAACGACTGTCTTCAGCTTTTCATGCAAAGTAAAATTTCCTTTTTTTAAATATATATAAGTGTATGAAATTTTTTACCGCCACGAAACTCCTACCTTCTTCATATGTAAATTAAATATTGATTATATCTTTATGTGCAACGTTTGGTTGTATTTACAATATCAGTTTCGGAATCGCCTAAAAGACAATAAAATAACTTTAATTTAAAGCTGAAACGCGCCATCGAGTACACTGAAGAACTTCTTAGCATCTGGTTATTCATCAATAATTAAAGAGACACCCCCCCCCCACCCCCACCCGTTGCAATCACACAGCTGCAGCTCTCATTTTTTGTCAAATGTTTGAGCTAAACGAAAACAAGACTCTTCAGAAATTATAAAATCGATTTTTGTTCGGATTTTCATGAGCAAACAAAGTATGGGAGATGGACAAGTGAGGCCTTAAATTGGCAAGCCAGTTTCGCAAGAAATTTAAATACTTGACAAACAGCTGTTGCCAGCTATGTAAATGAATTGTCAAAAAGTTCATCTCTTCAGTACCTATTTATCGCATAAGAAGATACTTTGGTGTAGAAACTGTGGATTTCATTCTTTCGTGTTGAAAAAATATCAAATTACAGCGTAAGTTCAAACATCTCTGCTTTCTCTTGATGTTTGTATGTCCAGGCCGTGCAACCTAATTTTGTCATCTCACTTATTTCCGAAATGAAACAAAATGTGAAAAATAGAATTGTCCAGCGATGCAGCTATCTCAGGGGTTCACATAGCGGACAGGAATGCGCAATACCTACCATTAAACTTCACTCTCGACACAGTTATTAAATGACACATGTTTTTTCTGCCGAAATGAAAGGTAGACGTATAATTAGTGATGGCAGACTTCGTTTCACTGCTCTAAACAGTATATCATCTAGAATACTTAGAATAATGCAAACGGTGCCACAGTTTCTGCTGCAATGCCGTAATGCGGGTTGCCTACACTGTCCTGAAGCCATCTTTATGCAACCCTTGCTCGGCGCACTGCGGCAGAAACTGTGGAGGCGTTGCATTGCTTTATACAGTCTACGTATTTTAGCACGTGTGAGGTGAAAACGATCTGCCGTCAGTATTTGTACCTCTAGTTCTCATTTCCGTAAAAGAAACACATATGTGAAATTTAAAAAGACAGTAACTATGTGCTAAAAGTGATGTTTCTTTACATTTATGGATTGTGCATCCCTGCCCATTGTGTGGTCAATTGACATAGGTGCATCCCTGCCAGATTGCATTATTCATATTTCGTTTCTCAAGGAATTCTAACCTACCCGTGCATATCGACCTGCCACTTTTAAATCGTAAGAGACTGAAATCACGCATCCAACTCTGTGCGATGCTGCTGACATGGTTGATAAGAATTTCATACCCCTTGAAAAATGGAAAGGTAGGTGTGAAGTAGTGACAGCTGTGCGTCTGCATGACATCTTCTCAGGTGCTAAATTTCCAAGTGGATTCGACCTACCACGCAAGACCTGGACTACTCTCAAAAGAATCCGTACCGGCCATCGCCGATGCAGGGATGCTCTCTTTAAGTCTAAGAAGCGGCCTGATCCAGCCTGTGACTGCAGGGCCCCATACCAGACTGTTCACCACATTGTCAGTGAACGCAGGATTCGAGCCTACCACTGTGCTGAAGAGGACTTCCTGCTTGCAGCTCCAGATACAGTGCGCTGGATGGAAGGACTGGATATTCAGTTGTAAAGCCAAACTTAAATTTCTTGTGTGTAAATATGTAAATATGCGTATGTAATTTAATTTTATGATATGTCTGCATTAGCCATAAGCTAGATAGTAATTTAATGAAAAAATTGAAAATGTCAAATTTTGAGAGGTTTGTGTAAATATAAAAAAAATTAAATACACTCCTGGAAATGGAAAAAAGAACACATTGACACCGGTGTGTTAGACCCACCATACTTGCTCCGGACACTGAGAGGGCTGTACAAGCAATGATCACACGCACGGCACAGCGGACACACCAGGAACCGCGGTGTTGGCCGTCGAATGGCGCTAGCTGCGCAGCATTTGTGCACCGCCGCCGTCAGTGTCAGCCAGTTTGCCGTGGCATACGGAGCTCCATCGCAGTCTTTAACACTGGTAGCATGCCGCGACAGCGTGGACGTGAACCGTATGTGCAGTTGACGGACTTTGAGCGAGGGCGTATAGTGGGCATGCGGGAGGCCGGGTGGACGTACCGCCGAATTGCTCAACACGTGGGGCGTGAGGTCTCCACAGTACATCGATGTTGTCGCCAGTGGTCGGCGCCACCTGGCGCCTCAGTTGGACCAGCGTTCGTGCTGGACGTGCAGACCGCGTGAGACGACGCTTCATCCAGTCCCAAACATGCTCAATGGGGGACATATCTGGAGATCTTGCTGGCCAGGGTAGTTGACTTACACCTTCTGGAGCACGTTGGGTGGCACGGGATACATGCGGACGTGCATTGTCCTGTTGGAACAGCAAGTTCCCTTGCCGGTCTAGGAATGGTAAAACGATGGGTTCGATGACGGTTTGGATGTACCGTGCACTATTCAGTGTCCCCTCGACGATCACCAGAGGTGTACGGCCAGTGTAGGAGATCGCTCCCCACACCGTGATGCCGGGTGTTGGCCCTGTGTGCCTCGGTCGTATGCAGACCTGATTGTGGCGCTCACGTGCACGGCGCCAAACACTCATACGACCATCATTGGCACCAAGGCAGAAGCGACTCTCATCGCTGAAGACGACACGTCTCCATTCGTCCCTCCATTCACGCCTGTTGCGACACTACTGGAGGCGAGCTGCACGATGTTGGGGCGTGAGCGGAAGACGGCCTAACGGTGTGCGGGACCGAAGCCCAGCTTCATGGAGACGGTTGCGAATGGTCCTCGCCGATACCCCAGGAGCAACAGTGTCCCTAATTTGCTGGGAAGTGGCGATGCGGTCCCCTACGGCACTGCGTAGGATCCTACGGTCTTGGCGTGCATCCGTGCGTCGCTGCGGTCCGGTCCCAGGTAGTTCTCTGAATGGTATCGTTTCTACAGGCTGCTTCGTGTAGTGTTCGTAACATTGAGGATACTAAAGCAAACAGAAATTATTAAAGGCCTAACCCTTGCTGCTGCTTCTTCTGCCCAAAACGCTTGTTTTTAGTTTCAGAATATATTTAAATCGAACATTGACTGTACATGAAAGTAACGATATAATGCTCCACAGATATGATTGTCATATTGGCGTTATTCTACCTGTTGTTGCGTAAGTCAGTCGAAGGAAGTTATAAAATAATACTTACCGCAAATTCTATGTGTGCTTTTTGTCTAGGCGAATAACCTTTCGCTATAAATGTCCAGATGTAGAGATTGAAATATTGTTCGTAAACTATTTTAACCATTTTAGCTGATTGATTTTTGGTTTCTGTTTTGAAGTAGGTGTTCTACCTTATTAACTCAAAATTACATGCAGCTGTAAGCCTCTGCACTGATGACAAAATGCAGTTTTAATAGTCTTGATGTTGTTAAAACATAGAACCACAACTTGATGATTACTGGTTTCAGTCGCGTAACAGTCGTCCTCAGATCTACGAAAATAGTCACCTTTCAGTTAATACGAACTCTTAACGATCTTTAAAAAATCATTATTTGAGAAAGCATGAAAACAAAAATTGTAAAAAAAAGTGCCATCCTTACTAAAGAATCCGTGCCTATGTGCAACACTGGCTTAAACACCATTGTTATAAAGTGTAACTCAGGTCCGTGAAAAAATCGGAAGTTTCCCTTCAGTTAACGTGTAAGTATAAATAAAAATCATGGTACATTTTTTACTCTTTTATGTTTTGATAATTTTTAAAATAAAAGCGTTTTGTAAAGATTGTTACAGGTTCGCATTAACTGAAAGGCCATTTTCTGTTTAAAATGGCTCTGAGCACTATGGGACTTAGCATCTGTGGTCATCAGTCCCCTAGAACTTAGAACTACTTAAACCTAACTAACCTAAGGACATCACACACATCCATGCCCGAGGCAGGATTCGAACCTGCGACCGTAGCAGTCGTGCGGTTCCGGACTGAGCGCCTACAACCGCTAGACCACCGAGGCCGGCTTTTCTGTTTATTTTCATAGCTCTGAAGATGACTGTTAATCAACTGAAACTTGTAATCAACAAGTCGTAATTTTGTGTTCTGTTGCACTCAAGGTTGTCATTTTTAACGTTTTAGAGTGCGTGTTAACCGTAGTGTTGCATTTGAGTATAAAGGTAGCTACTCTTATTCAAACGACTTTAATATGAGTCATATAAATTTTTCTGACTCTTCGTTTGTTGGACTCGTGCTATTATTTTTTCAATAATAATGAAGTTATAATTATTTAGTGCTATGGGCTGTATTAGTATTAACAATCTTCAATTTATGGAAAGGAAATGCCGATAGCGTTATTTTCCATGAAATATCCAACATAGAAAGTTTAGAAAACAGCGAAAAATTGCAATTGTGAACAAATTTTTGAAAAAATATTTTAGACAGGATATATTAAATAAATATAAATAGAAAAGGCAGTAATACTTATTATCCAAAAATATGATCGTCTGTTTGGAGAAAATATGTAATCAGTCATTTTACAACAAATATTATTGTCTGTCTAGATTACATGTTTTTGTAAACTATTGGCTGTTTTTGGTTCAGCTAAACATTCTTCAGGTCAGAGTAAGTCTTCTACAAGAGTAGTCATTCAAATAAGATAAGCAGTGTTGCATTAAGGCATCCAGACTTAACCTACAGAGTTTGACAGATTACTCTTGTAATGAACAGATTCGGAACTGAAGATAGTTGGATGAAACTGAAACCATTACAGTTTCCGAAAAAATTTGCAATAAAATTTATTATTATTACATTGTTTTTATCATGGCCTTCAAAGTTGCTGAAAATGTTGCTTCCAAGATCTAAATTACACATATGACGATTGAAGCAATGTAATATGAAATTTTTTGTACAGTAACAATTTTTATTGAATTTTTCAAAATAAAAAGCTGTATTAGAGTATTTATCGAGGTCAAAAATTGTACCATGCCTGAATAAACGGTAGTTATAAAATGGGATACGTAAATGACGTCAGTCGTAGCACTCGGAAATTGCGGACCTGCAACTTCTCCGCAGGTGATAAATTTGTGTCACATATCAATAACTGGACACAAACTACGTTTTTACACCTGAATAAAAATGCTAGTGCCTAATATCGTTACAAGCTATGTTTTTACGTGCTGGTGCTTGTTTATGCACAGGGAGAGTTTGCATCGCCTGTTTCCAAATAGTTACTTGTTAGTTGGCACGGCTGGACAGTTTTCGCCCTCGCCACTGCTGTCACCAGGGCTGCGACACACGTGTGGATGTTTGCGACGCTGTTACCGTGCACAATTACGGTGCCGCTCTCCAGTGCGCGGGCCCAATGCTGGTGCTCTGCTGGTTTTTTTGTTTTCCGGGTGTGAGCGGGTGGGGTGGGATGGACAACGCAGCGGAACGCAAAGGTCACGGGGTCACGTCCCAGCGGCCAGCAGACACGCTAAAGCCATTACGCCCTCACCCGTATTCCTTCCTTTTTCCACACACCGACAGACCATGTGTCCACTTCCTGATTTTCGACTGGTCCGTCTGGCGTTGACGTCAAAGCGGCACCGACGTGGAACAGTTCTGTGACCATATCGACAATAGACGCATTGGGAATCAGTGAATACGGTGATCCCTACCACGAGGCTTTTAGCGGACGGTGTTGTCCGTAAGAACACGTTGCAACACCAGAGGATTGTAGTTAAGTGCTAGAAGACCTGCAGCGGATCGACGATGGGTGGAAGAGCTGTCAGTTAATTCTGAACGTAAAAATACCTGGTGTCTCCCCTAAAAGTCATCAGGCGCATTTTCTATGCTTTTTGGCAGATATTTGCAATGTCGTTTTTGCACTGTGTAGGCGGAGTCAGCCCAAAAACAGTGCCTCTTCTCTCCCCTCTCTCTGCCTCTTCTCTGCCCCCTATCTCTGCACCTCTTCTCTGCACCTCTTCTCTGCACCCTATCTCTGCACCCTATCTCTGCACCTCTTCTCTGCCTCCCCCCTTCTCTCCGCCTCCTTCTCTCCGCCTCTTCTCCCTTCTCCTTCCTTTGCCTTTTACCCTACTTTCTCTCCCCCTCTTCATTTCTCCCCACACCTTTCGCCTCTGTCACCCCACTCCGCCTCTCCACTTTTTGTTGCTGAAACTGACTTCCTATTATGTATTTTGGGTTGTTTCGAATTTAACTGATGGAATACTGTTCACAGAAATCCCCAGAAACATCACTGAGGTCTGTCTCACAACGAATTAAAAAAAAAAAAAGTTTATAAGTAGCAATGACCTACTACCATACCACGATATTATTGCACTTGGCCTCCCGAGGTCGTTATCGGATACGCGCGGTGGCATTACAGTAAACAGAAACTACCTACCTTTTTACATGTGCCGTATTCACCGTGAAATTCCGAATGGCTTCACTGGCAAGTTGTCTGGTCGTTAAAACAACAGAGCACAATCTGAACGACTCATAGCGCAGAGGTAAAACACGAACCAATCGAAGCGCTACCACTGCTAGGTGCAATAACATTGTGTTCAACTAATAGATCATGAAAACTCAAAATATAAGAAATAAATTATTACATAACATATGCTTTACTGGCTACAGAAATTATTGTATTACGTTTAAGAAAGTGTACTGCTGTGCAGTTGATAGCTAGACAAATCTAAGTAGGAGATCCCTCCTCATTGATCATGCAGTTTTCTTATCTCTATCCTCCTCCACTCCGCATCTTCCAAGTTTCCTTCCCTGCTCTCTCCGTCACCCAATTTTCTCTATCCCTTTTCCCTTTCTCCTTTCGTCTCCCTGCTCACCCCTCCTCTCCCCTCTTCCTCTTTCTCAGACTTGTCTCTCGCTTATCCTCTCACTCCCCCTCTCTCCGTTCTCTTCCCTTCTTTGTGAGGCACTGCTACGCCTAACGTATTTCTCTCGTTACAGAGAGCTGTAGCGGCGGTAATATTTGTTTAGGTTTCTGAGTGGCAGAGAGCGCTCAGAGACAGCATTAATGAGCTGGTGGGCTGCCTCCTCCCCCTCATTAAGGCGGCGTATTGTTCGCGTTTTGTGCCGGCCCTTCATTACGCAGCGTTCACCCCCGCTACCTTGTATCACGATAGTGACAGAGTGCCAGGCTAGCCAACCTATATAATTCGAATAATTAACTGCTCTCCTCTGTTGTTCCAAGGGAAATTTTACTGTGTGCGTTCATGGAGGTTAATACGGCAAGTAGCAAGCTTCATCGAACTTTTTTGAGCATACCGTGAGCAGGAGGTTCGTTCACTTGCTTTCCAACACACTGGCCTTACTTGGAACCCGATCGTCACGAACCCGGTAAAAATGGTCGAACGTATTCAGAAATACGTAATAAAATGTGTGAGTAGAAGATACGTTGAGAAGTCTGCTCGTTTTTCTGTGTACATCCGATATTTAAAGCTCGCACATGTCTTGGTTAGATGCCTTTGCTACACATGACCTGTCGCCGTCCTTCTGGTTTACGATGTTCAGTTATTAGTATGTAATTCCGATTGTCCTGAAGTTAAGCGCTGGAAGGCAGTTCACAAAAATGCCCAACATCCTCTTCGTTCTCCGTATCACAATAGCATACGACTTCCGAAGTAGGCTTTACGTGACCTAGCCACGAGACCATTCAGAATATACCAAATCGACATGGCCTGAGCTGGCGACGTCTATTCTGGAGTTATTCCGATGAACACTCTGCATTTGTTCAGAAAACGCAAACAGTGTTACTTAAAAATGATGCACTCACACTGTAGAGTTAATTTAATGCAAATGTCTCGGTTTACTGACGGACGGAATGTCGAAATACTGCGACGTTTTGGCGAGTGTCATACCCATCTCCATTAGCGAGGAGTCGGTACACAACACTCAGGGAGGCACTAAACGCGCATTCAGGAGGGTGGCGGTTAGAATCCTCGGCCTGTCATCGAAACTGAAGTTTCCCATGGTTTCCCTAAACTTCATACTGCGGACATGCTTTCGCCATAAATTCTCGTTGGACATGCACATTTGTTTAAGAATATGCATCGCCTGGGAATCGAACCCAGCCGCCCCCCCTCCCCTCCCACGTGGTAGGTGAAAATTTTACTACAGTGCCAGGGTCTCTGTTGCTATAGTAACCATTCTTTGTGGTACTAAAGACCCTCGGAAAAATTCGAAGCCTATTTTCTCGAGAATTTTTGAGAATTACATCGAACTGCATTGGGATATTGGTATTTGAGTTTGGAACTTCACGTTCCACAAATATAAAACATGGCGTTCGGTCTCGTAGCTTCGGGAAATGAGTGACGAGTGCATATTGCGGAATGACACACACAAATCTTTCGCAAGATACTAATAGATGTGTTTTGCTATTGGCTTCCTTCCCCCTGTTACGAAGTTTCAAGTGCGTTTCTGTCTCTTGTGAATCACTGTGATGAGTACTCGTACAGTTCTACTGGTGTTTGTGTTGTGGGGGTTGTAGGGGAGGGAGAGGGTGCAACATGGTGCTGGCACACAGTTTACTCAAAGGGTTTCGGTGAGCTTTGAGTCCACATCCTGCGGATGGACCACCGTCATTTGCAATTTAAGGTATGACGCTGATTTATAATCTCGTCATTGGCAACAGTACACCACCACCACCATCACCACCCCACTCACTTCCGTGGCGGCCAAATAATGATGGAGAAAATTTCTCCCGCCACCAGGGTTCTAACTGGTTACCATCGATTCGAGCACTATCGCGCGTTAGCGACCTCAGTTGAGGAGTCGGGCTCTCCGATGTTAGTTCGGCTGAATTGTTGTCATAGAAAAAGAACAAAAAACGGTCTGGATGACATCTTTTGTTACAGACTACCGGTTTCAACTTATTTCACATTAGTTGACAAACTGCACTTTGCGGCGCCAGACCTGAAAATGAGCTGTGGCGCAGATTAGTCGGTGGTAAAAGGAGTGATCCAGATACCATTTGTTTATTTATTATAACAAAAGAGATGACAATTCCTACGACATGGCGTCTATTACAGAACTGTTGTTATCTTTCACCAACCATTATATCGAAGATTTAATAATGAAATCTCCTGAATTAGAGAAGGAAAGAATAAGCTTCTAAGATCGGAAGATCATCTGCATAATATTTGCCAATCAATGTAATGTTACAAGATAAAATAATCTCTCTTCAAAGAACGCTATCCATACTTCAACGAGGATTGCAATTGTGTGGAATGAAATTCAGCGCAAAGAAAATAAAGTATTGGGAAATATGTCATATAATGTAAGAAAGTGGGAACAAGGTAAAATTGAGCAGGTACTTGAATAAGTGCCCATAGCTCTTCAGGGTCCGCAGCTCGTGGTCGTGCGGTAGCGTTCTCGCTTCCCACGCCCGGGTTCCCGGTTTCGATTCCCGGCGGGTCAGAGATTTTCTCTGCTTCGTGATGACTGGGTGTTGTGTGATGTCCTTAGGTTAGTTAGGTTTTAGTAGTTCTAAGTTATAGGGGACTGATGACCTGAGATGTTAAGTCCCATAGTGCTCAGAGCCATTTGAGCCATTTTTGAGCTCTTAAGGTATGCATATTACAGCCCATGTTTACTAGACTTTTTTGCTTCGAATCCTCGTTTCTGTTGTTTCTCTGATTATTGACCTTTCTTCCTGAGATACCATGCATATTGCCAGGAAAAGTAATGTTAAGAACAGCTGTCGAATGAGATAAGAATAAGAATAAAAATTCAGTATGAAATAAAAAGACGATACCAGACTACGACGCAGTTGGCCTGGACAGACTCACATGGGACTGTGGGAAACATGCCAATAGGCTCAAAACCGATAACAGGACAATCTAAAGGACTCTCACACTGCGTGCTGTAATCATTCTCATCTATGAGGGTGAGAAATTTTTGAAATACTACTGAGATATTTGCGTTTTATCCTCATCATGCAGCTATACAGATGGTTATCGCTATCTGGAGATGGGCTTGCTCGCGGTGCGGATAAAATAATCCATTATAGTATTGTGACGGTTTGCTCTGTAGTGACGTGTTGTTTTTGTTTCAGGTACGTGCTGAGGCCGTCGTCCCCGCTCAATCGCCACACGGCCGCACTTGCTGGGCGCAGCTTTCTTGCTGTTATCGACGCACGACAGGTGGAAACCCCGGCAGGACTGATGACAGATGCTGCAGTCTGAAATGACTGCAGTTCTGTTTAAACAAAAAAGTCTCTTAAGCCAGTCCCAGCACAAAGGTACACACAACCTCTCTAGCGAAGGGCAGTACTCACGAATTTTCTAAGCTCTGTGATGGTGCTCACATAAAATGTGAACAACAGGGTCCGCCTTCTAGTGAAACGCAGTTATGTATTTAAACATGTGTGTGCGTACTTCCTTCTTTAAACCTTACATTACTTTGATTTTCTGCTCACTGTCTAATCTAGCTTTATAATGGTTTCTGCCTGGCATCTGCGACAAGGATGCGTAATGCAACCCTAAATTCCCAATACAGGCATTCTACGTCGCAGACAGCATGGTGCAACTTAGTGTAGATCTGTGGGTAAAATGGGTAAACAGGTAGAGTGCGAAAAAGTAATTTAAGCACAAGACATAATAGTCACTAACGAATATTAATTAAATAGTATTTATAACCTACTATCAATATTTTCCAAATATACAGAATTTATATCATTTACACATGTTCAAAGGAAAAAAATTCCAACGGCGTATGCCACAACTGTGGAGAAATAAGATTTATGTTAACAGAAGAACATAACTGTTATGCTAGAAGGCAGATCCTGTTACTCGTATCAGAAAGTGCTTAGGCATCTTAATATAACCTACAAGTGCAGGCATTTGTTGAACAACTATTGAGACAAGTAATATTGTACGTAGCTGTTAAGATGTACCATTAATCCATTTTCGTTATGATACAAGGTACACGCGATTTCTCAGTCATAAATAAATATTTTCATACGCTAAATGCGAGCATCTAAAGAAAAAGATTTCATGACCATTCTAACTCGAAGTAAAATTTATCTAATTATGAAGTTCATTGGTTTCACTGGGGACTGCTGTTTTCTAAAATAATAAATGTGGTGGTGTTGGTGGTTGTGGTTGGTTGTGGGGGCGCTCAACTGCACATAATATTCTTGAGGCTAAAAACACAATAAAATTGTTGCCCGTTGCTGAGGGGACAAATGTGCGGAACCGTGTCTGGACAATAGGATTGTTTTGTGATTTGCATCAACAATTGGAAGCCAGTTATCACAATATCTTTTGTATTTAATGCAACAAATCCTGGAACATTCTGAGAATTCTAAGTTCCCATATTTTACTCTTGGCCCCGCAGCAACCCATCTCTTGCTATGTTGTCCTGCCGATTAGTACTCACGCTCCTCTTTGTCTATGTTTTACACGACTCTCACAACGATTCAGTCGTACTTACCATCGTGCTTTAACTGACGTGTACAGAACACGACCTCAAACAAGTCAGTAGACAGGTGGCATTTTTATTGTACTTTCTACTTTCGGTTAGTCATTTAAATAAGAAGTTTTCAATATGTCAGCTATTTTCTCCGAGAACTCGACAATTTTTTTGCAAGTATTCAGCATAACTGAATTCTGCAGTTTCCACCAGAACAGAGAACTTAATATTAGGTGTCGCCTGTTTTTATACAGGGTAACTTAGTGTTAAACTCCCAGACTGCGAAGCCAAAGACCCTTCATTCGGTCCTCGTCCCAGCCAAGCATATTTATCGGTCACTTATCACTCATTTCACCGCTTGCAATACTGGTCAAAAAGAAATTAGTATAGTTGCACCGTGGTTAGACGTCCACGTACTTTTGGTTCCACCTAACTGGTTGGATGAGGTAGTCCAAAAGGTAGGAAGGCAACAGCATACCACCTCGATTATAAATGACCCCAGTAAACCCAAGTCAACCTTACAGTTTATGAAAACCCTACTGCTATAACTCGCAATTGCGAATATGGACAACAATCAGCTGTATAATGGAATGATGACAATGAAAATTTGAGTCGAACCGGGACTCGAACCCACATTTCCCACCTGTCTCGAGCGGTCGCCTTACCATTTGGATACCCGAGAACGACTCACGTATGTCGTCGGCCACGTGTCTACAAGCTGTAGTCCTACACATCCACTATGTTTATTATCGTACAGTGGGGACATTTTACTTGGCAGTCGTTTGCACGGTGTCTGCGAATAAATACGATATTTCATTGCCTGTATTATTCTGAATTCCGAATTACGAGTTCCTTCTAACAGGTATTCACGCATGGCCGAAGGAATAGCACTGCGGTGACTGCAGTCGCTATGAAAAACGGCAAATGTATTTGTAATTGCGAATATGGACTAACATCATCTGTATAACGGAATGACAAGAGCGAAAACTTTCGCTGGACCGGGACTCCAAACAGGATTTCCCCCCTTATCGCGAGCGGTCGCTGATCAGACAAGTGTTTGATATTACAGCAGGGGGGGGGGGGGGGCATACGCTTGCTTTTCCTTGTGGCCTTTTTTAGCTTCTCAAATTATTGAGTCTTGTATTTGTCTTCAACCTAGTTGCATGTGGTATACACATACAGCTGGTGGTAGTATCGCATATACAAGGTATAAAAGGAGCTATGCATTGACGGAGCTGTCATTTGTACGCTAGTGATTCATGTGAGAAGGTTTCAGATGTAATTATGGCTGCCCGCATCTCGTGGTCGTGCGGTAGCGTTCTCGCTTCCCGCGCCCGGGTTCCCGGGTTCGATTCCCGGCGGGGTCAGGGATTTTTCTCAGCCTCGTGATGTCCTTAGGTTAGTTAGATGTTAAGTCCCATAGTGCTGAGAGGCATTTGAACCATTTTTTTAATTATGGCTGCACATTAGGAATTTACAGCCAATGAACGCGGAATGCTAATTGGAGGTAGACGCATTGGACATACCATTTCGTAATTCAGTATGTCGGGATCTACAGTGCCAAGAGAGTCCCTGAAATACATTTCAGGCATTACCTCTCACCACGGACAACAGTGGCAGAAATCGGTGTGGGACGTATGACGAACGTTTGCATTAGGGCAGTGCGGCGAATGTGGCGTCAACGGGCTACGGCACTAGACGACCGACGTGAGTGTCTTTGCTAACAGTACGACATCGCGTGCAGCGTCTTTCCTGAGCTCGTGACTTTATCGGTTGGACCGTAGATGACTGCAAAACTATGGGAGTATTCAAAGAAATCTGACGGACGCCCGAACAACAGGGACTTACATTCGTCGAGAATAGAAAATAGTGCGTTGAGAATGGCTAGCGACTAGCCGAGATCTGGATTTGCGTAATAAAATCTAAGAAAGGACGACTGGTTTTGCACTCTTTTAATTTATATGCCATATAACGTCTCTGAGTGCACCCACTTTCCGACTGGAAGGTAACCTGATCTATTCCGCTGCACCATAATTTGAGTAGATTCTACGCATATAGTTTTTGTTTTATCACTAATTTTAACCCTACAGAACTGGCCGTTCCATCCAGCTTGGTAGTCATTAGTTGTTAACCTTTTGGTATTTCTGCCAGAGGTATGATGCCATGAGCAAAATCGAGATCCCTAAGGCGAGATTGCTCATTCAAAAGGTCTTGCCGGCCGCTGTGGCCGAGCGGTTCTATGCGCTTCAGCCCGGAACCGTGCTGCTGCTACGGTCGCAGGTTCGAATCCTGCCTCAGGCATGGATGTGTGTGATGTCCTTAGGTTAGTTAGGTTTAAGTAGTTCTAAGTTCTAGGGGACTGATGACCACAGATGTTAAGTCCCGTAGTGCCTAGAGCAATTTGAATCAAACGGCGTAGATTGCTTGGTTCAAAATGGTTCAAATGGCTCTGAGCACTGTGGCACTTCACTGCTGAGGTCATCAGTCCCCTATAACTTAGAACTACTTAAACCTAACTAACCTAAGGACATCACACACATCCATTCCCGAGGCAGGATTCGAACCTGCGACCGTAGCAGTCGTGCGATTCCGGACTGAGCGCCTAGAACCGCGAGACCACCGCGGCCTGTCGTAGATTGCTCATTCAATCGAATACCCATGTTAGAATTGTCCACTTTCCCAACTACGTGGGTGTCACAGTCTTGCATTTAAATTTAGTGTGTGGTACGGTGTTCCTAACACCACACTTACCGCAGATAGCTCGATTGTCCGTTCCTTCGGGATATAATTCCGGTGCTACCGCGTCCCGCCACGCAGCAGTCCAAACCCATAATTTTGACGAAGCAAACCTCGGCTGCGAGACTCCACGCTCTGGTGTTTTCATGACGGTTTCATTCAGTAATAATGAAACTTGACTGGAATAATCTCTCTCAAATTCTGAAGGTGGCAGGGGTAAAATACAGGGAGCGAAATTCTATTTACAATTTGTACAGAAACCAGATGGCAATTATAGGGGTCGAGAGGCATGAAAGGGAAGCAGTGGTTGGGAAGGGAGTGAGAGAGGGTTGTAGCCTCTCCCCGATGTTATTCAATCTCTGTATTGAGCAAGCAGTGAAGGAAACAAAAGAAAAATTCGGAGTAGGTATTAAAATCCATGGAGAAGAAATAAAAACTTTGAGGTTCGCCGATGACATCGTAATTCTGTCAGAGACAGCAAAGGACTTGGAAGAGCAGTTGAAAGGAATCGACAGTGTCTTGAACGGAGGATATAAGATGAACATTAACAAAAGCAAAACGAGGATAATGGAATGTAGTCAAATTAAATCGGGTGATGCTGAGGGAATTAGATTAGGAAATGAGACACTTAAAGTACTAAAGGAGTTTTGCTATTTGGGGAGCAAAATAACTGATGATGGTCGAAGTAGAGAAGATATAAAATGTAGACGTGTTTCTGAAGAAGAAAAATTTGTTACCATCGAGTATTGTTTTAAGTGTCAGGATGTCGTTTCTGAAAGTATTTGTATGGAGTGTAGCCATGTATGGAAGTGAAACGTGGACAATAAATAGTTTAGGCAAAAAGAGAACAGAAGCTTTCGAAATGTGGTGCTACAGAAGGATGCTGAAGATTAGATGGATAGATCACATAACCAATGAGGAGGTATTGAATAGAACTGGGGAGAAGAGGAGTTTGTGGCACTACTTGACTAGAAGACGGGATAGGTTGGTAGGACATGTTCTGAGGCATCAAGGGATCACCAATTTATTATTTAAGGGCAACGCGGAGGATAAAAATCGTGGAGACACACAAAGATATGAATACACTAAAGAGATTCAGAAGGAGATTCTTGGTTGCAGTAGGTACTGGGAGATGAAGAAGCTTGAACAGGGTACAGAAACATGGGGAGCTGCATCAAACCAGTCTCAGGACTGAAGACAACAACAGCAACAACAACAACAACACTTACAGATACCTAGAACAATAGTTTCTCCCGCCAAGAGCAGATTCCAGCTGAAATATTTCGCCTGATGTCATGCAACCCCACATAACGTACTTTTCATGTACAATTCTCGGTCGCATACAGTAGGGGCGATGAGGAAGTCCCCCTGTAGCGTTTTCGATGGGACTCGGCTCCCTCTGACGTTGCTCTTTGGTCACAACCACAACCATAACAACAACAACAACAACAACAACAATAATGAAACAAACTGCTGAATCGTCTGATCTTATTTTTACGTCATATATGGCACAGTAAATATTTCTGCAAAACGGCGACGCTGGTCCACAAAGTTGTCCCCCTTCCGGGTGACCTGAGCTGACAGTGGGCGATAAAAATATCGGGAAGTTATTCACGGCCGGCGCTCAGAGGAAAGCAAATGTTTACCGGCGGACTTCATATTCCGGATCAAAAGCAGCCGGCAGGAAAAGCGCCTTACGTCCCAGCAATCCTGTAAACACGTCAGTTGCTTCTGGAGCAAGCGGCTGTTCCGCGAATCTCGCGTGCACATCTTGTGTAGCGGGGCCACCGCTGCGTCAACATACGTACCGGTCCTCGCTCGCAGATGTCACTGCACAGGGGGAGAACGCCAGGAGCAGTGAATCGTATTCCTAAAAACACATTCAGGTCGCAGTTGCTTTTAAAAATAGATACAGTTCTTCTATTTGGGAATAGTAACGTTAAGCGCTCTACATGATAAGACAGAACTGCCTAGGTAACATTCCGGAAGTGCTTAAGGAATGTCTTTCCAATTGGTGTTATGCACTGATGATCTACGTCGGTTAATTACAAAATAAAGGTGGCGCAAGTACCAGGCATACTTACATATACTCCACGTAACAAAGAAAGGTCAAAAACTGATCGCTTGGAAACTGCAGTAATCAATGAGCGTGTGCCCCACAGTCGTTATGTAATATACAGGGTGTCCCAGCTATCTTGTCCACCCAAAATATCTCTGGAACAATAACAGCTATTGGAAAACGACTTTCACCGGTATCAATGTAGGGCTGTGGCCCATGAATGTACATATTTGGAAACATTCTAAAAAGAAAGCATATGTGTTTTTTAACACAAACTTATGTTTTTTTAAATGGACCTCTTATATCCTCTTATATTTTTTCTTCAGCAATCCATGGCATGACAGAGCACATACACAATGGCGTTGATTGCATCGCAATATTCCCATTACATCGCGAGCTATTAAGACGCGAAGTTGATGCTTGGAACACCGGAGATGCGCTGCTAGCGCACGTCCTGAGGCTCAGGCGTGAACCCCATGCTGCCCGTAATCGCGATGTGATTGACATGCGTAATCACACTTCCGTACTTATCAAGAGGTCCGAAACGAATAATACGGTCTGCTGCCATCCTGCACTAACGTCGTACTTTCCAGCAGGTATTTACCCCATAGGCTAGGGGTGATGCGGTTCTGTAACATATCTGTGTACCGCAACGTTAGTCACAAAGTTAACTTTTCTTATCGTTAATGCGTTACTAAGAAGTTAATGCCGTTCAACGTTAAAACTTTACTTTATTGTAGATCGAGGGCAAGTGACAGTTAATCATTCACTCGTAATAGTAAAATTCATGTTGATGGTTTTAGTGAAACGAGCAAGTGCACTAAAAGTTTAACCGTTGTTTAGGTAAAAATGTTTTCATTTGGGAAGTTCAGGTAGGACATAGTAGATGAGTGTAAACATGTTTAACCAATTGGTTTTATCATCACATAATTATCAATGTTATGTTTATCTAATGCGTTAAATGACATATTGTTGCAAACAAGTGTTTCTTAACATCACTTTGTAAAATGGCCCTTTGTAGAAACTCCCACTGTGTTACCGGCACTACATACTAAACATAGCGTTCACATCTCATGCTCAAAGTGATGCCCATTGGCTTGCATACATAGGGTCACTCTACGGATTAAGGATGCCTTACTTCGTGCTACTGTTTCCTATTTGATGGCTGTACAAGCATCAGTAATGCGTTGCTTCATGTCCTTTGGTGTTGTTGGTTCATGTTGGTAAAGAGCATCCTTCACTGCTCCCCAAAGAAAATAATCCAGCGGTGTAAGGTCCGGAGATCGGGCAGTCCACCTAACTGGGCCACCTCGTCCAATCCACCCACCAGGGAACTTACCGTTCAGAAGTCGTCGTGCTCGTAAGGCGTCCAAGGGAGCAGGAAGATTGTGTCGTATAAATCTGGAGTATTGTTTGCCATTTTGGATGCCATTTATAAAGAAAGGTCCGATAATGGTATCTCCAATAATCCCACACCAAACATCAACTTTCCACGGACGTTGATGCTCTACCTGACGGAGCCAATTTTGATTGTCTGCGGACCAATAATGCATATTCCTCATATTGACAATTCCTTTGTTGGAGAATGATGCCTCGTCGGTAAAGAGAACATCTGCAAAAAAAATTGGATTAGTCAGAAGTTTTTGCTGAGCCCACCGACAAAATGTTACCCTATTGCAGAAGTCATTTCCATGAAGATCCTGGTGTAAATGAACATGGTAAGGATGAAATTTATGACGCGTAAGAATACGCTGTGCACTTGATTTCGACACACCAACTTCACGTTCAATTTGACGTGTGCTGATTTGAGGATTCACAGCTATGGTAGCGAGCACAGCAACTTCACGTTCATCTGTGCGTGTTCTAGGACGATATCGAGGTCTTGGATTTAAGCTTCCCGTTTCACGTAGACGAGATGTAAGAAGACCAAACATCCGGCGCGAAGGCGATGGCTTGTCAGGGAATCGTCTTCTGTACAGTCGTTCTGCCTGAACAGCATTTCGTCCACCTACAACAGGGTACAGTACAGGCATGTAGAGTAGGGTAGAAAACAGACATATTAACTTAATAATCATAATGTTCGCTAACAGTACTATCAACAAACAAGCAATCTCATAACGTATTTCCCGTCAACGTACACTCTCCGTAGATCAGCAGCATTTCTACCATTTCTTCATGTGTGTACATTATAAGTTCCACAACACAACGTTTATTCACAATGTGTACTACCTCCGTGCCGTCCCTAGATTACTCTGATGCACGACTACACTGGCAAGCGGTGTACTGACCGCCAAAGCAACAACAAATGGGATGCTCGGAGGGTGGTGGAGTACAGGAGTTTGTATGGGTCGCAAATCATAAATAAGGCGAAGTGGTAACTGTGGCAGCAGTGGGAACTACGTTGGACACTTGACTAGGTAGAGCCAGGCGCTGCGCGACAGGCACAATGGGTCATACAACGCATTAGATAAACCTTATTTTGGGTGTGCAGGATAAATAAGACAATCTGACGGGTGTACACCGATCGGTACTGGTTCATATTGTGTACGTACATACGTAAAACGTGCAAGAGGGAAACCATTAGGTGCTTATGAGAGTTGATGGCAGCGGACCGTATTATTCGTTTTCCAATACCTGTCATTGTTCCAGAAATATTTTGGGTGGACAAGATAGCTACACACAAATAAAGAAAAGATATTATGTGGACACGTGTCCGGAAACGCTTAATTTCCAAGTTAGAGCTCATTTTAATTTCGTCAGTGTGTACTGTACTTCCCCGATTCACCGCCATGATTTCATACGAGATACTCTACCTGTGCTGCCAGAACATGTTCCTTTACAAGTACGACACAACATGTGGTTCATGCACGATGGAGCTCCTGCACATTTCAGTCGAAGTGTTCGTACGCTTTTCAACAACACATTCGGTGACCGATGGATTGGTAGAGGCGGACCAATTCCACGGCCTCCACGCTCTCCTGACCTCAACCCTCTTGACTTTCATTTATGGGGGAATTTGAAAGCTCTTGTCTACGCAAGCCCGGTATCAATTGTAGAGACTCTTCGTGCTCGTATTGTGGACGGCTGTGATACAATACGCCATTCTCGAGCGCATCAGGGATTCCATGCGACGGAGGGTGGATGCATGTATCCTCGCTAACGGAGGACATTTTGAACATTTCCTGTAACAAAGTGTTTGAAGTCAAGCTGGTTCGTTCTGTTGCTATGTTTTTTCATTCCATGATTAATATGATTTGAAGAGAAGTAATAAAATGAGCTCTAACTTGGAAAGTAAGCGTTTCCGGACACATGTCCACATAACATATTTTCTTTCTTTGTATGTGAGGAATGTTTCCTGAAAGTTTGGCCGTACCTTTTTTGTAACACTCTGTATATGATCAAAAAGTCAGTATAAATTTGGCAACTGAATAAATCAGGGAATAATGTAGATAGAGAGATACAAATTGACACACATGCTTGGAATGGCATGGGGTTTTATTACAACTAAAAAAATACAAAAGTTTAAAAAAGGCCGACAGGTGGCCCTTCGTCTGTTCAGAATAGCAACAATTAACATAACAAAGTAAGACAAAACAAAGATGATGTTTTTTTACAGGAAATGCTCAATATGTCCACCATCATTCCTCAAAAATAGCTGTAGTCAAGAAATAATGTGAACAACACTGTCAAGCATGGTGAGGCATTGGCGTCGGATGTTGTGTTTCAGCATCCCTAGAGATGTCGGTCGATCACGATACACTTGCGACTTCAGGTAACCCCACAGCCAATAATCGCACTGACTGAGGTCTAGGGACCTGGGAGGCCAAGCACGACGAAAGTTGCGGCTGAGCACATGATCCTCAGCAAACGACGCGAGCAAGTGCCATCTGTCGGACATTTTGTGAACTTTGTTTTTTTTTCAGTTCTTATAAAATCCCATGTCACTCCAAGCATGTGTGTCAATTTTTACCTGTATCTACATTATTCCGTGGTTTATTAAATTTTCAAATTTATACTGACTTTTTGATCACCCTGTAATATACAGGGTGTTACAAAAAGGTACGGACAAACTTTCAGGAAACATTCCTCACACACAAATAAAGAAAAGATGTTATGTGGACATATGTCCTAAAACGCTTACTTTCTATATTAGAGCTCATTTTTCTGCTTCTCTTCAAATCACATTAATCATGGAATGGAAACACACAGCAACAGAACGTACCAGCGTGACTTCCAACACTTTGTTACAGGAAATGTTCAAAATGTCCTCCGTCAGCAAGGATACATGCATCCACCCTCCGTCGCATGGAATCCCTGATGCGCTGATGCAGCCCTGGAGAATGGCGTATTGTATCACAGCCGTCCACAATACGAGCACGAAGAGTCTCTACATTTGGTACCGGGGTCGCGTAGACAAGAGCTTTCAAATGCCCCCATAAATGAAAGTCAAGAGGGTTGAGGTCAGGAGAGCGTGGAGGCCCATGGGATTGGTCCGCCTGTACGAATCCATCGGTCACCGAATCTGTTGTTGAGAAGCGTACGAACACTTCGATTAAAATGAGCAGGAGCTCCATCGTGCATGAACCACATGTTGTGTCGTACTTGTAAAGGCACATGTTCTAGCAGCACAGGTAGAGTATCCCGTATGAAATCATGGTGGTGAATCGAGGAAGTACAGTACAGTACATACTGACGAAACTAAAATGAGCTCTTACATGTAAATTAAGCGTTTCCGGACACACGTCCACATAACATCTTTTCTTTATTTGTGTGTGAGGAATGTTTCCTGAAAGTTTGGCCGTACCTTTTTGTAACACCTGAGTGTGTGTGTGTGTGTGTGTGTGTGTACCACACATTTACTTGACCCTACTTACTAGTTACATTGGTCAAGCCTTGATCTCCATTTGCAAATTCAATCCAACCCCACCGCCATTACGACCCTACCCTACAGTGCCCCCACACCACTACAAGCCATTAGCAAATTCTCAGTGCTTTTCGTAAAGCTGTGCCATAAATTCCGTTTCTCTTCGATTTGATTCAGGACATCATCATTACTTACAGGAGCACCACATTTCAAAAGCCTATCTCCTCTGCTTCGCTATACTGTTTATCACTCATTTTTCACTTCAGTGTAACATTATCCATTCCGCTCACTGGATCTTCCAATCTTTGCTGTTTCTGTCAGATTTACAGTATCATTTTCAAACAAAATAACCATTTTCAAATTTCTCCTCTTTTTTCCTTGCTTCCATGCTCGATGCACAGACTGAACGACATTTCAGAAAGGCTACAACCCTGTCTCACTCCCTTCTCAACTTCGGCATCCCTTTCGTGTCTTTCCCTGAGTTTTTTACAACTACCTTCAGAGTTTCAAAGACTACTTTTTCAGTCAATACTGTCAAAAGATTCTTCTAAATGTAGAATCGCTCTAAATGTAAGTCCGCCATTATTCAGGCTATCTTTTAAGATAAATCATAGGGTCAGTATTGCCTCACGTATTCCTCCATTTTTCTTAACACAAGACCTTCCCCTGGGTCGACTTCTACCAGTTTTATATTCTTAAGTGAGTAATTCGAGTACATACTTTGCAATCTTGACTTTCTGAACGAGTAGTAATGTGCACACATGTGAACAAGTGCCTTCTTTTTTGCTGGTAGTGCTATATTCGTTTTGAAGTCTGAGATATTTCTTCTGTCTCACATCTTGCATACTAGTACGAACAGTTTTGTCATGATACGTTCTCCCAAAGATTAAAATATTTGTGATGGAATGTCGTTCACTCCAGGGGCGTTCTTACGTTGATTCGGTGCTCACGCAAATTCTTATCTCACTATCACATCTCCCATGACATCTTCATTTACTGTGTCTTCTCTTTCTACAATTTTCACTTCAGGTTTATTTCCTTTATATGGTCCCTCTGTACATTCTTTCCATATTTCAGTCTGTCGTCGTTGCGGAGTACCACAGCTACCGTCACGAAAATCGCCACCTCAAGGCCATCTCACCATGCTACTGCATCGCCAGTTAGCGATAATTTCAGATGCTATTAACAAATCCGAAAAAATAAGATATACTTCTGTTTTTAATCTAGAATATGATGGAATACTTTCCAGAGGAAAATTCTTGCTAGCTGCTACGAAAAAAACCTAACGTTACAAAAAATTTTGAAGAATTATTTTTCTTCGTGTGGCAAAAAATAACCACTGATATATTTGGACTGAAAATAATGTATGAGAATTCTAAAAGTTTATAGATGCATGTGGTGCATATTTTACCTTGGAAACATAAAAAAATAGAATACCGTGGAACTGTTTCACCTGTGTAACGAAAAATGTCGTCGCTGATGAATTTGGTTTTTGGTGGACCTTGTAGAATCTTCCAGCGAGAAAGTTGTTCAGAAAACTATGAAATTAATTTGTTAACATCTGAGACATCTGTATTGTATCGTATCTCTTATTAACGCATTTTATTTAAGAGAGACTCTGTGTGTGACAGCACAGTACTTTTATGCCTCCGCCACAATATTAGTTCCGACGGCTCACCTTAATATGAATGGCAAGAATCCGTACCCACGAATATATTTCTTATTTTATTTGGAGCTCTTACTGATCCTTCGTCACTGCATCCATCAACCAAATCGCCTATTGCGCTATACAGAAGTAATTGTAGGTGCTTGCAAGCCGATATTTCCGTTCAAGTCGAGCGAAATATATTTTTGAGTCTGGTTTTCTAAAACCAAAGTTTTATCGAAGTGTACTACAAGACTTGTTTTCACCACGCAGTTCGTGCATCTTAAACAAAACTTCATTCTTGGTGCTGCAATGTCGCTGCGTTTTATTAAAAAAAATTATCCATAATCGTACCTTTAGAATCAAAGCGGAGAAGACAAAACCGTAACAGATGATTTTTTTCGCGGAGATAATTGTATTTTTCTAACCGTCGGATGCTCTCCTCTGTCGTAATATCGAAGTACATTTTTGAGCACCAAGTTGTTGTTAAAATCGTCAAATTCGATAATATCCGCTTTCGGCTGTACTCCTTTCTTGGAGGTTCAAAACACGTGCCCATTTCTAGAGATTATGCCGATGTTACTGCACTGTTAGTACGGAATACAATCTATTCGAAAATATCACAAGACTTTGTTATTTCATGAACTTGCGCAACATTTACATAATTCCTGGCTTCTTCACTGTTGATCAGAACGGTAAAAAAAAGTTTCAATTTCGTTCGATACGATAATTTTAGATTGATTTCGAATGTGTTTTCGCCCTTTATGCACTCCGATTGCAGTAGCGCCGGACGGTGTGGCCGAGCGGTTCGAGGCGTTTCAGTCTGGAAACGCGCGACCGCTACGGTGGCAGGTTCGAATTCTACCTCGGGCATGGATATGTGTGATGTCCTTAGGTTGGTTAGATTTAAGTAGTTCTAAGTGCTAGGGGACTGATGACGTCAGTTGTTAAGTACCATAGTGCTCAGAGCCATTTGAACCTTTTTTTGCTGTAGCACTACACGTAAGCCGTTGTTCTTGAATTTCGCTCACTACTAAACGGGGAGGATCAGTTTGGATTCCGTAGGAATGTTGGAACACGTGAGGCAATACTGACCTTACGACTTATCTTAGAAGAAAGCTTAAGAAAAGGCAAAACTACGTTTCCAGCATTTGTATACTTAGAGAAAGCTTTTGACAATGTTGATTGGAATACTCTCTTTCAAATTCTGAAGGTGGCAGGGGTAAAATACAGGGAGCGAAAGGCTGTTTACAATTTGTACAGAAACCAGATGGCAGTCATAAGAGTCGAGGGGCGTGAAAGGGAAGCAGTGGTTGGGAAAGGAGTGAGACAGGGTTGTAGCCTATCCCCGATGTTATTCAATCTGTATATTGAGCAAGCAGTAAAGGAAACAAAAGAAAAATTTGGAGTAGGTATTAAAATTCATGGAGAAGAAATAAAAACTTTGAGGTTCGCCGATGACATTGTAATTCTGTCAGAGACGGCAAAGGACTTGGAAGAGCAGTTGAACGGAATGGACAGTGTCTTGAAAAGAGGATATAAGATGAACATAAACAAAAGCAAAACGAGGATAATGGAATGTAGTCGAATTAAATGGGGTGATGCTGAGGGAATTAGATTAGGAAATGAGACACTTAAAGTAGTAAAGGAGTTTTGCTATTTAGGAAGTAAAATAACTGATGATGGTCGAAGTAGAGAGGATATAAAATGTAGACTGGCAATGGCAAGGAAAGCGTTTCTGAAGAAGAGAAATTTGTTAACATCGAATATAGATTTAAGTGTCAGGAAGTCATTTCTCAAAGAATTCGTATGGAGTGTAGCCATGTATGGAAGTGAAACATGGACGATAACTAGTTTGGACAAGAAGAGAATAGAAGCTTTCGAAATGTGGTGCTACAGAAGAATCCTGAAGATTAGATGGGTAGATCACGTAACTAATGAGGTGGTATTGAATGGGATTGGGGAGAAGAGAAGTTTGTGGCACAACTTGACTAGAAGAAGGAATCGGTTGGTAGGACATGTTCTGTGACATCGAGGGATCACCAGTTTAGTATTGGAGGGCAGCGTGGAGGGTAAAAATCGTAGAGGGAGACCAAGAGAGGAATACACTAAGCAGATTCAGAAGGATGTAGGTTGCAGTAGGTACTGGGAGATGAAGCAGCTTGCACAGCATAGAGTAGCATGGAGAGCTGCATCAAACCAGTCTCAGGACTGAAGACAACAACAACAACACTAAACACATGTCAGTGCACCGTTGCACGGACGTGTGAACCCACATGTGAAAACGCGATATCGGATGGAAACACACAACATTCAGCGTGCATTGACCTACTGCGCCGGTTGCAGTGTAAATGCGGCAACAAAGCTATGAGGCAGGCGGGGCACAGCGCTTAGCGCTCGTGTGACTACGGCCGGCGTGTGTGATCTTGAGATGTCTAGGTTTGTGGCGGCCACTCTAGCTGTCCATCTTTCTTTACATTTATGCAGATCCAGTTGCATTCAGTGGTAGCTGTGACGTCTTCGACCGGAACAAGAAGTTAGCTGATGATGATGGGTTCCCATACTCCCAGGAGTGTATAGGGGACAATGCGGGAGACCCACACCGCTGTACCAGGCAAGGTCATAGTGGAGGTGGTTTGCCATTGCCTTTCTCCGACCGTAATGGGGATGAATGATGATGATGAACGACACAACAACACTCAGCCACCCGCCAGGAATCGAACCCGGAACCCCGGCGCGGGAAGCGAGAATGCTACCGCAAGACCACGAGCTGCAGACAGAAGTTAGCTAGCGCTTGAAACTGCGATGCAGGCTCTGTTCGATTTCTGGTGCGATTATCATCACGGAGGCGCGGGAGCAGCGGTGCCTTGATTTATGACGGACCTGCCTCTGCCACACACAGCCACGCTCTCAGGGCCGTAATGGGCAATTAGCGCTGCTGTTGGGGCCGCGACTGTAATTCCGCGCCAACAGCAGTCGCGTTCATTCCCACAGTGTAAAGGGCAGGGAGAGGTGGAGGAACCAGTGTTCCACAAGGGTTGGGGGACGCGATGTGTTTGTCCCCTAATTACAATTACAGGCGGACAAACTGGATGAGCGGAGGAGGCGCGATTGGGTTAGCCCGTCTGTTCCCTCTTCGCTTGCGCTGAAAAGGAGTGTGGAGGGGAAGAGAACTCTCCCGGTCCGGCACTCTCAAACCAGACTTTTCAGTTAAAAACGCACTGCTCGCCATTCAACTCAACAACACGAAGGCAGGCAGGCAGCAACGACTGTCATATTGGCATGAAGTGCTGTACCACGTGCTCTGATATGAAGTTACCAAGTATTTCAGTGTACACACTATTAAAGTGTCACTTTGTCTAAACTCAAAAGGCTTTTGACAGAGTTCAGTGGAACAAGCTGATGGATATCTTGAAGAGGAAAGGAGTAGATTGGAAAGAGAGACGACTGATACAGAATCTATATTTACACCAGAAAGTAAGGATAAGAACTGGAAATGAAATGTCAGAAGGAAGCAGCATTGGACGAGGTGTTAGACAAAGTTCTTGCGTTTCCTCACTGTTGTTTAACGTATACCTTGAAGAGATTATTGCGAAAAGCTTAGATGGGAAAAGAGGTATATGTATTGGTGGAAAGAGAATAGAATGTATAAGATTTGCTGATGACATGGTATTAGTGGCAGAAAGTGAGCGGACAGTGAGTAACATGCTCAAAGATTTGAATGAAGCTTGTGTGGAATATGGGATGCAAATAAACACAGCGAAAACAAAGAGTATGGTCATCAGTACAAGACGCAGACTGTCCAGTATTAAAATAGGACAATCTACTGTTAGCCAACTAAGTGAATTTATATATCCCGGAATCACAATAACTGAAGACTTGAGATGTCACCAGGAGGTGAAAACTCGAATTGCCATAGCGAAGGAGGCATTCAACAGAAAGAGGAGACTCTTGATAAAGGACTAAGGAAAAGGCTTGGCAAATGTTTTGTCTGGAGTGTGGCACTATACGGGACAGAAACATGGACACTGAGACGAGAGGATGAAAAAAGGTTAGAAACATTTGAGATGTGGATGTGGAGGAGAATGGAGAGAATAAGCTGGATGGAAAGAGTGAGTAATGAAAGATTATTGGAAAGGGTTGGTGAGAGAAGATGTCTGCTGAAGGTTGTAAGACAAAGGAAAAAGAACTGGTTGGGACATTCATTGAGAAGGGAATGCTTGCTGGTAGATGCTTTGGAAGGATTGGTTTGTGGGAGAAGACTGAGAGGAAGAAGGAGATACAAGGTGGTAGACTACATAAAGGGAAGAGGAAATTATGCAGACTTGAAGAGGATTGCAGAAGACCGGACAGCCTGGAGAACTACCATGCGAAAACCTGCCTTTAGGCAGTACACTGATGGTGATGATGGTGATGATGGTGATGGTGGTGGTGATGATGATGATGATGATGATGATGATGATGATGATGATGATGATGATGATGATGTTGTCTAAACTCCGTGATCATCTCCCATTGCAACGCACAAGCTAACAACATGGCTAAAAGGTGCGTATAACCATTCTCTAAAGTGGTGCAAAAGCACGGATCCAAATGACGTCACCATCGCTTCAAACAGAAAGGTGTCGGCAGATGCGAAAAAAAGGCCGGAGCTCAGAGTTTCACGTGAGATGCAAGGTGCGTTAGTGATGTCACATTTCATCACAGTGACATCGTGCACGAGGCACAGGACGGGAGGGTCGCCACATCCCCTTTTACCCAGATTTCACTCCCTTCTTTTGACGCCTCTGCATGGAAATCAGAACCGCGACGCCCAGTCTTGAAATCACGCAGTGTTCTTAGGAGTGGGCAACGAAACCATTTCACACACACCACCTTTCAGAATCGACACGAAACGGCCTCATGAGGTGGCACAAAATGGCGTCAGTGGAACAGCCTTTTCGTGCGGCGTTGATTACTATACATTTCACGGTCGAAAGCGACAGTTCGCCGGGCGATGACCGACAGGTCGACATTGACAAACTTCGATATTGCTGCCACCTCCACAACGCTTCAACTCTTATCTGAGGACACCGTCAGCTATCAACGTCATTGGACGTGATCTCATCCCTGCGGAACCCACGAGGCCCACGAGAAACACAGGCCGTGGCGCGTGCGTCACGAAGGTAGTCCTGCGCTCGCTCGCTCGCTCAAATCAGCAGACAAACTAAGTTTCTACAAGTGTTAACTCTGTAATGACACATCCCGATGCAGAGACATACAGTACCTTAAAGGCTGCGCCAAAGATTAAATTGAGAGGGATGTAGATTATAATCTTTGTAATGTTCACATTGGATTCTCTTTTGTTTCATACTCCATGAAGGAGTTAAGAGACACTTTAGATTGTTGCCTTGTAGAGGATGGACGTAATTTTTGGTGTGTGCGGAAAGGCAGTCATATTGTTAGTATTTATGGTTTGTGCGACGAGCAGAGCAAGTCTTATTGTGTTGTGAATAAAAAATAGTGAGAAGTTTGTAAGTTTTACGAGAATTATTTAAAGCGTCGTAGTGTTGTATTCCTTGGTTTCCACCGTCTTCGTGAAGTGAACCGATGCCGACTTAGGAAAATACACACGGTCATGGCGACTAATGAATTAATATTGTGGCAGAAGGACTAATTCTGCGTCTAACGTGAGAACTCTGATTAAATCAACAATGACGTAGAATTCAAAAATGTTATTAATCGGAATTGTAAATTCTATTACAGACAAAATTTCACGCAGCAATGAATTTGTCCGCATTGAAGCCGGTCAATACAGCCCATAAAAAAACCTTTCAAAAATTCCAATGTTACATTTCCATATCCATAATTTTTCCTATTTTCAATAAAATCAATAAATTTAATTTTTTTAATTTATTTATTTCGCCACAACTCGTAACTAGGCGTGTCGGTACAAATGAAAACGGATCTTCTACTGGAATCTGTTATTATGGAATCTTACTGTTATTAGTCCTATAATGATGGAAAGTCCATGGGCCTGCTTATAAATTATTACGGCTGCACTGGTACAATAAAATAAAATCATACTAATCAGTTGCATAAGGCATCACTTCCAGTATGTAATGAGTACTGTTAAGCAGAAGAGACTAAGTGCTAGCCCGCATCTCGTGGTCGTGCGGTAGCGTCCTCGCTTCCCACACCCGGGTTCCCGGGTTCGATTCCCGGCGCGGTCAGGGATTTTCTCTGCCTCGTGATGGCTGGGTGTTGTGTAATGTCCTTAGGTTAGCTAGGTTTAAGTAGTTCTAAGTTCTAGGAGACTGATGACCATAGATGTTAAGTCCCATACTGCTCAGAGCCATTTGAACCATTTGAACTAAATGCTATAAACAAGCCGCCATATCATTTATATTGAGTATTGAGCTTAAATTAAATTTTGCTGTAGTACTGTTAATCAGCAAGACTTCATAACAGCAGATTCCAGTGGAAGGTGCTATTCTCGTTAGTACTTTCACGCCCAGCTGCGAGTTAACAGGTTTAGAAACGCATTTTGTCTGCTGATCTGAGCGAGAGAGCGAATTCAGGACCACCTTCGTGACGTACGCGCCGCGGCCTGTTTTTCTCGTGGGCCTCGGGAATGCAGTGCTATCGCAATTTTTGCTCTGGTGTACAGGCTGGGCACGTTCAAAACTATTGGACGAAATCTGAACGTGATCCGAAGCTGCAAAGGGTATTACATTCTTTCAGTGCTCCTCTTTTACGCCCGTCTGTGACCGTTATCATGGAGAGGTTCGACATTGACACCTGCATGAATATAAAAGGAAAGGGCGCCTCTAAGACACCCCCAGCTCCTCTCACTCCAGTTCAGCAGAACCCTCTCTGGCACCGACACCCTCCAGCAATTATTGAGAAGATACGCCTTCACAGAAGAAATCTGCGATGTAATCGTAGGCCGCTGCAGATAGGCAACTGGTATTGGAGGTTGTCAAGAGGTTGCCTATCTGCAGGCGCCTAGGTCTTTTTCAGATAAATCGTGGTTCTGAATACAGTACTACGACCAACTTAGCCTTGTGCTGTGGTTCAAACAGCACGAACGTTTCCAGATTGTGTGTTTGGGGTGTCATCGGGTACACACCACTATCACTTGTGGTTCGTACAGCCACTTATTTGGACAGCGCCGTTACATTTATGACGTGCGCTGTTACCAAGATGTCCGTTCTCTTTTAACAAAAGAGTGCAAGATGGATGGTGCTTGTGCTGTCCTGACCTACCTTAGGACAGAGAATGTTCGACTGTTTTCACTGGCCAGCAAGTCCTCCATATGTCATCCTCTGAAGTCACCTGGTCATTGGTTGTCGGAAGACTGGCCACTACTCGCCAATCACTACGACTGGTTAACTCTAGCTTATACAATACTGGTAGCACTATGGAATGACTATGTACCCATATCCGTTACCGAAGCCCCTCACAACTCTACGTTCAGCTATCGCTGGCTGCTGGAATGACAGCTTTATGCACTAATTGTAACCCCCTTACGCACTTCCAAATCTCCTGCATATTTTACCCAGAACTCTTCCTGGAATAAAGTATATGCACAACAAAATTGCGTTTTTTCCCTCCCGACGTAGCAATATTAATAACTTAGTGTAAATAACGCATTGCCATTTTTATAAAACAGATTGAACAAAATGATTCATCTGCTCGCATAGCCGTGCGTGTTAAAGCACCGCTTCAGGTATGGGGAGGTGCACCTGCCCCGGATGAATCCGCGTGGGGGATTAACGACGAGGGCCGGTGTGTCGGCCAATGTGAATGCGGTTTCTAAGCAGTTCCCCATATCAGACTACCTGAAACCGGGCTGGTACCAAAGTGCCGCCTCAGTTACAGGATTCGTAAACATTTATAAAACTTTCGCACACTTTCACATGGGATAACACTAGACGCAGACAGATTTACAAATATCGAAACCATGCTGAAGGGCAAATAAACCTTTATTTGCTACTGCTTGGCTGATTTTTCAACCTCTTTAGATTGCACAGTTGCTGTTTCGCAGCCATGTTTAAGATTTTGAGATAGAGAACTCATAAATCGTTCCGGGGTGTGGGGGAGGGGGGGGGGGAGAGATAGCAAAATGGGCAGCCACCCCCTGAAATTAATCAGGCCAATTCCAATAGTAACCATAACGTCCCCGTGTAGATGGGGGACAAAGCCACAAGAAAAAGGAGAGTGAACGAAGTGCTAAGCTACACGAATCACGTGTTACGCAGTAGTCATTTGCATTTTTGCGTGCATCGACACATTTAAATATGTATACAAACTAAACATATTTGTAATAAAGTATCACAGAATCTTCTAACCTGAAGCGCTATGAAATCGTCGAATAATCACTCTTCCGAACCCCTCTGCTTTCTTGCTGCAATGAAGTACAATAATAAATACTGCAGAACATTTAGCATTATTTGCCTTTGTAATCTCCCCATTACATTCGTTTCTGTATAAAATTCGGCCAAACTTTCCTTCCCATTTTATAAAGGTCTGCTGTGGGGCGGCGAAGAAGTTGTCGAATGAGTTGTTTGAATGTTCATTTCACGTAACAGACTATTGCCGATGCAACATATGTGGGACGGCGAAGAAGTCGTTGTTTAATGTTGAATGAAAGTTGAACATTGCCACCTTAAATCACGCGAGCCTGGCAACTAATTTGGTGGCCAGTCAGAAAGCGAAGGGAAACTTACTGACCTTAGTTCCCAGTCTGCACGGCCACATTCCTGTACAGCCCAGCTAAACGAAAAATATCCATAGTTCTTCACGGGATTAGGGCTGCTTCAATAAAATTTAAAGTTCCAAACAAGATTTTATTATCTTAAAGGCTCACACAAATTACTCGAAACTTCTGAAAATGCTAAAGACATTAAATATTGTTAATTCAGCCAATCGTTTAATAGTTCAGAGGCGACTTCTACAGCAAGTTCCTCCCGAATAGTTCATTACTCTAACTAACGGTGCTCTATTAATAGTTCGCAATAATGTTAAAAAAAAAGATTAATGCTCTCCTTAAAAGTGGAGTTAGTCACCACTTGCCACGCGGAATTATACTTCACACGGACGGCACAATAACAGTTTGTTACCGAAGTCTAAACGATCCAGGACGGTGTACAGTCCTCGCGATTTTCAATGTCCGTTTACATTGCTAAGTACGCGCATGTCACGGCCCGCTATGACGTCACCCGAGGCGAGGCGCGATCGGACGTTAAGCTCGCGTGGACTAGGCGTTGGTCTAATGCGGAGTGAGCTTACTACTGCCTCTGCCGCTCTTTTTATATAGCTCCGGCGCGTACCGCCAAGAGAGCATCTGTTCTTTCCGTTCCTATGCAGATGCCTGCAGCCTCCAAATGATCGCTATCTCAGGCACATAATCTTAAATATCACATTTAATAATAGCTTTACAAACTTCTCAATTTTTGTATACATACATCTGAGCAGTACAGAAGCACGTAGAAAATCTCAGCCCGCTAAAATTAAAACTTTACTCTCTAGAATTTTTACAATGGAACTAACGGTAGATTGTTACCTCTGAACCATAGCTTTATCAAGACTTGTATCAGCTGTTAATTATGCTACAAGACTAAAACTTGGTGTAGCTTTGTTAATTGTCCTATCTGATCATTGGTCTTAAAGAATTTGTTTTATCATTAAAATTTAAAGTACTTAATCTATAATGCTTATGTACATTTTACTCACAAAAGTAGTTTTTACTAAATTACTAAAAAACTAGAAGAGGTAACTGATTGTGGTATTTCCATTATTATTATTAGGGTGAACTGAAGCATCCTACCAATTTTCAATATTGTAGCTTTATTATTTCGCGCCTCTGATTTTTCCGAAAAACGCGGATTCTGGAGTCAATTTTAGTTTTATGGTTTTGGAAACCAGCACCACTCATTAATGACTTCTTACTGCACCTTCTCACCAAATTTTGGCTTCCTAGCGTCATTATTTAGCGCCTCCTATTTTTCTTTCAAAACGTGAATTTTACGTAAACTACTAATTTTATAACATTAAGATTTGTTACCTGAAACATTATTACATAGAACTATACTTTAACAAAGTTTTACACACAAATCTTAATTTTTACTTTTATGTTAAATGTGGTGCAATACTATATGCAGGCGCGCTACGATGACGTGACGCTACTAGCAGTGAACTAGGGTAAGTCCCATGCACTCGCTCGCCTCTGTATCTTATACATGATACAGCGCTTGCTTTGCTTCATCACCCCCTTTTTAATTTTCGTGAAAATCTATTTTTGAACAAAATTAAATTTCTAAAAGAACAAACAAGCGATGGATTACTTTAGTATACCTCTTTCAACTTAAGTTGCTTCTTCTTAGGAAATTCCTTATTACTACATACACAAAATAACCATACTCATATACACATAGAAAACCTAGTACAGAAGACATTCACAAATTATTTACATACATTTACATGGAAATATAAATTTTTCAATGGTTACAAAATAGTTATTTTTTTTCTTTAAAATCAGTCTCTTCCTGAAAAAGAAAATACACACGACTTTTATCACTGCAACGCACTCACATTTTTCTTTTACTATAATACTCGGCACTGTGGTGGGTGTCCTATTGTAACACTCATTTAATTTCACTGATTGACAAAATTGTGGGAGGAAATTGTATTCACTGTGGTTTGCGTCTCTACTTCCAATCTCCCTACCGCTTGTTGTCAGTCATTCATGCAGCCTGCATGTCCCTGAGAAACAGACAATACAGTCTAAGTTTCTGTTTTCAACTTATATGTAAGGTAGGACAAAGTACATTTTATAGTTTATATTCTGGCACTATTTTACTAATTGTGAAGTTGTCAGAAAGACATTTAGCACTAAGTCGTATCTGATACAATAGCTCCTACTTTCTTCTTTCATAAATAATCTTTTAGGTTCCTAAATAGTGAAAATTCTTTTAGCAAATTAATATATTAAGATCTTGCTTCAACTTAGAAAATTGAGTAACCTTTTAGTTTTAATGTACTCTGGCTTAATTATCGTATGGATTAGTTCATCAAAGAAGTCATTTGCTGACCAGCACTTTGCTTTATTGTATGAATTACTAAAGAAATTAGTTATTTTCAGTATACCGATTCCAAATTTCTGCATTTTCCAATATTTGTGTGTTTCTGTTGTCTGTTTAACTATTTATTTGCCTCAAGCAAGATTTAGCGTTTTTCACCATTTCACGAGACGTGAGGGAATTATTCTTTAATCCTACATCATTTACTTCAATTTACTTACTTCACTTCTTCACCTTATTCATTTTCTCCCTTTTCTTCCAGATTCAAAATACTTCATTTCTCCACTTCTTTCTCCCTTTTCCTTTTGTCAGCCTATTGACGTCCTGTTTCTATATATTTGGTGCGATCCTCACACCACTTCCACACATCTCCATTTATTTAATTCTAAAACGCCATTGCTTGCCTCTATGAGCATTACCTTCTTACGCTGTTTTCCTTCAGACAACCTTATTTCTAGCAACATACTACCTTCTGCATAATCTCATGGATTATTCATATTCATACCGTACTTCGTATACTGCAAAGTGTCTCTCTTAGTTGTAGTTTCTAACCCTTTACAATTACATGAAATATTTTAATTTATTTATTTTAGCCATGTTTGCCTCTTATTGGTACTCAGACTTTTGTTTTGCCATTCACTAGGTAGATCCTTACTAAGAATACTTAAAACCTAATAGCATATATACAACATGAAGACATATGTGATTCTTACCTGTTATGATAGACCAGAAGAAGGGAATGAAACTTGAAAAGGAAATAAAGTTTCACCCAGCTGGGACTGCACGGTACGCCAAACCGTGTATCCGCCAAAGAGTGGCAGACTCCCTACAGTAATTAATTACTGTTAATTTTAAATTCCTTTAGATCCACAATATTTCTTAGACCTAGTTCTCTCTTACTCTTTGGATATTCCAAACGATAGGCATTTGCATGAGGTTTACTTACTATTCTAAATGGTCCATGATATACATGCATAAACTTTTTAGTTTCTGCAGAAATTTTCTTTGATTTTTCTTTTGTTTTGACCAGCACTAGCTCACCAATTTTAAAACTAGTGGGGGAAGCCCTTGCATCATGCCTCTTTTTCCTATCTAAAGCTCTTTTGCGTATATTTGCCCTGGCCTGTGCTTTCTTCTCATCCAATGTACTCTGACTTAGAACTGGAAAGTCAATCATACTCGGAATGATATTATGTGGTTCCTGATTGAACATCAGCTCACATGGAGCAAAACCTGTGGCATCGTGTTTCAGATTATTAATTATCTCTTCAAAATACTTAATATGATCAGCCCATGTTGAATGCTTCCTAGCACAGTAGGTTCTACATAGTCTATTCAGTTCTCGCATAACCCTTTCACTCATATTTCCTTGCGGAAAGTATGCTGAAATCCTTATATGCCGAGTTCCGCTCCTTTCAAGACACAACTTAAATTTTTCTGATACAAATTGAGGACCATTATCTGACAATAGGTTCTTTGGCTTGCCAATTTTCACAAAATAATCTTTCTCCAATTTATCTACAAGTGTTTTGGCATTGGCTCTCTTAATCGGATACAGTTTAACATATTTACTAAACCCATCAATCACCACAAAAACATGCGTACATCCTCCTTTAGATGTCGGGAGAGGTCCAAAAAGATCAACTGCACATAACTCTAAGGGTTCACTTGGGTCTACGTGATGCATATCCCCTTGCACTATTTTATTTACTGCTCTTACCTTTTGACAAATAACACAGGATGCTAACCTTTCTGCAACTCTACGATGCATGTTATCAAAGATGACTTTCTCATTTAGTTTAGCTATGCACTTTTTTGTACCATAATGACCATACCTTAGATGTACATAATCTATTAGCAGATCTACGTGCTGTGAAGGAAAACACACTTTCCATTCTGCTAAAGTTACCTTCCTCCTACGGAACAAAATTCCTTTGTGTAGACAGTAATATTGTGCTACCTTTGGATAATTAGGGTCCCCTAAATAGCTTTTAACTAGCTTCAATTGATCATCCTCATTCTGTTCTCGTCTTAAATTCTTAAATACTTTCTTTAAGGCACTCTCCTCTCTGAGCTCATGTACTGTCAACATACTTACCTCATTCCTTTCTGCCAAAGGAAGTTCTGATTCATTCCATAATTCAGCACTTCTTGATAGCCCATCTGCTACCAAATTGCTCTTTCCCTGTATATAATTAATTTCAAGATCAAACTGCTGAAGGTACATGGCCCACCTTGTCAACCTTGGATGCCTTAGTTTACAAGTCTTCAAAAATGTAAGTGCTTTGTGATCACTATAGATAATTACCTTCTGTCCTAACAAATAGTGCTCAAACTTCTGCATACCAAATACTATGGCTAGTGCCTCTAATTCTGAGATAGCATAATTTCGCTCAGCAGATTGTAATGAACGACTTGCAAAAGCAATAGTTTTATGAACCTCCTGGTCGCCTTCTGTTTCTAGCTGAAACAATTCTACAGCAATCCCATAACCACTTGCATCCACTGACATGCAAAAGGGTCTTGTAAAATCGGGATGGTGCAAGAGCGGACTATTAATCAAACAATCTTTTAATCCCTCAAAAGCAGACTGGCATTCTGGAGTCCAAACCCATGGGGTATTCTTTTTTAGCAGGTTGAGTAAACATGGATCATTAAATAAATGATCTTTAACAAAACGTCGGTAGAATCCAAACAAACCGAACATTGACCTGAGTTGCTTTTTATTTCGGGGCGCTTCAAACTTTTCAATACATGATAATTTGGATGGATCAGGTAATATACCCTCTCTGCTAATTTCATGGCCCAGGAATTTTATTCTGTCCTTTACACATTCAGTCTTTTCTAACTTTAATTTCATACCTCCATTTTCAAGAGCTTCTAGTACCCTGTCCAACAGACTGATATGTTCTTCCCATGTGGGAGTTGCCAACAGAATATCGTCTACGTAAATGGTTACTTGATCTAATAATTCCTGTCCTAATACATGAGCCATAACTCTTACAAAGGCACACACTGAAATATTCAATCCGAACGGAACTACTTTATACTGGTAGCATACTCCTTCATACAAAAATGCTGTATACTTACGTGATTCCTTAGCCAGCGGCAAATTCCAGTAACCACATGTTATGTCCATGGAAGTAAAGTACTTAACCCCTCGGAACTTTTGAATTAACTCATCCATATTTTGAGGACGATCACTTTCTCTGATGACAATTTCATTTAACCAGCGTGCATCCAATACTAATCTAACACTTCCATCACGCTTAGGCACTACAACAAGAGGACTATTGTATTCACTAATTGCTTGCTCTATGACACCCCATGCCAACATACGTTTAATTTCATTTCGCACTGCTTGTTTCCTTGCAACATGTATTGGATAAGGCTTCTTAAAAAATACCTTCCCAGGCTTGATATTCAAATGGCATTCATAACCTTTAACTTCACCAGGTGCGTTTGAGAATACATTACTATGCTTAGTTAACACACTCTTTAACTCTGATCTTTGTTCGTCAGCAATTTGCTTTGTTGATTGTACCTTTTCCTCTATTTCCTTTAGGATGTGTCTCTCTTCAACCTTAGCACTTTCCTCATTCTCACTGAAAACCAAATTTTCCTGCAAGTATCCTTTATTCTTTATTACTCTAATAGGCAGTTCCCAAGTTTCATTACTACCGCCTATATGACTTCCTATAAAAGACTCTCTTATCACTTTAGAGTCAGGTAAAGTTAAAATTAAGTTGTTCTGATCAAAATTGATCTTTCCCTGGTACTTTGATAAGAAATCAGTACCAATCAACATATCAACACTTAAGCCTAGCACAATCAAACAAGGATGATCTATTACTACGTCATTTATACCAATGGGTATCAAAGCTTCGTGTTGAACTGGTCTAGAGACTTTTCCAGTAGCACCTATAATCTTTAAGCCACTTACTTTCATAACTGTTAACTTCTCTTTATTGGGTATGGTGTCAAAAAATGTTTGTGATAAAGCACTTGCTTCACTGCCACTGTCAAGCAGACAACGCACAGTGACTCCTGATATGTTTACTTTGATAACAGGGTGAGTTATTTTACATTGAACAGGTTGCTCACACACCTCGCCTAATAAATCTCGTTCTATGTTCTTCCAGCTAAAGTAATTCTGATCAGTTGCAATTACATTTACATTTACATCCTGGGGCTCATCATGCTCTATAATCCTAGCTGCTTTCTCTAATCTGTCCACTAACTTTAAATCGAAGCATCTGACGACTTTTTCTACTTTTGTTTGCTGCACATCAGCCAAACTATCCTCTACCTCTGAGCAACTGCGTCCCTGCGCAATATTGCTGTTCATAAGAATGTCGTCACCTTCAACCATTTGTGGCACGTTTACACAGCTACTAGATTCTTTCACCTCGTTACTATTTCTACCCCCTTCATTCATCATTTCCTCCTCTCTAAAGTTTTGCAGTACTGATTCTACTTCTGCTACTTCTACTTCAGCTTTTAGATTGCCATTTTCATCGAAGATGTAAGCTTTTACTTCATCATTATTCCCATCAGACTCAAACCCATTATCTATTTCTTCCCCATTATCTACCTTGAGTTCCTGTTCTTCCTTGACCCATTTTTCTAGTGTATCCAAAATACTATCCACTATTTTGTGAGAGTGGCTTAACACATCACTGGTATTATCTGTATTTATTTCGTCATCCATGTTGTCTGTCTGTGTATGTTGGCTGATTGTCTGTGTTTCCGTTACTGGCTGTGTTACTGTTACCGCCTGGTGAGCGCCAGTTTCCTCATAGACGGGATTTAGTTTCCCACACGCGGCCTGTTGTGTTCATCTGTGACACCACTAGACATAGTAGCATCATGACTCCCTTCTTGTCTTAATGGCATAGTATTTACTTCTCCACTTTCGTCATAGTAGTTGTTACGAAAGCGTGGTGAGTATCTACCCCCTCTTCCTCTGCCACGGCTTTGGTTTCGATAGTTTGTTTTGGTGTGCCTAACTTCCATATTTCTAACGTTCACGTTTCCATTATTTTGTACGTGATTGTTAGAAGATTTGTTATTCTGCTGCACCTGCTCCTCAGCAGCAGCTACTCTTTCCACTCTTTCCAGATATTCAATAAATTTGTCTATATTATCTCTAGGGGCGGAAATGATCCTCTTCTGCCAGTACCACGGCAGCTTACCTTCTAAACCCATAATGATCATATCTGGCTTCATCTTTTCTGTCAAATGTGACAGTCTTGAAACCCACTTCCTAGCGAAATCCTTTACTGATTCACGCCCTGGGAAAAACTTGTTACCACTCCAGAATTCCCTTAACACATCATTTTGTTTGTTATGTGACCAGTATTCGTTGAGAAATGCAGACTTAAATTCAGATAAAGTTTTACATTTGATCATTACATCCGCTGACCATCGCAAAGCATCACCTGACAAATGACTTCTTATAAATGAAATTTTTTCTCTTTCTGACCAAGTGTTGGGGAGAACATCCTCAAAGTCATTCCAAAATTCAAGAGGGTGAATGTACTTATCAGGATCAAAGCGCAAAAACTGTCGACACCCTATAAAAGCGGCGTCAACTGAAGTCACATGCTGTACAGTAGAATGACTAGAATTAACAGAGGTTACTCTATTTTCTAGGTTAGCAATGTTAGTATTTAATTCCTCTACTTGTGACTCTACTGCTTCTATCCTGGCAGAACATCTTTGTTCCACTGCACCACGAATTTCGGTACAGGTTTCTTTTACTTTCTCAATGTTTTTCTGACAAGTATCTACTTTAATTTGTACCTCTTTAACTTTGTCAGAGCAAAGTTTGGACTCGTTGCTCAATCTTTCGGACAACCTCACTTCCAAAAGTTCATCTGCCTCTTGATAATTTTTTTGAATTTGATCTATTTCACATTTGAAAGTACTATGCATTTTAGTTAACTGTTGCCCTACTTTTACTTGAATGTCATGATGAATAGCATCTATCTTATAATTCAAACTATTCCATTTTGATTGCAGTTCTTCTTTTAGTTCTTTATTACTATTTTCAATTTTAGCCTCAATTTTATTTTGGTTTGATTCGAGTTTGGCAAACAGTATTTGCATCCAATCCGGAGCTTCTACCTAGATACTTTGTATCTCTTGACTTGACTGAGCTGGAGATATATTGAGCTCAGTTTCACCACCTGACAAAGTTAGCAACTCTACTGGCTCCCTTTTGACTTCTATTTCACTTATTGATTGCATCCCTGCACTCTCATTTAAATTAAAGTCATAATTTACTGGTGACAAATTACGTTCTAGTTCAATATTTGAGGGATTAATGGAACCATCCTCATTAAACTCAATTCCTGATCCTGAGGATTCTTGGTCAGAGACCGGTTCCCTTCTGAAATGTACACTACTTTCCATATCTTTTAGTTTGTTAGCAGCAGTTAATAAATATTTTAAAAGTCTTTGACTTAACTTAAATGCTTGATTTCGACGAATGATGTCGTCGCGGTGTACCAGCAATCGTGATGCGACGCGTCGCGACGTATTGAAGGCAGCAGCAGCAGCTGTAGCGTCGAGTACCGCCACAGGAATCGCCTACTGCAATAGCTCCAGGGGGGGGGCAGCAAGGCACCGTTGACCGCTCGGCGCAGCCGGCAGCTGTCTCGCAGATCAGCGCAGCTCCGCGATGACGCACCGTCTTCCTTTAGTCTCAGCGCCGTCGGCAGCCGCGATCCAGCATCGTCGCCTTCCTCACCATCGTCACTAACCAACGTACAGCGGTAGACACTTATTGTTTATACACTACACCCGCCTTTACTGGTAACACTGTTCCCACACTAGTTCAATTCAGTGTCCTGTTATTGCCTACCGAGTTCGTTAATTTATACCAATCGCTTTCACACATCGAGCACTTTTATTTGCTTTTAATTCAGTTTTCCCGGCCGATAAGCACCATATGTGGGGCGGCGAAGAAGTTGTCGAATGAGTTGTTTGAATGTTCATTTCACGTAACAGACTATTGCCGATGCAACATATGTGGGACGGCGAAGAAGTCGTTGTTTAATGTTGAATGAAAGTTGAACATTGCCACCTTAAATCACGCGAGCCTGGCAACTAATTTGGTGGCCAGTCAGAAAGCGAAGGGAAACTTACTGACCTTAGTTCCCAGTCTGCACGGCCACATTCCTGTACAGCCCAGCTAAACGAAAAATATCCATAGTTCTTCACGGGATTAGGGCTGCTTCAATAAAATTTAAAGTTCCAAACAAGATTTTATTATCTTAAAGGCTCACACAAATTACTCGAAACTTCTGAAAATGCTAAAGACATTAAATATTGTTAATTCAGCCAATCGTTTAATAGTTCAGAGGCGACTTCTACAGCAAGTTCCTCCCGAATAGTTCATTACTCTAACTAACGGTGCTCTATTAATAGTTCGCAATAATGTTAAAAAAAAAGATTAATGCTCTCCTTAAAAGTGGAGTTAGTCACCACTTGCCACGCGGAATTATACTTCACACGGACGGCACAATAACAGTTTGTTACCGAAGTCTAAACGATCCAGGACGGTGTACAGTCCTCGCGATTTTCAATGTCCGTTTACATTGCTAAGTACGCGCATGTCACGGCCCGCTATGACGTCACCCGAGGCGAGGCGCGATCGGACGTTAAGCTCGCGTGGACTAGGCGTTGGTCTAATGCGGAGTGAGCTTACTACTGCCTCTGCCGCTCTTTTTATATAGCTCCGGCGCGTACCGCCAAGAGAGCATCTGTTCTTTCCGTTCCTATGCAGATGCCTGCAGCCTCCAAATGATCGCTATCTCAGGCACATAATCTTAAATATCACATTTAATAATAGCTTTACAAACTTCTCAATTTTTGTATACATACATCTGAGCAGTACAGAAGCACGTAGAAAATCTCAGCCCGCTAAAATTAAAACTTTACTCTCTAGAATTTTTACAATGGAACTAACGGTAGATTGTTACCTCTGAACCATAGCTTTATCAAGACTTGTATCAGCTGTTAATTATGCTACAAGACTAAAACTTGGTGTAGCTTTGTTAATTGTCCTATCTGATCATTGGTCTTAAAGAATTTGTTTTATCATTAAAATTTAAAGTACTTAATCTATAATGCTTATGTACATTTTACTCACAAAAGTAGTTTTTACTAAATTACTAAAAAACTAGAAGAGGTAACTGATTGTGGTATTTCCATTATTATTATTAGGGTGAACTGAAGCATCCTACCAATTTTCAATATTGTAGCTTTATTATTTCGCGCCTCTGATTTTTCCGAAAAACGCGGATTCTGGAGTCAATTTTAGTTTTATGGTTTTGGAAACCAGCACCACTCATTAATGACTTCTTACTGCACCTTCTCACCAAATTTTGGCTTCCTAGCGTCATTATTTAGCGCCTCCTATTTTTCTTTCAAAACGTGAATTTTACGTAAACTACTAATTTTATAACATTAAGATTTGTTACCTGAAACATTATTACATAGAACTATACTTTAACAAAGTTTTACACACAAATCTTAATTTTTACTTTTATGTTAAATGTGGTGCAATACTATATGCAGGCGCGCTACGATGACGTGACGCTACTAGCAGTGAACTAGGGTAAGTCCCGTGCACTCGCTCGCCTCTGTATCTTATACATGATACAGCGCTTGCTTTGCTTCACTGCGCACTACGAAAACTATATACCCACAAACTGTTATCCAACTTAAACTTATATGATAACCTTTGACTAAACAGAACCTAATTTGAACTGAACTGAACGCAACTCGTCTTATATTAAATGCGCAACTGAAGTAAAACAGCTAATCAAAATTTCCACTTACCTCGCGTCTGGACAATATTGTTGCAGATTTCTCAAAAACACAACAGGAAGGAAGAAGGCAGCGGCTAAGCTAGGTATCTATTTCTGAATATAACTTCCAAACTAAATTCAAACTTCTGATAATACATAATGATAGTGGGATGGAAAGAGTAAGTATTCATGTGGAGTGATATTCCAAGACAATGATTTTCAGAATGAAGTAAAACTTCGCGTGATACACACACATTACATAGTCTGAACAAGACTGTATTTATATTAATATGTTAATGCATGACTCGGGGATGTAAGGTGGTCTTTTTCTAAGCTCTGAGCAAATTAACTAGTTGACAATAATCATTCCGACAAACTGACTGCGCAGTTACGCAGTCTTACCTGAAACTACTTCTTTAAATTTCTTTTCCCTTCACTTTTCATTGCATGCATCATATGCATTGTTCTTGTCGTTTCTTTATCTAACAGATACAACCTGAAGTCCACACAGCACTACTGAATACGTCCATCAGCTACCACACTTGAACTAGGAATGTATCAAACTGCGCAGAGGCAAAGACACTGCCACGACAAGACCTAAGATTGTTTAACAGTAACGTAACTTCCTCTCTCTATGACCTGCACTTCTATCTGACATGCACATCGATAACACACACGAACCAAAATGACGTGATCACCTACTTTACACCTACGTTACAAATTTATTATTATCTCACTTAATCGTTATTTCAGATATAAAAGTGTGCTTCCCTATTTGCAGCTCACTTCAGTCAGATTCAATTTATGCATTCATTTCCTAGCAATATAGCGCAGTGAATGAGTTAGCTGCTCCCCTACGAAAATTCTCATCGGCTGATGGGAGTGCTGCGTTTGAAAGTGGCTAAATTAATTCGATTGTTACGATATTGCAGCCCTGTCGGTTCGGAGATGAGAAATTACGACATTGGCGAACTGTAATTACACTTTCTGTACGGGCTAGTACTACATTTCTACAAATGTCCAACTATTTGTAGGTTCACCTTAAAGCTTCACTGTTGAGAAAAATAATTTTCCCAAGGGTATCTCCGGCGGAACGAGCTTAGTGGTTGTGTACAGATACTACTGTTACATCAAACCTGGATTCTTTTCGTCTGTTGTATAGCATTCATCACGACACACATTTTGTAAAAGGTTTTAGGTCTAATATGGAATTCAACACTTACGAATAATTACCATGGAAAAAATGAAAATAGTAGGAATAGCTACAGCAAGAGAAACAGTTTATATTCTTTGTGAAAAAATAGAACATAAAGACAAATTACATGCGGGTGGGCCGACCGCAGTGGCCGAGCGGTTCTAGGCGCTTCAGTCTGAAACCGCGCGACCGCTACGGTCGTAAGTTCGCATCCTGCCTCGGGCATGGATGTGTGAGATGTCCTTAGGTTAGTTAGCTTTAAGTAGTTGTCAATTATAGGGGACTGATAACCTCAGAAGTTAAGTCCCATAGTGCTCAGAGCCATTTGAACATGCAGGTGGGTTTAGAGGATTTGACCCGTGGAAGCAACTCACGTGGGAGAAGTTATTGGAAAAAAGAAAACAAGAAACGTGATACAACTTCAACAATAAAGGAAATATGACATAACTGACGAAAATCAAAAGAAGTGAAACGTGGAGAAGAAAGGAGTGTGTTCTTCACTCTTTCACGGAGAGAAATGGTCAGATACGTTGCATTCTTAGGAAAAAGTAATGATGTTGACGCTTCGGCTGTTTCCTAACTGCAACAGAATACTGAGCGTTAAGGAAAATGAAAGACACACGTTTAAGATGTAACGGACATAACCATTTATGGTTTTTTCTAACCGTCTATATCTTTCACTGTTCTTGACGTGTTGGATTACATTGCAATAATGGAGGTCCAGCAGAAAAGGTGATTGTTCAAGTGTGTGTTTCATGTCCTTGCAAACATGCTGCAAAAATTCTGGAGGGCAAAGAGAGAAACCCAAGTCGTCCTGCAGGGGACGATTGTATGCCTGTCTAGTTGAGGCGCACGTTACACCGATTTTTTCCGCTGTTTTCCTATACGGTGTTGAGATACAGCTGAGAAGGAAGAGATGCAATTGTTTCCGTAAGTAGAGGCTATTTAACTTGCAACTTGGTGACATCTTCATTTTAAAAAGCAACGTATTTCTGTCAGTCGATTCCTGGCAATTTTAGAATCTTGACCTCCGCGGAAATAATCTCTGCGGATCATTACCTCTTAGTCGGCAACAGACTTGCAGCTAACGTGTTGTGTACGGAATTGTAGGTGGAATGTTCACACTACAGTGTGAAGTTTACGAACAGTCGCACGGAATGCGCTGTCAAATAAATTTAGATTTCATTAAACAACTTCTTATCTTTGTTGTGATAGCTACTCGTCTCGGTAGTCAAAGTCACCTGTTAGTTTTGTCACGAATAGCCCGGCCGCAGACAGAAAGCAACCCGGAATGAGGAAGACGTAGATGTTACTTTCTCAAACCTCACTTCACTCAGTGACACTAAAAGGTAAATCACACATCGAAGATCGTACGGTGTGCAGCGGCATTCGATGGAGGTTTAAACGTTAATGTTTCAGTATCGACACTAAAGTCTATGAAACATCGTAAAATTGATTTTTCCACCGTCAATAATTTTTTCGTCATTTAAAAGAATATTTTATGAACGTTTCTCATAAAGACGCTAGTGCAACATATTTGCGAATTGTCAAACGTGGCCATTGGAGGGGAAGGGCGAGCAGTATTATTTTTGAACGAATGAAGACAGTAACATCGGCTATTGAAGGTAATTGTGGAGTCGCACATTTCAAAGTTCATTCAGATTGTGCCAAGTAGCGCGGGCAACACGCAAAAATGGAGACATCAAACGTGATTTACTTCGTGAACAAAAAAAAAAAAAATGACTAGGAAAAAATAATTTGCAGACTGGAGCAGGAACTGACCAACCATGACAGTTAACTTATCAGAAAGATAGGCTTCTAGATCTTAAAGGAGATCACATCAACGGTACTCCTCGTCCAAAGCTACAAAAATATCTTAGCTTCTGAAAGACTTCTCAAATTCAAGGCATATTCTAGGGAACAGAGAAACAAAGGTGAAAAATCTCTCCAAAGCGTTATTGCCACAATCTGCAAACAGTTGTGTCGTATATAATGTTAATTGTAGCTGTATTGATTGACTAACAAATATGGCGATATTTGTATATGGTATGGGACTTTATGCCATTGTATAAATTCATCATTTAACATAGATGTTTGAGGGTCGGTTAATATCGGCCAGCGGTGCTTAGACGTCGATGACGAGCGCTGAGGACTCGCCGTCGTCGTTCATCTGGCCGATGATAGCTTGAGACCGTCGGGTCTGGCAGGTCATCGTCATCTACATTTACATCTACATCTACATGACTACTCTGCAATTCACATTTAAGTGCTTGGCAGAGGGTTCATCGAACCACAATCATACTATCTCTCTACTATTCCACTCCCGAACAGCGAGCGGGAAAAACGAACACCTAAACCTTTCTGTTCGAGCTCTGATTTCTCTTATTTTATTTTGATGATCATTCCTACCTACGTAGGTTGGGCTCAACAAAATATTTTCGCATTCGGAAGAGAAAGTTGGTGACTGAAATTTCGTAAAAAGCTCTCGCCGCGACGAAAAACGTCTATGCTGTAATGACTTCCATCCCAACTCGTGTATCATATCTGCCACACTCTCTCCTCTATAACGCGATAATACAAAACGAGCTGCCCTTCTTTGCACCCTCTCGATGTAATCCGTCAATCCCACCTGGTAAGGATCCCACACCGCGCAGCAATATTCTAACAGAGGACGAACGAGTGTAGTGTAAGCTGCCTCTTTAGTGGACTTGTTGCATCTGCTAAGTGTCCTGCCAATGAAACGCAACCTTTGGCTCGCCTTCCCGACAATATTATCTATGTGGTCCTTCCAACTGAAGTTGTTCGTAATTTTAACACCCAGGTACTTAGTTGAATTGACAGCCTTGAGAATTGTACTATTTATCGAGTAATCGAATTCCAACGGAATTTTTTTGGAACTCATGTGGATCATCTCACACTTTTCGTTATTTAGCGTCAACTGCCACCTGCCACACCATACAGCAATCTTTTCTAAATCGCTTTGCAGCTGATACTGGTCTTCGGATGACCTTACTAGACGGTAAATTACAGCATCATCTGCGAACAGTCTAAGAGAACTGTTCAGATTGTCACCCAGGTCATTTATATAGATCAGGAACAGTAGAGGTCCCAGGACGCTTCCCTGGGGAACACCTGATATCACTTCAGTTTTACTCGATGATTTGCCGTCTATTACTACGAACTGCGACCTTCCTGACAGGAAATCACGAATCCAGTCGCACAACTGAGACGATACCCCATAGCTCCGCAGCTTGATTAGAAGTCGCTTGTGAGGAACGGTGTCAAAAGCTTTCCGGAAATCTAGAAATACGGAATCAACTTGAGATCCCCTGTCGATAGCGGCCATTACTTCGTGCGAATAAAGAGCCATATTTGCAGGACGACAAAACAGATGACATGTCACTGAAATACAGTATTGGCCGTTAAAATTGCTACACCAAGAAAAATGCAGATGATAAACGGGTATCCATTGGACAAATATATTATACTAGAACTGACATGTAAGTACATTTTCACGCAATTTGGGTGCATAGATCCTGAGAAATTAGTACCGAGAACAACCACCTCTGGCCGTAATAAAGGCCTTGATACGCCTGGGCATTGAGTCAGAGCGTGGATGGCGTGTACATGTACAGCTGCCCATGCAGCTTCAACACGATACCACAGTTCATCAAGAGTAGTGACTGGCGTATTGTGTCGAGCCAGTTGCTCGGCCACCATTGACCAGACGTTTTCAATTGGTAAGAGATCTGGAGGATGTGCTGGCCAGGGCAGCAGTCGAACATGTTCTGTATCCAGAAAGGCCCGTAGAGGACCTGCAACATGCGGTCGTGCATTATCCTGCTGAAAAATAGGATTTCGCAGGGATCGAATGAAGGGTAGAGCCTAGGGCCGTAACACATCTGAAACGTAACGTCCACTGTTCAAAGTGCCGTCAATGCGAACAAGAGGTGACCGAGCCGTGTAACCAATGGCACCCCATACCATCACGCCGGGTGATATGCCATTATGGCGATGACGAATACACGCTTCCAATGTGCATTCACCGCGATGTCGCCAAACACGGATGCGACTATCATGATGCTGTAAACAGAACCTGGATTCATCCGAAAAAAATGACGTTTTGCCATTCGTGCACCCAAGTTCGTCGTTTGAGTACACCATCGCAGGCGCTCCTGTCTGTAACGCAGCGTCAAGGGTAACCGCAGCCATGGTCTCCGAGCTGATAGTCCATGCTGCTTCAAACTTCATCGAACTGTTCGCGCAGATGGTTGTTGTCTTGCAAACGTCCCCATCTGTTGACACAGGGATCGAGACGTGGCTGCACGATCCGTTACAGCCATGCGGATAAGATGCCTGTCATCTCGACTGCTAGTGATACGACGCCGTTGGGATCCAACACGGCGCTCCGTATTACCCTCCTGAACCCACCGATTCCATATTCTGCTAACAGTCATTGGATCTCGACCAACGCGAGCAGCAATGTCGCGATACGATAAACCGCAATCGCGATAGGCTACAATCCGACCTTTATCAAAGTCGGAAACGCGATGGTACGCATTTCTCCACCTTACACGAGGCATCACAGCAACGTTTCACCAGGCAACGCCGGTCAACTGCGATTTGCATATCACAGCATCTTCTTCCTGTCGGTTAAATTTCGCGTCTGTAGCTCGTGGTGTAGCAATTTCAGTGGCCAGTAGTGTACATTGGCCAGTAGTGTGTGATGCCGCTGTAAGCAGTAGCTGGATGTTTCGGCAGTAGCGGGAGAAACTTGATTTGGGATAAGCGAGAGAGGTTGCAGTGAGCAGGCGGCCTCGGCGGGTGCGAAAGCTTTTCGCTGTAATTATCGGAGTGGGCTTAACGCAGAGCGACGGCTTCCTTCCCGCGGGCATTTGCTGATGCGCTGGTCCACCTCCTGCCTCCGCGTCTGCTGCAGCAAGGTAACGGGGCTCGTGTTTAACCTGTACCATCTGAGCTACACGACTTTCCCGTTATGCTGCGCAGGTTATTCGTTCAAACAATTACGTAGTAATGTGCGCTCTACGTGTTTAGCAGTATTACATATTCTCCTACAACCTACAGATTTCAGGCCAATACAAACACATTACCATGAATTGAGCATCTTAAATTACGTAAATCACATTCTTCACAAAATAATGTCTAATAATTATCCAGGGTTGCAATCTTACAGGATGGTGGAGTATACACGTTGGGTTTTTACTTTTCTGCAGCTGCGAGATGACTGCTCGTAATCGTCTCACGTTAGTTGGCCGTTCTGAATAGACGGTACGTTTTCGGCTGCTCTTCAACCCACTCGCAAGTTTAATTTTACGCCCGCGCAGCCACACAAAGCTCTTTGAATGTTTGCGAGACTTTCCTCCGCAAGGGAGTCAACACTACCTAATTTTAACTTTCATAAGGCTAGCGTAACATACGTTAAATTTCGCCAGTTCATTTAGAAACATGATTCTCTTTGAAACGTAGTAAGCTTTACCCTTCACAGCAATACAAAATGCGAACATTTTCTCCTACAACCTCCAGATTGCAAGTTATCAGAAACTATCTACCTTGATGTATAGGTCTGAAATAACGGAAATCACATCCTTCACAAGAAATGCCTAATAATACGGGATGGTGCAGTACACATAAAATGCGCTTGCGTTTTTAAACATTTTCTGCTGCTACGGAATGCCCGTAATTGTCTCACTTTAGGTTAGGGATTCTGAATAAACTGTATATTTTCGACTTCTCTTTTGCCAGGTCGTGAGTTTAATTTTACGCCCGCGTGGCTACTTATTGCGCTTTGAATGTTTTTTTTGTTTGCGAAACTTTCAGAGCAAGGGAATGAACACCACCAAATTATAACTTAATAAGGCCAGAGTACCTAGAAGTTGATCATTTTAAACATGATTCTCTTTGAAGCGTAGCATGTTTCAGCCATCAGAGTAACATAAAACTCGAACATAACTATACCTTCGAGGAAGAGCAGCTTCGTTGAGAGAATTAGATCTCTTCGTAACTCAAATGTTGGAAGTACTAGACGCAAGTGGGCAGGTAGATTTCCAAAGACGTTCGACCACTTAACCCCATAAGACAGTATGTTCCGAGGGCGCAGCTCTGCCTCAGTCAGTAGTTTCCTCTAGCGCTGGCTGGCTCAGGCGCACCACGTTATCTCTCACTCATAAAAACATTTGTTGATTTTAGTTTATGAACTGAAATTGAAGTATTTACTATTAAAAACAGTCTTGATCACTATTTATTTATTAAGGTGACCGGTTTCGACCACTACTGTGGTCATCTTCAGACCATTGAGTAGGAACCTCTTTCTGCTAGAGAGTGATTCTCCAGCAGAAAGAGGTTCCTACTCAATGGTCTGAAGATGACCACAGAAGTGGTCGAAACCGGTCACCTTATTAAATAAATCGTGATCAAGACTATTTTTAATAGTAAATATTTGTTATATATTGATCACTGTCATTCCCATGATGTATTCAAAATGAAATTGGAGGCGATTAGGGTCGAATAGAATAATATTTATTTTCACATAATTACAGATTTGTATTGTGTTGTATGTGAACCGGGGGCTAGAAACGACGGAGAGGTTCCGTCCCCGAAGCAGCCGCAGCCACAGTCGTCCACAACCCAGCGACGACTACCGCAGTGCACTTCACCCTTCCGCCGCCCCACACCGAACCCAGGATTACTGTGCGGTACGGCCCCCCCAGTGGACACCACCATGCAACGCCTCACACCAGACTAATGTAACCCCGATGTTAGTGTAGTAGAGTAATGGTAGTGTACGCGTACGTGGAGAACTTGTTTTGTACAGCAATTGCCGACATACTGTAGCTGAGTTGGAATAAAGGGAACCAGTCCGCATTCGCCGAAGAAGATGGGCAGTCGCCTAAAAACCATCCACAGACTGAGCGGCTCACCGGACCTCCACACCGGCCGCGGTGGTCTCGCTGTTCTAGGCGCGCAGTCCAGAACCGCGCGACTGCTACGGTCGCAGGTTCGAATCCTGCCTCGGGCATGGATGTGTGTGATGTCCTTAGGTTTAGTTAGGTTTAAGTAGTTCTAAGTTCAAGGGGACTGATGACCTCAGCTGTTAAGTCCCATAGTGCTCAGAGCCGGAGCTCCACACAACTCCGCCGGCCAGATTCGTACCGGGGACGCTCCTTCCCTATCCGGAAAGCCGTGCGTTTTACCGCACGGCTAACAGGGCGGGCTAATTACAGATTGTTTTTGAGTGAAATATACAGACGGAAAAATTAGTACGTTATTATAGAGATTTCCAATTCACTCAAGATATGTTGCTGCAACAGTGCATATGGAGTACATTTAGTGGTTACATTTACAGATCAGTATCACAAGCGGTTCTGAGGTACCAGATGTCGACCCGCGCCGAAACACCCGTGTCAGGTAGCTGAGTGTGGGATCCAGTCGATCCTGCAGATGGTGAACACAGGATATGCTATTCCACGCCTTCTCACCTCTTCACGTAGTCCTATAAGAGTCGCTGGTTGATGAGTTGCACGAGTCACTTCTCTCCCCCCATCATATCGCACACGTGCTCGATTGTAGACGAGTCCAGTGTTCTTGCTGGACAGGGAAATTGCTGCACATCTTGCAGAGCACGTAGTTTCACGGGCAGTGTGTGAACAAGGATTATCCTGTTGGAACAACACGTCACCTCCGTGTTGCAAGAAAGGCAAAAGAATGGGTCTAACATTCTGCCCTAACGAGCACTGTGTAGTGTTCCCTCAACAAACGCCAGTGGTGAACGAGAGTTGCAGCTTGTTGCACCCCGGACAGTACGGCCTGGGCTGGGGACTGTCTGTCTTGGGCAAATGCACTCTACGAGACTACAACCAACAGGTCTGCGTCGTAACCGCAAACGACCGTCAGTTGCATGCAGGCAGAATCTGCTTTCATCGATGAGGAGCACGGCGAGCTGTTCCATCCTCCAAGTGAACCTCTGACGGCGCCAGGCGAGCTGTGCGTGTCAATGCTGTGGCGTGAGTGGAAGGCGGGCGGGACGTGTGCGTGCCTGTTCGCAACAATTCGTGTTGACGCATCAGGACTCTCAAGCCCCTGACCTGTGCTGTGGTAGATGCAAGATCTGCCCCTGCCTCACTTACAATACGACGAGTGGGGGCGTCGGTGCTGTGTGGACGTCCAGAACCTCGTCAACGCATGTGATAATGTTCACGTGACCACTGATACTAGCATCATTGCACAGGTGACGCAGCGCGACCAACTTACGTGGCAACTCTCCGAAAGGACCATCCCGCCAATCGGAAGGCCACAGTTTGACCCCTTTCGATCTCGCTCAGGAATCTCAAGTGCGTATCCGTGCCATGGTTGCCTGCTTGCTTCACACGTTTGCATCACTCTGAGCTTTCTGGCTGCAGCATTCCTTATAAAATTGTACACACAGAAGGCGCTGCGGTAGCTATGCAACTACTGTCTCTGTTGACGGGCGACGTTGAAACCATTATCAGCATATCTGCTATTCCCCATGTAGAATATGCCATCGTCAGATCAAAATCGACGTCGTCTTTCCAGGTGTAATATTCTTACCGACTTTGTAGGCCTGTTTTAAAACATGGTGTTGCGCGGACTTGTGGCCGAGCGGTTCTAGGCGCTTCAGTCTGGAACCGCGAGAGCGTTACAGTCGCAGGTTCGAATCATGCCTCGGGCATGGATGTGTGTGATGTCCTTAGGTTAGTTCTAGGGGACTGATGACCTCAGAAGTTGAGTCCCATAGTGCTCAGAGCCATTTGAACCACCTTCATTTTTTTTTTTTTTTTTTTTTTTTTTTTTTTTTTTTTTTTTTTTTTTTTTTGCAGACAGGAAATTCACATTGTGCACACGAATGAGATCTCTCTTTTCGAAGGTCTCTTCTCGTGCGTTTGGTTCCCATGACTCCCACATTTTCGTTGTAATCCATGACAACATTCTCAATGGAGAGGTGTCGTCCGAAGTAAGAGTGATTTCAGGTATGCCGCAGGGGAGTGTCATAGAACCGTTGCTATTCACAATATACATAAATGACCTAGTGGATGACATCGGAAGTTCACTGAGGCTTTTTGCAGATGATGATCTGGTATATCGAGAGGTTGTAACACTGGAAAATGGTACTGAAATACAGGAGGATCTGCAGCGAATTGACGCATGGTGCAGGGAATGGCAATTGAATCTCAATGTAGACAAGTGTAATGTGCTGCGAATACATAGAAAGATAGATCCCTTATCATTTAGCTACAAAATAGCAGGTCAGCAACTGGAAGCAGTTAATTCCATAAATTATCTGGGAGTAGGCATTAGGAGTGATTTAAAATGGAATGATCATATAAAGTTGATCGTCGGTAAAGCAGATGCCAGACTGATATTCATTGGAAGAATCTTAAGGAAATGCAATCCGAAAACAAAGGAAGTAGGTTACAGTACGCTTGTTCGCCCAATGCTTGAATACTTCTCAGCATTGTGGGATCCTTACCACATAGGGTTGATAGAAGAGATAGAGAAGATCCAACGAAGAGCAGCGTGCTTCGTTACCGGATAATTTAGTAATCTCGAAAGCGTTACGGAGATGATAGATAAACTCCAGTGGAAGACTGTGCACGAGAGACGCTCAGTAGCTCGGTACGGGCTTTTGTTGAAGTTTCGAGAACATACCTTCACCGAAGAGTCAAGCAGTATATTGCTCCCTCCTACGTATATCTCACGAAGAGACCATGAGGATAAAATCAGAGAGATTAGAGCCCACACAGAAGCATACGGACAATCCTTCTTTCCACGAACAATACGAGACTGGAATAGAAGGGAGAACCGATAGAGGTACTCAGGGTACCCTCCGCCACACACTGTCAGATGGCTTGCGAAGTATGGATGTAGATATTTTCCTTTTGCCGCTCGTTGATGAAATTCTTGAAATGTGTCGTCATGTAACATGGCGATCATCTTGTCCCTCCATTTCATCAGCGTCTTGTTGTTTCTGTACTTCGTTAACCCTTGTTTTTTGTGTTGTGCCCACAAAGTCGGTGTCCTTACATGTTAGCTCATCAATCAAATGTGTACCTCTGTAGCGGTTTCGAGGTAAATGCAGTAGCATAGACCGAGAAAATTATGGTGAACTTCAAATAAATGGGGGAAGTTGGTTTCTCATCACTCTCACACGCATGACTAATGCCTAGGTTACACGACGACATTAGGTTGCAGGCAACTGCGCTACCGGCCACTGCTCATGTGCGCAGCGTGATGCGCAACTAGTTGTTGATACTAAACACTTTCGGCGTGTTCCAACTTTGGCGACACTAGTTGCATGAGTTTTCAGGTTGAGTGTGTTCGTAGAGTGTGGACAAACTGTAATATGAAGTAGGGAACGGAGAATAATGTTCCCTTTTTGGACGTCTATGCTTTGCATAGGTGTTCGTAGGATTTCAGTGATGCTGATGACAAAAATAAGCTACATATTGCTGCCGATGAGACCGTCATGTGCGATTATAACATAGATGGTTTGAAAACATCTGAGCTGCAGGGCAAAATTTGTTGAGTTAGGAGCACATATACAAACTTAATTAAGAAAAATGCAAGCAAGTGTAATTCTGCCTGTTGGCAATGCTCTCGTCTTCAAGACTAAAATGCCATCGTTCGAGTTGGTCAATTCTTTTTAAAAGAATTTGGTGACTGGAGGGAAGGCTATACAAATTGAACAAGCTTCACTCTTTATTCAATATTCACCTATTTGAAACGTCGCTGTAGTGCTCCCCATTCACATACGTTTGAATTTTGAAATATTGCCACTGTACAGATCTATCTTCAAGAGAGTAGTTTGCCAACCATTCTCTTCTTAATGCGGCGTGCCTCGTATACTTATTGTTGCTAATTTTAATAATTATTACTGTTAATGTTAATAATTATTGATGTTAATGAAAAATCGTCATCACCAACTAAAACCGTATCTTATAGCATGCCGAATGTTCCCGATTTAATGCACACAATATGATATGTAATTTCAGTTCTGGCGACAGTGCTTCATGCATTATAGTACCTTTATTCCTTATCGCATAATTAACTCTATTTAGAATAAAAGTGAACAGTTCTGGTGAAATTCGAAGATAATTAAAAATACTTCTTCCGTTATAAATTATTTCAGCAAGGATGCTGAACAACCTAACTGACGCCTTTTCTTCATCCAGTCACGAATCGAAACATATTACTCATTTTTTTCTCATGCAGCGATTCCACACAACAAGCTTTAACTCTATCACAACTGGTGGGACGTGCAGCTGCAAAACTTTAATTTCAGACACGACTCAGGAGCCCACAAAACGACGAGACTGAAGCGTGTGCTGGTGTCACCGTGTGGACAGTCATAAATGAATCCACTTGGAACTCATTCCACACAGTAAGTGGCGCAACCCAATGTCGTGTAAACTAGGCTTAATTCGTGATCACATTAAAATCGGTGAAAGTCGACTTTATTCTAGGAATAATTTGGGTAGGTCACGTTCAAAATAATCGCCGCCACTATTATCGTAAGTTAGCTTCCGTGGTATTGGTACAGATACCATCTCAGCGTTCCAGCAATGACGAACAATTCAGTGCTGACAGGTGGCCTTGTCATCTTCTACCATTGGCGTCATTCGGAAGCGATGTGGACGGGCATTGGATCAGTACACCGCTGTACCGGTCACTATCAGCTTCCGAGACTTCCGAGCTGCTGCTTCTTATTCGAGCAGCTCCTCATATGGCTCCACGAGGCACAGTGGATGCTATTCTGGACCTTTCACAAACTAGACGGTACCAGTAACTGAACCCGGGCCTTCCGCATAGCAACCAGATAGTCACCCACCACTCAGTTATGGAGACAGACGTCTGTGTAAATGTAGTAACTGAACTGGAAAGCAGTGTTTTCTCTCCAGTGTCAGCAGTTGTTTTGTGACGTGCCTTTGTGTGTTCTCTCACCTAGGCGACAGGTGTAGTAACGCTGCTTGGCAGACGGCGGTCGTTTAGGCCGTCGTAGCGGTGGCGAACAACCACTGGGGACAGCCAGGGCCGTGTCCGCCGTGTGAGAGGCTCTCTGGGGAAATCTGCCACGTGTCCACAGCGACACAATACACACTGCGCTGTGGCACGGCTGCGAAACACGGCTGACCGACCAGGATAATGTGCTCTTCACCGATCCTCTCACATAGCTCCCTCAGCTTTATACAATTTGGTTTTACGGGGTGGCGCACGAAATGTGTTAGCATTTTGTTTTTGAATATAAACTTTATTGTCAATACAATCTGAAAGGAACATATACTAAAATGAAGAGCCGTCCATGGAGATTTGTTCTAACTCACCACATGCGCAATATGTCCACCATTTCGTTTCCTAACTTCCTTCAGACAAACACTGAAGCTAGTGATTACCCTACGGCACATGTCTTCCGTAATTTCAGTGCAAGCTTGAAGAATAAGTCTTCTGAGCTCCATTAAATCACGTAGACGTCTCGGGAAAATTTTTTCGGTCTGGTCTATTGGGGGGCCAATTTTGTCCGTCATTGAAGCGACCTGGAAACCTGAGTGAAATGATCCGCATGTCGAAATGCTCGTGAAAAAACTCCAACAAAGTGTTTGCAGTATGTGACCTTGCTGCATCTTGCATGAACCAGTGCGTGTTGGAGGGCAAGGTAGCAAGAAGCTGTGGAATGAAGCTATTGCGAAGCCTGCTCAAATAACGCTCGCTGTTCATAGTTTCTTCAGTCCGTGACTGGAAATTGCTGCCCACGCTGTAATCCTCGTAACATAATGTTGTTGTTCATAAAGCACTTGCGGGTTTTCAGTGGCCCAAAAGCGTACATTTTGTTTGTTAACCACACCGTTTAAATGAAAATGCGCCTCGTCTGAAAACCAAACGTTGTTGAGAGTTTCTTCCCTATGCTCCGCCCACTCCTCTGCTGCCTGTGTTCTCCAGTGAGCTTCTGTGCACAAGTCCTCTTGTATGGGTACATATGGGGATCACTTTTAAGAATGCATTGAATGGAGAATCTGGATATTACCTGGAATGGTTCCTTTGAAAGGGCACTGCCGATTTCCTTCCCAATCCTTCCCTAACCCGAGCTTGCGCTCCGTCTCTAATGACCTCGTTGTCGACGGGACGTTAAACACTAACCACCACCACCACCACCACTGGATATTACCAGTAGCACTGCTGCCTTTCTACACGATTTCCCGGGACTTCTCTGTACAGCAACTCGTACCGCTTCAATATTCTGCAGCGAACAAACAGGCGTAGGCCGAGGTCGCTTCGCTTCCAATACTGTTCCTTCCTGTACAAATTTATCGTACAACCTGTGGATGGTCTTCTAGCAAGGGAGCCATCGTATGTTAAACTGCTGTCGGAAACGCCTCTGAGTCACAACAAGACGTTTCGTTTCATGAAAAAGTAACATAATTGCCCATCGTTGCTGTGTCGTCAGTCTTCCATTGTCAGCCATTGCTGCTTACTAGTCTCCTAGCGGCAGTGTCGTGATTTACACGTCATTTCGTAACTCATTTGTTTTTCCAAGCTCTGCTGGTACTGCTGTAGAGATCCCAGCAGGATATGTAATGTGCGTCGTAAATTGTGAAAGAAACAGTTGGCAACACATTTCGTGCGCCACCTTGTATGTAATACACTGCGTAGTCATGTCTGCCAAATGAAGAGTGGATGTGGAAATGCTTCTAAGTGCCTAATTTCACATCCATCAGGAGAATTATAGCAACAATGTATCTCTTTTTGTACAGATAAGGGGCGCTCAAATTTTTTCCGCTTGATGGGGTTGCTGCAGCGTAAATGCAATGTAACCCGACTCCGATGCGGTTATATACTGAAGCGCCAAAGAAACTGGTATAGGCATGCGCATTCTAGTACAGAGATATGTAAACGGGCAGAATACTGCGCTGCAGGCGGCAACGCCTTGTAAGTAGGCTGTTTAGGTTTTCATGTTGGTAACGCCATGTAGCGCTCTATATGAAAATCACAGACTGTACTGTGTGCAATCTGTGGCTGTTTGGTTGGCATTGTTGCAATATTCGCTATTGTAGTGTTGAGCAGTTGGATGTGAGCCGCCAGCAGTGGTGGATTTGGGGAGAGAGACGGCAGAGTTCTGAGAGCTGACTATCTGGACGTGTGTCCGTCAGAAAAAGGAAATTTGTAAGACCAGATGCCATGAACTCATATATATATATATATATATATATATATATATATATATATATATATATATATATATATATATATATATATATATATATATAATGACATCTGAGCACTATTAAGGTACATACATTGTTTGTTCTCTATCAAAGTCATTTGCTAACTATGCCTATCAGTAGTTAGTGCCTTCAGTAGTTAGAATCATTTATTTAGCTCTCAGTATTGGCGCACGCTGTATTGCAGTAGTTCGAGTAACGAAAATTTTTGTGAGGTAAGTGATTCATGAAAGGTATAGGTTATTGTTAGTCAGGGCCATTCTTTTGTAGTGATTATTGAAAGTCAGATTGCGTTGCGCTAAAAAAAAATATTGTCAGTTTACTGTTGATCAGAATAAGTAAAGAGAGAAATGTCTGAGTACGTTCAGTTTTGCTTAGCTGTTTGAAAGTCAAATAACATAAGAGCTTTATCAGCACAGCCATTCATAATTTTTCTAAGGGGTTGTTTCAACCTATACAAGCCAACAAATGTCTCGTGCAGTTGTTAGATCGGTTACTGCTGTTACAATGGTAGATTATCAAGATTTAACTGGGTTTGAACGTGGTGATGCACGAGCGATGGGACACAGTATCTCCGAGGTAGCGATGAAGAGGGAATTTTCCCGTACGAGCATTTCACGAGTGTATCGTGAACATCAGGAATCCGGTAAAACATCAAATCTCCGACATCGCGGCGGCCGGAAAAAGATCCTGCAAGAACGGGACCAACGACGACTGAAGAGAATCGTTCAACGTCACAGAAGGGCAACCTTGCCGCAAGTTGCTGCAGATTTCAGTGTTGGGCGATTAACAAGTGTCAGCATGCGAACCATTCAATGAAACATCATCGATATACGCTTTCGGAGCCGAAGGCTCACTCGTGCATCCTTGATGACTGCACGACACAAAAAAAGCCTTACGCCTCGCCTGGGCCCGTTAACACCGACATTGGACTGTTGATGCCTGGAATCATACCGGGCGAGTCTCATATCGAATTGTATCGAGCGGATGGAAGCGTCAGGTCCATGAATCCATATATCCTGCATGTTAGCAGGAGATTTTTCAAGCTGATGGAAGCTCTGTAATAGCGTGGGGCGTGTGCAGTTGGAGTGATCTGGGACCCGTGATACGTCTAGATTCGACTCTGACAGGTGACACATACGTAAGTATCCTATCTGATTACCTGCATCCACTCATGTCTACTGTGCATTCCGACGTACTTGAGCAATTTCAGCAGAATTGCTACAGAGTGGCTCCAGGAACACTCTGCGGAGTTGAAACACTTTCGCTGGCCACCAAACTCCCCAGACATTAACAGACGTTGAGCATATCTGGGACGCTTTGCAACCTTCTGCTCAGGAGAGATCTCCACATCTTCGTTCTCTTACGGATTTATGAACAGCCGTGCAGGTTTCATGGTGTCAATTCCTTCCAACACTACTTCAGACGTTAGTCGAGTCCATGCCACGTCGTGTTGTGTGCTCACGGGAGCCCTATACGATATTAGTCAGGTGTGCCCTTTTCTTTGGCCTTTCAGTGTATAAACACGGCCATTTGGGAAAGGGAATAGTGCGGCATTCGTGTTGTGACAAGTGCAGAAACGTGTACTGTGGCGACGTTATTTCCAAATGCGTCCAAAGACAGACAGACTTGCTTGTCTTCGTTTCTTGAGTGGCGAAATACAAGTACCAGTAGACATACATCGGAGAATCAAGACTATGTATGCAGTTAAGGCTAAACGTCCGGGAAAACTGCGGTAAATGGTGCTGCTGCTGCTTCATGATAATGAGCGTCCCCATATCGCAAATGTAACGTAACAGTTAAATCTACTCAAGTGGGAGACATTCGACACGCGCGCTGTAGACATGATCTCCGCCCGTGCGATTATCACGCCTTCGATTTCTTAAGAAATGTCTTAAAGGGTCGACGATTTCTGTCGGAGGAGGATATAGACTGGGACACTCAGATGTTTAGGACGGATGGTAGGGACGGAGCATCGAGTGACATTATACTGAGTGCACTATCGGAAAATTACCTCGAGCAATTAAACAGAGAACCGACTCGTGGAGATAACATCTTGGACCTACTGATAACAAACAGACCCGAACTTTTCGTCTCTGTATGTGCAGAACAGGGAATCAGTGATCATAAGGCCGTTGCAGCATCCATGAATATGGAAGTTAATAGGAATATAAAAAAAGGGAGGAAGGTTTATCTGTTTAGCAAGAGTAACAGAAGGCTGATTTCAGACTACCTTACAGATAACAACGAAAATTTCTGTTCCGACACTGACAATGTTGAGTGTTCATGGAAAAAGTTCAAGGCAATCGTAAAATGCGTTTTAGACAGGTACGTGCCGAGTAAAACTGCGAGGGACGGGAAAAACCCACCGTGGTTCAACAACAAAGTTAGGAAACTACTGCGAAAGCAAAGAGAGCTTCACTCCAAGTTTAATCGCAGCCAAAACCTCTCATACAAACAGAACCTAAACGATGTCAAAGTTAACGTAAGGAAGACTATGCGTGAAGCGTTCAGTGAATTTGAAAGTAAAATTCTATGTACCGACTTGACAGAAAATCCTAGGAAGTTCTGGTCTTACGTTAAATCAGTAAATGGCTCGAAACAGCATATCCAGACCCTCCGGGATAATGATGGCATTGAAACAGAGGATGACACGCGCAAAGATGGAACACTAAACACCTTTTTCCAAAGCTGTTTCACAGAGGAGGACCGCACTGCAGTTCCTTCTCTAAATCCTCGTACAAACGAAAAAATGGCTGACATCGAAATAAGTGTCCAAGGAATAGAAAAGCAACTGTAAGGACTGAGCAGTCTGGAGCTGGCCCAGGGTTGGAACACTTCCACGGAGTGACACTTGGAGAGAGCGTGTGGTTCTAGCTGGACTAACCAGCTTGTCTCAGGTACAGTTCACCACAGCCGCTCGTTCAAAATCGTTCAAATGGCTCTGAGCACAATGGGACTTCTGAGGTCATCAGTTCCCTAGAACTTAGAACTACTTAAACCTAACTAACCTAAAGACACCACAAACATCCATGCCCGAGGCAGGATTCGAACCTGCGACCGTAGCACTCGCGCGGTTCCAGACTGTAGCGCCACTCGTTCAAACCGGATCGCGATCCACCCCACAATAAACATTTATCGCTTCAAGATGCGTCATTAAGGCGCTTCGTACCAAATTCAAGACATATTAATGAGAATTAACATTACAATCTGTCTTGATATTTTGATATATATAAATGACCTAGTACATAGTGTCGGAAGTTCCATGCGGCTTTTCACGGATGATGCTGTAGTATACAGAGAAGTTGCAGCATTAGAAAGTTGTAGCGAAATGCAGGAAGATCTGCAGCGGATAGGCACTTGGTGCAGGGAGTGGCAACTGACCCTTAACATAGACAAATGTAATGTATTGCAAATGCATAGAAAGAAGGATCCTTTATGGTATGATTATATGATAGCGGAACAAACACTGGTAGCAGTTACTTCTGTAAAATATCTGGGAGTATGCGTGCGGAACGATTTGAAGTGGAATGATCATATAAAATTAATTGTTGGTAAGGCGGGTACCATGTTGAGATTCATTGGGAGAGTCCTTAGAAAATGTGGTCCATCAACAAAGGAGGTGGCTTACAAAACACTCGTTCGACCTGTACTTGAGTATTGCTCATCAGTGTGGGATCCGTACCAGATCGGGTTGACGGAGGAGATAGAGAAGATCCAAAGAAGAGCGGCGCGTTTCGTCACAGGGCTATTTGGTAACCCTGATAGCGTTACGGAGATGTTTAGCAAACTCAAGTGGCAGACTCTGCAAGAGAGGCGCTCTCTGCATCGCGGTGTAGCTTGCTCGCCAGGTTTCGAGAGGGTGCGTTTCTGGATGAGATATCGAATACATTGCTTCCCCCTACTTATACCTCCCGAGGAGATCACGAATGTAAAATTAGAGAGGTTCGAGCGCGCACGGAGGCTTTCAGACAGTCGTTCTTCCCGCAAACCATACGCGACTGGAACAGGAAAGGGAGGTGATGACAGTGGCACGTAAAGTGCTCTCCGCCACACAACGTTGGGTGGCTTGCGGAGTATAAATGTAGATGTAGATGATGTGCAGCAGGCAGTTTCCGACTTCTTCACGCAACAGGACGCCGTGTTTTACCACCTTCAATCAGGTGCGTCGGTGGGATGACTGCCTCAAGCATACGGCGATTTTGCGATTGCCACACCGAACACTATCAACGAAATGATCCCTTGTTGGGAGAAATGTGTCTGTGTTCAGAAATATATACGCGGGTAATCCCAAAACTAAGTTTTCCAATTTTTTTATAAATACATAGACCCGTTTATTTCTACAATGGTTTACATCAGTTTACAGCTTGAACATTTAGTTATTTTTCGACATAATCATCATTTCTCTTGGCCCATTTTTGTAGACGCTGTGGCAGTTTTGATGTGCCTACGTCATATCAGCTCGCCGCCATGCTGTTCAGAAAGTTATGAACCTCTTCTTTCACGTCGTCGTCGGAGCTGAATCACTGGGACCACAGTTAACGCTGACAGGTACCGTGAGACTCTGAGAAAACTCAAACGGGTAACTGAGAACTGGAGAAGAGGAAAGTTGAGCAAGGGCGTTCACATTCTTCATGACAACGCTCGCCCACACATCGCTCGGCAAACCGTTGCTCTCCGGTAACATTTTCAGTGGAAGATAATCACCCACCCACCCTAAAGTCCTGACTTGGCGCCCGGTGACTGTCACCTGTACCCGAGGTTAAAAGAACATTTGGCCGGAGAGCGGTTCAGCTCCGACGACGAGGTGAAAGAAGAGGTTCATAACTTTCTGAACAGCATGGCAGCAAACTGGTATGACATGTTCATACAAAAACTGCCACAGCGTCTACAAAAATGCACCGACAGAAATGGTGAGTATGTCGAAAAACAGGTAAATGTTCAAGCTGTAAACTGATGTAAACCGTTTTGGAAATAAACGGGTCTATGTATTTATAAAAAAATAGGAGACCTTACTTTTGGGATTACCCTAGTATGTAAAAATGAAGAATAAATACGTAGTGTGATAATACAGGTTGTTTCACGAAATTGTGAAGCAGTTGCTAACATCTTAGACATCAGCTGTATTAGGCATGGGAGCCATACACACTGATGACTCATCAGAATTTGTGCTGGACCGTGACTCGAACCCGAACCTCCTGCTTATCGCGCGAGATCGCGTTGACAGTCTCGGTTATCCGTGCATGTTTCAGGACCGAACCAAACCTCCATATGCCACAGTCTCTACGCCTCCATTACTCGCAGCTTACCTGGATTCAAATTAGCGTCTGTTGGTATGATTTTCAAGTGTGGTACAGCTTACGTCAAAAATATTCGCAGTTGCGGCAAAATTTCGTAATAATACTACAGCTGCAGATCGTCACCAATGTCTTGAAGGAACAGACCTCGTAATGTAAAGTTTGTTGCATTTCAAAAGCTTAAAGTGTGCTCACAAATAAATTTAGAGAAATTACTTTTCAGCATGATCTCGTAGAAGTACTTCTATCCACGAACTCTTTAGTAATTTTGTGTTTGTATTGCTGCACTTGTCGCCAGAATATCCTAACTGTGTGATGCTATTGTTAAACTTACCAGTAACTGGTGGGCAATGGACAAACGAGCAGGATTTTTTTTTTAGGTTTTGCAAGAAAAGAATTATGTGCCATCGCTCCGAAGGACAATCTAATTATGTTTTACTCCCAAATTCTTCATCAGAGCTACGAAAACGCTATAACACAAACTTTGTTCTTGCAAATTGAACAGAAAATAGCTACACCGTTTAGTTCACCACAACCGATGTTCGAGTAAATCCTGCAACTGTGTCATTCGTGAGAATAAGAAAAAAATATCGAAAAGCGTTGTGATGCGCATGAAAAAATAAGTATAACAGTTGCAGTTTCTCATTAGATCATGAACTACGCGTCAATTCTGTTGCAGCTAAAATTATTGGATATTGAATTGTTTAAACTTGTGAGAAGAGCGGATGAAAATGAGGTAAGAAAATTAACTGTACACTGGGTTCTTTCAGACAATGAGTGATTAGAACGAAAAATTTAGGCAATAACACCTGCAGAAATGTGTGGGCTGTACGAGAAGAAAAGTGAAACATAATCTTGCGAATTTGAATGAATGCATCACATGATTCCTGTCACGTGCAACCCGACTGCCTCGTATTACGTCGTTGACGTTTAGCACACAGGAGGCCTACAGGAGTGAAGGCGCAACTTGTCTGCACTAGAGATCCGTTAGAAAACTGGTATATTTTCGGTGTGCTGTCGGGGCAGTTTTAAAGTGCCGCCCACGAGTTAGATGTGACGGATGGGACCGCCTGAGGCTAACCTAACAGGTAGCAGGGCACCAGCTGATCGATGTGGGTGGTGACCGCGACCGTGGAGACATCTGGCGGTCAGCGCCCCAACCACGACGCCCACTGTGTCCGCTGCAGCAACAAGCTGTTCCGCTCCCCTCGTTGCGCTCTGATATTACAGCATCGTGCGCACGTCATGCTGACCACGTTTCATTTGCAACTTAACGTAACAAATAGATACCGTCAGATGCTAATTTGTTCCTCGGTTAATTCAGTACAAACGTCTGCTAATGGAACTGTCAAAATGCAACGTTTACCATTAAACTGCAGAGACAAAAGCAATGATATGCGATCCAGATTCTAATATTTAGGGTGAAACGCCTAACTTATTCATCAAAATATCTTTTTAGTAACATGTCACCTTTCGTTACGGTAGAGACTGTTATTTTCCCATTGGCGTTTTCAAACCGCCTAATGACATACCGGGTGGTACAGTTCTTATTAATCGTTCATAGCAGTGTGGGTGTCTTTCTGCAGCTGTGGCAAGACAGAAAAAAAAATCTGACACAAGTAACCTATGAATGTGACAAACAGTTTGGTCCCATAAGACCGTACCACAAATTAAATTAAATTTGACGATGTATCTTGGGTTATGTACACCACGAAATCGGAAGGTCAACTTGACGACATTACTTACTGTTATTTGATACCAACTGGTGCACAAATCACTTTGGAAAACATTATGTTCGCCAATTCACACAACACTTCACTTGCTTTGACACTGGTAACAACTCCCATATGCTGTACAGATAATGAACAAACTGAGAATGTGCATTAAGCTACTGTTCAAAGATTTTGCGTTGGGCCAGGATCTTCTTCTTCCTCCTCTTTTTTTTTATTATTATTCGTTTTTTCAAAAGTTGGATGTTTATCTTGAATGATATCATACTTAAATTATTTCATTATTGCACTTCTGACATGGTGTTTACATAGATCCTTAAAGTGTTGCCGGCCGCTGTGGCCGAGCGGTTCTACGGTTGCAGGTTCGGATCCTGCCTCGGGCATGGATGTGTGTGATGTCCTTAGGTTAGTTAGGTTTACGTAGTTCTAAGTCTAGGGGACTGATGACGTTAGATGTTAAGTCCCAGAGTGCTTAGAGCCACTTGAACTTAAACTGTTCCGAATCGCATTTCTACTATATACAGAACTCACATTTAGCAAGTTCACTTTTGCTTATTATATACTGATTACGGACTAGACGTTAGAGCTTAACATGTTGAGGGCTTCACTTAATGAAAATGCTAAGTTATGTGAGATTTTCGGGGTAGACGTGTGTGTGTGTGTGTGTGTTTGTGTGTGTGTGTGTGTGTGTGTGTGTTTTAGCCTGGGTAAAATGCAATTTTCGAGGTTAAAAGTTTTTAAAAGTCTGAAAAATTGGATTGTTATTTAAATTACTTTGTTAATTTAAGGTGATGATGGGCAGCTTACTGTCATGAGTGAAAATCTATATTTGTCAATGTTTACCCCATTTTCAATCGGACAATAAAAACTCTACAGTCACGAAAGGCGATTGCTCACAGTCATTTCTGAAAAACCTTCATTCATCACCTATCGAGGTCATATGTTTTATCTGCATGGTATGTTGAAAGGTATTCATTACCAGTTTACATACAAAGAAGCAATCACGGTATATTTGAACAAATTCGCCGCTCGGGATTAGCCGAGCGGTCTGGGGCGCTGCAGTTATGGACTGTGCGGCTGCTATCGGCGGAGGTTCGAGTCCTCCCTCGGTCATGGGTGTGTGTGTTTGTCCTCAGAATAATTTCGGTTAAGTAGTGTGTAAGCTTAGGGACTGGTTACCTTAGCAGTTAATTCCCATAAGATTTCACACACATTTTTGAACATTTTGAAAAAAATTGCACAAAGCGTTCTTTCAGCATTATTAAATTTCTCCCAGTATTATGAACCGTGGAGATGAACACTCAAAGTTGTCCCATCTAGAAATATACTCCACGGAAAAAAAAATTAAAAGAAAAAAAAACGACGCTTCAAGAAGGAATTATCCAAATGGAACGGAAATCAATAAACGTGATGTACATATATTGACAAACAAGTTCTTACAATTCTCGAAAAATTGGATGATTTACTCAAGTGAAGGAGTTTCGCAAAGTTGGAAAGTTGGTGCACCTCTTGCTTTTATGTTAAGTTATTCAGATGGTCATTGATTGGCGGAGTTGTCGGATGTCCTCGTGAGGAATATGGTGCCAAAGTCTGTCCAACTGGCGCGTTAGACAGTGAAACTCCCGAACTTGTTGGAGGGCCTGCCCATAACGTTCCAAACGTTCTGAACTGGAGAGATATCGGTGACCTTGCTGGCCGAGGTAGGGTTTGGCGAGGACGAAGACAAGCAATAGAAACTAAAAACCTGTGCGGGCGGGCATTGTCTAGCTAAAATGTAGGCCCAGGATGGCTTACCATGAGGGGCAGAAAAACGGGGCATAGAATATCGTCGACTTAACGCTTTGCTGAAAGGGTGCCACGGATGACAATCGAAGGGGTCCTGCTATGAATCTAAGTGGAACCCCAGACCGTCACTCCTGGTTGTCGAGCAATATGACGGGCGACGGTCAGGTCCGTATCCGACTGCTGTTCGGGACGTCTCCAGACACGTCTTCACTGGTTATCGCGCCTCAGCTCGAAACGGAACTTACCACGGAAGACAATTCTACTCCAGTCGACGCTATTCCATGCCGGACAGTTGCCTGGAGACACCCCAGACATCCCGACAACCAGACGTGATGTTCTGGCGTCTCACTTCATTTCATAGCAGGACCCATTTGGTTACCATCCGAGGCACTTTCATAACACACCGGTACGTCGACAATGTACTACGCCACGTTTTGTTGCCCATCATGGCAAGCTATCCTGGGCTTACATTTCAGCAAGATAACGCTCGCGCGCACATGGCGAATTGTTAATCCCTTTCTTCGTAGTTGCCAAACCCTACATTGGTCAGCACGGTAGGCAGATCTCTCCCTAAATGACGATGTTTGGAAAATTATGGTCAGCGCACTCCAGCCAGCTCGGAGTCTTGACGATCTAGCGCGCCAGTTGAAAAGAATTCCGCACGACTTCTCTTAAGAGGACTTGCAACAACTCTGTCATTCAGTGCCAAGCCGAATAACTGCGTGCACAAGGGCCAGAGATGGACCAATGCCTTACTGACGAAGTCAATGTGTGAAACTCTTCCTCTAGAATAAATCATCCAACTTTTCTGAAATTGTACTCGTTTGTTTTTAAAATGCCTGGAAGAGGGTTCAATAAACCACCTTCATGCTGTCTCTCTACCGTTCCACTCTCGAACGGCATGAGGGGAAAAACGAGCACTTAAATTTTTTCTGTGCGAGCCCTGATTTCTCTTACGGTAATCATCATTTCTCCCTATGTAGTTGGGTGCCAACAGAATGTTTTCGCAATTGGAGGAGAAAACTGGTGGTCGAAATTTCATCAGATGATACCGTCGCAACGAAAATCGCCTTTGTTTTAATGATTGCCACTCCAATTCGCGTATCATGTCTGTGACACTGTCTCCGCTATTTCGCGATAATACAAAACGAGCTGCCCTTCTTTGTATTTTTTTCGATGTCAGCCGTTAGCCCCACCTGATGTCCCACACCGCACAGCAATACTCCAGAATAGGGCGGACGTAGTGTAAGCAGTCTCTCTGATAGACCTGTTGCACCTTCTAAGTGTTCTGCCAATGAATCGCAGTCTTTGGTTTGCTTTACCCACAATATTATCTTATGTGATCGTTCCAATTTAGGTTATTTGTAATTGTAATCCCTCAGTATTTAGTTGAATTTACAGCCCTCAGATTTGTGTGATTTATCGCGTAATCGAAATTTATCTGATTTCTTTTAGTACTCACGTGAATAACTTCACACTCTTCTTTATTCAGGGTCAATTGCCACTTTTCACACCATACAGGTATCTTATCTAAATCATTTTGCAAGTCGTTTTGATCATCTGATGATGGTAAATAACTGCATCATCTTCAAACAGTCTAAGACGGCTACTCAGATTGTCTCCTAAATCATTAATATAGATCAGGAACAATAGAGGGCCTATAACACTTCTTTGCGGAACGCTGAATATTACTTCTGTTTTACTCCATGACTTTGTCTATTACTACGAACTATGCCCTTTCTGAGAGGAAATCACGAATCCAGTCGCACAACTGAGGCGTCACTCCGTAGGCACGCAGTTTGGTTAGAAGACGCTTGTGAAGAACGGTGTCGAAAGCCTTCTGGAAATGTAAAAATATGGAATCAGTTTGACATCCCCTGTCGATAACACTTATTACTTCATGAGTATAACGTCTCTACTGCCGTCCATCCCCTCTCTTCTGCCTCTCTTGTATCCTTCGTGCCGCCGTCTCTTCTCCATCTCAATTCATCCCCTATCCACACCGCCATTCATTCCTCTTAAATCTAGGACGTGCGGAAGTTGAGGGGAGCGCCTAAGTAAAGTTCACGGGTTGTCATTTTGCCGGCAGGTGGTTCGCAAGTAGAGGAGGACATTAGACGCAATGCGGGTACTTGGAACCGGTTCTTGCCCCGCTGAGGACGCAGTGTCTGTGTGTGGCAGCATCCTGCTGCTATTACACGTCCAGCGTACGGCTTAATCTCATCTCGCCGTCTTCCCAGAAACCATCTCGTGGGCCGCGGCGTAGCGAGATTGAGAGCCGGCAGCTGGGTGGGTTCCAGCAAAAGCCGCCAGAGGGCAGGCGGGCGGCTCCGACAGTCACTCCCGAAAGGCGACAGCCGCCCTGATTAGCGCTCCTTCCGTTCTGCCAGGCACAGCCGCAGCCAAGAGAACTGCAACTCAACGGTGTTCCTTATCTGTGCAGCGTTACACTTCTCTCCTCCGACTGGCGAATCCAAAGTTACACCAAAGTCCACAGCAGTAGCCGGCCGAGACACAAGCAAGTAACCGATTTTGTGACATAACGAGAGGGAGGACAGGAAAATCTTGAGCATGGATTTGAAGATATTGCGGGTTGTACAGGGTGAAAAAGTATTTAAACCGACAAACTCTGGGAGGTTGTAGGGGACATCAAAACAAATATTTTTCCCTAATGTCATTTTTTCCTCTGAGCATTATTAAACCGGTGGAGGCCATATTACGATCTTCAGTTGTAGGCAACAAGTCTAGTAGTGCACTGTCTTTGTTTATTAATGCACCGATACCCCTGGAGTGAGTACACTTATATAGTTGGTGCGTACTACGTAGCGCACCACAACAGATGAGCTGCACAGCGGGTTTATCAACAACAATATCCTAATCGCCGTATCCCGCATCATACGACCTTTGCTGCTGTGTACCAACGTCTGCTTCAGACCGGGTCATTTAGAAGATTACGTGGACAGGGACACCGTCACACGGTAAGAACGCTGCAATTTGAGGAAGCTGTCTTGCAGCATGTGGAGCGGGGTCCTTCAATCAGCACTCGTGCAATTGCACGTAACATGGGGGTGAATCAGACGAATGTAAGGACAGTCCTTCGAAAGCAATTGTTACGTCCATTTCACTTAAAGCGTGTCCACAACCTGGAACCAGTTGGTTATCCACCCAGAGCACAGTTTTCGCAGTGGTACCTGGAACAGTATGAAATGCATCCTACATTTCCATCATCTGTGTTGTTTACAGATGAAGCAACGTTCGGGCGCAATGGAGTCTCAACATGCACAATTCGCCTGTTTGAAGTGAAATAACCCACATGTCACAATTACTAGCGCTCATCAAGTGCAGTTCTTCGTTAATGTGTGGGTCGGTGTTGTTGGGGACTGTTTAATTGGACCGTATCTGCTACCTAGGCCATTAAATGGCAGGCACTATTACAATTTTCTCCCCAGAGCATTGCCAGAATTACTGGAAGACGTCCCGCTCCCTACAAGACAACGCATGTGGTTCCAACATGACGGGGCGCCGGCACATTTCAGTCGTCGTGTGCGTCGATTCCTGGACCGACGGTTCCCAGACACGTGGACTGGCAGAGGTGATCCTGTAGCGTGGCCTACTCGATCCCCAGATATGTCCCCTCTGAACTTTTTTGTGTGGGGAGAAATGCTCGACCTTGTTTACTCAACCTCTGTTGCATCAGAAGGGGATCTGGTTGGCCGCAATTCAGGATACTCCTTTGGTTGGGTTCAAATGGCTCTGAGCACTATGGGACTTAACATCTGAGGTCATCAGTCCCCTGGAACTTAGAACTACTAAAACCTAACTAACCTAAGGTCATCATACACATCCACACCAGAGGCAGGATTCGAACCTGCGACCGTAGCAGCAGCGCGGTTCCGGACTGAAGCGCCTAGAGCAAATCGGCCACAACTTCCGGCCCTTTGGTTGGGAAATCCTCCTTCAGGCGGAATAATCAGCAGTGATCAACGGCGTGTGGATGCATAAGACAATGGAAACCACTGCAGTAACCCTTTCTATCATTGTGTCCTCATATAACGACATACGTAATAAATGCTTAGTATATTAAAATTCGTTAAATTTTACCATTTTTTATTTTTGTCCTCATATTGTCACAAGCAGAGAGTTTATTTGAGAACAGTGTCGACATCTTCCGTCAGTCTGCGGTGGCACAAAACAAAACTGAATGTGCCTAGTCACATGGATGCTTCCCAATAATCTTTGTACCTCCCATCAGCCGGTTAATGTCTTCTGAGTTTAGGTAAAAAAATTATTTGTGCCTAGAAAGGGGCATTCTTGAAGGTGAAAACTTGAGAAGTGTCTCAGATCAAAAGGAAAGTGACATATTTATAACTTCATACATGTCTCCACTGAGGACATTGTGATTGAAAGGTTGTAATAGCGTAAAAATTTAAGATTTCACATTTCCCCCAGTTCAAGACAGACGAAGGCCACTTACAGGAGAAGTAGTTATAGAGCTCCTTAATTCATCTGAAATTGACGATCTATTCGATGATCCTGGCGATAATTTTGAACAAGTGGCAGACGTTAGGACTAAGTTGGAGTGCATTTTTGGTCTTATAGTTAGTGTATTTGACGTACAATCTTGTAGGAGTAGGAAGACTGCACTAATTTACATTACTAAGCATGATGTTGAACCTTTTACAAATTGTAAGGAGTCTGCTATGTCATTTAATATTCGTTTACGTAGGTGGGCGAAACGTACGAAGTAGTTCGATTATACCGACCCGTTTTTGGTTATTCATTGGTCGCGTGCAAAGTAATGATGGAGGTAATGTTAGACGTTTTGTACCATGCGGTTTATTGTAAGTTCAGTAGCCTAGACACAAAGCCCGCTAACTACATGGTAAGTGACACTGAGATAATCGCCATACACTCGTCCCAACCAAACGACAACGCATTGGCAGCGAGACTTATTGTTGCGTACGAATTTGCTACAGCGCAGCCAATCTAAAACTCAATAAGGAAAATATCTATTCTAGTAGTAAGAGACTGAAAGATAGCTTTGAATGTCCAGATTGGTAAGTCTGATGTCTGTTCACGTGCTTTGCATCTGGACATGTTAGGGTGACAGCCACGCCTATTAGGTATTTAGAGAACTTTGCACCCGAAGACAACATGCAGTTAGCTGCTTTTGAAACCGAACGCGATTCTCGACAGCTATTTTCGAAGGTTTATAGCTAGTTTTGCAACCTGAAGCATATTCCTTAATGTAGGGCTGGAAAAATACGTCCGTGTGCCCTCCTCAAAATCGAGATAAAATGAATTTTTCATTTTCAATTAACTTTACCATAAGCAGTACACGTTAAGATATTTTATTTTATGCTGAAAGCAGCCAGTTTCGGCAATTCATGTTGCCATTTTCAGGCTCCATACGCTTTTATCCGAATAAACGAACTTATCGTTTAGCACAATAAAACACTGTATATCGTGAATTCCAATCGTTATTCAAATGCTTCATTTGCATAATTCATGTATTTCGGTGAAATAAACTAAAATAAAATAAAATACTTTGATTTTTGGGCTTATTCTGCACCCACGTGAACACAATGTCCTCACTAGGGGGAGCGTTGTATCTCCCCTTGGGGGGTACCTCGGAATATTTTATGCATCTGAAAAATCATAATTTAATTCGAAGAACTGGATAGCAAAGCCATGACTTTATTTTTCAGAAAAAATTGGTGACCGGAAGGGTTACAGACACGTAATGTGCGTCTACAGGACGCATGCCCGATAACTGAGAAAGTGTCATGAAGATCTCGCCTTTGGAGAAAGTTTGAAGAAGAGTCCCCCATTCGGATCTCGGGAAGGGGGATTGCCAATGGGGAGGTGACCATGAGACTGAATAACCAACGAAAAGATACGATTTGGGACGTGGAATGTCTGCATCAGGAGCTCATCTTAGTGCACCGCTAGCAGTATACCCGCTGTCACAGTTGAAGATCTGACACATTGCACTGAGGCCAGTTAATAGCACTGTTGGTTCTCCTACCTACAGGTTGGCCAAATATTTAACTAAGTTGATGACTCCGATATTTGATCGCTGTTAACATCACATCAAAGACACTCAGATGTTCATTGAGAAAATTAAACAGATTAGAGGTGCCCAAACGATATTTTAGTCAATCTGAATGTGATATCACTATTTACAAAATTCCTATTTGACGACATATTGAAACTGTTGGCAGAGCAGTATCTTGCTGAAACGATTATGTTTTGCAGACATGTTATTAAGACCACTTACTTCTTGTACGGCAGTAAATTTCATGAAATGGCGGACGGAACGGCTAGGAGCTCTCCTTTGTTTTCAGCAATGGCCAAATTAATTATGGAACATTTTGAAGAAGAGGCACTGAATTCGGCTCCTCTTCGTCCATCATGTTTATGGTCTGGCCACACGACGTAGAAGCTCTTGAGCTCTTCCAAGAACGTATGAACAGCATGCATCAAAACATCCAGTTCATCGTCGAGACAAAGAAAGAGGGAAGGCTGCCATTTCGAGTTGTATTGGTTCAACGAAAGTCGGATAGACGCCTCGGCCACTCCCTGTACTGCAAGCCGATGCACGCTGGTCTATGTTTTAGCGCTAAGAGTTTTCACCATCCAATCGAGAAGAGAGAACTTCAAATGCACTGTTACCAGAGCAAAAACCATTTTTGACAAGGATCACTTGGAATTCACAAATTAATCATCTAAAATATGTGTTCCGAAAGAACGGCTATGGATCACATGATATGAAGTCAGCGTTCTCCAAGAAAAGGAATCGTGAAAATGTTGAACATTCACTTGGCAAGCCAGCGATTGCCTTCTTCTCTTTCTGCGGCGCTACACCCAGCAAAATGGTTACGATGCGTGGAAAGATAAAGGAGATGCTACGCCCTGTTAAGGAAAATTTCGCCCTCAAGATTTCTGCGATTTACATAATCACTTCTCAGTGCATAAGCAGGTACACTATGTGATCAAAAGTATCCGGACACCCCCAAAAACATACGTTTTTCGCATTAGGTGTATTGTGCTGCCACCTACTGACAGGAACTACATATCAGCGACCTCATTATCATTGAAAAGCGTGAGAGAGCAGAATGGGGCGCTCCGCGGAACTCACGGACTTCGAGTATGGTCAGGTGATTGGGTGTCACTTGTGTCATAAGTTTGTTGGAGAGATTTCCACACTACTAAACCTCTCTAGGTCTACTTTTTTTCCGATGTGATAGTTACGTGGAAACGTGAAGGCACTTGTATAGCACAAAAGCGTACAGGCCGACCTCGTCTGTTGACTGACAGAGACCGCCGACAGTTGAAGAGGGTCGTAATGTGCAATACGCAGACATCTATCCGAGCCATCAAACAGGAATTCCAAACTGCATCAGGATCCACTCCAAGTATTATGACAGCTAGGCGGGAGGCGAGAAATATTGTATTTCATGGTTGAGCGGCTGCTCATCAGCCACACATTACGCCGGTAAATGCCAAGCACTCCTCGCTTGATGTATGGAGCGTAAAAATTGGACGATTGAAGAGCGGGGAAAACTTTGTGTGGAGTGACAAATCTCGGTACACAATGTAGCGATCCGATGGCAGGGTGTCGGTGTGGCGAATGCCCGGTGAACGTCATCTACCAGCGTGTGTAGTGTCAACAGTAAAATTCGGAAGCGGTGGTGTTATAGTGTGGTCGCGTTTTTCATGGAGGGGGCTTGCACCCCTTGTTGTTTTGCGTGCCACTATCACAGCTCAGGCCTACATTGATGTTTTAAGCACCTTCTTGCTTCCCACGGTTGAAGAGCAATTCTGGGATGACGATTGCATCTTTCAACACGATCGAGCACCTGCTCGAAATGCACGGCCTGTGGCAAAGTGGTTACACGACAATAACATCTCTGAAACGCACTGGTCTGCACAGCGTCCTGACCTGACTCCTATGGAACACCTTTGGAATGTTTTGGAACGCCGACTTCGTACCAGGCGTCACCGACCGACATCGATACCTCTGCTCAGTGCAGCACTCCGTGAAGAACAGGCTGCCATTCCCCAAGAAACCTTCCAGCACCTGATTGAAGGTACGATTGCGAGAGTGAAAGCTGTCATCAAGGCTAAAGGGTGGGCCAACACCATATTGAATTCCTGCATTACCCGTGGAGGGCGCCACGAACTTGTAAGTCATTTTGAGCCAGGTGTCCGAATACTTTTGGTCACATAGTGTACATCGGTCAGTCTATCAGCACCGTTTCTGACCACTGTGCAGAACATGAAAAGCATATTAAAAATTGAGAATTCGAGAAATCTGGTGTTGCTGAGCACAGCGTCGCAAACAACCATAAATTACTGTTTGACGAAACAAGCATTTTGTCCCATACTCCCACATACTGGGACTCTCTAGTTACAGAGGCTGTAGAAATAACAATTTGTGAGAAAATCTTATACCGTAACAGCGAATATAATCTTAGCAGTACATGGCAGTAAGCTCTCGATTCAGATAAGAGCCAGAGATACTAGTCGCAATGTTTACGCTACGGCGGGAGCGGTGGCACCATCTTCGGCAGCATGACTTCATTGTCGAGCAATCAAAGCCGTCTTCGAGCTATATAAGGCCACCACAGCAGCAGTTTTGACAGTGAGTTGCTCCTGACGAAGGCGACGGAGAAAATCGCCGAAAGCTCGAGGCTGTACCCTGGACTGACCCGGCTAGAAGCCCGAGAATACAATACTGCCGACGCGAAAGACTTCGTTCTCACAGGAGTGTTTCCATTTGGGGAATTTTCAGTATAGGGCCCATAGCACATAGGCACAGTCCTGCACTCCAACCGTAAGCCATCTGCAGGCAGCACCAACGAAACAGACAGGAACACTCGCATTGCCGCTCCACTCTGCAGTCGGCTCCGCTTTCCCTGTTGTGTCCTGACTCGACGGGCGCCGGGACACTTCGTTGTTCAGCCGGCCTCACGGCACCCGCTACTTCCAGCGTAACTCCCCTCACTGCACAGATGTCTAGCTCGTGCCACTGCTCTCCACAACACTCCGCTCGGTCGCTACCTCCTGGTCTTCATTGGCTGTAGTACGCGGACTTTTAAGGCCCCCCGCCCCATAAATGGGCAGTAACATGGTGCAATATTATTGTTCTCTCTAAAAAACAAGCCATGAAGGCCCAATGGTACCGACCGGCCGCCGTGTCATCCTCAAGCAAAGTCGTCCTGAATGAGAACTCAGTTTACGCGACTGGAACCGCTACTTCCCAATCAAGAACTCCTCAGGTTGCTCCACCCCGCTTAAGAACAGCGCTCGGCAGACCATATGGTCACCCATCCAACTGCCATCCCAGCCCGACAGCACTTAACTTCGGTGATATGTCTGGAACCTGCTTTGCCACTGCGGCAACGCCGTTCGCAGTGTTCTCCCTAGACCTCCATAATACTGAGGTTCAGAATGTTGGGCGATAAAGACGCTACTGCTGTAATAACTGCTCTACTTTGTTGTAAACACGAAAAATAGATGGATGAAATATGGAGCGTCAAAAATCACTCATGAATATTTATTGTCAACACTGAGGTTGAACAACGGGAAAAAAGATAATCATAACTTAGCTCTTGGCGATGCCAACAGTTGATACATTACTAGTAACGTTTGCCCCATAAGTATACACTTACGAGTAAGAGCATTTATTCATTACACAAGACTTTTACGCTCCTCTAAGTCGTTTTTCGTTCATCCAAATGTAGCACTGCCTGACTGATCCCAGCGAGACAGTACCATGGCTTTATCAACTGCTGTATAACTTATGTTTGTTTCTTGGTTTTAAGTGTTTTAGTAATTTACATACAGCAAATATTGAGCGTATAACCATAAATTCTGTGGGATATAATGGTTTTTTGTTTAATCTCTAAAATTTAGTCCTTTAGCATGACCCGTCTCGAAACTGACAGACTCTTTTGTATCAAAAATTACAGTTTTAGATTATAACCGCCCACCCCTCAACTCCGTGGATAAATTTCTGTGATCGCCCGTATTAAAAACAAACAAAATATACAATGAGTGACGCAATTTTCCAAAGTGAACGCTTATCTATTACGGTACGAATAGTTTCGAAGACTTGATAGCAACTGAAGTTTCATCTTAAACTATTTCAAACATACTTATGGAATCGTGACCTATAATAATACGTGCACTAAAGCATTATATTCAGGTATGTAAGATATAGGCACATGCAAATCTATATTTTCTTCTATTCATAACTCCGCGTTAATGAAACATTCTTAAAACCTTTCCCCTTGTAGTGTAGTGTTTCCTGTATTTTCTCAGAAACATATCATATTCATTGTTAACATTCCTGTTTTCCTGTTTTTGTATTCATCAGGCCTAAGATGTTACCGTGTGGGCATTGACTAATTTTCGAAGACTCTAATTAGAACGGTTATTCGTCTTGTTTTCAACTCATTTTCGACACACCAACAACGACGATTCGTGTCCAGCGACTGTAGCACTGGCACAATATATGGAAGCAACGTAATACATTTTGAAAATTTGTATTGTTCTCAATATTATTGGCAGTCTCTTAACCTCACCCCTAGACGTTGAGTATTATTGCGCATCCTCATGTATTGCGCAATAATAGTGACCTTTAGAACTATCCGGCGGCCTCTCGGCTGCAGCATGCTGAACAAGTCGGAATCTCCATCGTGCTGTGGTCTTCATTTCATCTTTCAACTCTTGCATCCTAATTGACCTTGCAGTTCTTGCCTTTAACTTCTCCCTTTAGTTTATGGCGTTTGTGTCCTCCATTACTGTACTACATTTGCTTTTTCCTGTATTTCTCACCTTTCGGTTCTGCCTAAGTTTCTTAGCTTTCCCAACTCTCTTGCTGTTTTGGTCATTCCTAACAAATCATGCAAACATCACAAACCTGTCTGTTGCAGGTTCTCTATTGTTCTGTACGGTTATTTATTTTTGTGACTGTCTGGTAACTGCAGCAACAATTTATTTTCTGGTAAGCGGTAATTGATGTTGGTAGAGTTGCCTAATTCCTTTCCCTTTCATGCACTGGGTGGGTCATCCGCGTTTTTTGGTAATTCATCAACCAGACACTTGCTCCTGTGTATCTGCTCAACTTTTCCTCTCGTCCTACACGTGTTTCAATTGAAAGTTTTAAAACGTGACGATTATAACAAGATGTGAGCTAGTGTGATTGTGCGAGTGATCATGAGCGTAGAGTGTGCGAATTCAATTTTATATCAGATTGCTTCATACTGCCTTCATCATATTTTCTACATTTTACTTCGTTTCTACTAATTTTCGTAATGGTGCTGATAGCTGCACCGTGCAGCGCCCATAAACCACACACACTCACACAGTCACACACTCACTTTCTAGCAGATTAAAAATAGCAACCATATAGCGACTAATTTGCTTTAAAGCTCTCTAAAGGAAGAAGTGTAGTTTGCTGTTCACTAAGATTAATTTACTTTTTTCGTATATAAAAAAATTCGTCAGGTTATCTTAGTTTATCTTCTACTAGTTCGTCTTTTATTCGTGGATAGACTGTCTAGTAAATAGACTACTACGGAACTGCTGTGTTGCAAAACGTATAAAATGAACACAGTTTGTGCCCTATTGACACCTTTTTCGTGAGTCGTTTGTATACTGGAGCTTGCTATTCATTAATGAGAGTAGTCTCTCTCTCTCTCTCTCTCTCTCTCTCTCTCTCTCTCTCTCACTCACTTTGCCTTACACGAGTGGCACCTACGGAGAGCGCAGATATTCGCCTCGCGGCGCTGGCGAGGTCATCGCCCGCTCCTGCCCATTAGGCTCCTTTAATTAGCGCGTGATTAAAGCGCGCCGTAATTAATATGTAGCCGGCCTGCCCAGGCCAGGCGAGAGTGCCGCGCCGAGTGTAAACAAGGCGACCTGCCAGTAGTCGGCAACCGAAAGTAGGCTGGGCTGCTCCCGTGCAAAAATACACCGGTGAGGCGGTCCCCACCTTGCCACTACTTCCGCTGTGCGAGGCATTATGCACGCCGGTTCCCTGTTAGGAAAAGGGGGCGCGAAAATTTAGCCCTTCTTAAGAAAAACCCTATTTCGCCCCTAATTGAAATTGAGAACAGGTTTTTGACACATTAGAAACATTGTAGAGATCTGTACTATACGTGAATTTCACGATTCGCATTTGAGTTCCGTTGGAGACAGAAAATGTAAACGTCGAATCTGTCTGGAGGAATATTAATGAATGTGGTACCAGAGGTGGCTTTTTAGGTTCTGCAGATTCTCTGAAAAATTTCATTGATTTATCGATGATAGTTTCTGATATAAAGGGGCATATGTACTGAAAATTTTAGTTGGGGGGGGGGGGGGGGGGGGAGGAATTGACTTCAAAGAAAAAAGCTTTTGAAATTTGTTACTTAACAGTTAATGAAAACTGTCCTGCTGCATATGATGGCCATTCTTTTGACTCTAGCAGATCTTCCAGCTTCTTTTTCACCTTCCTGGATGTTCTACATCTACATTCATACTCCGCAAGCCACCCAACGGTGTGTGGCGGAGGGCACTTTACGTGCCACTATCATTACCTCCCTTTCCTGTTCCAGTCGCGTATGGTTCGCGAGTAGAACGACTGTCTGAAAGCCTCCGTGCGCTCGAATCTCTCTAATTTTACATTCGTGATCTCCACGGGAGGTATAAGTAGAGGGAAGCAGTATATTCGATACCTCATCCAGAAACGCACCCTCTCGAAACCTGGCGAGCAAGCTACACCGCGATGCACAGCGCCTCTCTTGCAGAGTCTGCCACTTGAGTTTGCTACACATCTCCGTAACGCTATCACGGTTACCAAATAACCTTGTGACGAAACGCGCCGCTCTTCTCTGGATGTTTGTCTTGCTTTCTCGGCCATATTAGATGCAGACCTGTCTGCATCGGCTATCTTTATTTTGCAGCCCAGTGATCGTATTTTCACCAGGATTAATTCCCAGCTTTGTCAGTACCCAACACTTTCCAATATTACCACAATTGAACGTAATAACAGCGTCATGAACTCCTAGTTTCATTGTATGCATGCCTACAAATACAGTTTTAGGAAGGCGGTTCCAAATTATGCTGTTGAGACATTCATTTGGGTTCTGTGTCTGCCCATGCAGACATTTCCTTAGAAGGTCAGGATGAGCCAGGTCTCTGAAAATAGGTTTAATTGCTGTAATAGCAGCAGCAGGAAGAGAATGATGGCGAGAATAAGATTCTCCAGTTGCCTGAGCCCTGTTGTATTTGCACCACGGGGGGCCGAACCGCACAACCACCCTGAAAGAGTGGTGCGGTGTGGGGCGGCGGAGGGGTGAAGTGGACCACTACGGCTGTGGTGGGGATGCAGCCCTTCCGTCGTTTCTAGGCCCCTGGTTAAAATACAATACAATACAAGTAACAGTTAATCTAACACTCCAGCAGATCACTGCGACATGGTTTAATAAGCACCATTTGAGTCATGTACTACTCTAATAAAATGTTACATAGTTTCAAAATGTGTGTGCCAATATGGAAGTTTTGCATCAATGCAGAAGACGGAAGTTGTGTGGTCAGAAGCAGGTGATGTTTTACTAGTTTTTATTTCTGTCATTCCCCTTGCTTTACCTCACTAATTCCACATGAGGTATAAGTTACCTCGACAAATCTACACCCGTCAGTTGAAAAACTGAAGCAGATGTGGCGCTCAAGTCTTTGAAAACGGACAGCCCGTTGGACAGCAATCAGAAAACAGTAAAAATTTTGGCTGACGACGGAATTATTAATCAATGTTTCGTAACCTATAAGTTAGATTTACGGACAGCCGGTTACGTAATGTGTATTAATAACAATCTGACGCGTTTTACACAACCTGAAAACTGTGTTTAAGGTGATTCGGGATGTATAGAAATAATCAAATTAGATACAGAAAATTTGATCGTAACCACGGTTGATGGTAAAATGTATGAGAGGACGCGCGTTTGATTCCTGGGTTCACATAAAGTTTTAATTTCTCACACATATGCGGAACTTTGTTTATTTGGTGCTAATGCTACTTTGCTCAGGAGGAAATTTTTAAAAGCATGAAATGCATTCGCAGTTGCGAATTGGACAACCATCAGCTGTAGAATGACCCGCATTTGCCGCCCAATGCGAGCGGTCGCCTTACCATTAGGCTATCGGAGCGGCCAGTCCAAAGTTCCAAAGCCTCTGTATGTCCATCTTTGTACAGACGGTTTCGGGACCTGACCTGTTCAGTGCAGAATGGCGAATCAAAAGACTTTTCAGCCGTCTAATTTTCCAATTGTTAATGTATTGAGCAACCAGTTCTGCGTAATAGTCGTCAAATGATTATCGAAGGGGTCACTCCATAAAAAATCTAGGGATACCAGTTACTAAATGTTCAAATGTGTGTGAAATCTTATGGGACTTAACTGCTAAGGTCATCAGTCAATAAGCTTACACACTACTTACCCTAAATTATAGTAAGGGCAAACACACACACACACCCATGCCCGAGGGAGGACTCGAACCTCCGCTGGGAACAGCCGCACAGACTAAATGTTGGTCCCTATTTTGACTGGACGAGGGCTGGGACTACTACACTTCGGTCAAGGGCACAGAAGATATATCCTACAAAAAGGTACGGCCAAACTTTGAGGAAGCATTCCTCACACACAAAGAAAATAAGAAAATATGTTATGTGGACATGCGTCCGGAAACGCTTACTTTCCATGTTAAGAGCTCATTTTATTACTTCTCTTCAAATCACATTAATCATGGAATGGAAACACACAGCAACAGAACGTACCGGCGTGACTTCAAAAACTGTTACAGGAAGTGTTCAAAATGTCCTCCGTTAGCGAGGATACATGCATCCACCCTCCGTCGCATGGAATCCTTGATGCGCCGATGCAGCCCTGGAGAATGGCGTATTGTATCACAGCCGTCCACAATACGAGCACGAAGAGTATCTACATTTGGTACCGGGGTTGCGTAGACAAGAGCTTTCAAATTCCCCCATAAATGAAAGTCAAGAGGGTTGAGGGCAGGAGAGCGTGGAGGCCATGGAATTGGTCCGCCTCTACCAATCCATCGGTCACCGAATCTGTTATTGAGAAGTGTACGAACACTTCGACTGAAATGTGCAGGAGCTCCATCGTGCATGAACCACATGTTGTGTCGAACATGTAAAGGCACATGTTCTAGCAGCACAGGTAGAGTATCCCGTATGAAATCATGTTAACGTGCTCCATTGAGCGTAGGTGGAAGAACATGGGGCCGAATCAAGACATCACCAACAATGCCTGCCCAAACGTTCACATAAAATCTGTGTTGATGAAGTGACTGCACAATTGCGTGCGGATTCTCGTCAGCCCACACATGTTGATTGTGAAAATTTACAATTTTATCACGTTGGAATGAAGCCTAACCCATAAAGAGAACATTTGCACTGAATTGAGGATTGACACATTGTTGGATGAACTATTCGCAGAAGTGTACCCGTGGAGGCCAATCAGCTGCTGATAGTGCCTGCACACGCTGTACATGGTACGGAAACAACTGGTTCTCCCGTAGCACTCTCCATACAGTGACGTTTTCAACGTTACCTTGTACAGCAGCAACTTCTATGACACTGACATTGGGGTAATCGTCAACTGCACGAAGAATTGCCTCGTCCATTGCAGGTGTCCTCGTCGTTCTAGGTCTTCCCCAGTCGCGAATCATAGGCTGGAATGTTCCGTTCTCCTAAGACGCCGATCAATTGCTTCGAACGTCTTTCTGTCGGGACACCTTCGTTCTGGAAATCTGTCTCGATACAAACGTACCGCGCCATGGCTATTGCCCCCTGCTAATCCATACATCAAATGGGCATTTGCCAACTCCGCATTTGTAAACATTGCACTGACTGCAAAACCACGTTCGTGATGAACCCTAACCTGTTGATACTACGTACTGCTGTTCTTGATGCTAGTACTGTAGAGCAATGAGTCGCATGTCAACACAAGCACCGAAGTCAACATTACCTTCCTTCAATTTGGCCAAATGGCGGTGAATCGAGGAAGTACAGTACATACTGACGAAACTGAACTGAGCTCTAACATGGAAGTTAAGCGTTTCCGGACACGTGTCCACACAACATCTTTTCTTTATTTGTGTGTGTGAGGAATGTTTCCTGAAAGTTTGGCCATACCTTTTTGTAACACCCTGTATATACTGCAATATAATGACAACAATGTGATTCTGTGAGGATTCCGTTTTTACCAGTTGAGGTACGAAACCACATAAGGGAATCTACAGTCTGCGAAGATCTGAGACATTGTAGAAATTATAACATATGTGATATTTTCATCATGTTTTTGTTCGAAAAAACTTTCGACACGTTCAAATCACTCCTTTTCTATCACTTACCGCTGGTTACCTTACCTCTCTGCACGGATGGTAGAAGGTGATGTTGTTGTACAATTTAGATTCAATACACTTGATCTAAAGCTGAATTAATTTTGTTAAATGCTACAAATGTTTGCAGTCCTGATCTTGTTTTTGAATGTATTTTACAGAATTGTGATCAGGGAGTGAAAACGACGTTGGAGTTACTAATAGTGTTGCTATCCCTCGGCGCCATTGTGGCAGCTTTAATTGCATATTTATTATCAATAAGAGAGCCTGCCTGCGCATTATACAGATTTACTTTCGAAATCTGATCCGTGTAAAGATATGTTGCTCTTCAAGCCAAATACTAGCTTTGAAATACATTTCCTTCCACGGTCATGCACCAATCTATTATTAGCGGACATACAGTGACAGATTGCTCTGATTTGTAAACTCGTTCCCGTCATTAAGATAATTCTGTCTTCTCTTTTTGCTAATGAAATTGAACAAATAACACCTAATCATTTATGAGAAGCCCGCAGCTCGTGGTCTTGCGGTAGCGTTCTCGCTGCCCGAGCACAGGGTCCCGGTTTCGATTCCCGGCGGGGTCAGAGATTTTCACCTGCCTCGAGATGACTGGGTGGTGGTGTTGTTGTGTCGCCGCCGCCGCCGCCGCCGCCGCCGCCGTCGCCGCCGCCGCCGTCGTCATCATCATCATCATTCTGATCATCATCCATTCCCATTACGGCCGGAGGAAGGCAATGGCAAACCACCTCCGCTAGAACCTTGCCTAGTACAGCAGTGCGGGTCTCCCGCATCGTCGCCTACGCACTGTCAAGGAGTATAGGACATCATCATTTATGAAAAAGAGTAGAAATTATAAATTCCACAACGAAGCTTTTACGAATGTGCTTTGTGTAATTAACGAGCCAACCGACTTGTAACGTTCCACCGAGAGAGAAAGAAACGCCGTTGAGGAAACGGCCGTAGATTGTGCTCCAGATGTCAGCTTGACTGTGAGATGCAGAAAAGGGGTTGCTGTATCCATTCGTTGTGCTTTTAAGCGGGAGTCACCGTGGACGCTGGTGAACAGCTTACTGCATTTGTATTCAGTGAGGTAGTTCAAAGCAGAGTAAAGTGTGCTGACCCCAGCTGTGGAGTGGCCGGTGGCGGGACAACATTAGCCCGAGGAGAACTGTAAGCTGCTCCTCCCTCTGCGCCGGACGGCAGGGATTTGCTCCGGACGCACCTGGTCAGTAAGCGCCTTAGCGCGACCCAGTTATACTGCTCTCTCTCTCTCTCTCTCTCTCTCTCTCTCTCTCTCTCTCTCTCTCTCTCTCTCTCTCTCTCACTCACTCACTCACACACACACACACACACACACACACACACACACACACACACTACTATTACACATCAGGAAATGCTTCTGTGGAGTAGAAGTACTCATCAAGCCAGTACGATCTCAGTTTGCATGTGAAGCTTATATTACTACATATTAAATTATTTACATCAGTAGATTCGTAGTCGAATATTTTTGTGTCTGAATACCTGCCACACTAAGGCTGGGTGATGGACAACGTTAATCGTTTCTTTTACAATATTTTATCTCCTTACTTCGCAGTTCCACGTTTAAGCTTTACTGGAGTTACCGTCAAAGATCATTTTTCGTCACCTTCAAATGGGTGCACCTCCATTGGAACACATTTACGGTCGTATGTGGTTCTTAAGCCCTCACAGAATACTGCTAGCCAGGCAGCAAAAACCTCATGACGGTCGGAGCAAACGAGGACATAAAAAGTAGGCTAGCACTGGCAAAAACGACATTCCTGGCCAAGAGAAGTCAGCTGGTATCAAACATAGGTCTTAATTTTGAGGAAGAAATTTCTGAGAATGTACGTTTGAAGCACAACGTTCTATGGTAGTGAAATATGGACTGTGGGGAAACCAGAAGAGCAGAGAATCGAAACATTAGTCGTAGTGCTACAGAAGAATGTTGAAAACTAAGTGGACTGATCAGGTAAAGAATGAGAAAGTTGTCTGGAGGACTGGCGAGGAAAGGATATGGAAAACACTGACAAGAACAAAGTACAGGATGGTTAGACATCTGGTAAGACATCAGGGAATAACTTCCGTAGTACTAACGGAAGCTGAAAAGGGCAAAAATTGTAGACGAAGACAGAGATTGGAATACATGTCTTAGTAAATAATTGAGGACACAGATTGCAAGTGATGCCCTGAGACGAAGAGGTTGGCACAGGAGGAGAATTTGTGCGGGCTGCATGAAATCAGTCTGATGGCTGATGACTCAAAAAAAACTTACAGGAATCGTTCCCTGCAGTTGGCCCCATTTAGCGATATCACCATGAACGTACAAGGTTATTCAGCAGCTTTTATATATGAGTTTTAGACAACCCACAACGCTTTCAAAAACCATGTGGAAGATTTTCACATTCTCTCACTTGTTAAATACAAACTATTAGTCCGACAGAAAAAAAAATGAATAGGACTTCTTTGTAGGAAATTTAATGAATTTAAATTTCGAACAGGGATACGGTTTCACTGGAGGTCACAGTTTTCGAGTTGTTGAAAAAAAAAAAAGTCTGATGGTCACTTGTGTACGTTTTTCTTGAATCACTCGATAACTGCGACCTCTATTGAAACCGTATCCCTGTTCGAAATTTAAATACATTAAATTTTCTGCAAAAATGTCCTGTTCATTATTTCGGACTAATAAATAGTTTGTATGTAGCAAGTGAAAGAATGTGAAAATCTTCCGCATCGTTTTTGAAGGCGTTGCAGGTTGCATAAAACCCAAATATAGGGGCAGCTGAATAACCCTGTATAAAGTGTGAACCACAACTTCACCGAAACACTTTACGAGGTGGTCGTATGGACCAAATAAAATGTAAAAAATTAAGTAAACAGTTGCTCTTAAAGGGTACCTTAAGACCTGTGAGTATTTGTTCATCTTCAGTGCTGTGAAACGCATCTCTTGAGTAAGTGCACGTAGTTCGTAAGGCCTGCATTTTATAACCTATGTTTACTGGCCGTTTTTTCCTTGTTTTGATCCAAAATATAGAAAGTAAACAGTTTGCAGTAGAAGAGATTTTTTGCACAGTATCTAAGACGGTGCTCCTAGCTCGTAAGGTATGCCTTTTAGAGCCCATGTTCACAATTCAAGTTGTATTTTTGTTTTGTGTAAAAACTATGTGAAACGACGAACAAACGTTTCGGTAACTCGGGTGAAGATATAATGTACTCAAGCGCACGCAAGGACATTCAATTTTAGGAGCAGCGATTACTGGACTGCGCCATGTAGAAAAGAAATATCAAATGTAAGTCATGCATTTATTCTGTGTTTGTCAATGTCCAGAAGTGTAAAGCCAGTTTGTTCAAAATATATTAATATTTCACGATGCAGTAATTTTCTTCTTATTCTTTTCATTCACTAACCAAAAATGATGTTCAAATTGTATATGAGCTTTGTTACAGGTTCGCTCTTTATCGCGGTGTCTCGATTGTATTTGGGAGACCACTATTGTGTCAAACTTTCTCTTACGAAATTCCATTAGTTTACTTTCATTTCCATTTTTATATTCAAATAGGTCCCTTAGGTATTTTCATCGAAGTTGCTGATTGCGTGAAAGCAATCCGGGTCAAAAGGTTAATTAAGAAATCCCCTTCGCGTAATCAATTCGTACGTGTCCTGAACACAATCGAGAACGACGCATCGGTGATCAATTAATAATCTCTCTCTCTTTTTAAGTAGTACTAAAAAACGGCCAGACAGGATAGCCGTAATTACGCAGTCTAGCGTTAGGTTGCCTTTTGTCAGTAAATATTACCAACCAACAGATCCAGCATCACTATTATTATTTACTACTATTTCTTACACAGAATAAGCTAGTTCCTAACGCCAGAATTCGTACCGCATGCTATAGCCAAAAAAAAAAAAAATGCTGGTCGCCATGCGTGCATCTCTTCTTGTTCGTTTTCAGTTGGCTCATGAACAACACCGACCATTCCTATCGTGTACCGCTACTGGTGACGAGAAATGGTGTCTTTATGCTATGCTAACATAAGAAAAGGAAAGGAAAGGAATGGTTAAGCCCAAAAAAAGTAGCAACTCAACATACTGAGACCAGCGCGGATCCACAAAAGCTAATGTTACGCATCTGGTGGAACATCAACGGTATGGTGTACTACGAGTTACCTCCCCGAGATGTAACCATCACTGCTGGCATGAATTTGCAACAACTGAGACGTCTTGCAGACGCAGCCCATCAGCAAAGACGAGGAAGGCCGCTGAAGTGGCGTTATCCACGATAACGTCCCCGTACATTCTTCTAGACTGATAAAAACATAGCACTATACTAGAGTTGAATTGGTGAGTAATTCCACACCCACCTTATTCACATGATCTTGCCCACTCAGATTTTCCCCCGTTCCGCTCTCTATCGAACGACCTTTAAAGGACTTACTTTCCGATAGAAATAGCGCTCGGAATACAGATCGACGAGAATCGAAAATTGTCCCAGCGTTGGCAGACTGTTGTAAATGGTGAATGAGAATATATTATGTATCTGTTTTGTAATTAAACTTACGGAAAAAAAAGCTACGAACTTATGCACCAACCCAACCATGTTCAGTACTTAAGCCATTTTGAGGGATTTTGCTGACAAAATAAAAAACTTATCTGCAACCTCTCGAGACTCATTTCCTAATGTAATTCCCTGAGGTTGGCTTGATGTTAAGTCGACTGTATTCCGTTAATGCCTGTTAACGAAGCGACAAAGTAATCTGCAAACCTGGAAGTTTTTATTTCATCTATCTGAGTTTTCATTCCCTTTTAAAATTTCTCCTTCGTTACCTTCACAGTATCCTCAATGCACAGATCGAATGACATCGCGAACATGTCACAAGCTTGTCTCACTCCCTTGTCAACTTGTCCTTCCCTCTCATGTCCGTCGACTTTCGTATCTGACTGGATGGGTATTATGGTGTAACAGAACAGTAATGACCTAAAACGACGTTACAAAGAAATAATACGTGAGGTAGGTGTTGAGCATATGTTTAAGTATATTATACGAAATTTTTGTTGGAAATTATTAGAAAATGACGACACTGCAGAAATTCTGCCGTTGAATTTGAGGCTATCGGCGGCACGCGCTATTACTGGTGTCAATTTGAGTTTGAAAAGAAAAAAAAGGCTATTTAAGATTCATGAGGACTATGTAGGGGATTTTAGAAATGTTTATTTTTGTGTAATTGGCGAGTATTTCAATAAAGTCGATCAATTTTCATCTAAAAAGGCAGTCATTTGTAAATAACGGTTGTTTAAATAACTAGTCGAAAAGCCGTGGTTAAGTTTGCAAATAAAAAGACTGAAAATTGTTGGAGTTACGCTACTTGCCTTTCTGAAAAACCATATTCCATGAAAAAAGGCGTTTTAACTTTTAAAATGTGTTACAGCCCTGCTCCAAGCAGGCGCATAACTAGTGCGAGTCGGCAGTTACCATGCGTTCCGTATAAACTTTGTACTGGGTATAGTAATCTCTGGGCTGTGAGGCTTAAGCCTCGAGGCCTTCGTTCCTGCAAAGTGATGCCTGCATTGCACGTCTGCATTTCGCGTGTTGAGAAATAACAGAGAAAACGGCAAGTAAGTTTATAATACTATAGCTCAGGGCTTCCCAACGTGTGGTCAGCGGACCCCTTTGGGGTCCGCCGGTTCTGTCTAGGGGGTCCGCGGCCACCTTCCACCAAATCGTGTAAAATAATGAGTAAAATTACTCAATAAAAATGCGAAAATCAAATTCATCACTTTTTTTTTTCGTGTGAAAAAAACATGTGTACTTTTACTTCAGGTCGTATCCCCAGGCAGCCCTTGCGGTTCCTAAGTGAGAACGTATACACAGTTTAGTGCCGGAGAATGCGGCTTCTCTGATCGACTGTTTAGCAACAATACGGGCGTCGTTTGTGCGCTGAAACCTTTTAGGGATGCGCGGAGCGAGCTTTGTCGACCAATCACAGCGCTCGCTGGCTCGTGTGTGGCCCCGAGCATCATTAAATGTTAAACTTGCTTTGTCAGTGCACTACCTATTTCATAAGTCGATTTTTGACCAGTTTATTACTTCTAACATGGATCGGTGGCTGAAGTCAGGATCACTGAAGAAATGTGCAGTTTCTCCATCGCCTTCACATAAAGGGAAGTTTCCAGTTGAAATGAATGAGGAGGGAGGACGACCAAAGGAAGACTTTACATACATTTGAACATTTTTCTTCGGATTTCACGAAAAACCACACAAACACACACACACACACACACACACACACACACACACACACACACACAGACTTTTATCAGGCTATAGTGTGTTGAAGAAAGGGAGTAAATCCATCAGTAAGTGTCTGGATACAGTGGGAATTCAAACTGGATCATTAATTTCAAGTTGTTTTCATTCGTCCCTAAACCAAAGACTATTGATACTTCAGGGAGGGGGGGGGGGGAGGGCGATGGCAGGGGGAGGGGGCATTGGGAACATGGCACTTGCATTAAGAAGCTTTCACTTCCCATGGGTTTCGATCTGAAATATAAAGTTATTGTGCTATTGACTGACTAGGGGTCCGCCATGGATTTTCTACTGAAGAAGGGGTCCGCCAGCTGAAAAGGTTGGGAAGCCCTGCTATAGCTTAATCTGTAATTTACAAGCCGGCTGCTGTGGACGAGCGGTTGTAGGCGCTTCAGTCCGGAACCGCGCTGCTGCTGCGGTCGCAGGTTCGAATCCTGCCTCGGGCGTGGATGTGAGTAGATGTCCTTAGGTTATTTAGGTTTAAGTAGTTCAAGTCTAGGGGACTGATGACCTCAGATGTTAAGTCCGATAGTGCATAGAGCCATTTGAACCATTTGTGATTTACATCAAAAATCTGATCACTGTCTTTCAGTTTGGTAGCAGAGGCACTGAGTCCTTCCGAACTGCTCTCTGTCTCGTATGTGTTCTTTGGACGTTTTGATGACATACTGCTTAGATGTCACGATGTACACAATGTTTCCATTCTTTTTCTGCTCGAGTACACATTTTAGTAATTGAAAAGCAAAATGTACATCAGACGATCACAAATGCACTATCAAAAGTCAATATTACACATAAAAATGTAGATTCGTAGAGAGAGGTGTTTTTAGTGCAGGTAGTGACGCCTGCTGACTCCAAACTGCCGTATTATAGTTGTGAAATGCTTCTAGCTGCGCCCAGACACTACAGGCGGTATCGAGTTGGCGCACGTAGGCTGTTTTGGGTTTCGCGTCATACGAGGCGCTAGAACAGCAGCACTGAATTCTATAGAACAGTTTCTTTTTCGGGGATTAGGGTCTTTGCCTCATATTTTAGAAGCTTTAAAACATCTTTTAAAAAAATTAAAAAAATTTTTTTGAAAATTCTGCAGTGCAGTTATCTCTTACTCTGTTTTCCTGATTTTCCACGATTCAGCAAAGTTACTGCAAAACTTTTCGCTAATGTTTGATCGGCCTTCGTACAGTTTTAAATAAACCTTTTGTGTTTTGCTGCTTGTTGGGAAAGGCGTGGGATGGGGACGGTATTGTGTCCGCCATAAAAATGCAGTCGGTTCCCCCTCGCCTCGCGCGGTTGCGGATGCAATCCGCTACGCTCCTCGGTGACACGGAATAGATAGAGGGCGTTAATTAAAAGGAATTAGCCGCCGCCACAGATAAACGCGGGCCGGGCAGAGGCCCGCTAATGGCGGTTTTCCAATTACGCGCAATACGCAGCCGGGCTCCATCGCTTCGGCCCTGTTCTGTTTAAACAAAAGCTGCGCTGCTCGGCGACCGGTGAACAGCTGTGCGGAACACTTTGAACAAAGGCGCTCTAGACGGGCAGATTAACGCGTTAAAAGTGGTAGTCATCCGCTTTACACAGCATGTAAATCAAATTGTCAACTAACCGCTTTTGATACATGTAATATTGTAAATCTTAAAAACATTCTGTTATTCTGTCCACAATCACAATAAGGTTTTATACATTTTTCGTTATTGGGTACACGTTGACAAGAGGCAGCTGAGAAGAATGGGTGGAGGGGATGAGGCGGAGAAACAGACTTTCCCGCTCTCCCTTCGGCCAGCTGTTACTCTTGGTCAGTACACTACAAAAATATTGCCGTATCAACACAGTCAATTCCCAGCAATGTTGTGTAGTGTCTCATTGTTCACCATTTATGGCCTTCTAGTTTCATTCGTTATTCCACATACAGTGAGATTTATGTGATTCTGTTTGAAATGGCGCTAATATGAGCCTCAAACCAATAATGTCGAATCTGAAATCCCTGCGAATATACACTGATTAGCCAGAATCTTAAGACCACCTACGTAGTAGCCAGGACGTCCACCTTTGGCACGGATAACAGCAGCAACGCGTCGCGGCCTGGAAGCAGTGAGACCTAATTCCCTTAATCCCAGAGAGAGGGGCAATGACCTCAGACACCATGTTCAGTCACATCTCAGATGTGTTCGATCGGTTTCAGATCTGGACAGATGGTGGCAAGGAGATTGGGGGGGGGGGGGGGGCAACATCGCCTGGTTTGGAACTCGCCAGTGTGTTCCTCGAACCACTCCAACCCACCCCTGCCATGACATGACGCGTTGTCTTGTTGAAAAATACCACTGCCGTCGGGAAACATGAAGGAAATTTGCAAAGTTTTGGTAAGGAATATGGGACTAGCAGTTTGGACTGCTGAGATCATCGGCCCCCTAGGCTTACGTACTACTAACTTACCCTAAGGACAACACATCACATACACCCATGCCCGAGGGTCTCCAACCTCCGGTGGGGAGGGGGTTTGGGGGGGGACCTCGCTGACCGTGACAAGACGCCTCAGACCGCACGGCGTCATGAAGGACTGTACATGGTCTGCAACCAGTGTACGGTACTCCGTGGCCGTCATGTTGCCTTGCATGAGCTTCTCTAGACGACGGATGCCCATACGAATGTTCACTTTAAGCATAACGGAAGCGCAGCCAGCTTTTTTCCGTCTTGCAGCGGTGTCAAGAAGCTGTTCCTCTTGAAGACGAGTCCGCAGCTCGTGGCCTCGCGGTCGCGTTCTCACTTACCGCACACGGGGTCCCAGGTTCGATTCCCGGCGGGGTCAAGGATTTTCACCTGCCTCGAGATGACTGGGTGTTTGTGTTGTCCTCACCATTTCATCATCATACGTGAAAGTGGCGAGATTGGGCTGAGAAAAGGTTGGGAATTTGTCGGGCGGTGATAATTGTGCAGTTGAGCGCCTCACAAACCAATCACCACCATCATCTTGAATACGAAGGATTGGCGCCGTCCCATCGGCACCATGAGGAAGTATGGGGATTTATCAGATCATGCAACGCTGTGCCTATGCCCTAACGTCTAGTGCCGATGATCACGTGCCCATGTCGTAGTGTTAACACCGGCACATACACGGGTCGTGTCCTGTAGACGCCCATCGTTGGGAGTGTTCGGTGCACTGCGTCTTCAGACGCACTTGTAGTCTGCCCAGCATTAAAGTCTAATGTTTGTTCTGCCACAGTTCGCCCCCCCCCCCCCCCCGACCTGTTTTACCAGTCTGCCCAGCCCACGATGTCCAAATTCTTTAATGAGGGGTGGCCGGCCAAACCCACAGCGTCTGGATGTGGTGTCACCTTGTTTTCGCCACGTGTTGAACTCACTCACCACAGCACTACTCGACCACCGGACAAGTCATGCAGTTTCCGAAATGCTAGTGCCGAGTCACCGGCCCATCACAATCTACCCTCGCTCAAACTCAGATAGATCGCGCGTCTTTCCCATTCTATGAGACACACACGGACAGCCATGCTCAATGATACTATGTGCGCCGTGCGTGACTGACGAGCTGTCATTCTTCGCCAGGTGACGCTGCAGTCACCTGTAATCACGCTGCAATAACCTGTCGGGTTTATTTCAGTAGTAGGTCGGTGGTCATAATGTTCTGCCTGATTGGTGTGCACTGCCGGACCAAAAAAAAAGTGAAGCACCCACAAAACATGAGTAGACCGCAGCGCAACTTCGTACACTGGTACATCATGAGTGGGTATGCAAATAATGAAAGTTCCAGTTCTCTCTGACAAGTGGAACGCCCACCAGAGGGCCTTAGTATTAATCTTTATTCTGTGTGTGTCCGTAACGGTTGATTTGGGGGAGGGGGCCAAACAGCGAGGTCATCGGAGGCATTGCATTAGGAAAGGACGGAGAAGGAATTCGGCCTCGCCCTTTCAAAGGCACTATACCGGCATTTTCCTGAAGCGATTTATGGAATACAAGGAAAACCTACATCAGGATGGCTGGACTTCGGTTTGAACCGTAGTCCTCCCGTATGCGAGTCAAGTCTGCTAACTACTGCGCCATCTCGCTCGGTGTATATCCTTACATGTACGAATGGAATATTCCAGAATTTGAAACACGAACATCTGCTAGCATGAGTTTCTTAGAAGTAGATACCTTAGGGGTTGCGAAGCAACTCAAATCGCTTGATACGGGCAAGTCTTCAGGTCCAGATTGTATACCGATTAGGTTCCTTTCAGATTACGCTGATACTATAGCTCCCTACTTAGCACTCATATACAACCGCTCGCTCACCGATAGATCTGTACCTACAGATTGGAAAATTGCGCAGGTCACACCAGTGTTCAAGAAGGGTAGTAGGAGTAATCCATTTAACTACAGACCTATATCATTGACGTCGGTTTGCAGTAGGGTTTTGGAGCATATACTGTATTCAAACATTATGAATCACCTCGAAGGGAACGATCTATTGACACGTAATCAGCATGGCTTCAGAAAACATCGCTCTTGTGCAACGCAGCTAGCTCTTTATTCGCACGAAGTAATGGCCGCTATCGACAGGGGATCTCAAGTTGATTCCGTATTTCTAGATTTCCGGAAAGCTTTTGACACCGTTCCTCATAAGCGACTTGTAATCAAGCTGCGGAGCTATGGGGTATCGTCTCAGTTGTGCGACTGGATTCGTGATTTGCTGTCAGGATGGTCGCAGTTCGTAGTAATAGACGGCAAATCATCGAGTAAAACTGAAGTGATATCAGGTGTTCCCCAGGGAAGCGTCCTGGGACCTCTGCTGTTCCTGATCTATATAAATGACCTGGGTGACAATCTGAGCAGTTCTCTTAGGTTGTTCATAGATGATGCTGTAATTTACCGTCTAGTAAGGTCATCCGAAGACCAGTATCAGTTGCAAAGCGATTTAGAAAAGATTGCTGTATGGTGTGTCAGGTGGCAGTTGACGCTAAATAACGAAAAGTGTGAGATGATCCACATGAGTTCCAAAAGAAATCCGTTGGAATTCGATTACTCGATAAATAGTACAATTCTCAAGGCTGTCAATTCAACTAAGTACCTGGGTGTTAAAATTACGAACAACTTCAGTTGGAAGGACCACATAGATAATATTGTCGGGAAGGCGAGCCAAAGGTTGCGTTTCATTGGCAGGACACTTAGCAGATGCAACAAGTCCACTAAAGAGACAGCTTACACTACACTCGTTCGTCCTCTGTTAGAATATTGCTGCGCGGTGTGGGATCCTTACCAGGTGGGATTGACGGAGGACATCGAAAGGGTGCAAAAAAGGGCAGCTCGTTTTGTATTATCACGTTATAGGGGAGAGAGTGTGGCAGATATGATACACGAGTTGGGATGGAAGTCATTACAGCATAGACGTTTTTCGTCGCGGCGAGACCTTTTTACGAAATTTCAGTCACCAACTTTCTCTTCCGAATGCGAAAATATTTTGTTGAGCCCAACCTACTTAGGTAGGAATGATCATCAAAATAAAATAAGAGAAATCAGAGCTCGAACAGGAAGGGTTAGGTGTTCGTTTTTCCCGCTCGCTGTTCGGGAGTGGAATAGTAGAGAGATAGTATGATTGTGGTTCGATGAACCCTCTGCCAAGCACTTAAATGTGAATTGCAGAGTAGTCATGTAGATGTAGATATGTTGTTCTTATTCGTCGGCCGGCCGGAGTGGCCGTGCTGTTCTAGGCGCTACAGTCTGGAGCCGAGCGACTGCTACGGTCGCAGGTTCGAATCCTGCCTCGGGCATGGATGTGTGTGATGTCCTTAGGTTAGTTAGGTTTAATTAGTTCTAAGTTCTAAGCGACTGATGACCTCAGAAGTTAAGTCGCATAGTGCTCAGAGCAATTTGACCCATTTTTCCTATTCGTCACGGGTCAGCCTGGTATACTACCAGCCCTTCGAATAACTTAGCTTACTTGCTATAAACTACTGCATAGAATGCTGGTCTGCTGTGTTGGGGATTGAGGAGTTGTGCAAGTACACCATTATTTAGTAAACCATTAACCCCGCATTTGGACTTCTTCTGGGCCTATAGCGTTATAGATTTCTCGTAAGGACATTACATGTGTAGTAAGCCAAAAGGGTCAACTAAAGAATGGGATACAACCCGTCGTCTTTGAGCAATGACGTCAGACGTTAGTGATACATGAAAATGTGTTTCTTTCTGAGCCATGGGTAGTAAATCGGTTATCTTGGGGAATGTAGCGCTAAATCGTAAATTTAAGCAAAATAAACGTAGCGTTAAAAGAAAGAAATTGTGTACACGTTAGTTGTTGGTCGCCGTTTTAAAGAATGTGTGTACATGTTTTAATTTATTTGTCGTCATTTGTTCTGATTGTGATAGTTTGTAGTCTATCAGGTAATCCTTCATGAATTTTTAGATATTTGGTTCGAGTTATTTTTCATTCTGGACAGTTTTGAAATTTTTGTTGTTCATTTGTAAGTATAGATTGATTTGTGGCAATCAATAACGATGACCTGACTTACGTCATCTACAAATCGTTTTTTACAAATATAAGGATTAATTGCTGAACATATTCGGTGCCGTGAGGGCTGTCAAAATATGTGACTGATGAGTGTGTCACCGCGGCGCACTGTGATTTAATGTTTGCAAATTTAACAAGACAAACGTCACATTTTCGGTCTGGTGTACCTTCTGGCTTTGTTTGCATGCGATTGAAGACTGTTGCTGGGTTTGTTCCACTGCTTGTGATACATTCTCGGTACTTTTTAAATTCGTGCCTAGTAATACACTGATGGAATCCAAATGAAAGCGGACTGGAAGGGGTAGAAACATACCAAAACAAAAAACACCATAAAAGTACGCAAAGAAAAACCAAACAGAATGTTATTGTGATGTATACCAAACGATTCCGTTTGATCATAAGAAACTGAAATTGGATTTTATTTCGAGTTATTGATGTTTTAATTTATAAATTATAGTATTGTCTTTTAAGTAAAACTATTAGTCAGAATCGTTGTATCCTGACCTCGTGTTTCAACTGAAATGCTTTCCTATAAAAGCCTCAAAATTAAAATTAGAAGTGCTCTATTACCAGGCTTCGCAGGATTAGCTGATGAAAGTCTATTATATCGCGGTGGGTAATATGCGCTTCCGAGTTGGAATACATTTTAGGGAAGCTGGGGACTCATTTCTAAAACAAAAACCAAATACGAAAAGTGTAACCGTTTGAAGAAAGCTGATACAGTACACACGAAAGGATAATTTCAAGCAGTTTCATGTAGTGGCCGAAAGTGTATTATGTTTCTTCAGAGTCAAGGATTATGAGGTAGAATTTTTTTAGTACATAGTCTACACAGTAATTTTCATCTTAAGCAATAGTTCTACAATACATTTAGTGGACGTGATATGCCTCTTATTTATGAAATGAGCGGTGAGTTCAATAGAAAGGAAGAAAGTTTTGTTTATCGTCCCTTTGACGTTGAGGTCGTTGTAGGCGAAGCGCAAGATCGGATTTGGGGGGGGGGGGGGGGTGTATTACATTCCAATGCATGTTGTATTGTATAATACAAACACTACTTGCACGTGAACAGAAACAGTAATTTGTGAGAGACTCAGATTGTTATTTAGGTGCACTGAGTTAATCGGCCACAATGCAAACTTATTGGATCAAATTTAATTTGACTGTACTTACGACAAAATTTACACTGCGCTTTAGAGACGTGAAAAGCGTTCGTTACAAACAATATTCTGCGAAACACGTGTAGTATTTGCGTGTGCTTTTCAATAACTCATGGAAACAAAAAAGAAAACGGACCTACCAAAACAAACCACGACACGCTACCAGTGCATAATAATGCATAAATCGTCCTGCAAAGGCGCATAATGTAAAATTAAACTTTTTAGTGAATAAAACCCAATGAGGAGCTGAAACATATTTGGGTCACATGGAAAAACAGTTTTTTTGCCTAACAGGCGGACGTTACATACAATAGTAGGGAAAACTCTATTGAAAGTTTCCATCAATCAGCACGTCCACATTATAAAATGGAAACTGACTAGAAAACTGTGCCTCTTGCGATGTTTTCGTTGAATAAATCGAGACGTGTACCGTGGAAAAAAAAACTAATTTCAGTTGATGCGTACACTCTCTTAGTATTAATAAATTATTGACAGAGCAGCTACTGACACACACACACACACACACACACACACACACACACACACACAGTTTATTGTATTCACAATGTATTCCTGACGCACAAGCGACTTCAGCGAAGTCTAGTTTGAATTAACAACTGTAAACGATAGGTGTGCGTTCCACCATTAGTTATGAGCCGGCAGTGTTTTCTGTAGTAGTAGTAGTAGTTGTTGTTGTTGTTCTTTTTTTATTCAACCGTCGACCACTGTTACATGAAATTGGAAATATTTCGGTATTACAATTGAACGAGAGCAAAAATAACATACAGTTAGCGCATCTGGTTTGACAAGGATGGGTCAGGCAGCCGGAAGTAGACTTATAGTAGGAAACATCCTGGAATTTTCCTGAAATAATTTAGGGAGACTACGGAAAATCAAAATCAGGATGGCCGGATGAAGACTGGAGCCTCCACCTTCCGGTGTATAAGGCCTGTGAGTTTAAAACTGCCACATATTTTGGTTTCTCAGTAGTGTGTTATTCTGTTTACAAAAAAATTTATTAAGTATCGTAGAAGACTACTGGTACAATGTTCTTTCATTTCTCACTCTGTCACTGCATACACTACACGGACTGCTTCACAACGCAATATCACACACGCTGTCAGGTGACGTCAGGGCCAATTCATTAAGAGTTGCACAGAAGCAATAGTAGTACTGCCGGTAATTTACTCGTACACAGTCGGTATTATTTACTGACATTGCCTCCATGGTCACTCAAGATCATTTACATAGTATTTTTCATATCAAAACTGCTGTTTCTTAGGTAATCTTTATGCAGGAAAGGAACCGTATGTGTGGAACGCCGGTCAGATTGAGAGATCGGGCTAAATAATTAAGTAAATAGAATAGTAAAATAAAATAAAAACGACGCTGTCTGTTTATATTTTGGGTGCCGAAACTTCCTTTATGATAGCCTGAAGAATAGAGTCGGCATCCCTCTGTAATAAGTGAGATAATGACCTCATAAAGGGATAACGTGTTAGTGTGATACATTTCATAGCTTTGGAAGTAAGTTTTTCCAGAAAAGAAAAAAGTAGAAACCATAGTGTGAAATTGTTACGTGATATAAGAAATGTTTATTATTACTATTTGCATCTGTAACGCTTTTTACCAACCCTTACTCTTGTTTTATCTAAGTAGTCATTAACAGGTACTTTGTAACTGCCTTTTAAATAAGTTTGTAGCCTGTTTAAGCTTCTTGGATAATTTATTATACTATTTTATTACTCGATAGAAAATGTGCATCTACATGGCTACCCTGCAATTAACACTTAAATGCCTGGCAGCGGGCTCACCGAATCACTTTGAGACTATTATGCTACCGTTGCATTTTAGAACAGCGCGCGAAAAAGCGAACACCTAATTCTTTCCCTATGACCTCTGGTACTTTTTTTAAAAAAAATTACGATGATTATTTTTTGGTGTCCAGATGCGGATCAAATTGTTTTCGCATTCGGAGAAGAAAGTAGGTGATTGAAATTTTGTCAAAAGGTCTCGCCGGGTCGAAAAATGCGTTGGTGTTAATGATTACTATCCCAACTCGCATGTCTTACCCGTAACACTCTCTCCGCAACTTCGGGATAATACAGACTGTTCTGTCCTTCTTTGTACTTTATCAATTTCCTTCGTCAGTCACATACCGCACAGCAATATTCCAGTAGAGGACGGACAGTAGTGGCGGAGGCAGCCTTTTCAATGGACTTTCTGCATCTTGTAAGCGTTCTGCCAATGAAATGCAATCTTCGACTCTCCTTCCCCACAACATAATCTATGCGATCGATCAAGTTTAAGTTACTCGTAATTGTAATCCGTAAGTATTAGTTGAGTTGACAGTTCTCAGCTTTGTGTGATTTTACGCAGCCGAAATTTAACGAATTCCTTTTAGAACTCACTTGGATGACCGCACACTTTGCATTATTTAAAGTCAATTGACAGTTTTCGCATCTTACGTAAATCATGTGGCAGTTGGTGGATGACTTTAGTGGACGGTAAGTGAGACCGTCATATGCTACGCATTTTACTTTGACTGTTCGTAAATTCTATCATTGCATTTTGATACTTTATTACTACATTTTGTATCGACGCTGGTATCTTGTAACGCGACTTGCACGGGTCGATAGTGGGTTAAGCGAAGTGAGGTTGCGCTGACGTTCCGTCTAGCGTGAACTCAGCTCCATTTCTCGCTGACGTCGCCTTCCATTCATTTCCGTTCCGTTGAAGTCCACTGCGAATCGACCTAGATGAGACGGTGTGTTCGTGGTTCTCGTGGTGAGGACGACCTGCGTGAAACGGGTGGCCGAGCGGCTTTGGACAGGCGACCCACGCGAACAGCGACCTCCGTGTGACATTTGCGCTGTCAGACCGCCAGCGGCGCCTCCCACGCATGGCCGACACGTGACACGTGGCTGGTCTGTTTGTCTGTCTGATGGACGGCTGCGCGCCTCACTACTGGTCCATTGCGAGCCATCGGCCCTTCTGCTTAAAGCCCGGTAATGGGAAAGGGTGGCCGTTCCACGTGCCAGCTGCTGCAGTTAGTGGTTGGCTGAGGTAGCGGCACGTGACATTCGCGGGCCCTCGTGTTACATTTGTACTAGAGGTGAGTCGTACGCGAGTCCAGAACCAGCGATAATGCCTCGCAGTTCCTAATTTTCATTGGAGCTGGATATACGTTCTACTCTTGATAAGTATGCAGGTGTGATTACACTTGTCAATCACATCGCCATTACGGGCAGCATGGGGTTCACGCCTGAGCCTCAGGACGTGCGCTAGCAGCGCATGTCGGGTGTTTCAAGCGTCAACTTCGCGTCTCAATATCTCGGGATGTAATGGGAATATTGCGATGCAATCAACGCCATTATGTATGTGCTCTGTCGTGCTATGGATTTCTGAAGAAAAAATGTAGGAGGTCCATTTAAAAAAACATTAGTTTGTGTTAAAAAACACATGTGCTTTCCTTTTAGAATGTTTCCAAATATGTACATTCATGGACCCCAGCCCTAAATTGATACCGGTGAAAGTCGTTTTCCAATAACTGTTATTGTTTCAGATATATTTTGGGTGGACAAGACAGCTGGGACACCCTGAATAATAATACTATAAGGGATCTTTATTTTATGTATTCACAATACATCACATTTGTCTATGTTAAGGGTCAGTTGCCACTCAGCTGTCATCTTCTGTTGACCCCTATGTATATTCATTTCGAGCCCCCCCCCCCCTTTCTCTCTCCATCTCCTCCCCCCCTCCCCAGACCTAGTCTGACCATTAGCCTTGTTCATTGTTATTGAAAAGGAATCCTTGATTGGGAATTGTAGGCACTTAAAATGAATGGGCACATGTGTTGAGAGAGTTCGTACAGGGGTATGAGGATGACCTCTCACGCTGCTAGAGCTGTGAGGATAGTATATTCAGTGACAGTATTTCGCATAATTTTCAACTACGAACAGATAGGGTTACAAAGTTCCGACGATTCAGATTCCTTAGTTGTGTTCTAATGATGAATCTATTAGCCATACATACAACTTTCCTGTTTTGAGTTAAAACCGACTGCAAGGAAGGAAACAAAGCAGAGTATTGATGTGTTTATAATTTGTCTTTAAAATTATAAAGGAGGTGAAAGGAATGTAATTTGTCTGATGATTGAAATGCCCTACAATCTTACTTGAAACTACAGGGAGAAGGAAAACGAAGCTGCACATTTTTCACTTTTTCAATTCGGATTTAAGGAAAACCCATAAATTATTTTATAAAGTTCATAGCATTTCCCCATCTGACTGGCGTTTGTTGTAAAAATGTTAAATATATCTGTCAAGAACTCTTCGAAATTTTTGGAAACATCGTTAAACGACTTGTGTCCTTACAGGGCGACTCAGCTGCACCTACTGCTGTCGTTTTATGCAACCCGCAACGAAAGAACTGGGCTTCATAAAATAGATGCGAGACTTTCGTATTCCCTAGCTCGCTACGCGCAAGCTATTAGTCCTACAGAAAAAATGAGTAGGACATTTTTCTAGGAAATAGAATTTAATTAAATTTTGCACCTGGACACATCTTCGATCGAGGCCGTAGTTTTAGGGTTGCTCAAGAAAAACGTACAAAAGTGACCTTCAAACGTACCCGTACTCCCACTCTACTCACTCACCGGTCAGGATTTTTAATGTGTGTTCATGGCACCCCCTCCTACCAGTGAACAAGTATTTGCGACTGCGTGAGTTATTTCCCCACGTTCGACCATTTTTGGTCGTCGCCATTACGTCATCACCTTACTGGAGCACTTACAGGTTGTAAAACTGACGTCTGTGTAAATTTTACGAAACACTTTCTTGAATTTTGACAACATAAGTAAACGATTACATCGTTATATTCGTCAGGCCTTCTGACTGCGAAACTACTGTGCTTGTAAGGGTTAAGTTGGGGCAATTTGTCACCGTAATTAGTTATAGCGTAACGTTTACCAGAGTCGTTTTACGATCATTACCCTCACGGGTACGATTAAATTAATAATGCTAACTAAGTAGCCGAATGTGCAAGTGGCGTAATAGGCCAATCAGTACAGACCAAACAAGATGGATTACCGGGAAAAGTTCGTGTTGACACATATGTGCGTGCCACTGACTGAAAATAAATGCACAGTAAATGTACTGTATCGCGGAAACCATTTGGGATAGGTCATATGTACATATGAAGATTTTGGCATCAAATAAGCGTTCGTAACATATCGCAGAATATTGACTATTCGTCATGGGTCACTCTGTGTAGACTCTTAATACCGCTCATATTTAAATACACTGACGGGAAAAAAATCGCAACTCCAAAAAGGAGCTGTGCGACAAAAACGAAAGTTGGCAGGCTGTTTACACATCTGAAAGATGGTGTCAATTCAAATTTTTGTACAGTGGTAGGAGGGAGTGCCATGAACAACATACCAGAAATCCTAACAGATGAGGGATGAGTGTGGGAGTGGAGGTTCGTTTGAAGGTCACTTTTGTACGTTTCTCTTTTATACTCGAAAACGGCGGCATCCGTCGGAAACGTGTCCCAGTACAAAATTGAACTACATTGATCTTCGTATAAAAAAGGCTTGGTCATTTTTTCTGTAGGACTAATGGTTTGCGCGTAGCAAGCGAGAGAGTATTAAAATCTCACTCGTGGTTTAAGGCAGCCAGCCATTACATTGCGGGTTGCGTAAAACGACTGCGATAGGTGCAACTGAATCACCCTGTGTAGTAGTAGTAGTACAGATTAAAACAAGAAGTTGAATTCGCTTGAGCTTCCTTTTCGACGTGCTAGACTGTGTTTTTGAAACGAAAGTTCCCATAATTTCCATTTTCATTTTCACAGAAAATGGTGACCAGGAGAATGTTTACGTTTGTGTTCATACACTGAAGCGCCAAAGAAACTGGTGTAGGCATGCACATTCAAATACAAAGATACGTAAAGAGGCAGAATAAGGCGCTGCGGTCGGCAACGCCTACATAAGACAACAAGTGTCTTCACGCAGTTGTTAGATCGGTTACTGCTGCTACAATGGCAGGTTATCAAGATTTAAAAAAAAATGGTTCAGATGGCTCTGAGCAGTATGGGACTTAACATCTATGGTCATCAGTCTCCTAGAACTTAGAACTACTTAAACCTAACTAACCTAAGGACATCACACAACACCCAGTCATCACGAGGCAGAGAAAATCCCTGACCCCGCCGGGAATCGAACCTGGGAACCCTGGCACGGGAAGCGATAACGCTAGCGCACGACCACGAGCTGCGGACTATAAAGATTTAATTGAGTTTGAACGTCGTGTTATAGTCGGCGCACGAGCCATGGGATACGGCATCCCCGAGGTAGCGATGAAGTGGGGATTTTCCCCGTACGAGTATTTCACGAGTGTACCGTCAATATCAGGAATCGGGTGAAACATCAAATCTCCTACATCGCTGCGGCCGGAAAAAGATTCTGCAAGAACGGAACAGCGACGACTGAAGAGTATCGTTCAACGTGACGGAAGTGCAACTGTTCCGCAAATAGCTACAGATTTCAGTGCTGGGCCATCAACATGTGTCAGTGTGCGAACCATTCAACGAAACATGTAGGATTTGGGCTCTCGGAACCGAAATACCAGTCGTATACTCTTGATGACGGCAAGACACAAAGCTTTACATCTCGGCTGGACGCGCCGCCAATACCGAGACTGGACTGTTGATGACTGTAAACATGTTGCCTGGTCGGACTAGTGTCGTTCCAAATTGTTTGGATCGGATGGACGTGTACGGGTATGGAGACAACCTCATGAATCCATGGACCTTATAAGTCAGCAGGGGACTATTCAACCTGGTGGAGGCTATGTAATAGTGTTGGGCGTGTGCAGTTGCAATGATACGGGACCCCTGACATGTCTAGATGCGACTCTGACGGGTGAAACGTACGTAAGCATACCGTCTGATCACCTGAATCCATTCATGTCCATTGCGCATACCGACGCACTTGGGAAATTCTAGCAGGATAATGCGACACCCCACAGATCCAGAATTGCTACAGAGTGGCTCTAGGAACACAGTTCTCTGGCTCTGAGTTTAAACACTTCCACAGGCCACCAGACAACCCAGACATGAACATTATTGCGCATATCTGGGAAGCCTCGCAACGTGCTGTTCAGAAGATCTCCAGCCCCTCGTAGTCTTACAGATTTATGGACAGCCCTACAGTATTCATGGTGTCCTTTTCCTCCAGCACTACTTCAGTCTTTAGTCGAATCCATACCACGTCCTGTTGCAGCACTTCTGCGTGCTCGGTGGCCCTCCTCGGTATTAAGCAGATGTACCAATTTCTTTGGCTCTTCAGTGTGTGGTTCAAATGGCTCTGAGCATTATGGGACTTAACTTCTGAGGTCATCAGTCGCCTAAAACTCTGGCCGAGTGGTTCTAGGCGCAATAGTCTGGAACCGCGCTGCTGCTACAGTCGCAGGTTCGAATCCTGTCTCGGGCATGGATCTGTGTGATGTCCTTAGGTTAGGTAGGTTTAAGTAGTTCTTTATTCGTCTTCTAATTATAAGTCAGGCGAATTATTTTAAAAATATCAAAATATAGTTAAGAAAATGAATTGCAATTGTTTTCGATGAAATTCGTGTATTTTATCTTGATTCATAATCAGATGCAAGCAGTGTGATAATTATCGTGAAACGCAGTGGCAATTTTAAATTAATATAACGGCCTGGTAATCCCTAACTTGATAAGAAACATTCGTGTAGTAACCTTGTACAGACATGGAGAGATAAATGAAGAAAAAAAAAACAGATAAGACAGTAATCGGGTTTCGAACACGGGACGCAGAAGTGAAAGGCCGCCACGCTATCCACTATACCATTGATTTTGGCTGAGTGTAAAGCACCCTGCAAGGTATCTAAATACGCTGAAATCTTTGGCTGTTGTTCTCTGAGAAACAGTCAACTATCTGTGGATGAGCCGAAACGCGTGTTCGCTTTTTCTGACCGCTCTTCCGGTGAGCGAAGTTTCTGAGAAATCGGTGATGGCACTTACCGTGGACTCCTTGTCAGCAGGCACCTTATGTCACTATTGTATGAGTCTTCGACTGCTGTACATGACTCGAACATCATTGAAAGGTGTTTCAAACGTTTCTCTAATCTATTTTATTTTCATTTTTCAAGCATTCACTTTTTTCCAAAACTTTAATGGTCGCTTTAACCTTCGTGCACAACTGCACTGAAGACTTCCACCCGATACAATATCCTTGCTCAGACTAGTGACGCGTCAAGCGGTCCTTAGGAGCAGCCAGTGCTCCTCCGTTTTGTTGACGCTGCCCGTGTCTAGCGAGCAGCATGGCCCGGTTGTATTTGTTTAGCTCCGGGCCTGCCCTGTTGGCGGAACGGCCACCGGGGTAAACAGCGCACCTCTCGCACCAATAAATTACGCCTCCGTTAGTGACGTCGGCTCGCCGCGATGGACTCATTTGCTACCCCGTCAAGACGTCTGTAGGCGGCCGACCGTGTGTATGTTGATTCGTTAATGGTGTTTACCGGCTCCGTTCACTCGGTGGCTGATTTGTCGTCTCGAGGCGGTGAGGAAGACCCAGTTCCTGCCGGTATCAATCACTAGAAACAGACGTGTGGCGCTTGATAAACTTCTGTGTTTGCTCCGGACGAGTTCCATTTATAAAGCCCCGTTTCAGATGCCGGTGCTCCGCTCCCCTTTAGATCCACTGCGCGTCATCACAAGGCTAGTGATACTATTTCCCTTCCCATCTGAGCTCCTCTGCAAAACACAAACGACTTAGACGAGTCAACGGAGGCGGAATATCATAAAAATACGAGAGTAAGTCAATTATTATGCGCAAAGTAGTTACAAAATTTTATTGTAATCAAATAGGAAACTTACAAGAACATCATTTTTCGGCATAGTCTCCTTGCGTTTCAGCGCACTTGGTCCATCGTTGTACAATCTTTCTCATGCCCTCATAATATAAGGTTCTCGATTAACCTGCGAGCCAGGAATGCACCACTTCTTTCACTGTTTCGTCCGAGCAAATGCCTGTTTGAGTGGACCAAACAAGTGATAGTCAGGAGGTGCAAGATCGGGACTATATGGAGGATGATCCAGTACTTCAAATTTGAGTTTCTGGAGCGTTTCAGCAGTGTGGGCAGCATTATGCGAACCGGAATTGTCGTACAACAACACGACATCTTTTGACAGCAATCCTCAGCATTTGCTTCGAATCGCAGGCTTTAGCCTGGCAGTAAGCATCTCACTGCAACGTACACTGTTTACTGTTGTGCCCGTTTCCTCATAATGTTCCAATACTGGACCTTGTGCATCCCAAAAAAACCTTAAGGATCAGTCTTCCTGCCGGCAGTTGGCTCTTGAACTTTATCTTCCAACGCGAATTTGGATGTTTCCATTCCATACTCTACCGATTACTCTCCCGTTCGTAATGATGGACCCATGTTACGTCACCAGTAATGATCCTGATTCTTCAGTTTCCCCCCGGGCGTATTTCTTGCTGGGACAGTCCACGGGTGTACTGCCGGTCCATAGTGTCCAGCGGGTACTATGGAGCGGCAGTACACCCGTGGACTGTGCGAGTAATCATCCTGTCTAAGATGATGTCCCCTTCGTTACCATGGCGATCCAAAAGGTTTTTTTTGCAGATGACCAGCGCGTTTATTATGCAGTAGTGTGTGTTGTTTTGGGAGCCATCTTGCGCAAACTTTATGAAACACAAGTTTGTTGTAGATGATTTCCTAGCCAGAACCGTGACTAATTTGCAGACGATGTGCCACTTCGTCAATAGTTAATCGTCTGCCTAAGAGAATCATTTCACGTGAACGCTCAATCGTTTCTTCATTTGTGGCGGTAAACGGTCGTTCGGCTCCTTTATCGTGCGTAACACGTGTGCGACCATTTCGCAACTTTTCAATCCATTCGTAGACAATCCGTTGCGGCAAAACACAGTTCCCGTACTGTACTGAAAGTCTTCGATGAATGTAGGCCCCTGATACGCCTTTCGACCACAAAAAACGGATCACTGTACGTCGATCTTCTTTGGTGTACATAGACAGCGGAGCAGCCATGATTAACAGCACGGCAGCGATAAAGAAACTAACCTAGCAGCTTGAAAATTGCAAAGATATAACAACAAATAAGTCAAGTATGTGTCATCAACGTAAAACGGCGGCACTACCAAAATAAACAAAAATATAACGAAATTGCGGATAATAATTGCCTTACCCTCGTACATGAGAGTAACAATGCAAGGAGGAACAAATTAAAAGATATTAATAAATGAAAATTCGAGATTTACCGCGCTGGCCCATCTCCTGTTGTAGCAGCTTATCAGATTATAAGCTGGCACGATATCCCACGCTAAGCGTTGTTCTACAGGGTGCGGCAGCTTTCATAGTAAGATATTAAAAATACAACATCAGGTAGTAACCGTAATTTATTTATTACCTCTTATGTCACTTAATAGTTAAAAGTGCGCCGTCTACTAATGTGTAAGTCCTTGTCCATTGCGTGGATTCCATATTGTATATGACTCCTGTCAAATGATGGCGCTTTCTGCACAAGACATTCATCTAGGCGGCGCTGGAAGCTTTCCATAACTCGGCGTAACGTATTCCCTGGGACATTGCGGACGGTTGCAGGTTCGAATCCTGCCTCGAGCATGGATGTGTGTGATGTCCTTAGGTTAGTTAGGTTTAAATAGATCTAAGTTCTAGGGGGCAGATGACCTCAGATGTTAAGTCCCATAGTGCTAAGAGACATTTGAACCAATCAGATACGTTTCTGCGGACGCCCAAGTACGTGACGTTCCTGTACACTTCTGCACGGCCAAACGAACAACATGCCTGTAATCTCGGACGCAAGTAGCGCTGTGACGTTGAGATCCTGGGTGACGTTTGAGTTTGTCCCTGCTGAACCCATCGGCCCTATATTCGCGCGACGGGCGCGCCACTTAGGTGAGCAGCTGTGTCGCGTTACGATAAACCGCAGTCTCCAGCGACCCCGATCCTCCACTGCGGAATTCCGGCACGTTCTGGTAGGCGCTTATCGTTCTTACTTGAAGCATAACGAGGTCTTCTCACAAACAGCCAACATGCTAATGCTATTTGTGAATGACGAAAGCGATGTCTTATTTTTACCTTATGCAAAGAGCTAGCGATCGGTTCCAGCTTCCCAACTGTAGACGTAACAAGGAAACATCACCAGCTTGGCCTCTTTATTTTCAGTGGGGAAGAAATGAAATATATATCACCCCCAGAGATCGATCCCGCGCAAAATTTTCGGCCATAATTGTGATACCACTGGAATCGATTAATGTTCGACTGCGAAGTTACACAAAGGATTGAGACATTTAGTAATGTTTTGACACTGTCGTTTGTTTCACACCATTACAACCGCTTAATGCTCGACCGGAAAGTACTATACAGTGGAGTCAATAGGATGATTAATACTGATTTGACTTCGGTAACCTGCTTTGTTCATTGTGTCAAAGTGCGTGGTATCTGATTTGTATCTGATGCCAGAGATATCTTTTTGCTTTGAACGTTTAATGTTGCGAATCACAAAATCAGTCTAAATGAATTAAACGAATGAATGTATCATTAAAACAGTATTGTAGAGCTATTTGATAATTAACATCGCTGTTCTGCGGTATTTTCTTTAATATTCAAAGCTTCGCTCTTACTTATGTACATTTGCCGTATTTATGCTTTTCACGGGTATGCTTCCGCATATGATCGTCTTCACCGAAGATGGCGGCCAGATGAATCGCCGAAATATCGTGTAGTGAAGAGGATCATAACCGGCAGCATAGCCGTGAAGAGATTACATATATAAGACGAGGGGTAAATTTACGGAATTACATTTCCCGTAGATGCGCTATTCTTTGAGGTGAAAGGCATGATTGAAATTGTAAATCGAAAATCGTTAGCTTAATTTCATAAAAATTCTTCAGTTGCTCACGTTTATTCACTTCATTTCTAAGGCTTGTATGTAGCTGGGTAATACGGGTACGAGAATGTTGCTAAAATAATATTGAACTGATATGTGCTTGAGATTGACATATTACTTGCTTACATTACTTGCTATTTTTCATGTACAACTGCGACATTTCTTAACACATTGGGCAGTGGAGCGGAACGACTGATCAAGTACCAGCGAGCGAAAATTTAAAAGCTGTACTTTCAGGAGGCCGTTTCTGTGTACTATCAGAATTATGGCCCGAATTTTCGCTCGGGATTGACTAATGGGGCTGATGTCCTGCAAGCGCGATTTTTTTCTTTTTTTTTCCTTCTGAAAATACGAGGTCGAGTTGGTGATGTTTCTTGTAAGTACCCACGACCGGACGTCTTGCCTGGTGTGCGATAAAGAATTATATGTACAAACGTTCCTGGTGGATCTATCTAATAATGAAAAACGTATCAAAATCCGTACATTGGTTCACCAGATTAGACTTCACGTAGAGACAGGAAATCGCGGCGTGTAGGTATAGATGGCGTTCTCGTTGCTACTCTGCGCAGGTGCACTGACGTAAGTGCTCATTATTTACGTATCCAAGGCATGCAGTACATTTCAGGCCCCGTTTGCAGTGTTGCAATTGTAATTGGCAACAGTATATAGTTACGAGAACTTCTTATAGATCTCAGCGGAAGATTTGTGCCTGAAATCACTGTGAACTAGTTATGAAGATAAACCGATGGGCAATTACCAAGAATGATTGCCTATCAAAGTCGTTGTGTCCAAACGATACATATCGAACGTGCGATCCTAAATTGATCGTGCGACTCTGGTGGCGGGCATTATGAGTATGTTTACGGTGGTCACTACAGCAGTGAGAAAAGAAGGGCATTACAAAAATACTTTAATTACAAAGGAGACGACTTACTTTACTCGTCGTCGGTGTTCTACATCTACATCTACATCCGTACTCCGCAAGCCACCTGACGGTGTGTGGCGGAGGGTACGCTGAGTACCTCTATCGGTTCTCCCTTGTATTCCAGTCTCGTATTGTACGTGGAAAGAAGGATTGTCGGTATGCTTCTGTGTGGGCTCTAATCTCTCTGATTTTATCCTCATGGTCTCTTCGCGAGATATACGTAGGAGGGAGCAATATACTGCTTGACTCTTCGGTGAAGGTATGTTCTCGAAACTTTAACAAAAGCCCGTACCGAGCTACTGAGCGTCTCTCCTGCAGAGTCTTCCACTGGAGTTTATCTATCATCTCCGTAACGCTTTCGCAATTACTAAATGATCCTGTAACGAAGCGCGCTGCTCTCCGTTGGATCTTCTCTCTCTCTTCTATCAACCCTACCTGGTGCGGATCCCACACTGCTGAGCAGTATTCAAGCATTGGGCGAACAAGCGTACTGTAACCTACTTCCTTTGTTGTCGGATTGCATTTCCTTAGGATTCTTCCAATGAATCTCAGTCTGGCATCTGTTTTACCGACGATCAACTTTATATGATCATTCCATTTTAAATCACTCCTAATGCGTACTCCCAGATAATTTATGGAATTAACTGCTTCCAGTTGCTGACCTGCTATTTTGTAGCTAAATGATAAGGGACCTATCTTTCTATGTATTTGCATCACATTACACTTCGATACATTGATATTCATTTGCCATTCCGTGCACCATGCGTCAATTCGCTGCAGATCCTCCTGCATTTCATGTCATGTCGTCATGTCAAAGTCCACGTGATGTGTACGCTATGGGAACAATTCCCTTTTTTTTTCATAGCCTGGGTAAACTCTGCCAATTTCACACGAGAATATGGGAACATGCACTAAAGTGACCTTATCTCTGGAAAATACTATAACAAAAAAACACTTCCCGAACTCTTGTTCTATTCCACCGAATACCCAAATATGATCGATTTCACACTTTGAAGGTCGTCCTCTCTGGTTCCTCCTCCTTCCAATGAGAGATTCGTCCACTTCAACAACTTTACTCAGCCCACCTATCGGTACACTGTCGTTCGTCACTACCAGATAACAAACTTCTTGGCAAAACCCGAAATAGTCGCACACGGTATTAGAAGATAAGTCAGTTTTCGAATCCAGCAAGATAGAAGAATTACTCTGGTCTGGATAGATAATTTGGAAGAGTCGAACCACGTATTCTTCCTGATACTCGTTCGTTTTCCGCACTGTCCGCAATGAAATTGTAACGCTATTCCAGCATCGAAACTCATCTTACGAAGTTTTACACATTTCGCACCACCACAGTCCACACAGTCCCTGCTTTCCTCGTCTGGCAGTACTCCATATTTGCTACAAAGTCAAACAATTTTCCTACGCTTGGTAAGCATGGAGTCAGAATTTTCCATGTGAGAGAATCCGCATAAATCGAGTGCGTTTCCTTACCAACTCATAAATAATTCGCGGAGGTGTATAATTTAGAACAACTAAGGGAACGACGGAAAACAGATAAAAATGGCGATCACAAATAACGCCCGCCACCAGAGCCGTTTGATCGATTTAGGATCGCACGTTCGATATGTACGATAGGCAATCATTCTTGGAAATTACCAACCGATGTTTCATCAAGTCACTGGAGTCTTGTAATATCGTCTGAAGAAGTTTCATCAGATTGCTGTGCTCCTTGTGTGTTTTCAACAGGCGATCTTGCAGAGAACCGTGTCCGTTAGATGTAGCTCCTGCGTGAAACAGTTGTCAGGTGCCTTTTGCTGTAGAGTAACACAGGCTTTCTTTTGTTACAGGTACGTCTGCTGCGCAGCAGAAGTCCTGCAGAGGCCATGCAGTTGGGACCGGGAAGCAGCAGCGACGCCTTTTGCAGGCACTCACGTGTCCTGATGCTATTACACACCACCAAAAGCACTCAAATACGATTACATTCAGAAATCGTGCTTACCCGTATTTCCGCGCGACGGAAGTTTCACAGTCGGTGTCCTCCCGAATGAAAATCTCTACTAAACGTATCTTTGCTGTGCCAAAAATTGTTCGCATTTACTTTATCGCCATGTGTTCGCATACTTCCAGCAGGCCTATGGCCTAAATAAGTGCTTGTTTACTCGCAGTACAACTTTAATTACTTCATAATTGTTTACGTGCTGAAAAGACAAAATCCTCACTTGGTTGGAAGTGGAGCAGTAGAGCTAGTAGGAGACTTTGCGTAGCATTACGCTGTAATCTGCTGCATAGTATTATTTTTCAAGTTAATGAAATTTACGGCTACAATCCCCAGCAACTCTCACCACCACCACCACCACCAACAACAACAACAACATTGCCATCAGACTACCTTTGTTAGCAAACTTCCAAGACAGACTATTTTTATTTCTGAGTTTACAATACTACAAAGGAACAAGTGATTATGTTATCTTACCTCATATGTTTGCGTCCTGGAAATGACCTTCGCCGTGTTTTCGCGGCATCCCACTAGGTGACAGGGCAGTGCTTAGCAATACATTGTTTGGGCGTTTGGAACATTAGTTACGGTGACACAATGGATTCTGGTTGTGAGCAAAGTGGACATTGCGTTGTGCATTAAGCTTGGGAAAGCCCCTTGTGAAACGTGGACAATGATTAAGTAAGCATATGCAGGTGAGGCAGTTTCAAGAAGTCGTGTTTTCGAGTGACATAAAAGGTATCACGAAGGCGGACAATCAGTTCAAAGAAGTTCCCAGAGCTGGTCGCCCATCTACACCACATACCAATGCAAACGTGGAGAGTGTAAGGTAGTTGAACCCTTTCATGTAACTGTGCATACAATATCAGAATAACTTAATTTGGATCTTGATATGTGTGTCATACGATTTTACGCGGAGATGTGGGAAAACCAACATCAAAAAAATCAAACGACAACCTTCGAGAACAAACACAATTTTGAAACTTCCTGGCAGATTAAAACTGTGTGCCGGACCGAGACTCGAACTGGTAGAAAGGCAAAGGCCCTGACTTCAGGTCTCGGTCCGGCACACAGTTTTAATCTGCCAGGAAGTTTCATATCAGCGCACACTCCGCTGCAGAGTGAAAATCTCATTCTAAAGACAATGTTGATCGCATTCTTTGATGGTAAAGGATTATTTCACCATGAGTATGCTCCTCCAGATAAAATAGTGAACCAAACTCTTTACATCGAAGTCTTGAAACGCTTTCGACGAGCAATTTGACGTCGCTGACCTAATTTGTGGCATTCTCAGGACTGTTTCTTACAGTATGACGATGCAAGACCACACACGACATTGTTACCGAGTATCTGGCCAGACATTCTGTTATTGCTACTCCACATCCACCATATTCGCCCGACCTCTCGCCTTGTAACATTTTCTTGTTTCCGCGAGTGAAACTGAAAGGAAGGCTTCATCAAGATATCACAGACATCCAAGGGGCTGTGATAAATGAGCTAACAAGCACCGATGTTGAAAATTTCCCTGCTCGCCTCCAAGGCCTCCAGAAATATTGGCAACTAGATATAAACAGCCAAGTGGAAAACTTCGATAGGAGTTATGATCATTACTTGGTAAGTGCATTTTTTAAGCTATCTTGGAACTTTTCTGACAAAGGGTGTGTTCTTAGCTAGTCTAGAGATAACAGTGCGAGATAATAGAGCTACATTCAGGACAAGAATCAAAAACAATCGAAACAAGTAATGCAGACAAGGTGTGTAAAGCCATTCGTGTATGGAGAGGGTGGCATTTTAACAGAAATAGCTATCGTTTACGGAAAAGTAAGACAAAAGGAAATTGCTAAATTTCTTCACACAATATCTGCAAAAGGTAATAATTGTTCTAAAAATGGAACAACGCTCTGTTTTCACGTGAAAATAGATAGAGAAAACTCAAAAAACAGTTTTGTCAGCTTTCAATCCGTAAATATTTAAAGTAAAAAGGTCTGTGACGCCATTTGACACAAAACATGTTACCAATGTCGAAGCAGTATTTCATAAACCTCTTACTCCGCAGTACAGTTCTGGGTACTCGGGCATTACATTGAGGCAGAGCGAGTACTGCGCAGTACCAGAATTACGGTCCAAAGTTTCACGCAGAATCGATTTAGTGGGTGATAGCTAACAAGTGTACATATCCCTCCTTAAAATTTGAGGTCAAGTTTGTAATGTTTCCATATTAGTGCAAATTAGAAACTTGAGAACATTAGTAGGTCAGGACTGAATGGCGTCTGAATATTGGTTCTAATGAGATTAAATCAATGTTTAAATAACACACTAAGAACTAAATAACAAAAAATTAAAAATAGTCACATAATCAACTGATGATTTTTTTGTGTTCAGGTCAGTTGCAAATAACACATGGGTACACAGCGTTAGAAGTAAACAGGTCGGTGCAAGTGGGCTGCAGTGATTTCTGTAAACTAAAATGTTGTGGTTGTGACTCTGATGATCGCATCTCCAGTCCGAAAGCTGGTTTGATACAGCTTTCCACCCTAGTCTGTCTTGTGCAAGTTTCATCATCATTGCATAACTTCTGCAACATAAACCCACTTGAATATGTTTACTGTAATCTAGCGTTGGTCTTCGTCTACAACTCTTACTTTCCACCGTTCCCTCCACAGCGGAAGTAACTATTTCTTCGTGTGTCAGATTGCGCCCTATCGACGTATCGCACCTTTAAGTCAAGTTTTACCAATTTTTTTCTTCTTCCCCAGTTTGATCTACCCATCTAATCTCCTGCATTCTTCTGTGGCATAACATTTCTAAAGTTTACATTCTCGTATGTACTGTCCGAAAGAACAGACACCAAGCATTCATATAATCGATTTACATCGATGGGCAACGAGTCGACCACCTTTAATTCGGATGCCCAGTTGCGTTCGACCTCCACATGAATCTCAAAGCAGCGAGCTTGGACGACGTGGACGGGGACTGTGGACAGGTGGCTCTGGTTGAGCGTTCGGGCCGTCTAGGAGGCGTGCCTAGGTAGTTCGAGCAATTGAGATAAACACTGTGGTGTATGACAAGACAGGAAGAAGGAATTGATTGTTGGTGTTAATAACGATCAACATCCTCTACCTCCTCTGCATTGCTGCAGATGACGTCTCACTGAGCACATTTGTTCTGTGCCTGCAGTAAAAGTGAGGCGCCTAGGTGTGTCCACTGCACTGTGTGGAATACGAAGGTTCTGTTGTAGTTCACTAACGTCTTCAAGTTGATGTCCCCAGCGCAGAAAACAGCACGCAGGTCGTAGGTTCTGTATCTTGAGGCTGAAACTGACATTTAGCGAGGTTCTGTTCTGAAATAATGTATCACTGCTTTGGGACGTCACTCGCGTATTTTAATATAGCCACAAGAGAAGACTACATGATCTTAGTAAAACACCTTCTGATACAGCAAAGTACATGATCAAAGACAATGTTTACGAAAATGTATCTTTACACTATTTGTGGCACGTGTCTGTGCCTCGTGACTACCGGGGTGAATCTTTTAATACTGAATACTGGCAAACACATCCTGCCACAGACAACATTACTGTACATCTCGACTGCCTAATCCAGCACGTCGAACAGCCCGAAAGAATTCGCGCGCCATACCAGAAAAGGAGTGACCCGAACGCTTCCGAAGTGCTTCGCTGCAATTTCGTCAGTCTTTTGTTTTTTATTTATATTGTTTTAATAATTCTAAAACGACTGATTGATAGTCAGATGTTGAGAGATATTTATATTAAAAAGTGAAGTCATTCCAATGAGTAGTTTAACTAATAATAATAACTATACTTTGCCGGCCGCGGTGGTCTCGCGGTTCTAGGCGAGCAGTCCGGATCCGTGCGACTGCTACGATCGCAGGTTCGAATCCTGCCTCGGGTATGGATGTGTGTGATGTCCTTAGGTTAGTTAGGTTTAAGTAGTTCTAAGTTCTAGGGGACTGATGACCACAGCAGTTGAGTCCCATAGTGCTCAGAGCCATTTTTTTTAATAACTATGCTTTAACGTTTTGGCGCCCTGCTCCGAACACATCAGCCAATCACAGAGCTGTAGCATTATGGAGGCGGTCTTATTGACGGGAATGGTACCGAAACTAACATTTGTCACAGGTACCTCACACCACATTTCGTCATCCATATACTTCTTGCATCTCCACTGATCTGAGAACAGCTTCTTGGAGCCTAATATCGTGGCTGACTAAGCCAGAAATATTATAGGTGTCTTGTTTAACGCTACTGCCTTGTAATCTGGAGCTCCCAGGTTCGAGTCACGGTCTGGCATTGCACACATTTTCAATCGCCGCCGCGCTGATTCCGCATAAAGTCCCGTTATAGCTGACGTCAATAGTTCCTTCCCTTTCCTTCCGTTCTCTCTCCTCCACCTTCAATTTACATCATATTCAACGGTGCCTGCTCCTGCTGATAATGATAATGATGATGCAGTGAGCTACTGGCGAACAATTGGGGGTTACTACTGCTCATAGCCTGGTAGTATGGTTACTTAAGTGGGTTCCTTATGACGCCTTTACTGCAAGGCACGTCTAATGAAGAACTTGAGCGCCGGGCTTATTGTAGGATTTAGGGAGGCAGAGACGTCCGCAGGGCAGACACCAGTGCTTCGGTACCCCTGTCGGATCGCCTCGGATTTTTCCCGCTGCAGGGCCTACAGCCTGCCGAGCTGGCGGGTAATTGCGCCCCTGTGAGGGAATTTATCGCGGTTTTAATTAAAGCCGGGGGTGGCAACCCTCAAATTGTGGCGCCCTTTAGGCCCCCGATGAATGGGCCCAGCGCCGCCAGATAAAGGTTTCGCTTTTGTTGTCCCCTCCCTCCCCGCCACCCTTTTCTTCTCCCTCCGTCAGCGCCCGTGCGAGTGGTATTTTTTTTCTTTTTTATCTCCGACCTCGTTTTCACCTTTATGTTTGTACCCACCAGTCCATAGCGATGTCTGCGGTGGAACACACGCCCTGCCAAATTCACGATCGGCTTTTATTTTGAGACCAGATGGAAAGAGTGCTTCAGCTAGTTAATTACACCCTGTGGTTTATTATCTTTGTGTCGGTGCTATACAGGAATGACCCTGGACTACTCGTACCACCACTGCGAAGTTATTCCCTTTGTAAAGTGGATCAAAAAACTTGATGCAAACGGTGTTGTAAATATCTAGTAGAAACAGTAGACACTACGGATTCTAGGACCTGCACAGGCGACACCTCAAATGGATTTAACACACACCCTGGATCAGACGCAAGTGTATTGTCCTACCAACGAACCACTCAATTAAATTCAGTGCATTCTGACCGAGATACCGATAACCATTCCGATAAATATCAAGTGACCGAAGTCAATGGAAGGGAGTAGGAGTTGCACACTTCTGCCCCGGTATAGAAACTGGAACTGTGTTACAAGCTTCCATATGAAGCGAGGCTCTAGCAGCAAGAGGGGCACTCATATACATGCTACACAATATCTACGGTTTTCTGGGAAGCTCCCTCGAAAAACTAGAACACCGATCGAGGAACGTGAAAACGAAACGCATGTACAATGAAACGCTGGAGACACTATGCAATGTAATATACTATTGTCGCTGATAGTACACGTTGTTGACACACCTAACTTACCTCCGAGCAAATGGACTCGCCCGTCCCACAAGCGAGGGAAACAGTCACTTGTGAGCCAGCGGTCTAACGTAACGGTGTCACTATGTTTTCGAAACAGAAACAACGGAGTTGGATCAAGATTGAGTGTGCCAGGTGTCGTACAGCACGACAGTCTCATCAAGGTCTTCGAGAGACGTGAGGGGAATCGGCAGAACAGTGGCAGGACAATGCGCGGGCGCATACAGCGCAAGCTGTGGCTGCTCTGTTCGGTCGATGGGGCTGGGAAGCAGTGTACCATGCACCACACACCCCGGACTTAAGTCCTTGTGACTTTGATTTGATTCCGAAGATGAAGGAACCACTTCGTCGCATTCGCTTCAGATCTGTTCCGGAGATTCGAGAGGCAGTAGACAGCTCCATTTGCACTATCAACAGAACAGTCTCTGATAACGGTATACTACGTCTTCCACATCGCTGGTGACCACTTTGAAGGGCAGTAACAGGTGCACACATGTAACTCTTTTGTATCGGTTGTGAAGAAATAATTGCCACTATTTAAGTTCAAAAAAAAAAAAAAAGGTTCAAATGGCTCTGAGCACTATGGGACTTAACATCTTAGGTGATCAGTCCCCTAGAACTTAGAACTACTTAAACCTAACTAACCTAAGGACATCACACACATCCACGGCCGAAGCAGGATTCGAACCTGCGACCGTAGCAGTCCCGCGGTTCCGGACTGCAGCGCCTTGAACCGCACGGCACCGCGGCCGGCTTGAAGTTCCAACCCTCGTACAATAAGACAGCTAGTACAGTTCGAAACGGTGTGTGCCGGCCGAGGTGGCCGAGCGGTACTAGGCGCTACAGTCTGGAACCGCGCGACCGCTACGGTCGCAGGTTCGAATGTGATGTCCTTAGGTCTAAGTAGTTCTAAGTTATAGGGGACTGGTTACCTCAGAAGTTAAGTCCCATAGTGCTCAGAGCCATTTGAACTTTTTTTTTCCCCGAAACGGTGTGTTTGTCTTGAGGCAGCGCATAGGACGGTGCGCACTTACCCGCACTTCATTCATGCAGTATTTGAAAATGAGAGCACTGAGCGACCTCTGACAAACTTTACACGTAATTTCAAACCCTTAAACTTTTTATCGCCAAGATTCCGCTTATCGCTTACATTTTCGCTGTCCATGCAGTCAGATTTCAACATCAGGTGTGGCGTTTTAATTCATTACTTCTTTACTGCAGACTCTATTCGCAACGCAATTTTGCAGACGGTATCCACTTATACCACTGAATGTGTCTGCAAAATTATATCGTTGTACGACCCAAAGCTAACGCGGGTCCCCAAGAGATATACGGACCGCGCGACCGTTTTGTGACGTCACATTAGTCGGCCTATCCGCTTCACTTCGCGGTTGCTCGGTTCCGTTTAGGGCCCACGGGAAATCAGTATGTAATTGGGAAAGGTACTCACTAAAGGTCTTAACTTTGTTGTGCGCTATCGCTGCTCTATCGAGAGCTTGCATGCATTTTAAAGGGATACTCAGGAATTATTGAATTCGTCGGGAGTAGTCATTCGCTCCCCGCCGGAGACAGGGAGACCTGTAGTGTAGTGTAGCGTGACGTGCTGTAACGTACACGCCACGGCCTGTCTTTTTCGTGGGCCTCGGTTCAGGAGATACGACATCATAAAGACCGAGATGCATGAAAAACTAGCTTTTCCTAAAAATGGAGCATAAATTGCTCTTACTATATTCATCCAATGTTTCATAATGAGGGCACATAGCGACTTCAACGTTTAAGCATAATTTTACATGCTCAAAGTAAATATTTGACACATTAATGCATTTGGAAGGTAATCAGACGTGTAAAGCTGCTTTATATGCGGGAGATTGATTTTTGAAAGAATCGGGGTTTTGCTGGGTGTGTGCTAGTTTTTATCAGAGAACGGAAGCGTGTAATGGTACTTGAATTACGTAACCATTACGGTATCTCACCTGAACCTCTCGATACCAGTAATATTCTACTGTGTTTCTGTTAACTACTTAACGTATTTCCGAGACAACATTCAGATTTGGTTTCATTTGTGATACATCGATATGTTTATATTGCAATGATATTATTCTTATGTGTATTCTTTCTTTCGTCACTATGATCTTTGACGTACTTGTAACTCTGATTTTTGGGCGCGTCAGCGATTGTTAGTGAGTTAGAGTCGGACCTTGAGAGGGTCAAGTCTTGGACGTAATGTTGGAAAGACGCATATTGTAGTTGGCTTATAAAATGTGAGGAAGATTTTTTCAAGTATTTTTGTATTGTGAAGTGATGTTTTGTGAGTTACGTGATATTGCAATAAAAGCAATTAAAAGGAAGTGTAACTTAAATTCGGAGTGGTGATTATTTTTTTACATCACCATTGTGCTAACGGTGAAAGGTTTAATCTTCAAGAATGGTTTGTGAAGCGCATCTACAAAACTTTTGAATATAGCAGAATAAAACCTAGGCCTCTTTGCATCCGAGCTTGGAATCATCACCGCCTAGATTTTCGACGATTGAGCCATGATTTTACAACGATACCAGCGTGGGAAACACGAAACGTTTATTCATTATTACATGAAATGACTTTATTAACTGTGCTCTAATGACACCTGTCACATAATAAATTTGTTGTTGCAGGAAAATGCAGTATTTAGCAGCGTGAGCAACACCACAATAATTAAATGGCTCTGAGCACTATGGGACTCAACTGCTGTGGTCATTAGCCCCTAGAACTTAGAACTACTTAAACCTAACTAACCTAAGGACATCACACACATCCATGCCCGAGGCAGGATTCGAACCTACGACCGTAGCAGTCGCACGGTTCCGGACTGCGCGCCTAGAACTGCGAGACCACCGCGGCCGGCAATAATTAAATTTTGGCCTTTGTTGTGGTAGGATTGTTAGAAGCGGCTAGAAAAGTTGTTGACTTGGGGAGCGGTGCTGCCAGAATACTGAAGATTTTGCCATAGCCACCCAAGTTTGAATCGAAAGAATCTCAGTTGAATGTTACGCCAGTTCACGTGTTTACCGACCACAGTGCGTGGAGCCCCGCGTCGGAGAGGCGGCCGCTCCGTCTTGCAGGATACTACACGGCCTGAGGCCAGCCTGCTGCTGCGGCCACGTGTGGAGCACGTGTCAGCCAGCGTGGCAGTGTTTACACGCCGGGCCTGGGCCGGACACGTGTCGCGTGCACCCCAAGTGTGTCAGTCGGCAGCCCTCCGCTGGAGAGCCTCCAGCGTAGCAGGTGTGGACTGCCGGCTGTTTACCTCTACCCTCCTGTGTTAGTACAGAGAGCCCCGTCTAGTTCCTCCTCGGCTTTTGCCACTTGCTGTAGGGGGCCACCTTTGGAACGAGTAAGATTCCTGCTCTGATAACAGTCGTGTTGACAGACGTCCAGATTTTTGCGAAACGTCCCAGTTTTTAGCTGTGTCATGTAGTATCCCGTGAAAGCCTACTAATAGTATGTCAGCTGACTTAATTTAAAAAGTTACAAATTTATTTGAAATTGTTTTCGGTGAAAATTCCTGTTGTGTATCTTGACACATAATCATCTGCAAGCACCAGTTTTTGGACATGTGATATATTATGCATGGTTTACCGGGAAATTGTTTGTTTGCGAAATCTTCGTCAGTGTTAACGACATTTCCTTCCCGCGTGAGATTCATGCGCTGCTGCCAAAGGTTCGAGTCCTCCCTTGGGCATGGATGTGTTTGTTGTTCTTAGCATAAGTTAGTTTAAGTAGTGTGTAAGTCTAGGGACCGATGACCTCAGCAGTTTGGTCCCTTAGGAATTCACACATGTTTGAACATTTTTTGAGAGTCATGCGAAGAAATTTCACTGTATCAAATCTGCCTTAGCGCCATGCTCGTGTGTTCGGAATATCTCTGTTTCGAATGTGTGTTACCGGCATCACCCAAGGGAATGCAGCGAATCTCGTTGAAGAATTAACACGTGAATAAAATATGAGAATTACTACAAGAATGAAATATAAGAATATGAGAATTTAAAAAGATTGTAAATCCTCAACACCACACACACACACACACACACACACACACTAAATGTGTGATACTTAATGATAAATCCAGTTGTAATTTTACAATTAATACAATGTCATTGTATTCCCTAATCTGATCAGACACATTCGTGTGGTAACTTTCTACAGACATGCGTAGGTAAAGAAAAACAATAAAAACAAAGTAAAATAAATTAATTGATAAGAATAATCGGGCTTAGAACACGGGGCGACGGTAACCACTGAGCCACCATTTCGTCCTAGAATATCATACGGCAACCATTTCGGGGCCTTGGAGCCAGTATTTGTCATTGAGCGGGTAGCATCTCTTGTAATCACTCATGGCCGGCCCCAACTGACTTGAATTAGCTGTGGAAGGTGTCTCAATTTTACTTTATCATGGTCAGTAAATTATTTGGTAGCAGCAGAACTCCGTAACACTACAAGAAATTAAGTGGATATAATAGGATAGTTAATATATGTGGATCGATATTTTTACACAGAAATGTGCCGAGAAATATCTGTGTTTACAAAGTAAAGGTACGAGGACTGTTCGGAAAGTAATGTCGCGAAATGGAAACGTTAGTGAAAATCCGATGCTTTTGCGGAGATGAGTTGGTCAGTGTCTCTAGTATACCCGTCGATCACGTCACATCGCTTTTTACAGTTCAGCCACAGCTGCAAAATACTAACACGAAATCTTTACAGACGAATGGAAAAACTGGTAGAAGCCGACCTCGGGACTGACCTGTTTGGATTCCGTGGAAATGCAGGAACACGTGAGGCAATACTGACGCTACGATTTATCTTAGAAAATAGGTTTAGGAAAGGCAAACCCACGTCTCTAGCATTGGTAGACTTAGAGAAAGCTTTTGACAATGTTGACTGGAACACTCACTTTCAAATTCTAAAGGTGGCAGGGGTAAAATACAGGGAGCGAAAGGCTATTTACAATTTGTACAGACACCAGATGGCAGTCATAAGAGTCGGGGGGCATGAAAGGGAAGCAGTGGTTGGGAAGGGAGTGAGACAGGGTTGTACCCTCTCCCCGATGTTATTCAATCTGTATATTGAGCAAGCAGTAAAGGAAACAAAAGAAAAATTCTGAGTAGGAATCAAAATCCATGGAGAGGAAATTAAAACTATGAGGTTCGCGGATGGCATTGTAATTCTGTCAGAGACAGCAAAGGACTTGGAAGATCAGTTGAATGGAATGGACAGTTGTCTTGAAAGGAGAATATAAGATGAACATCATCAAAAGCAAAACGAGGATAATGGAATGTAGTCGAATTAAATCGGGTGATGCTGAGGGTATTAGATTAGGAAATAAGACACTTAAAGTAGTAAAGGAGTTTTGCTATTTGAGGAGGAAAATAACTGGTGATGGTTGAAGTAGAGAGGATATAAAATGTAGATTTCCAATGGCAAGGAAAGCGTTTCTGAAGAAGAGAAATTTGTTAACATCGAGTATACATTTAGGTGTCAGGAAGTCGTTTCTGAAAGTATTTGTTTGGAGTGTAGCCATGTATGGAAGTGAAACGTGGACAATAAATAGTTTAGACAAAAAGAGAACAGAAGCTTTCGAAATGTGGTGCTACAGAAGGATGCTGAAGATTAGATGGATAGATCACATAACCAATGAGGAGGTATTGAATAGAACTGGGGAGAAGAGGAGTTTGTGGCACTACTTGACTAGAAGACGGGATCGGTTGGTAGGACATGTTCTGAGGCATCAAGGGATCACCAATTTATTATTTAAGGGCAACGCGGAGGGTAAAAATCGTGGAGGGACACAAAGATATGAATACACTAAAGAGATTCAGAAGGAGATTCTAGGTTGCAGTAGGTACTGGGAGATGAAGAAGCTTGCACAGGATAGAGTAACATGGAGAGCTGCATCAAACCAGTCTCAGGACTGAAGACGACAACAACAACAACAACAACAACACTTACAGATACCTAGAACAATAGTTTCTCCCGCCAAGAGCAGATTCCAGCTGAGATATTTCGCCTGATGTCATGCAACCCCACATAACGTACTTTTCATGTATTTCCTTCTTTATGACAATTCTCGGTCGCATACAGTAGGGGCGATGAGGAAGCCCCCCTGCAGCGTTTTAGATGGGACTCGGCTCCCTCTGATGTTGCTCTCTGCTCAGACAAACTGCTGGCTATGAAGACAGAATTTTGGCACAGACAGCAAACTGCAGACCAGTGCAGAGAAGTGGCAAAAATCTCAGGCGGCTGCCTTGTATGATAAGGTTTTTGGGAAGTTGGCACAACTCCACATAACAAGTGTCAAACGTCGGAGGGGCGATTACGTAGAGAAGGAGCTGGAGGGTATAGCTAACTTTTGCAAAAGACCAGTTTTGAGTTTCACACCAATCGGATCTTACTTTCAGAATAGCCGTCGTAGGTTTATTCTTCAAGTCTATGCAGGATAGTAAATAACATTCTGTAGTCAGTCGACACGTGTTTCACCGAAGCGTATTTTCGCAGAGTGGGCTGTTACATCGCAGCGCTGGTACCGCTAATGAGTGTCGCACCGAGTTATAACTGGGTCATCGCTGTGCCCCTGTAGAGCGTGGAGATAGCAAGACGCAGGCAGGAGTATCCATCCATCCATCCATCCATCCTTCCATCCATCCACCTGCGCTACAGGCGAGGCGAGGCTTGCGCGGACAATGGCGTGACATTTTCCGAGGCTTCATTAGGGCGAGCTGCCTGTTGTGAGCCAGCTCTGCCTCTGAGACAACGCCTCCTCCCCTCCCCTCCCCACTTTCTCTCTCTCTCTCTCTCTCTCTCTCTCTCTCTCTCTCTCGTCCTCCTGCAGTGAGTACTGCGGAAGAAAGGAATGCCCTGGCGGCTGCACCGTTGACGGCGCCCACAAAGGTGAAAGGTCACAGCACAGGACCCCATGAAATATTCAGACCGCGCGGTGCCCAGCTGCCGACACAGGATTAAAACCCGGCAAGCAGATACCAGCTAACAGCTACCAGGTACCACCAGCAGAAAGCGCACGTCTCGCACCATTTTTCTGGGTCGACACCAGCAGAAAGCGCACGTCTCGCACCATTTTTCTGGGTCGACAGTTGCGAAACTTACCTCATACATCTGAAACTATCAGGGATGAAACACAAGAGGAGAGACCAACTTGTACAGAAACTAAACTGCAGAAATGAGACTAGATGCTCATGAAAGGGAGTTGTATACTGTCAGAGAGTATAAAGGTTCTTAGATATGTGATTGGGTCAAAGTCTCCTTATTAGAATGCGGTACGTTGTTCTGGACGGCGAGTGTTCGTCGGAGACAATGGTATCGTCAGGAGTGTGATAAGACGTAAGTAATTCTTTATATACATAAACGATCTGACAGATTACCTCATACGTAAAGGAGATCGCGTACAGAAAACTTTTACGACCAAATCTTGATTGTTGTTCAAATATTTTGGATCCCCACCAAGTCGGATTTAAGGACGACATCGAAGCAATTCAGAGACATGCTTCTAGAGTTCTTATAGATTGGTTCGATGGCGTAAAGGCTCCGTGAACATAGATGTGAATCCCTGTAGGGAAGACGACGTCTTTTCGCGAAACGCTACTGCGAAAGTTTAGAGATTAGAGAACAGGCATTTGCGACAGACTGCAGAACGAGTCTACTGTCGACAACTACATCACGCGCAAGAGCTGCAAAGAGCAGACAAGATAACATAAATCATGGCTCTTACGGAAATATATACAGTCTTTTCTCGTCTTTCCATTCACGAGTGAAACAGGAAAGTCAATGAAATACAGCAGTAGAAGGTACTGTCGCGTAGCGATATGAGTTGATAATTAGGAAGCTGTGGCTTTGACGCCTTGCCCAACGCGTTTTTCTGCGAGCGCCTACTGTTGCAGACCTAGGCTAGCGTGTACGATTTGCTGATCGTCTAAATTATACACCAACCTGGGAATTAAAACAGACATTTACCTAGAGCTGTAAAACTACCGTAGCTTTCCGTAGACTACGATAAGCAAGCGTAGACTACGGTAGTTTTCCTAGTAGCTTTGATCAGTTACGTCTTACCTGGATTACCTGTAGGTTGAGTGCGTTGCATATTTATCGTGCGTTACGTCATTATGATCGCTTACTTTACATATGCAATCAGTGTCTTACTAGGTTTCCCAAAAACCCGGAAGCGGTGAACCACCCCCAAAACTGAGAGAGAATATGTAATGTGCCAGGTAACCAACAGAACGTTTTTGTTCTACATTGTTATCCTCCTGTCAGTTACTTAACAATAGAGTTTTTATAGCGAAACTGAAATTGTCAATGTATAAGTCAGTTTTACTCGAAAATTGTTGATTTGTAACGTGACACACTATAAATACCTGAAACAGTACAAATTTGTGATATAGCGCTTGAAAACTCCATTTTCTCAACAAAAAATGTAAAATAGAAATACCGTAAGGCAAAAATATATCAAATATCACTTGAACACTTCGTCGAACTTACATAAAACAGGTTTTTCTAACTCATAAACAGCGTTCGCATTTATCAATAATCACAGGTAACTCTTGCTTTTTGCCATGCACCAACTGATATTATATTTTATAGAGGGTTCCAAAATAACATTAGTGTAATGTTTTACAAGTCTGTTTCATTCTAGAAGTAAATGATCAAAAATTTAAAATTACCTAAAAAACTTTAATTCAGAACCTCTCGTTATAGTCAAAGTTCATACATTTCATTATGTTTCTGTAAATACATCACATGACTTAAACTCAGTTTTGTAGTCACCAATATAGTTAAATGAACAGTATTTTGTTGAAGGGGCTAAATTTCATAATGTTTCTAGCTTGTAAAATGTAATTATATTTTTCTACGTGTTTGATATTATTTAGATCTGTTACGCTGTCTGAATGAATGAGAGAATGAATGCGACACGTATATATGGTAGAAATCATTGAAATCTTGAATAACTGTCGGTGAGTGTGAGAAACGTAATGTGCAACCTTGATGCAAGTCACATACATGGCAGAAAATGCTGATTATAAAGCCGTCAGTTGTCGGTATTGTGGAAACGTTAAACTAACTTCAATGCTTCAGATGATTAAAAATGGTGTAAGTTTATTTTTATTTCGTTTTTGAGAATTTGTTGTTATGTAATTTCATCTACATTCATTTCAGAACAGGGTTTGGTTGAGAGAGAGAGAGAGAGAGAGAGAGAGAGAGAGAGAGAGAGAGAGAGCGGAATGTCAAAGGGTTAGTGAAAACGTACATATGTACTTTCGTTCGTTTGTTTCTGGAACTGTCTGCTGGGATGGACTTGCTTGAAAATGTGTACACAAAGTGCCAAAAATTTTAATGCAAGGAGTTATTTTCATTTAGCAGTTACAGCGAACCCTTGTAAAATTAAGTCACTTCCACAATTCAGTACTGTTAAATATGGCTGAGTCAAGAGGAAATGTGTATTCTCCGAGGGATGATAGTACTGGTGATTCTGAAGAAAAAACTTCAAATGAAGATATGCCTTTTCCTTAAACGTATCCGACATACTGCTTGATTTCCTTCAGAATGAGGTACCAGAATACTTGAAGGATATTCCTTTGGAAACACAACGTCGTATGAATTTTCAGTTCGACGAAGCCCCTGTAGTTTTTGTACGGCCAGAGAAACAATATCTCACTGGAACGTACCCTTGACGTTGGATCGGTCACTGTGAAGTCATTCCGTGCCCACGAGGTAACCCAATCTCACTCCACTAGATTAATGTATGGTGAGCTCAGGTCAGCAGCTCTCTACAAGAGCTACAAATGCCGTGCAGTTGGCAGTGGAACTTCTTGGACGTCTCTTGCGGGGAAGTGTTCACAATTAAACATGGGTTTCTTTAGTTTCCTCGGAAACTTAAGAACCCGTCATACTGTATACTCATATGCCTTTTTTTTGTTCAGAATCACTGTCATCCCTCAAAGCACGTACCTTCCCTCCCCACTCACCCAGTACATCTGTGCACCCTGTTGATGCATGTAGTGCATCTAATTTTTTTTACAGCTTGAAGGGAGAAGCGCATTAACCACAGAGTACGTTTAAGTAGATATGGATGTATACGGTTTTCTTGATGCTGTGCATACGATAAGACGCAAAGGAAACCGAGGAGAAATTTTGGAAAAGGCAGTAAAGGTCAAGAAGAAGAAATGGAAAAAAAACTACCAGTGTCCACGACTTAATCCATATAATACGTGCGAGCGCAAGTAAATTGACTTAAATTCTATACGAGCTGTTTCAGCTTGCTCTACCGCCTTCTTGCTCAAACCTTATGTGCAGTCTGGCTTCCTTTAGACCAGAAATATTCGGAGTTCCTACTGCACTGTTCCCAGATTTGAGACAGACCTGTGTAGAAGCATTTTAGTCATTTCAGTGTTCATCTAGATTTACATTTATACTCCGCAAGCCACCCAACGGTGTGTGGCGGAGGGCACTTTACGTGCCACTGTCATACCTCCCTTTCCTGTTCCAGTCGCGTGTGGTTCACGGGAAGAACGACTGCCGGAAAGCCTCCGTGCGCGCTCTAATCTCTCTAATTTTACATTCGTGATTTCCTCGGGATGTATAAGTAGAGGGAAGCAATATATTCAATACCTCATCCAGAAACGCACCCTCTCGAAACCTGGGCAGCAAGCTACACCGCGATGCAGAGCGCCTCTCTTGCAGAGTCTGCCACTTGAGTTTGCTAAACATCTCCGTAACGGTATTTCGCTTACCGAATAACCCTGTGACGAAACGCACCACTCTGCTTTGGAACTTCTCTACCTTCTCTGTCAACCCGACCTGGTAGGGATCCCACACTGATGACCAATACTCAAGTATAGGTCGAACGAGTTTTTTGTAAGCCATCTCCTTTGTTGATGGACTACATTTTCTAAGGACTCTCCCAATGAATCTCAACCTGGTATCCGCCTTACCAACAATTAATTTTATATGATCATTCCACTTCAAATCGTTCCGCACGCATACTCCCAGATTTTTTACAGATGTAACTGCTACCAGTGTTTGTTCCGGTATCATATAATCATACAATAAAGGATCCTTCTTTCTATGTATTCGCAGTACATTACATTTGTCTTTGTTAAAGGTAAGTGGCCACTCCCTGCACCAAGTGCCTACCCGGTGCAGATCTTCCTGCATTTCGCTGCGACTTTCAAATGCTGCAACTTCTCTGTATACTACAGCATCATCCGCGAAAAGCCGCATGGAACTTCCGACACTATCCAGGTTTGACCCTTACACTCAGATCGCGTTACTGTAGTCGCGTTACTGTAGTTTGCAGTGCAGGAGGCGCAGCGCGCGTGTCAGGTGCACCGGCTGTGGGGTCACAGACGCGCTCTCCATTACGGCGGTGATCGATAGGCGGTGAGTGGGGCCGCATCTAGAATGCTGTCAGCGGCGGTAAATCACCGCCGCGCGGCTCTTAATGAGTCAATTAACAGGCGAGCTGTGCGTGGCACAGAGCAAGCGTGCCAGTCGAATCCGGCACCCACGCGGCACTTGGTGTAGCGTCCCGCCTCGTGGGCGCCGTGTTACACGAGTCTCTAATTTATCGGCCCTTCTGCGCTGACCAGGGGTGGCAAAATGACTGCGAACGGGGGCGTAGTGGAGCAGTGCGCCACTCCAGAGGCGCCTTACACCGACCACACTGCGTCTCTTGAGTTCATACAGGTCGTACTAAAACTGTTGGACCAAAATTGTAAAGACGGTACAATCTCATAAACTTAGTGCTATCTACATTTACATCTGTACTACGCAACCAGCTTACAGTATGTGGCGGAGCGTTCTCCTGCTGCCACTAACTCATTCTCTCTTCCCTGTCCCACTCGCGAATGGCGGTAAACCTCCGTATTACCTTTAATTTCTCTGATATTCTGGTAATGGTAATTTCGCAAGGATGTGTGTGGGAGGAAGTAAAATGTTCCCCGAATCTTCGCGGAATTAAAGCGGTAAACTTCTCCGCGGTATGTACAACGCCTCTCTTCTAGCGTCTGCCACTGATAGTTACGGAACATCTCCGCAAAAGTGACAGTATACGTAACAGCGTGCTTGACAAGCAAGCATACACAAGGCTTTTTGCGCAAGCGTGCTTGAGCTCGTGTAGGATAATTTTGCGCAAGCATCATGACTGCACAAGCCAGATTGATGCTTGATCGAATTTTGATTATGCATGCATGCTTGCTTGCGCAAGCGTTCAAGTGCGTGCACGCTTGGAACCGGATGTACCAAGAGTACGAAGGCTTGTGCAAACATTCCTCATCGTTGTAATTTAATTTTTGTTTGGTCTGTTAAATAACGTTTCCCGGCCGCTGTGGCCGAGCGGGTCTAGGGGGTCGCAGGTTCGAATCCTGTCTCGGGCATGGATGAGTGTGATGTCCTTAGGTTACTTAGGTTTAAGTAGTTGTAAGTCTAGGGGACTGATTACCTCAGATGTCCCATAGTGCCTAGAGCCATTTGAACCATTTTGAAATTACATTACATACAAATCAAAGAACACAATATCACAAGTAGAAAAGCATTGTGAAACCGTTTCCTTGGCGCGTCTACCGCAAATAATTCATATGGGAATAATTCGTTTTCTTAACCTATGTTTACTCCACATATCACGTTTCCTCTTTCTTTCCTTTTTTTTTCGTAACACAAAATTTTTAGTCGGCATTTGAAAGTATGCTTGAGCCCTGTGGAGGTGCGAGGAATTAGTGCTTGCTTCCACATGTACGCCTTTACATGTTTGGTCATCAAGCATGCATTTACGTGTGTGGCTACCATAACGGTCTCGCGCCAACTGAACGATTCCCTGACGAAACTAATCCAAGAGTCCCAGACACAGGAGCAATACTCAAAAATTCGTCGAACAAATGCTTTGTAAGTAATTTCTTTCCTGGATGAATTACATTTCAATAAGATTCTTCCTGTGAATCTCAGTCTGGCATTTGCTTTTCCTTCAACCTGTTTTATGTAGTCGTTCCTTAAGGTCTCTCCGGACCTTAAAAAGGTCCCTCCGAATTGTTACTTTTAGGTATTTTACGGTAGTTTCTGTTTCTAGCAATTTGTCGCCAATAGTGTAATCGTACAGTATCGCATTTCTTCGCGTACACGTATTTCTAAACGTCGTGTTAACTGGCAGTCCCTCCCCGCCACTCAATTGTCTCCAGTTCTACCTTTGGTTCTTTACACTCTTCTGGCGTTGCCATCTTCTTGCAGACAATCGTATCATCAGTAAACAGCTTCATGGGTATTCTGATGTTTTCCACTAGGTCCATTGAATATGTATTGTAAGCACTAACGGTCGCAACGCACTTCCGTCGAGTACGTTAGAAATTAATTTTACATCCGATGTAGCAAGCCAAACGATTGGCCAGATCCGTTAACATAAAAAAAATGATATAACAGTTCCAACATAATACTGTGTAACTGCATACTTCAGGTTACGGTGCCGTTAGGTTCCCTACCTCAGTCGGTAGAAACGGAACCCATATAGGATGACCTTGTTTTCCGTCCATCTGTCCGACTGTTCAGATATTCCTTAGGAATGGACAGAACTATCAAAATAAAATTTATGTCAAATATGAGGGGCTACAGTTCCTTGACGGTGCAAAAACTTTAAGCTTCTACGTCAGTACAATCAAAAAATGCGGTCATTTATGTCACTCGCAAACACACTCATCGAAACCTATAGTTAACAATCTGTATACATAATTTCGTACTGAATTCTCTGTTAGATTTTCATTTTCGATTAACACGAAACAAAAATCGTCTTAACACGAAAAGGTGTCGCTTTTAGGATCAAAAAATACGGCTGTGTTCTGCAGTCGTGTCTTCACTCAGAGCTATTAACGTGTTGGTCGTTTTTTCCATTTGAAAAAAAAAAAAGTAAAGAATCTTAGATGCCGTTGCTTGTTACCGGTACCCTTCGGATACAGCCCCTATTAACACACTTCAAGCAGGAGAATTCGGTGATGAGCGTGTGTAAGTCATTTAATTTTGTGACGAAATAGTTTCTTTTTTTGCCATTTTTAAATACAGACACCGCGGATTAACCTTTCATGTGCAAAGACAGAGACGCAGTCGTCTTGGAGGCGCCGTTAGAATACTAGTGGAGGCAAATTGTAATTGTAAAAGAGGTCGTTCGGCTCTATTTACGTACATAGGTCGAGTACAAAAGTGATGTCGTTAATAATCGCAGCAGCTCATTAATTAAGCTGGAGAAGTTAAGAGCATTTCAGGAGAAAATTAAAAATTCCATGTTTCTGAAGGGGGGGGGGGGGGGAATCTGAGGACAATAAGACAATGGAACGAGGTGCCCCAGTCCCGAAAGATTACTTTTTAGGAACCTAGCTGGATAACGCAACGCTTGAGACGCTGTGATGTAACGGAGCGCAGTACATGGTGAAGAACTGGTACCTTGCACCGCTGGCATAAGCCCTGGCAGTGAAGTGGTGTGTATGAATGAGGCGGTAGTAGGCCGTAAAACGACCCTAACCGAGAGGTACTGAAGTCGAGTTACACCTCATCAGTGACAATCGCTTTCGAACTCAATGGAGATCGCTACTCTCGGTGAATGCAGGTCCGCCTCGACCAGCTTCTGAACAGGCACTGCGAACGCAGTCGGGTAATGGAGGCCATTGATCCCATTGGCACACAAAGCTGTCCGTCTACGTTGGGCGAAACAAAAGCAGAAACTGGTCGGCAACTCACTGGAGGCGTTCGGTATGGTCCGACGAATCGCGATTTCTCTCCTTTCAAATGATACGAGGTGTCGAGTGCCTCTACAGTCCAGCGAGGTGATAAACCCACATTGTGTGGAGGGTACAGTTCAGGCCGCAGGTGGTTATGTGATGCTTTTGAGATGTTTTCCGTACCGTGACCGGGGCCTACTCCTTCAGGTTTCTGTGTGACCAGAAAGTTTCTTTCCTCCTACATCGTAGTGAGTATGCCGTAATCACTCCCGTCCTTCAAGATGAAAGCAGCCGTGTTCATTGGGCTGCACGCATACATTTGACAATTAATCTGGCCTTCAGTCGCATCTAAAATGCCCCGCTAAATCCTGTGTAAAATGTGTGGGACAGTTCAGGTGAAACATATCAACATCTCCACGATTTTTATCAAATCAAGATCATATATCAGCCATATGTTCTCAGAAGTTTTTATTTTACTTTTACGACCAGTTTCGGCATCTCATTAATGTTATCTTCAGGCCCTGCTTGTTAAAAACTAGTGTACATGTAAATGTCGAGGCATGCCGCCAGCTGACACATGTAAAAAATGAAGTGTAATAATAAACACCTAACGATGTATTATAGCTTTCCTGATCGTAGTTACAGACCATTATATTAAGACCATCGATTGCTTATGTATTTACAGAGCACCTGATAACGACAGTATGACGAAAAGGGATTATTGTGAATGGTATAAAATAGAAGCAATTTACAGAGCAGTGTAGCTGGTTAATAGTAATAATAATAATAATAATAATAATAATAATAATAATAATAATGTCATTAAAAGACATACAGTTATTTTGCCCTTCGGGCCCCAAAGAAGTGTTTAAACTCAGATGTGTGTTCCTGGAGGTACTCTATAGCAATTCTGGACGTGTAAGGTGTCTCATTGTCCTACTGGAATTGCCCAAGTCGTCGTCGCTTCCGTTTTTGCAGGATCTTTTTCCGGTCGCAGCGATGTCGGAGATTTGATGTTTTACCGGATTCCTTACATTCACGGTACACTCGTGAAATAGTCGTACGGGGAAATTCCCGCTTCATCGCTACCTCGGAGATGCCGCGTCCCATCGCTCGATAACCTGCCATGGTAGCAGCAGTAACCGATCTAACAACTGCGCCATACACTTGTTGTCTTATTTAGGCGTTGTCGACCGCAGCGCCGTATTCTGCCTGTTCACATCTCTCTGAATTTTAATACCTTTTTAATATTTTTAATATCTTTGGCGCTTTAGTGTATATGCATCGTTTCCGAAGAGATTTTTCATAATTCCATCCCTAAGAGGGTGAAATACGAGATCAAAATTTTTTTGAAAATATGTCGCTATTAATTGATAATGACAATTGATAACTGGTTTCACGGTCAGAAATAAATAAATACTTGATTAAGAATTTTTGGAAATTTAACCCCTATGAAGGTGAAATAATTGATGAAAATTTATTTTTAAAGAAATCATTATTAAAGAATTTTTGAAGCATTTTAAAGCTAGATCTATGGAAATTGGTATTTGACTTTTCGGTTAGAAATCATGAAATATAAGTTTCAGTGTATTTGGAAATTAAACGCCTAAGAGGGTGAAACAAGGGATGAAAGTTTTTGTCGAAATAGTTTATTATGAAAGCTTCTTCGAAGCTAAAACTGAAAAATTGTATTTGGCTTCTCGGTTGCAAAAAAAAAAAAAAAAAAAAAAAAAAAAAAAAAAAAAAAAAAAAGTTTGATTTTGGAAACTCAGCCCATAAGAGGGAAAAATAAGGCCTGACTGATTTCAATGGCTCATCATCGCCCAATCCCCACCGCTAAGGATAGAAATTTAGAATTTGGTGGGGATGTTGATCATATGCCACTGACATCGTGTAGTAATGGATCAAATGTTCAAATGTGGGTGCAATCTTATGAGACTTAACTGCTAAGGTCATCAGTCCCTAAGCTTACACACTTGACCTAAATTATACAAAGGATAAACACACACACATGCCCGAGGGAGGACTCGAACCTCCGTCGGGACCAGCCGCACAGTCCATGACTGCAGCGCCACAGACCGCTCGGCTAATCCCGCGCGGCCAGCAATGGATCGTTCGAAATTTCACCCCTAAGAGGGTGAAGTATAGGATGAACGGTTTTTTGAAAATATGCCGCTCTTAAAGCAAATTTGAAGCTAGAAGTACGAGAACTTGTATGTAATTTCTGTCGTAAATAAAAAAAATAAGTTTTTCAGAGTTTCTTGAAAATTCAGATCCTAAGGGAGTGAAAATGGGATAAAATTTTTTTATGAAAGTATTTCGTTATATTAGAACATTTTTAAAGCTATATCTATGAAAATTTGTATTTGATTTCTAACGAAAATTGTGTTATAGGTTGAACGTTTCTGAGGAGATATCACAAGAACTAACGTGAGCTCTGACTCTAGCTGCCGAAATAGCTTTTTGGTCAGACGTACATTCGGAAAAAGTACATGTTTCTGTAGCCCTATGGCCTTAATTAGAGTGCGAAGTTTATATTATATTGCAACTTGTTAACAATGTAAATATTCGATTAAAGGAAAACAAAAATAAGCTGCGCAGACCTTATAGTCAACGCGAGCGAAGCAGTGGGCGCGAAGCTAATATATTATATGCACAGCCTGTTATTTCACAGTATTGCTCATACTGAGTTGTATAGTATAAAGCTTTCGGAACAACGCAGGGAGGCCGATGATGCTGAGGGTACAGACACGAGACCTTGGGCCGCCCAGTTTCACGACTTTTACCCCTTTCAATAATCGTTCCATATATCGTCGGGGCATTTTTTTCTGTCAATAACGAAATACGATAAACGCCCAAGTGCCGAGATACTAGGATAGGTTATTTGCTACTGCAATCAGTGGCAGCCTCCTTCGCGCACCGGCGGCGCCCGCTACGTTACGGCGTGGTGACGCGATCCAGCGACAGATGCTGTCCGCTGCGAAGAGCAGATCGATGCCAGAGGTTGCGGTGGCCGCCGCTGGATGCGCCAGTGTCGCGGTGTTGTGGCGGCGGGCGCGGCGACGGCGCTGAGTGCTCAGTGCAGGGCTGGCGCACGACGCGGCCGGGTCTCTGCTGATGACGCCGCGAGGCCACGCGGCCGAAACGTCTCGAGTTCCGCGGCTCTCGTGTGCAAGTGTGCTCCGCACTCTGCGTGTGTCGGTTAGTAGGCAGTGTCCTCTTTTTTTTAATGAGTCTCCTCAGTCAGATTGCATGCGGTAGATTGACAACACGCCATTATATTACTCTCTGCCTCAAACAGTGGAAGTGTCATTCTACCGGAAGATGTGGTACTGTGCCAGCGACCTGTCATTGGTGATTAAAACAAATGGGCGGCGTCTATTTTCATATTCCTTCAGTTTAGTGGGGTGGTGCAATTATTTTACAGAATTATCATAATTAAAGGCGTGGGTTTTTGGGAAACGCTGACTGCTGCTGGTATCATAAAAAACTGTCGGGATCACTGTAGTCGCATTCTGACCACCGGTATCGATATGACACCAAGATCATTTTTGATTTGAAACCAGTCCTGCAACGCGCAGTTAACCCAAAAAAGTGGTGAGGATAAATTTTGAATTATCACTTCACCTTGACAGTACTGAACATATATCAGTAACCCTATTTGGGCAATAAGCGCTTTGCAGCACTGGCGTTTGATCTGAAGATGATCTGTTCATCATATCCAAATCATTACTCAAAATAATAACTATAGTGACACCATTCGATGAATTCTTTATTTTTCTATTTCGTTTTGTTTATCTATCTACTTATTTAGTTATTTACTTTAGCCAGGAAACAGCAGTAGTTTTCTGGAGACTTGGCAGTTTTGACCCGGTACTCTCATCCTCAGCGGCGCCTCTTCCCCCCTCCTCTACACGTCCCGTACGTCGAAGGATTTTATATGTAATGATTCGCTGATTACCCCGTGGGGAGTAGTGTGTATACAGGATTGTATCCGTTTCATTAAAATTGTATGACCTGGTAATGGCATAGAATATACGCTTTCGGTCATTACTGGAAACGACCTTCATCAGGGGCACGATATCTAAAATTGCGAAACATTTCACAGTACGTCGCACTGTGGCTCATTAATGAGGGATGGCTGACGGCACGAACAGTATACACATCTGTCATTGGGTGAACCGTAACTTAAATCTTCCGCCGTGTCCTTGTTGTTTACAAAGGAAACTGTAAATAAGGAGGCATACTTGGGAAATAATTCCTATAACGGAATTCATGAGAAACGAACACTTTTTGGAAGGGAATGACAGCTCATCTTAAATCAGTTTGTATATGATCAGCATTATCTGGAACTTTACCTACTGTTTTACAGGCATAATTTTTGGAGTAGTATCGTCATTAAAACGCTTATTTTGCACAGCTGGTTATGTAAGATGGAATTAAATGTTAGGGAACAAATGGCAAGCACTGCTTACATATATAGTTATATGTACACATTACAGAATTGTTGTTTTTCGTAGATGTTCCACAGGTGGTAAGATTTTGTCCACAATTGAAAGAAAAAAAAAACACCTAAACCGTTCTGACGTTTATTAAGGAAAGAATTCTTATTTCAAAGAATCAGCATGAATTGAAAATAAACGCTCGTGTGTGAAACTGTTTCTTTTTCTCCATACTCGGTGTTTTGCATACAGGAGATGCCGGTAAACAGGTATGCTGCCTCTTGCCAGATTTCCGGAAGGCGTATGACATTATCATGTCGTTGATTTATAACCAGGACCATACGGATTAAGTCTGCAGTTATACAATTGCCTCGATGAATTTTTGATTGCGAGAACTCAGAAAGTTAGGTGAGCTGTTAAGGAATGAGGTGGTTCTCCGCAGAGTCAGCGACAAAAGGAACACAAGGTAAACGCTGACAAAAAGAAGGGACAGGATGATACAACCATGGGTTAAGATATCAGGGAATAACACCCATGGTACTTTTGAGAGCCGTAGTGGGCAGTAATTGTAGGGGAAGACGGATATTGCAGTATATATCCAACAAATAATTAACAACGTAGGGTGCAAGTGGTGCTCTGAGATGAAGAGGTTGACGCAAAAGACGGAGTCGTGGTTGACCGCATGAAACCAATCAGAGCATTTGATGATGGATGAAAAATTACGTTATACTAGGCGGCGAATGTTTAGCACAAAAGGATTTAACATTGGGCGTTCCCCAAGAAACTGTAAAAGTATCCTAATGTTGTCTATACACGTGAGCTATTGGTCAGCAAGTTTCAACAACTTTGTTAGACTGTTCGCTGACAGTAGTGTTGTTTGCAAGATAGTTTTTGGACACGATGGCAAGGTTCGAGTCTGCCAGTTTCAATCTGCTAGGACGTTTATATTTCTAAGTCGAATTCCTTCCAAATATCCAATGGCGTTAATTTATTGTAGACAAAAGCGTCGTGAGTAACCAGAGAACGCTGTAAACCCCATATGATAAATCACGTAGGTACAGTGAAAACATCGGCTGTCCTGTTAAGGCTTTCTTAAGGACGGAAAAGGATTTAGCCATAACATCAAGAAGACACTGTCTAAGAAGTCGCTTCTGGTGACAGAAAACTGTATTCTAAAACAATACGTCATCACGTTTCGACTGTCACGTGATCTGCGTACCCTGAGCTACTGTTTGCTGCCTCAGGATGCAAAACGCAGCAAGGCCTCCACCGCAGTCATTCCAAATAAGCCATCGGTCTTGTATTTTATCGTTGGGCCGTTAGCAAATTTATGGAGGGGAATGAAAGTAACTCTAAAATTATTTCTCGTTGATAACTGTACACACACACACACACACACACACACACACACACACACACACACACACACACACACACACACAGAGAGAGAGAGAGAGAGAGAGAGAGAGAGAGAGAGAGAGAGAGAGAGAGAGATATATATTTTTGCAAAATTATTCGCCCTTATGCTGCTCTATTTTCTCCAGGAACATTTCGCGAGACGAACGACCTTTACTATCCCAGTACGGTATCGCATACTAATGCTGGATGATCTGAAATGGAAACTTAGGGACGTATCGGAGAAGAATCTACCTTGGGTTATAGAGTTAGTTCGGTTTGTTTTTGTTCAAGGAAGTGCTCATACATGTAATTGCCCTGTACCGAACGACACGCTCGAACCGAGTTGCCTGTTCCAAAAAGTCTCTCTAAGCAAATGTATCTGTACGTTAGGTTATGCTAATGTCCATTACTTGATATGCATTTCGAGTGGCCTGCCATTACCTCAAGCAATACGAAGTTGTGTTCCTATGCATTTCACCGCCGAAATTTCTTCCCACATATGCTCTTTGTAAAGGATAATAACGGTGAAAATTATTGATTGTGGTGCAGTCAGTGACAAACGTGTGCACTGTGCAGTCTTCCACGTGCGTGGCGAAGGGTAGTAGAGCAACTTACGCATCCAGGCAAACTCAAGTCCTGACTTCACAGCTCCAATTCTGCCATTACCCGTGTCCTCTGTTATTCATTGGACTAGGATTCCTGGAAGAAAGGTTTCGCAGAGAAATGACTTAGCCATAGAGAGGGGGACTGTTTCCATTATAAATCTTTCACTTAGTGACTGAGCGTGCGCTGATTTGAAATTTCCTAACAAATAACGCGAATATGTGAAACTTCCTGGCAGACTGAAACAGTGAGCCGGACCGAGACTCGAAGTCGGGACTTCATTCTGGAACGCAAATACCGGGTGATCAAAAAGTCAGTATAAATTTGAAAACTTATTAAACCACGGAATAATATAGATAGAGAGGTACAAATTGACACACATGCTTGGAATGACATGGGGTTTTATTAGAACAAAAAAAACACCCCATATTGCTAGACGCGTGAAAGATCTATTGCGCGCGTCGTTTGGTGGTGATCGTGTGCTCAGCCGCCACTTTCGTCATGCTTGGCCTCCCAGGTCCCCAGACCTCAGTCCGTGCGATTATTGGGGTGGTTTACCTGAAGTCGCAAGTTTATCGTGATCGACCGACATCTCTAGGGATGCTGAAAGACAACATCCGACGCCAGTGCGTCACCATAACTCCGGACATGCGTTACAGTGCTGTTCACAACATTATTCCTCGACTGCAGCTATTGTTGAGGAATGATGGTCGACGTATTGAGCATCATCTTTGCTTTGTCTTACTTTGTTATGCTAATTATGGCTATTCTGATCAAATGAAGCGCCATCTGTAGGACATTTTCTGAACTTTTATATTTTTTTGGTTCTAATAAAACTCCATGTTATTCCAAGCATGTGTGTCAATTTGTACCTTTCTATCTACATTATGCCGTGATTTATTCAGTTTTCCTCGCGGTTCTAGGCGCTCAGTCCGGAACCGCGCGACTGCTACGGTCACAGGTTCAAATCCTGCCTCGGGCGTGGATGTTTGTGATGTCCTTAGGTTAGTTAGGTTTAAGTAGTTCTATGTTCTAGGGGACTGATGACCACAGAAGTTAAGTCCCATAGTGCTCAGAGCCATTTGAACCATTTTTATTCAGTTTTCCAATTTATACTGACTTTTTGATCACCCAGTATGTGGCTGGACGGGACTAGAAAGTACTAAGGCAACGCGAGTAACGCTATTAGAGATAGATTGAGTAATAATTCCACTGGACGTCGTCCTCGTACCTCGCGTAGGGAGCATAAAAATAAGATGAAAGATATTGGGGTGGGTAAGAAGTCGTCCAGTCCTTCATTAGGATGGGGTAGGGTAGTGTGGCTAATGTTTGTTGGATGCAGTGGCGGAACTAGGCTAACTGCTGCTCAAGCCAGACAAACACTGTGCGGACCCATCCCTCCTCCCCCCCTCCTCTCCCCCCTCCCCCCCACCCATGCCAACGTTTATCTCCCTCTCTTTTTTTTCCAATCATCGTCGCTACCTAGCTTGTGTATTCGATTAATGAATCAACACTGGTTTAGAGTAATTCTTCATGTATGATACTATTCAAAACATAGAGCACAGTGTCCAAACCAGCATTGCTCGCAATTATAACGTGATTTCGCTATCATTGTTTCACTGTCACTAAATGCAAAGCCGTGGCGAACAAAACGACAAGCAGAAAACATGCTTTGTATCAATTAAACTACTACTGCATTTGTTTAATCGCCCACACGCGTTTGACTTTAATTACCGAGCATCAGTGCCCAGGAATATTAGATTATGTTGGTTGTAGATATTGATTTTATTCAGGGTGTTCGGAAATTCACTTTACAAACTTCTAGGTCTTATAGAAGAGAGTGAGTACATAAAATTTGGAATAGGAACCAGTGTACGGAAACACTCCATTTCCGGGATACAGCCGCGCGAAAACATGTTTGCTAGGTAGGTCAGCAGCAGGGTAGTTAGTGTGGAGGGGTTTCGGATCGGCTGATGTTATTTGACGTCTATCGTACCTACGCGGTTTGAGCCTCATTCATGTGTCTGTGAGTGTTAGAGCAACACGATTGGTTATACGTTTGCGGAATATACCGACGTGATCCTTCTGAATTGTGAAGCGTACGTTAATGGAAGAGATGCTCCTCGCCTTTATCAAGATCATTCTCCACAATGTCCGGCTCCACCACATACCCTTTCCGCTACAATCAAGCAACGGCTACGAGAAAGGGGTGCCTTCACTGTCAGTAGACACGACGGTGGTGCTCCAAGGAGAGGCCTCACACACAAACTGGAAGAGGTCGCACTGCATCACGTTGAAGAGAACTCGGCCACGAGTACACGGGCAGTTTCGTTGGCTGTCAATGCGCGATGTACTGGTCACGCCTAATCGATTACTTGTAAAAGTGGTCGCGTTAGCCGGCCGTTGTGGACGAGCGGTTCTAGGCGCTTCAGTCGGAAACGCGCTTCTGCTACGGTCGCAGGTTCGAATCCTGCCTCGGGCATGGATGTGTGTGAAGTCCTTGGGTTAGTTAGGTTTAAGTAGTTCCTAGGTCTCAGACGTTAAGTCCCATATCGCTTAGAGCCATTTCAACCAAAACGGCTGTGGCATGCTGCAGCTGAAGTGCGAAGGTACTTCATTTTATCGGATGCTCCACTACACGTAAGTGACACACACCCACCCACCCGCACCCACCCACCCACCCACACACACACACACACACACACACACACACACACTTATATAACAATTTTTCAACGACGTCCCTACAAACAGCGGTCGGTACGTTCTAACACTCACTCAATTACGCTATTCGAGAACCGCTATGTGGACGACGTCCTCTTCGGAAAAACTCTTCCATCAAGATGCTCTCTCAGCTTGCCAAAAAAGTACCGTCGCACTTCAGCCGCAGCATGCCACAGTCGTTTTGGTTCAAATGCCTCTGAGCTCTATAGGACTTGACTTCTGAGGTCATCAGTCCCCTAGAACTTAGAACTACTTAAACCTAACTAACCTAAGGACATCACTCACATCCATAACCGAGGCATGATTCGAACCTGCGACCGTAGCTGTCGCGAAATTCCAGACTGTAGAGCCTACAACCACTTCGGCCACAACGGCCGCCCAGAGTCGTTTTAATTGGCGCGAACTATACAGTGGTTACCTGACATGATCAGACAGTACAGGTGGCGATGAATAAATTTGTACTGTTAGTCATCTTGTGAACATTTTTAATTGTTCACCAAGATCGTTAGATTAACACATTAGTGGATTTCTGGATTAGACTGCAAACATGGCATTAAATCTTGAAATGTGATTATGTAGTACATGTTTGTTTTGTTCATGCCACGCAAATTCTAAACTAGACATACATTATGGTTCCACATCTAGCTTGTTATTGTAAAGCCTCGACTTTGTTATGCACACTATGTATTGTTCTTCTGAAGAGTGGTCTAAATCACCGTTTGATGTAACTACCACTGCCCGGTGCTGTAGTTCCGAAGACGGCAATTTATGTTACCGAATCTAGTAATTTTTATACAACATAGTCGTATGGAGATAAACAGCGATTAATTTACTTATAATCAATTATTCAAAATGACAGTCACAATCGCATTATTTATTTTGCCGCCAACCGGTTTCAAACCGCGATGGAGTCATCTTCAGGGCATAGTTACCAACCGTGCACAGACAGGGTGACGACTCGAGCGAGCGACCCAATGGTGTACATTGCCCTGAAGATGACTCCCGTCGTGGGTTGAAACGGGTTGGCGGCAAAATAAATAATGCGATTTTAACTGTCATCTTGAATAATTTAATCTAGTAATCTACAAATGTGTGAACATAGCGGCAATTTTAAAAAAAATGTTCTCATAAGAAGACGACGGTGAAAACTATATAGATGCTGCAGGAAATGGCCAGTAGAAGAAAGTTGCAAAATATACTCTTCACGCTTTCGTTCCGTTTCTTCGTTCCGTAGCAGCAACCAGGTACAAGCGTCTGGGTAACAGGCAAACATTATTGCGAATCCTAATCTCCCGGTTTCCTTTCGTATATTTCGGCCTGCCTTCCGTTACTGGGCCTTCAGTTTCCTTCTCCTCTTCTTCTCCTTCTCCTCTTCTTCTCCTTCTCCTCTTCTCCTCCTCCTCCTCCTCCTCCTGTTCTTCTTCTTCTTCTTCTTCTTCTTCTACCCGTATACTTCAGCGTCCTCCTCCCCTTTTATTTTGCACTTTTCCATATATATATAGGGTGTTACAAAAAGGTACGACCAAACTTTAAGGAAACATTCCTCACACACAAATAAAGAAAAGATGTTATGTGGACATGTGTCCTGAAACGCTTAATTTCCATGTTAGAGCTCATTTTAGTTTCGTCAGGCTTTATTCCAACGTGATAAAATTGTAAATATTCACAATCAACATGTGTGGGCTGACGAGAATCCGCACACAATTGTGCAATCACGTCATCAACACAGATTTTCTGTGAACGTTTGGGCAGACATTGTTGCTGATGTCTTGATTGGGCCCATGTTCTTCCACCTACGCTCAATGGAGCACGTTAACATGATTTCATACGGGATACTCTACCTGTGCTGCTAGAACATGTGCCTTTACATGTACGACACAACATGTGGTTCATGCACGATGGAGCTCCTGCACATTTCAGTCGAAGTGTTCGTACACTTCTCAATAACAGATTCGGTGACCGATGGATTGGTAGAGGCGGACCAATTCCATGGCCTCCACGCTCTCCTGCCGTCAACCCTCTTGACTTTCATTTATGGGGGAATTTGAAAGCTCTTGTCTACGCAACCGCGGTACCAAATGTAGAGACTCTTGGTGCTCGTATTGTGGACGGCTGTGATACAATACGCCATTCTCCAGGGCTGCATCAGCGCATCAGGGATCCCATGCAACAGAGGGTGGATGCATGTATCCTCGCTAACATTTTGAACATTTCCTGTAACAAAGTGTTTGAAATCGTGCTGGTACGTTCTGTAGCTGTGTGTTTCCATTCCATGATTAATGTGATTTGAAGAGAAGTAATAAAATGAGCTCTAACATGGAAAGTAAGCGTTCCCGGACACATGTCCACATGACATATTTTCTTTCTTTGTGAGGAATGTTTGCTGAAAGTTTGGCGGTACCTTTTTGTAACACCCTATATTGTTTTTTTGCCTGCACTGATATTGTGCCCTGCGCAAGCATTCCGGTTGACGTACCCTGCTTACGCCTTTTGCTGGGATTACTCTCCGCCATCGCCGTGTTATGATGACGGAAAATACTGACGCATTACGTTAGGTGAGAGGTAGGTCTCTTGGTAAACGACGTCTGTGCTATTAGCATCAGTAAATCGCAAATATGCGCTCGCACCTTTGGGTGATGCGAGGTGGTTCTGCTGGTGGCTGGGTGGAGTACCTAGACATACACAGTGGCAGCGGCTAGGTCAGCGGTTGTGGCAGCAGGCGTGCCGTATCGCGCCATCGGCGTCGGCGGCTGCTCAGGCGCGCACCGGAAGTAAGCGGTGCAGCGTGTCAGCCGCTGACGGCTCCTACCCGTCGAAACGCCACCACCCGACTGCTCATCAGTCGCAGCGTCCGCTTGTGCCTAGGATGGTCCATATTTTTCTAATTTCGTGTTTCTCCGTTGTTGTTGTGGTCTTCAGTCCTGAAACTGGTTTGATGCAGCTCTCCATGCTACTCTATCCTGTGCAAGCTTCTTCATCTCCCAGTACCTACTGCAACCTACATCCTTCTGAACCTGCTTAGTGTATTCATCTCTTGGTCTCCCTCTACGATTTTTACCCTCCACACTGCCCTCCAATACTAAATTGGTGATACCTCGATGTCTCAGAACATGTCCTACCAACCGATCCCTTCTAGCCAAGTTGTGCCACAGAATCCTCTTCTCCCCAATTTTATTCAATATCTCCTCATTAGTTATGTGATCTACCCATCTAATCTTCAGCATTCTTCTGTAGCACCACATTTCGGAAGCTTCTATTCTCTTCTTGTCCAAACTATGTAACATCCATGTTTCACTTCCATACATGGCTACACTCCATACAAATACTTTCAGAAACGACTTCCTGACACTTGTATCTATACTCGATGTTAACAAATTTCTCTTCTTCATAAACGCTTTCCTTGCCATTCCCAGTCTACATTTTATATCCTCTCTACTTCGACCGTCATCAGTTATTTTGCTCCCCAAATAGCAAAACTCCTTTACTACTTTAAGTGTCTCACTTCCTAATCTAATTCCCTCAGCATCACCCGACTTAATTCGAGTACATTCCATTATCCTCGTTTTGCTTTTGTTGATGTTCATCTTATATACTCCTCTCAAGCGTGTTTCTCCATCAAGTTTATTTCCTTTTGTTTTAAGAAGAATTTCAAGACCTATTTTGTTGAAATTGATGACAAGGAACCAATGCCGCAGCGGCGGAGAAACGGCTTCATATCACTATGTGTTGCTATACAATGAGGTGACAAGTCATGGGATACCTCCCGATACCGTATCGGGCCTCCTTTTCCCGGCGTAGTGCAGCAACTCGACATGGCATGGACTCAACAATTTCTTGGAAGTCTCCTGCAGAAAAATTGATCTGTGCAGCCTCTATAGCCGTCCACAATTGTAGAAGTGTTGCCGGTGCAGGATGTTGTGCACGAACTGGCGTCTCGATTATGTTTCATAAAAGTTCCTTGCGAGTCATGTCCGGCGTTTTGGAAGACCAAACCGTTCCCTCCGGTTGTCCAGAATGTTCTTCAGACCAGTCGCGATCAATTGTGGCCCGGCGACACGGAGCACTGTCATCGTTAAAAATTCCGTCGTTGCTTGGGCCATGGAAGTCTAAAAATGGCTACAAATAATCTCCCTGTACGCAAATGCCGGTGCTGTCGATCGCCAAGTGAAGGCCGCCGCCCAATTTGTCGCCCGTGGAGAGAGGTAATGCTTTAAATTTGGTTCTCTCAGCACACTCTTCACATTGTGGCTCTCTGAATACTGAGTTCCCCAACGATTCCCGAATGGGAAGTCCCATGCGTCTAGCTCCAACGATTATTCAGCGTTCAAAGTCTGCTATACGCATCGTGTTGCCACAACGACGTCAGAGATCTTTTCAGACGATTCATCTAAATTCAAATTACAGCTCCGCCAATGCACTACCTTTTTATACATTGTATACGCGATATTAACGCCATCTGTTTACGTGCATATCGCTAGCAACAGAAAAGAATGTTAATGATGTTTTACGAAGAATTAGTAAATGACTTTCTGAAAATGCACTCTTTCTCAATTTTGAGGAAACGCACTATATTCAATTAAGTAATGATATATCACATGAACCATTTGGGCAATAACGTAAAACGTCTGACAGGCAGCAAAGGGAGTTTTAAATCTAACCTAAAATCATTCTCCTGGACAACTCCTATTATTCCACGGACTAATTTCTATTTAAAAACTAGTAACTCATGAAAATCCACATGTTGAGTGCAATTGCATGAGTAGGACTAAAAAATGTGCTCATGAATGTTAGCACTAATCGTGTATAAAAAAATCCCGAAAACCGATACGTTCCTCACCATTTCGATAAGAGTCGCTGTGTTCTGGGGAACGTGTAACTAAGTAACTTAACTGCCAGACATGATATGGTAGTCCGCAGCTCGTGGTCGTGTGGTAGCGTTCTCGCTTCCAGCGCCCGGGTTCCCGGGTTCGATTCCCGGCGGGGTCAGGGATTTTCTATGCCTCGTGATGACCGGGTGTTGTGTGATGTCCTTAGATTAGTTAGCTTTAAGTAGTTCTAAGTTACAGGGGGCTGATGGCCATAGATGTTAAGTCCCATAGTGCTCAGAGCCATGTTATGGTATTGCGCGAACGATGGGATATTTTTGTTACGGTTCAGCGTACTGAACTACCTACGGTGTCACTGAAAACTTTAATAATTAATAAAAGTCGTTTTTTTTCCTCTACTGTACTAGACGTGGATAGCACTATTCTTCTCAAATTCTGATTCATTACTTAAGATACAGTTTATTAGCAAATATTTGCTTTGTGGTGGTGCAATTAAAATGTCCAACTCTTTGAAGAGGCGTCTGTGTGACGAATGCGTATGGTCACGTATTATTCTTACTGCTCGCTTTTCTGCCACCAAAAAGGAGATGGTACGATTAAGGAAGGCGAAGGGAGGCCTAGTTTTGTTGGAGGGTTTCAGGAAATATACTGAATGACGTAATAAAGTTCATTCGTGTAAAAGAAAATCTAGTAGGAGTGCGGAAGTGCGTCCTGGAAGACAAGGAACAAGACACCATGGGCGCCTTCGTGCACTGCGCAACAAATTTCATGGCGGAACGGTTGTTCACAGGTGTTAGCTTGGATTTATTCACATTTAAAGAGAGTTGGAATTCATTATACAAAATGGAAATTAGGTTGTCAAACCCACTGCGTATTTCCTTACGGCCGGTCCGCCGACAATAGCTTCCCACATGCAGCAGCAGCAGCGTCAACTAACAAACAGGCTGTTGCCGGGCATACATGTCCTCTTAGAACACTGGCGGCCCCAGTATCACAGGCTCGCTGTGACTTGGAGGGACGCTCATCAGCTGGTGGACGGCGGATGTTGTGGCTCCGAGGCTGAGGTCGGGCCGTAACGAGGCTTGATGAGGCGACGCTGCGTCCCAAGTGGCGGCCAGCCCCAGGTCACAACACGACACAGACCTCAGGTCACAACACAGCGCAGCCCAGACAACAGCTGCAGGCCTGCGTCCAGCAGGAAAGCACAAACCACTGTCGGTTCCTTTGTGAGGGTGAGAGACAGAGATATCTGCGTGCGCATCATAGACTCCTTCCCTCGAAAATTTCTCTCCTCCGTACTCCTCTGTGTTAGCACAGACGATGTGTTGCTCATCTCATTTGTACTCAGATTGCAGCTTGCGCGATGTGCCTAGTTGCTTCCCCTCCCTGAGTGGAATGCATGAATTTTGACTAACGTTCACCACCCTGCAGTCTTCTACAGATGGTGCCTCCTGCGCAGGAAACAGAAAGTAGGTCGGGGATCCGATACCTTCAGGCTGCTACAATAAAGTGTTAGCGAGGAACTGTTATTCTACACACAATTAAATCTTCCATTAGTTTGTTTACACGGGATGCCATTCGCTTTTTTTAATTAGCAGAATACGAGAAGCTGCACAATTATAATGAACCTTATGAATCGCAAATTATCTCCATTCTTTGCACTTTCGCAGAAAATATACAAATTAATGAACAGCGTTCAAAAATGGTTCAAATGGCTCTGAGCACTATGAGACTGAACATCTGAGATCATCAGTCCCCTAGAACTTAGAACTAGTTAAACCTAACTAACCTCAGGACATCACACACATCCATGCCCGAGGCAGGATTAGAACCTGCGAGCGTAGCTGTCGCGCGGTTCCAGACTGAAGCGCCTAGAACCGCTCTGCCAATGAGCAGCGTATATGTGTAGTTACCGTCAAGTTTTGTTCAGTTACATGTCCACATAAAGAGAGATTGCTAATTAAGTTCGTAACCGATGCAGACCAAGGCAAAAAATGTCTGTCTTGCGAGACTGCCGAACCATCTGTAATCTTTCAGCGGAATCTCTTCGCCCGCCATACAAGTTGGGCGCGATGCGAAGATCACCCAAGTGCTTCGTCTGGCTTTTCTGAAGACTTTTGGAATCATGGAATGTTAGCATGCTACTGAGAGACATTTTTGTATGAAATGCAAGTAAATTCACTAATCATTTTGGCGCACTACTTTCGAATACAGCAGATAACCGCGGGGAAGGACCACAGTTTTGGCGGTATTTCTCACTTTACTCTTACCGAGCAAACCATTTGTCATCGGTCCCTCACACCACATAACATCTTCCTCCCACTGGTGCCTTCTCAACTGCCCCAAGAACAGCGTCTTGTAGCTAGGTAAGAGGCTGCAAAGCCATTACAAGTTTCCATCTCACATTATGTGCGCTGGTGAAGTAGATGTACATTTGTCAGGTTCCTCTTTTTCGACAGCCTTTTATTTCCTAACTGGTTGCATATTATTGGGACGCTGCAGCTAACATACTTGCTTCTTTAAGCAGCACTGCAGAATACAGCAGCAGCGTGTAAGAAGCTATCCCCACGCAGGCATAATTTCAAATGGTTCCAATATCTCTGAGCACTATGCGACTTAACTTCCGAGGTCTTCAGTCGCCTATAACATAGAACTACTTAAACTTAATTAACCTAAGGACATCACACATATCCATGCCCGAGGGAGGATTCGAACCTGCGACCGTGGCGGTCACGTGGTTCCAGACTGAAGCGCCTAGAACCGCACGGCCACACAGGTCGACCCAGGCATAGGTAGCAGATGGTCCATATGGCGTGGTAGTTAGTCTGTGGAGTGAGATGTAAGCGAGCCACGAGAAAGAATCTTTCTTCACGATCTGTACTAAGGAAACCATATACACTCCTGGAAATGGAAAAAAGAACGCATTGACACCGGTGTGTCAGACCACCATACTTGCTCCGGACACTGCGAGAGGGCTATACAAGCAATGATCACACGCAAGGCACAGCGGACACACCAGGAACCGCGGTGTTGGCCATCGAATGGCGCTAGCTGCGCAGCATTTGTGCACCGCCGCCGTCAGTGTCTGCCAGTTTGCCGTGGCATACGGAGCTCCATCGCAGTCTTTAACACTGGTAGCATGCTGCGACAGCGTGGACGTGAACCGTATGTGCAGTTGACGGACTTTGAGCGAGGGCGTATAGTGGGCATGCGGGAGGCCGGGTGGACGTACCGCCGAATTGCTCAACACGTGGGGCGTGAGGTCTCCACAGTACATCGATGTTGTCGCCAGTGGTCGGCGGAAGGTGCACGTGCCCGTCGACCTGGGACCGGACCGCAGCGACGCACGGATGCACGCCAAGACCGTAGGATCCTACGCAGTGCCGTAGGGGACCGCACCGCCACTTCCCAGCAAATTAGGGACACTGTTGCTCCTGGGGTATCGGCGAGGACCATTCGCAACCGTCTCCATGAAGCTGGACTACGGTCCCGCACACCGTTAGGCCGTCTTCCGCTCACGCCCCAACATCGTGCATCCCGCCACCAGTGGTGTCGCGACAGGCGTGAATGGAGGGACGAATGGAGACGTGTCGTCTTCAACGATGAGAGTCGCTTCTGCCTTGGTGCCAATGATGGTCGTATGCGTGTTTGGCGCCGTGCAGGTGAGCGCCACAATCAGGACTGCATACGACAGAGGCACACAGGGCAAACACCCGGCATCATGGTGTGGGGAGCGACCTCCTACACTGGCCGTACACCTCTGGTGATCGTCGAGGGGACACTGAATAGTGCACGGTACATCCAAACCGTCATCGAACCCATCGTTCTACCATTCCTAGACCGGCAAGGGAACTTGCTGTTCCAACAGGACAATGCATGTCCGCATGTATCCCGTGCCACCCAACGTGCTCTAGAAGGTGTAAGTCAACTACCCTGGCCAGCAAGATCTCCGGATCTGTCCCCCATTGAGCATGTTTGGGACTGGATGAAGCGTCGTCTCACGCGGTCTGCACGTCCAGCACGAACGCTGGTCCAACTGATGCGCCAGGTGGAAATGGCATGGCAAGCCGTTACACAGGACTGCCTCCCAAATCTCTACGATCGTCTGCATGGGAGAATAGCAGCCAGCATTGCTGCGAAAGGTGGATATACACTGTACTAGTGCCGACATTGTGCATGCTCTGTTGCCTGTGTCTATGTGCCTTTGCTTCTGTCAGTGTGATCATGTGATGTATCTGACCCCAGGAATGTGTCAATAAAGTTTCCCCTTCCTGGGACATGGAATTCACGGTGTTCTTATTTCAATTCCCAGGAGTGTATATACAGGCGCGAAACTGAGAATTTTCTTCAACAAATATTAGGAGTCAGAGTCCACCTTTTGACGCAGTAATACTAGGAGGAGCGTAGCGTTAAAACCGGAAACAAATTAAAATTATTCAGCAAGAATCACTTTCGAATAACTACGAAGCGTGTACAACGTTTCTGATGCGTGGCTCTAGTTTCTAGTCTGTGGTAATGCTCTGTACTACTCGTCTTATGCATGCTCTCGATTTTTGATATTTATGTGCAGAACTGCTTCAACTATTTAATTGTGAACTGTTTTATGCTGTCCGTTAATAAATGGACCGCAGTTGCATCAAGATAGATCAGTTACCCGTACGCCAAAATTATAGCCAATGAGGTCGTCCGCTTCCTTCTACAAACAAACCCAGTAACTTAAAAGTGCTGCTTTAACGGACAAAATCAACGAGAGAGTTGCGAAGAGCAATTAAGAGGAAATCTTATGGGCCGATTCAAAAGGGTAATCCGAGAAAGGGTTAACTTACCTTTTGCTGTCTCGAGCGGGCAAACATGACCAGTTGTACTGTATTTCACCTTCACTGCTTTCTATGGACTCGTGGCAAAACCGAGAAACTTTCGTGGAGGTTTGGTACTGCGAGGGGATCTTGCACACGGCACGCCGCAGATATACAGTGCATAGAGGAGCGGTATTCGACATCTTATACTGGACAATGTGTAACATGTAAATCCCTGTCGGCACCCGTTGGTTATCGTTAATCTCTAAAGTGAAGGTTAGCGCCACGTTCCACGGGACTGCGACTATTTTACAGCCTGAACATGATCCGACTAAATGGTGGTGGTCTGCCCGGACCGTACTATCCTAGAAGGCGTGTGATTTCCGCAACATGGTCGCTGTTTATTAATACGTTTTCGGAAAGAAGCGTTTGCCAGGAAGTAAAACATTCTACAGCAACTACATTCTAGACGGCCGCGGTGGCCGAGCGGTTGTAGGCATTTCAGCCTGGAACCGCGGGACTGCAACGGTGGCAGGTTCGAATCCTTCCTCGGGCATGGATGTGTGTGATGTCCTTAGGTTAGTTAGGTTTAACTAGTTCTAGGGGACTGATGACCTCATATCTTAAGTCCCATAGTGCTCAGAGCCATTTGTTTTGAACCAACCTACATTCTACGCTGGAGACGGACTGGTGGAGAGGTGTACATGTTAAAATAATTTCGTGGAGCGAGTTTGAAGCTCGACGGATCGGCATTCAGCCGGCAGCGGCCGCGAGGGTAGAATGGTAGTCGTGGGGCCTGTGCGGCGGAGCTGTGGTTTTAAAAGTGTTGCGAGCATGAAGTCGAGAGCGTGTGATCCTCAGCGGTGAATGAAGTCCAACTAAAAGTACGGAAAACTGAAACAGTTGACGAGTGCGTGAGGGCTCAGCTGTTCCCCAATTTTTTTGTTAGCGATGATGTGAGCACTCCGTGTGTTGGTAAACGCTAAACGACTAGTCAGATGGAAGAAGCACCAATAAAGAAGCTGTCGCGCATAGGCAAGTGCCGTTTTTGGGAGACATTAGGGAAATAATGAAAGACTTGGAAATGATTTTCACTCTGAGTAAAGAGTTTCACCTCTCTCTAAATGTGTTTTAGTGAAAGATTATATTGTTAGTATTATACAATACAAGGTAATGTCAACTTTGAATTGAAGGGTGAGCGATCGTTGCCCACCTGCATCATTGTTACCAGCAATTGCCACTATTTTGCTGGAAAAATGGTATAAGATTCAATTTAAAAACTATACCCGACATGTCTTTATCCCTTGTGAGACGACTGGAAGTTGTTTCGAATGACAACGGGTTTTGTACATCGTATTAGGCTTAGTAATGAGTTTAATTTTCGTGTATCCCCATTACTTTTTCCATGTTGGGCACTAGCTGACAGATAAATTGTTTGAGCAGTGCTCTCTCGAGCGTATGGAGAATTATCCTTTGGGCGGTGGTGAAGGTAACGGCTTGCCGTGATACAGGAGATATGCGGCGCCTGGGTGTCGCGCGTTTCGGCCGCTGACGGCGCGGCGTCCTCAGGCGTAGCGCCGAGTTTCGGCAAGAGCGGCAGCGCGTGCTAGCCGGACGCGGGATCCCCTTTCCTTTCGCCGGCTTTCTTTCCTTTTCCTCCACACGCTTTCTGGCATCCAGCTTCTCCGCACGCTTTGCAGGCTCCGACCAGCCAGTACCGTTTATTAGCTGCAGGACACTTCGTCATACTCATGATTATTTATTAATTATTTCTATCAAATGGTTCTGAGCACTATGCGACTTGACTTCTGAGGTCATCAGTCGCCTAGAGCTTCGAACTAATTAAACCTAACTAACCTAAGGACACCACACACATCCATGCCCGAGGCAGAATTCGAACCTGGGACCGTAGCGGCCGCTCGGCTCCAGACTGTAGCGCCTTATTTCTATCAATCTCGATACCCACCACGAGGAATCTAATGCGGATCTTATTTCCGTGTACCTACCCTGAGTTGTATGCAGTTGTAATTGGACATTTTCTTCCAGATTTGAAGTGTACTTTAAGCATTTGCAAATTAAAGATAGCGTAAAATAGGAAAATAAATTAAAGATAGCGTAAAATAGGAAAATAACCGCAATTCTTTAAACCGAACGATTTAAAGTTGTGCATAATATTTTAATATTCGCAGATGAGTATAAAGGACTTCGGATCCGTATAAGGGACTTGCAGTTGGGATAGCATTTTTCTTAATCTCTCTAACGTTCAGGGATAGACATGTTTTACGACACCAGGTAATAATTCCCATGGTACTAGACAGAGCCTTAGAGAGCAAAACTTGTAGAGGAAGACAGATATTGGAACGTATTTAACAAATAATCGAGGAAGTGGGATGTAAGTGCTTGTTTGAAACGAACAGACTTGTAGGCTATAGGAGAGGAAATTCGTGGAGTTTCGCATCCAACTAGTCAGAAGACGATGAAAACGTTAACAATATGAGAGCAGGTGATACCGACAGCTTCAGTTTAAGAACAGCCAAAACTAGTATTAGTTAGATAATGAGAGAATGCAATACTAATTTAACATTTGACGACTTAAAGTGTTAAACACAGTCGTTCTTGACGGACGGAGAACTTGATGTAGACGACAATCGTCTTCGCATCGCATCCCCAGTCTATTCTTTAAGCGCATTGCAATGCGCAGATTACGTAATACCATTTCTTCATGCCTCTTCCTTCCCTCCTTTGCTTATTTCAAACATTAATGTTGTGCGGAATAAATGTGCATGTGTGCTACGCCGTTGCTTGTAATTTTCTTAGTTTTAAAATTATGGTTCTTGTAGCAACAATCTGATTCACCTGTTATTTGACCGTAGCCGAATACACCAAAGCGTCATTTCATAGCTTCGGTGACGTAAGAAACCAAAACTGATGATAAGTTTTACAATTCCGAGACTGACGCACAATGTTCATATCCAATAATACACAACAGTTTCTCGGAACTACAAGTTGCCAAAGTGAATAAATCTACTCTAGAACTAAATTAGTAGTATTGGTAATATCAAAACAAGTAAAGCTGCATGAGAACGAAATATTTCTCGTAAAAATTTTAAATTTAGAGCCAGTTGCCTCTGAAAACCGAAGCTGGGGAAAGTATTTTCGTTCTAATTTCGTAACCGAATTGCTCGAAACTACTGTTTGGAATGCTAAACTCCAGATATGTGCTACTTTACGTTACACATTATTCGGAGAGCGAAAAACTAGTAATGCCCTTCCTTCAGCAATTTATTCACACCCCCTCGTCTTCAAATGTCACTAAACAGAAAGAATTTCTTACAGAATGACACTTTCACTAAATAACGATGTGAGCATCTTGGTCAAAACAAACTGAGAGATCAGAATTTATCGACGGGCAAAGTGTGGCCCTTTTAATCAGCGCTCGACCAACTTGGCCATTTGAGCACGCTATATCTCCCGTCTAAGTACTTTGCGCATTGCTTACGAAAGGTATGAGACCACCATTAGTAGAATTTGGGTGGTTTTAGAATTATCGACATAACGGCGCAAGGTACATTCCCAATTCGTTGTCTGCGCTAGCAACCTGAGAGGAGATTCAAAGTGTTTTTGAGGGGTGATCGTTAAGTGTTTCTCAGAGAAACTGGTGATCTCCAAGTGTCTGTGTTTTCAGTGGAATAAATATCCCATTTCTTTCCACAATATTTGACCAGCAAGAATACGCGCGTCAGGAAATTTAATGTTACATTGCAACAAGGAGAAAGCGTCATATTGCAACAAGGAGAAGGCGTTTGAATTTTTCGTACGAACACTATCAGACATCTTACAACGGATTTTAGGGGTACAAGTGCAGATATTTTTATTGGTGACCGAAGACAGTTTACTGAAGAACATCAGTATTTACATCATTTCTGGACTAAGAATTATGTCTATTATGAGTAGTACGTTTTTAGGTTGAGCCTATACTGACAGGCGTTACCCCCTTGGCGGCCAGTTACAACTGTACAGACAGACATAAAGTAGTGAATTACGCCTCGCACTTAATTGTGAATTGCAGAGTAATCATGTAGATGTGATGTGTTTGCGGGCTGACTATTAGACGACGATAAAAAATAACTAACCAAATGAAACTGGTACATATTAAGGTACCAGCGTTCACAATGTCGGTACCTGTACCCCTAAAACCTTGTATAATCCATGCCAGACACATCCTCTTGGCCTCTAAAAGAAATTCATACTTGATCTGAATGTTCACTGAACTGCTGATCATTCTAGAAAGTAGCGAACAAGGGCGAAACACGTCTGGTAATGAAATATTATATTGCACCAAGAAAGAGATGTTACAAATTATTAAGTGAATACTTACATCCTTGCTGTAGATAGTGGTTATATCAACAAACTTGTTGTGTAAGCCATCCTAGACAGTCCCGATTGGCCTCTGCCAAAATTCGGAAGATTTCACCTGAACTTTTTGAATGGAATGGAGCAAATACAGTACGGTATCTATTATTCACACTCTACGTCTTCAAATGTGTATAAACAGAACGAATTTCTTAGCGAATGACACTTCACTGAATAACGAAGTGAGCATCTTGGTCAAAACAAACTGAGAGACCAGAAACTTTCGACGGGCAAAGTGTGGCCTTTTTAATCAGTGTTCGACTAACGTGGCCATTTGAGCACGGTATACGACCCGTCTACGTACTTTGCGCGTTGCTTACGAAAGGTATGAGACCACCATTGGTAGAACTTGGGTGGTTTTAGAATTATCGACATAACGGCACACATGTCTTCGTCATATGTGGAATACAAATCTCGTTGTTCGCTTTTTGGGCTCCAAGCGAATTTGACCAGACAACGACAACAAGGAAAGTTGCGAAATATTGTGGTAAGAAAAATGACGTTAATTCCGCTCCAAATTCAAACACTTGGAAATCGCCTTTCAGAGATGTTTGCTGCAACGCAATATGTTGGACTTTTTCAGTATCGTGTGCGAAGCAGCAGGGATTGCCTGGCCGTCTGACGTGATAATTTGATATGACGCCAAAAGTGGCGGGGAAGAGCACGGAACGAGTGTGACAGCAGGTGTTAGAGGAAGCCATATCATACGAGTAGGGCGTCGTTGGGACCCGCACCTGACGTGTGACATTCGGTTAGGCAACGGAGTGGTCACAGCTGCTTATGGACTCGTGCAGCCTGGTTAAAAGAGGGGCGCAAGCTGGTTTACTTCAAAGCCCACTCGATATTTGAAAAGAGGTTCGACACTACGTACCTGTGGCAAGTAGACTAGGGGCAGGGTCAGTGGAGCGCAGGAAGAAGTGTCTGGAAGTACAGTCAGTGATGCGATGCCGCCTGGTGAGCAGTGAGGGTCCTTCTGAGAGGTGAAGAAGTGTGTGCCGAGCGTCTGGCTGGCGGCGGCGCCTCGGCTATGGGGTGAGGCGCCATGCGGAAGCACCAGACGCCGCCCCCGTGCCCTGCCCCCGTTGGGTCCCCGCCCTGCCCCCGGCGGCCGTCCGCCCCCGCCGCCCCGGAGCCGCTGCGCCGCTGGAACTCGTTCCACTCGCGCGAGCGCCGCAACAGCGCGGGGGCGGGCCCCTGCCCCCGGGGGCAGCTGCCGCGGCTGCTGGCGCTGCGCTCAGAGTCCGCCGACGGCGCCGCCCCCAACGCTGCTGCCCCCGCCGTCGCCCCCGCTCTGAACCCCGCCCTGCTGCCCGCATGCCCCCGCGGGCCACCCCCGCCGCCTCCGCCGGGAGCGCCGGCTCTGCCCAGGAGGAGATTCTCCGTGTGGTAAGTAACCCAGCTGCCTCAGTTGTTCAACCTTCCAGTGGACAGTGTTGCTCTCGGATAACCCTTAACTTTCTCGTGAATTTTTGGCCAAAACTGCTGTAAAAATGGCTTATAAAAAAGAGTGTCTGTCTGTAATTCATACAAATCTACGGTTTTATGCCAAACTGGTTGAAAGTTTGCACACTTTACCACCAAGACAGATCACTTTGTACATAACATTCTGTAATCTGACTTGAAACATACAGAGGGATCCAAAAAAAATGTATCCACTGTTTGAAAGTCCATAGCTGGCAACCTAATTGACGAAGTTGTCTCATCTTTGGTAGTGTAACAGTTTGTAGTTCCGGCAATCGCCACACAAGCGTTGTATTGTGTTGTTTTGCTTTGTCAGATGACAGTCGCCAGATAGTGTGGTGTTCTTAGTTTCACCTAGTTACTCCAGTAAACATGGCTGGCGCAAGGCTTACATTGGATGAAAGGAAGTCACTTTTGAAGTGGTATTTTGAGCACGAAAACATTAATGAGATTCAATGGCAATGGCCAAATGAGTATCAAACAGAGCCACCGACACGTTTAGCGATTTTTCGCATTAGAGACAAATTTGAAGCCGAAGGCTGTGTCAAAGATGTACACAAACGACGTTCTGGACGACCTGTAACAGTAACAAGTCCAGCTAACTCCCGTCGTGTGTTACAACAATTCACTCGCTCACCATAGAAGTCTGACACAGTCTGCCCGTAAAACTGGAGTGAGTCGCTCAAGTGTTCGGCGAATTTTGAAGACAGAAAAGTGGAAGAGATTTGTATGGAGACGGAAGAGTTTACTTTCAACAAGACGGTGCCACAGCCCACTACCACAATCGTGTTAGGGCGTTGTTGTTGTTGTCTTCAGTCCTGAGACTGGTTTGATGCAGCTCTCCATGCTACTCTATCCTGTGCAAGCTGCTTCATCTCCCAGTACCTACTGCAACCTACATCCTTCTGAATCTGCTTAGTGTACTCATCTCTCGGTCTCCCTCTACGATTTTTACCCTCCACGCTGCCCTCCAATGCTAAATTTGTGATCCCTTGATGCCTCAAAACATGTCCTACCAACCGATCCCTTCTTCTAGTCAAGTTGTGCCACAAACTTCTCTTCTCCCCAATCCTATTCAATACCTCCTCATTAGTTAGGTGATCTATCCACCTTATCTTCAGTATTCTTCTGTAGCACCACATTTCGAAAGCTTCTATTCTCTTCTTGTCCAAACTAGTTATCGTCCATGTTTCACTTCCATACATGGCTACACTCCAAACAAATACTTTCAGAAACGACTTCCTGATACATAAATCTATATTCGATGTTAACAAATTTCTCTTCTTCAGAAACGCTTTCCTTGCCATTGAAAGTCTACATTTTATATCCTCTCTACTTCGACCATCATCAGTTATTTTACTTCCTAAATAGCAAAACTCCTTTAGTACTTCAAGTGTCTCATTTCCTAATCTAATTCCCTCAGCATCACCCGATTTAATTTGACTACATTCCATTATCCTCGTTTTGCTTTTGTTAATGTTCATCTTATATCCTCCTTTCAAGACACTGTCCATTCCGTTCAACTGCTCTTCCAAGTCCTTTGCCGTCTCTGACAGAATTACAATGTCATTGGCGAACCTCAAAGTTTTTACTTCGTCTCCATGAATTTTAATACCTACTCCAAATTTTTCTTTTGTTTCCTTTAGTGCTTGCTCAATATACAGATTGAATAACATCGGGGAGAGGCTACAACCCTGTCTCACTCCTTTCCCAACCACTGCTTCCCTTTCATGCCCCTCGACTCTTATGACTGCCATCTGGTTTCTGTACAAATTATAAATAGCCTTTCGCTCCCTGTATTTTACCCCTGCCCCCTTTAGAATTTGAAAAAGAGTATTCCAGTCAACATTGTCAAAAGCTTTCTCTAAGTCTACAAATGCTAGAAACGTAGGTTTGCCTTTTCTTAATCTTTCTTCTAAGATAAGTCGTAAGGTCAGTATTGCCTCACGTGTTCCAACATTTCGACGGAATCCAAACTGATCCTCCCCGAGGTCTGCATCTACCAGTTTTTCCATTCGTCTGTAAAGAATTCGCGTTAGTATTTTGCAGCCGTGGCTTATTAAACTGATAGTTCGGTAATTTTCACATCTGTCAGCACCTGCTTTCTTTGGGATTGGAATTATTATATTCTTCTTGAAGTCTGAGGGTATTTCGCCTGTCTCATACATCTTGCTCACCAGCTGGTAGAGTTTTCTCAGGACTGGTTGTCCCAAGGCCGTCAGTAGTTCTAATGGAATGTTGTCTACTCCGGGGGCCTTGTTTCGACTCAGGTCTTTCAGTGCTCTGTCAAACTCTTCACGCAGTATCGTATCTCCCATTTCGTCTTCATCTACATCCTCTTCCATTTCCATAATATTGTCCTCAAGTACATCACACTTGTATAAACCTTCTATATACTCCTTCCACCTTTCTGTCTTCCCTTCTTTGCTTAGAACTGGGCTGCCATCTGAGCTCTTGATATTCATACACTTGGTTCTCTTCTCTCCAAAGGTCTCTTTAATTTTCCTGTAGGCAGTATCTATCTTACCCCTAGTGAGATAAGCTTCTACATCCTTACATTTGTCCTCTAGCCATCCCTGTTTAGCCATTTTGCACTTCCTGTCGATCTCATTTTTGAGACGTTTGTATTCCTTTTTGCCTGCTTCATTTACTGCATTTTTATATTTTCTCCTTTCATCAATTAAATTCAATATTTCTTCTGTTACCCAAGGATTTCTAGCAGCCCTCGTCTTTGTACCTACTTTATCCTCTGCTGCCTTCACTACTACATCCCTCAGAGCTACCCATTCTTCTTCTACTGTATTTCTTTCCCCTATTCCTGTCAATTGTTCCCTTATGCTCTCCCTGAAACTCTGTACAACCTCTGGTTCTTTCAGTTTATCCAGGTCCCATCTCCTTAATTTCCCACATTTTTGCAGTTTCTTCAGTTTTAATCTACAGGTCATAACCAATAGATTGTGGTCAGAGTCCACATCGGCCCCTGGAAATGTCTTACAACTTAAAACCTGGTTCCTAAATCTCTGTCTTACCATTATATAATCTATCTGATACCTTTTAGTATCTCCAGGGTTCTTCCACGTATACAACCTTCTTTCATGATTCTTAAACCAAGTGTTAGTTACGATTAAGCTGTGCTCTGTGCAAAATTCTACTAGGCGGCTTCCTCTTTCATTTCTTAGCCCCAATCCATATTCACCTACTATGTTTCGTTCTCTCCCTTTTCCTACTCTAATTCCAGTCACCCATTACTATTAAATTTTCGTCTCCCTTCACTATCTGAATAATTTCTTTTATTTCATCGTACATTTCTTCAATTTCTTCATCATCTGCAGAGCTAGTTGGCATATAAACTTGTACTACTGTAGTAGGTGTGGGCTTCGTATCTATCTTGGCCACAATAATGCGTTCACTATGCTGTTTGTAGTAGCTTACCCGCATTCCTATTTTCCTATTCATTATTAAACCTACTCCTGCATTACCCCTATTTATTTAGGGCGTATCTCAACGAAAATCTACCAGGAAGATGGACAGGCCGTAGAGGTGCTGTGGAGTATCCACCACATTCCCCAGACCTTACCTGTGGGGTACACGAAAGGACGTCGTTTATCGACAAAAGCCACACACATTGGATGAACTTCGAGAATACATCGTACATTCATGTGCAAATATCTAACTGAACACGTTGCAGTCAATAGTTCGTGCTACAGTTCGGCGGCATCGTTTGTGTGTGGATGTTAATGGTGACCATTTCGAACACCTACAGTGATATCATCAAGTTGTACTTTAAGCTACACTTTCACGAAAAATGAGAACTCCGTCAATTAGTTTGCAAGTTATGGACTTTTAAACAGTGGATACATTTTTTTTTTGACCTTCCTTTATATACAGGGGAAAGGTTGTCAACAAAAACATCTGAAAGTACTGCTTCGATTTACGTCACATTTATGCACGATTCCTACATATTTAAGACGGATTTACCTCAAATTTCTACATTTAGATGAAACGCTGAAGAGATTTAATGAAAAATTAAATGCCTAATGAAAGAAATATGTCGTAGTAAGAAAACTGTAATTCAAGTCGCAAGAATAAATTACAGCGGCAGTACCACTGTTGGGGGTATTACCATCAGGCTTCACTAGATCGCGGAACAAGAGAAAGCTCGAGAAATTAACAGAAACATCCAGATTGAAATTCCAGAATGAGAGTTTCACTCTGCAGCGGTGTGTGCGCTGATATAAAACTTCCTGGCAGATTAAAACTGTGTGCAGGGCCGAGACTCGAACTCGGAACCTTGGCCTTTCGCGGGCCAATGCTCCACCATCTGAGCTACCCAAGCACGACACATGCACTATCCGCACAGCTTCAATTCTGCTAGTACCTCGTCTCCTACTTTCCAAACTTAAAAGAAGCGCTTCTTCAGAAGAGGCGAAAGGCAAAGGTCCCGAGTTCGAGTCTCGGTCCGGCACACAGTTTTAATCTGCCGTGAAATTTGGTAACAGAAACATGATTGCACACTCATAATTTATTGATTAGTTGCCGTTGATACACATGCAATGGAAAAAGGATCGCTGTGACGAACCTATTGCCAAGCGTAATAGATGCCACCGTCATCATGGGGTATGCCGCAGGTGAAGATGAATTTATTCTTCTCATTCCGTTGATGCGCAGTGATTTAAATGCGCCCTTAGATTTGAAGCGATTACAGTTTCCGGTGCCACTTTCATTCGCTGTGAGTGTTAAAAAGGCACAGGACCACTCACTTTGTGTGGCAGATATTAAACATCCCGAGCAAAGCGATCGCTGCCGTCAGCGGCGCACTGTGTAAGTCAGAAACAGCCCCATGTTACTTATTACTGGTACCAACAATAAACCTTAAAGGCCGCTGTTTCAGAAGTGTAGATGAAATTAAAAACACATCGCAGAGAGAGCTGAATGTTCCAGAAGTGTTTCGGGGATTGGGAAAAGCTCTGCCTTAAGTTCATTGTAATAAACCAGTAACCCATCACCTCGGTTCTTGAAAGAATCGAACTGCCTCGTATGAAACATCACATCTCCCGAACTGTGTGTTGTACAGTGTCATAATTTTGCTAGTAAATTCAGTGGTATATGTGGATACTGTTGTCAAAATTTGTTGCAAATGGGGGTAATAGTACAGAAGTAATAAATTAAATCCTCATGCCTGACACAGCAGTTTCACTGCACGAACAGTGAAAATGTAGTAAGCGGTAAACTTTTTCCCTTTCATAAGTTCGTGAGGGATGTCATCAAGAAACAGTTTCGTAACGTTTGAAATTATGAGTAAAGTTTGTTGGAAGTCACTGAGTGCCCTCGTTCTCAAATACCGAATGAATATAGTCTGGGTAAATTAAACACCGTGAAATATGTACCCTTTAGAAATATACGCAGTTTCTAAGTGTAAACTTTTACCATCACACTACACTCTTCGTGAGTAGATTATGACAGCATTTAAAATTTTAAAATTCGGTCAATAACTGTGTGGAATACTCTGAATTAAAATTCGTTCCAAAAGACAAATTCTGGGTTGTAATTTTAAAAAAAATCTCGTAGAATGTATGTGGTTATACAGATAATGTAAATGATTTAGGTCCATGGAATGTACATACCATGGAATTAATCCAACTCTTAAGTGTACATCTGCCTTTGATGAGATCAACCAGCACGTCTTGAACCGTGTGTCTGAAATTTAATGGCGCCCCATCATGCGGAACCCAAATCCTTCTTTTTATTAGCGCCTATATCTTATAGAAATCCTATAGGAGTATTGTGAACAAAATTTTAGTACATTGTACCAATAATGCGTCTAGAGAATACATGTACCTATCACAGTGTTATCCACAACTCTAACCAACACCATATTCTTAAACCCCATTGGCTCATTACAGCGACTTTTGACAGGTTTCATGTCTTGGGGAGCATGTGCTCTTGTCATTAAATTACTCTGAAAAATCTCAAGTTTGTCCGTTGAATTCATGTCCCTCCTGTGTTCACGTTGTCTGTCACACGTAAGGCTGAAAAATTATATATTTCATAAATGCATCCAGAAACGAACCAGGGTTTTCAACACATGGTAGTAAGTGACTCAAATGGCTCTGAGCACTATGGGACTTAACATCTGAGGTCATCAGTCCCCTAGAACTTATAACTACTTAAACTTAACTAACCTAAGGACATCACACACATCCATGCCCGACGCAGGATTCGAACATGCGATCGTAGCGGTCGCGTGGTTCCAGACTGAAGCGCCTAGAACCGCTCGGCCACATCGGCCGGCCACATGGTAGTATTTAAAGAGTGGGCGTATTGATGAATAATTGTTACAAATAACCATTTTCAACACAGATATTCAAGCAGTTGTGCCACTTTTTAGTAGCACTGGGAAGTCTGGAAAAAGGATCTGATACATGTGAATGTTTGTAGTGAGGCGCATTCTTATGAAGACGGGTAAAATGCTAAGTGTAAGAGCCCACACTTCCGAGATAACATGTTGCACGTCTCCTGTCACGTAAACATTGCATAATGAGGTACGGATTGTGCTAAACTTGCTGTCTTAGTTACTGAAAGGACCATAGTGCCTAGACACCGTTGTGAGGTACTGTACTAGCCAGGCAGTACTGGACAGTCAGTGTCGAATGCGGCAGACGGCTCGCCTTAGATCCTGTTATGTGGTATGTCAGTACGCGCTGAACGGATGCATAATGTGGTGAGTTAGTAAGCGCGCTGAACGGATGCATTATGAGGGAAAAAATTGTCATCAGTGTCGTGTATTACAGCGCGTATCAGCTCCCGAAATACGATTAGCTTTGCGGTAGCGTTCTTGCTTAACGCGCCCGGGTTCCCAGATTCGATTCCCGGCGGGGTCAGGGATTTTCTGTGCCTCGTGATGACTGGGTGTTGTGTGATGTCCTTAGGGTAGTTAGGTTTAAGTACTTCTAAGTTCTAGGGGACTTACAACCGTAGCTGTTAAGTCCCATAGTGCTCAGAGCCATTTTACGATTAGCTTGATTTTCTTAAAGTAAATATTCGCTTCGAACTGTACAAATGGGAGATCCTGGGAGAGAGTTGTATTTAGAGGGGAAATGGATTCTTTTGCGCTGAAATTTTGTCTCTCGTTAATTAATTTAATGTACAGTTTTGTTGTTGTTGTTATTTATTTTTCCATTTTTTAAGAAAGTAATTTAAAGACTTAAGTTAAAAGAAAACATTAAATCTTGTCAAGTCTTTAAGTAAATTAGGAGTTGCTGGTTTATTCACTCTGGTATTATGTAACAATATTGTAAACCATAAAAAAATAGATTTCTATATATAGAACGGTCGTTTGCTTGCCCTTTTCTTCATTTCGTGACCCCACAACTGTCCTGAGTGTAGAATTCCTCACAAAACTACTGGAAACGAAAGAGTGCCTTTTGCGGTTACGTAAAGAGACTGAAGTATTAATGACGGTTATTTAAAGATGCGGTTACCGGTCGATCCGAACGTCCGCAGGAACGTGTCGTTCAAGCATTCGCCGCGATACTACACGAAAATGTGCCGCGAGCAAAGTGCCACGCGAAGGCACCGGTACTGCTTGAACAGATAGTCCACTGACAGCAATAGCTATTCGAATATGTCGGTAAATGAAAGAAAATCACCAAAGTCGTGTATAAGAATAACTGGAGGGGTTATACCAGTGTTCAGCTTGTCATCCAAATCATTGTTAGGTGTTTTTCTGTTATGCTACTTGTTTTTTCTGCACAGAGTGGCGTTTGTCGCGTTCAGAGCTGTATCGGAGAATCGGCGTAATTTCCTAAACGGCGCCCCGATGCTGATTTCTAAACTCCTACAATTCCTTGAACCGATATAGGCATTTTTAAAAACGCAGGTTGCTCGGTGCATTGTAGAGTTCTGCCAGGAGGTCAGCAGAAGTGAAGTCGTTTTAGTGAGTTTAATGCGGATTCTTTTATTGTGTGTAAAATATCCACGTTTGAAGATTATTTCCAGAAAGTTTTAAGCCGATACACCAGGAAGAGGAGTCTTACTCTAACGGAATGGCAGACTAATTAAAGGCGGGGATGTGCTAGTGGTATTGGCCTTTAATGCACGTCGGCTCTTAAACACATTGCCGCAGCAGCTAGACGATTACGGAAGCTTTCATGTGTTGTTTTACAACCAGAAATGTAAGCCGCGAGGGAACAATTTTATTAACAACGCTTTTCTCACACAGGAAAAATGGAAGAAAGAGATGGCACGATAATCAGCGGCGACAGATTTAAGTGGCGAACGCGCTTTGGGCATAACATACAGTGGCCTCTCATTCGGGAGGACGACGGTTCAAACCCCCATCGCCGGCCCCGGTGGTCTCGCGGTTCTAGGCGCGCAGTCCGGAACCGTGCGACTGCTACGGTCGCAGGTTCGAATACTGCCTCGGGCATAGATGTGTGTGCTATCCTTAGGTTAGTTAGGTTTAAGTAGTTGTAAGTTCTGGGGGACTGATGACCACAGCAGTTGAGTCACATAGTGCTCAGAGCCATTTGAACCATTTGAACCAACCAAACCCCCATCCGACCATTCTGATTTAAGTATTCCGTAATTTCCGTTAATCGCATCAGGCAAATGCTGGAATGGTTTCTTTGAAAGGGCACGGCCGATTTTCTTCCCCATCCTTACCCAATCCGAGCTTGTGCTCTGTCTCGAGTGACATCGTTGACGTCGGGACGTGAAACACCAACCTCCCCCTCCTCCATAACGTAAATGTAAGCCCAGCGGACACAGAAATTACCCAGCCCAGGAGACATGGCGTAACACTGACCCTAGTTCTGACAATGGCCTCAACTCACAAATAGCAACCTAATTGAGTGGATACTGACTGCAATGTTTCAGTCACTCTTCCAAATAGTCTGACATCTTAAAGCTAAGGACAGTCAAAAAATGGTTCAAATGGCTCTAAGCACTATGGGACTTAACATCTGAGATCATCAGTCCCCTACACTTAGAACTACTTAAACCTAACTAACCTAATGTCCTCACACACATCCATGCCCTAGGCAGGATTCGAGCCCGCGATCTTAGCAGCAGCGCGGTTCCCGAAGATTTGATAGATAGCATGTCTGTGTCCGTCAAAGCAGGGAGAGTGTGCCTGTGGACACGGCTGTCATCATGGAAGATGTAAGTGTCCACAGCATACTCATTATGAAGATATAGTAAAGAAGGTTCCTGAGATGCTGACATAAACATCTTGGTTCATATTCGAGGTAACATGTATAAGAGGGCTCAAATCGTTGTACGAGAACACACTTGCTAAACACGGTTGTCTGTCAGTTTCGATCTGAAATGAAATGCCGGGTAGACCGTTCGCCTGATGCAAGTCTTTCGATTTAACGCCACTTCGGCGACTTGTGCGTCGATGGGGATGAAATGATGATGATTAGGACAACACAACACCGAGTCCCTGAGCGGAGAAAATCTCCGACCCAGCCGGGGATCGAGCCCGGGCCCTTTGGATTGACAGCCTGTCGCGCTGACCACTCAGCTACCGGGGGCGGACAGTTTCGATCTGTTATACGCACACTGTTCTTACGCCACGCCAGATGGCTGCGAGTGGTGCAAGATTCCTTGCAGAAGCGTTGAACAATTAGCGTTGATACACCAACGACCAATCAGTATGGCTCGTTTCTGCCATTCTGTCACGTCTCCACGCCGACTCATCTCAACTGCGATCAATCTGCACGATCGACTGGCACGTACATACCAACCACTGCGCTGACGTCAGCGGAGGATGTACGGCAAGTGGAAAATGAGAGAGAAGATGTAGATAGCGAGAGGGATTCACGTGTGTGTGACAAATCCCTTCTCTCAAAAATTGTCTCCCTCCGTACCTAGTCTGTGCTACCACAGATGATGTGTCACTGATCTCATTTGTATTAAGATTTCGGAACAAGCGACGTGCCTCGTTGTTTCCAACTCCCTGAGTGGAATGCGTAAGTTCTGAGCAACGTTCACCAACTTGCCGTCTTCTGTAGTTGCTCCCTGCGCAGAAAACAGCACGTAGGTCCGTCATGTTGACGATGCAGTAACATCTTAACGATGAACTGGTACTGCATAAATAATTAAATTTTAAATTGGTCTGTTCAAATGGGACGCCACTTGCTTGTCATTAGCAGAATCGAGAAACTGCACAATTGTAGTCGCCTTTATTATTCACAAATAATTTCCATTCGTGTGCCTTTCGTAGAAAACAAACAAAACAATGAACTGCACATTTGCATAATTACTATCAATTGTTCTCAGTTACATGATCAAATAACCAGATACTGCTAATTAAGTTCTTAACCGATATCGCAACATGTCTGTCTTCCGAGACTGCCGAACCAGCTCACCCGCCATCCAGGTTAGGCGCGATCCGAAATCCTCCAAGTGCTGCGTCCGCCTTTACGTTTAGCAGTTGTTTATTATTCTGCTGGTTGTTAACACGTTTGAAATAATGGAATGATAGCTCACTATTCGGAGATGCCTTAGTATGAAATGCTCTCTGTTTGTTTTTCTAATATTAACAAAAAGGGTTTATCATTTTTGCGTGCTACTTCCGAACGCAGCAGCCAATCGCTGAGGAGGATCACAATTTAGGCGGTCTTTCTCACTATATCCGTACCGAACAAACCATTTATCATCGGTACCTCACATCACATTACGTCATTTTACCACTGCCGCCGTCCCAACTGATGTAAGAAGACCTACTTGTAGCTAAACGTGATGCTGTAAAGCCATAAATATTACAGAGGGGTGACGGCTTAGTAACAGTTCTACACTCTTCACAGTGCTCCAAAGTGACGAGAATGCACTATTAAAAGTGTGACTGGTATTTTCCAGTATTTTGCCAGGCGCAGCCCTTTGTAGCATACATAGTCTTTGGAAGTCTGGATGATTTGGATTAAAGAAAAGAGGGATCCTGCTTGCAAGTTATGCTGATCCCTTTACTGATGAAGTGTTTTGTTTCCAGTCAAAGTGAATGATGTTCTCAGGAAGTAGTCGAGTATTTACAATTTATGTAAACTTTACCGTTTCTTTTCACATTTTCAGCCTAAAATAAATATTTACTTTCTGCAGTACTGTACATTAAGTAGTGTTACAGATGGTATGATATAAACACTGTCTGATTTTTTTTACCTTATACAGATAAACATTGTTCTTGTTTTTAATGCCAATATACAGATTCCCAGGTTTCCCACATACTAACAGGAGTTTTCTCTCCATTGTCTATATTTATGTCATACAACAAGAGGCATATGCAAAACCATAGGCTTCAGGAATGAAACTGACGCAGAATGTATAAAATGGTGTTTTTCTTGCGAATTTTCCTTTCCCTTGCAAATGTTCTTTTGAAAATACGCCCTTCAATAGCCCCTTCCTCAGTACCAAATAATGTGACCCGTTTGTGAGATATCCTGTACATCGATGTTGCATAGAGCACCCTGCATACAGATTCAGTAACCTAACACTTCCACACGTTTCATTTCCTGAACTATACGAGTGGCACTTACTTTTGTGCTCGTACAATCTACTTAACCGTTACATCAACCGAGACAAATGGAGTAAGTCCGGGTTTTCTAAATGAAATGACGTACTTTTTTAATGTCATTCGATAGATCCTGAAAACATAAGTACAATAACACTAAACTTATGAACGTTACCGTTAAGATTTTTCACAGAAGTATCCGAAAATGTGCTAAAGCTGAAAGGAAAGGCAGCAGAAATCGTCTATTGCGGTGTAAACACTGAAGTGAGGCTGTGTAAAGCTCCGTCGTCGTAAGTCTACTTACTTGAGTATGTACATACATTTGAAATTGTTTCCCCGAAGCCCCTTCCCAAACACTACTTGTTAACATCAAACTCAAAATGGTCCCGTATTCAGGGAATGTGTGTAGGAGAGCAAATGAAGGAGCTCTTGGAAATGTCTTAATGGAGATGGTTTTCCATTGCTTCCTCCAGCTTGTTATGAAGTGTCAAGTATGTAAGTGCGTCATCTAATGTATTTATTTCTGGATTTGTCTTGTGGGCCAAATACTTGTAGTAAAATTTTCCACCACCGGGATTCGAACAGGATTACCTCCGAATCGAGCAGGAAATTTATGGGGAATCAGCGACGACTAGTGAAAACGTGTGCAGGACTGGGGCTCTAACCTGGGATCTCGTGCTTACTGGTAAGTAGCGTTAACCAGTGCGCCATACAGACACAAGTGTTTATCGCAAATACACAGCCTACCTCGTCTTACTCCCCGGCCAACTCACATTCCCACCTAGCGCAGACCCCCGTCCATGTTTTCAGTGCCCGCTAATTCTAGATTCCCGCTTTAGGTCAAACGATTTTGTGCATCCACACCGAAGGTTGTGGGTCCGAAAGGAAAGACAGCATGCATTCATGTAATTAATTCGCCTCGATGACAAATGAATCTACAAACTTCAGTGCGGACACACAATATCGTTCGACATCCAGTGGGACTCTAAAACTGGCGGGCATAGAGGGTGTGGGTAGATGGTAGTAAGTGGGACTGTCAATCCGCCGACGAGCATAGTTTTTGCGATAAACGTTGTGTCCGGATGGCGCAGTGGCTAATCGACTGCCTGGTAAGCACGAGATCCCCGGTTCGAGTTCCGGTCCAGCACACGTTTGCATTCATTGCTGATGATTTCGCATATAGTTCCGATGCACCTCATGCATCAGTTCCTTTCCTTTCTTGTTTCCTCCCTCCCCCTCCTTCAATTTACATAATATGTATCTTAGTCGCGTATTCCGAATGACATCTGTTCTTTCGCACATTTCCGAAAGAACAGACACCAAGCATCCATACAACAAATAAACTGAGTTTTAAAGCTGCATGGAGACTATAGCAACTTCAAGCAGCCTCTCGTAGCCAAGGAACTGTAACGGTAGCTGTAACGGTGCGCCTAGAAACGTTTTCAGGGAGGTCCATTTGCTCTTGAGCCTGCGACGTGGGACGGAAGCGCTATTTATGCAGCAGCAGTAACAGCACCTAGCGAGCTACCCCTCGGTTGCCCTGGCGACCGCTGGAGCAGTGTCCCATTTAACGCCTGTGCCGAGACTCGGCCAATAACACGGCCGGCTCTCCCCCTGTTTCACCCCTCTCGCTGCCCGTGTCGCACAATGCGGTCTCCTCCGCTATTTATCAGAAAGCCTGCTGGGTCGGTCCGCTGCCTTTTGTGTCTCGGCGAGCCGTGCCCCTGGATGAATATGCAGCCCGCGGCGCGCCCCTGTGGCAGGTAATTAAAACGCACTTCCACCGCCTCTGGCGTGTTACTGCCCAAACACACACAGTGTGTTCTCGCACACCTCAGGTCGCACTGCGAGCTTACCACACACTGTGCCGGCTTTATTGAGAATATATGGCATGCACTAACTTCAGTGAAATTTAATTAATATAGCGCAGGAACTTTCGGAGCAGCTTCCCGGTCCTTTCGTACGAAAAACTGAAACTGTGGTGCACGCAGTCGCGAACAGAAAAAAAGCGTAAAAGTGTGAAATATGAGAATACCTTTATTAGACTAGGGCTATATTAAGGAAGTTTATTTTTGTGAATAAAAGCCGATTTTGTTGTACACTGAATAACGCTTTTTAAACCACGTTATTATTGACCTAGTTACTTAGCTGACATGTTTTTCGCACCACCCGCACGTCTCAGCATTGCTTTGGTCCCGATTTGCATCCATTCAGCAGCTGTGGCCTTGTTCGGTTCATCTCTATTCGCTAGAGCAAATTGACACAATATATTGCTCTAGTATTTTTAATTTTATTAACAATATCGTAACAACTTTTTGTGGTGCATTCTTCCTCGTATATGTAACATTGCTTAAGGAGTATGTTGGGCTTTTTACTGACAGCATGTGCTGGGCTATTAACCGTGTTAACAATTGGACGAATCGGGATTTGTTCTTTATGTATTTTGGGCTGAGCACGCAATGATTGTGTTGTTGGATTCATTATAATGGAGTCTTTTATATCTTTTGTGCATTAAATTTGTTCGTTGTATTTGTAGATTTCATGTTCGCAAACAACGATAGAATTATTATGGATCACTGTGTGCCTTGTCACCGAACCACAATTGATCGCTACTCGAATGGACTGTGTTCTTTGGTACAACTCAACCGATTATTGACTGGAAATGGTTAGGTTCGGCTTCTTAGAAACGTTTGCAACCGCTCAACGATTGAATTTTTATGGATAACATTGATTAACGTCACTTGGCCACAGTTGCACGCGATTGGTTCAAAGAACATTCTGGACAATTCGAGCGAACGGTTTGGCCACCCAGATCGACCGACATTAATCCCACCAAACATTTATGGCACATAATCGAGAGGTCAGTACGTGCACAAAAAACCGCACCGGCAACACTTGCGAAATTGTGGAAGGGTATAGAGGCAGTGTGGCTTAATGTTTCTGCAGGGGGCATCGAACGATTTTTGAGTCCATGCCTTGGCAAGCAGGTGCATTACGCCGAGCAAAATGAAGTGCGACACGATAGTTTGTCACCCCCGTGACATAATTTTAATTGTTTCATTTCGACAAATTTGGATACCACTTTCTAAATATAGTTACTTTTCCCAAAAAAAGTTACAACGGTAGGCAGCGGGTAGGCAGATCCCAGTGGCAGCTTTCTCCCGTCAGAATAACCCGCATGCAAAATGAAAAATTCCTCACATTCCGTGTCACCGCTGGCTCTGTCGCTAGCGGACGCAATAAAGCAATACGAGGGTCAGGAATATTGTGAGCATCAGCAGAAAACCACCAGCCCGGGTGGGCGCGATATGTCGCGGTGTCGGGATTGGCTCGACCGCCATTTATAAAATTCTCCCTGAATGAAAACAGACGCGCTATGTATGACGCAAATGCACTGGCCTCTTTTGTTAGAACACACAATAAAGTGCTTTCAGTGTCCAGCAATACGTTTGTCGACGGTTTACTGTAAATTTTCTGGTGTAAATATCTCTTTGAAATTCCATATTGTATCAATTAACAGGGTAAAAGAGCAGAAATTTTTTATGCAAATGAATGAGTCTCTGTAATTGGTAAGTGCATAGTGAGGAGAATAGATTTGTTTTCGTCATTTTACGTATTACCCTAAATGCAAACACGTTACTTTTCCATATCGATTCCTCGTTTCTTTTTTAAATAATGAAAGACTAAAAAAAAGTTTACCTAGTTTATATTCAACATACACAATCGTACGAAATATTTCCGGCGTAGACATTCTGAAAATGTTCCCTTCAGCGTTTCGTAAAACGAATAATTTAATCGCTAAATGGCATTGAATTCCCAGGGATGTTTCTTTCCGAAAAGTAAGTTTATGGTAAAGATCTTTCTCGGGCTCACTGTCTTCTACCTTTTGCGCAAACAGTCTATTATTGTGTGTCCATAAATATACACAGAAGTGTTGCAAAAATTTACGCGGTTATGTAACAAGTAACAATGTAAAGAATAACTAAAAATGTTATATAATCTTATTTCTTAAATTAACAACGATGCTGATCATTGGCAGCTAGCGTATTGATAATAAGAATTCGTGTTGATTGAATGGCTGCATGGCTGGAAGCTAACTAATTTCTTTGTGCCTTTGAATGTCGTTGATGTACCTGGTTCTCAGTGATCGTGGCGTCCCCAAGATTTGTGTTTAAAAAAGCCATTCCTATGTCTTGTTCGGTGATCTCGCATGTTTGTGATTCTAATAATAATAATAATAATAATAATAATAATAATAATAATAATCGTCGTACAAAAGTTTCGTAGATCCTTTTCTTTGCTTATATATTTGCTTCTAGGGCAAAAACCAGCCAAGTTTTAAATAAACCTGTTAGGCTTGGTTTGTTCGACTTAATGTTTCCATTTTTCTGGAACCATCACTGTTTGCCTTAAGGTCTTTCTTCTTTTACTCTGTAGATCCGGTCATCGTGATTAAGGTTTCCCATGATTTTCCTAAATTGCTCCAGGCAAATGCCGTGATTTTTCCTTTGAAATGGCACGGCCGATTTCATTCCCCATCCATGGTGCTCTGTCTCTAATGACCTCGGTATCAACGGGACGTTAAACCTAATCTTCCTTTCTTCGTTGCTTTGTAAGTCTCATCATAACAACCACCACCACCACCACCACCACCACCACCACCACCACCACCACCACCACCACCTATTTTCAACGTAACAACGTAACAACGTAACAAATGTGGACGTGGTAACAACAGGGTTCTGTATAGTCGTTAGTACACAATGTAGGAGCTAAGTGCCTTTTGTGGTCAGATTTCTGCTGGTCGTACGGTGGGTGCACCCGAAAGTGTTCGATGTTTCAGTATGCACCGTACTGAAGATTTATGCATTCAGGGAAAGCGGAAGCACATCATCCGCTAAGTCACAACGCCGAAGAAAGTGAGTGTCGAGTGATTGTGACAGTCATCGAAGAGGATTCAGACGAAAACTTAAGAGGACGAAAGCTACAAAAGTCAGTACAGAACTGAATGTCGCACTCGCGAACCCTGTTAGCACCAAAGCAACGACGAGGAAGCTCCATATGCAAAAAATGCAGAGCGAGTTGGAATTCCAAAACCACACATGCAAATGGCTGTAGCGGGAAAACGTGGTTTTGATTCCATAAAACCTGGAATAGGGAGCAATGGAAGAATGCCATTTTGGGCGGATAGTTCTTCCTTCACAATGTGTCCAACTTCTGGCTAAAACATGGCTTGGGGTTCGGTATACCACGGACACTACAGATACTCTGCTGCTTCGCATTACTAACAAGGATTATGTGATCATTTTATTTTGGCTGGTCAGGCCCTTCCCATCGTACAGGTTTGTTCCACAATGGTGATGCTGTGTTCCAAGGCAACACGGCCCCTGTGCACACAACTCGTAACGTCCAAGACTGGTCTCGTAAGCATGAGAATAAATTGTCGCATCTCCCGTGGCCATAGAAGTAACCAAATCTGAATATTATAGACCCTTTGGTCTGCCTTGCGCTATCAACGTCCATCGTCTTTACCTGAGCTTAACATTGCTTTGTAGCAATAATCGTGTAAGATTTCCTTGAAAATCATACAGGATCTGATTTTATTCATTTCAAGAAGACTGGAACCTGTTTCTAATGTCAGTGGCTTTCCTACACAGTGGGTCTCTAACGTATGGTAATGTGCTGGAGTATTGTTTTTCCCTCCTTCTGTGCCCCCCCCCCCCTCTTCCCTTTATATTTGAGGATTTAATATGATCCACCATCGTATTTGCTCGTTCTAGATATACTTCGGTTGGTGTGTCGCAGCTGCACATACAGTATTTTGTGTGTCAGTTGCTGTGCTGCCGTGGCGTGCTTTTCCTTCGGCAAGTACACGGTACCCTCCCTCCCGCTTCACCCCCTCTGCTTTCTGCGAGCACACGCTCTGGAGCGGCTATCTACTTTCCTCCCGATATTTCACCGTGCTGGCTCTCATTTCTCGCTCGGCACTTCCTTTCACTGCAGGCGAGAGGAATCCGTCCATCCGACGCTGCCGCGCAGAAAAAAAGGCGATACGGCCGAAAACGTGAAGAATGGATGGACGTGCTCACCAGACGGACGCGATGTGACAGACGAATCAGAGTTAAAACACGCTTTTCATTACTACCACAACTGGCAGCTCCGTGGCAGCTTGCTGTTTTACGTCACGCTGATACTTTTAAAGCCTGGTCTACACGTAACATTTTGTCGTCGGTCTTGCTTGATCATGCAAGACTGACAGAAATCGTGCAGCTACACATTCAAACTTTCACTCTGTCTTTTGCTCAGGCTCTCGCTCAGTCGCTCGAAATAGTCGTGGAGGAAGAACTTTTCGTGTCGGGTGACGGTTGCAGCGTGTGTTCTTATAGGCACTGAATAGCCAAAGAAATTGGTACACTTGGTTAATATTGTTTAGGGTCCCCGCGAGCACGAAGAAGTGCCGCAACACAACATGGCACGGATTCGACTAATGTCTAAAGTAGTGCTGGGTGGAATTGACACCATGAATCCTGCAGTAAGAGTGCGGGAGGGTGGAGATCTCTTCTGAACAGCACTTTGCAATGCTCAATGATGTTCATGTCTCGGGAGTTAAGTGGTGAGCGGACGTGTTTAAATTTGGAGGAGTGTTCCTGGAGCCACTCTGTAGCAATTCTGGACGTGCGGGGTGTAGCATTGTCCTGTTTGATTGCCCAAGTCTGTCGGAGTGCACAATGGACGCAGGTGATCAGACAAGATGCTTATGTACGTGTCACCGCTCAGAGTCGTATCTAGACGTACCAGGGGCCCCATAACACACCAACTGCAATCGCCCTTCACCATTACAAAGCCTCCACTTGAACAGTCCCCTGCTGACATGCAGGGTCCATGGATTCAAAAGGTTGTCTTCACACCGTACACGTCCATCCACTCGATACAATTTGAAACGAGACTCTTCCTAACAGACAACATGTTTCCAGTCATCAACAGTCCAATGTCAGTAATGACGGGCCCAAGCGAGGCGTAAAGCTTTCTCATTAATTTGGAGTGAGTAAGAGAAGCAGATACGTTTAGTGACCAGTTGAACGCATCACAAAGTGGTGCTCGCGATAAAATAGTACGTGTTCGTTGTCGAGTATTGTGCGAAGCTTAGTTCTTCAAAACGTGTGCGTAACTCTGTTACACAAGATTGTAAGGCTCGAGGCCTAGCGGTTCTTGGCGCTACAGTCTGGAACCGCGCGACCGCTACGGTCGCAGGTTCGAATCCTGCCTCGAACATGGATGTGTGTGATGTCCTTAGGTTATTTAGGTTTAAGTAGTTCTAAGTTATAGGGGACTGATGACGTCAGAAGATAAGTCCCATAGTGCTGAGAGCCATTTGAACCATTCTTCTGTAAGGATCGAAGTCTACTGGCAAACATTCAACAAAGTGATCAATGCAAAACATTGTCGTAAAATGACGCGAAACGGGCTCTGTAGCGAATAAAGCTCATAACAATAGTCAGTCTCAGGTCACTATTATTTTTCCTACACCATAGAAGAAAGTGTTGGTTGGCTTGCAGCAACAATACGTACTCAGGTTTTGTTTGAGCTGAAAGAGGTAACCCTTTGTTATAACTGAAGATACGTTACGGACTACAAACGTCTTACCGTACACCAGTTTAAGAAGTGGTTGCACGGAATGATGATATGATTATTCACATTACTACAATAATATGAATGCATGACGTGCTAGTATTAGATAGGGGAAGCAGGGGATGACGTGCGAGGTGATGCGGAAAAAAAATCTGTCCTGCGTGTAAACACTCAGTCATGTACATCCGGTCTCACTCGGAGTGCTAACTCACGTGGCACATGATAGCGATATGGACATTACTCAAGTAACGCGGAAAACGTTCGGATCGATAACACACTGAAGTTTTTTGTGACGCGTTTGCTCCTTCATCGGAACAGGAGGAGGAAAGAACTAATTTTGGTGACATCATCATGTCCTTCTGTTGATCTTTAAAATAGTTGCAGCAGGTACTGTAACTGCCACATTTGAATCGCATGTGCAGTTTCGTAGTCATAAGATCTTCATGTGTGATTTATCCACTATTCCAGGAAGAGTTTGTTTAATTGTTCTCTTACTGGTTATCGTATTACGAAAGGATTGTAATTTCAGCCAGCAAGGAAAAATATTACTTTAAAATATTATCCATAATGGATGGCCGAAACACTGTGGCTGTGTGATTAAATTGAATTAAATAAAGAAAGAGTATCAAGTCTTTAGTGAATTAACGTAATTTAAACTCTCCTATCTGATCTTCAGGGCTGATAGAAGAAATCTTTGCAGATGCGTTTGATAGTTACAATGTATTTGCCCGTTCGGTTGTCGATTTCCCCTACTATAAAGAGGGAGGGGAATTATGGTGGTTCAAAAACATAGCAATTCTAAGAGATGACGTGTGAATGGAGAAGTATTATTATAATGTGAAGTTACATAAAGCGACTTGTGGAAGGATCAGGAAGCGCCGTTTTCTAATTGGAGTCTGGTCTGTGTCTGAAAGCGAAAAAGTCCCAAGAATCAATATAGGTCGAACCACGGAGTATTTCAGTTTGTTTTTAACACTGCCTTGACTTCTTATCACTAATTTAGATACATAGTCATTAATATGGGTTAAACTGGGATTATCCCAAATGTGTACCAACGCTGATGCGTCATTACTTATTGTATTATCAGTAGCATTTGTATGGTATACTATCTCTGTGTATCCTGTATTGCATTATCGGTTTGTTTGTTTGTTCATTCGTTTCAGTATCCTGCGGATGTAAAATTTGTTTTGTGTCTGAATCTGTCCTTGTTAACTCTCTGTAGCTTTGTACCAGGCTACGACTTAAACTAATGTATATACGCAGAATGAAGCGACGAACGAAAACTTGTACCAAGGCTGTGTGGTAACAACTACGCCACCCTAGCACAGTGCCTTGTCCCAAGTGCACAGACTATGCTAACACGCCTCCCTCCTCAATCCAAATTCCCATTCACACCCAGCCCTCTTTGTATTCCCCCTAAGCTCGAACAGCACTGCAGAGGCTCGCCAGCTGTATTGAAAGAGCACCTCAGCATCGAACGAAACGGGGGATCCTGTCTGAAACCCAGGCTTAGGTGCTTTAGGCAAAGGAAACTGTTGCATTCCAAAGACCTTTTCAAGTCTCTAAGATCTGTAATACCTATCTGCCTAGTGAGCAGGAGACCTGAGTTCGAATCCCGGACTTTTTCCTAATTTTCGATCGTCGCTTCAGTCTGCATATGTTCATCATAGATGTTTGACACTTGAAAAGGTCTTTGAGCAGATTGTATGGACAAATTCCGGAAAAAAATCGGCCGTCACTTCTCTATGATGTAAGATGTGCCCGATCGGTTCGCCGAGCGGTCTAAGGCACGGCTTTCCAGAGCGGGAAGGAGCGCCTGGTCCCCGGCACGAATCCGCCGGCGGACTTGGGTCGAGGCCCTCTGAGCTGGCCAGTCTGTGGGTGGTTTTTAGGCGGCTTTTCCATCTGCCTCAGCGAATGCGGGCAGGTTCCCCTTTTTCCGCCTCATCTACACAACGTCAGCGATTGCTGCGCAAATAAGTTCTCCACGTACGCGCGCACCACCATTGCTCTACCACGCAAACATAGGGGGTCACACTCGTCTGGTGTAAGATGTTCCCTGGGGGGTTCCACCGGAGGCCGAACCGCACAATAACCCTGGGTTCGGTGTGGGGCGGCGGAGGGGTGAAGTGGACTGCGGTAGGCGTCGTGGGGTTGTGGACCACTGCAGCTGAGGCGGGAACTGAGTCTCTTCGTCGTTCCTAGGTCCCCGGTTAATATACAACGTACAACATGATTCGGTAGGTGGGACACATGTTTCGGACTCCACGGTAAACCGTTTTGGTAGGAATACTGGCGTAGGTTACGGGTTACGGATAAGCAACTCGCCGAAGTGTGGGGTCCAGCTGAAAGACTTGCACCACACCACTGGAACAAACGAAATAATTATTATTACTAAGAGAGAGAGAGAAAGAGAGATAAATCAGTTGGCTCCTTCTTAGACATCACAAACGATATCTCTCTATATATATGCTTCAGATGTCTTCTGTGAGTGCCACGTGTTCCACAGCCATTGTTAGTAGTAGGTGTTACAACAACCTTACATACACACAGTTTTGTCCAAGCACTAGTGTTGCGATGGTTGAAGACCTTCTCCTGCAGACGACCAGAAGCAGCGCTGGCACATTTCATTAATGACCGAGCGAGGCAGCGCACTGGTTAGCACACTGGACTCGCATTCGTGAGGACGACAGTTCAAAAAATGGCTCTGAGCACTATGGGACTTAACATCGGAGGTCATCAGACCCCTAGAACTTAGAACTACTTAAACCTAACTAACCTAAGGACAACACACACATCCATGCCCGAGGCAGGATTCTAACCTGCGACCGTAACGGTCGCGCGCTTCCAGACTGAAGCGCCTAGAACCGCTCGGCCACACCGGCCGGCCGGAAGTTCAAATCCGCATCCGCACATCCTGATCTTCATTTTCCGTGATTTCTCTAAATCGCTTCACGCAAATATGGACATGGTTCCTTTGATAAGGTTATGGACGATTTCCTTCCCCATCCTTTCTTAATCTGAGCTTGTGCTCCTCCTCTAACGAACTCGTCCTTCCTTTATTTCAGAAATTGAAACATTTGTGATAGTGACATTGCAGTCGGGCTTGGAGGCGTGCGTAGCGTAGAAGAACTGTTAGCGGAAGACAGTTAGCGGGACCACCAATGTCCTCGGCATCATATAATTGATTCGCCAAGATGGGCAACGGACGGACCCACCTTCTTCAGTGCGGATGCACAAGTAGGTCCGAGCTCCTGCAGTAGTCTCAGTGCAGCGAGGATGGAATGTGGGTCGGCCGTGAGGCGTGCTGAGGTAGTTGTGACAACACTCCGTCCCGGATGGCGCAGTGGTTAACGCACTTCCTAGTAAACAGGAGACCCCGGGTTCGAATCCCAGTCCGGTATGCATTTTCACCAGTCGCTGCTGATACCGCACAATGTCCAGATGCAGCTGAAGTCAGCAATCCCTTCTCTTTCCTTTCCTTTCATTTCTGCCCCACTCCACCTCCAATTTACACACAATACTCTTCGACATTGTCTCAGGTTGTGGGCATTTACCGCTAACGACGCCACTGAGTTACTTGTGGCAGGGTGCGGCCACTGCCATGCCTATTCCTAGAGACAGATATCCTTGACAATTTGGACTGTAAAAGTACCGACTAAATTTTTTGCCTTATGTATTCGGTATAGTCAAGAACTATACCAAGTATTAGTTGCCCGTTACTGAACGTCATTGGTGATGTTTTTTTGCTATCTTAGTAATTTATTGGTGCTCGTAAATCTGGTATTTGAGTAGGTTCTCTTCCTGAGTCGATTTCGGTAGGCCACTCGTGGCCTGCAGACGGAGTGCTTTTTTTTTTTCTTTTTATAAAAGTTATTCCAAATTTCTTCTCGATGCCACTGCCTCACGTGTGATACTACAGCTTGGTACCATTACCCCTGAATGCAATCAGATATTACTAGTACCCTCTCCCTTGCCACTTACTATCAACAACTTTAGAACCTAACTAAACTTACGAATGAAAAAGAATTTTCTTTGATCACTTTTATTTTGAAAATGATGAATGATATTTAGTTTATATGCGTATTATAGTAAGCCACAGACTAACGAGTCTGTAACACAGTTGGCAGAGCTTATGTCTAACAACCTTTCTATGCTCGTATTTGAGTGGTTCTCTGTCAGTACACATCATATATTATGCTCAAACTCCAATCAGTTTCTTGTTTTTATTTTCAATGCCGTCGCGGTCAAAACTGTATAGTCTCAGAAATAAATCTTGAATGCAACATTTCTTTTCCATGTGTTGGGTTCGAGAAGAGAGAGAGAGAGAGAGAGAGAGAGAGAGAGAGAGAGAGAGAGAGTAATACAATAAGGAAGCTAACTGCCCAGAGCGGGGGTCTTGTTAAAAGACACCATTCCCCTGCCCTAATGATCTCCCTGGCGGCGCTTGTTTCACCTGCACCCTGGTCGCCGCCCCCCCCCCCCCCCCCCCCAAATTGAAAGTCAACCAAGTTAAAATGTTTGCACTATACTTGCTGTCGGTAAATCACTTGATTGCTGAACTCATTGCTTCTGAAAAAGCAGAAATTGTAAGACTTAAAGCTGCCAGTGTTTCGCGTCTGACCACTCCAACAATATCAATAATAATAATAATAATAATAATAATAATAATAATAATAATACAGTGTACATCACTATAGTAACCCGTATGTAGTTGCTGTTACGTCGTGCTGTCAGTTCGGTCATTTATCTGTTTAGGAATGAGAAACGAAGTAATTTTTGGTCTATTGCAGGAACTATGTACAATAACGAGAAGGCATTTTGACGAGATATTTAGCATTTGTGACGTATATGTCTCACTTTCACCATCAGCGATGCATGGCACAAAGCACAATGCATGTATACAGTGTGGACTATGTGACGAACTTGCAGTCTCCACCGGATAGTATCGCTATACTATAATTTGAGAAAAAAGCTTTTATTGGCTTATATAATCAATATTTAGTGGTAACAGTAATGATCTCTTGAGGATAATTTAGTTTCACGACTGAAGCACGATCAAATATTTTTCGGTTTTAGCCATCAGAAAATTTTGTTTTACTCCTCAGAGGGCAATTACCCTCGCATTGGGAACCTTCGCATTACAGGCAGACACGGCAATGCCGCCGTCCGGCGGCGAGCCCCTGCAATCGCCATGCACGGCAATTTGCCGTACGGCGAACAACGAAGCAATTCACTACGATGTCCCCCATCGCTAGAGTTGACGTTAGTGAGTAACGAATATTGCACGACGCTCTTAAATACCGCACCGGCACTGCCTGAAAATTTTCGTTGCTCTACTTTTTCCTTCCCCGCATACAGGTCGTGCTCTTCTCGGATCGAGTCAGTAGTTATCGAAATCCGTCAAGTCATTACCCTCAGCGGACTCAAAGTAACAAATATTTCGTTACTCGCCCATCTTCTTCCGTGCGAACTCTGGGTACTCTTCGTATTCCTCCAGCTCCTCAGCGGAGCCAGCAGTTCGAAGTACCGTTTACATTCCGCCCCCACCAAGTTTTCTTTCCCACATTAAATTCGTGTCCGACACAGGCGGAGAAAGTGTGCTTTTGGACATATAACAGTATACTGTTTCTTGCTTTTGTAAATAAATACGGTTAAAATGAACTGTGACAAGTACACAGTATGTTTAAAATTTGTGGAATTCGAAACAGCCTCTGATCGCAAAACTTTTCCCCCTCATTTTGTTATAGGTTAAGGAATACAGACACAGCTGACGAAGATCTCATAAATCGGCAATAAAAATAAAGGGGGAAAATAGTGTGATTAAAGGCTGTTTTAGAATCCACAAAAAAGGTTGCTTACTTAGTTCTTTGTTTTTCACGTATCTTTCTTACTAGGTACGACTGGTACTAATCATTAACAATTCTCAGAATTATACGTACTTGCAGAAGATGAGATGAGAAATGAAGTTCGGTAACGATTAGGAATTGTCACAGTGAAGATTAATTTTTCTTCTGCTCAGAAATACTTTTTTAATTCGGTATCGGTTGCCGTTTGTGTAAAGAAGCAACTCGTAAAGTGTCGATTTTGATTTTCGAAGATAACTGAAAAGTACAAACCTCATCCGAGAGACATTCTTAGGATAGTTTCGCCGTTTCCTAGCTCTTCAGTTTTTACTTTTTAAGTGAAGTACAAGAAGAAAAAAGTTCTTCACATGACACCATTCTCTCAACTGCATATTCCCCGGTGAGAACGGAGCAATTATTAAAAAGCTATACCACCAGTCGACCGGTTCATGAACACTCTGTTGTCACAACACGCTCTCTGGAAACGATTTGAAGTGTCGTCACTGGTCTCGTTTGGAGAGAGGTGGCTACTGAGGTAAGGGTTCGTCTCCGCATTTGCATCTACATCTGTACTCCGAAAACCACCTTGTGGTGGGTAGCGGAAAATGCTTTGTGTGCCATTGTTATTCATCCGCCTCTCCTTTTCCTGCTCTAGTTGCTAAACGTTCACGGGAAGAACTATTTCCGGTAAGACGTGTGGCCTCGAATCTCTCTAATTTTATCTTCATGGGGTTTTCGCGAGCTATACATAGGAGGAAGCAATATATTTGTTGACTCTCCTAGGAAGGTATGGTCTAGGGACTTGTAAAAATAAACTATACCTGTTGCAGAACGTTTCTTTTCCAGCATCTTGGAATTAGTTCATCATCTCTGTGACATTTCATTCTCACTAACGTGTAACGAAAAGCGCGTCCCGTCTAGTGTAAAAACACTATCGTTTGGCGGTAACGTCGCTCGCCTTCCGTTCGGTTGGCGTTTAGTGTGACCTGACATTTAGTATTTAATTGCACTGAAGGGAGACATAGTAGTGGAGTTGAGGTTCTAGTGTTTCTACACGCACAATCCTCCAGCCACCGTACGGTGCATGGCGGGGAGTACCTTGTACCACTCTCGTATGGAGCGAGGGGAAACTACAGTCAATATGCTTCCGTATGACCTCAGATACCTGTCACCTTGTCTTCATTGTCCTTACACGAGATATACACCACGTGAGGCAATCAGAGCCGCTAGACGTCGTGGCATGGAATCAAAGAGCACTTGAATTTGCTGCTGGGGAATACTCTTCCACGCGATTTGTAGGCACGTCCAGAAAGCATCAGCTTCGGCTGCAGAAAGTTCTGAACGAACAAGTTGCCGACCGACTATATCTCAGACACGTTATATGGGCGACAAGTCAGGCGAACGGGCAGGCCCGGGAAACACGAGTACCCACTGCTCTTCGAAGAAGCCTTGCAAATTCCTAACCACATGCGGCCGGGCGTTGTCCTATTTAAATATGCCATGTGGACTTGCCAGTAGCAGGAGCAGTGCTATAAAATCTCCCTGATGTAGCGGTAGCTGTACAGACTGCTCTGGAGACTTAGGAGGCGAGATCACATGTTGCAGGCAGTGGCGCACCAAGCCATCACACTTGGCCTTTGACTGCTATGTCGTGCAACAGTACAGTCTGCCCGACTGCGTTCACCATGGCAGCGTCGAACGCGTATGGACCTATCACTTTAGGACAAGTTGAAGCGGGACTAGTCTTAAAAAACTGCATTGTGTCACTCAGCACTCCAGTGTCTGCGTTCACGTGCCCGTTGCAATTTGCATCGTTGTTGGGTTCTGGCCAGTGGAAGATGACGCAATGACATGCGTGCCCTAAGTACAGTTCTACACGTCCTTTTATCATGGCGTGTTGCAGACAGTTGCTTGTGACTGCCTCACTTTTTACAAACGCCAGTGTATGGTCGTGGCAGCAGCATCGTTCTGCAGTTTGTCCCAAACGTCTTTCTCTGAATTTTCTGAATAGTGTTTCCCTGAAAAGAATGTCATCTTTCCTCCAGAGATTTCCATTTGAGTTCACAGAACATATTCATAATACTGGCATGTTGATCGAACCTATCGGTAGTAAACCGCCTCCGAATTGCTTTCGTGTCTTCCTCCAATCCGACCTGGTGGCCATCTCAGTCAGTCGAGAGGTACTCGGGACTGTATCGCGGTGGTGGTCTATACTCGGTATCCCGTATAGATGATCACACTTTCTTATAGTTCTTACAGTAAACAGAAGTAGACCATTCGCCTTCTCGACAAACAACCTTACGTGCTCTTTGTATTTAATGTCGTTTGCAACGTTATGCCTGGATATTTAATTGACACCAGTTAAGCTGCACACCACTAACGCAATATTCCATCATTACAGAACTGCTTTTCCTCCTCATCTGCATTAACATATATTTTTGTAAAATTAGGGCAAGCTGCCATTCATCACACGAAATAGAAACGCTGTCGCAAAACAGGGGGGCTAAAAAAGCTTAATCGTCCGATTGTTTTTAATGGTTGCTAGTGGTCCCACCCTGCGTACCAGAGGAAACGCCACACTGCCCACGTTCGAAGAGGCTGCAGTCTCAGGATGTCCTTACAGCAGTGATAAGTCGTCTGGAGGGTAGTAGTAGTGTTGAACGTTGTTAAGAAAGTTGCTGTCGTATCCGACTGCTAAATGTGTAGGGATCATCGCCCCAAGGTAAGGGGTGGCTCCATTGGCGCCCTTTATAACATCCTCTAAGGACTTTTCCGTGTCTATACTGGGCGGCAGTGTGTCTGAAATGGTTTCCTCGGCTATCCATAAGAAATCCGTGTAGTTTTAAACTCTCTGCGATTCTGACCTCCATCGCAGAGGCGTCTAAAGAAGGGGTGAAATGGGGGTAAGAACGGTGTGATGACCTCCCGCTTTGGACAGAGCTGTGCCGAAATTTGGATCCAGTATGACATTAATGCATCATATGAATTCCTGATATGTGGCCTTTATTTCCACGTGTGTCAAGACTTTGCTGTTTTACATGTCGCAGAGTCCGATAGTGACGTCCTGGGATCCACGCTTTTGCACGGTAACGGAGAAAGGTTGTAATAACTTTTGAGCCAAATTGCAAACTTCTGCATCGCTGTGGAAGACAATTACGGGGTTTAAAAACAGTGACGCTTTAATTGTGTTGGGCGGCATATGAGATCTTGTTCCATATGCTCGAACCTTCGTTAACAGCCGGCCGTGGGGCAGCGTGTGAAACGCTGTCCAGAAATCTAGGCGTACGGAATCTGCCTGTTACCTTCATCCGTGCCTGGCAGAGCATCGTGCGACAAAAGGGCAAGCTGTCTCTCGCACGAGCGACTGTTTCTAAATCCGTGCTGAATTGTGAACAAAAGCTTTGTGGCTGAAGGAAATGCAGTGAACGTGTTGGGTGACTGTGACTCGTGGCCACTGTTCGTGTGGCTGGTATCGCACGCAGAGCTGGAGCGTGGCGACGGCTGGGAATGTGCTCCGGCGCCTGGTGCGAGGCCGGCCGCGTCCCGTCCCGTTTCCGCGGCGGCATTGTGTCTGCTGGCGGGCCCTGGCTGCGCGCTGAGCAGATCCGACAGCCGACACCGCCGCGCCGCCAGGGCTGTCCATTGTGCGTGGGTGGGAGGGGAAGACGCGTCTGCCAATAGCAGCGGCGCGAGCGCTCTCTGTGCATACCTGCCGGCCTGCCTGCAGGACGCCTTTGAGTACGTCACCTCTCCACTCCCACACACGTCACACGGCGGGCCAGAATGACGTGACGTAACAGAACGGCGCCCTGCCTGTACCTCGCCTATCCGTCCCGCGGCTGTCCTTTTCGATCCCATTACTCTCTTCTCTACCACAGAGGCTGGGCGTTGGTTTTGTTCTACGTGTGTGTCTGACGTCTGCGCGTCCCTGGTCAATTATTCACCCTCTAGCTGCTACAGAAAACAGCTAGACACGAAGGTATCTCGTACTGAAGCAACTGGGGGCGATCAATAACTGGCGCGACATATGTTTTACTTGCCAGTTTTGGTTGAAAAAACGCAGAATTTGCTGTGGGACATTCCCGCTTCAGTCCCTATAGTTTCAAGAAGTTCCGATAAGCGCCGGTGCTATACCTTGCCTTCAAAATGGCGTTTGTTCCGGATCAGAGAGCTGTCATTGAGTTTCTTTTGGCTGACACTCGGATCATCGCAGATATTCATAGGCGCTCGCAGACTGGCTACGGAGACCTAACAGTGAACAAAAGCTCGGTGAGTCGATGGGCGAGGCGTCTGTCTTCATCGCAAAGCTTTCCGAATTCCCTCGTGCCGGCCGGCCGCACAGAACTGTGATCCGTGCAAGTTTGGAACGTGTCGACACTCTCATTCGAGGTGTTCGACGCGTACAAACTCGCACCTCACTGCGCGACTGGACGTCTCGTCTGGTAGTGCCGACACACTCGTCCACCAGTTGGGAGTGCTGAAAGGTGTGCGCCCACTGGTTTCCACGCCGCTTAACAAAAGACCATGAAGACCAACGAAGGAGCATCTGCACGGAATAGCTGAAGGACTACCAGGCTGATCGTGACAATTTCTTGTCCAACATGGTCACATGGGTTCATCATCTCTAACCGCAAACAAAACGGCAATCCATGAATTGGGGTCACAACTTCTCTCCTCCGAAGGAAAAGTTCAAAGACGCATCCTCAGCGGGTAAAGTCTTGGCGACGGTCTGATGCGGTTGTTCTGATACCCTCCCACGTGGTACAACGATCAGTCCTGAAGTGTATTGTGCTAAGCTCAGGACGTTGAAGAAACGACTAAAGCGCGTTCGCCGACCGGTGTGTCCGAGCGGTCCGACGCGCTTCAGTCTGGAAGCACGCTACCGCTACGGTCGCAGGTTCGAATCCTGCCTTGGGCATCGATGTGTTTAATGCCCTTAGGTTAGTTAGGTTTAAGTAGTTCTACGTTCTAGGGGATTGATGACCTCAGATGTTAAGTCCCATAGTGTTCCCATTTGAACCAGTTCTTTTCGTTTCTCGAGTACAAGTGTGTGAACAACGATTTACATCCCCTCAACCTGTTTGAACTTTGCAAAACCATGTTTTACGTTCGAACATCAGAGTGTAAAGAAGTCATCCAGAACTGGTTCGACCACATGCAAAAGTATTAAATTTTAATGGTGAATATTTTGAGGAACAAATAACGATTTAAACAAAAAAATATTCTTTTATGGCCTTTGTAAAACGTTAAAGTTAGTCCTCGTACGACACAAAAATAACAATACGTCTACGAATGTACGCTTTCTCGGAGAATTTCATTGGCAGAATTATTTCAGGTTATCGCCTGAAAAAGATGAATAGAAAACTCACCGAAACGTTTCAGTAACATGACGCCACGACCATGCTGAGATCCCGAGAAGATTTCATTATCGGTACATTTGTACACATTGTGTCCTCTTGAGCTGAGATAGGGATCATGTTTTCCTCTGCCCAGTGTGAATATGCCTCCACTGTGAGCAACAGATGTGCTTGCGGCTAATCGCTTTTAGGTGGTGGATGCGCGCCCGTAGTGTGTAAACGTTATTGTATCACAAATCGTAATAGAGTAACATCTCTAAAGCAAGTGCTCGAAGACAGGCTCCAGAATGTTTTGAAGAAAAGTGTGTGCAGAATTTGCCCTGCACACCTTGCCTCCGGAACAAAAACTACGACGCATGGACATTTGCCGTGATTTGATTGAAATGCGAACCGCAGACATTTCTTTTCTGGCAAAAGTCGTCACGGATGATGAGACTTGTTAATACGAACCAGCGATAAAACGACAAAAGTGCAGAAATTCTCTTGAGGGGTCAACACTTGGATGAGATGATCGACATTCTTGACAGTGTGGCGCGCGAGTTGAATTACAGTCTCAAAGAGTTACCTTCCCGACCGCTTCATATGGTTTTATGAATGTTCTGTGCGTTGTATGAGAGCTGATCAACAAAGACAGACTGATTTTTCCTGTAGCTTCCGTAGTTTTTCCTATCCGTACCGTGAATATCTGAAAAGAGTGGGTTTTTAATGTATAAAATAAGAAGTCTCATGTCAGTAGACGGGTAATAATGATCGATTTTATTGACGTTCTTTGTGTTTCGGACACCAAACAAAGGAGGTGGCGCTAGAGGAGCAGTACGGCGCAACAGAATCCGATGTTCGTTTAAACCAAACAGCTGCTGTAACTCAGGAAAGGCTGCAGCGTAGGTGTGACGAAGACGCTCTACCTCGTGCGACAGTGTTTAGGGGTTCGAAGACTTCAAAGAAGACCACTTTGTTAAGCAAGGTGACCTGGTGTTTCGGCCTCTGCTGTGATTGGAGTCAACATCAACACGGCTGCTGTGATTGTCCGAGAGGATCGACAGATAACATTAATTATCCTCCGTAAACTGCTGAGAATTTCATATGGCAGTGTCTTCCCGATTATGCGTGATAATCTCCATATGACCTGTGTTTGTTCCCGTTGGGTGCCACGTCTGTTCACTCTAGAACAAAAGACTGTGCGAGCGGAGAGAGACCGTGGTGTGCTGAGTCTCCTTGCTGATGGAGGGACTACGTTTCTGGAAACGATTATCACTAGTGATGCGTCATGGCTGGATCAGTACGATTCTGAAAGAAAAAGAACCAACACCATAAAAGGCGAAGGTTGTGCCATCTGCAGGCAAAGTGATGATCACATTTTTTGACTGTCATGGCATTATTTACCAGTATTCATTTTCTCCTGGCGCTACTGTGACAACAGAATATATCACGTCAGTATGGGCTAAACTGAGGAAGCACATTGTAAACAATCCACCATAACTTTCTCGGACTGGGTGGGGACTTCATCATGACAATGCGCGACCTCACGTCGCAAATAAAGTCACGGAGTTTGTGACTCAATTCAACACGTGTACCAGATATGCCTTATGGCCTCGATCTTGCACCGTGTGTGTGTGTGTGTGTGTGTGTGTGTGTGTGTGTGTGTGTGTGTGTTTTTTTTTTTTAAATTCCTATCACTAAAGGCAAACCTTCAGGGCAATCGTTTTGAGAACTCTGAGACAGTGCTCAAGAAAAGTAAGGTGATTCTCAAGGACCTAATAAGGAATGGCGTGCACCATGAGTTCGAGGATTGGCGGAGACTCTATAAAAAGCGCGTGAAGAAAGAAGGAGGTACTTCGAAAAAGATCACTGAGGTGGAGTAACAGAAACCTGTGGGGAAAAAAAATCAGTCTCAGGCTTTGTTGATAAGCAGTCGTGCTCCAAGTGGAGGGCGACTATGAAGAACAGCTGGAGCATCAAAACCACCATGTTAACTTTTATATTTTTTATTAATACATTGTGGAAACTTTTTGGAGTAATAGGATTACATTCGCGAGGTCCTTCTTATTGTGCCGTTCGCCGACTTTGTGTCGTCGTAACAACGTTTTCCCAAAACATTAACGTATGTGACCAGTGTTCTATTTGGGAACCAGAAAAAACGAATTTTCTCATCCTCTAACTTGATTAATTGTATTTTACCACGAAAAACTACCTTTCACTAACTCGTATCTAATTTTGTACACAGAACGTATGTAAACTGTGTTTATGTTTTCTCTTTTTCACTGCACTAATTAATTAATGTTTTAAAGATTTTTTAGATAGAACTTATCACATGCTTATCGTAATTAATGTAATGCAAAATATGAAGAATGCAAAATTGTCTCGAATGAAAAACAGCCCACAGTTGAAGTAATTATGTTTATTCTAAATCTTGACCATGGTTTCAACTATAATAGTATAGCCATTTGCCGACAGTGCGCTTTGTATAACAGATGTAGTGACGGAGGACATACGGCGCCGTATGTAGTTTTACTTACCATCAAAACAGGCTTATTCCTGTTAAGTTATTTTATTGATCTTGACGCAGCCGCTGGGCTAAGACGTTTTTCATTTTTAAAAGCTTATGACTTCTGACGAAGGTTATTTTATTATGTTGAAACCATGGTCAAGATTTAGCATAAACATAATTAGTGGAACTGTGGGCTGTTTTTCATTCGAGACAATTTCGTAACGTTTGCTGGTGTTGCTGCCATGATGAAAATAATTCAAGCGAGAGATGGGCGTGATGGCCCTCTTCTGGCCGGATTAAATAAATCAATTAATAAATGAGATACAATAAACTAACAGTACGGATCAGAAAGAGGATTTGAAAAAGTCAGAAGAATCCTGCGACAAATCAAATATTACGTCCAATCAAGAGCAAAGATACCAACTGAGTTTTGAGGCCATATAGGGAAATTTACTTTTCTTCCCTAAAATAATATATGGGGTCAGAAATGAGGTGTTACAGTCAATCGGGGCTGCCAGGTGGTTTTTTGTTTTTTTTGTTTTTTTTATTTTTTTTTACAGAACTTTTCGGTATTTCAGCCCCGTGTACAGCACCGACGTATAAGTGTTTTTCGTTAATTGCATTCATTACACTAAATTTTTAACTGATTTCCAAAAGTATGAAGGTGGTTCCGTGCAGCAGTGCTTACGTGGAAACTGTTTTCAGTCACGTGAATTATTTAACAAAAAATTGAGCGTTGTAATGGTAAAAGCAGAACTATCCATCCGTTATAATTTGAAAGTTGATAACGTGCAACAACTTCCACAAAAAAATAAAAGTAAAAAAGATTGTGAAAGCTGCAGCTAGCAATAATAAATGTAATTTTTATAGTTACTATCGAGGGGACCTTCTGGGAGATGCATCGAGTTCTGAGCTGCCACTCCGCCTGCTTATAGTGTGGCTAGGCGTCTATCACGCCTTAAAATTGTAGGTGCCAATGCGGCCTCTTAAAGTTTGGGCAGCTCTTTATATACACAAAAGTTTCACTGTTCTGGCAAGTGAGCGAGTAGCCGAGTGGCAAGCGAGCGAGACTCCCGTGCAGGCACCTCTGGTTCGAAACCCGTCTATGCTACTTTTAAAAAAAATGCTTGTTTTAATTTATAATTACTCATGAAAATTTTGCAAGGAATTGATTAAAAATAATTACAAGCCTCTATAAATCAAAATTACAAATTGAATGTCACATTTTGTTTCAATCTTTTGCGTTTATTTTTATGTTAACGGGAAATTAAGCGCAATTAAAACGTTGGCATACATAAATTTGCCTATTTATCTGAAAATTGAGAGAAGTTGTTAAAATATTTCTTCGAAAATGGTCATAAACCTGTCATGCAAATGTTGAGACAGGGTCCTAGAAAATTTTATACCTGTCAGATCTCTGACGCGTCGTCGCGCCTAATCCTGTTTATGTTCTGTGACCGTTGGCGTTCCCCTATTTGTACTTCCCGTTCCACGAATAAAGGGACTCTACTGTCTGTGTATGTGAGTAGCGACGGTTATAACTGCCGAATAAACGTTTCTCGTCAGTTAAAAGCTTGGCTTTGAAGTGTGCAGACCTTTATCCTTTAAACTGGAGCAAAAAGTGCAAGTTGTTCACGAATTGTCAGTCAGTGTAATTTTGACAATATTGAACATTTGGTGGAAGGCCAAGAAGGTCTTTTGTGGGCTCCACCTGACAATGAAAAACTGCAGGAGTTAACAAATTTCGACAAAATTTGACATTCAGTGTGTAATTTTGATTTGTAGAGCCTTGTAATTCTTTTTAATCAATTCCTTGCGGAATTTTGATGATTAAATATAAATTTAAAAAGGGCATTTGACAAAAAAGGAAACAAAAGTAGCATAGACGGGCCTCGAACCAGGGTCGCCTGAACGGGAGTCTCACTCCATTGTCACTCGGATTCTCGCTCACTTACCACAATAGTGAACATTTCTATATATAAAGAGCTTCTGAAACTTTTAACAGGCAATATTTCAAAAACGAGGCCGCATTGTCACCTACAGTTTTAGGGTGTGACAGGTGCCTACCGACATTATAAGCAGCGGAGGTGGGAGCTCGTAACGCGATGCACCTCCCAGAAGGTCCCCTCGTAAGTTTTCCTACTGTATTAACCCCCAGCACAGAAAATCCTTTCGCGAGGCAATGATCGGAAATTCTGTCAATTCATTCTGGGAACCTTACACTGAATAGTATGAACGTTTCCAGGAAGCTAGAACAAACAGAAAAACAACCGTTGTCAAACAACCAGATGGGAGGAAAAGAGCCGATGGTGAGAAAATGAGAGTTTTGGAGGGATAACTAGTTAGCTTGATATAGCCCTTAGTTGACATGCAACGATACTAAAAAGAAAAGCTTCTCCCGAAGAAACATGGTAAAAAGTGAACGACTGGTAAGACGAAAGACATGAACTTCTGCCTGCCTGCTAAGTAATGAAGTGAGTGATGTGGGGGAACCCCTGCGCTACCCTGTACTGTATCGACCCCTCACGGTATCGACCTGAAGAAGGCGTGCGACCGCTCGGTCGGCCCGGCCTCCCATCGAGTTGCCGCTCGGCTTTATAGCGGGCCATAAAGTGGAGGCCCGTGGCCGCAGCGAACTTGCCGGCCGAGCCGACCCGTGACCCCTGCGTGGGACCTCCGTATACCCGATTCTGCTTACGTGTATAATTTACGGCGCTCACGCATATAGCCTCACCTCAGTTTGGAAGCGTGGCGGTACCCAACATATTATCGAATGGCGGCACTAAAGGACTGAGCAGTTTGGAGCTGGCCCGGGGTTGGAACACTTGCACGGAGTGACACTTGTAGAGAGCGTGGGGTTCTAGCTGGACTAACCAGCTTGTCTCAGCTACAGTTCACCACAGCCGCTCGTTCAAAATCGTTCAAATGTCTCTGAGCACTATGGGACTTCTGAGGTCATCAGTCACCTAGAACTTAGAACTACTTAAACCTAACTAACCTAAAGACATCACAAACATCCATGCCCGAGGCAGGATTCGAACCTGCGACCGTAGCGCTCGCGCGGTTCCAGACTGTAGCGCCGCTCCTCAGTCAAGTCAATAAACATTTATCGCTTCAAGATACGTCATTAAGGCGCTTCGTACCAAATTCAAGACATATTAATGAGAATTAACAATACAATCTTTCTTAATATTTTGATATATATAAGTGACCTACTAAATACTGTCGGAAGTTCCATTCGGCTTTTCGCGGATGATGCTGTAGTATACAGAGAAGTTGCAGCATTAGAAAATTGTAGCGAAATGCAGGAAGATCTGCAGCGGATAGGCACTTGGTGCAGAGAGTGGTAACTGGCCCTTAACATAGACAAATGTAATGTATTGCAAATGCATAGAAGAAGGACCCTTCATTGTATGATTATATGATAGCGGAACAAACACTGGTAGCAGTTACTTCTGTAAAATATCTGGGAGTATGCGTGCGGAACGATTTGAAGTGGAATGCTCATATAAAATTAATTCTTGGTAAGGCGGATACCAAGTTGAGATTCATTGGCAGAGTCCTTAGAAAATGTAGTCCATCAACAAAGGAGGTGGCTTACAAAACACTCGTTCGACCTCTACGTGAGTATTGCTCATCAGTGTGGGATCCGTACCAGATCGAGTTGACGGAGGAGAAATAGAAGATCCTAAGAAGAGAGGCGGGTTTCGTCACAGGGTTATTCGGTAAGCGAAATACCGTTACGGAGATGTTTAGCAAACTCAAATGGCAGAGTCTGCAAGAGAGGCGCTCTGCATCGCGGTGTAACTTGCTGCCCAGGTTTCGAGAGGGTGCGTTTCCGGATGAGGTATTGAATATACTGCTTCCCCCTACTTATACTTCCCGTGGAGATCACGAATGTAAAATAAGAGAGATTCGAGCGCGCACGGAGGCTTTCAGACAGTCGTTCTTCCCGCAAACCATACTCGACTGGAACAGAAAAGGGAGGTAATGACAGTGGTACGTAAAGTGCCGTCCGCCACACACCGTTGGGTGGCTTGCGGAGTATAAATGTAGATGTTGTTGTTGTTGAGGTCTTCAGTCCTGACACTGGTTTGATGCAGCTCTCCATGCTACTCTATCCTTTGCAAGCTTCTTCATCTCCCAGTACCTACTGCAACCTACATCCTTCTGAATCTGCTTAATGTATTCATCTCTTGGTCTCCCTCTACCATTTTTACCCTCCACGCTGCCCTCCAATACTAAATTGGTGATCCCTTGATGCCTCAGAACATGTCCTACCAACCGATCCCTTCTTCTGGTCAAGTTGTGCCACAAACTTCTCTTCTCCCCAATCCTATTCAACACTTCCTCATTAGTTATGTGATCTACCCATCTAATCTACAGCATTCTTCTGTAGCACCACATTTCGAAAGCTTCTATTCTCTTCTTGTCCAAACTATTTATCGTCCATGTTTCACTTCCATACATGGCTACACTCCATACAAATACTTTCAGAAACGACTTCCTGACACCTAAATGTATACTCGATGTTAACAAATTTCTCTTCTTCAGAAACGCTTTCCTTGCCATTGCCAATCTACATTTTATATCCTCTCTACTTCAACCATCACCAGTTATTTTCCTCCCCAAATAGCAAAACTCCTTTACTACTTAAAGTGTCTTATTTCCTAATCTAATACCCTCAGCATCACCCGATTTAATTCGACTACATTCCATTATCCTCGTTTTGCTTGTGATGATGTTCATCTTATATCCTCCTTTCAAGACTACAACTGTCCATTCCATTCAACTGCTCTTCCAAGTCCTTTGTTGTCTCTGACAGAATTACAATGCCATCCGCGAACCTCATAGTTTTAATTTCCTCTCCACGGATTTTGATTCCTACTCCGAATTTTTTTTTTTTGTTTCCTTTACTGCTTGCTCAATATACAGATTGAATAACATCGGGGATAGACTACAACCCTGTCTCACTCCCTTCCCAACAACTGCTTTCCTTTCATGTCCCTCGACTCTTATAACTGCCATCTGGTTTCTGTACAAATTGTAAATAGCATTTCGCTTCCTGTATTTTACGACTGCCACCTTTAGAATTTGAAAGAGTATTTCAGTCAACATTGTCAAAAGCTTTCTCTAAGTCTACGAATGATAGAAACGTAGGTTTGCCTTTTCTTAATCTTTCTTCTAAGATAAATCGTAAGGTCAGTATTGCCTCACGTGTTCCAGTATTTCTACGGAATCCAAACTGATCTTCCCCGAGGTCTGCTTCTACTCGTTTTTCCATTCGTCTGTAAAGAATTCGTGTTAGTATTTTGCAACTGTGGCTTATTAAACTGATTGTTCTGCAGTTTTCACATCTGTCAACACCTGCTTTCTTTGGGATTTGAATTATTACATTCTTCTTGAAGTCTGAGGGTATTTCGCCTGTCTCATACATCTTGCTCACCAGATGGTAGAGTTTTGTCACGACTGGCTTTCCCAAGGCCGTCAGTAGTTCCAATGGAGTGTTGTCTACTCAGGGGGCCTTGTTTCGACTCAGGTCTTTCAGTGCTCTGTCAAACTCTTCACGCAGTATCGTATCTCCCATTTCATCTTCATCTACATCCTCTTCCATTTCCATAATATTGTCCTCAAGTATATCGCCCTTGTATAGACCCTCTATATACTCCTTCCACCTTTCTGTTTTCCCTTCTTTGTTTAGAACTGGGTTTCCATCTGAGCTCTTGATATTCATAGAAGTGGATCTCTTATCTCCAAAGGTCTCTCTAATTTTCCTGTAGGCAGTATCTATTTTACCCCTAGTGAGATAAGCCTCTACATCCTTACATTTGTCCTCTAGCCATCCCTGCTTAGCCATTTTGCATTTCCTGTCGATCTCATTTTTGAGACGTTTGTATTCCTTTTTGCCTGCTTCATTTACTGCATTTTTATATTTTCTCCTTTCATCAATTTAATTCAATATTTCTTCAGTTACCCAAGGATTTCTACTAGCCCTCGTCTTTTTACCTACTTGATCCTCTGCTGCCTTCACTACTTCATCCCTCAAAGCTACCCAATCTTCTTCTACTGTATTTCTTTCCCCCATTCCTGTCAACTGTTCCCTTATGCTCTCCCTGAAACTCTGTACAACCTCTGGTTCTTTCAGTTTATCCAGGTCCCATCTCCTCAAATTCCCACCTTTTTGCAGTTTCTTCAGTTTTAATCTACAGTTCATAACCAATAGATTGTGGTCAGAGTCCACATCTGCCCCTGGAAATGTCTTACAATTTAAAACCTGGTTCCTAAATCTCTGTCTTACCATTATATAATCTATCTGATACCTTGTAGTATCTCCAGGGTTCTACCATGTGTGCAACCTTCTTTCATGATTCTTAAACCAAGTGTTAGCTATGATTAAGTTGTGCTCTGCGCAAAATTCTACCAGGCGGCTTCCTCTTTCATTTCTTAGATCCCAATCCATATCCACCTACTACGTTTCGTTCTTTCCCTTTTCCTACACTCGAATTCCAGTCACTCATGACTATTAAATTTTGGTCTCCCTTCACTATCTGAATAATTTCTTTTATTTCATTATATATTTCTTCAATTTCTTCGTCATCTGCAGAGCTAGTTGGCATATAAACTTGTACTACTGTAGTAGGTGTGGGCTTCGTATCTATCTTGGCCACAATAATGCGTTCGCTATGCTGTTTGTAGTAGCTTAGCCGCATTCCTATTATCCTATTCATTATTAAACCTACTCCTGCATTACCCCTATTTGATTTTGTGTTTATAACCCTGTAGTCACCTGACCAGAAGTCTTGTTCCTCCTGCCACCGAACTTTACTAATTCCCACTATATCTAACTATATCGTGCAGCCACGTCTCAATCCCTGAGTCAACATATGGGGTCATTCGCAAGACGACAATCGCCTGTACGATCAGTTCGACGACGTTTGTAGCAGCACGGACTATCAGCTCGGAGAACATGGCTGCGACTACCCTTGACGCTGCATCACAGACAGGAGCGCCAGCGACGAACCTGGGTGCACGAATAGCAAAACGTCATTTTTTCGGATGAATCGAGGTTCTGTTTACAGTATCATGATGGTCGCATCCGTGTTTGGCGACATCGCGGTGAACGCACATTGTAAGCGCCTATTCGTCATCGCCATACTGGCGTATCACCCGGCGTGATGGTATGGGGTACCATTGGTTACACGTTTCCGTCACCTCTTGTTCGGATTGATGGCACTTTTAACAGTGGACGTTGCATTTCAGGTGTGCTACGACCCGTGGCTCTACCCTTTATTCGATCCCTGCGAAACCCTACATTTCAGCAGGATAATGCACGACCGCATGTTGCAGGTCCTGCACGCGCTTTTCTGGATACACAAAACGTTCGACTGCTGCCCTGGCCAGCACATTCTCCAGGTCTCTCACCAATTGAAAGCGTCTGGTCAATGGTGGGCGAGCAACTGGCTCGTCACAGTGCGCCAGTCACTACTCTTGATGGTGAACTGCGGTATCGTGTTGAAGCTGCATAAGCAGCTGTACCAGTACATGCCATCCAACCTCTGTTTGGCTCAATGTGTAGGCCTACCACGGCCGTTATTACGGCCAGAGGTGGTTGTTCTGGGTACTGATTTCTCAGGATCTATGCACCCAAATTGCGTGAAAATGTAATCACATGTCAGTGCTAAAATAATATATTTGCCCAATGAATACCCGTTTATCGTCTGCATTTCTTCTTGGTGTAGCAATTTTAATGGCCAGTAGTGTGCCAATAGCGATACATACGAAGCTATGCTAAGTGAACGCAGTTAAATGTACACTGTGATGACAAAATTCATGGAATAAGCGATGTGCACATATGCAGATGGCAGTAGTATCGGGTACAAAAGGTATAAAAGGGCAGTATGTTGGTGGGGTTGTCGTTTGTACCAAGGTGATTCTTGTGTAAAGGTTTCCAACGTGATTATGGCGGCACGTCGGGAATGAACTGACTTTGAACGCGGAATCTTAGTTGGAGCTACATGAAAGGGGCATCCTATTTCGGAAATCGTTAAAGAATTCAATATTTCGAGATCCACATGTCAAGAGGTGTCGAGAATACCAAATTTCGCACATCACTACTCGCCACGCTCAACACAATGGCTGACAGCCTTTGCTAACAGCACAATATCGCCTGCAGCGCCTCTTCTGGGCTCGTGAGCACATTGGTAGGATCCTAGATAACTGCGAGACCGTTCCCTGGTCAGCTGAGTCCTAATTTCAGTTGGTAAGAACTGACGTAGGGTTAGAGTGTGGCGCAGACCCCATGAAGCCATGAACCCAACTTGTCAACAAGGAAGCTGGTGGTGGCTCCCGCTGTGGCCGATTGATTCTAGGCGCTTCAGTCCTGAACCGCGCAGCTGCTACAGTTGCAGTTTCTAATCCTTCCTCGGGCTTGGGTGTGTGTGATGTCCTTAGGTTAGGTTTAAGCAGTACTAAGTCTAGAGGACTGATGACCTCAGATGTTAAGTCCCATAGTGCTTAGAGCCATTTCAACCATTTTTTGTGCTTTATAATGGTGTGAGTTGTGTTTAAATGGAGTGGAATTGGTTATGTTCGACTATTTGGAGACGATTTGCAGCCATTAACGAACTACTTGTTCGCAGACGACTACGAAAGTTTTGTGGATACGCCACGGCGCAGGATCACAATTGTTCGCGATTTGTATTAGGAACATTTTGGGCATTTCGGGTGAATGATTTGGCCACCCAGATCGCCCTACATGAATCCCATCGAACATTTATGGGACATAATCGATAGGTCAGTTCGTGCACAATATCGTACACCGTAAAGTCTTTCACAATTAAAAAAAAAAACTCTAAGCACTATGGGACTTAACATCTGAGGTCATCAGTTCGCTAGATTTAGAACTACGTAACTCTAACTAACTTAAGGACCTCACACACATCCAAACCCGAGGAAGAATTCGAACCTGCTACCGTAGCAGCAGCGTGGTTGGGGGCTGAAGCGCCTAGAACCGCATGGCCACAGCTATAGAGACGGCTATAGAGGCAGCATGACCCATTATCTCTGCAGATGACTTACAACTATTTAATTTTAAGCAACAGGGTTGGGAATGTCAGCGATCTTACTTGTGATAATTACTTATGAATTAACAGTGACAGTCGCAAAATATCATTTATTTAAAATGACCGGTTATCGTCTTGACATCACTCAGCTGCTCAGCATACCAGCTCCACGAAATGGTACAATCTGAAGATGGTCTCCTGTATGTGCTGAAACCTTATTTTAAATAAGTAGTGGCTTGCGATTGTGACTGTTTTTTCATAAGCAATTATTACGACGACTTGTTGAGTCCACGCCACGTCCAGTTACTGCACTACGCTGGACAAAAGGTGGTCCGACATGATTTTTGTCATCTTATTCTATATAGAGTGAAGATGACATTACGCGTTCTGATCGTGAAACTAGATACGTTGAAGTCTTGCAGCAGACAGATGACGTGTACGTTCTCCGAGAACTTCCTGTCCCAGATATTTGAAGTGAGTAAGCGAGTAGAACTTACGCTAATAGAATTTAGATGGGAAATGTAACGAATTCATTGTTATTTTAATTGAGAAACACCCTGCTACCTGAGCAGTAGAAATTGATTACCTTCTATAAATCACTCCGTCACTGACGTGAAATATATTCCATTTATCAGTAGACAAACCTTTAACACATCTCTCACATGAAAACATTATTTGCTAATAAATTCGTGAGGCACGTGCTCGCCGATAGCATAATGTAGCGATAGCATAAATTCTCGCGCCATCCCGGCGTGTCTTTGAGGGCGGGAGAAATTAAAAAATAATCCGTCGGCCGAGCTGCGATGTGAAAAGCTTTAAAGTGGCGCGCAGAAAATTAACGGCCACTGAAATGAATCCTGTTCCCGGTTAAAGACACGCCTGTGGCGGGCTTCTCTTGTTTTTAATTACTCGTCCATAGAATCGCTAGCGTACAGACTAGCGTGTTTTTCTTTTTCTTTTTAGTTGGAACGCATACATTATTTCAAACTAGCTGCGAAATTAGAATTGCTTGCTGTGCCCGATATACGAGGACGAAATAAAATCGCCACGAAGGGAGAGAGACGCGCGCCCGTTGCCGACGCGATCCGGAAATTCGTTTCGCGCAGATACGCACCGCCATTTTTGTTGCAGCGGAGACAACGTAGTAATGGGATCGCCAGTGGCGTGCGCTATCTTCATCACACTTTAGGGTTTTTTTTTTTTTTTACTTCCTCCAGGACTCCTATTTACATTCTCTGTTGTAATTTGAAACCGTTGGGCTTCATGATGCGAAATAAGGGACCTGAAATCGACGCAGCCTGTCTGTTGGAAATCCACAGAGTGCCAGATGATCGCGTTTTACGTTTGTGGTGCAATACGCAGGTTTTGTTACTGGCCGAATTCAGAGATGGATTCCATATCTTGTCAAAGTTATTCGGCTGCTACAATAATCGGATAGAAATGTGGGTGGGATGTCGCATCTATAACTCGTGAGGATTTTATCCTACCATGGTCAGCTGTAATTATCTTCAAATAGTTGAGAACAAAATTACTGTGGATATTGATTTTTGTTACCATAGTCATATCGTAATATTCGGCTAATTTACTTAGGTGGTAAACTCCTTTTGTGAGCCATTCTGTTTCACTGTTAAAATTTTGACATCCCCACAATCTAATACACGATCCACATTACTTTCTTTGTCGTTCATAGTACCTGCAAGAAATCTGGTTTTCCTTTATTGGGGCGTCTGCAAAACGCTGCATCATTATTTGACCCTGTTATTGATGAAAGGTGATGCCAGCTTTCCATTTATGTTTGACTTGACTTGTTTTTTCATGTAGGCCTCTGAAGTACCTTCTTTTGACTTCACAGTTTTTCTCAGTTAATTGTATCAAAGGCCTTGTTTTCGTACTTATGTATCATAGTGGGTGTTTCCTCTTAAAATCTCTATTGCATCATCGTTAATGTTTGCACTGACTTAACAAACAATTCACATAGCAAGAACAAACATTTAACGAAATTGTTGAGACTCGACTTTTGAAACTGGAACAACTGCTTGTAGTATCATGTTAGCCAAGTGTAACCACCTAGCTTGTCTGATGAGTCTGGGACTCCTGTTTGTCTTGAAGACGTGGAACAAGTACCACAGATGTACACTGAAGCGCCAAGGGAACTAGTATATACACACGGCGCTGCGGTCGGCAATGCCTGTGTAAGACAAGTGTCTGACGCAGTTCTTAGATCGGTTACTGCTGCTACAGTAGCAGGTTACAAAGATTTAAGTAAGTTTGAACGTGGTGTTATAGTCAGCGCTCGAGCGATGGAACACAGCGTCTCCGAAGTATTGATAAAGTTGGGATTTTCCTGTACGACCATTTCACGAGTCTACCTTGAATATCAGGAGTCCGCTAAAACATCAAATCACCGACATCGATGTTGCCGGAAAAAGATCCTGCAAGAACGCGACAAACAATGACTGAAGAGAATCGTTCAACGTGGCGGAAGTGCAACCCGTATGAAATTGCTGCAAATTTCAATGCTGGACCATCACCAAGTGTCAGCGTGGAAACCATTCAACGAAACGTCATCGATATGGCCTTTCGGAGCCGATAGCCCAGTCCTCTACCCTTGATGACTACACAACACAAAGCGTTACGCCTCGCCTGGGTCCATCAACAGCGACTTTGGTCTGTTGATGACAGGAAACATGCTGCCTGGTCGGACGAGTCTCGTTTCACATTGTATAGAGCGGATGGACGCGTACAGGTAGGGAGACAATCCATGAATCTATGGATCCTTCATGTCATCAGGGGACTATTCAAGCTGGTGGGGGCTCTGTAACGGTGTTTGGGCGTGTGCAGTTGGAGTGATGAGTGGCTCCAGGAACTCTCATCTGAGTTTAAAAACTTCCGCTGACCACCAGACTGCCCAGATATGAAGATTATTGAGCACATTTGGGATGCCTTGCAACTTGCTGTTCAGAAGAGATCTTCGCCCCCTCGTACTTTCACGGATTTATGGACAGCCCTGCGGCCGGCCGCAGTAGCCGAGCGGATCTAGGTGCTTCAGTCTGGAACCACGCGACCGCTACGGTCGCAGGTTCGAATCCTGCCTCGGGCATGGGTGTGTGTGGTGTCCTTAGGTTAGTTAGGTTTAAGTAGTTCTCAGTTCTAGGGGACTGATGACCTCAGATGTTAAGTCCCATAGTACTCAGAGTTCGTTGTGTCAGTTCCGTCCAGCACTACTTCAGACATCCAGTTTCTTTGGTTGTTCAGTGTATTATCCGAAAATTTACTGAAAAGTCTAATAGACATATTTTTTCAGAGGCAATGTCGCGACAAACATAATTCAGCATATATATAAAAAAAGATTAGAATTGAGCTAAGTACAAATTACATAAATCATTTTAAAGAAAGAGGTATCTACTGGTTTGGTACAAAGATTACCGAAAGCACGAAATTTTTGTGATTTTTTACGGTTCCATACCTCAATCGGTAAAAACGGAATCCTTATAGGATCGCTTTGTTGTCTGACTGACTGAATGGTAAAAACCCCTTTTCTCAGGAACTGGTACACGTATGACGTTGAAATTAACTTCACATACTGAGATCGACGTTCCCTTGGCGGTGTAAAACATAGAAGCTTGGAAGTCGATGCAATCACAATACACAGCCAATTATGTCACACTCGCAAATACACACACATCAAAACGTAGAGGATACTTCCCGTCCGACTGGAATCATGAAATTTGGCAAGAAGTAGGGTTTCACATTACAAGTAAAGGAAAATGTCCGAAAATTAATTTATAATTATGTCACACGGGAAAAATGGTAGTTTTGTGATTTATTATCCGAAGTCAAACTTAAAGTGGAAACAGGCAGTCGTTCTGCATTTAGGTTGACTGTGTGGCAATGGTAAAAGTGAAATATCGGGCCCACACCCTAAAACGACAATCTACATGCAATAATCGCTCTTGCATATCTGTTGATATATAAATTCCGAAACGCGTCGTATGTGCCATTAAGTCCTTAGCTGCCTGATATTTGATTTTTACGCTTGTGATCCAGTCCGCCTGAATGGAGAACTACTGAGTGTTGTAATAACGGTCGCCTCTCTCCTGCGTGACTATCTCTACAATCTTGGAATACCTGGGACCGATATCTTGCCAGTATCAATGTCGATAAGAGACAAAAATAGTCGAGATTCTCGGAATGGATGAATTGTCTATATGCATAATTAAATTTGTACGAGCCCTGAGTGGTCTGCTTAACATCGTAAATATCGGTGGGCACGTCTGAAAATACATCGTGATTTTGAATAAAAGATTGCTGTTCCAAGGGCTGTTGTTTCCCTTCACATTTTACGATTCGCAGGGGCTCTTATCTCATGATTGGAAAGGATTTACTGTTAAATAAGCTGTACACAGAATTGACTGGAGAATAAATCGAACACGAGACATTTATTATAGACTTGCTTAGATAAGCTTTATACAGCACGTAAGATAAGTGAAGTTTATAACTCGCGTAGAAAACACTGAGTGACAAATGTATCGCACTGATTACACTCGCGTTTCTATTCGTAACTTACGACTTAGTTCCTTGTGGATAGGGGTTCCTCTTCTAACAATAATACATTTACCGTTGTTTATTCACGGGAACAACATATATGCTGTAGGTAAAACGTTTAGCCCAATCCTTTTTCATTATTTGCTTAGGTTAAGTCATGGAGAGTAGGGCGGGACTGTTTCTACCAGGGTATTGGGCAACGAGAAAATGAAACGCTGCATCTGTTGACGGTCGTTTATTTACGGCTCCAGTCCCATTGGCGAAAGGGAAGTTGGCGAGACCACGTGTGATAGGGGTGCCGGGCGAATCACTTTCGTGGCAAAGTAAGCGGCGGGCTGACGTTTAGTTTTTGTGGCGGCTGTGAGATCCGTTGCGCGTCTGCTTTAACGATGACGCGGGCTCTGCTCAGGTAATTTGCGGGGGTCGGCAGTATTTTGTTCGAGTTTAGTGGGCTCTTAACGCGCGCTGATAGGAATTACGCTTAACGCCGGTTGTTGGCTGCACTGAAGGATGCCTTTTATGTCCCCGTAAAAGTAAGCGTGACAGCCACGCCGCGAAAGCAATGCGGCAGTGACCCGGATACTAAGCACTCACTTCCCGCCACAGCTTTCCACGCCCGATGAGGCAAACGCTGCTGGCCCCTCGCTGCTGACACTTTTGCTCTCCCTCTTTGATATCTCTGGCTACCACAGCATGTGGAATAGTGTGTGGGAGCGATCATTTATTTTTTTTCGTGCGTTATTGTAATCTGTGAATCGTGCGCCAGTTTCAATTCTGTATTACAGGGTGGCCCACGAAATGTGTTACCAATTGTTTCTTTCACAATTTACGACGCACATTAGATATCCCGCTGGGATCTCTACAGCAGTACCAGCAGAGCCTGGAAAAACAATGAGTTACTAAATGACGTATAATTCACGATACTGCCACTAGGAGACTACTAAGCAGCAATGGCTGACAATGGAAGACTGACGACACAGCAACGATCGGCAATTGTCACTTTTTCATGAAACGAAAAGCCTTGTTGAGACTCAGAGGCGCTTTCGACAACAGTGTAACACACGATGGGTCCCTTCAAAGAAGACCATCCACAGGTTGTACGATAAATTTGTACAGGAAGGAACAGTATTGGAAGTGAAGCGACCTCGACCTAAGCCTGTTTGTTCGCCGGAGAATACTGAAGCGCTACCAGTTGCTGTACAGAGAAGTCTCGGGAAATCGTGTAGAAAGGCAGCAGTGCAACTGGGAATATTCGAGATGGAGCAAGACCACATATTGCAAACACTGTGTTGGAGTTTTTACACGAGCACTTCGACATGCGGATCATTTCACTGAGGTTTCCAGGTCGCTTCAATGACGGACAAATTTGGCCCCCCAATAGTCCAGCCCTCAATCCATGTGACTTTTTTCTTTGGGGGTAGCTAAAGGAAAAACTTTTCCCGAAACGTCCACGTGATTTAATGGAGCTCAGAAGACTTACTCTTCAAGCTTGCAGTGAAATTACGGAAGACATGTGCCGTAGGGTAATCACTAACTTCAGTGTTCGTTTGAAGGAAGTTAGGAAACGAAATGGTGGGTATATTGAGCATGTGCTGAGTTAGAACAAATCTCCATGGACGGCTGTTCATTGTAGAATATGTTCCTTTCAGATTGTATAGACAATAAAATTTATATTAAAAAACAAAATTTTGTTTACGGCCTCTGTAACAGAGGGTGTCAAACCTTTCGGATCAAACTGAAAGAGGGTATAGTGGGTCGACAACCGATTATTTTGAGATGGGAACGAATGGTCACAAATGCATATATCTTGTGTTATGTACATACACAGGGTGCACCGCATAACAACGTAGGTCGTAGTAATTGTGGCATGGCAGCGGCGCATGAAGGTCTGTCGAAAGATCCACGGTGTCTGGACCCCAGCTAGCAGGTCCTCTATACCAACGTCTTGACGTAACCCAAAAGGAAAAAGTCAAGAGGTGTGAGATCGGCGATCTCGCTGGCCATGGTATACAACCTCCCCTTCCAGCCCAGCGATGAGGGTATATGTTGTTCAGGTGCTCACTGATTTTAACATCGAAGTGGCTGACGCACCGTCGTGTTGAAACCACATCGTTTCGCAGACAAGGAGGAGTACAATCTCCAAGAACTGCGGCAGTACATCTCGCGGGAACAGCAAGTAATGTGGGTTAGTCAAACAGTGAGGGACCAAATACAGTCATATTAGATGATCTTGGCCAGTACCCGCCCATACTTTGACAGAGGGGCATTGTTGATGGTCACCGATGTGGGTGGCCTGGGGATTGTCCTCACTCCAGACATAACTGTTGTGGCTGTTGAAAACATCATAACGGGTGAATGAGGCCTCATCCTTGGACAAAACAAACCGTACGAAGTTCGGCACTGCGGTGGATAATCCATTGGCAGAAGTGCACGTGTGGCTCAAAATCCGTTGGTCGCAGTTCTTGTCGTCTTTCTTTATGATAGAGGTCTAATACCTGGTCCACCAGTACTGTCCATGCTGTATCATTCAAAGCGTGCGTTTCACGGGCAGATTGACGGGTTCTTATTCCTGGGTGGTCAAGCACACGATTCAACACGATTCCTGAAAGTCTGGTGTTACGACATGTCTTTGGTGGTAAATTTGGCCGACTCTCTGTGGCGTGAACGATCCCCGCCTCTCGTAAGATGCTATCCACGGAGAAAAGTTACTTTGTTAGGGTGACACGTATTAGGAAGCGTTCTCTGTACATCCTGCTGCACCGCATATCAATTGCACTACTTCCAACTCTCGTGGCGAGTACCGTTTCATCTTTGACTAAGTGTCATGCACATTAACACACCTCACCATGGGCAAATCACAAATTGTCTGATGCTGTGGACAAGTGAAACCAGGGTTTCTGGAGTGCGTGACCCACAGTTTAATGCGCCGGTGCGATGTATGTGATCGTTACAAAAGACACGTGCTGTGAGCTAAGTTGTGTGTAGTATGTCTTTTTGGTGGTCGGGGAATATGCTGTTTATCACCCGCTCCATGTAAAATTATAGAACAACACTCTGGATCATTGCGGTTTGTGGTTGAAATCTACTGTGGTGGCTTAAAGGTCAGCGGTGTTCTGAAAAATCAAGACAGCAAGCACCACTTTTCAAAAGAGTTTTATTAATGGGGTCAGAAAATCAGCAATAAAAGTGGCTGCATTCCGTTGCTAAGGGTGAGGGGCTGAAAGATTGGAGTGTTTAATAAATTTTGTGGGTTTGTTGGGTACTCTCCTGGTGGTTGTAGGTGGTCTGTCTTAGGCCCCGTGGGTGTAGGTGGCGCTTTAAGAGTGTTGTGTATGGCAGTGCGAAATGAGTGATTTTTAGTGACCCGTACAGTTATTTTTTCCAGTACGGAAAGCCTGAAAGACTTCGCAAAATGCATTCTCCTGAATGGTATCACGTTTCTCATCGGTAATTATCCGAGCATCAAGTTGAGTGTTTGCAGTTAAGCGATTGTGCGCATGATAAGTAGGTACAGATATCTTATGATACTGTTTAACCAGTAGCTAGCTGGAGGTGGTGTTTGATAAAAGTTATCAACGTGGTGACACCCAATTGAAGCCAATAAAAATAATTTGTTTGCTTGGTAATTCAAAGCTTTGAGTTCTTGTGTGACTTTTTCCCCTTTTGATTTTGAACGGTTACCCTGTTTTGTCTTTATGGCTATTTTCTGCGTACGTTGTTATCGACCAACTGACTGATCTTAATTGACTGTCAGAGAAGTACATTTTCCAGTCCATTGGTCACATCTGGGAGCATTTCCAAATGTCGGGAGGTAGCTACAAGGGCTGTAGAGCTGTGACAAGCTAAACCCCGACGCACAAATCAAAATGGGCTGACGACTCTACGTAAGATAGTTTTCTGAAGTATAGCGTTGTAGTTAATTGACTCGGTTCTGCCAATAAACGTCTCTTACTAGGTCTACGGAAAAGTGGATCGCGGAATTGGTTTCGCACGCCACACTTGGCTGATAGTGCGTGGATTGCGGCCACTACCACGACGCGGCCCCACGTAGCTCCTTGAACGAGACGAAAAATACTCACAGGATTTGTGACTCTGGGGGCTCTTCTGGTCGTAAATACGTGTCGTTTTTTTCTTCACCAACTTGCCTTTTTGAAGTTTCCATATTCTTTGCCTGCCCGGAAGTTTCAAAACATTGCACAATCGCTGCATTGTGAAAGATTCATTCTGGAAGCTGTAACCTATCTTGCTTCTTCTTTTGCTCAGGCGCATTGTATTCAAAGTGTCGGAGTCAGATGAAGGAGTTCCGCCTTCACCATTTGCAGTGTCACATGCCCTCACACTGCAAGCGCTATAGAGAAGCTGAAGTCACCACAGTCCCTGCCATTGCTACCAGTAGGATTCGAACAGGCTATCTCTTAGCTGAGTACCCCTACGTTGGGGTGCGGAGGCGACCTCGGCTATAGCGAACGGGTCTTGCCTCATTGCTCGTTTTTTCCCCATCTCTAAAGTCACCTTTCTTAATATCATTCATTTCATAAGACAGTAATTTCTCCCCTTCCTTTTGTATTTCTACTAGTTAACTGCCTCGAAACATGTATCGTGATTGTCTTCATAACTACTCCTGGTGCTACTGTAAATCTAAAAGTACGTTGTTCGCATCATTGTTATTTTTTATTTTTTGGTACATGCTGATAGAATAATTGTAGTATTCTTTATCACCACCATCGTTATAGTGGTGGTAGTTCATCATGTTCCGTATATTTCATTAAGATGAAAAACCTTGACGGATTGTAGTACAAGAGAAGGAATAAATATTTGTCCTCAGGTGGAGTGGAGTGAACGCACTCCCATACTTGCAAACAGAATGGCGTGCGCTTAGCGCTTAGAGCCGATTCGTTAGTGTGCAACAGCGATTGTCTTTTACTTGGATACTATTCATATGTACACACAGGTCTTAGCTATGGAATTTGTTCTGAGGAACAAATGCACGAAATATGAACAGTTTCAAAATTATAGAAAAGGGTCATTAGAGACCGAAAATAATAGTCGAGATCACTGTAAAGATCTGATGAAAACGCGATTTTCAAGTACACCATGTGAGTACATTTATCAGTCAATTGTACTATACATCAAAAATAACATCGACAATTATTGTAGGAACAGCTCTGTCAGTCGGAATAGACAGAACTTAAATTTACCAAGAAAGATTGAACGTTAAATCCGAAACAGCATTTTCTACCGAGGAATAAAACTGTACAATTAATTGCGGAAGGGGATTAAACACTAAAACACACTTATATAAAAATGTAGTAAAAAAAAGTACTTTTAAAGCAATACATTCTGTACATTGAAGGATTACTTAAAGAACACAGACTAGAGGTTTGGTAAAAAAAAAATTGTAATGCATAAATAATAATAATAAGAACGATGATAAAAGATAAATCATTACATTTACCAGAATGAGATTTTCACTCTGCAACGGAGTGTGCGCTGATATGAAACTTTCTGGAAGATTAAAACTGTGTGCAGGAACCGAGACTCGAAATCGGGACCTTTGCCTTTCGCGGACAAGTGCTCTACCAACTGAGCTACCCAAGCACGACTCACGCCCCGTCCTCGCAGCTTTACTTCCGCCAGTACCTCGTCTCCTACTTTCCAAACTTCACAGAAGCTTCTGTGAAGCTGGCGGACGTAAAGCTGTGAGGACGGGGTGCGAGTCGTGCTTGGGTAGCTCAGTTGGTAGAGCACTTGTCCGCGAAAGGCAAAGGTCTCGATTTCGAGTCTCGGTCCGGCACACAGTTTTAATCTGCCAGGAAATTTCATTACATTTACAACTTAACGCACTATTTTTTTCTTCTTTTTTGCTTTTCTGGAAAAGCTTACGCCGAAAGTTATATAGGGCACAACACAAACAGTTCATCCTCTTTCTGAGCGTCTCCCTGGTGATAGAGGTATGCTGACTCGGGTTTTTCAAGCTCGCAAATGAGAAGTAACAGCAAAGGAAACGGAAACAGACAGCGTCGCTATGACTCTGACATGAGATGGTAATATGTGTTGTGCCACGTTACGAAACAATGCGTGTGTTGTGTGTGCAGTGAGTGAGCGAGATAAATGAATTAACACTAGCCTTTTATATTACTGAATAACTGCTTTGTAAAATAATGTTGTGCATTAGGGATAGTTCTGGATGAAATAGGTGCGTTTGTTGATAAACTCCGTAAAATAATACACAGTTACTCACGTTAACACACAGAGTTACGTATAATTGAAAAAAGCTGAAGCATGGCTGACACGGGGTTCAGACCAGGAGTACGTTCTAACGCACACTGACTGACTTGACGTCGAACACGAACCACCAGTTGGCTTCGCACGACATCGGAAGGATTCGCATTTTCTCGGTAGTGTCTCCACCGTCATTTGTTTCTCGTTCCAGTTACACTACGTCAGTGGTTCCCAGGTGGTCCGCGGAACCCCAGGGGTCTGCGAGCTATGTCAGAGGGGTCCGCAAGATGCTATTAGAATAAAAAATATATTTAATATATAATATATATAATATATATAATATATATAATATAATATAATATATAATATAATATAATATAATATAATATAATATAATATAATATAATATAATATAATATAATATAATATAATATAATATATATAATATAATATAATATAATAATATATATAATATATAATATATAATTACAACAGATTTTTTAGTTTTGGCCGCTTCCTGCATGAGCAGAGCTTTAGCGAACGCTAATTTCTGTGCCTAGCGACTTCCTAGAGCCAACTGACACTAGCACATTCTAGCGCAAAACAGATGCAAATAGTTCTGCTGTGTACCGTTAAACTACGCGCGCTGCCTCTCTGCAGCTGACAACTGACAGTCACTTTACACAGAAACTCGCATTTCAGACGTCAATCGTCCATTGTTAATTTATTTGCCGTGCTTTCACAGACCGTATTGTTTACATATTCAATATTCTGTATTAAAACAGTAGTGTTTGTAAAGCGCTTTTTTTTTGGGGGGGGGGGGGGGGGAGCTACAGTTCGCGTAGTTAAAAATGGACCGTTGGTTAAAAAGTGGTTCGTTAAAACGACAAAGGCCTACAGATGAAGAGGAAGATAATGCATTTGTTATACAAAACACCCAGATTTGAAGACAAAGATTTTGAGCAATAATCAAAAATTTAACATTAACAATGATGGCTAAATTGAAAAAGTTTAAGCTCAATATTTTTTCAATAACGAATATGTCAATGTTTTTTCTTAGTACCAAAAATAGAAAACGTTTAAAAAGACAATTTGGCTTTTTTAGGTACTTGATACTGTGATATGACAAGGTACGAATCATGCTCGATGAGGGAGTCCTCGAGAAAGTTTTGTCGGGAACCCCTGCACTACATAGTGTGATACTAGTAGATGAGCTTTGAGATCTCTCAGACTGCCCTTAGCATTTATTACTTTAAAAGTGGACCGTAGAGATCAGTATCTGATACGGAAAAAGTATCTGTTTCGCGCATGAACATCTCGTTGTCTCCGGTGTCTGCAACTGCTCCGCTAGAAACGCTCTCGCTTATCGATCAGGCTCACACCAGCACTGCATCTACCGTGATGTAAGGCGCGACTGTTCTCGCTGGCTGCTTTCATGGGAATCGCCTTCCTAGGCGCTCTGTATTGCTGCTCACAATAGCAGCTTATTTAGTTTACACGTAGCGTTCAAATATAATGCAGGAAATGTCGAGTAAATAGGAACTGAAATAAGAGGCCCGTCAAAGAGTGTGTAGGCGTTGGGCGATAATGAGTTCTTTTAAGAGGGTTTGGCGGGGAGAGAGCAGAAAACTGCGCATGACCCGACCTCGCAGCGGAGAGGTCAGGGACGGGCGGCGCACCCACCCACCCACCCACACACACACACACACACACACACACACACACACCTCCACCTCCACCAGGCGACAGCTCATCCTGCTCTCTTTCGGATATCTTTCGCTGTAACTGGTCCAGTGAGTTAATTTACTGTTGTCCCGTAATTATTTGACCAGTGGCAAGATGATCTATCAGCACAATCCCATTCGCATCCCAGAATAGTGATACATTGCCTTTGCTTCCCGTGGTGTTGGTGAAACAACATTTTTTTTTCACTGCTTGTGACTGTCTCTGAGATACAGTAGTAGAACCATGTTTCATCTGTTAACAGAAACTGGCGCATAGAGTCTTGTTGGTTGCTCTGAAAGAGTCAAACGTTGTTCGGCCATTTACATTGTGATGCGTTTCTGATCCTACATTAAGAATGGGGGACCTATCTAGCAGATAATTACCTGGTATCGAATCCCGCGTGTGAAATGTCATATACCCGTTCAGATGACTTCCCTACAGCTTGATCGATTTTTCGCACTTTGAGTCGGCGATCCTGCATGGCCATTTTATGCACTTTCGCAATAATTTCTGGGGTAGTGGTATATCTTGGCCGACCACTATGCGAATCATCAGCTAATCTGTCGTTTGTCCATTTGAATATGTGTGAGCGGAGTTGCAAAGTGTACGTATTCAGAAAACCAGCATGAATTTCTTTTCCTTTCATATCTTTCTCCACAGAGTACTTAGTCACTGCAAGGGACCAGCTTTACGCAGTGCACTGACGCGTTACTTGTTTATTTGTGAAGAATGACCTACTATTAGTATGAAATTTAGTTGCGCTAGCGCTGACACCTGGTAGTGATATCACCAACTTTTCAAACCACCCTCATATATCTGTAACAACATTGTGTTTGATATATAGGAAAAAGTGCAACCTTTAGCGCGAAAATACGGGTTGAGACATCTGCAAAGTCTAATGGGGAATAGGTGACCCCATGGGATTTCTATAGGTGACCGCTTAACAGAGCAGAAAAGCAACTAGAGTAGGAAATGGGCAGGCATCGAGTAACAATTTGTATCAGTTCCATGTCGATCACACTGTGACAGGCATTATAAATTTAATGGAGCCGGACCTTGTATACCATATGGTTCTGTTTTGGATCCTACATTTTTTCTTCATTTATGTGAACATGTTATCCGTAGTCGCCTTACAGTTCTTGACGGTATTTTAGTTCTTTCGTTGCAACTACGAAAAATGCGTGTTTTTTTTCTGCACCAGACTCGTTCGTCTTTATCAACGTAAAGCATCATCAGTGGTCTGTAATTATGTTATTTATATTTTTATTTACTTTATGGTCGAACAGACTGTTTTTTCCACCTTAAAGCAAATCAAAATGTAAATAACTTAATTACAGACTGCTTATGATGTTTTACATCAATAAAGCGAAACACGTCTGCTGAAAAAAAACCACGCATTGTTGTGGTTGTAACGACAGAACAAAAGTACCCTCAAGAATTATATTTTTTTCCAGTGTATATAAATGATTATCCAGTTGCAATGCGAGAAGATGACGGAAGTATGGGAGTAAAAAGAAGTACCAGTCACTCTTTCTGAAAATGCAGCTGATCTAAGATTTGTCAGATGCTCAAGGAAAACGGTTATCGATGAATTTTTACATTTCCGAGTACATCCAACGCAGTACTTCTCACAGAACTCAAAAAGGTATAAAATAGTCTATTGAAACAGGTATTACCTTGAGTAGGCAGAGTTACATTTCCGGGGTTACATGTAGATCACAAACTTTAATGAAAACTCCATTGATTTTAATTTATTAAGTGCATTAGTTCAGCTCTCGGATTCCTCGCCGCTTCAAAATACAGAATGTCCGTGACGTTTTGGAAGCCATAGGACTACGTAGCTCTTGACGCTGGTTTATTCTGTGCAGATCTCTTCCTGTGTGCGTAGCTAACGCAACCTACACCCCTCTCGGTATGCCTACTGCACTGAAACTGGTTCAAATGGATCTAAGCACTATGGTATTTTACATCTTCCGTCGTCAGTCCCCTAGACTTAGAACTACCTAAACCTAACTAACCTAAGGACATCACACACATACATGCCCGAGGCAGGATTAGAACCTGTGACCGTAGCAGCCGCGTGGTTCCAGAATGAAGCGCCTAGAACCGCTCGGCCACAGAGGCCAGCCCCTTGATTATCAATTCCTTTCTCAGGATAAGTACCTATAATATTTTTTGTAATTTTACTTGTAATTTATTGCCTATGCACCAGAAGTATTACTGTAAGGGTTTTGTACTATGTACGGCCTTAGATCAAACAACTGCTTCTTCTGGGAAAGTTTAAATCTTCGAGAGAGAGAGAGAGAGAGAGAGAGAGAGAGAGAGAGAGAGAGAGGGAGGGATGAAAAATGTGGGATTGTCACTAAGGTACGGAGACGTGAAGCAGTGCGACACGGCAGGAGCTTCTGACGGCAGTTAAAAGTTTGACATTGTCTGGCAGGGTGCTGGCATAAAATAGAGAATCAAGAACCGTGTCTCGTATCCGAGTTTTATGGCTGCAGCCGCGCGAGAAGAAAACTGAGCGGCAAGTTGTGCGTCGGCAGAAGTTCTCGGAACGACACTCGCTCGCGGCGAACTGCTCCTCGCTGTATCCGAGTCTTCCTGACTCCTGCCTGGGGAGGGCCGGACATTAGCGACGCAAATTGGAGGATACGGCGTTTTGGCCAAGTGGCCGAACTGCCAAGCGGTAACAGCGGCTCTCCCACTGGTGGGGGAAGAGTTTTGAGAGAACATGGCGCTCTTTGTGTGTGTGTGTGTGTGTGTGTGTGTGTGTGTGTGTGTGTGTGTCCACCCCATCCTAGCCTGCAAATACACTGTTCGGTCAAAAGTATCCGGGAACTCCGTAGTGGACATTGCGCCACCTCTCTCGATCAGCGACGAACGGCAGGAATTGTTGCTGTTGACGAATTTAGGTGTATCTCGATCAATTTCCGAGACGATATTGCGAAGGGAACTGCATGCACTGGACACTTGGAGATAGGGTACCTCGCAGAAGGTTATCGCTGAAACGGTACATAAGACAGCGCGCCTTCTCTGGACCAAACAATACAGAAAGCTTACAGTAGCGGATGGACGTGTGTAGTGTGGCCGAAAGAGTCACGATTTTGCTTTTCTTTTAGAAGTCTGATAGCTTAGTTTAGTTCAGGCCGGAAGCAGGTCTTGGATGTTTCTTGGGTTGTTGCGCGTGACTGTGGTGTCCTCATGGTACGGTTACTCCTGAGGCTAAAAGAATAGCTGTATTAAGTAATGGAATTTGTATGGGATTAAAAGGTTCAATTCACGATTTGAGGGTTCACATTCAGGTTACCGTGAACATGAACCCGGAGATTTGTTTGAGCATTCTCGGTGACCAGTTTTGCCATATCTACTACTTGGCATCATAAGTATGTCGTGGACGCATCCATTATCCAAGATCACTCCTGTGTTTGCAGGACTGCAGAGTCCAGCTCTATGTCCCACATTGACTGGCCCGCTAAATCACCCAATAACAGTCCCACATGTCTGGAACTGTTTGGAGCAGCGGCTGAACCACAGTAAACAACATCCTCCTTAATCTGATAGCTCTGTGGGCTTTCGTAATCAGTGAGCGTTTTCAGCCGTATACGGCATGCCTGAGGAAAAATGTGTACACTATTACTCACTAACCTGAGCCCATTAACAAGGTTACTGATGGTTTACACAGTATTAGCGTCTTTTCTCCTGACGGAAAGCGTTCCTGGGTGCATTATATAATCCCACCTCTCGCCATATATTTTAGGGTACGTTGGCACTGTCGAAAATGATCGTTTATAGAAGTCCAGGTGTTACGGTATGGCGATGCATATAGTTACACGAGCGTACTGACATCCAGATGTTTGACCGTGGTACTCAACTGTCACCGTTAGTGTGACACTGTACTCCTTTTTCGGGGTGTTTGGAAATTCCCATTACCAGCTTTTATGACTTGTAGGGTGGAGTGATTCTCGTTTCCGTGTTGCAGCCGTTTGAAAATATGTTTGTTAGGTAGGTATGCAACAGGTTAGTCATGGTGGGATGAGGAGGTGGTTACGTGAGATCGGCTGATGGTATTTGACGTCTGTTCTACGACCTGGTTCGAGTCTCAGTCACGTGTCTGTGAGTGTTAGAGCAACGTGATTGGGTACACGTTTGCATAATACACCGAATGGCGAAGCTCACGGTAACGAAAGAGCTGCTCATCGCCTTTATCAGGATCGTTCTCCACTGCGTCCGATTCCATCGCATACCACAATTAAACGCAACAGTTTCGAGAAAGAGTATGTTGCCTTCAACAACTGTGAGTGTGATACTCCAAGGAGACGCCGCACACCCGAATTGGAAGAGGCCGTACTGCATCACGGTGAAGAGAACCAGTCAACGCGTACACGAGCAATCTCTTTGGCGATTAATGAGTGGAATTGTAAAACATGCAATTCGTCACACCTAATCAGTTACTTGTAACATGTTTCCAAATGGTTTTTGCACTGAAATCTGGTTTCACAGGACAGAGCGGATCAGGTGATGGTTGTGGAGGGGGCCATAATCAATTATTATTAGTTACACAAAACACACACACACACACACACACACACACACACACACACACACACACTTTTATTTTCGTATGATCCACTTAATTACACATTGCATTAAGAGGATCAAATTAAAACAATATGGCCGAAGGCCTAGTTAAGAAAACTTGCAATACCTCCAGAGCTGAAGGCCCAAAACAACACCAAAAACAAGAATAGCTGAAGACCGTAACACAAGTTACAGAAATTGCTTCAAAGAATAGACGGGGCTGAAGGCCTTAGTTTTAAAACAATTCACATAAATACTCAGCTGAAGGGCACACACAAGACATTGAACAACTCTGGGCTCAGGGCCTGGATAGCAAGAATTTCAGATAGAACAAACTTTCCAAATTTTAGCTATTAAACAAATCAATGTTCAAACTTAAATTTAAGTCGGCTGAAGGCCTTATCTTAAAATTAAAACAAACTAAATTAATAGACAACTGAAGGCCCTACACAGTACATCGGACTAAAGTAAAATCACAATCTAAAACCAACAGAATAGTGGTGCTCAGCAGTGTTCCCAGGGTCAGCCTGAGGAGGTAGTTCTAACGTAAGGTAAGGTAACGTGAGGTGAGACAGGCAGCCAAGAGTAAGGTTAAATAATCGGATGGCAACCCGACCCAGGGACGGCTGAAGGACCGACCAACAACCTAAGCAATTCGCTTCCGCCCGACCAACGGTACGACAATGGAAAATATCAGCTGAGGACGAATATACTAGCCGCGCTAAGTCTTCAACTTGGCGTCAAAAACAGCCAAAGCACAATATCCACTCTTAAGAAAACAATATGAACAAACAATTAAAAGGCTGTCGAACTACATGCCGTGCCGGACAGCATCAACACGGCGAGCAAAAACACACTGCCGGAAAACTACGCTAGCAACCAGGGCAGGTAACTGGAGCATTAATGGCCACAAGGCAGATAATACCGCTGGTGCACTTCACTAATCAGTAACAACCAATTTAATAGTTAAAGAGCACAGCGGAAGACAGCTGCAAAAGTTCGCCATCTCCAACACACCATACGTTGCTGCTAGCCGGAACGGCGGAAGAAGCGACAACCGACAATGAACGAAGAGATGTCACAGCAGTTGAGGTTTCATAGCAGGTTAACTGATCACTCAACTTCAGTGTCCAGGTTCGGTTGGCAACAAACTTTGTAGCTCTGCTCTCGCAGCTAGCGCCTCACAATCCGACCGCAGGTGCACACCGCCAGCAGTAGCGGCCTGATCCCGCGCCCCAGAGACTTCCTCGCTGCTCTGTCCCAACCGACCGACTGACCACACACACACACACACACACACACACACACACACACACACACACACACACACACCGCCACCACACGGAAATATAGCGGTCACACCAAAGATGGTACTGCAGTACTAGTATCCATAAGCGCTGCTGCTGCCACTGATGGAGGCAAGTCAACAACTCGTTATGGTAGTAACTCAGGGAGAAACAAGACAGACTCGACTGCGACAAAGAGCAAACAGCATCAGAGCGAGCCAGCCATGGCTGATGCATGTAAACGGTACGTGAATGGTATGTTTTCCCGTACATGGGTTCCAATTCAAAATAACATCTACTCACTCCACTCTAAAGGTCCTAGAAGTTTGTAACGAGAAGTTACGAACACCGTGCATAATTGCATAGGCTTCCAGTCATCTGGGATAATAGTTTTCTGAGGATCGTGCTGCATCATAATGTAAAAAATTATACAGGAGAAACCAACGTTTCGGCCACGGCTACAATGACCACCTCCTGACTCTACTGATCAGTAGATACTGTAACCGTGCCGATATGGTGGCTTATCCAGTGTTGAGTTTTACATTATGACGCGATACGATACTTAGAAAACTTTTATGTCAATTTCACTCCTTCTCTGTGACGACTTTTGAGGCGTGCTTTCGGCTCATTTTTATGGATGACACTGCGCGATAGCATTGAACAGAGCAAGTGGACGGGCTCTTGGAACGAGAGTTCATTCGGCGGCTGGACTGGCCTGCCCGTTCTCCCGATTTAATCCCATCGAGTACGTGTGTGATGAGTTGGGAAGACGTATTGGAGTACCTTCACGTGCACCATCACCTTCACTGACTACCACCCAGCTGTTGTGAAGCGCGGGTGGAAGAATGGAATGCCCTGCAACAAAAACTCCTTAGCAACCTTGGGGCCGATACGGGAGCACGTTGCAGACCACACATTGCCATCTTTGTTGATCAAACACCTTATTAACGACCACGGCCCTGAATCGCGGTGATCTGTCATTTCTTTCGGCGCCTTCTGTCCTGCACTGTTGCCTACACTGAAGCGCCAAAGAAACATGCATGTTCAAATGCAGAGAGAAGTAAACAGGCAGAATACGTCGCTGTATTCGGCAACGCCTGTATAAGACAAGTGTCTGACGCAGTTCTTAGATCGGTTACTGCTGCTATAATTGCAGGTTATCAAGATTAAAGTGAATTTGCACGTGGTTTTACAGTCAGCGCGCGAGCGATGGGACGTAGCATCTCCGAGGTAGCGACGAAGTGGGGATTCTTCCGTAGGACCATTTCATGAGTGTACCGTATCAGGAATCCGGTACATCAGATCTCCAACAACGGTGCGGCTGGAAAAAGATCCTATAAGAACGGGACAAACGAAGACTGAAGAGAATCGTTCAACGTGATGGAAGTGCAATCCTTCCACAAATTGCTGCAGATTTCAATACCAGGCCATCAATGAGTGTCAGCGTGCGACTCATTCAATGAAACATCATCAATATGGGCTTTCACGGCCAAAGGTCCACTCGTGTACCCTTGATGACTGCACGACACTCCTGGGACCGTCATCACCAACATTGGACTGTTGATGACTGGAAGCATGTTGACTAGTCGGACGAGTCTCGTTTCAAATTGCATCGAGCATATGGACGTATACAGATAGGGAGACAACCCATGAATCCATGGACCCATCATGTCAGTAGGGGACTTTTCAAGCTGGTGGAGGCTTTGTAATGGTGTGGGGTGTGTGCAGTTAGTGATATGGGACCCCGGATACGTCTAGGTAAGACTCTGGGAAGTGGCACGTACATAAGCATCCTGTCTGACCACCCGCATCCATTCGTGTCCATTGTGAATTCCGACGGACTTTGGCAATTCCAGCAGGACAATGCGACACCACATACGTCCAGATTTACTACAGAGTGGCTCTAGGAACACATCTCTGAGTTTAAACACTTCTGCTGACCACCAAACTGCACATAAATGATCATTATCGAGCATATGTGGGATGCGTTGGAACGCGCTGTTCAGAAGAGATCTCCGCTCACTCGCACTCCTATCGATTTATGGAAGCCCTCCAAGATTCATGACGTCAGTTCCCCCCAGCACTACTTCAGCCGTGTGGTATTGCAGCACTTCTTGGTGCTCGCGGGGGCCCTACACGATATTTGAAATGCCTGGGCTAGAAGGACAGAGCGGATTATGTTGTGGAAAGTGGAAAAAAAGTTGCTGTCAGTTGCACTCAACACACAAACTTTATTTATCAACACACAATATTTCAACAAGGATGCAAAACACTCAAAACTTTAATCGACCTCATTTGATTAACTGTACATCGGCTGTAGGACACACTCATAATCCAAGACACAAGGCCTAAGCAAGAAAATGAAATACAAGGTTCTTTTGGAGGTTCCACCCAAAAATGTTTTCTAAACGTTCAATCTAAATGGGCTGAAGGCCGTAGCAATTTAATTTTAATCGAACTTGGCTGGAGGCCACATATTAAGCAATAAGAAGAGTTTCAATCAAAAGGTAGGAGGCCTTATCTTAAAACATGTCATGCAAAATTCGGCTGAAGGCCCCATACAAAAGCAGAACAATCTCATGTCTTAAAGGGAAGACAAGTATATTAATTTAAGAGATACTGATACTCGAATGAAGGCCACACATCTACCACATTACTAAAACCCAGACGGGGAAATTACTATGTAACACTAAAGGAACGGCGCTCATAAGTTTCCAAGGTTTAGCCTGGGATTGTAACACTAACGCCCGTTTAGGTGAGACAGGCAGCCTGTCCAACGACTTCTTAATCTGAAGGCAATCCAACCGAAATACAGCCGACCTACCAATCAACAAAATCAGTTCCGTTCCACGCAACGAGCAAAACGACCACAAGATTTCAAAACAACGACACACAGAGTATTGGCGCCCACAACGTCAAGCAACAACTAAGCTGTCGAACTACACGTCACGCTGGACAGCAACAACACGACGAGGAAAATACACTGCCGAAAATTACGTCAACGACCATGGCAGGTAACCGGAAGTCAACTGCCACAAGGCAGAAGATACCGCTGGTCAACTTCAATAACAGGGAATAAGTTAAGTTTAACTCCACAGGAAGACTACTGGAGTCTTAGCAGACTTGAATACACACCCATTGTTGCTCGCGGGTCATGTCCCAAAAGCGACAACCAGGATCAAACGAAGAAATGTAAACAGTTGAGGCTCGATAGTAGGTTAAGTGAGGGCTCAACTTTCATGTCAAAGATCGGTGGGCGACGAACTTCGTAGCACTCACAAGCAGCACCTCAGACTCCATCCGCGCGTGAACACCGCTAGCGGCCCCGGCCACAGTAGGCGCGACGGAAACTTCTTTGCTGTTCCATGCCCACCGCCCAGCCGGAAACTATATCCGCCACACCAAAGATAGTACAGCAGTACTAGTATCGATACACACTGCTGCAGCCGGGAAAGGACAGCAACATTATGGCGATAACCGCAGGAGAAATAAAACCACAGGACTGCAACCAAAGCTTAACCCAAGACAAGCATGACTAGAGCCAGCCACGGCTCAATATTGGACAAGTGTACGAGCTTCTTTGGCTCTTTATTGAATGTATGGTCGAAGTTTCATCTAGTTCTGTTGCTTGGCACTGACTAATGACGCGAAACGTACTTGCAGAACAGTGTATTAGCTGATAGCACCCTTTGGTAGTACAGAAATGCCCTTAGTGGTAGCGATCAGCGCGTTACCGGTGTGTACGGCGGCGCTAATGAGCTGCAGCTAGCTGCAGAGGCAGAAGCGGGACCAGGAAGACAGCGAGCGCCTGGGCCGTGCGTGCAGGCATGCGGCCTAAACTGCTGCCCTCGCGTGCTGGCTTGGCTGCGGCTTTTTGCTGGCCCGGCCACAAGACCGCAAGCAACAGTTACCGTCCGTCACACGGCAGCCCCGGGGGTGCCGGAGGCATCGTCTCTGCTCTGGCCATCACACTCAATTCTCGAGCCTCCGAAGCACATTTGTTTCCTGTTCATTTACTTATTGATTTATTTAACCTGGAAAGATGGCGGCCATCTGACCCTCTGTTACATCTGACCAGATATTATACAGATTTTGCATTACATTAATTACACTACTGGAAATTAACATCGCTACACCAAGAAGACATGCAGATGATAAACGGGTATTCATTGGACAAATATATTATACTAGAACTAACGTGTAATTACATTTTCGCGCAATTTGGGTGCATAGATCCTGAGAATTCAGTACCCAGAACAATCACCTCTGGCCGTAATTACGGCCTTGATGTTGAGTCAAACAGAGCTTGGATGGCGTGTACAGGTACAGCTGCCCATGCAGCGTCCACATGATTCCACGGTTCATCAAAAGTAGTGACTGGCGTACCGTGACGAGCCAGTTGCTCGGCCACCGTTGACCAGACGTTTTCAGTTGGTGAGAGACCTGGAGAATGTGCTGGTCAGGGCAGCAGTCGAACATTTTCTGTATCCAGGAAGGCCCGTACAGGACCTCAAACATGCGGTAGTGCATTATCGTGCTGAAATGTAGGGTTTCGCAGGGATCGAATGGAGGGTAGAGCCACGAGTGGTAACACACCTGAAATCTGTTCAAAGTGCCGTCAATGCGAACAAGAGGAGACCGAGACGTGTAACCAATGGCACCCCATACCATCAGGCTGGGTGATACGTCAGTATGGCGGTGACGAATACACGCTTTCAATGTGCGTTCACCGCGATGTCGCCAAACACGGATTCGACCATCATGGTGCTGTAAACAGAACCTGGATTCATCCGAAAAAATGACGTTTTGCTGTTCGTGCACCCAGGTTCGTCGCTGGCGCTCCTGTCTGTGATGCAGCGTCAAGGGTAGTCGCAGCCATGGTCTCCGAGCTGATAGTCCGTGCTGCTACAAACGTCGTCGAACTGATCGTACAGGCGATTGTCGTCTTGCGAATGACCCCATATGTTGACTCAGGGATTGAGACGTGGCTGCACGATATAGTTAGATATAGTGGGAATTAGTAAAGTTCGGTGGCAGGAGGAACAAGACTTCTGGTCAGGTGACTACAGGGTTATAAACACAAAATCAAATAGGGGTAATGCAGGAGTAGGTTTAATAATGAATAGGAAAATAGGAATGCGGGTAAGCTACTACAAACAGCATACTGAACGCATTATTGTGGCCAAGATAGATACGAAGCCCACACCTACTACAGTAGTACAAGTCGTCGAATTGTTCGTGCAGATGGTTGTTGTCTTGCAAACGACCCCATCTGTTGACTCAGGGGTGGAGACGTTTCAGCCATGCGGATAAGGTGCCTGTCATCTCGACTGCTAGTGACACGAGGCCGTCGGGATCCAGCACGGCTTTCCGTATTACCCTCCTGAACCCACCGATTCCATATTCTGCTAACAGTCATTGGATCTCGACCAACGCGAGCAGCAATGTCGCGATGCGACTAACCGCAATCGCGATAGGCTACAATCTGACATTTATGAAAGTAGGAAACGTGATAGTACGCCTTTCTCATCCTTAAACGAGGCACCACAACAACGTTTCACCAGGCAACGCCGGTGAACTGCTGTTTGTGTATGAGAAATCGGTTGGGAACTTTCGTCATGTCTGCACGTTGTAGGTGTCGCCACCGGCGCCAACCTTGTGTGAATGCTCTGAAAAGCTACATTTGCATTTCACATCATCATCTTCCTATCGGTTAAATGTCGCGTCTGTAGCACGTCGTCATCGTGGTATAGCAATTTTGATGGCCAGTAGTGTATAATAGTCCTAGCTTTTGCACCGCAAACAGCTCCGAGATGTAAAGGAAAAGTGTTGATGAGATTCTGGATGTTATCAACTGGGATGTGGAGCCGTGCCAGCTGAGGATCTACGGCGCGAAAACCTTGATCTAGACTGTGCCACAGATTCACGATTGGGTTCCAATCCGGGGCGTTTGGTGGCTAGGGGAGTACGGCAGACACCCCGCTGGTGCTTCTCGAATCACGCTGTGTGACACGATGCATTGTTCTGTTGGTAGATGTCATCGTGCCGAGGAAAAACAGGTTACATGAAGATGTGGGCGTGAATTCAAAGGGTAGCATACTTTCGTTGATCCATTGAACCTTCCAGAATGACGAGATCGCCCGGGCAATGCCACGAAAACATTCTCCAGACCATAACGCTCTCTCCTCCGGCCAAGCGTCCCGACGATTGTTACAGGGCGTTTGCTTTCAGACGTTTCGCGTAGGTGGAGCATGAAAAGTAAGTCGTCTGAAAAGGCCACCTGTCGGCACTCGCTGGATGTCCAGTTGCATCACGTCTTCGCATGAGGCAATTGTACACTACTGGCCATTAAAATTGCTACACTACGATGGTGACGTGCTACAGACGTGAAGTTTAACCGACAGGAAGACGATGCTGTGATATGCAAATGATTAGCTTTTCGAAGCATTCACACAAGGCTGGCTCCGGTGGCGACATCGAGAACGTGCTGGCATGAGGAAAGTTTCCAACCGATTTCTCATACACAAACAGCAGTTCACCGCGTTGCCTGGTGAAACGTGAGGAGGAGAAATGCGTACCATCACGTTTCCGACTTTGATAAAGGCCGGATTGCAGCCTATCGCGATTGCGGTTTATCGTATCACGACATTACTGCTCACGTTTGTCAAGGTTCAATGACTGTTAGCAGAATATGCAGTCAGTGTGTTCAGGAGGGTAATACGGAACGCCGTGCTGGATCCCAACGGTCTCGTGTCACTAGCAGTCGAGATGACAGGCATCTTATCAGAATGGCTGTAACGGATCGTGCAGCCACGTCTCGATTCCTGAGTCAACATATGGTGACGTTTGCAAGACAACAACCATGTGCACGAACAGTTCGACGACGTTTGCAGCAGCATGGACTATCAGCTCGGAGACCATGGCTGCGGTTACCCTTGACGCTGCATCACAGACAGTAGCGACTGCGATGGTGTACTCAACTACGAACCTAGGTGCACGAATGGCAAAACGTCATTTTTTTTTTAGATGAATCCAGGTTCTGTTTACAGCACCATGATGGTCGCATCGTGTTTGGCGACATCTCTGTGAACGCACATTGGAATCGTGTATTTGTCATCGCCATACTGGTGTATCACCCGGCGTGATGGTATGGGATGCCATTGCTTACACGTCTCGGTCACGTCTTGTTCGCACTAACGGCACTTTGAACAGTGGACGTTGCATTTCAGATGTGTTACGACCCGTGGCTCTAGCCTTCATTCGATGCCTACGAAACCCTATTTTTCAGCAGGATAATGCCCGACCCGATGTTGCAGGTCCTGCACGGGCCTTTTTGGATACAGAAAATGTTCGTCCGCTGCCCTGGCCAGCACGTTCTCCAGATCTCTCACCGATTGAAAATGTTTGGTCCATGGTGGCCGAGGAACTGGCTCGTCACAGTACGCCAGTCACTACTCTTGATCAACTGTGGTATTGTGTTTATGTTGTATGGGCAGCTGTACCTGTAGACGCCATCCAAGCTCTGTTTGACTCAATGTCCAGGCGTATCAAGGCCGTTATTACGGCCAGAGGTGGTTGTTCTAGGTACTCATTTCTGTGTATCTATGCACCCAAATTGCTTGAAAATGTGATCACATGTCAGTTCTAGTATAATATATTTGTCCAATGAATACCCGTTTATCATCTGCATTTCTTCTTGGTGTAGCAATTTTAATGGACAGTAGTGTGTAACGATTGAATTCACGATATCCAGTGATTTATGGCGCTATAGAAGTTCGTTTTTTTTGGGTAGATCCGTATGGGGCCTGAAGATCGCATAATGAAAGGCCGAAACTGGTAGCCCTCAGAATAAAATAAAATATCTTAAAGGACAAGGCTGTTGGTGAATTTTATTGACACTGACAATTACTTCTAATCTACGGCCAGTGGTCCACCACGGTCGCTTCATGCACATTATATTTCAACCAAAGCGGCATGCGAACAGTTTGCAGACCTAGCCGTTTCGGAAATGATTCCACCTTTGTCCCGGAAGCCAGTGGTCATGCCCCTTTGGTCGCCAGATTAGGGTCGGAACGGAAGGTACTGTTTTCCGCATATTCCCTGACGCTTTATACACCCTCAGCTGCTAGTGCTGCCACGTGCCGTCGGTGGTTGGTTAATGGACGTTGACACCGAACATAAACGGGGATCACATTAATGTGAATGGACTATGTATAATCTATATTGTATTGTGGTATGTGTTATCCGGGGACCTAGAAACGATTGAGAGGCTCCGTCCGCAGTGGTCCACAACCCCACGACGACTACCGCAGTCCACTTCACTCCTCCGCCGCCCCACACCGAACCCACTGTTACTGTGCCGTTCGGCCCCGGTGGACCCCCCAGGGAACGTCTCACACCAGACGAGTTTAACCCCTACGTTTGCGTGGTAGAGTAATGTTGGTGTACACGTACGTGGAGAACTTGTTTGCGCAGCAATCGCCGACATGGTGTAGCCGAGGCGGAATAAGGGGAACCGGACCACATTCGCCGAGGCAGACGGAAAACCACCTAAAAACCATCCACAGACTGGCCGGCTCACCGGACCTCGACCCAAGTCCGCCGTGCGGATTTTTGCCGGGGACCAGGCGCTCCTTCCCACTTCGTAAAGCCGATAATCTATATTAGTAAACCGCTCTCCTGGGACCTGATTTCAGTTGCAGGTTGCCTATGTAAGGGCTTCTAGAGGCAAAAGATATTTCTTTTCAATATTTCGCTTAATTATTAGCCGAATTGAAAAAAGTGAATGCGGTTATAATGTATTCACTGAGAGGCAGAATGTTACGTTAAATGTTTAACACAATTATTACAGTTATTATTTAGTTTGTGTGTGGTTTGAGGCGGCGTAACTGACGCTGCGCAAATATCCGGACTATATTCATCCAGTATTTGGTAATGAGGTCACTTGGTGACTTTGAAAAAACTTGCGTATAGTTTCAAACCTCTATGAAATTTTCTTGCTAACACCCGCAACCACTGCGGTCGCAGGTACGAATCCTGCCTCGGGCATGGATGTGTGTGATGTCCTTAGGTTAGTTAGGTATAACTAATTCTAAGTCTAGGGGACTGATGACCTCAGATGTTGAGTCCTATAGTGCTCAGAGCCAATTGAACCATCTTCTACACGTGTAGATATCTTCAACGCCTCTCGCATCTGTATGAAGATAACGCTGTGTCAAACGGTGATGATGCGAAAGGCATGTATATTTTGCTCGAGTGCACTTCGAAATTAAATTGATTTTGCAACTGCAGATGCCGCGTCCCATCGTGAAGGAAACTTCATCGTGAGTTGGGTCACTTTGCTTTCAGGTCGCATGAGTGCGTATCTCCTTCAGTTGGAATACAGAGTGTGTGAAATCAACTTAGAGATTCATGTTTTCTTTTGTTATACCTTGTTATGACTTTATAGGTATAAAGTAACTGCGCGATCAGGTGAGAAGGACCACACAAACCCACGAAGCTGGATCCAGAGTTGGAGTCTAGTGGGGTCATGTTTCGTGATGTTGGGTGATTTTCAAAATGATTCATCTTTGGCGTCTTTTTTGGGGGGGGGAGGGGGGTGACAAGGATCGAGCGCGACGCCAAAATCCGCTCCAGTGCTTTTTTTTCTTTTCAGCATTTAGGTTACTATCACTGTAGATTTTTTATGTCCACAATTTACAAAAATACTTCATTTGAAAATAATCTCAGAGTTTGACCCATTCGTGTGTCGTACAGTTTAAGAATTATGATAATAAAAGACTTTCACAGGTTTGGCAAAGTCATAATGTACACTTTATAAAATCGCAGTTTGCATTCAGTGTCAGAAGTATGAAAGTTAGCTCTTCTATTTTGAATACAAGTGAGCAGAGAGTGCCCTTGCAAGAGTGTAAATGGGGAGAATACAATTTGTTTCAGTCTACGTTTGGGAACCGCCAATCATTATTATTTTCCTAGTGGAAACCGAGCGAGGTGGCGCAGTCGTTAACACACTGGACTCGCATTCTGGAGGACGATGGTTCAATCCCGCGTCCGGCCATACTGATCTAGGTTTTCCGTGAATTCCATAAATCTCTTCAGGCAAATGGCGGGATGGTTCTTTTGAAAAGGGCACGGCCGACTTCCTTACCCATCCTTCCCCAATCCGATGAGACCAATGACCTCGCAGTTTGGTCTCCTCCCCCAAAACAGCCCAACCCAACCCTCCTAGTGGAAGAGGTTTGTCTCTTTGTCTTTCCTTGCTCTGAACTCAAATACATGTAGTATTTGGTGTGGGCAGCAAGTACGGTCATTTTATGCACTGGTGCCTTTAGCTGACTCTGATGTTTTCTGCAGCCACTCAGGCCACATGCTCAACTTGCCCCAGGCAAGTAAATAATAACATAGATTTCTTGCCATTATAAGTACTCTTAGTTTTCCTCCAATATTATTCTCCATAATTTGTTGAAACTTTTTGGAAATAGTTCTTTGGAGGTACTCATGAACCCGGTGACTCTCTCTTTAGATCCGCTCTTGAACTAACCTCCTTTAGTGACGTCATTCGGATGTGGAGCGGAGGGACGTTTGGGCAGCAAACCGCTCTCGTGGTCGTTATCAACATCCCACGAAATTTTTTTCTTGTCAGGTAGCTCCTCTATTGGTCTTAGGAAGTTACCCAATTCCTGTCCGCACACTTCGGTCTTCCACACATTAGTCAGGATAGCCAACCGCGCAGCAACGGAGGCTACCACTTTATAACGAAGAGACAGTTAATAAAATCTCTGTTTTGCCTGGCAGGGATATAGTGACATCGGCTCAGAGAGAGAGAGAGAGAGAGAGAGAGAGAGAGAGAGAGAGAGAGAGAGCGAGCGCGCTACTGTTCACAAGACCATTGATAACATCTAAATTACTATCGTTGCTATTGTTCCTTCTGGAGGTGTTTTAACAACCGTTACGTCATTACGTACCGTGATTTTAATGGTGGTGAAGTTTTTAATAAGGATATTAGTACATCACATTTCTCCTCGTCACTGCCTTTTGTTCTGAGGATTCGTGGACGTCGTAAGGTGGATTAAGATGAATGGTACGAAATTAGTTGCAGCAGACGGCTCAACCAGTCATCAAGAGGGGCTTTGAAGTCGGACGGCAAATTTGCGATGCAGGCAAAGCCGTTACGAGAAATATTGCGTGTCATCTGTAACTGCACTGTAACTGACCTACGAGTGGGATGAACCTTGCACTGCGCTTCTATGGCAGTCCGTAATTGGAGAGGGGTGTCTATTGGCGTCCGTGCAGAACACAAAACAAATGTTGGTTCACCATGCAGAGCCGCAGCAAAGCACCGCCTCCCGCTCCCGCTGAGCCCTCGGGAGTCTCTCTCTCTCTCTCTCTCTCTCTCTCTCTCTCTCTCTCTCTCTCTCTCTCACGGACGTTGCTCCCGGCCGCAGACCGCAGTGGGCGGGCGACAGCTCGGCCCCGCCGCGTCTGGATGCGAGTGTTCTGTGCGTGCTGTGCAGATTGCGTGGACGCTCTCATCGCTCGCTGTCGGAGACCTTTGGCGTATCGACACACCTGATTCCCACAACGGCCCGCCCAGCTCAGCTGCATCTGACGTGGCGGTGACTGAGTGGGATTGGTAATGCTCCACGTTCAATCAAATACGGCGTATTGTCCAGCTTGTTGGGCCGATAACGCAGTCACTAGGGCGTTCCCGCCAAAGCGGCTGGATCACTTCAGTTAGTTCTCTGTGGCGATCCAAGTCATCCTAAATTAGTTACCTCCCAGTTCAGATATTGAGGCATGTTCCGTGCGGCTTTTCGCGGATGATGCTGTAGTACACAGAGAAGTTGCAGCATTAGAAAATTGTAGCGAAATGAAGGGAGATCTGCAGCGGATAGGCACTTAGTGCAGGGAGTGGCAAAAAATGGCTCTGAGCACTATGGGACTTAACAGCTGTGGTCATCAGTCCCCTAGAACTTAGAACTACTTAAACCTAACTAACCTAAGGACATCACACACATCCATGCCCGAGGCAGGATTCGAACCTGCGACCGTAGCAGTCACGCGGTTCCGGACTGAGCGCCTTAACCGCGAGACCACCACGGCCGGCAGGGAGTGGCAACTGACCCTTTACATAGACAAATGTAATGTATTGCGAATACATAGAAAGAAGGATCCTTTATTGTATGATTATATGAAAGCGGAACAAACACTGGTAGCAGTTGCTTCTGTAAAATATCTGGGAGTATGCGTGCGGAACGATTTGAAGTGGAATGATCATATAAAATTAATTGTTGGTAAGGCGGATACCAGGTTGAGATTAATTGGGAGAGTCCTTAGAAAATGTAGTCCATCAACAAAAGAGGTGGCTTACAAAACACTCGTTCGACCTATACTTGAGTATTTCTCATCAGTGTGGGATCTGTACCAGTTCGGGTTGACAGAGGAGATAGAGAAGATCCAAAGAAGAGCGGCGCGTTTCGTCACAGGGTTATTTAGTAACCGTGATAGCGTTACGGAGATGTTTAGCAAACACAAGTGGCAGACTCTGCAAGAGAGGCGCTCTGCATCGCGGTGTAGCTTGCTCGCCAGGTTTCGAGAAGGTGCGTTTCTGGATGAGGCATCGAATATATTGCTTCCCCCTACTTATACCTCCCGTGGAGATCACGAATGTAAAATTAGAGAGATTCGAGCGCGCACGGAGGCTTTCAGACAGTCGTTCTTCCTGCGAACCATACGCGAATGGAACAGGAAAGGGAGGTAATGACAGTGGCACGTGAAGTGCCCTCCGCCACACACCGTTGGGTGGCTTGCGGAGTATAAATGTAGATGTTGATGTACAAGTAAGTGTACTATAACCATAACGGGTTGTGTTTTTTTTGTTTCGTGTGGGTTGGCAACATTGAGTGTAAAGGGAAGTCCCTTGACCAGAGAGAGCGTCGTAGGAACATGGCATACGTAAACTAACTTTGTAGTGTTTATTTGCGTGAAACGTGTCGGCGAGAAATTCTGCCAAGTGCTGTGATCCGTTTCCTACTCGAGAAAGAAACAACACCTGCTGATGTTTTACCGCGCATCAAAACAATTTTTGGCAGAGTTGTGATGAACGAACGAGGGTGTGTAAGCGGTTTGGGGCGTTTAGTAGAGGCAGACCAAATATCCATTACGAACAGTGGAGTTGGAGGATCTGCCATTTTGACTGATGTGCAAAAAGTCGAGGGAACTGTTCGTGAACACGGCAGAATGACAGTGGATGGAATTTCTGAAATGTTTCCACAAGTCTCCAGAACACTCCTATGAGAGACACTTGCTGAAACGCTGGGATATCGAAAACTATGCGCAAGATGAGCCCCAAAACAGGTGACACAAACAGCACAAAAAGATGGGGTCAGAAACGCCCATGAGTTTCTTCAGTGAGTTGTGTTGTAAGGTGAGGATTTTCTGAGCTCTGTTGTGACTGGAGATGAAACGTGGGTGGCTCATTACACACCTCACACAGAAATACAGTCGTTACAGTGACGTCACCCCAATTACCTATTTATCAAAGAATTCAGAACCACAATTTCTGAATAAAAAAGACGTCCTCGTTGTTTTGGGACCTAAAAGGCACCGTTTTGGTCGAATTTCTGCATGGGGATGGAGGGAGTGGGAGGAGGATGAGACCATCAATTCAGGACGACATGTGAGACCCTAAAAAAGCTCAAAAGGAGTATTCAGTACAAGAGGATGCTAATTAGGCAATGTGGTTATTACACAACGACGCCCGTTCTCACACAGTCTTAGGCACCAAGACTCTGTTAGTCTTAGATGTGGCTGGTTATTTTGAACATCCCCGTATTCCCCCGGCCTGATGTTTTATGTTGATCTCTATTCCAATTTTCTGTACAGGTTCCGGAACTGGAAAGATCTCCCATTAAGTCATCCATTCCCACGCTGAAACTGCAAGCGGATTCTGCCGTCTGATTGGTAGCTCCGACAGCTCTTCGCACTGGTCCTCACTGCACTATCCTCTGCTGTCAGACAACCCTTTGCAACGGGTTCAGCCGGTGTATGAATGCAGCCTGTGTATGACCAAAACATTACTGCCTCTTTAATTCCAGCCCTGCTCGTGTCCCGTGTTTTGTACTATTATGTTTCCTGTCCAGTCCGCGTTTTTAGGAAGGGAAAATGTCTGTTTTTATTCTTCTGTCCTGGCTTTAAGTTCTCTTATCTTATTCTCATTAAACCTGTTCGATTTGGAAGATAATGGCAGCAGAATGGCCACTCTTCCTCATTAGTTCTCGAAACTGTTACGATCATAGGAGCGCGTGTCCGAATTCGATCGGTATCTGCTGTCATGGCTGCTTTGCAAGCACTCCAGACAACGTAGCAACACACTTAAAATTTGTCGAAATAGTGTCTTTCATACAGTTTTACAGATTTCGCAGAATCCTTCCATAAAATCTAAGTCTTCCATTCACCTCCATAACAATGAATTTAGTAATTCGTACCGTTTCATATCTCTTGTTAGCACTACCCCTACATGCGTATATGATGTGACGTGCTCAAGATGTTTACTAACCTTGTAAAAGGATGTTATTAGTTTCTGTGTCTTTCTAATAGACATTGTTTTACATTTATCCGTTCATTACACCAATTGAAAATTTGGTATAATAATTTTGAGTTTCCTATCGCTCATCCAACGACGATGCATTTATGTAAACAACAGTTTTGTGAGCTGAAGACCTTATAGCGCCGATGATCTTACGATTTTACTTGTTACCATCAATTGGCGAACGTTGAAAAGCATCTTAACGTGGATCTACAGTTGGCCCTTTGATCAAGTTGAGCAGTTTCTAAGAATTTGGCAGCGGCTCGATGTTGGACTGAATGGTAAAATGATAAAAACCGAGCATCTCGTCATGATTTCCAGTTGACGAAGCGTGGTCACCTAGGGAAGCCCACTGCACTGTGGTCAAACCACGCCGTACCACTTCACATTTTCGTTTTTCATTTACTCAGAGCGTTGATTTCACCCTGCACTAAATAGAGACTGAGTAGCCAAAAGCAAAAGAGGAAATTTTTTTTGACAATCCGTAGTGAAGTACCTGAACCTCTATTAAAGGTTTGGGACCTCCACGGAACTAACTGTGCCCATGGAGAACCAGGAGAAGACGGTGACCGCTAAGATCTCCGTTTTGTGCTTATAGGGGTCCATGTTGGACATTCGGGAGCAGCCTACCTCAGATTCCTGTAGAACTCGTGATACTTGCAGTTTAGCCGCGCGGGATAGCCGCGTTGTCTAGGGCGGTTTGCCACGATTCGCGCGACTCCCCCCGTTGGAAGTTCGACTCCTCCCTCGTGTGTGTGTGTGTGTGTGTGTGTGTGTGTGTGTGTGTGTGTGTGTGTGTGTGTTTTGTCCTTAGCGCAAGTTAGCTTAAGTTAGATTAGGTAGTGTGTAAGCCTAGAGACCGATGACCTCAGCAGTTTGGACCCATAGGAACTTACCACAAATTTCCAAAAAAACGTGCAGTCTAATTCTCGTATTGCGGCTATATCTGTCCGCCTTGTCTAAGCGGAGGACAATACTCCGAACATTAATGCTGCCGCACATTTTTATCAGCAATTCTCGTATTGACTATATCCGCTATCCACATATTCCGCTGATCCTCTGTACGGTGCATGTGGGAGGGCAATTTGCACTCACGTTAGCAACGTGGGCCCTGTTTGCGAATGGGTTTAGGGAAAATCTGTCTTACCGTAAGACGCGAGATACTGGTAGCAAGATTGAGTGACAGTCGTCCTCGAACACCGTTCCTCCCAGTTCAGCCAAACCGTGTTTCACGTGAACAAGTTGGCTTTCTTCCAGAGATTCGCATTTATGTTCCCTGAGCAGCTCTGCCGAAGAATAGTCGCAGTTGCCGAGGAGGAGCTGTGCGGTAATGACAAACGGAACGGGTTGTGTACAGTAAGAGCGAGAAGAAAGGGCCCGGAATACGGAAGCTGTGCAGCGAAGTGTTCACGGTCCGGCGAGCGTGAATGGCCGGTGAACTTGCGGTGACCGTGCTGGGAGCAGATCAGTTTAACTGCGGTACCATACACTTTTTGCGCTGCTGTCCCCAAGCGAACGGCCATTGCTGTCACCTCCATCACACTGGTTTTTGCCGATGCTTACCGCCTTTCCTGGGTCAATACAGCTCTTGGGCGCTAGAACGTTGCTGAGACGTTTCTACGAGAAGAATCAGCAGTAAGAAGCACGACTTCTAGATCTGAAACATCATCGACATTCCGCATCTGAGCGTTACCAACGATTGTTCCAAGAACTGTAAGCTGAGACGAAACCGTAATGCTAATAAAGATATCAGTAAAGTACGGTGGTGCTAACAAGGAAGATATACGCTATTTTCGGCACTGTTGGCCCATTTAGAAAGATTCTGAAAGCCTACGTGACAGCTAGGTTGTTCTCAATAGGCAAATGAAAGCACTGTCCGTGAGTGAAGTCAAAGGACACTCTCCTTCGATATATTGTGCAAAAAATTGATTTATAAGCATTATCAGTCTATATACTTCATCAGCGAATCATTGCACGACTCTGTTATGACGATGAATTGTGGAACTAAAAGAAGACATACAATATGTGATCAAAAGTATCCGGACACCCCCAAAAACACACGTTTTTCATTTTACGTGCATTGTGCTGCCACCTACTGCCAGATATTCCATATCAGTGACCTCAGTAGTCATTAGACATCGTGAGAGAGAAGAGTGGGACGCTCCGCGGAACTCACGGACTTCGAACGTGGTCAGGTGATTTGGTGTCACTTGTGTCATACGTCTGTAGGCGAGATTTCCAACAGTTGAAGAGGGTCGTAATGTGTAATAGGCAGACATCTATCCACATCATCACACAGGAATTCCAAACTGTATCAGGATCCGCAGCAAGTACTATGACAGTTAGACGGGAGGTGTGAAACTTAGATTTCATGGTCGAGCGGCTGCTCATAAGCCACACTTCACGCCGGTAAATGCCAAGCGACGCCTCGCTTAGTGTACAGAGCGTAAACATTGAAGGACTGAACAGTGGGGAGAACGTTGTGTGGAGTGACGAATCACCGTACACAATATGACAATCCGATGACAGGGTGTGGGTATGGCGAATGCCCGGTGAACCTCATCTGCCAGCGTGTGCAGTGCCAACAGTAAAATTGGGAGGTGGCGGTGTGATCGTGCTTTTCAAATGGTTCCAATGGCTCTGAGAACTATGGGACTTAACATCTGAGGTCATCAGTCCCATAGAACTTAGAACTACCTAACGAACCTAAGGACATCAAACACATCTATGCCCTTGACGGGATTGGAACCTGCGACCGTAGCGGTCGCGCGGTTCCAGACTGTAGCGCCTAGAACAGCCGGCGTCTATTTCATATTTGAAGACATTTGAATGTACTACGCACAGAGGTTGGTGTCAACTCTAGTGGATCAATGGATGCTGACGGAAATTATTGAAACGTGCTGTGCTGTTTCTTAGAATGTGTCCATCTACTGAAACCCGTTTCGCCAAATGTGTTGAATCCGAAACGTAACGCAATCGTAAGCTTTGACACTGTTCAGCTGTCTCAACACTGCGTCCAGACTGGATGGCTTAGTTACACAGAAATAGATTAAAAGGATGAGAGAATTAAAGGCGACAGACCACCATCGCTGCCCAGCAGATGGTGTCCAGCGTGCGTGTGTACCCGCATTATCGGCTTCCCATCAAACGCGCTTTGCTGCGCTAGTAATTAAATAACTGCTGAGTGTTGCGTAAACAGTCGATGCGAGCCGATATGTCGCCGCCCTTCCGTACAACGTTGTGCTAAAATTTTCCCGAGGCAAGTGCCTTTCAATTTAACACTGAGTATGTCGTTTTTGATATTCCTCGTGTCATTGCAAAGTTAATTATTATTCCGAAATTTAATCAAGCGATAGCTACCCACTTAAAAATATGGAAATGACAACGCACTGTGTAATGAAATTACTAATTCGTGTGTTTAGATTTATCGTAATTGCATGTACAGTGATATAACTGTTCAGTGAAAATTGATGTACTGTTTGCTAGAAACTAAGGCCGTATATTTTCACTTACACTCACTTTCGCGCGCGCGCGCGCACGCACGCACGCACGCACACACACACACACACACACACACACACACACACACACACACACTCACAGACACACACACACACACACACACACACACACACACACACACACACACACACACGGCAATTTAGCTTACTTCGTAGCACACACTCATTTAACGACGATGTGATATGGGTCTTCATCGACATACATCAAATGATGATTTAGTGGAAATTCTCGAAGCACATTTTTTGCTATATAGTAATACATGATGGTGTTGAGTATGTCGTGTCCGGAATATTACAGCCATTTCTACATTTCTGAACCTATTTATTTGTCTGTGTTGTAGCACTGTATTAAGTTAAACGTCGATGATAAAGAGTTCAAACTAAAAGATAACATAAGTTTTTGAAATATGCTGGTGTAGAAGAACTTCGAGGACTAGAAGGGGGCACAGTGTCTAATGAAGACATAACGAATCAGATTGGGCAGAAAAGGAATTCGTGACACAACATGACTGAAAGATGGGATCGGCTGGTAGGACACATCTTGTAGCGTCCATGAATCACCAGTTCGGTAATAGAGATAAATGTGGAGGGGGTAGAATTGCAGAGAGACCAAGTCTTCAATGCAGGAAGCAGTTAGTAGGCTCACATGGATGCACTATGTAAACGAACGTTTTTAGTTTTCCAGAAGGCTTTACACTCCGTTCCTCACAAGCGTCTTCTAACGAAATGGAGTGCATATAGAATATCGGCTCCGTTGTGCGACTGGATTCGTGATTTCCTGTCAGAAAGTTCACAGTTCGTAGTAATAGACGTAAAGTCATCGAGTAAAACAGAAGTAATATCCGGCGTTACCCAAGGATGTGTTATAGGCCCTCTATTGTTCCCGATCTATATTAACGTCATAGGAGACAATCTGAGTAGTCCTATTAGATTGTTTGCAGATGATGCTGTCATTTACCGTCTTGTAAAGTCATCAGATGATAAAGACGAATTGCAAAACGCTGTAGATAAGATATCCGTAGGGCTCCATAAGTGGCAATTGACCCTGAATAAAGAAGAGTGTGAAGTTGTCCCCAAGAGTACTAAAAGAAATCAGCTAAATTTCGATTACGCGATAAGTTTCACAAATCTTAAGGCTGTAAATTGAATTAAATACTTAGGGATTACAATTACAAATAACCTACATTGGAACGACCACATAGATAATATTGTTGGTAGAGCAAACCAAAGACTGCAATTCACAAGCAGAACACTTAGACGGTTCAACAGGTCTACTAAAGAGACTGCTTGCTCCATGCTTCTCCACCCTATTCTGGAGTATTGCTGTGCGGTGTGGGATCCACATCAGGTAGGACTGACAGAAACATCGAAAAAGTACAAAGAAGGGCGGCCCGTTTTGTACTATGGCGAAATAGGGGAGATAGTGCCACAGACAGGATACGTGCATCGGAGTAGCAATCATTAAAACAAAGGCATTTTTCGTTGCGACTGGATCTACTCATGAAATTTCAATCACCAGTTTTCTCCTCCGATTGCGAAAACGTTCTATTGCCACCCACCTACATAGGGAGAAACGATCATCACGATGAAATAAATCAGGGCTCGCACAGAAAAATTTAAGTACTCGTTTTTCACGCACGCCGCTCGAGATGGGAACGATAGAGAGACAGCTTGAAAACGGTTTGTTGAACCTTCTGCCAGGCACTTTATTGTGAATTGCAGAGTAATCACGTAGATGTAGAACGTGAAGAGCCACATCAAATCAGTCCTTGGACTGTAGATCACAACACATCTAGAGTTGCGGCACCTGAGAGAATGTTTTACTACGTATTTCAGGTAGTTTCTTGACTAGACACATCGGTGTAAAAATTTTATCATCTCGTTATTTTATAATACTGAATTTATTTTACATATAAAATTACCGATACAGAAGTCCAGAATGTTAGTTTTAGATCTTTAGACGACCGCTTGATACGACTGAAATTGTTACCCTAAAATGTGCCTCTACCTTGACATAAAAATTATTTTCACCATTGCAGCAATCTGACTCGTATCCTCATTGGAAAAGTATCGCATTTCACAACATTAATGTATTTCGCTTCACTATTCCCGAAATACATTAAATACCTTTCAGTTTCACAAGCCCGTACCACATCAACCACTTCGACGAGTATAAGTTCACATATGTTCTGTTTTTTCTTAGTCGCCAAGTTAATTATCATCGTCTTAGCGTATAAGGTCGTCTTTTCGCTGAGTAAAACTTTGTTTTGATTGCCACACTTGTGACAACACCAAGTGCGTGAACTGAAATGTGCACGCAATTCGAGAGTAGGACATCCTGGGCTATACGCGACAAACAATACAGTTCCAAGGCGGTATGTATGTGAAGAAACGAACCTCCAGTGTAACGTATCTGGCAGCCATATAAATAGCACTGTATTTAATCGCAGAGATGATCTTATACGCTACGAACAAATCAATATAAACGTCTAATATCTTCGAGGATATTGGGGTCTTGGTGCAGAAAACCTCTGAAAACGCAAGCGAATTTTTACTCCTGTTGACAATGGCCCATGTCTTCCGCAGTCAGTATACATGTTATCGTGTGAACGTGATGTCCTCGGCATAATAATTTATATGAAAAACTGCACACAATTCAGTCTAAGCTGTGTGTGTGTGTATGTGTGTGTCTGTGTGTGTGTGTGTCTGTGTGTGTGTGTGTGTGTGTGTGAACGAAACAACATACTTGGCAACTGGCTGGTTTTATTTAGATAGAAACCCTAAAAGTCGTGCACGTTTTGAGTCGAAACTACATCTTGATGAAAAAGTCTCATCAGCTGTCAACGTGCTATCTGGCTATCCCCTTATATGCTGCAGACAGCATCCGTGTAAATAAGATGACACAGTATTAAGTTTCTCGTTTATATATATTCTGTAAGTTCCGTATTATTATAATTAGTAAAATTCTGCAGTGGAGTCAAACAGCCAAGGAGGATCTAGATTATCCCTTTTAAAATGTTTCTCTTGATTTGACTCTCCTGAAAGACCGTTGATTGGAATCTTTATCATTATTATTATTATTATTATTATTATTATTAGAAGCATTATACTGTTTCCTAATTAGATAACACGTAGTATGCTTCGTTCCTGTGGCTTTCCTGTACTTTCTGACATGCCATAAAATAATTTTTTCATAATGCGGGGCCACAGTCATAATATGTTTCATTAAAGTCAGTACCGACATTAGACTGGTGTTTATGGCATCAAAGTGCCATTCTCAAGTGTTTTAAGTGTTATAATCTGCCTAAGATGGCATACTGTCGTATTAAAGTACACTATTAGACACATTGTCTAAGAATCGATATTTCTCGCAGAGCCTACTGCTTTGTTTCATCACTGAGTATACCATCTTAAAGCACTTGAGAATGGCACTTTGAAGCCGAAATCATGATTGTGTAAGTGTAAATGTAACACTGTAAATAAACAACAGTCTAATGGCGGTACTGACTTCAAAGAAATAGTCATAAAAGTACACGTCGATGAAGTACCATTGTTGTTATTACCATACGGAAGGCCGATTAATTATCGATCACACGGCGAACGACATATCGTGGCGATAAACACACGGCTCGCTTATTATGAAGATGAGTTGTTCAAATATGCGTCCGGTTGTTTGCATAATCTGTTTCGGACCAACACTGAGTTCATAAAGAAATGACAAAATTTGGACACTCTGTTAACGGTATGATAATCTCACAGTAACCTGTCTTTTCATTATAGAAATAAAGAATTCAGATTAGTTTGTTAATCAATTATTTAATGAAGTTTACACCATGAAGTCCATTAGAGGGTCGTGGTGGTGGTGGTGGTGGTGGTGGTGGTGGTGGTAGTGGTGGTTTTTGGTAGTGGTAGGAGTAGTAGGTACAGATACCAGGTCCAAAAGTTATCGTCAAGGGGCGTTCACGAAGAAGGAAGATAGAAAATTCATTGTGCCAAGCAGTGAACAAATAATTGGTACACTGCTCCGATTTAAATATTTTGTTTCTTCTTTGTTTCGTGTAGGTGTGCTGAGTGTATTAATTTTAGCTAACCTGGTATACATACGCAGCTAACTCTGATACTCTTGCTTGTGTAAACATGGAGCTTTAGATGTGTTTGCAGCAGTTTAATTGAAATTAATGCAGCACGGCGATCAAATGAAAATTCATTTATATGAGTGTTACTTACTATCAGTACTCCGTTAGCTGAAGTATAAAGGATAATTACTGTTATTAAATGGTTTTAGCTTTCAGCCGAACGAACCTTCTGCTAGAAATTCATACTGCACTGTAGAAGAACAAACAAAAACGAAGTGTTGTGATTATGTCTAATTAAAAACGGAATTTTAGATTTGCTCTTAAGAGTTGGGACATTTACCTGTGTATAGTTAGCAACCAATCCTGGTTGAGGGCTTCACTCTGTCTTCATTGAAAGTGGGCTTCCACCTTGATAGAATAGCTAAGTCTTCCGCGCATAGACACAGTGCGGAATGGACTCCATCGAGGGTCTGTTCTTGCAGCAATACGTTCAACCTGTGTACTGCAGATACTCCTAATACTGCCAGCAGGAATTCCGTTTATGCAGATGGCCTAGACGCTGGAATCCAAGGAAAGCTCATAGAGGAAACTAAGAAGATAGTGACAGATATCTCAATCTTGTGACATTACTATCGTAAATGGCGACTCGTACTCAGCCCTAGTAAAATAGTATGCTCTTGCGTCCATGTCAGTAATAGACTGACTGAATACAGGATGTAAATCTACGTATACAACATTGTGGAGATTTTAGATCGAACAAAAAGAAACACTTTTCTATGTGACAAAAATTTCACACATGCACAGTTTCCACTCCTAGCGGTCAATTATGCGTTTTGACATTATTGATGATCAGAGACGGTGTTCAAAGTGCCGTGACGTGGATATTATATTATAGAAGCTGCTAAAATGTCCTCCGTTTACGTTAATGAATAACTGGCATCTGCTTCCTAGTGATCGTCTAACACGCTGTAAAGAACCTTGTGTTCCACAAATAATGCCTGAAGATGCAGCCAAACGGTCAACTAGCCGTTCTGGAGTACCTATCGGTGTCGCGTACACCAAACTACGTCCCCTCACAAAAAAGGAACCCACCGGTCAGCAACATCTCTAAAATAATATTCATCACACGACAGTTTGAAGAACTTTCCTGAACATCAATAGCATCAAAAGTTTCGTGAACCCCCTAGCGGGTAGAAGATGCACTTCTGACATTTTTAACACAAAAAGTTTCAATCTCCTATAAACAGTCTTTAAATTTTGTATCACAGTATCTTTGCACCCTACATAATTTCATGGAAATCCTACCCTCCAAAGTCACAGTATTTGGGTGTCACGCTTGACAGATCATTGACTCATCTGATCACCCAGAACGTTATGACCACCTAACCTAATAGCCCGTGTGTCCACCTTCGGCAAGTATAGCAGCGGCGACACGTCGTGGGATGGAAGCTATGAGGCCTTAGTAAGTCGATGGAAGGAGATGGCATCACATCTAAACACACAAGTTGCCTAATTCCTGTGAATTCCGGGAAGAGGGGCGATGATCTGCGACGCCACGTTGAATTACATCAAAGACGTCTTCGATCGTGTTCATATCTGGCGAACTGGAGCGCCAGAACATCGATTAGAACTCGCTACTGTGTACCTCGAGCCGCTCCATCACACTCCTGGCCTTGTGAGACGCCGCATTATCTTGTAGGAAAAGGCCGCTGTCTTTGGGAAACGTGATCGTCATGAAAGAGTGTAAGTGGACTGCAGGCAGTGTACGATATCCTTGGCTGTCATGGTGCCTTGCACGAGCTCCACAGGACACATGGATGCGCACATGAATGTGCCCCCGAGCGTAATAGAGCCGCTACATCTTGTCCCCGTCCCGCAATACGGATGGCAAGGATCTGTTCCCCTGGAAGATGGCGGATTCGCGCCCCTGATCGTCATGATGAAGTTATCGGGATACATCAGTTCATGTAACGCTCCGCCCTTGCACCAACATCCAGGGCTGGTGGTTACCTACCCATTTCATTCGTCGTTGCCGTTATAGTGGTGTCAACACTGGCACGTGCGTGGGTCGTCGGCTGCGTGGGCCCATCGTTAGGAGTGTTCAGACGCACATGTGCTCTGCCCAGCATTAAAGTCTGATGTCAGTTCCGCCACAGAGAGCCGCCTGTCCTGTTTTACCAGTCTGCCTAGCCTACGACGTCCGACATATGTAATGAGGGGTGCCAACTCAATCCCACGACGTCTGCATGTGGTTTCATCTTTGTTTGCCGCGCGGGATTAACCGAGCGGCCTAAGGCGCTGCGGTCATGGACTGTGCGACTGGGCCCGGCGGAGGTTCGAGTCCTCCCTCGGGCATGGGTGTGTGTTCGTCCATAGGATAATTTAGATTAAGTAGTGTGTAAGCTTAGGGACTGATGACCTTAGCAGTTAAGTGCCATAAGATCACACACACACACACACACACACACACACACACACACACACACACACCTTGGCTCGCCACGTGTTGAAGACTTTCATCACAGGGCTCCTCGAACGCCCTAGAAGTCGTGCAGTTTCCGAAATGCAGATTCGAGCCTCCGGGCCGTCACAGTCTGTTCTCGGTCAGACTCAGATGACGCTCACATACACGCAGATACATACACCGCACATGTGTACGACTAGTGCTCATTCCTTGCCAGGTGATGCTGCTATCACATAGACGGGTTTATATCGACAGCAGGACGGTGTGCTTATTGGTCTATCTGATCAGTTTATGGATAACATTTTACTAATAACTAGTTCACACCGGGAACAATATGCCCCAAACGTTACGTCGTAACACTTCGGAATGAGCAACTGCGACGTTCTGAGGCACTTCGACACCTAACTTAATGTGACAATGCGTACGATAGCAGACTATCAAAGAATTACATCAGCTTCAGAACTCCCAACAGTACGTCTCATCTCTCCATTTGAATTCAGAAAGTGGAGACTTTGTCATACGAATGTCACAAGATACTGGACAAACCCGAGCTTCCCTTTCGCAGCTGCGTCCGAAGTGCTACATCTGACATGCTAGCAGTAAAAATTGCTGCAGAACTCCTTGATAGAGGATTTGAATTACGAGTTATAAAAGGGTGCAAATATTGATCCATCAACCACAAACAGGGATTTAGCCGACTTAAACACCAACAGGATATCAGTAGGTTTCGATTTGTCCCGAAATACATAGAAAACAGCAAGCAGAATGAACACGAAGCACGGAATAAGCAGGGATTTTATTCTAATGTGGGAAACAGCGATCGAGTCATTTTGTAATTGCGGCGAGACACCCAGATTATCCAGCACATCGTGTAGTGCAACGTAACATTGTATCCTGTTAATGCAGAAGACTTCTTGACACTGACCCCAAATGCTGTTGGGTGGATTGAGGTATTAAATTTAACATTATAGGCTATGCACCATGTATGTAAAATATTTTCGCTCTGTGTTTTATGTATTTTTCATTATTGCCGTTGTTTTATATTTGTACAATACTGTGTATACTTGATTATGGCGGCCCTGTTCTTAAAGAGAGAGCTCGCGTAGTGTGGAATTGGCGATAAAGCATGTGTGTGGTTCGTAGTTTCGATCATTTCGCTCCTGCCTGCGAACAGTTACCATGGCTGCGTGCCGATAAGCGTAGAGACTATCACAGCCTTTTCTTTTGCTTTGCCGCGCGGTATTAGCCGAGCGGTCTGGGGCTCTGCAGTCATGGACTGTGCGGCTGGTCCCGGCGGAGGTTCGAGTCCTCCCTCGGGCATGGGTGTGTGTGTTTGTCCTTAGGATAATTTAGGTTAAGTAGTGTGTAAGCTTAGCGACTGATGACCTTAGCAACTAAGTCCCATAAGATTTCACACACATTTGAACATTTTTCTTTTATTTTGCTTTATCGTCTTCTCAGTCGTTGCACTCCCTCTGATTTATCTCCAACTCGTACCCTACTACCTCAACAGCACAGCAGAAATACTCGTTCTGAATAAACTAAAATACACACTATAACACTACATAACAAAGCCATCTCTTCAAACTCATTGTCTGTATTAGGAAAGCGACTTTGGAATGATCTTCCTCGAAATATCAGAGATATTAAATGCCTATGAAAATTCAAAACAGAGCTAATAGTGCACCCTCATCACACTAGCTCTCTCTCCCATATACTTACCTGCAGCCCATTCTTATCAGCACCCACTTCCCCAGCACTTTTCCATCCCCTTTGTTACAGAAACTACTGAAAGTCTGTTCTTCCTTATTAGCTGTTGTGGCTGTCATTTTTCAATCTTCTCCACTTGATACACCTTTCCTTTATACTGATGTTAAATACTGTTTCTAGTAATAACTAATCAATATTATTGTTATTCTTAATGTCTTTTACCATCATCATCATCAGTTGTATTATTACTTCTTTCTTATCTCAGACGTTATGTCTGGTCAAAAGTAGAAAGTCACGCGGACTTCCGTTTAACTGTACTGTATATGTTATATTCCATTTAGGAACTTTCGGGTAATTGAACATGTATCAATAATTACGGATTTCTGTATTTCTATATACAAGTTTGGATGTAGCTGTATTGCATTGATGTACTGGTGGATATTGTGTGGTATGACTCCTGTAGTTCGTAGTATAATTGGTATAATGTCAACTTTATCCTGAGGCCACATATCCTTGACTTCCTCAGCCAGTTGGATGTATTTTTCAATTTTTTCTCCTGTTTTCTTTTGTATATTTGTTGTATTGGGTATGGATATTTTGATTAGTTGTGTTAATTTATTCTTTTATTGGTGAGTATGATGTCATGTTTGTTATGCGGTGTTGTTGTATCTGTTATAATGGTTCTCTTCCAGTATAATTTGTATTCATCATTCTCCAGTGCATTTTGTGGTGCATACTTGTATGTGGGAACGTGTTGTTTTATAAGTTTATGTTGTAAGGCAAGCTGTTGATGTATTATTTTTGCTACAGTGTCATGTCTTCTGGGGTATTCTGTATTTGCTAGTATTGTACATCCGCTTGTGATGTGATCTACTGTTTCTATTTGTTGTTTGCAAAGTCTGCATTTATCTGTTGTGGTATCGGGATCTTTAATAATATGCTTGCTGTAATATCTGGTGTTTATTGTTTGATCCTGTATTGCAATCATGAATCCTTCCGTCTCACTGTGTATATTGCCTTTTCTTAGCCATGTGTTGGATGCGTCTTGATCAATGTGTGGCTATGTTAGATGATACGGGTGCTTGCCATGTAGTGTTTTCTGTTTCTAATTTACTTTCTTCGTATCTGTTGATGTTATGTGATCTAAAGGGTTGTAGAAGTGGTTATGAAATTGCAGTGGTGTAGCCGATGTATTTATATGAGTGATTGCTTTATGTAATTTGCTAGTTTCTGCTCGTTCTAGAAAGAATTTGCTTAAATTGTCTACCTGTCCATAATGTAGGTTTTTTTATGTCAATAAATCCCCTTCCTCCTTCCTTTCTGCTTAATGTAAATCTTATTTTGCTGAATGTATGTGATGTATTCTATATTTGTGGCATTGTGATCGTGTAAGTGTACTGAGTGCTTCTAGATCTGTGTTACTCCATTTCACTACTCCAAATGAGTAAGTCAATATTGGTATAGCAAAAGTATTTATGGCTTTCGTTTTGTTTCTTGCTGTCAATTCTGTTTTCAGTATTTTTGTTAGTCTTTGTCTATATTTTTCTTTCAGTTCTTCTTTAATATTTGTATTATCTATTCCTATTTTTTGTCTGTATCCTAGATATTTATAGGCATCTGTTTTTTCCATCGCTTCTATGCAGTCACTGTGGTTATTCAATATGTAATCTTCTTGTTTAGTGTGTTTTCCCTTGACTATGCTATTTTTCTTACATTTGTCTGTTCCAAAAGCTATATTTATATCATTGCTGATTACTTCTGTTATCTTTAGTAATTGGTTGAGTTGTTGATTTGTTGCTGCTAGTAGTTTTAGATCATCCATGTATAGCAAATGTGTGATTTTGTGTGGGTATGTTCCAGTAATATTGTATCCATAATCTGTATTATTTAGCATGTTGGATAGTGGATTCAGAGCAAGGCAGAACCAGAAAGGACTTAATGAGTCTCCTTGGTATATTCCACGCTTAATCTGTATTGGCTGTGATGTGATATTATTTCTATTTGTTTGGATATTAAATGTGGTTTTCCAATTTTTCATTACTATGTGTAGGAACTGTATCAATTTAGGATCTACTTTGTATATTTCCAATATTTGTAGTAACCATGAGTGGGGTACACTATCAAAAGCTTTTCGGTAATGAATGTATGCTTGATGTAGCGACCTTTGTTTAGTTTTAGCTTGATATGTCACCTCTGCATCTATTATCAGTTGCTCTTTACATCCTCGTGCTCCTTTGCAACAGCCTTTTTGTTCTTCATTTATAATTTTGTTCTGTGTTGTATGTGTCATTAATTTCTGTGTAATGACTGAAGTTAATATTTTGTATATTGTTGGTAGGCATGTTATGGGGCGGTATTTAGCTGGGTTTGCTGAGTCTGCTTGATCTTTAGGTTTCATATAAGTTATTCCATGTGTAAGTGTATCAGGGAATGTGTATGGGTCTGCAATGTAACTGTTAAATAATTTAGTTAGATGTGAATGTGTTGAGGTGAACTTCTTTAGCCAGAAATTTTCTATTTTATCTTTTCCAGGGGCTTTCCAATTGTGAGTAGAATTAATTGCTTTGGTGACTTCATGTTGCAAAATTATCACTTCAGGAATTTGTGGTATCATTTTGTACGTGTCTGTTTCTGCTTCTATCGACCGTGCATGCCTGTTATGTTGTACTGGATTTGACCTTATGTTGCTCCAGAAGTGTTCCATGTCTGTTATGTTTGGTGGATTGTCTATTTTAATGTGTGTGTTATCTATTGTCTGGTAAAATTTCTTTTGGTTTGCTTTGAATGTTTGGTTTTGTTTCCTTCTATTTTCACTTTTTTGTATCTTCTAAGTCGTTTGGCAAATGCTTGTAATTTCTGATTCCTTTCATCAAATTGCTCTATCGCTTCTTGTTGTGAGATTTTACGTAACCTTTCTCGTTTTTTTCTGACATTTGATGTCTTATAAATTGTGTTAGCTGTCCAATGTCTTTTCTCAGTTTTTCTATTCTGATCTGTATAGCCTGTGTTGCCATGCTGGTTTTGTGGGTTTCTTCTGTGTGTTGGTTGGTTCTGATCTCTGCCTAGTGTGTATATTTAGTGTAGTGAGTGCTCCTATATAAACCAGTAGTTGTGACTCTTTCATAGTTGTGTTTTCATTTATTTTGTTGTGTATGATTGTGTTGATAGTTTTTATTGTTGTTTCGACTTGTGGGTTACTTGGCGGTCTATGCAAGAATGGTCTAATGTCTGTATTTGTGTCTTTGTATTCTATATATGTCAGCTGAAATTTTTCTTCTATATCTAACGTGTGTCACTTCGTGTTCTATTTGTACATGTTCTGGTGGCAGTCTTAAGATTTCGTTTTCCTCTGATTGTTTAATTGATGTGCGTTGTTCTTTGTTTGTTTGCCCTGGGATGTTTTGAGTCCATTACTGTATTTTCTTCTTCTTCTGATTGCACATTATTTTGTTCCAGTATTTGTTGTACTTGTTGTTTGATGTTTTTTAATTCTGACTGGGGTATCCTGTTATTTTTGATTATTACACGGATCTGATCAGCTAGTCGTTGTTCTGTTAAAAATTTTAATTCTGGGTATCTGGTAATAAATGTTGTGTATACTTGTGATCTGTATCCAGTTGTGTTGGTTCCTAGGTTTGTTGCTTGGTAATAACAGAACATGAGGTGTCGATTAACTTCATCTGACCATCTCATCCTCTGTCTTTGTTTTCCTTCTATTATTATTATTATTATTATTATTATTATTATTATTATTATTATTATTATTATTCACTGTTATTATTTACGTTGATAATTATAACTGTTCTCACAGTGATTGTTGGATGTACGACAGTCTTTCAATAAGTAATGCAACGTATTACTTCTGTTGGCCAATTTCGGTTGAAACGTTTCATGTTCAGCCCCTATAGTTTCATGAAGGTTCCGCTGACATACGTAGCCTTCAGAATGACGCCTGTAACGGAAGCTCGTTGCAGAGCTCTGTCATTGAGTTCCTGTTGGCAGAAAACCAGATCATCACAGATATTCATAGACGCTTGCAGACTGTCTACGGAGACATAGCAGTGAACAAAAGCGTGGTGAAACGTTGGACGGGGCATCCGGGTGAGACGATTGTCGCTGTACAACTGGGAAGCAGTAGATGGATGATGGGCAGGTTATTAATGCAGCGAAACGTTGGCTGCGGTGCCGACCAGGAGAGTGGTACCATAAGGAAATAACTGGCCATAGCATAAATGTGGCGCAAGGCCGACGCATTGGACGGAGGCTGTGTTGAAAAATTGTGTCTTGTAGCCACCAGAGTGGGGAAAATGTACACACACACACACACACACACACACACACACACACACACACTGTTGTGTGTTTGGAAAATTGTTATTGTGTACCATTGGTATGTTCAAGACTATATCTGTACCATTGGACATACTCTATGTGATCCAAAGTATCCGGAAACCTGGCTGAAAATGACTTAAAAGGTCCTGGCGCCCTCCATCGGTAATGCTGGACTTCAATACGGTGTTGGCCCACCCTTAGCCTTGATGACAGTTTCCAATCTCGCAATCATACGTTCAATCAGGTGCTGGAAGGTTTCTTGGGGAATGTCAGCCCATTCTTCACGGAGTGCTGCACTGAGGAGAGGTACCGATGTCGGTCGGTGAGGCCTGGAACGAAGTCGGTGTTCCAAAACATCACAGAGGTCTCTCTAGGGTCAGGTCAGGACTCTGTGCAGGGGAGTCCAGTACAGGGATGTTATCGTCGTGTAACCACTCCTCCACAGGCCGCACATTAAGAACAAAGGTTCGATTGTGTTGAAATATGCAATCGCCATCCCCGAATTGCTCTTCGACAGTGGGAAGCAAGAAGGTGCTTAAACAATCAGTGTAGGTTCAAATCAAATGGCTCTGAGCACTATGGGACTCAACATCTGAGGTCATCAGTCCCCTAGAACTTAAAAGTACTTAAACGTAACTAACCTAAAGACATCACACACATCCATGCCCGAGGCAGGATTCGAACCTGCGACCGTAGCGGTCGCGCGTTTGCAGACTGAAGCGCCTGGAACCGTTAGGCCACAGCGGCCGGCACCATTGTAGGCCTGTGCTGTGATAGTGCCACGCAAAACAACAAGGGGTGCAAGCCCCCTCCATGAAGAACACGATCACACCATAAAACCACCTCCTCCGAATTTTACTGTTGGCATTACATAAGCTGGCAGATGACGTTCACCGGGCATTCTCCATATCCACACCCTGCAATCGGATAGCCACATAGTGTACCACGATTTGTCACACCACATGATGTTTTCTCACTGTTCAATCGTCCAATGTTTACGCTCCGTACACCAGGCGATGCATCGTTTCGTTTTTACCGGCGTGAAGTGTGGCTTATGAGTAGCCGCTCGAGCATGAAATTCAAGTTTTCTCACCTCCCGCCTAACTGTTATCGTACTTGCCGTGAATCCTGATGCAGTTTGGAATTCCTGTGTAATGATCTGGATAGAAGTCTGCCTATTACACATTACGACCCTCTTCAACTGTTGGCGGTCTCTGTCAGTTAACAGACTAGGTGTGTCCGTACGCTTTCGTGCTGTACGTCTCCCTTCACGTCTGCACTTCACTATCACTTCGGAAACAGTGGAGAGTGGAAATCTCGCGTACAGACCTATGACACAAGTGACACCCAATCATCTGACCACGTTCGAAGTCCATGAGTTCCGCAGAGTGCCTTATTCTGCTCTCGTGATTTTTAATGACGACTGAGGTCGCTGTCATGAAGCATCTGGCGGTAGCACAATGCATCTAATATGAAAACGTATGTTTTTTTTTTTGAGGGGGGGGTCCGGATACTTTTGATCACATAGTGTATGTTAAGTGGAAATGAGTTTGTTCGCACATGACATGAAACAGAAATATTTAAATGTGACACACACATCGGCAATATCATACACTGGTAATGCTCTAAGACCGAAACTGCCAGTAATGTAATTTGCGTACATGATTCATTATAGGAACAAGACTGAGAGCCTACTGTGATTAAAATGGTTCCGTCATTTAGACCAATTAATTAATGTGGTAATATCCTGTATTCAGATTTATGCTAAATAAATAAGTGAAGTAGTTTTTTTGGCTTAGATCGTCGTATTTTGGTAAAAACAAGCAATAAAAAAAATAACATCTCAAAAAAATTAATGAAGCTGAAGGAACGATAAATATTGGTCTCTGCCACACACTTTAATCAAAAATGTTCAAATGTGTGTGAAATCTTATGGGACTTAACTGCTAAGTTCATCTGTCCCTAAGCTTACATACTACTTAACCTAAATTATCGTAAGGGCACACACACACACACACACACACACACACACACACACACACACACACACACACACACACACACACACACACACGCCCGAGGGAGGACTCGAACCTTCGCCAGGACTAGCCGCACAGCCCATGACTGCAGCGCCCTAGACCGCTTGGCTAATCCCGCGCGGCACACTTTAATCCTCCCTCAGTATAAATGTGGATCTGGATGGTAGTTGCCGTAGGAAACCTGCCAGAAGGTGACGTCCCAGTGTCTGATTTGCGTCCCGGCGCGTTTGCCGTGAACGTGTTGGACCCGGCTCTTCAGGAAGCGCTGGGAAACAGCCCGGCAGGCGGAGTCCTCTGCTGGTGGCAGCTAATCGGATCTGCAGGCGCGCCCGGCTCTCACTAGCTGGCTGCTGGCCGCCAGATAACGCGACAACAGAACGGAACAGAAGAGGCCTGCGCGCCTAAAGGCGAGCTGCCCGGGGCCCACCGGGCCCCTGCCCAACACTCGCTGAAACTACTACTCCGGCCGAGTTTCTGTGTTGCGTTCCAGTTCTCCCACAGTTCATATATTCACTCATCAGAAGCATCATAAACGGTGTAGACCTACGTAGTATATCATTTCAAGATCTATAGATTAATTAAGGTTTTTTGCAACTGTCATGAATCTCTTACACTACTGGCCATAAAAATTGCTACACCAAGAAGAAATGCAGACGGTAAACGGGTATTCATTGGACAAATATATTATACTAGAACTGACATGCGATTACATTTTCACGCAACTTGGGTGCATAGATCCTGAGAAATCAGTACCCAGAACAACCACCTGTGGCCCTAATAACGGCCATGGTACGCCTGGGCATTGAGTCAAACAGAGCTTGGATGGCGTGCACAGGTAGACCTGCCCATACCGCTTCAATACGATGCCACAGTTCATCAAGAGTGGTGACTGGTGTATTGCGACGAGCCAGTTGCTCGGCCACCATTTACCAGACGTTTTCAATTGGTGAGAAATCTGGAGAATATGCTGGCCAGGGCAGCAGTCGAACATTTTCTGTATGTAGAAAGGCCCGTACAGGACCTGCAAAAGGCATTCGTGCATTATCCTGCTGAAATGTAGGGTTTCGCAGGAATCGAATGAAGGATAGAGCCACGGGTCGTAACACATCTGAAATGTAACACCCACAGTTCAAAGTGTCGTCAATGCGAACAAGAGGTGACCGAGACGTGTAACCAATGGCACCCCATACCATCACGCCGGGTGATACGCCAGTATGGCGATGACGAATACACGCTTCCAATGTGCGATCACCGCGATGTCGTCAAACACGGATACGACCATTCTGACGCTGTAAACAGAGCCTAGATTCACCGAAAACATGACGTTTTGCCATTCGTGCACCCAGATTCTTCGTTGAGTACACCATCGCAGGCACTCCTGTCTGTGATGCAGCGCCAAGGGTAATCGCAGCCATGGTCTCCGAGCTGATGGTCCATGCTGCTGCAAACGTCGTCAAACTGTTCGTGCAGATGGCGTTATCTTGCAAACGCCCCCATCTGTTGACTCAGGGATCGAGACGTGGCTGCAAGATCCGTTACAGCCATGCGGATAAGAAGCCTGTCATCTCGACTGCTAGTGGTACGAGGTAGTCGGGATCCATCACGGCGTTCCGTATTACCCTCCTGAACCCACCGGTTCCATATTCTGCTAACAGTCATTGGATCTCGACCAACGCGAGCAACAATGTCGCGATACGATAAACCGCAATCGCGATAGGCTACAATCCAACCTTTATCGAAGTGATGGTATGCATTTCTCCTCCTTACACGAGGGATCACAACAACGTTTCATTAGGCAGCTCCGGTCAACTGCTGTTTGTGTATGAGAAATCGTTTGGAAACTTTCATCATCTCAGCACGTTGTAGGTGTCGCCACCGGCGCCATTCTTGTGTGAATGCTCTGAAAAGCTAATCATTTGCATATCACAGCATCTTCTTCCTGTCGGTTAAATTTCGCGTCTGTAGTACGTCATTCTCATGGTGTAGCAACTTTAATGGCCAGTATTGTATTAAGGCCAGGCGCGTTTCGTCTTATTCTATAGCATCTTCAGTGGTCACTGTACCAATATGGTCTTTTTCTTAGTTTTGGTATCTAAGATCCATATTGTTACAGTGACCATTGGAGATGCTGTCGAATAAATCGAAACGCGTCCTATCTTAATACGACTTTCATTACAGTTGCAAAAGACCGTAGTTAACCCACACAACTTTTATATCTGCAACTGTGAAAAGGATGCCGGAAAACAAAGAAGACAAAATTTATCTATCATTTCCTTTAAATATGGAAAAGGTATTATCCACCATACGCCTACTCTACGAGCCTCTTCCATTTCTTTCGGGTGTCCCGCAGCGACCGAGCGGTTCTAGGCGCTTCAGTCTGGAACCGCGCGAGCGCTATGCTCGCAGGCTCGAATCCTGCCTCGGGCATGTATGTGTGTGCTATCCTTAGGTTGGTTAGGTTTGAGTAGTTCTAAGTTCTAGGGAACTGATGACCTGAGATGTTAAGTTCCATAGTGCTCAGAGCCATTTGAACCATTTCTTTCGGGTCAGCACGCTGGTTGCCAGTTCTCAGCTGACGTGAGTCCTCGCTGTGTCATCCTGGGTGTTGTGTCGCCACCTAGTTCGGCGTCTTCTTTTTTTCTCCCTCGTTACGAAAAAGTATCCTTGAGAACGGAGTTGTAAGTAGGCTATTCTGGAACAGTTTTGCTATGTGATCAGTCCTGCTTTTCCTTTCGTTCTTCAGCATTTGTACAGTGTTGTCATGTTCCTAAAACTCCTGTAGTTCCAAATTTTGTTTTCTAGTCTCCTATTCCATGTTCTTTTAACCGTCGAGTGGTCACGCAGTTTTTCGTAACACGACCGGGCGCGTGTCGTAACCATGTTAAGAATAGCCGTCTTTGCGTTACCAAGGTAAACAGGATGAGAAAAATCAAAGTTTAATTTTAGTTTAATTAGACAACGATCAAATAAACATACATCAAGTGAACTAAAGCACTGTTTAATTAAGCAATGAGGAAATAAACTTCCATTCTATCACTCTGTTGCCACCTACAGGTGTTACCCCACAATAATGATATGCTCGAAACATTAAACAGCGCAGCTGCATCAGATCCCAGCCCTCCGACTATTAATTACGTCGTAGACAACTGCCTCACTGTGGAACTGTGCTGCTATCTCGTAATCTGTGTAATTTTCTCACACGGATCGTAAATTACTTCTCACCTAGCTCGCTCTTAATTTTATGTTACCGCTTTTCACTTGGACGTATGACAACATATTGTATCAGTGTGTTAGCTGGAGCTATAACAAACGAATAGGAATGGGATCGCAAACACGAAACAACAATGGAACGGTGCAAACCAATTTTTTGGTTGACGTACTTTTCACATAGACATGCCCGCTCTAGGGTTAACCGATTGCTGTTGTTGTCAGTTGGAAGACAGCTTCGATACAGCTCTTTATTAAACTGTCATAACTTACACTAACTCAAGCTATATAACTTTAAATACTCTTCACTATTCTTAATCCTACTAAACTTTAAAATTACTATTGTGATATCACGGTAACCGATCGAACCGTATTGATAAATTGATTATGACACCAATGACATATTCATATTTACGAACACTTTCAAAGTGAAGCATTTTTTAATCGTGACGAGACTAGGACCTTCAGTTTTCAGTCAGCTGAACGCAGTTAGCTACACAGTTGCGTTCCATTGCGGCAGGGTGTTAGTTGGTTGCGTGTTTCATTGATCAATCGCACGATACGGTAGCCGTTATGATGTGGAACGTGCCAAGTGCACACGAAATGCACATATGAAACAAGATATATATATATAATACAGAGTTAAAGATTAATATTTCTATTATTTATCCCATTCACTTAAGTTGCACAAAATGCATATACTATATTACTATATTTATAGAATTGTTTATTCCTATTCAAGAATTCGTCTGTGGTATGAAAGGAGTTGTGAAGGAGATATGATTTCAATTTATTTTTTAAGCTATTACTGCTCTCAGACATTTTATTTCATTTGGTAGTTTGTAGAAAATTTTTGTTGCAGCATATTTTACCCCTTTCTGTGCCAAAGAGAAGTTGAATAAAGGATAGTGTAAGTGTGTCATTTTTCTGGTATTATAATTATGTATGTCACTGTTGTTTTTAAACTGGTCCATGTTGTTGAGAACAAATTTCATCAGAGAGTAAATGTACTGTGAGGCTGTTGTAAGAATTCCCAATCTTTTAGAAAGATGCTTACAAGATGTGCACATATGAACCCCACACATTATTGTAACCACTTTCTTTTGAGCAGTGAATACTTATCGTCTAAATGTTGAGTGAGACCAAAATATCATTCCGTATGACATCAGAGAGTGAAAGTATGCAAAGTATCTTACTAATTTCTGTATCCTCAGAATTGGCAATTATTTTGATTGCAAAAGTTGCTGATGCTAGTCGCTCTAGAAGACCCAAAATATGAATTTTCCAATTAAGATTCCCATCTATGTGTACCCCTAAAAACATAGTATGCTCTACCCTGTCTACTCACTTCTGTTGATGTGTTATATTTATTGAAGGAACTGTACTTTTTGCAGCAGAAAATTGGATGCACTGTATTTTTTCAAAGTTAATAGCAAGCCCATTTGTTATCTGAACCAAAGTATTTCGGAATTCATGCAGGTATTAAGATTTTTAGTGAAGGCAGTAGATACGTAAAGCTAACCTTTTGTGTTTTGTTTGCTGTTGCAGCTTCGGCAAACGGACGGGTGGCAGCGCTCGGCGACCGAACGAGTGCTTCGTGCTGGAGCCGTCCGAGATGATTGTGGTGAGTACCGAGTACCTGGCCAGCTGCGCCTCTGCTTTTACAGCTTTCACAACTGTTAGCATACACTGAGGCGACAAATGTCGTTCGATAGCGGTATGCACATATACAGATCACGGTAGTGTCTCGCACCTAAGGAATAGGACATGCATCGACGGAGCTGTTATTTGTACTCAGATGATACGTCTGAAAAAGTTTCCGACGTGATTGTGGCTGCATGACGGGAATTAATAAACATTGAATGCGGGATGGTGGTAGGAGCTAGACGCGTGGAACATTCCATTTCGAAAATAGTAAGGGAATTACATATTCCGCAATACACAGTGTTAGGAGAGTGCCGAGAATACGACATTTCAGGTAGTACAGTCTGTTAAGTAAGAGCGTGGTCGGCACTACATCCAGATGGTAAAAGACATAGCCTTACAGTTCTTTCACAGCCCAATAGAGGGACCCTCCGTCCTCCATGCAGTGACCGTAACGAATTAGTTTACTTTGAATTGCCGACTGAGATACACGAGAAGGGACACGAGTGTAGCTTACGCGTCGGGTTTTGAGGCTGTTATTCTCTGTAGCCACCCAAAAGATCTGAAAAAGAGTCATGCCGCGGCGTCTAATATATGGGAAAATGGTTGTAACAATGGAAAATTGTACTGAAATGCTGGAGGATCTGCAGCGAATTGAAGCTTGATGCAGGGAGTAGTAATTGAATCTCAATGTAGACATGTGTAATGTGCTGCGAATACATAGAAAGGAAGATCCTTTATCAATTAGCTGCGATATAGCAGGTCAGCAACTGGAAGCAGCTAATTCCGTGAATTATCTGGGAGTAGGCATTAGGAGTGATTTAAAATGGAATGATCATATAAAGTTGATCGTTGGTAAAGCGGATGGCAGACTGAGAGTCATTGGAAGAATCCTAAGGAAATGCAATCCGATAACAAAGGAAGGAGGTTACAGTACACTTGTTTGCCCACTGGTTGAATATTGCTCAGCAGTGTGGGGTCCGTACCGGATAGGGTTGATAGAATAGATAGAGAATATCCAACGGAGAGCAGCGCGCTTCGTTACAGTATCATTTAGTAATCGCGAAAGCGTTACAGAGATGATAGATAAACCCCAGTGGAAGACTCTGCAAGAGAGACGCCCAGTAGCTCGGTACGGGCTTCTGTTGAAGTTTCGAGAATATACCTTCACCGAGGAGTCAAGCAGTATATTGCTCCCTCCAACGTATATCCCGCGAAGAGACCCTGAGGATAAAATCAGAGAGATTAGAGCCCACACAGAGGCATACCGACAATCCTTCTTTCAACGAACAATACGAGACTGGAATAGAAGGGAGAACCGATAGAGGTAGTCAAAGTACCCTCCGCCACACACCGTCATGTGGCTTGCGAACTATGGATGTAGATGTAGAAATCGAAGTTATCTGTACAAAAGCGAATAGCACACTATAAATTGCTGAAAAACGTGGATGAATTTGACAATGTGCTGCCCTAATGTTTCTTCTTGTGTATCTCAATCAAGAATTGAAAGTTAACTGTGATTTATGGACTTTTATGAAGGACAAAGATTCCGCCTATTTGGATGAGAAAGAATTAAAGCGATATCTTACACCATCTATGTGTGATGCCCACCACGCTCTTCCTTAACAGACTGCACCTCTCAGACAACGCAGTGGCCTACCGCCTTCACTTAAAGACGAAGCGCAGCAGTGTTTGCTTAGAGTTGTCATTGCTAACAGACTGCAGCACTGCGTGAAATAACCGCAGTAATCGATGTGGGGCATACGACGAACATATCCGTTAGGACATTACGGCCAAAATTAGCGTTAATGAGCTGTGGCAGCAGAAGACCGACGCGAGTGCATTTGCTAACAGCCCGAGACCGTCTGCAGTGCCCGTCCTGGGCTCGTGACCATATCGTTTGGGCCCTAGACGATTGGAAAACCGTGGCCTGGCGAGAACAGCTGATGGTAGTCAGAATGAAGCGCAGACCATGTAGTCATTGGCTCAAGTCGTTAATAAGGGACTGTGCAAGCTGGTGGTGATTCCATAACGCCGGCCGCGCTGGCCGAGCGGTTCTAGGCGCTACAGTCTGGAACCGCGCGACCGCTACCGTCGCAGGTTCGAATCCTGCTTCGGGCATGAATGTCTGTGATGTCCTTCCATTAGTTAAATTTAAGTAGTTCTAAGTTCTAGGGCACTGATGACCTCAGAAGTTAAGTCCCATACTGCTCAGAGCCACTTGAACCATTTGATTCCGTAATGGTGTGGGCTGTATTTACACGGAATGGACATAGTCCTGTTGATGTTCGGCTACTTGGAGATCATTTGCAGCAGTTCACGGTCGTCACGTTCCCAAAGAACAATGGAATTTACGTGGATGAGAAAGAGCCATGTCACCGTGCCACAGTCGTTCACGATTGGTTTGAAGAACATTCTGAACAATTCGAGCTTATGGTTTGGCCACTCAGATCGCCCGACATGAATCCCGACTAACTTTTATGGGACATAATCGAGAGATCAGTTCGTGCACAAAATCCTGCACAGGCAACACCTTCGCAATAACAGACAGCTGTAGAGGGAGCGTGGCTCAGTATTTCTGCAGGGGACTTCCCAACGACTAGTTAAGTCCATGCCACGTCGAGTTGTCGCACTACGCCAGGCAAAAGGACATCCGATGCGATATTAGGAGGTATCTCACGTCTTGTCACCTCTGTGTATTACACGCTTAGCATATTGAAGACGCGCTGGCACAGACCCTCCGGACAAATAGAACGTGCTGATTCCAAAAAAAAACACACATACACACACATATATATAACGTTTATAGTCCTGCAAGGACATTCCCTGTGGCAGTCATATGTGCAACAGCGAGAGAGAGAAATTTTCGGAAAGATAATACTTTTGGTTACAGGAGATAACTGAACAGCTGAAACTGAATGTAATTTATATTAAAGTATGGAGATGATTCCGTCCTACCACCCATTGAGGTTGTTTATCTATAAAACTCCGCAGTTGTGTAGAGTCCATACTTCAAGGTTAACTATATCTAAAGACTGCAGAAGCGCAAACCTCTGATGAAACAATATTCTGTAACAGGCAGTTGAGACCACCAGATTCGTAAGAGTCATAAATGAGCTTTTATTTTGGCAAAAAGCTGAACATTTACCTGAAACGATATACACTTGATAAACAAAAAGAGTGAACGCCCAAAGGGCAGGAGTGAACAAAATGAATTCGCAGTTTGAGAGGGTAATTGATGTTATTTCAGAGATTACAAAATCGTGCCAAATTTACAAAGACGTTGGCAGTATGAGCCTACTTGCCAATATGACAGATAGCCGTATAGCATTTAAAAGGAAATTAAAAGGATTTCTTAATGGCATCTCCTTCTACTCATGAGATGAATTTTTGGATTTAGTAAGTGGGTAATTTCCCAACCTCCACAAAAAAAGAAAAAAAATTGAGTGTCATGTAATATTTTTTGTAATGTAATATCTTGTATGGATACCTTTTATTAACCTGACATGTTCCACATCATTACGAAGTGTCGTATTCATGATCTATGGAACATGTACTAATCTAATCTAATCTAATGACGTTTCAACATCTCTGACCTCGATACGTGCACACAGTTGGGAGGAGTGTCAGAAAGCCATTGTATTTTCTCCAAAGACAAGATGACCCACAACCGTCGTAACTGGTCCTTGATATCGTGGATACTGCCAATGGGTACAGTCAACATCCGAACTGGTCCCACACGTACTCTATCGGGGCAGATCTGGGACTCCTGCTGACCACGGGAGTAGCTGAACATCACACACACACTTCGTAGATGCAACACCGCCTTGTGTAGACGAGCATTTCCCGCTGAAAAGTAGCACCACGAGTTCCATCAGAAGTAACACAGGATGTCTGTGGAGTATTGTTGTACTCAGTCACTACCAGCTGTGCTCTGAAGTCATACCTGATGTTTGTCCACAACCTGATGCCCAGACTAATGCAGGTGTGCCTCTCCATAACGTTGGAAGAATGTAACCTGTCCACATGTCGCGGCCATACTTGCAGACGATGGCCATTCCAGGTCGTGTAGAACCCACGAATCAACGCTGAACGCGGTGGCGTTCTAAATGTCACAAAGAATTGTGACCCTGATCATACGATGTTACATTGGCATCCAACCATGTTTTGTGGGTGCTTCATTGTTTGTCTCTCTCTCTCTCTCTCTCTGTGTGTGTGTGTGTGTGTGTGTGTGTGTGTGTGTGTGTGTGTGTGTGTTCAGTCCTGGCACTCATATGTCCCAATTTAGAAGTTAGTTTTCGTCATTGAGGTGTAAATGCGGAGTTTCAGTGATGTGTCTGGAACACGGTCTCGCTAACACTGGTTGGAAATACCCTTCGGCATGCATTGTACAGAGGCCCAACTCGTATTATCTAGAACTGTCGAAAGATTTATCAGATTCATACTACTGTGAGGTCTCTCCTGAGTAAGACTGCTGTAGTGCATTTCTCTTTCTACAGTGCGAGGTGGTATAGAGGTAAGACACTGCACTCTTTACGACAGTTCAAATCCCCTAGTGGCCTTTCAGATTTAGATATTTCGTAATTTGTCAATATAGATTAAAGGATAATCCTTGGATGATTGATCTGAAAACACACAGCTCATTTCCTTCACTATTTTGAGCTTGTTATATATGTGTAATTACATAGTCATCAGTGGCACGTTAAGCCATAACCGTCCTTCGGTTTCTCTTTCCTACAAAAAATCTGACTTCGTTTGTGGTCGACACGCTTTTCTCCGACTAAACAGAGCTGAAACCTCGTCTCAAGCATCATACGACTTGAAGTGTTCGGTCAGGCAGGATCTCTTCCGTCATCTCCCTTTCTTGTAGTGAGTCAAGGCTGGCCATTTTCAGAGCTACATTTGCCTGTCCCTTGTAAACACAGAAGGTAGGGATGGGAGCACTCACCAGTAATGGCCCCATGTAAGAGCCTGCCGAACCCACGCTCTGTATACTTCGGGCTTAACTCTGGTGGGCGACACAGCGCAGCTTGAGGTGTGTGTCAGTAGCCAATGTAGGACACCACTGGGCTTTTTAGAGAGGCTGCAGGGATTGCCTTAGCAGGGAGGGTGACATCGCCGTATCCTCCCCCCCCCCCCCCCCCCCCCATCCTCCTCCTCCCCCTCCATTTCAAAACTGACTGCAAACTTTCCCTTTCGGACGTGCAAGAAATTTAGCTCTGGAAACTTTGTTCAGTTTCCAAAACGCAGTCTAGTTCATTTTTGCTTCTCACGTATATTTCTTTTGCTGTCCATCCAGTAACTGTCGTAAATTATCGAAGAGGCATAAACTCAACAACTGATTTTATTTTTAGTTTGTACTTTTTCCGAAATTTTGATTATACATTGAGCACTCTTACTGAAATAAATGTTCAGGTATGCTTTCCAACTTGCTGTATTAGGCTCATTAGCTATTGAACTGTATCTGCCGTAGAGGAACCATGTTGACATTATACGTAGTCTTCACGCAATTTCTGTGAAGTTTAGTCGTCAAATATGATTTCACTTACATTTACGTCTACGTACATACTCCGCAAGCCACCATATGGTAGGTGGCGGAAGGTACATTTCTTCTGCATTTATAGTCATTTCCTTTCCTGTTCCACGTGCAAATACAGCAAGGAAGAGACGGCTATCTACATGCCTCTGTTCGAGCCATAATTTCTCTTACCTTCGTGGTCCTTACTCGGAATGTACGTTGGTGGCAGTAGAATCGTTCTGCAGTCAGCTTCAAATGCCAGTTCTGTAGATTTTGTCAGTGGCGTTCTGCGCAAAGAACTTTGTCTTTCAGCCAGGGATCCTCACTTGAGTTCGCGGAGCATCTGCGTAATACTCTCGCGTTGATCGAACCTACCAGTGACGAATCTAGCAACCTGCCTCTGAATTATTTCGATGACTGGCTTTAACCAGACCTGGTGGGGATCCCAAACAGTCGATCAGTATTCAAGAATGCGTCGCACTAGTCTTCTATACGCCTACATGGTCCCTTTTGCAAGTGAATCACACCTTGCCCAACTTGTGCCAATAAACCGAAGCTGGGCATTCGCCTCAATTAGTACCGTCCTTACGTGCTCGTTCGATTTCATATAGCTTTGCAACGTTACGCCTAGATACTTAATCGACGTGACTGTGTCAAGTAGGACACCACTAATGCTGTATTCGAACCTTACGGGATTGTTTTTCTTATTCACTTGCATTAACCTAAGTTTTTTTTACGTTTAGAGCAAGCTGACATAAGTCTCACCAACTAGAAATTTTGTCTAAGTCATTTTGTATCCTCCTACAGTCACTCAACGACAACACCTTGCCATATAAAACAGCGTCATTAGCAAAAAACCGTGTATTGCTGCTCACCCTTTCCGTCAGGGCTAATGGTATTGATATGACATACGCAATGGCTTGGAGTGCTGGCTGTACTATTACAAAATTATTTGTCTTTATTGAACGGATATGCAAAGTATGAAGTCAATCCGAAACCAATTACGTAACAAAAATGTTCTTATCTAAATGAAGAATCTGCGTGTTACGCTTAAAAGTCTGTCTTGGTGTAACAAAAAAATTGTGATTACGCAACAGTCGCTATTTTTTGATGAGGAAAGTTCCTAACAGTCCATAGTTGCACGGCGTGCAAACCCTCTGGTGCTGGAACACAAACAAAGTGAGTAATGTAATGTGTAAATTCTGCAATTTTCGTATATGTAGCTGAGCATTGGTCATTTTTTGCGACATTAGTTTGTTACAGGTGTAGAATACGAGAGCTGTTCATAAATTAACCTCCAAAAGAAAGAAAACGTTAGGTGAAATGTTTTTATATAATTTACAATCTGTAATTACTTTCTTCATTCCTTCATCAAAGAATGGTGCTGGCTGGTGCTGCACTCATTTGTTGGCAGCACGATTGAGCTCATCGTCGGTGAAGTGCTGGGTAACCAGCTATGCCTTCAGCTTGGGGAAGAGATAAGTCACTTGGTGCCAAGTATGTACTATAGGGAGGATGTTAAAAAACTCTCCCAGACGTAAAGTCTGAGTGTGGAATAGCGCATTTTCATGAAGAAACACGTATGCTTCGGTAATGACCCCGCACAGTTTGTTTTGGCTTGGCCGTCGGAGCTTCGTAAGAATCTAAAATTAAACCTGCAATGTCATAGTTGATCGTCGGTAAAGCAGATGTCAGACTGAGATTCATTGGAAGAATCCTAAGGAAATGCATCCGATAACAAAGGAAGTAGGTTACAGTACACTTGTTCGCCCACTGCTTGAATACTGCTCACCAGTGTGGGATCCGTACCAGATAGGCTTGATAGAAGAGAGAGAGAAGATCCAACGGAGAGCAGCGCGCTTCGTTACAGTATCATTTAGTAATCGCGAAAGCGTTACGGAGATGATAGATAAACTCCAGTGGAAGACTCTGCAGGAGAGACGCTCAGTAGCTCGGTACGGGCTTTTGTTGAAGTTTCGAGAACATACCTTCACCGAAGAGTCAAGCAGTATATTGCTCCCTCCTACGTATATCTCGCGAAGAGACCATGAGGATAAAATCAGAGAGATTAGAGCCCACACAGAAGCATACCGACAATCCTTCTTTCCACAAACAATACGAGATTGGAATAGAAGGGAGAACCGATAGAGGTACTCAAGGTACCCTCCGCCACACACCGTCAGGTGGCATGCGGAGTACGGATGTAGATGTAGAGAACTAACTGACACAACGCAACTTTAGGTGTTTGCTTTTTCAACCACGCAAACGGCATGAAGCTATAAATATCTTTGTTTTATTAGAAAATTGGGTATTAATTTATTGTATCACAGGCACAGGAAATTGCTGTCGCTCTTCCGCTCCCTCTGAGAGTGAAAAATTAGTCCCAGGCCATACTTAGGTATGTAAAGGATTATAATCTGGATTTCGTACGCCCTAAGTGTCCGCATGTGAAAAAAAGATTATCTACGTGCTGTGCAGAGTATGACTGAAATCAGCACCTTTCTTTAAGCTGAAAATTGCAGCGGTCTTCAGAAGGAAGAAGAAGAGGTGGAGGTGAAGAATGATGGGAAGGGGACTGAAAGGTGGAAAAAGCTTCAGAGGTAATGAACGGTGTGTGGAAGGGTGATACTCCCACTCCCCTTGACCTCGCTTTTACGTTTTAACACTTTTAAGTATAAGCGAACTTACATCTCCAACGTCGACTTTCAGAATACGAGCCGGATCTATTCTCAACAGCGATGTCGACACGTTGTAAAATTATCTTTCAACACCGGCCGACTGCGTGGATGCTAACTGACCAGCAGTGTTCGCCTATAGCGAGACAAAACTGCTCCATAAAATGTACGTAGGCACGGAAGGCCGAGTTAATGGCCTATAGTGGGTCGATGTTATTGCTGTTCATATAGTGGATTCCTTACGGCACCTCTGTCATTGCATTTATGATGCAATACGTAACACAGTTTCCATCCATTAATGACCGTAGTTTGACAATTATGGGCGCTCTCGTAAGGGCACTGGTTGCTGTACCAGCAAGCTTGTCTCCTCTAAAACATAGTAGCCGTGACCAACATACCTGAATTCTTCCCGTGCAACGAGACATCCAAATTATGTTAATTCCGTCCACAATATAGGTTGTCCTCAAGCGTGAGATTCGGCGATTCCATTTCCCGTGAGAAAAGACGTCCCTAGTCGAACTAATAATCATATTATTGATAACTGAAGAAAACTTCAGAAGACAAGATCGCCAAAAAAAAACATTTTATTTGATGGCCGGTTTCGACAGAGCTATGCTATCATCATCGCATCTTAAGTTTCTGAATTTTTTGAATATATCGTCCATCAGTGTTCAAAGGCGCTTAGACTGCATACGTGCATCCCACGAAGATCGCTACACGTAGGCATGTCAAATGTGAAAGTAATGTGTATGCACATTACATAACCGTACTGTGTTAATTGCACGTGGGAATGTACACCACCAGCTGGCAGCTGATAGAAGTGGCGTAAACCCAACGACCTCCATGTACATCCACCAGGTGGCAGTGTGGCGGTTGACTGAATTATTATATTGCAACAGAGTTCTGTTTATGTGTTACATATTACGTTTACGTTTGACATGTCTATGCTTGGTCATCTCCGTGGTGGTAGTGTGCACTATGCAATTTGAAGTAACTTGTAACACTCAGGCATAATATGCTGTAAAAATTTAAAAGCATATGATGCGATGGTGATAGCACAGCTCTGTCGAAACTGGTCATCAAATAAAATGCTTTTGTAGCGATCTTGGCTTGTGAAGTTTTCTTCAGTTACCATAGATTGCAGATCGCTCCCAGCATGACCATGTTAGGAATGTACAATGACCAGGGAGTTGTTGTTCAGGACACTAATATCGTGGAAGGGTGTTGCAACATCGTGCTGCAATCGGATCCTCGCACAAGCAATAAACGCAATGAAACTTCCTGTCAGATCAAAACTGTGTGCCGGACCGAGATTCGAACTCGGGACCATTGCCTTTCGCGGGCAAGTGCTCTACTAACTCGACTCACGACCCGTCCCCACAGTTTTACTTCCGCCAGTACCTCGTCTTCAGCAACTACGATCGCACATCTCGGTTGAACGGCATGTAGCATACGTTTGCAACAAATTGGGTTCAATGAGATTATCTTGGACGTCTTTAGCCCACATGCAGAACCGTACCAAGGGGATCATATATCTCTGGCAGAACTGCCAAAGCTGAGCAACCCTCTCTTCTTCCCCTCTTCCCCCCTCTCCAACTTCTCTCCCGAGTTCCACTTTTTGTACAATTACCTTCCCACCATTTTTTTCTGCACAAATTTCCAAATTTACATAATTTTGTAAGTAGATTTAATAAAAATGTTGTATTATTGAATAATACTGCTCAAACCAAGTATATGGATTAAAGATATTGCACTCAAAAAATTAAATGTCATTGCAGTAAATAAATTACCAATTCCATAAACTTTCGTTTCTTGAAAGTGACGCAGACTAGATATCTTACTGTTTGTGGCAGCTTCTGTATGATGGACACTCAGAGACTGAAGTTATTTGGCGTCCTGAATAGGCAGAAGTCGACAAAAATTGGAAGCCTTGGTCAGATATACCGCAACTAGCATTCGAATGCCATCCTTTGAAATCCTATAGTATCGCAGCTGTGTAAATGGCAGCGGTGTGTATAGAGCGCACTGATGCCACGTAAATCATGTCAGCACCATAAAGAAATGAATGCTACGAAACATGTGTGACAGAGGCGTACATTTACAGTCACAGGTGGAAAGATTCTTGACGTAGGCAGAAGATACGAACACGAGGTACAGCAGAGCTCTACTATTAACTTGCTAAGGGTCCCAGACTGAAGTATTCAAGCATCGGTCGAACGAGTGTTTTGTAAGGCACTTCTTTTCGTAAATGAATTACATTTCCTTACGGTTCTACCAATGATTCTCAGCGTAGCATCTGCGTTTGCTACTACGTTTATTAGTTGGCCGTTGCACTTTAGGTGTCTCAATATGGGTACTTCTGGCCATTAAGGCAGTTTATGTTTCCAGTCATTTGTTGCCAATAGTACTATCGAACAGCAGTGGATTTATTTGCGTATTAATGCGCATTACGATACATTTGTTTATGAGACACTTAAAGTAGTAAATGAGTTTTGCTATTTGGAGAGCAAAATAAATGATGATGGTAAGTAGAGAGGATATAAAATGTAGACGGGCAATGGCAAGGAACGTGTTTCTGAAGAAGAGAAATTTGTTAACATCGAGTATAGATTTAAGTGTCAGGAAGTCGTTCCTGAAAGTATTTGTATGGAGTGTAGCCATGTATGGAAGTGAAACGTGGACGATAAATAGTTTAGACAAGAAGAGAATAGAAGCTTTCGAAATATGGTGCTACAGAAGAATGGTGAACATTAGATCACATAACTAATGAACAGGTATTGAATAGAATTGGGGAGAAGAGGGGCTTGTGGCACAACTTGACCAGAAGAAGGGAGATGAATAAGCTTGCACAGGATAGAGTAGCATGGAGAGCTGCATCAAACCAGTCCCAGGACTGAAGACAACAACAACAACAACAACAACAACAACATTTATGTTCGGGGTCAAAAGAACTAAAGAATTGAGCAACTGCCTGATGACGATCAGTTTGGTTTAAAAAAAAGTTTGACACCAGAGAGGCAGTGCTGACGTTGCAGTTAGTATAGAAGAAAGACTCAAGAAAAATAAAGACACGTCATAGCATTTGTCGACCTGCAAAAAGTTTCGACAATGTCATATGATGCAAGATCTTCGAAAGTCTGAAAGAAATAGCGGTAAGCTATAGGGTAGGAAGGATAATGTACAATATGAACAATAGGAAAGGGGGAACAGTAAGATTGGAAGAGGAAGATTCGCTGATGACTTTACTATCCTCAGTGGAAGTGAAGAAGAATAACATGATCTGCTGAATGGAATGAACAGCCTGATGAGCACAGAATACGAGTTGAGGGCAAATCGAAGAAAGATGAAAGTAATGAGATGTAGCAGACATGAGAATAGCAAGAAAGTGAAGATAAGAACTGGTAATCACGAAGAATATGAGGTTAAGCAAAATAACCCAAGACGGACGCATTATGGAGGACATAGAAAGCAGATTAGCAGTGGCAAAAAGGGCATTCCTTGCCTAGAAAAGTCTATTAGTACCAACTATAAGCCTTAATTTGAGGAATAAATTTCTGAGAATGTACGTTTTGAACACAGTATTGTATGATTATGAAACTCGAGCAATGGGATACCCGGAACAGAAGAGTCGAATCGTTTGGGTTGTGGTGCTACAGAAGAATGTTGAAAATTAGGTGGACTTATAAGGTATGGAATGAGGAGATACTCCGCAGAACTGGCGAGAAAAGAATGTATGGTAAACACTGGCACGAAGAAGGGACAAGATGATAGGAAGTCTGTTAACCCCTTACCACCTGAATAAATTGCTAGATGAAAGATAAAAATCAAACGTCGTGGTGCTTAAGACGTACCCGAAGCTCTCAGGAGAACGCAGCACTTGTCGGAAGCGTTGTTAGCTTCATGAAGAATCAGCACCTATCGGCATTGGCGTTCAAAAACAGTTAAACTTCCAGTTATTAGCAGAGCAATGGTATGGTTGAAATTCGGGACACTCGGCATCAAGAAGACATCTGGGAATAACATACATCCTACTAGAGGGAACCGTAGAGGGTAGAAACTGTAGGAGGAGGCAGAGATTGGGATACGTTCAGCAAATAATGGAGGATGTAAAGTGCAGTTGCTACTCTGAGATGAAAAGGTTGGCACAGGAGAGCAATTCTTTGCGGGCCGCTTCAAACCAGTCAGAGCAGTGAAGACTCAAAAAAGATCTCTGCACGAATCACCAATCCTGTGCAGGTCTTGCTGCTGTTCGGCAGTTCACTACAGTCTTCTTGCGTTGCTGCCTTGTTACAGTCAGCAGCGTCGTCCACGAATACCCACATTGAGCCTCCAAAGTTATCCGCTAGATCATTAATAGTCATTAATTGTAAATAATGGAGGCCCTATAACACGCGCTTGGGGTACTCCAGAAATTACTTTTATAGGTGTCTATTTCGTTCCGTTAGGAATGACGCGTTGAGTTCTATTTGCAAAGAAGTCCTGTATCCAGTTACAAATCTGGCCTGGTACTCGTTACGCTCGTATTTTGTTCACTAAAACGACAGTACTGCTCTGCATAAAACGTATCCTTGACGACAAAGAACACGGCATCACCGTGAGCGACTTTGTTCACGCCGCATTGGATCTCGTGGACAGTCAGACCGGCCCGGGTTTTACAAGGTCTCACTTTGCGTAATCCATGTTGATTTCTGTAGATGACTTCCGTTGTCCAGAAGTGCTACGATATGTGAGGATGCAACATGTTCAATGAGTATACGACAGACTGACGTCAGAGATATATGCATAAATTTACGTACATCTGTCCGATGACGATTTCATCCAAGAAGTGTGTAACGTCACTGGTTTTTCTAGTTGGTAGTTGATAGATTAGCATTGATCGGTCCTGGCTAAAACTCGGCGATAGTCGGTAGAGCGATGATACTGTTATTAAGTAAAGACGATGTTACAAAAAACAGTGCTGAACTGAACTCTTGGCGTCTGCCTGATATTTACTTCACCAATTGCGACCAATATTACGCTACTCGTCGTAATTAACTCGTTTATATTCGATGGCTTTACAGTTGCTATTAAAATATTAATGATAAATTCAATTCAGTTCCACCGACACCAGCCTCCCCATAGTTTGGTTGTAATTTCAAATCTCTAATAAGTCGTAACATTGCATTGCTTCCTAACGTCAAAGAGTTTCTATATATTCACCGAGCGCTTCAGTCAAATATTATCGCAGCACGCAAAAGATCACAGTTATGCCTCCAAAGAATTTTGTAATTAGGAATCACAAAGGCGTAAATTGGCACGAAAGGGTAGTTTATTTCACAGTAACAATGACTTCCTAAGAAGGCCGTGAGGAAGAAGCTGCCCCAGATGGTGGGGAGGGGTGGGGGGGTGGGGAATTTATAAATTATTGTCAAGTTCCAGAGTCCATTTGCAATTACGAATGAAGTTAATTGTCTATCATTTTTCAATGCCTAACTGGAGTTGAGGTCGAGTTATCTAATTAAAAAGTTCACTTCGGTCTAATATAAGGTAGTCATCTATCTGAATTCTAAACGATGTTATAGTTGAAGTGAATGCTTCGTTCCACTGCGTCATAGTAAATCGCAATTATCAATCCTCAGAAAACGATCTGACGGCGCCTACATATACGAGTATTCAAACAAGTCTGACGAGCTTTGGCTAACTCTGGTGACGTAGTGACAATAGATCAAATTTTCCTTAGCCATTACTCACGATTCTCAGAGTGTACTCACACGAAGTATTCTTTGAGATCTTTGGTTCTACTTTGCTAATTTTAATTATAATGATTTTGCGATTTACTATGATTCTGAGTTTGAGTTTACTGAGATTCTATCTTTCTTTTGTAAGTTGATAAATTACTAAGTATAAGGTTCTTGTTTCAATTACTGGTTATTATCCAAATAATAGAGTTAAATAGAAATTTGGTTACTCGTTCACTATTCATGGAATTGGGAACTTGTTTTGGGGAAATTTTTGGGGTATTCGTTGCTTTTTTTTTTCTCTTTTCGTCCCAGGACGTGACATTACATGTGTTACGCAGTGAGCATAACTTAACGTTGTTAAGAAGTGTGTCGCTTACACTACATAAAATGTTACTCGTTGTCATGTAACTGAGCGAGGTGACGGAGTCCACGTTTGTTCTCTGTCTCTAATGACCTCGTCGTGTACGTTTCATTAAATCCTAACCCTCCCTGCTTCCTTCCTTCCTTCCTTCCTTCCTCCCTTCATGGTCACGTCGCTGCAGATGGAGACGACGAATGTTGGTCTCGCGCGCGGCGCAGTGAGTGGAGCGGCGAGCGATAGGCTCAGGATTTAGTGTTGGCGTGCGGCGCGTCTGTGACCCGGCGACCCCCGGTGTGTGTGTGTGTGTGTGTGTGTGTGTGTGTGTGTGTGTGTGTGTGTGTGTGTGTGTGTGGGCGGCGCGCTGTGGGCCGCGGCGAGGCCCACGCCGCCTCACGCGCAGCGCGTCCGGGATCCGCTCACCACAGCACGCCAGCTGGACGAGTTAAACGGCCGGGTACCGGGCAGAGCACGCGCTGCGAGGCGTGGGGGTATGCGAGCGCAGCGACCAAACAAAACTGGTGTTACCTAGAGGCTTTAGGAATCAAGTCACACGTGTCGACCCGTGCTAAGATACACTACTGGCCATTAAAATTGCTACACCAAGAAGAAATGCTGATTACATTTTCACACAATTTGGGTGCATAGATCCTGAGAAATCAGTACCCAGAACAACCACCTGTGGCAGAAATAACGTCCCTGATACGCCTGGGCATTGAGTCGAACAGAGCTTGGATGGCGAGTACAGGTTCAGCTGCCCATGCAGCTTCAATATGATACCACAATTCATCGAGTGTAGTGACTGGCGTATTGTGACGAGCTAGTTGCTCGGCCACCATTGACCAGACGTTTTCAATTGGTGAGAGATCTGGAGACTGTGCTGGACAGGGCAACAGTCGAACATTTTCTGTATCCAAGAAGGCCCGTACAGAACCTGCAACATGCGGTCGTGCATTATCCTGCTGAAATGTAGGCTTTCGCAGGGATCGGATGAAGGGTAGAGGCACGGGTCGTAACACATCTGAAATGTAACGTCCAGTGTTCAAAGTGCCGTCAATCCGAACAAGAGGTGACCGAGACGCGTAATCAATGGCACCCCATACCATCAAGCCGGGTGATACGCCAGTATGGCGATGACGAATACACGTTCCCAATGTGCGTTCACCGCGATGTCGCCAAAGACGGATGCGACCATCATGATGCTGTAAACAGATCCTGGATTCATCCAAAAAATGACGTTTTGCCAGTCGGGCACCCAGGTTCGTCGTTGAGTACACCATCGCAGGCGCTCCTGTCTGTAATGAAGCGTCAAGGGTAACCGCAGCTATGGTCTCCGAGCTGATAGTCCGTGCTGCTGGAAACGTCGTCGAACTGTTCGTGCAGATGGTTGTCTTGCAAACGTCCCAATCTGTTGACTCAGGGATCGAGACGCGGCTGCACGATCGATTACAGCCATGCGGGTAAGATGTCTGTTATCTCGACTGCTAGTGATACGAGGCCGTTGGGATCCAGCATGGCGGTCCGTATTACTCTCCTGAACCCACCGATTCCATATTCTGCTAACAGTCATTGGATCTCGACCAACGCGAGCAGCAATGTCGCGATACGATAAACCGCAATCGCGATAGGGTACAATCCGACGTTTATCAAAGTCGGAAACGTGATGGTACGCATTTCTCCTCCTCACACGAGGCATCACAACAACTTTTCACCTGGCAACACCGGTCAACTGCTGTTTGTGTATGAGAAATCGGTTGGAAATTTTCCTCATGTCAGCACGTTGTAGGTGTCGCCACCGCCGCGAACCTCGTGTGAATGCTATGAAAAGCTAATTATTTGCATATCACAGCATCTTCTTCCTGTCGGTTAAATTTCGCGTCAGTAGCAGGTCATCTTCGTGGTGTAGCAATTTTAATGGCCAGTAGTGTAATAATGCAGTGAGAGTGGTGCATTGCCAGACGAAATCTCATGTTCACAGTTTCCTGGAGATCCAGTCCTCCTGCGAAATGTATAACAGGTGCATCACACAATGCGAGTGAAATGGCGCAGCAACTGGAAATGTACTCCAAAGCCGATGTGCGCGGGGCGGTACGATTCTTGGGGTGAAAACGTCTAAATTGCACACAAAATTCACCGTGAAACTCCGACCTTTCGAGGACCAAATGCAGTGTCGCGTCCAACCGTAATGAAATGGTACCAACAATGTGAACAAGGCCTCACAGTCGTTGGCGTTGCCGATCGGGAGTTCCAGAGCTTGTACCATCTTGTTTCCATCATTTGAGCTTGCTCAAAGAACATCTGCGGGGTGGTAAGGCGGAGAGAAATAAGTAAGAAGGGTGAGGATGTTCAGACAGCGGTTCTCGAATGACTTCGTGGCTAAGGAGCTGATGTCTATCGCCGACGTTCTGAACATTTGGTTGAACGTTCCAGATGAAGTATACACAGACTTGATGACTGACTAAATTAAACTCTGTCCGGACAGGCCTCGAAAGGCCCAAAGGTACTGACCGACCGCCGTGTCGTTCTCAGCCCTTAGCCAACACCGGATGCGGATAAGGAGGGACATGTGATCAGCACGCAAATCTTCCGGCCGTTGTCAGTTTTCGTGACCGTAGCTGCCACTTCTCAATCAAGTAGCTCTTCAGTTTGCCTCATAAATTCTGAGTGCATCTCACTTTCCAACAGCTCTCGGCAACCCGGAAAAAAAATTGTTCAAATGGCTCTAAGCACTATGTGACTTAACACCTCATGTCATCAGTCTCCTAGAACTTAGAACTACGTAACCTAAGGACATCACACACATCCATGCCCGAGACAGGTTTCGAACCTGCGACCGTAGTACCAGTGCGGTTCCGGACTAGAACCGCTCGGCCACAGCGGCCAGCGGCAACCCGACGGTCACCCATCCATGTGCTATCCCAGCCCGTCGGTGCTTAGCTTCGGTGATCTGAAGGGAACCGGTGTTACCACTGCAGCAAGGTGACATATCCAGGGTATCAGCTGCCCCTACTGCTGTCGTTTTTTGCAGACCACTATGTTATAGCTGGTTTGCGTAAATTACGCCAGAGATTTTCATCTCCTATCGCTCGTAACGCACAATCTCCCCCCCCCCACACACACAGAAAAAAAGAACAGAGCCTTTTTTTAAAGAAATTTAATGTAATTTTTGATGCATTATCGCTGAAGGCCACGGTTTTACAGTAATTCAGGAAAAAGTACGGAAGTGACCTTCAAACGCACGCCCCCACTCCCACACTCATTCGTCGCCGGTGAGGATTTCTAGTATGTTGTTCGTGGTACTACCTCCTGCCACTATGCAAAAATTTCCGACGTCAGGAACAATACCCGATATTCGACCTTTTTTTGTCCTCTATTGATTGGGCTATTACGCCACCAGTGTAGTCAGCTACTTCGTTAACATTATCAGTTTAAACGTGCCTGTGAGAGTTGAGCGAGAAACGACTTTTGTAAACACCACGTTAAAACTTATTACGTTCACAATTGGATCCAAGCTTCATCCTTACAAACACAGTTGCTTCGTAGTCAGAAGGCCTGATGAATGCAACGGTGTGATTCTTTGACGTTGGCTGCATCTGGTTTACAGATGAAGCACACTTCCACCTGAATGAATACGTGAATAAGCAGAACTGGCGATTTTGGGGTTCCGAAAAGCCACATTGGTGTGAAGCGAAACCCCTGTATTCTCCTAAAGTTACTGTGTGGGCTGCAGTATGCAGCAGAGGCATTAATGGCCCTTTTTTCATTCATTGGATCCAAGCTTCATCCTTACAAACACAGTTGCTTCGTAGTCAGAAGGCCTGATGTATGCAACGGTGTAATTCTTTGTTTTTATACTGTTGAAATTCACAAAATTGTTGGGTAAAATTTACACAAACGTCCCGTTTACAATTCGTGTAAATGCTCAACCAAGCCGGTGGCGTAATGATGCCGATCAATGAGAGCTACAGTGTGTCCAGAAAAGGTTTCCCTGATTTCAAAATTAAATATCTCGAAAGCAAAGATCGACATAGGAATGCAGTAAACGGTATATCTATTGTGAAAGCTGTAAGAAGTTTATACAGCAGTTTGAAATAAGTTACAAAAGCTGCTAACAGATGGCATTGTACGCTGTACAGCTCAGATCAGCATACATAAGTGAAATAATTGTATGAAAACAATCTTTGCAAACAATCACATCAATGTTTTCAGAATGTTCACCATTGGCACTACATAGGTGGCTCAAACGAAGAATGAAATTCGCCATCACATTTCGTAGTGTCTCAACCGAAATGGATTCTCATTCCACAGAGATTGCCGATTCAAGCTCGTCGAGCGTGGCGGGATGCTTTCACTGTGCCCCACAAAAAAAAGTCACAGGGAGTCAAATCCGGCGAATATGGAGGCCAATTCATATCTGCACCAGTAAATTTGGGATATTCCAAAGCAATGACTCGATTCCCGAAGTATTCCTCAAGAAAGCGAAACACTTGTTCGGTGCGATGTGGTCGCGTTCCATCTTGCATAAACCATTCAGTACCCGGTCGATCGTCTAACTCTTGCTTTGTGGCGAGAAATTGTTCCAAAATTGCAACGTAACGTGCACCAGTGACAGTTTCTTGAATGAAAAAAGGGCCAATAATGCCTCTGCTGCATACTGCAGCCCACACAGTAACTTTAGGAGAATACAGGGGTTTCGCTTCACACCAATGTGGCTTTTCGGAACCCCAAAATCGCCAGTTCTGCTTATTCACGTATTCATTCAGGTGGAAGTGTGCTTCATCTGTAAACCAGATGCAGCCAACGTCAAATCCTTCACCATCAATCATTGTGAGCATCTGATTAGCAAAGGCAACCCTTTGTTGCACAGCTCGTAACTGCGGTTTGCTTGCGGCCAACATGCCCCACTAGATCATCAGTTACGCTGCCTGTTCGTTGAAATTTTGCGAAGAGTGTACGAATGGTTTTCACATCGGGTCGTTTTGGAACATTAAATCGTGCTTGAAAATTTGTTGCCGTAGGACTCTTCTAACCTGTGGTACTGTAGCACCAGAAAAACCGATGTTCAATGGAGTACATGGTTTTAATCTCTTCCTTCGGTACGCTAACCTCCGTTCACGTTTCAATAGTGGAACTGATCGCTCTGGGCTTCGGATCACTATTTATTCTAGGCATTACGTATGGCGATTACAGCGCCATCTGTTAGCAGCTTTTGTAACTATTATTTCAAACTGCTGTATAAAAGTCTTACGGCTTTCACAATAAACCTACTGTTTACTGCATTCCTCTATCGATCTTTGTTTTCGAGATATTTAATTTCGAAATCAGGGAGTCCTTTTCTGGACACCCTGTAAAAAATATCGAATGTAGAAAATAATTCGTGCAGTTACAAATTTCTGTACAGTGGTAGAAAGGAGAGCCATTAACAACATTCTAGAAGTATTGACCGGTGGGTTCTGAGAGTTGGGATGCATCGGAAGGTAATCTTTGTATGTTTTCGTGAATAACTCGAAAACGACGGCGCCTAGTGAAAACGTATCCCAGTACAAAATTGGATTACGTTAAACTTCCTGCAAAAAGGTCCTATTGATTTTTTGTGAAACTAACAGCTTGCGCATAGCGAGCGAGCGAAAATGAAAATTTCGAACGTGGTTTTTGAAGCCCAAATATAACATTGCGGATTGCATAAAACGACAGCGGTAGGGGCAGCTGACTCACTCTGTATATCTGTAACTTTGACTGTAAAGCGACATTCAATAAACGTTGCTTGACCCGCCATAATAATGTACAACTTACTTTCTGAAGCCCACTCGTAATTCGTGTTACATTGGTCGCGGAGACACGTGTCTAAGAAGTACAAAGCTATTACCACTCTTTACCACTTTCACTGGTGATACCTTCCACTACATACCAAAGACGATAAGCGTGTAAGACAGTATTGCAGTTTTTTTTTTCGCTAGTAGGAGCATAGCGGTCAGTTGTAGATCCAGCTATTTTTGCTCATGTACCAATCTGGACGATAGTGGCTGACAGCGGGTTATGAAATATGAAGGCTTCCCCAGTTCCATTGTCTACCTGACAATCAAGGAAAACGTACCGAAAATCCTTGACCGAAACTGAAGTATTACAAGTACTATAGAACAATGTGCCTCATTCCACACAAAAGGCAAATTTTTTTTGTATGCATACTATGTGCGTACGTTGTATATTTGCATATGTGGTACTGTATAGAGTGATATGTTGATAAATGTATTACACAAAGAGAGAGGAATCAGGCGAAGATTAAACGCTAGACATGACCCTGCAAAGAGAATTTGCGAGAGCACTTTAAAAAAATGGTTCAAATGGCTCTGAGCACTATGGGACTTAATATCTGAGGTCCTCAGTCACCTAGAACTTAGAACTACTTAAACCTAACTAACCTAAGGACATGAGACACATCTATGCCCGAGGCAGGATTCGAACCTGCGACCGTAGTGATCGCGCGGTTCCAGATGTAGCGCCTATAACAGCTCGGCCACCACGGCCGGCTGAACAGTATGGATAGCGTATTGAAAAACCAACAAAAGTTTGAGAACGATGATGGAATGGTAGTCGAAGTAAATCAGGTAATGATAAGGGAGTTAAATCAGAAAAAGTGATACTAAATAACTGACAGTGTCCGAGTTAGAGAGGACACAGAACACAGGCTGCCTTGAGCAAGAAAGATCTATCTGAAAAGGAATAACACTTTTACATCGAACATGAATTGAAGTGTTAAGATGTCTTTTTTGGAAAGTATGTGTCTGTAGTGCAGCCCTGTACAGAGGAGCAAAGTGTACGATAAATACTTTAGTCCAGAAAAGAAGAAAGCTTTTGAAATGTGGTGCTACACGAGAATGCTGAAGATTAGTTCCCTAGGTCGGATAATTAGAGGGGTAGTGCATCGAATCGGGAGAAGGAAAATTATGGCGCCACATGTCTGAAAGGATGGAGAGGAGGGTGGCCAGAGAAAAATTGTAGAAGGGGACCAACGCTTTACTACAGTAAGAACGTTCAAATGTAGTTTAAGCTGCGATAGTTAGGCAGAGACGAAGAGCCTTACACGGGTAGAGTAGAATGGAGAACTCCTCGAAATCAGTCTTGGACTGAAGACAGCAGCTACTACTACTACAACAGCAACATTACGACTAAATCTGTCTTCAGCTTATTATGTTGCGCTCTACGATGTCTTATTCCTGATTTTTTTAATTCCTGGTAAGACATTCAAGTTTCCAGTTATCGGTTTTTAGGTTTATCCAAAATTCCGTTTGATGTGAAGAGAATTGCATGTGACAGTCTGTTAAGTAAGATTGTGGTGTGGTTAATCAGTAGAAAATTGTCTTTGTTAAGAACTAAAACATATACATACGTACACTGCCAAGTCGGAAAGTTATGACTACTGCCCACCACGACGTCGGAAACCGCCTGGTGGCGTTGCGGCGGTTGCGCGGTAACAAAAGTACGTAGGCGTAGCAGTTACGGAGGGGGGATCGCCTTAGCGAAGATATGAATTACAAATGGGGAAATCCACTGAGACTTTGACAAAGGGCAGATTATTATTACGCAGGATCCTTGAACGAGAACGTGTCGGCTCTTCGTGTGAATCATACACTACTGACCATTAAAATTGCTACACCACGAAGATGACGTACTACAGACACCAAATATAACCGACAGGAAGAAGATGCTGTGGTATGCAAATGATAAGCTTCTCAGAGCATTCACACAAGGTTGGCGCCGGTGGCGACACCTACAACTTGCTGACATGAGGAAAGTTTGCAACCGATTTCTCATACACAAACAGCAGTTGACCGGCGTTGCCTGGTGAAACGTTGTTGTGATGCCTCGTGTAAGGAGGAGAAATGCGTACCATCACGTTTCCGACTTTGATAAAGGTAGGATTGTAGCCTATCGCGATTGCGGTTTATCGTATCGCGACATTGTTGCTCGCGTTTGTCGAGATCCAATGACTGTTCGCAGAATATGGAATCGGTAGGTTCAGGAGGGTAATACGGAACGCCGTGCTGGATCCCAACGGCCTCGTATAACTAGCAGTCGAGATGACAGGCATCTTATCCGCGTAGCTGTAACGGATCGTGCAGCCACGTCTCGATTCCTGAGTCGACAGATGGGGACGTTTGCAAGACGACAAAAATCTGCACCAACAGCTCGACGACGTTTGCAGCAGCATGGACTATCAGCTCGGAGACCATGGCTGCGGTTACCCTTGACGCTGCATCACAGACAGGAGCGCCTGCGATGGTGTACTCAACGACGAACCTGGGTGCCCGACTGGCAAAACGTCATTTTTTCTAATGAATCCAGGTTCTGTTTACAGCATCGTGATGGTCGCATAAGTGTTTGGCGACATCTCGGTAAACGCACATTGGAAGCGTGTATTCGTCGTCGCCATACTGGCGTATCACCCGGTGTGATGGTTTGGGGTGCCATCCGTTACCCGTCTCGGTCACCTCTTGTTCACATTGACGGCCCTTTGAACAGTGGACGTTACATTTCAGATGTGTTTCGACCCGTGGCTCTACCCTTCATCCGATCCCAGCGAAACCCTGCATTGCAGCAGGATAATGCACGAACGCATGTTGCAGGTCCTGTACGGGCCTTTCTGGATACAGAAAATGTTCGACTGCTGCCCTGGCCAGTACGTTCTCCAGATCTCTCAACCTATTAAATACGTGTGGTCAACTGTGGCCGAGCGACTGGCTCGTCACAATACGTCAGTCACTACTCTTGATGAACTGTGGTATAGTTTTGGAGCTCCACGGGCAGCTGTACCTGTATACGCCATCCAAGCTCTCTTTGACTCAATGCCCAGGCGTATCAAGGCCGTTTTTACGGCCAGAGGTGGTTGTTCTAGGTACTGATTTTTCATGATCTATGCACCCAAATTTCGTGAAAATGTAATCACATGTGAGTTCTAGTATAATATATTTGTCCAATGAATACGCGTTTATCATCTGCATTTCTTCTTGGTGCAGCAATTTTAATGGCCAGTAGTGTATTTTTGCTACTCTGGTATGTCTCCGCAAATGCCGTCATCGACGTTAACGGTCGCTTTGAACATGCAGCGCACCACGGACGCAGATTTGTGTTGCCAGATGCAGATATAAATATAGAAAAAACTTGCATACTTTGCTTACGTTCAGTCATCTAACCGAGCAAAAGTTTTTAGCGTGCAAAAGCGTGTAATAAGAATCATTTGTGGTGTAAATTCATGATGATAATGTAGAAACCAGTTCAAGGAATTTTGCATTCTAACCACTGCTTCTCATTATATTTATTCCTTAATGAAATTTGTTTGCAAGTAATATATCTCTATTTCCAACAAATAGCTGAATACATACTATCAATACTAGGAATAAGAACAATGTACATGAAGACCTAAAATGACTTACCTTGGTCCAAAAGGGGTCCAGTATTCAGGAACACACATTTTCGATACATTACCAACAACCATCGAAATCTTAGTTTCACATAAAGCACGGTTAAAACAGAATTCGGAAGACTTTTTGATAGGCAACTCCTCCTATTCTATACACAAATATCTTAAAAGAGACTCTTAGGCCAGCTTAATTAAAAAGTCTGTTAGATTTCAGTTTTTACAGCATTTGGTCACAACACTCAAGATTAGGTATTTTGTGTACGATAAATTTATTAATAGTGCATAACAATGTTTCATTCTGGGACCATATTAATGAAGTAAATATTAGTTGTTCCAGCTTACACTATTGTATTTACCTATTTTGACGATCTCCTGACAAATGATCACGGTAGCAAGTATTATATTCAGATGTTTTATGTTTTTTATGTTGTACTTTCTGCAATGTTCCACACCCACGAGACTCATCTTATTTTTGTGTCTATGGAACGAAAAGTGAATCTAATCTAATCTGCGAGCAGTATTGTGCAGGGAGACACATTCTCCTTCGTTTGCTTGGTACTCTGGTAGTAATCGAGGACAGCTGCGAACCACTTGCATCCCTGCATCCCTTCATACTTTCCCCGGCACTTCAACTGTCCGTGTCTAGGAGCTAGAACATTTGCTACAGTGGTTTGAAGAGTATTGCAGCGAACTCACGTTGATGTCTTGGCGACAAAATTCGCCTCATATAAATCCTGTTGGCCCCATGTTGATCTCTATCGGTCGCCATCACCGCATACGAAAATCAGCGGTATCGTATTTACGCGAATTACATTATCTGTGCGTAGACATCTAATGCCACATACCTCCACAAACTTACTAACAAACTATCGGATCCCTGATGTGCGGAATCAGTCATTTATTTCGATGCGAATACGAACAAATAACCTATTAATCAGTTGGTCATAATGTTTTGGTTCGTCATTGTATATCATACATGAACAAAACAGAAATGCAATTGCAATTAATAATACGTCCAGTCTCCCGCAGCGTCGTTAATTGCTTGGCATCACCGAAGCATGCATGAAACCAAGTTTTCCGAGTATTCACTTGGGAGACACCTCCAGATGCGTCGAATCTGCGTTGACAACCGTTTCAAGGTGAATTTTGCTTGCGCCAGACCCAGTGTTAAAAATGGGTTTCCCAACAAAGGTTAATAATCATTTGTTTCCACTTTTGGTGTCACTTTACCTATTGAGCCACGTTTTTCTACGTCATCCACGTTTTTAAGCGATTTATAGCGTGTTACCCAATTTCGAACAAATGACTTTGATTTCCCCATATGTTAAAACGCCGCAGCGTGGCTCGTTTTCGGACGTCTGGGAGTGGCTGTACCCGAAACACAGCCTCAACACGTGACGTGTAATCTGCACTCGCGTGTCTTCTTGTGTAGCCCACTCAACAATTCAAAGTAAACGAATGCTTTATGGACATTGCAGAAAGGATAGAGGGAACCTCTGTTGCGCTGTGAAATAAGTAAGGCAATATCTTTTACCATCTGTGTCTAATGTCGACCACGTTCTTATTTAACAAACTGTAAGTGGATTGATAAGGTAGGAAATACTGAGTTTCTCCATAGAATCGACGAGAAGAGGAATACATTATATCAGAGAGGGGTGTTGAGGGGGAAAAACTAGCGACATACAGAGACTAGGGTGTACTCCAAGAAAAAAATTGAGAACATGGGGCCTGAGTGCTACAGTCAGATGAAATAATCGGCACCGAAGAGGAAGTCGTGGCGAGCCGCATAAATCTAGTTCGAAGACTGCTGTCAACAAAAAGAACCACCTCCTGCAGATATGTCAGCATGCCTCTGATTGCTTCTTATATGATTCAACTGTTAAGCGTAATTGAAACACATTTATCTTAATATTTCCAGCACAATTAGCTTTCATCTTTCTCATATGTTTCAGGACAGTTCGTGTTTCTTTCTGTGTTTCAGTTTCTTCGTCAGATTTTACTTGTTCTACCGTATCAACTTTCTCCATTGTATTCGAAAACCGGCTTTCACACCTTTCAGACAACTCTCATCTTCCTTCCTTATTGTCTAGGTTGTCCAGATTTACGAATCAGCACTCAAAATGAAACTTTATCCAAATCGGGTGCTTAGATTAATTTCTGAAGGTCCTTTAGGCTTCCTTTCTGTGCTAGTTCATACTAATTCTAATGTTTCTTTCGTTCCACTTCTTCACTCATTGATACATTCTCCCGTTTCTACGAGAACCCCCTTGATCATATGCATGTTTAACAACTTTCACTCTCTCTTTCTCTCACTTCTATTCCTTTTGTATTACTCAGGGTTAGCATAGGCGTGGAACAGGCCTAGAGACAGACATTTTTAGCGAGTGAAGGTTAGTTGTAAAATTGCTTTACCCGCAATGTGCTCACTGTGTGCCGTTTCCAGTCTATTCGATTGATGAAAGACTTTGATCACACATCAATGTGAATTTTACATTAGCAGTGTTCTCATGGCTGCGTAGTTAATGTTTGACAGTGACTTAATAAGTCGAAAAATTGCAGCTGTGCTGATTGTCTGTGAGCCTGCTGTGTGTTTGGAGGAGGAGGTGGAGGAGGAAGACGAAAGAAATGAGCAGGCAAAATACAGTAGTCTTTTCAATGATAAAGCTTTTCGTGAAACTTTCTCCCAGTTTAAAACTGTGTGCCGGACTGGAACTCGAATCCAGAACCTTGGCTTCCGATGGACGTGCTCTTAACTATCTGATAATACTGGTCTGTCTCATGACCCTTCTCCACACTCCGGCCATCGAGCCTCGGTACGCCAGCAAATTTTCACAACAGCTCAGACTCCGCTGCAGATAGACGAATTCACGCTAGAAATGTTCATTATTTATCCTACACTCCGACAGCTTCTGTGCTGGTAATTCATGTCTATTCCAGGCAGGTAGGTTAATTTTATTATTTTTAATCGCTTCGAATGACAGCCTTTGTATCGTGTGGGTTTATTTCGGTTATCAGTTCGCGTGGTATACTATCGAACACTTCAACTGAAGTAGAAATCGCTTCGGTTGGGTTGAATACTTCCAACCTATGGGAGATCCAGCAGTGATTCATTTAGCTGCTTTGGATGGGAAACACCTGGCAGATGCGGAATGACCCAAAAAGGTGTCGCGGGAGGTGAATAACCTCGTGCGTTCGAGCCGCAGCTGATGGAGGCAGGCTGGCTGGCTGGCGGTTGTTATTACTGCGTTACGGGAGCAGCGCTCGCGACTACATCAACTGACGCAATCGGCAATTTCCGGACGCCGTCGGTCCATCTCGCCAGCGCCAGATTGGAACAGTTTCCGGCCAATCTCATGCTGCGTCAGCAGCATAGTCAATGTCCGTTACTTGTACGACAGTTTAATGCTGGAACACACACGGAATCGTACGCTCCCGCTACTTCGCATTTCAGTTTCCAGTACGATTTGTTTCGTATATCTTATCCCTGGGAAACGTCTCGTTGTTGCCACGGAGAGGGAATTGTAAGGGTGATGCATGTGCCTTGCGGAACCTTTCTGCCTCGTATACAGGACGACCAGACCCTTCTGATTCGGCCTTGGGGGTCGGGGAAAAAAAAAAAACAATGTAACGTATTGTCCTAGAGAAATGTCTTTGGCGAAGCTGTATCCTCACAACCTCTGGAGTGACCACGTTGTTCTAAATGATTGGTATATGTGAAAAACACATTTATTTTTATTTCTGTTACTCGCAATCACAGACCACGTTTAAAATTGTTTCTAGAGTCGTGTACTGCCTTGACATATTGTACTTTCCGTAAAAATACCAGCTTGCACTGAGTTAGAAGTTCACGTTAAATTGTAGGTACCTCCTGCAACTGGCAGGGAAAGTCCACAGATTGGAAGAAGTAAGGAGGCAGTCATTTGCAGTAGGACACCGTACGAGGTAAAGAACTTCGATACTGAATCGAACATTCGAGTTGAAACACCAGTAGTTATTAATGAAAACTATGTTTCTCTTAGGACATGCGGCTGGTTTTTTGTGAGTCCATATCAACTGCAACGTAATTTTACTTTCGGGCTAGTATATGGTTTCGACCTTAGGCTACTTTTAATTACGTTGAAACATTTGTTATCTGTAAGCACATGATCATCTTGTACAATTTCCCAACCCTTGGATGGTCTGCTTGGAACACACTTCTGTCCGTATAATCTGCGGTGGTAGATATTACCTTACTGCTGTGTTGTACGCATAAAGCACGCCGTTAGCTTGTTGCTTCTGGTTGCCTTTAAGTGTGCATAACGGATATGTCCGTCCATGGTCTGCTCGTTGGGTTCGACGGATAGGGATAATCCATTTGCAGCATCTTGTGGCTTGTAGCTTGTCCAAATGTCGAGTTTAAACTCGAGAGGTATTACAATGCATGCTTCACTTGATGGTACCTTCACTAATAAAGATAATGTATTGTCAGCCAGTTATGAAGTTTTTTATTCTTTGGGCCAGTATGTTCAGAAGATCTGATTGTCGTCATCCTGAAGAGAATATATATATATATATTCATGGTTTTCTCGGAAGGGTTATTGTATTTACGTAGACACCTGGTACACTAGTTGAGATGTAGTAGACGAACTAATGAGTAACAACAGTGGCAGTGCCAGCAGAATGCAGCAAAGCATAAGGAAGGCCCTGACATCATGAAAAACGAAAAATTGGATATAGACGTAAATGTAATGGCGTACAAAACAAGAAGTTACTGACAAAACGGAAGGACAAGAGGAGAGTGATCGTGAGCACGATCCATGACGACACATTTCAAGGGGTAAATTCAGAGAATGGCATCGTGCTAACGCCAAATGTTGTCATTGGTAGCAAGAATATTGCAGGAGTGGGCAGCATCGAGTCCCAGATGCAAATCTTCCAAATGGGCGGGAACAGACGGAAATGACAATTGCACAAATTTTTTGCTGTTCATGGCACGTAGTGTGGCTTCACTGCATACGTTACGTACAAAAAACATGACTGCGAGAAAAGCAGATCGTAATCCGCGATTAGTGTCGGGGACAGTTGGCCGTGTCCTTCGCACAACAGGGAACATCACTTGGACGCCCACGTCGAGCTCCAAAAGCGACTCGCCTTAATAGCCAGGCATATTGTTTACCAAGCATATCGAAGGAGAAAATGGTTCAAATGGCTCTGAGCACTATGGGACTTAACATCTATGGTCTTCAGTCCCCTAGAACTTAGAACTACTTAAACCTAACTAACCTAAGGACATCACACAATACCCAGTCATCACGAGGCAGAGAAAATCCCTGACCCCGCCGGGAGTCGAACCAGGGAACCCGGGCGTGGGAAGCGAGAACTCTACCGCACGACCACGAGCTGCGGACATATCGAAGGAAAGACCAACGAGGAGATGTGGTGTAGGCACGAGAAAAGGTCTTAGAAAATACTTCAGTGTGAAGTTCCTCTTTACGCAGCACCATACTCTAAAATATTTCTACATCTACATCCATACTCCGCAAGCCACCTGACGATGTGTGGCGGAGGGTGCCTTGAGTACCTCTATCGGTTCTGGGCTCTAATCTCTCTCATTATATCCTCATGGTCTCTTCGCGAGATACACGTAGGAGGGAGTTGTATATTGGTTGACTCTTCGGTGAAGGTTTGTTCTCGAAACTTCAACAAAAGCCCGTACCGAGCTACTGAGCGTCTCTCCCGCAGAGTCTTCCACTGGAGTTTATCTATCATATCCGTAACGCTTTCACGATTACTAAATGGTACTGTAACGAAGCGCGCTGCTCTCCGTTGGATCTTCTCCGTCTCTTCTATCAAACCTATCTGGTACGGATCCCACACTGTTGAGCAGTATTCAAGCAGTGGGCGAACAAGCGTACTGTAACCTACTTCCTTTGTTTTCGGATTGCATTTGCTTAGGATTCTTCCAATGAATCTCAGTCTGGCATCTGCTTTACCGACGATCAACTTTATTTGATCATTCCATTTTAAATCAGTCCTAATGCGTACTCCCAGATAATTTATAGAATTAACTGCTTCTAGTTGCTGACCTGCTGTTTTGTAGCTAAATGATAAGGGATCTATCTTTCTATGTATTCGCAGCACATTACACTTGTCTACATTGAGATTCAATTGCCATTCCCTGCACCATGCGTCAATTCGCTGCAGATCCTCCTGCATTTCAGTACAATTTTCAGTTGTTACAACCTCTCGATATACCACAGCATCATCCGCAAAACGCCTCAGTGAACTTCCGATGTCATTCACAAGGTCATTTACGTATATTGTGAATAGCAATGGTCCTACGACACTCCCCTGCGGCACACCTAAAATCACTCTTACTTCGGAAGACTTCTCTCCATTGAGAATGATATGCTGAGTTCTGTTATCTAGGAACTCTTCAATCTAATCACACAATTGGATTTCACACAGAAAACTCTCAGTAATTATGTGAAATTAAAATTTCGTTCTGTCCTTAATATGTTTTATTCGCTATAAGATTCCGGCCTATTTCGGTTTTGATACCTGCATTGGAAACCAAAAGAAAGGCTCAAATGAGTGAGCAAGGCACGTGGCATGACTTGCGCCAGCGAGAGCTATGGGAAATTAACCACTGAAGCGCGCACGAAAAATATCCACTCTGAGGGGTTAAAACTGTGTGCATAACACTGGTGGTGTGGTAGCGCGTCATGAGGTGAGCGTACACGCAATATTAAAACAGGTAATCACATTCCAGTAGAGGCTATGGCTGGACAGCATTTTTACCCAAATGTGAGGCGACCCCTGTCAGGGTCACGGTCGACGGCGCCCACGCGGTTTCCTGCGGCACAGGCGGTGTGTTCGTGTCCTCCCTTTCCTTCTCCTCCCTCTCCCTCTCCTCCCACTTCACTCCCACCCTGGAGAAGCGGCCGCCAATCTCGCCTACCGCACCCGCGCTGCCTGACTCTTGTGCATGCGGCGCACGTCTGTCGATTTGCAGTTCGCAGCCTCCAGAGACCGGCTCCGCTAAAATATTAATTTCGCGCTATACTCACGCGTAAAGTGAGAACGAATGAGTATAAGTTTACTGTTGGGATGGAGTGGTTTTTATTTATCCTGTAGCTAGCTCTGTGACAAAAGATAACCAAAAAAATGCAGTAACAAAAGCACTGAACGTTATTACGAAAGCAGTAATTTCAGTTTCTTCCTATCTTTCGAACTCACCTCAAAGATGTCATGGTGGTGAAGCTGCAAAGAAACGTTTTATTGTGTAAACAGCGGACACGGGTCAATAGATGTAGTCCACTGGCTCGAAGAATTACAAACTGATTCCGTGATGACGATAGAAACTTTCAGGGATAGTGGGGAAGGGTAAGGAATCCTGGTCCAGAAACGACGGAGACGAAAACTTTAAGGGAAAATCGTTCTCACGCCTGTGGCAGTGGAACAAATGTACTGATACTACTGTTGCTAAGATAGGAGGGCAGGCGAAAAAACTCTGGTAAACAAGGACTCTAAAATACATACCTCTATACCTATTAGCACTTGGTTATTTTCGATAATGTTATCCTCATTTCTTCTACTGAAAAAGTGCTCATAGCTCGTGAAGTATGCATTTTAGAACCCATTTTTACTTGACTTTTTCGCTTGGAATGATCGTTTCTGTCGTATCCCTGAATATTGACCATTTCAAATGGTTCTGAGCCTATGGGACTTAGCATCTGAGGACATCAGTCCCCTAGAACTTAGAACATCTTAAGCCTAACTAAGCTTAGGACATCACACACATCTATGCCCGAGGCAGGATTCGAACCTGCGACCGTAGCGGTCGCGCGGTTCCAGACTGAAGCGCCTAGAACCGCTCGGCCACGCCAGCCGGCATTGACCATTTCTCGTGGGACACGCTGTATTCGCCCAGTGTTTCCTTATCAAAGCACTTAGCGACTTAACAAATTTTAAGGATAATTTCAAACTTATTCTACTCTATTTCTCGTGTGTATGCTTAACGTCAAATATTAACACATTAACCCATTTGTAAAACAGTCAGAAGTTTGTAGCTGTTTTACGGGTTGGAGTTGTACTTTAAAGAATCGAGAGTTTACTGGTTAAGAACTAACTGAATCCAGTATGCTATGTTGGACGGGGAAATTTAAGCATAAACAAAATTAACGTTGGATGTGCCCGAAGAAACCGTAGTAGTACTTCTAATGTTCTCGTTACGCATTAACGGTTTATCGTTATGGAAGCCGACAGTACTGAATTGTTCGCTGACGATGCTGTCGTATGCAGGAAAATATCAAAGAGTTCATTAGACCAAACGGTGGTGTTTTAAATGTGGGTAAATGTAAGACAATGCTTCTAACAAAAAGAAAGAAACCGGTAATTGGTGATTACAAGATTAGTGGTGGACTTGGAAATCACGTCACATGGTTTAAACATTTAGGGGTTATTCTGAGAAGCGACGTGAGATGAGATGTTCATGTAAAAGCAGTACTACAGAGGCAGATTGGAAGGCTTCGAGTAGTTGGTGAAGTTCAGGGGAAGTGCAGGTTGACTGGCAGGCAAACAACGAGCAATGCTCAGCAGCTGCCAATGCTAGCATTTACAGTCAGTATGAAGTATACGTGACAGCAGACATCAAATGAATTCAGAAGCACAGTGCTAAGATCCTAACGAGTCAAAACAGCGCGCATGGAAGTACAGCACTGGTGCTCAGGAATCCTTAATGGGTGTCTTTGTAAGAAAGGCGACGTTGTTTTCTCGAAACTCCTTACCATAAATGTAGAGAATCTGTAGTCGACAAAGACTGTGCGAGAATTGTGCTGCCACTGTCGCTTACGGATCATCAGAATATAGTCAGCGAGATTACAGTCGGGTTCAAATCACTTGGCGTCAGACAACAAGGGGTCTGGATTCTTACATCAGTTGTAACCGTACTGGCGTTCCCGACCTCCACTGTGTCGCCATTTCCTCTGCGGAAAACGTTGTAGCAAGAAACTTTTCTCGACGCGAAAATTTCTCCCATTTCAAGAAAAATCAAATCTGGCACTATTTAAATTGAGGATGAAATTGTTAATATGCTTGGAAACACTAGAGAGATGAATTCCATAAGTGAATTTAAAAAAAAAAAGAAATTACGTGATTTTTGTAGTAGATCCGACTTTAAACTTGTTTAGTGCTTTATATTAACAAAACTGCAAAAAGGAAAGTGTGTTTCTCGAAACGAAACATAACGTGAAATGCAACTTCGGATCGTCTCGTCGCTGCTTGAGGTTTTCTGGTAACCAACGAAAAAAATTTGTATTACAGTAAACTGAGTAGTTTTCGAGATACGATGCGATACGTTTGAACGAGAAAATGTAATTCCTTGCAAACAAATTAAGACAACTCTGGCCCTAATTATAACGAATAGATTTTGGAAATTCTTGGAGGCACAATAGAGATCTATAGTGTAGGGGAACTTTTAACATTTTTCATAGATTTTTATAGGGTATAAAAACTTTAAAGTGATTTTCTATCATCGTGTATAACGGAGCGATATGACGCCTGCCTGCTGAATGTTTGTCGCGACAGCATCGTAACTTCTGACCTTAAACGTCAAATGGTAACTAATTTAATTCAGACTGCAGGGGATGCAAATATTATAGACATTTTAGCCTCTTCCGCGTGAGCGAAATAGGACAGAAAATCTACAGTATTTGTGCGAAGTACTCTATACGCTTTGCTGATCTTACTACAGTCACTGCAGCAAGTGATGATCTGTTCTCCAGGATGAAGAGCATTTGCTTAAATTTACGTCGAGAACTAAACAAGGAGGAGACAAAACTAATAGTTTTTAATTAACAAGGTTTCGATCAAATCAAACTTAAAATTGGTTAAAGGATGTGGGGATAGTGAATGATTTTGTATATGAAGGCTCTCTGAATAATGAGACAGGAAAGTCTGATGCAGGAAGGAAAGGACGTATCGTCCTGCGGGAAATATCCAGAACAATGAAGATGCGCTTGGAGGAATCATTGGTTTTCCCTGTGTACCTGTATGGCTGCGAGATCTGGACCGTAAAAGCTAGTGACAAGAGTCGAATTGATTCCTTCGAGATTCGGTGTTGGCGGCAGACGTTTTGCGTACCATGGGCCAAAACAACAACAAATGCTTCCATTATAGAAGAACTTAGCATCACAAGAAGATTATATTCCCGTATCAAAGATAGCCCCTCCCCCCAGTCGTCCCCTTTGGTATATATGTGTGTGTGTGTGTGTGAGTGAGTAAGATCACGAGTAAGAGCAGCAAGTAGATGGTTGGCTCAAGCGAAGAAGATTAGCGGACTACCTCTGCACAACGAGCTCAAGATCGCTGTGGATGGAGACACACAATTTTAGATTCGGTCACTTAAGAAATAAACAAGGTAACGACACTGAGCAATGAGTAAACCGACTAACGGTGGTGTTTATACCCTGCCATGCACTTAACGGTAATTCGCAGTGTAGTTTCTTTTCTTTCTTCTGCTGCTGCCTTTATCCCGCATTGTGCGCCGAGTCGGCAGGGTTAAGTACGGATTTGGCATGGTTAATGTGAAGGGGTGGCCGGATGCCCTTCCTGAGGCCACCCGATACCCCCCTGGGACGGAATTAGTGTCCCCAGCTGCCTGCGTCTAGTCTAAATCGTGAAATAGTGTGAATGTGTTTCAAATGTCAGCGAGTCGTTTAACTGAGGCATAACGTGGGGACCAGCCTGGTATTCGCCTAGTAGAATGTGAAAAACCGCCTAAAAACCACATCCAGGCTGGCCGGCACACCGGCCCTCGTCGTTAATTGGCCGGGCGGATTCGATCCGGGGCCGGCGCTTACCCGAGTCCAGGAAGCAGCGCGTTAGCGCTCTCGGCTATCCTGGCGGGTAGAGGGGAGTGAGTACCAGCCGTTTGAAAACATGTTTTCTAGGTAAGTATGCAACAGAGTAGTCATGGTGAGGGGGGGGGGGGGGGGAGGCGATGTTCTATCGGCTGATGTCATTTGACGTCAATCCTACCTCTCTGACCTGGTTCGAGCTTCATTCGCGTGACTGAGTACAAGCTTGCAAAATATACCGAATGAGCCTTCTGAACGGCAAAGCTCACGATAATAGAAGAGCTGCTCGTCGCCTTTATCAAGATCGTTTCCCACAACGTCCGACTCCAACGCATACCCTTTTCAACACTATTACGTAACGGTTTCGAGAAAGGGTACCTTAACTGTCAGTAGGCGTGACTGTCGTGCTCCAACGAGACGCAGCACTCGAGAACTGGTACGGGCCATACTACACAACGTCGAAGAGAATCCGTCAACAAGTACACGAGCAATTTATTTTGCTATTAACGTGTGGAACTGTGAAACAAGTGATGTACTGGAACACACCTAATCAGTTACTTGGAAAAGTGAGAGCGTTACCAACATCTGTCCAAGTCGTTGTAACATGGGAACGGTACTTGTACATCCACGTGATTACTCTGCTATTCACAATAAAGTGCCTGACAGAGGGTTCAATGAACTACCTTCATGCTGTCTCTTTACCGTTCCACTCTCGTACGGCACGCGGGAAAAACGAGCACTTAAATTTTTCCGTGCGAGCCCTGATTTTTCTTATTTTATCGTGATGATCATTCCTCCCTATCTAGTGGGTGCCAACAGAATGTTTTCGCAATCGGAGGAGAAAACTCGTGATTGAAATTTCACGAGAAAATCCGGTCGCAACGAGAAACGCCTTTGTTTTAACGATTGCCACTCCAATTCACGTATCATGTCTGTGATACACTCTCCCATATTTCACGATAATACAAAACGAGCTGCCCTTCTTTGTACTTTTTCGATGTCATCCGCCAGTCCCACCTGATGCGGATCCCACACCGCACAGCAGTACTCCAGAATAGGGCGGACAAGCGTGTGTAAGCAGTCTTTAGTAGATCTGTTGCACCTTCTAAGCGTTCTGCCAATGAATCGCTGTCTTTGGTTTGCTCTACCCACAACATTATCTATGTGATCGTTCCACTTTAGGTTATTTCTAATTGTAATCCCTAAGTATTTAGTTGAATTTACAGCCCTCAGAGTTGTGTGACTTATCGCGTAATCGAAATTTAGCTGATTTCTTTTAGTACTCATGTGAATAACTTCGCACTTTTCTTTATTCAGAGTCAATTGCCACTTTTCGCATCATACAGATATCTTATCTAAATCTTTTTGCAAGTTTTTTTGATTATCTGATGGCTTTACAAGACGGTAAATGACAGCATAATCTGCAAACAATCTAAGACGGCTACTCAGTTGTCTACTATGTCGTTAACATAGATCAGTAACATAGAGGGCCTACAACACTTCCTTGGGGAACGCCGGATATTGCTTCTGTTTTACCGTTTACGTTTCCAGACATGGAGTCCTATTCAATATTTTATGTACTCACTCCCCTATACAAGCCGTAGAAGTTTGTAACGGGAATTTGCGGACACTCTGCTGTATGTGCAGATTGCAGTGGCGACTGGACACTAGATGCAGCGCACCGGTTTCAACGAAGTGTGTGTGTGTGTGTGTGTGTGTGTGTGTGTGTGTGTGTGTGTCTATATCCTCCGCGGCGTGCGCCTAGCCGAGCAACAGGCTGTCGGTCTGAGTTTGGCGTTGCGAACAACTTTCGCCGAAGCGGGAATGCGGTCGGTATCCGGCAGCGATACGCGTAAAAAGAGAAAAACACGCTTTGGAGCGGCGCGTGGCGGAAGCCGACGCCAACACGGGCTGCGGCCGGATACGCACACCGCCAATTCTGCCAACCGGATTTGTTTCCGCGCTCTACCGACTGCGACATCCGATACCTGGCGACACCTCTGGCGTGGTTTACACGAGGCCATCAAAACTACCGAAAGTTTTCGGAATATATTAATTAAAATTATTGTGTGTTACCTGGGCGCTGTTCTCCGTAGTCACCTTTCGTTGGGAACGGATACACCGATCCGAAAGTTTTCGCAATTTTTCGAATTCATCCTGTAGTCTTCGTCTGTTAGGCTGGCTAGTACCCTCTGCGGTTCCTCTTAAGTTTCCTTTACTATACGGAATATTTGCGGCTCGTTCAACTTTATATTCATCCTCGGAGAGAGGAAGAAGTTACATGTAGCCAACGTTGATCACTACAGAACACGGGAAACAGTTGTCATGTTACTTTTAGTCTAAAACCGACCTGCTACGTTGTTAGCAACTCGTGCTTGATTTCTTTTGACGCCTTCTGTAATGTCTACTTAAGTAAGAACTCCAGGCACTAGAGAGGACGCTGCAGAATTAGCCACAGAATCGCCGTGTTTGTAATATCCTGTACAGTTGTGACAACACTGTCTCAGAAATCTTCAGACGAATCTGTCTTACATTTGCTTTTCCTAATACTAATTTCCTATCGCTTCTTAGCCCTAAATAAATACAGGGGTTGGACAAAAAAAACGGAAACACCAAAAACACAATACCGTGCCTAATACGGAGTAGGAAATCAGTTGGCATTCAAAACGGCATCCAGTCGTCTCTGGGATGGTTTTTAAGGGAATCTAATACCAGAACGAGATTTTTAAAAACGGTTCAAATGACTCTGAGCACTATGGGACTTAACATCTGAGATCATCAGTGCCCTAGAACTTAGAACTACTTAAACCTAACCAACCTAAGGACATCACACACATCCATGCCCGAGGCAGGATTCGAACCTGCGACCGTAGCGGTCGCGCGGTTCCAGACTGTAGCGCCTAGAACCGCTCGGCCACTACGGCCGGCTGCGAGATTTTCACTCTGCAGCGGAGTGTGTTCTGATATGAAACTTCCTGGAAGATTAAAACTGTGTGTTTCATATCAGTTCACACTCCGCTGCAGAATGAAAATCTCATTCTTGAAACATCCCCCCAGGCTGTGGCTAAGCCATGTCTCCGCAGTATTCTTTCTTCCAGGAGTGCTGTAAGGTGTGTAGAAGAGCTTCTGTGAAGTTTGGAAGGTAGGAGACGAGGTACTGGCGGAAAGCTGTGAGGACGGGCTGTGAGTCGTGCTTGGGTAGCTCAGTTGGTAGAGCACTTGCCCGCGAAAGGCAAAGGTCACGAATTCGAGTCTCGATCCGACACACAGTTTTAATCTGCCAGGAAGTTTCGAATCTAATACCATTTTTCCTGCAAAATAGTGCCGAGTTCAGGTATCTATAATGGAGGTCAATAACTATCACGCAGCATTCTCTCCAAAGTAGACCCTACAGATTGAATAATGTTGAGATTTAGTAACTGTGGTGGCCAGGGAAGTTGTGAAAATTCATCCTCGTAGCCACAAAACCAGTCCTGGACGATGCGAGCTACATGAACACGGGCCCTGTCGTCTTTGAAAACAGCATCGCAATTAGGGATCAAACATCGTTCAATGGGATGGACCTGCCCAGCCACAATGGTCATATGATACCTGGTAACAATGCATCCTTTCCGAGCACCCCATGGGGCCCATGGAATATCACGATGCGGCTGCCTAATTCATCATCGAATCCCCGCCATGTTTCACTCTTGGGACGTAAGCTAGGCCTGAAATTGGAAACAGTGTGGAACAAGGCTCGATCGACTACATTACTTTCTGCTATTGCTTCGTAGTCCAAGTTTTATGGCTTCGGCACCACATGTTCCTGTTACAGACATTTCACTGATGAATAGTTTTGTAATTCCAACTTGCACTGCAAGTCTCAGCTTATGGAGCTCTTTTCGTGTTGTTTTATTGATGACAGGGTTAGTGAGTGCGACATTCAGTTCTTCTTTGACTTTCGCAGCTGACGTCCCCGTATTTTTCGTCACAATGCTCTTCAATGACAGTCTTCCACAATCACTCAACACATCGACTTTTGACTTAGCGGATGAGGTTTTTTATTTCGTTCTCCCTGTAAGGGTCAAATGGTTCAAATGGCTCTGAGCGCTATGGGACTTAACATCTGTGGTCATCAGTCCCCTAGAACTTAGAACTACTTAAACCTAACTAACCTAAGGACATCACACACATCCATGCCCGAGGCAGGATTCGAACCTGCGATCGTAGCAGTCCAACCGTTCCGGACTGAGCGCCTGAACCGCTAGACCACCGCGGCCGGCTCCCTGTAAGGGGTATAAATCTCTTTTGCCTCTTGAAACAGCAAACACCTTGGCTGCTGTGATTACAGCACGCACCATCGGAGCACCAACAATTTGCCCACGTCCGGACATAATGCTCTCACAACTACACTATTCTGACCGCGACTGAGACATCCGACGTATTGAGGACGTTGCACGTGCGCCGTTCGTGGCCAAATACAACAGGCAAACCCGAAGGCTTGGCCAGCCTCTGAATTTATGCTCAAGCATGCTTTACTCGCTGTGTTTCCATATTTTGTCCACCCCCTGTATGCGACGTGGTCGAGACGTTCAACACCAAACTTGTAATCGCATACTCTCGGTTTCTTTCTGTTCGGGTAGGCATCATCACTTTCATTTATCCACCTTTCGAGAAAACTCCCTTTTGCCACACCAAGCGGAGAATTTGTCCGTGACTTGCTACATTTCTACTCGATCGTCAGACCACCACGATACTCCGCTGCAGACAGCACAATCGACAGCGGACGACGTTATAGTGCCGGTGTTCATACATGAAGAATCATTTACGTACAGCACTACTATAAATGATTCATTCGTTTTCACTGTTCTGTATTTTCCAAAGTTTTACATGCGTAAGTATGATTGACGTGATTGATGCATGGACAGAACTTAAACTCCCTGACGTCGCATTGTGAGCTCTAGTTTGTGCCTTGACAACATGGACGAAGCACTTGACGACGAAAATTTCGCATCCAAGCTGATATTCAGTGACGCAGCAGCCTTCCATTTATGTGGACGGGTTAATCACCACTATCGAAGAATGTGGGAATCAAAAACCCTCTTGAGATTGTGGCGCATGAACGAGATTCGCCGGAGTTTGTTTTCCGTGCAGTGTCATGGACAAAGCTAAATGAGCCGAGTTTCTTCTGTGAGAAGACTTGACGTGTACCTCTTATCTTGATAAGTTGCAGTTGTGGTTGTTTTCACGAATGAGTACTGATTCCGAGAATGGGACATCCCTTTATTGAAGCATCGATGTTCGTCTTTAATGACGAATTCCCCTTCATTGGGTTGGGTGTATTAGTGAACATGAAGTCGCTCTGTTTCCTTGGCCCTCCAGATCGCCTGACTTAAAGTCTTGTGATTTTTACTTTTGAGATTACATTAACAACCGTTACGTAATCCCAAGAACACTGGAACAGCTCAGACGGGATGTTGCTATATAAGGATCGGACCAGACTTGACTACGGCCCGGACACGTGTCGTGTGATCAGAAGGTACTCAAATTACGTGTTTTGTAGAGCGCAAGATGTAAACCGGTTAGTTTACCGTTCCATTCATGCATCAGACATATTTATGATGTGATGCTTTTGTAAAATACAGAGCTTTGAAAGCGATGAATCGTATGTAGTAGCTCTGTATACTGAGAACTTTGGGACGCTACTACGCTTGCTTGGGCCACATCCTATGCTCCTTCAGTTTTGTCAAATATTCGCCACCCCGTATAACTGTCCGCAGCTCGTGGCCTGGCGGTCGCGTCCTCGCTTCCCCAGCACGGGGCCCCGGGTTCAATTCCCGGCGGGGTCAGGAATTTTCAGCTGCCTCGAGATGACTGGGTGTTTGTGTTGTCCTCTTCATTTCATCATCATTCATGAAAGTGGCGAGTTGGGACTGACCCAAGGTTGGGAATACGTACGGGCGCTGATAAACGCGCAGTTGTGAGCCCCACAGACCAAACACCATCATCCAGTATAACGTAATCGGTTCTGTTAAACGAATATTCATCGAACCAACCACGTATTTGCGCAGATATTCGGTAAATACAATATCTTTGTTGGTAGCTGACGGTGTGGCGCAGCGTCGAAAACCTTTCGGAAAACTATGTGGATTGAAACTACCAGGTCATCCTCATCTGTGGTTTGCAAGGGGCTCGTATGAGCCTAGCGATTAAAAGCTGTACATTAAGCTCAAACTGACAGCTACATTGCGGGTATGGATAGTTCCCACTGTACAGAATACCAGGTTAGATGTACTCACGTGATAGAGCTTTTGTAACAGCGTTCGTGCAGAGGGCATCGATGAAGCTATTTGGTTGAATTCCAGAGTTGTTGAGCAGAGTGGACAGGAACATTGCATGGGGGGGGGGGGGGGGGGAGGCTCGTTGAGCAACGGCGGTGACGTGCGGGTAAGGGCGTTGGGGAGCAGGGGTTCGCCGCTGTGTGTCTTCATTTAGGCGAGCCTGCACTCTGGTGGATTAAATCGTGGGCCGCACAGAAACTTGTGGCGTGATGCGCTCGTAAATTGCGCTCTTTTTACACTGCCACCCCAATTACTACGGCGTCAGTTTCTAAAGAGAGAAAAAACTCTCTTTCTCTTTCTCTCTCTCTCTCTCTCTCTCTCTTTTTCCCTCTCCATTGAATACAGTCCTCGAGTTTCTTCTTCTACACTCGTAACTGATATACTCGTCGGTAAGTGGAGAGTTACAAGCAGGCGATTCCACGTTCGTGGCTTAGTTGTGTTATACAAGGGAAAAACAATTTTCTCGGTCTTTTTAAGGATATGTGAGGGAGTAAAAGTGTCAAACAGCTTAAGTTCATCAATCATCGAAAAATTTCACAAAAGCTATTTATGATTGCTACAGTTACGGACTCTATGCATTAAGGACATCAAATAACAGGACAGACCAAATCGCGTCCTCTCCATAACCGAACTTTCTCCATGAACATACAAAAGCTATTCCACTCCGCAGTATTCAATTTTTGTAGTGCGACATTCGTCTCCTCAGCAAGAAAACCTTGAAACTAATTAGAATACCACATTAATAAATTCGTTTTAGAACGTAGGACCTAAATAGCTAAATTTCACACTACACAACACACTACATTTCAATACCCATATCATCAATATGTGTTAGAATTTCTAAGTATCACTTATGTTTTAGGCACCTGTGAAGTTAAAAAATACCAGATATCACCGTGATACGGTCAGTGCTAAACTGTAGGTACCTATAAATTGGTTATTTTTTTGAAAGTGAGTTCAAAAATACGGGGCAAGGCAAGGGCGTACTTCTGGTAGGTCGATGATTTGGGGTTGAATAACGTGGTTGGTGACGTAAAATTATTGGTAGAATTCAGGAAAGTACAGTGGAGCAGTTACGGAAATTACATGCATTTCTAACCAGTTCAGGTCCTACGTTTGGAGTTATCAAGCAATCGTGGCATTACCACTATCCGAGGAAGGCAAGGTTACGTTTTATAAAGTCCAGGCCATGTACACAGTTTTAAATTCTCATAAAGTTCCAAAACAGTGCAACCAACGCTGCAGACGGAAAGATTTATTCTGCAACCACTTGGGGCTTTGACTTAGGTGGTTGCGTTCCAGTAGACTCGAGTCCTTCACTTCTTCCGTCGTTCCCAAATAAATCAATAATTCAGATGAGGTCAGTGCTTAACAGACGTTAAACGCTCATAGATCGATGTCCATCCGTCCCTGATAACAACTTGAATGTGTAATTTGAGCGGCGCACGTCGTCAGATAGTGATAAGCGGGCAGTATCACCACTGATTACACCAGAAAACATAACCCTGCTGAGTGCTACACTCGACTCTTCGCTTCATTTGAAGTCGAATACTTGCTCCAGACACTCTACTTTATATTTTCATGTAAGTGTGTTTAAGATTTCTTAATTACGGAAATCTCTTAAAAATTAAAATTGTGTAGCACTCTGCTACCCCGGTGCACTTAAAACTATTTTCTGCTGGTATCCGGTGGAGAAATCAGTCGAGGCTCTCAGCCAACCACCACCCACCCAGAAATATTATGGAAACTGTTCATATTCTCTTGAGCTTCAGGACATGTAGGAGGTAGGGGCAACGAACTGGGGGAGATGCACCAAATAAGCATCCTGCTTCGATATCTTCCTTCCCCTAGCGAGTCGAGAGCTCGCAAATATATCATGTTTGGAGTGTTTGTTTCAGCCGGCACATGGTCACCCAAACCAACGAGAATTATCATCAAAATGAATCGTTCTCTCTGCAGCGGAGAGTGTGCTTGGTATGAAATTCCTGACGAGAAAAAATTGTTTGCTGAACCGACAGATCGATTTGAAAAGCTTTTTTAACAATTATTTTATGCTTTAAGGGGAATAAGCAGGTTATGCCGCCTCGTCCGAATGAAAACATTTTACCGCATTGTCTGTCATTAGATGCCGTTAAGCTTGCCTTCTGGATATTTTCCCCTCGCGCCCAGCTGCCCACAGATGAACCTAGAAATAATAAACTGCATCTTCGATGTGAGTGAAGATAAACTTGCATAAAAAGTTCTCGGGTTACTTGCCACGTCAAATTTTGAAAAAATCCCAAGCTTTCGATGACTACCTCCGTCATCTTCGTCAGGTGGTAAAACTGACTGTCGTGGACCGGTGAGGCTTCCGCTTTTATAAGTAGTGGACGGCTCACGCTTCAGACTACTGGGACTCTGTCATCAGGGAAGCAGTTGAACTTAGACTCTGTGAAAATAATTTCAGTAGAGACTCCGGTTATGCACTCAGTAATGCATGGAAGCGCGCAATTGATAAAGAAAGAGCACAGAGGGAAACTTCTTACATTCCTCGCAGTTCTCCGCCTGTTGCGATGGATGGCGCTGCAAGCAACGCTGGATAAAGCGCGCAAACAAAATCTATGGCTATAGAGGCCGCCACCTCAGTACGCGCCGGTTTCACCGTGACGTCATCCAGCCAATGAGAAGCCCTCCACTGCTTATAAAAGCGGAAGCCTCACCGATCCACGACAGTCAGTTTTACCCCTGATGAAGATGACGGAGGTAGTCATCGAAAGCTTGGGATTTTATGCAGATTTGACGCGGCAAGTAAACCGAGAACTTTTTATGGAAGGACTCCGTCGCGGAAGATAAACTTGTTGTAAATTCTAAGTTACGCATAGGCATACGAAATTTTTATATTCACTAGAAGTACCTGGTTTTGCAAAGGTATATCTTGGGTACTTTTCGCTGTTACTTTCAGAACAAAAGTTTCCATTTACCTTTCTGGTCTGTTCAAGGCGTTCTCCATCAGACGCACAACGAACATCCATCTTCATCTACATGGATACTCTGCAAATCACATTTAAGTGCCTGGCAGGGGGTTCATCAAACCACCTTCACAGTTCTCTATTATTCCAATCCAAGTATAGCGCGCGGAAATAACGAACATCTATATCTTTCCGTACGAGGTGTGATTTCCCTTATTTTGTGACGGTGATCGTTTCTCCGTATGTAGGTCGGCGTCAACCAAATATTTTCGTATTCGGATGAGAAAGCTGGCAATTGGAATTTTATGAGAAGATTTCGCCGCAAAGAAAAATGCCTTTCTTTTGATACGTCCATCCCAAATCCTGTATCATTTCTATGACACTCTTCCCCCATATTTCACGCTAATACAAAACGTTGCTGCCCTTCTTTGAACTTTTTCGATATACTCTGTCAGTCCTATCTGGTAAGGATCCCACACCACGCAGCAGTAATTTAAAAGAGGACGGACAAGCGTCATGTAAAAGATACACAGGGTGTTACAAAAAAGTACGGCCAAACTTTCAGGAAACATTCCTCACGCACAAATAAAGATGTTATGTGTACATGTGTCCGGAAACGCTTAATTTCCATGCTAGAGCTCATTTTAGTTTCGTCAGTATGTACTGTATTTCCTCGATTCACCGCCACATGTGTGGGCTGACGAGAATCCGCACGCAATTGTGCAATCACGTCATCAGCACAGATTTTCTGTGAACGTTTGGGCAGGCATTGTTGGTGATGTCTTGATTGGACCCCATGCTCTTCCACCTACGCTCAATGGAGCACGTTATCAAGACTTCATACGGGATACTCTACCTGTGCTGCTAGAACATGTGCCTTTACAAGTACGACACAACATGTGGTTCATGCACGATGGAGCTCCTGCACATTTCAGTCGAAGTGTTCGTACGCTTCTCAACAACAGATTCGGTGACCGATGGATTGGTAGAGGCGGACCAATTCCATGGCTTCCACGCTCTCCTGACCTCAACCCTCTTGACTTTCATTTTTGGGGGGATTTCCGTGCGACGGAGGGTGGATGCATGTATCCTCGCTTACGGAGGACATTGTGAACATTTCCTGTAACAAAGTGTTTGAAGTCACGCTGTTACGTTCTGAAGAGAAGGAATAAAATGAGCTCCAACATGGAAAGTAAGCGTTTCCGGATACATGTCCACATAACATTATTTTTTTTTTCCTTTGTGTGTGAGTTATGTCCCCGGAAGTTTGGCCGTACCTTTTTGTAACACCCTGTAGTGTAGTTACATGCGATGGATCCTTTTGGAGAGGCGTGTACTCAGAGACGCGCTGAGAGCGGATTGCGGTGCCGTGGCGCACGCCAGCTGGATTACGGAGCGGCCGCTCTGATGAGCGGTTTGGGATGCGCGCGCGCAGACCCGACTCACGCGCCGCCCACCCACGCTCTCGGGTCACAAGGTCGCAGCCCCGTCTGTACCGCGCAGAGCACGGCGCGCGTGGTTTAAGGATTAATTATACATCGAGGTGGCTTTCTGGGAGCCATCCCAGTGGTCACGTCGTCAGCTTGGATAATGACACGAAATGCGATCCTAAACTTTGCAAAATTTGAGTTTTGCATGCAAAGGATTGGAATCACTATTACTAGAACATACAGTGAGGTGGCAAAACTCGTGAGACAGCAATATGCGCATGTACATATGGCGGTAAAACCGCGTACACAAGGTATAAAACGGCACAGTGCACTGGCGGAGCTGCCATTTGTACTGAGGTGATTCACACGAAAATGAACAGCCTAAGAAGCATAACAAAAACACATCAACTAAAAAAAGAAAAGGAGCGCGAAGAGTAAAGTCTCAAGGAATCCCTGCAGATTTACAAACAGTGAGCCTTGAGAATCACAAAATAGGGACAGTACTTAAGTGTAGAAGGCCCCTCCTCCATACACTAAAAAAGGAGGGAACTTTGTATATTGGCTAACTAACAAATCAATTGTACATACATGCATCTCAGTTCAAAGGATGCTGCATGTGAAGACAGAAGCACTACTAAGTAGAATTAAATAACATTTATGGCTAAGACAGACTGACACGAAAATAAATGAAATATATCAACCATGTCATGTCTAGCACTAGACCACAAAACCTGTAAAAAGGATTTGAACACTGATAGCTATAGCACTGCAGAAGTGAAGTAGCAGGAATATCTCTGTGTTCCGAACAGACTCATAACAAAAGTCATACGATGTTCAATTTACACATCTTAAAGTTGAGAAAGTTCAAAATTATTGTCCTCAACGTTTATTAGTGTTGTGTGCAATGTGACCAACCTGTAACTGATTAGGAGAGATGAATTCTTTATAACTGTGGTACACGTGTGACAGTTCATTGGGGTACCGAGTACAGAGCTAGTACTGGATACAAGCACCAAGCAAGACACTCAAGATACGCAAGAAGAAAGGTCACTATTGCCAATTAAATCAACAGAGACTCTCACTATAGAAATGAAGCAGAAAACTCTAATCGAACTACAAAGTTCCGATAAGAGAAAACACATTAAGATTAAAATCTTCAATACGACACAATGTACATCAGTTGATAATGGCTGCACGATGGGAACTAACAGACTTTGAATACAGAATGATAGTTGCAGCTGGATGCATGGAACATTTCATTTCGGAAATCGTTAGGGACTTTAGTATTTCAAGATCAACAGTGTCACGAGATCGCCAAGAATACCAAATTTCAGGCATTCTCTCTCACCGACGGCCCTCAGTTAACAACCGTTTGCAACGGTGTTCGCATAGAGTTGTCACTGCTGACAGACAAGCAACACTGCGCTAAATAGCAGCAGAAATCGATGTGGGATGTACTACGAACGTATCGTTTAGGACAGTAGACGAAATTGAGTGTTAATGGGCTATGGCAGCAGAGGACTGACCCTAACAGCACGCAGCGCCTCTTCTGGTCTCGTGGCCATATCGGTTGGACCCTGTGCCTGTTCAGATGAATCCCGATTTTAGTTGGTAAGAGTCGATGGTAGAATTAAAGTGAGGCGCAGACCTCACGAAACCATGGACGCAAGTTGTCAATAAGACACTGTCGAAGCTGGTGGTGGCTCCATAATGGAGTGGAATGTGTTTACATGGCATGGACTGGGTCCTCTGGCCCAACTGGACCAATCGTTGACTGGAAATGGTTATGTTCGGCTACTTGCAGACCATTTGTAGCGATTTATGCACTTCATCTACATCTACATCCATACTCCGCAAGCCACCTGACGATGTGTGGCGCGGGGTACCTTGAGTACCTCTATCGGTTCTCCATTCTATTCCATTCTCGTATTGTTCGTGGAAAGGAGGATTGTCGGTATGCTTCTGTGTGGGCTCTAAACACTCTGATTTTATCCTCATGGTCTCTTCGCGAGATAAACGTAGGAGGGAGCAATACACTGCTTGACTCCTCGGTGAAGGTATGTTCTCGAAACTTCAACAAAAACCCTTACCCAGCTACTGAGCATCTCTCTTGCAGAGTCTTCCACTGGGGTTTATCTATCACCTCCGTAACGCTTTCGCGATTACTAAATGATCCTGTAACGAAGCGCGCTGCTCTCCGTTGTATCTTCTCTCTCTCTCTCTCTCTCTCTCTCTCTCTCTCTCTCTCTCTTCTATCAACCCTCTCTGCTACGGATTCCACACTGGTGAGCAAGATTCAAGCAGTGGGCGAACAGGTGTACTGTAACCTACTTCCTTTGTTTTCGGATTACATTTCTTTAGGATTCTTCCAATGACTGGCCGGCCGCGGTGGTTCGCGGTTCTAGGCGCGCAGTCCGGAACCGTGCGACTGCTACGGTCGCAGGTTCGAATCCTGCCTCGGGCATGGATGTGTGTGATGTCCTTAGGTTAGTTAGGTTTAAGTAGTTCTAAGTTCTAGGGGACTAATCACCACAGCAGTTGAGTCCCATAGTGCTCAGAGCCTTCCAATGACTCTCAGTCTGGCATCCGCTTTACCGACGCTCAACTTTATATGATCATTCCATTTTAAATCACTCCTAATGCCTACTCCCAGATAATTTATGGAATTAACCGCTCCCAGTTGCTGACCTGCTATATTGTAGCTAAATGATATGGGATCTTTCTTTCTATGTATTCGCAGCACATTACACTTGTCTACAGTGAGATTCAATTGCCACTCGCTGCACCATGCGTCAATTCGTTGCAGATCCTCGTGCATTTCCGCACAATTTTCCATTGTTACAACCTCTCGATACACCACAGCATCATCTGCAAAAAGCCTCAGTGAACTTCTGATGTCATCCAGCAGGTCATTTATGTATATTGTGAATAGCAACGGTCGTATGACACTCCCCCTGCGGCACACCTGAAATCACTCTTACTTCGGAAGACTTCTGTCCATTGAGAAATGACATGCTGCGTCCTGTTACCACTTCCTGTTCCCAATCAACGATGGAACTTTGAGGGATGACAGTGCGCAATGTCACTGGGCCACAACTGTTCCCGACTTGTATGAAGAACGCTCTGCACAGTTTGAGCGAATAGTTTGGCCACCCAAATCGTCCGATGTGAATCCCATCGAACATTTATGGGACATAATCGAGTGGTCATTTCGTGTAGAAAATCGTGCACCGACAAAACTTTCGCTATTAGAGGTACAGCATGGCTCAGTATTTCATCAAGGTCTTCCAGGTACCTGCTGATTCTATGCCATGTAGATTTGCTGCACTACACCAGGCAAAAGGAGGTCCGACACGATATTAGTAGGTATTCCGTGACTTTTGTCACCTCAGTGTACTATACGGATCACAGTTGGGTGTGCGCAGTAGCAAGCTGCGATGTTGACGTCACAGCCGACCCTGCCACCGTGAGGTACCCCCGCCACTGCCCTAAGTTACTGTGTTGTCACTATGGCTTTGAGTGAATTCAAGCTTGTTTACGCGAGTGCGAGTTCCGTGAGGTGATTAAGTGCAAAGTTACGCAACCGTTATCAGACCACTGAGAGGATTGTGGGAGTGCATTTTGAAAAATAATTGTTTGGTTTGCGGTCGCGAGGGGTACTAACAACTCCAGATACCGAAAACAGTAAATTCTTAAGTTCCATGCATATTCTAAGAAGAAAGAGACGAAACAAAAATGGATAAATGCTTGTAAACGCAGCAGTTCGTTTTCAGTTGCCATTACCTATGTGTAGTCAATTAATTTTGCTGATTCGGGTTATGAAAAGGATTTGAAAAGTGTTGAATCTTGCTCTGAAACGCAAGTTGAAGTCTGACGCTGCTCCTGCTCTGTTTCCCACCCTTCAGGGTTGACTGTCGGGATGGTAATGTGCGTCATAGCGAGAGAGAAATTCGTGCATGTAGCTGAAGTTACCATAAAGAAGTGGAACAAATATTACGGACTACTATGTTTGCAGACTAATTATGAACTACCCGTGAGGAAGACTTGAACTTACTTAAAATAAAACCTTTTGAAAAATGGATCGAGGGTTCGTGTTCTGACTCTTCAACAAATGATGATTAAGAACTGTGTATCAAATTGTCATCTGAAGACACTGCAAAAGCTGCGACTTGACGTTATGTAGCTTATAAAGCGCTATGTTTTTAAATGAACACAAATATATTTATTTCATAAATAAATTAATAGTAATACGTTATAACTCGAAAAATGCTGATTACATCCACAGTTATGTTTGTGTTAAACGTGTGTGCGCAGTGTGCATATAAGTTACGTGGTTCGATGAGGCGAGAGGGTCGGTGGTGATGTCATAAGCGTGCATGATATTCTAGTCACCGTGATTAGGGCCGTAGTGAAATATGACCAGGTGTGTCTGCATAAATCGTACTTGAACCAGTGTGGGGTAAGTGGCTGCATGCTGAGTGGTTTGGTTAGTTGGAGATCATATTTCCGCTGTCGTGTTTCCGCGGGTTTTGAGATCTTGTGATGGCTGTCCTGAAAGAGCAACGTGTCTCTATAACGTTTTGTTTTACACTTTGGAAAACTGCCGCACAAACGCGGCGAATGTTGAAGCAACATTTTGCTCCACTTCACATACAACTTTATCATAGGTACAAGAGTTTCACAAACCGTACGTGACCCATGATGTCAACTGCTGTCAGAATATTTTCAGAACGTATTACTGCGCGTACAGAATCCTCACTAGATAGAGTTGATGAAGAACATCGGAAAAAGTTTAGTGCAATAGTGGTGACAGTCAAGGATATGATACGCGATTTAGTTTAGCAACAACAAAAATGACTTTTTCTTTGCGACGGTACGTTTCACGAAGCTTCAGTCAAAAACTTTCTCCTCCGAATACGAAAGTAATTTTTTTACTCGAGCGTTCATAGGGAGGAATGACCGTCGTAATAATGTCAGAGAAATCAGAGTTCGTACTGAAATATTTACTTTTCATTTTTCTGAACTGCCGGTCGAGAGTGGAGCAGACGAGCAACACTCTGACAGTGATTCTACGAGCCCTCTGCCAAACATTAAAGTGTGAACTGCATAATAGCGATGTAGATGTAAATATGTATATTGGTCGGGTATAATGTAATCTCGGTCTTCAATTACATGTTTCGCTGTACATGGTTCCTTCGACGCGTTACCTGGTCGCTTAACATATGTCCTATATCTTGTGCACACTGAACAGTGTTTTGATATATTCCTTTCCACATCGAGTCTCTGGAGAATTTCTTATCCTGTATATTCTGTCAAAAAAGAAACAGTATTATGAGTTTATTACATCCCCTCACTCTGTGAGACATTGCAAAGATGTCTAGTATTCAGCCCTGGACATTGGCGCTAGGATTATAAATCAATAAGAGTACGCCACCCCTGTCGTCGCCTTGCTGACCAAATACTGGTGACGACATTGTCTTCTACCGTCAGGATTCAAACCCGTTGCCTCTTAGTTGAGCGTTACATCTAGATGGTACAGTAGAGACCTTCACTACATAGCCACGTTGTGATGAAATGATAGCAGGAGCGAGGTGGCGCATTGGTTACCACACTGGACTCGCATTCGGGCGGACAACGGTTCAAACCCGCTTCCGGCCTTCCTGATTTAGGTCTCCCGTGATTCCTCTAAATCGCTCCAGGCAAATGATGTCCTTTAGAAGGGCACGGCCGACTTCCTTCCCCGTATTTCCCCAATCCGGTAGGGCCCATGCCCTCGCTGTTTGGTCCCCAACCAACCAATGATAGCAGCTCCGATATTCGCTCATTTTGTCTTAGATTTTTGGCTACGGAGGAGAATTTTTCATGGGATCTTAAGTTTCTGCAACAGAAGACCTTGCCACGGTGGTAGTGGGCAGTAGATATCAGTGCGGAGGAAACCAGGTGTTCAACACGCTGTTGGTTTCATCTCTAAATGCTAGTGCAATTGTTCATTGGCACGCGTACATAAAAATGAAAAGATACTTACCGCAGATGTAAGAAGTTACCATCTAGTTGTTAATTTTAATCAGTAACAATTACATAGCCAGACATGGCTGTGCTTTACCAAAGAATCCAGGAAAAGTCGTGTAATTGAATGAAAACAGTTGCACCTCAATGAATTGGCATTGCGAAACTTCTGCAAAATACCTGCTCTCGTTTGGAATTTAATAAAAGTATGAGAATATTTGTTTAGGTACTGCTCACATTATTAATCTGAACAGATCACAATGCAGTCTACATGTAAATGACAACAGTTAAAGTAAAATCACAATTACAGAAATCTATGCAAGTGCTGAGACTGCTAATAAGTATGGAGAAAAACTGCTTTGAACAGAATTCAATAAAATTTGCAACACTTGCATTGTTTTTGCGCTGAACTGTTAATAAAATAAAGAAAAATGATTATCAGTACATTCCATGATAGCAGCGTAACGCCGAGCGTGGTCAGCCTTGGCACGCTTCAGTGCTTTGGCCAGGAATATTTGTGTGGTTTCTTTTTGCATTGTAGTTAGTCCCTTCATTGCACATACTCTTATATAGAATTTCCATTTGGAGGTTTAATATTAAAACATTTTGTATCACTTGCATTCCCAAAAAGTTTCGACCAAAAACAGAAATCGTTTTCGTGTTGTAGGGATAGCAGAGACTGACAAGTTGAGTGCCCTATGCGCTTAAATGATCATTGTACCTCGTGACTACCCTAGTGGCCTAGTGATAAATATGTAATGGTCCAGAGGTCGATGCCACGTATCACCTAACACCCCCACCCCCTCCCGCGATTCATCTCAGAAGTGGTGGCACGAATTCTGGCTGTAAACAAGGAACCTACCTAGAATGAGATTTTCACTTTGCAGAGGAGTGTGCGCTGATATGAAATTTCCTGGCAGATTAAAACTGTGTTCGAGTCACGGTCCGACACACAGTTTTAATCTGCCAGGGAATTTCAAAGAACCCACCTACTGAATTGGCCACGAAATGTCGGTGCGGAAGCTCGAGTGGCAAAAGATAATGGGGAGAGCAGATAATGGGACGTGGAGTGGCCTCCCGAGCATCAGAACATCTCCCGACGTTGGCGTCACCGTCTCCCTGGCAACCGCTGCCATGGCATCGGCTCGGGGCTTCCGCGTGGTGACGCAGGCGGCGACCGCAGCCGTCACTGTCGCCATGGAGACGCGCCCACCGCGTCGCCTTACACACACACACACACACACACACACACACACACACACACGGCTTCTCAGAGACGCACCTGCCGCGCGACTCTGGTCCCCTCACGTGTATGGTCACTCCGTATGTTTCTCCACGATGAGAACCTGTAATTTTACATAGAAATCTGTGATTCTCAGCCTTAATCCACAACGCAAGGAATCCCCTGCTTTGTATCGGCATGGGTTCAAATGTCTCTGAGCACTATGGGACTTAACTTCTAAGGTCATCAGTCCCCTAGATCTTGTTGTTGTTGTTGGTGTCTTCAGTCCTGAGACTGGTTTGATGCAGCTCTCCATGCTACTCTATCCTGTGCAAGCTGCTTCATCTCCCAGTACCTACTGCAACCTACATCCTTCTGAATCTGCTTAGTGTACTCATCTCTCGGTCTCCCTCTACGATTTTTACCCTCCACGCTGCCCTCCAATGCTAAATTTGTGATCCCTTGATGCCTCAAAACATGTCCTACCAACTGATCCCTTCTTCTAGTCAAGTTGTGCCACAAACTTCTCTTCTCCCCAATCCTATTCAATACCTCCTCATTAGTTACGTGATCTATCCACCTTATCTTCAGTATTCTTCTGTAGCACCACATTTCGAAAGCTTCTATTCTCTTCTTGTCCAAACTAGTTATCGTCCATGTTTCACTTCCATACATGGCTACACTCCAAACAAATACTTTCAGAAACGACTTCCTGATACATAGATCTATATTCGATGTTAACAAATTTCTCTTCTTCAGAAACGCTTTCCTTGCCATTGCCAGTCTACATTTTATATCCTCTCTACTTCGACCATCATCAGTTATTTTACTTCCTAAATAGCAAAACTCCTTTACTACTTTAAGTGTCTCATTTCCTAATCTAATTCCCTCAGCATCACCCGATTTAATTTGACTACATTCCATTATCCTCGTTTTGCTTTTGTTAATGTTCATCTTATATCCTCCTTTCAAGACACTGTCCATTCCGTTCAACTGCTCTTCCAAGTCCTTTGCCGTCTCTGACAGAATTACAATGTCATCGGCGAACCTCAAAGTTTTTACTTCGTCTCCATGAATTTTAATACCTACTCCAAATTTTTCTTTTGTTTCCTTTACTGCTTGCTCAATATACAGATTGAATAACATCGGGGAGAGGCTACAACCCTGTCTCACTCCTTTCCCAACCACTGCTTCCCTTTCATGCCCCTCGACTCTTATTACTGCCATCTGGTTTCTGTACAAATTATAAATAGCCTTTCGCTCCCTGTATTTTACCCCTGCCACCTTTAGAATTTGAAAAAGAGTATTCCAGTCAACATTGTCAAAAGCTTTCTCTAAGTCTACAAATGCTAGAAACGTAGGTTTGCCTTTTCTTAATCTTTCTTCTAAAATAAGTCGTAAGGTCAGTATTGCCTCACGTGTTCCAACATTTCGACGGAATCCAAACTGATCCTCCCCGAGGTCTGCATCTACCAGTTTTTCCATTCGTCTGTAAAGAATTCGTGTTAGTATTTTGCAGCCGTGGCTTATTAAACTGATAGTTCGGTAATTTCCACATCTGTCAGCACCTGCTTTCTTTGGGATTGGAATTATTATATTCTTCTTGAAGTCTGAGGGTATTTCGCCTGTCTCATACATCTTGCTCACCAGCTGGTAGAGTTTTGTCATGACTGGCTCTCCCAAGGCCGTCAGTAGTTCTAATGGAATGTTGTCTACTCCGGGGGCCTTGTTTCGACTCAGGTCTTTCAGTGCTCTGTCAAACTCTTCACGCAGTATCGTATCTCCCATTTCGTCTTCATCTACATCCTCTTCTATTTCCATAATATTGTCCTCAAGTACATCGCCCTTGTATAAACCTTCTATATACTCCTTCCACCTTTCTACCTTCCCTTCTTTGCTTAGAACTGGGTTTCCATCTGAGCTCTTGATATTCATACACGTGGTTCTCTTCTCTCCAAAGGTCTCTTTAATTTTCCTGTAGGCAGTATCTATCTTACCCCTAGTGAGATAAGCTTCTACATCCTTACATTTGTCCTCTAGCCATCCCTGTTTAGCCATTTTGCACTTCCTGTCGATCTCATTTTTGAGACGTCTGTATTCCTTTTTGCCTGCTTCATTTACTGCATTTTTATATTTTCTCCTTTCATCAATTAAATTCAATATTTCTTCTGTTACCCAAGGATTTCTAGCAGCCCTCGTCTTTGTACCTACTTTATCCTCTGCTGCCTTCACTACTACATCCCTCAGAGCTACCCATTCTTCTTCTACTGTATTTCTTTCCCCTATTCCTGTCAATTGTTCCCTTATGCTCTCTCTGAAACTCTGTACAACCTCTGGTTCTTTCAGTTTATCCAGGTCCCATCTCCTTAATTTCCCACATTTTTTCAGTTTCTTCAGTTTTAATCTACAGGTCATAGCCAATAGATTGTGGTCAGAGTCCACATCTGCCCCTGGAAATGTCTTACAGCTTAAAACCTGGTTCCTAAATCTCTGTCTTACCATTATATAATCTATCTGATACCTTTTAGTATCTCCAGGGTTCTTCCACGTATACAACCTTCTTTCATGATTCTTAAACCAAGTGTTAGCTATGATTAAGTTGTGCTCTGTGCAAAATTCTACTAGGCGGCTTCCTCTTTCATTTCTTAGCCCCAATCCATATTCACCTACTATATTTCCTTCTCTCCCTTTTCCTACACTCGAATTCCAGTCACCCATTACTATTAAATTTTCGTCTCCCTTCACTATCTGAATAATTTCTTTTATTTCATCGTACATTTCTTCAATTTCTTCATCATCTGCAGAGCTGGTTGGCATATAAACTTGTACTACTGTAGTAGGTGTGGGCTTCGTATCTATCTTGGCCACAATAATGCGTTCACTATGCTGTCTGTAGTAGCTTACCCGCATTCCTATTTTCCTATTCATTATTAAACCTACTCCTGCATTACCCCTATTTGATTTTGTGTTTATAACCCTGTAGTCACCTGACCAGAAGTCTTGTTCCTCCTGCCACCGAACTTCACTAATTCCCACTATATCTAACTTTAACCTATCCATTTCCCTTTTTAAATTTTCTAACCTACCTGCCCGATTAAGGGATCTGACATTCCACGCTCCGATCCGTAGAACGCCAGTTTTCTTTCTCCTGATAACGACATCCTCCTGAGTAGTCCCCGCCCGGAGATCCGAATGGGGGACTATTTTACCTCCGGAATATTTTACCCAAGAGGATGCCATCATCATTTAATCATACAGTAAAGCTGCATGTCCTCGGGAAAAATTACGGCTGTAGTTTCCCCTTGCTTTCAGCCGTTCGCAGTACCAGCACAGCAAGGCCGTTTTGGTTAATGTTGCAAGGCCAGATCAGTCAATCATCCAGACTGTTGCCCCTGCAACTACTGAAAAGGCTGCTGCCCCTCTTCAGGAACCACACGTTTGTCTGGCCTCTCAACAGATACCCCTCCGTTATGGTTGCACCTACGGTACGGCCATCTGTATCGCTGAGGCACGCAAGCCTCCCCACCAACGGCAAGGTCCATGGTTCATGGGGGGAGGCCCCAGATCTTAGAACTACTTAAACCTAGCTAACCTAAGGACATCACACACATCCATGCCCAAGGCAGGATTCGAACCTGCGACTGGAGCAGTCGCGTGGTTCCAGACTGTAGCGCCTAGAACCGCTCGTCCACACCGGCCGGCGTATCGGCATGGGAATGTCTCTTTCCAGAGGAGTGCTCTTCCGTTTGAAACTTAATAGCGAACACAACTCACAGACTGAGTCAAACTTTGTCTTAGTGTAAATATTAACTCTTGAGTCTTTGTACAGATAATGCACCAGTGGCTCAATTGGAAGACCATTGGTTGGGAAAGACAGGGACTTGACTTTGTCTGATACAAATTTTTAATGTTTTACGAAAGTTCATACAAAAGTTCTCAGTCTACAGTGGTTTAATTGTTCCTGTTGTGAAGGTGTAGTAGCTGCTGAAATACTTTATTAGAGTCACTGGCGATTACTTATTATTTCAGCAGATATTAGGATTTTAAGACACTATTAACGTGGGTTTCTGAACACGTTTGACATTGCTTTTGGCTCCTTGTGACGTTTTTGGCCGTTATTCATGCACTTGCCCCTGATCATCTCAAACTATTTCAGCACACCAGTGCGGACGCCATCTGACGTGCCCCATTTGGCGCACCTGCTTGGGCCCCATTGACTGCACACTTCTACCGCTCGTCGCCTTTCCACATTCCCTCCCTCCCTCCCTCCCTCCCTCCCTCCCTCCCTCCCCTTTTGTTCCTCGTCTGACACTGCTTCCAGTCTCCCCCATTTCAGACCCGTCATCACGCGCGTTTACCTTTCCCAGTCCGTAAGAAATGCCATTTTATGAAGTGTTCCTAAATGATAGTGCAATATTATATCCCAACACCCTGACTGAGACAAACAGATACTGAATTTCAAGCTATGGAAATACTGCCCCGTCATTGTTTAATGTGGAGAAGCCATACACTCACAATTTGTAAGATGATCCAGAAATTGGTAGCTGATTGTAATAACTAATTTGTTTTTGCGCAGTCAGTAAATATGGTGCACTTTATGGCTTGCCTTCATCATTTCATCGGCACTGCAGAGGAGGGTCTGCGTTGGCGCCTCACGGCCAGAAATAAGTGGCTGCCTGTTTCCCTTCTGCCTGCTGCTAGATAACTTCTGGCATATGTTTGGAGAACTACCGCAACGACGGAAAGAGGCAGCATGTAGAGTTTTATTTTAAGGTCCGAAGAGAGACCGTGGTTTTCCCTAAAAATAAAGATTACTCAACTGGCATTTCACAGCCGTGATGATTGAAAATATGCAGAAACTTCCTTTTCCAGTATTTGGAGTATTATTTTGAATTTGCACAGCTGTCGCTAAATTAAGATGATGATGCATGTTAGAAAGTATTACAGTGCCTAACTGAATAACAACCGTATACTTGAGAACCGCTGGCCGGAGTCGCCGAGCGATTCTAGGCGCTTCAGTCCGGAACCGCGCGACAGCTATCGTTCGAATCATGTCTCGGGCATGGATGTGTGTGATGTCCTTAGGTTAGTTAGGTTTAAGTAGTTATAAATTCCCATAGTGCTCAGAGCCATCTCAGCTATTTTTGAATTTGAGAACCATAAGGCCACATTTAACAGAAAAAATAACGGAAACACTTTTAGTTTGAGAGGATTATTGCGTGATTTCAACGAGCGAGGTGGTGCAATGGTTAGCACACTGGACTCGCATTCGGTAGGACGACGGTTCAAACCCACGTCCAGCCATCCTGATGTAGCTTTTCCTTGACTTCCCTAAATCACTTCAGGCAAATTCCAGGATGGTTAGAGTGAAAGGGCACGGCCGATTTCCTTCCCCCATCCTTCCCTAATCCGAGCTTGTTCTCCGTCTCTAATGACCTCATTACCGAAAGGACGTTAAAAACTGATCTCCTCTCTTTCCTATTGCGTGATTCCATTACTTCTGTATGCGGCAGTCAAATTTTCTCTCGCGAAACTACGACGCTACGTGAAAGAGGAAACGATCAAGGTTTATCGCCTCAACAACGTCGTTAGAGGCACCGTAGAAGCACGGTTCTTAAAAGAAGCGGTCTTCACGTTTTGAAAGTGACCAACACTGCCTGGCACATTATTCAGCAGTGGATATGAAATGACAGATGAATGCAGAGATTGTTCCCATGTGACTGCTAGTGGACCACGCACAGCAAACAGCTAAGTCCAGTGTAACTTGCTGGACCGTATGGAACGACCTGACTTGAATTGTTCCCTTGCCAAACTTGTTCCGGATATGGATAAGAGAATGCTGCACATCTGTTGCTACTTGAGACGGGTAATGACTGTGAAATCAGGATACTACTGAGGACTTAGTCTATGTTGTTTAAAATTTATTTTTGTACAGCCCGTAAGGCGGCAGTAGGTAAATGAAGGAACGACAAACTGTCGCCTGTGACTGAAAAGGCGCCACCATTCTTAGCTGAAGTAATGGCCTTTCAATTAGTACAATATTCACGCCAGACGCCATACAAAATATGTTTTACCAGTAAACCTCTGAGTCTTTAAAGAATTTAACTCTTGCGTGTAAAACAGCTTCAAACGTTTGGTTATGCTTTACAAATGAGTTAATGTTTTAAATATTTGAACTGAAGCATGTTAGAGAAAAATGTGTAGGAAAGGTTTGAAATTATGCTTAAAGTTTGTTGCAAGTCTCTAAGTACACTCGTTGTGAAACACTGGATGAATAGAGACTGGGTAATTTGCGCTCCATTTTATGCAAAAGCAAGTTTTTCCTGCAGCTCGGTGATTATGACGTCATATTTCCTGAACTGAGGCTCACGAGAAAGACAGGCTGTGGCTCTTGCGTCACAGCACGTGACACTGGATATCTATTCAATTACGTTTTGATACCCCATGACCCTTGCAGGAGCCGAGCGATCGCGAACTGTGGTGGACAAGCCGATTATTGCGACGCCATAAGTCCGTTGCAGGGCCCTTATATCTCGTTGGCCCCTTCCTGAATTATGTGTCGTACAGTGATATAATTTTTCGGATACATTCAGTAATAACTGTATGTGCCGTGTGCAACGTGTGTTGCGAATGGAAAGCGAAAATGTAGGAGGAGATATCACCTGACGTAGATAGATCGGAGGTACAGTGTGGAATGATACTGCGAGACTGCATCTTTTCATGGTCAATATCCTTCGAGGGAATATCTCAGAAGCAATAAACTTTTCGTTGATAAAAATGATAGACCCATCATTTGTGTTAAACTTTTAACTTAAATTTACATACTGAAGCGCCAAAAAAACTCGTACAGGCGTGCATATTCAAATGTTGAGATACGTAAACACGCAGAATACGGCGCTGTGGTCGACCACGCCTATATAAGACAACTGACGCAGTTGTTAGATCGGTTAATGCCGCTACAATGGCAGGTTACAAAGATTTAAGTAAGTTAGGACGTGTTGTTATTGTCTGCGCAAGAACGATAGAGCACAGCATCTCCGAGGTAGCGATGGAATGTGGGTTTTCCCGAATGACCATTTCACGAGTGTACCGTGAATATTGGGAATCCGGTAAAACATCAAATCTCCGACATGGCTGCGGTCTGAAAAAGTTCCTGCAAGAACGGCACAAACGACGACTGAAGAGAATCGTTCAGTGTAAGAGAAATGCAGCCCTTCCGCAAATAGTTGCAGGTTTCAATGACGGGGCATCAACAAGTGTCACCCTGTGAATCATTCAACGAAACATCATCGATATCAGCTTTCGGAGCCGATGGTCCATTTCTCTACCCTTGATGACTGCACAACACAAAGCGTTACGCCTCGCCTGGGCCCGTCAACACCGACATTGGGCTGTTGATGACTAGAAACATGTTGCCTGATCGGACGAGTCTCGTTTCAAATTTTATCGAGCGGATGGACGTGTGCAGGTGTTGATACTACCTCTTGAATCTGTAGACCCCACATATCAGCAGGGACTGTTGAAGGTAGTGGAGGCTCTGTAACGGTGTGGGGCTTGTGCAGTTGTAGTGATATGGAACCCCTGATACGTCTAGGTACGACTCTAACAGGTGACACCTACGTAAACATTCTGTCTGTTCACCTGCATCCATTCATGTCCATTGTGCATTCCGAATTCCAGCAGGACAATGCGGCACCTGACACGTCCAGAATTGCTACAGAGTGGCTCCAGGAACACTCTTCTGAGTTTAAACACTTTCGCTGGCTACTAAACTCTCCAGACATGAACATTATTGAACATATCTTGGATGTCTTCAAAATTTTCGGGTATTCAGTTGGATAGTGTTGTCCAAATGCGCGATATTTCGGCAAGCCGACTTCTTGCCGAAATATAACACCTTTTGGACGACACTACCCGGCTGAATACCCGAGAGATTTTTAAGATTTCTGTACGCCGGGAAAACCTCAAATCACACACATCTGGGATGCCTTGCAACGTGCTGTTCTGAAGAGACCTCCACCTCGTCGTACTCTTACAGATTTATGGACAACCCTGCAGAATTCGTGGTGGAAAATCGCTCCAGCACTACTTCAGACATTACTCGAGTCCATGCCACGTTGTGTTGGTGCACTTGTACGTTCTCGCGAGGACCCTACACGACACTAGCCAGGTGTACCAGTTTCTTTGGCTCTTCAGTGTACCTCGTAATGAGTAAATTACTACAGAATTTTAATTTTTTGAAATCGGTCAATAACCAAGCGAAAAATTGTAAGCCGCGCGGGATTAGCCGAGCGGTCTAGGGCGCTGCAGTCAAGGACTGGGCGGCTGGTCCCGACGGAGGTTCGAGTCCCCCCTCGGGCATAGATGTGCGTGTTTGTCCTTAGGATAATTTAGGTTAAGTAGTGTGTAAGCTTAGGGACTGATGACCGTAGCAGGTAAGTCCCATAAGATTCCACACACATTTTTGAAAGATTGAAAATCAAACTTCTGTCGCTCCATGAAGCTGTTACAAAGAGAACTCGCAACTCGTTCCAGGATAGTGACTTTGTAGTATAGATGCGTGGAGTGAGCATCATTTGCTGAGCTCTTTTCTCCGATGTACCGAACGGTGACTCGTGAATATTTTCCGGCAGCTGAAGATCGTGATTGCCGCAAGCAGAGTTTTCAGGGCCAAAAGGGCAACGCTAGAGCGAGCTTCGAGGCCTTGTTAGTGGTAGAGTGGAGGCACAGCTTGTTCCGAACTTGCGGCGCCGAAGGAGCCACAAAAACCCGCGCTGTAGGCAGCACCTGCCGCCTCGCAACTTGTGAAGTCTATGGCCTCCCACGAGTTTACCAACTCCAGCTTTAAATTAGCCGCTGTTCCTGCTCTGTCTGTTGCTCCCCGCCACTGATCTAAGGCACAAGTTTTGATACTCTCGATTGTTCGTTAATAAAGTTTCTTCTCCGTTTCGGCCATTACGGCAAACTCGAAATCTTTCGACGAAAAGCAGTGTTTGTTACGTCAGTTGTTTCATACTTGGTTCCGCAAACATCGGTTAAAATAATTCGTCATTTCGATGTGCCCATATATTATTGAAATAAAATGCCGTATTCGGCACCTTTAGCTTATGTCAACTTACGGCTATTCCCAGATGTTTATGTACGTGCGATCCTACATACGCAATCTGCAGATCATAAATAAAGAAAAAAACTAAGAGGCCTGTTCCAAATACGTCGTCGGCCCAGTTGAGTGTAAGTCACATTATTTAACAAAATACCAGGTAACTGTGCTCACATCTATAGCAAAACGGGCTTTACAGTACAGTTACGAGTCTCACATGTACGGAGTGGTCAGAAACAGCATGAAAAGCGTGTAACGTTGTTGCAGTGTTGGTTGTGCTGACAAATAATTTTTACGAAAGAAATTCAGTACGTCGCTCCACTTCCTAGTTAACTACCACTGAGGTTAGCCAATGCAGGGTGGTCGTGCTGAGATACAACTGTTACGGAAAAAATTCGATATGTCGCCCCGTATCCGAGTTAACTAGCATTGAAGTTAACCAATCAGGCCGCAGCGCGTGCAAATCCAAGCGGATGCCAGATACAATTAGTGTCAGTTGTTTTCATAGTGTAGATGAAAGCGCAGGAGACTGCTCAGCCTTTTGGCCAGAGTTCAGCTCCTACTACCGTCCCACGTCCGATTTTTGTGTCGCTGTCTTGTTCGGTATTAGGGAACCAAACGAAGAACACGTTTGGCGACAGTCTGTGGCGGGCACCGGAATTTGCGCTCGCAACGGCCGGATTGGCTAACTTCAATGCTTATTAATTTGGAAACGGCACAACGTATTGAACTGTTTTTCTTAACGGTTATTTCTCAGCACAATCTACCCTGGAACACCTTCACAAGGTTTTCAATCGTTTTTAACTACCCTGTATAGTATTCCCACCTAGTGTACGGGCGCTGATGACCGCTCAGTTGAGCGCCCCACAAAACAAACATCATATTATATTTTAATTAATTTATTTATTTATGAAATTTTGTTTAAGAAAATTCTCTGCTTTTTATTAATTTTTGGTATTTAAGTTATGATGACCAGTGGTTTTATTTAGGTTTTAGCGTCAGATTTAAAAGCTGAAGAATGTAAGTCTTTGGTTTTAAATACCACAGGAGAGCTAGACATATGTCCCGCAGCGTCGATCTCGCTGGTACTCCTCGCCGGAACTGCTCTACCAGAAATCTCTAAAATGTTTATTTCGCCATGAAGATCGTTCGGCACAACTAGGTGCTATGTTGTATGATGCGTATGGATTTATGGGTCTAACACTTTTATCAACGAAAAGTTTATTGCTTCTGAGATATTCTCTCGAAGGATATTGACCGTGAAAAGATGCAGGCTCGCAGTATCATTCCACACTTCAAGACCGATCGATCTAGGTCAGGTGATAGCTGAAGAATGTTTGTCAGATTTTTTATAAATTGATAAATACGCACCTTGAAAGCGTATGATTTTCTTGAATTTGTTTATTGTGCCATCGACTAACTAAACATTCACAATGGAGCTTAATAGCGTCGCACAACGATAGCAAACTCTCAAACATAAAACACGTCCGATCTCTGTAACCGCTTCACACAGAGTCCTCAAATATAATCTTTAGTTTTTTATTCCAGAGAGATGCGTCCGAATCACGGAACATCCTATTCTCACAGGCAGTTTATAATACTCTTGGCATTAATAATTCGTCGCACGTGTTCATTGAAGCAAATCAGACAAGTATGAGATTGTACAAGGGACACGGGTTATTCGACAGTTTAAGTCAATACTTTCAGGTAATAAGATCATAACTAAAACTAAAAAGGTTAAGCATAAAATTCAAAGCGTGAGTATACAATGTGTTACAGAGTCTTTGCCATACATTTAGGGGTGATAGATCATGTCATAGGGAAAACTTGTGCGATGTGTGTTGCCTGCAATCCATAACAATTGACATTCAAGTATTAACATAAAAAAACACGTAGACCTGAATATGAACAGTATGCAGCGAACGTTTGATGATGCGAACAGTGTTGGTTTTCCAAAGGCACAGAAAGTGTTGCAGACGTTATAAAGCCTACATTTGTCACGGAATGTCTCTGTTATGAAGTTAGTTATGAAACAATTTCTGTTCTGTTGCGGGAACTATCTACAATTCGGTGGAGGCGACATTCAAGAAATATGACATGTATAGGCATCATTTTAACTGTAGTACATGCTTTATACAAAATACAAAGCACTTGTGTAATGGGTGTACTATGTAAAGAATATGAACATACGTTCGTTTCACACGCTGTAACCTCCACCACATTGTGTGTCACGTTAATGCTGGTATTTGGAAGAATGTGAGGATCGGTAACTTATTTAATCAGTATTACAGTGTTACGAAATAGTAATAATAGTAAAGATCTTCTTAAAATTGTTTCGTGACCGAAACAGAATCAATTCTTTCGTTTTTACCGCTCATAAAATTAAATTTTGCCCACGAGCTGGTGATTACATTCACGTGTGGAACCACTGCTGTGCTTCCGGCGGAGGTTCGAGTCCTCCCTCGGGCATGGGGGTGTGTGTGTGTATCTTTAGGCTAATTTAGGTTATGTAGTGTGTCAGCTTAGGGACTGATGACCTTAGCAGTTACGTCCCATAAGATTTCACACACATTTGATCATTTTTGAACCACTGCTGTAGATTCTGATCTCAAAATTAGGCAACGTCGGAAATAAATCAGAAAAATAAGGTACTATTCAAGGCAAGAACGTTAGAATGATATGGTTATTGAGAACGAATTGACGATACTACTGGGCCAAAGAGGCTATGTAGGCCAATCCGAGGAGCGAAAAAGTAAACGAGGTCTACGGTGTGGAAAATGCATCACAGATGTCAGACTGTAACGATACGGACCAGTCGATGCCGCTGGTAGCAGTAGCTCCCCTGTATTTCAGTTTTAGTTCTGATAATGTTCTCATCCAACCGAAAGCGGCAATAACAGTTAAATTAGACCGTGATCTTGATTGTTTAGTTCATAAGGAAGCTAGAGACTCCATGAAATCTTCAAGATCGCTTTCCGAAGGCCGTAAAGTTGGTGGTTGAGAAGCGAAAAACACTGTTAGCTGTTATAAACTCGCATATATATGCAAGATGACAAAGAAAACGAATTCGGATTGCAAGATTAGTCTGGTAAATTTCTGGAGCCCATCGCATCGTTTATATAGTTAACAAGCGAAGCAGTAGGGAAGGCGTATCGAAAACTTAAGTTGTGCTGGGAGAATTCGGGAAAAGTACGATCCATTAGTAAATAAACTACAGACGAGATTGTACAGTGTGATTCGTAGTTGTTGGTTATGAAGGATCTACACTCAAAAATAAACTAGCCATATCGTTACAACTTAACGCCGGAAACGCTTTGTTTATGGGAGATATGGCAACGTCATTGGCACTGTGTGGACTAATGCATCATACTGCTGCAGCGCGCTGTCATAGGCTGTAAACATTCAACAGCTGCTGTGCTTGAAAGAACACAGTGGAGTATCGAAATGCTGAACGATACGGTTTTGGTTTACATTCGGGAATATCAGAATTTTGCTGCTTCTGCTGCTGCTCTTACGTAAGCTGCAAGCTTTCCACCAAGCAAGGAGGTGGTAATTCTGCATTCTGTGGAACGTTCGCCAAATAATCGTACTTAGAGATTACCTGCACGCCGTCAACAACCGCAGCAGTTTGTATGGAGAATAGTACATGAACATTTACTTTATCCGTTCCATATGCAACCTCTGCCGGAGTTGGATCCAGATCCTGATTTTCAACGCCGTATAACACTCTTGAGATTGGCTTCCGAACCAATACGCGACAGATCAAAAAATCCTCAGTAGAGTACCGGCAATGTACGAAGCAACATTTGCCCGCAATGGCATTTTCAGCCAACACAATTAACATTTTCAGGCTGACGAAAATCCACATGCCGTCTTGTAGGTCCGTTCCCAGCATAAGTTCTCTTTCAACGTTTGGCCGTGAATCGATAGTGATCACCAGCTTTCGACCATTTGAAGTGGCTGAACGAGTACGGGGTGGCAGTCGCTTGGAGTTCGTTCACACCGATCTTCCTGATCTACTGGAGGATGTTCCGCTAGCAACGCAACAGAAGTGATTGTTTCACGATAGAACTTCTGCACGTTGTAAGCGCGCTGTACTTTTGTTCGCTATTTGAATGAAGATTGCGCCGGGAGGTGGATCGGACTTAACGGACTTCTTTTTGTGGCGTCGCATAAAAGAGCTCGTGTGCTCCGAAGAGCATAACATAAGAGAAGATCGAAGGAATGTAATAGTAAGTGCTGCAAATGCAACCAGGGTTATGCCACAGATTTTCCAACGCACAGCAGTCATGATGTAGAAGGGCAGGTCTGTGTTCTGAATGCAACGTGGATGCTTTGAACGTGTCCGGTAAATGTGAAATAGAATCTAGAATCAGTATGAAGAATAAAATACCTTTACGGCTATGTCCTGTTTCTGAGTGTTCTGGGCAATAAGTTGTAATGACACTTTTAGTTTCTGCTTTAGTGTAGACTCTGCCGACAACCTTTTCAGTCAATCATTAGTCGCCCTGTGTGATGTATTCTAGACTACTAAACCAAGCTTTTTGGCCCTTGTCGAGAGAGTATGGCATTAAACACCGAGCGAATTCAGAAATGTGCTGCTAGGGTCGAAATAGATCTGTACATCCCATACAAAAGGTAATAGAAATGCCCATGGTACGCAAATGAGAACCCATGTAAGGGAGACGACATTCTCACGAATTCCTGTCTGTAAATGAACAAAAGTCTTACGCGAAAATTCATCATAGTATATCTCTTTTTGGAACCTTGATTCCATGGTAAGTGTAACCAGGGTGTAGGTGTAATCGATTCATTGTTGCATCGGTTGTCAGAATCTGTGATCATAAGTTAGTTGTACTGATTTAAAATATGTTCTTTCTTGGGATAATGGCTGACTTGGTATCGCCAATGTGAACATAAATAGCTCTGGAAAAGTGCTCTACCAACTGAGCTACCGAAGCACGACTCACGACCGGTACTCACAGCTTTACTTCTGCCAGTATCCGTCTCCTACCTTCCAAACTTTACAGAAGCTCTTCTGCGAAACCGGTCGTGAGTCGTGCTTCGGTAGCTCAGTTGGTAGAGCACTTGCCCGCGAAAGGCAAAGGTCCCGAGTTCGAGTCTCGGTCGGGCACACAGTTTTAATCTGCCAGGAAGCTTCATATCAGCGCACACTCCGCTGCAGAGTGAAAATCTCATTCTGGAAACATCCCCCAGGCTGTGGCTAAGCCATGTCTCCACAGTATCCTTTCTTTCAGGAGTGCTAGTTCTGCATGTTTCGAAGAAGAGCTTCTGTAAAGTTTGGAAGGTAGGAGACTGATACTGGCAGAAGTAAAGCTGTGAGTACTGGTCGTGAGTCGTGCTTCGGTAGCTCAGTTGGTAGAGCACTTGCCCGCGAAAGGCAAAGGTCCCGAGTTCGAGTCTCGGCCGGGCACACAGTTTTAATCTGCCAGGAAGTTTCATATCAGCGCACACTCCGCTGCAGAGTGAAAATCTCATTCTGGAAGCTCTGGAAAAGTCTTCTTTCTATACGCAGCGACTGTAGAGAGAAAATTGAACAAGGAAAGACCTATATTGGAAAGGGGGGGCGGCGCCTTCCACAGGTGGGTGTGCCATAAGTTGTGTAGGAGACGGCAGGGGTGAAAACGAGCGGAGCTGGCTTAATCCCTGGCAAATTGAAACTGGCGGAGGCTGCAGCGGCGAGACCGGGAGGAACGCGCAGCGCCGCAGTTTGCTGAGCATCCAGCCCTCCGCTCATAATTGGAAACACGGCGCCACCTCCAGCCCGTAATTAACATTCCCGGAAACTCAGGACGCCTCGGCCTGTGACTGGTGAGGAATGCACGGACGGCTCTGGCCTCTCAAAGCGGCCACGTCCCACGCGCTCCACCTAGCGGCTCGATTTCACTGCCACTGCGGCTGCCTTTGCTTGTTACGGGCGCCGGCTTACGGTCGCGGAGCAGCCACATTACGCAGTTTCAACGCTTCCGCGCCCGAGCAGAGATTGACTGCTGCATAAGCGCAGACACACAAACACGTAATTAACTTTCCAGCCTCCCTGTTGCCTCCCTCGCACCTCTCCACCCCCTCTCTCTCTCCACCTCTCTCTCCCTCTCCCTCTCTCTCCCCGTCCCGTTGAAGGGAGCGCAGTGGTAGGACACTGGACAAGCATTCGTGTAGAGAAAGGCAAGGGTGCGGGGCGTGTAGTGTTAGGGTTTCCAGTCGTCTTCGGCTACCCAGATTTAGGCTATACTTAGTTAGGAGCGATTAATTCCTGTACTTCAGTGCTTCCTATGAAAAGTAGAACGAATTTTCTTCCACAACCTTGGCCAGACTGAACTTGTGCTACCACTAATCACATGTCTTCGATGGGGCGTTAAACATAAATAGCCCTTTCGTATTTTGTGAAAATGCTCTACAGTTCGTAAGTACGGTATTTAGAAAATGTCATACAGTAGTTCACCAAGAACTCCTAATAAAAACATCCTTATGTTAAAAGGTTTCAGTCCTCAGACCATCATCAGGCACGTTAAGGTTTAAAACAGCTTAACATCGGCATATAAATAAATGGCGTCAAATAGTATAAAAACTATCATAAGTCTCTCTTGCCAACTAGTAAAATACTGTGGGACATGATGGACTTCATACTGTTGGACGCCATAGGTTTTGTATCGTCAAGCAAGCTCCTAAATGTTTTAAGAGAACTTACGACTATTTGAGGACTAAAATCGGTTATAATAAAGGAATATCCGCTACGACTTTTTAAAAATCATCCTTTGCTTTCAATGTATCCTTTCTTTGTCTTTGCCGGCTAAAGTGGCCGAGTGGTTCTAGGCGCTACAGTCTGGAACCGCGCGACCACTCCAGTCGCAGGTTCGAATCCTGCCTCGGGCATGGATGTATGTGATGTCCTTAGGTTAGTTAGGTTTAAGTAGTTCTAAGTTCTAGGGGACTGATGACCTCAGAAGTTAAATCCTATAGTAATCAGAGCCATTTGAATCTTTTTTGTTTTGTTTTGTTTTTATCACTTGACTCGGGTCGCCCTAACCCTCCCTCGTTCTCCTCTGTCCTCTCCGTTCTCCCTACTTTTCTTCTCTTCTCTCTCTCTCTCTCTCTCTCTCTCTCTCTCTCTCTGTGTCATTTTTAATCTGTTTATTCATTTGTCCCTATCTTTCTTCATTTCCGTTTCTTACCGTTTATCATTTGTGTGTCTCGTTTCTCTCCCTTTCAGGTTTGGCTTCTGTTTCCGTAATGCCCCATGTCTTTCTCCACTCGCTCCTGTACTTCCTGTAGGACTTGTTAACTTCTTTTGTACCTCGTTCCACGAATGCGGAGAAGTACGGGGTGTTAAAGTGACGATTTTTTTGTAGAAGCGGTAGTACCCACCAAAACAAGAATAATTGCGAGATAAACACGGTCTCTAGAATACATATCTTACCATATTTTGATAAACGGTAGTACCACCAAAACAAGGAAAAAAAGTGCCAAGTAAACTTGGTCTTTAAAATACATACCTTAACAGGTATGAGCACTTGTTCATAAGTACTGTGAACCTCTTGGCTTTTTGGGAGGAGGGTCCAGTAAACATGGGATCTAAAATGCATATCTGAAGATCTGTTAGCACTTGTTTAATAGAAGAAATGTGTTTCACAGTAGAGAAGATGAACTTGCCTCCCTTGTTGCAGCGGTGTACCGTAGGTCTTCAGAAGAGCGAAGCGTTCCAAAGGATTGGAAAAGGGCACAGGTCTTCCCCGTTTTCAAGAAGGGACGTCGAACAGATGTGCAGAACTATAGATCTATATCTCTAACGTCGATCAGTTGTAGAATTTTGGAACACTTATTATGTTGGAGTATAATTACTTTTCTGGAGACTAGAAATCTACTCTGTAGGAATCAGCATGGGTTTCGAAAAAGACGGCCGTGTGAAACCCAGCTCGCGCTAATCGTCCACAAGACTCAGAGGGCCATAGACACGGGTTCACAGGTAGATGCCGTGTTTCTTGACTTCCGCAAGGCGTTTGACACCGTTCCCCACAGTCGTTTAATGAACAAAGTAAGAGCATACGCACTATCAGACCAATTGTGTGATTGGATTGAGGATTCCTAGATAACAGAACGCAGCATGTCATTCTCAATGGAGAGAAGTCTTCCGAAGTAAGAGTGATTTCAGGTGTGCCGCAGGGGAGTGTCATAGGACCGTTGCTATTCACAATATACATAAATGACCTGGTGGATGACATCAGAAGTTCACTGAGGCTTTTTGCAGATGATGCTGTGGTGTATCGAGAGGTTGCAACAATGAAAAATTGCACTCAAATGCAGGAGGATCTGCAGCGAATTGACGCATGGTGCAGGGAATGGCAATTGAATCTCAATGTAGACAAGTATAATGTGCTGCGAATACACGGAAAGATAGATCCCTTATCATTTAGCTACAAAATAGCAGGTCAGCAACTGGAAGCAGTTAATTCCATAAATTATCTGGGAGTACGCATTAGGAGTGATTTGAAATGGAATGATCATATTAAGTTGATCGTCGGTAAAGCAGATGCCAGACTGAGATTCATTGGAAGAATCCTAAGGAAATGCAATCCGAAAACAAAGGAAGTAGGTTACAGTACGCTTGTTCGCCTACTGCTTGAATACTGCTCAGCAGTGTGGGATCCGCACCAGATAGGGTTGATAGAAGAGAGAGAGATGATACAACGGAGAGCAGCACGCTTCGTTACAGGATCATTTAGTAATCGCGAAAGCGTTACGGAGATAATAGATAAACTCCAGTGGAAGACTCTGCAGGAGAGACGCTCAGTAGCTCGGTACGGGTTTTTGTTGAAGTTTCGAGAACATACCTTCACCGAAGAGTCAAGCAGTATATTGCTCCCTCCTACGTATCTCTCGCGAAGAGACCATGAGTATAAAATCAGAGAGATTAGAGGCCACACAGAAGCATACCGACAATCCTTCTTTCCACGAACAATACGAGACTGGAATAGAAGGGAGAACCGATAGAGGTACTCGGGGTACCCTCCGCCACACACCGTCAGGTGGCTTGCGGAGTATGGATGTAGATGTAGAAGTGGTCATAACTCATGAGGTATGCATTTTAGAGCCCACGTTGACCACCTGTCAAAATATTTCACACTTTTTTAGCAATTTGTGTACGTAGTAAGGCATGGTGTCGCTCGGAGAATGGCGCGCTTACTGTAGGCAGGTATGTGGCTGCTTTCCCGCCCGATCGGTTGAGCGAGGTCGCTGGCAGGACTTCCTGGCCGGTGCGCAGATCGGCCACCGACACCGGAAGTGGCGCCGCTATCGCCTCTGGAGCTGACGCCGGCTAAATTTGACACACGTGATAAAGGCGCGCCGGCCGTGCGGGCCCATGCTGCGGCCGAACTAGGCCGGCACCTGCCTTAGGCAAACACCGCTGCTCTGCGCTGAAAGACACCGTACTGCGTCCTTCTGCGATAGCCCCTAAATTATCTGGGCAGCGTGTAGTGCTTTCAGATGAAGCTGGCTTTTAGATGATTCAATGCAACTAATCATCTTCCTCGCACCCCCCTCTCCCTCAACCCCCCTCCTCCCTCTCCCTCCCCTTCCTCCCCCCTCCCCTTCCCCCCTCCCCCTCGTGTCGTATGTCATATACACCACGAGCTCTGCCACATCCGTGCCTTAACAAACTTTTCAGTGGAACTTGGTTCGAGACAGCCATGTGGTGACAGTATTACTGTTGTCCACTCCTTTTCTTTCTGTTTCCTGCTTCGCAAGCTATAGAGTGTATATAGAAGAGCAGAGACTCATATGGGATTGATTCTAGCGACGATACGGATCGCAAATGGACACATCCACTGACAGGGGCGACTTTGCTAAAGGGAGATCGCTATCACGCGGCCCCCGGGAACGAGCATCTCAGATATGGCGAAGCTGGTGAACTGTTCGTAGTTTACTATCGTGGGCAGAAAATCCAAAGAGATTCTGGTCGTATGCGAAGTATGTTACCGGCAAGAAACAATCAATGCCTTCTGTGCGCGATAACAATGGAGATACTATCGAAGACAGTGCTGGCAAAGGAGATTTACTAAACACAGCCATTCGAAATGAAGACGGAGTAAATATTCCAAAATTCGAATCGACAACATCTGCCAACATGAGTAACTTAGAAGTAAATATCGTCCGAGTAGTGAAGTAATTCAAATCACTTAATAAAAGCAAGTCTTCTGGTTAGGACTCTATAGCAATTAGGTTCCTTTCGGAGTATACTGATGCATTAGCTCCATACTTAACAATCATATACAACGGTTCGCTCGACGAAAGATCCGTACCAAAGACTGGAAAGTTGCACAGATCACACCAATATTCAAGGAAGGTAGTAGGAGTAATCCACTAAATTACAGGCCCATATCGTTAACGTCGATATGCAGCAGGATTTTAGAAGTTTGTCTTCTACCATTATGAAAGAAACGATCTATTAACACTCAGTCAACATGGGTTTAGAAAACATCGTTCCTGTGAAACACAATTACCTCTTTAATGACATGAAGTGCGGAGTGCTATTGACAAGGGATCTCAGAACGATTACGTATTCCTGAAATTTCGGAACCCTTCTGTGGGAGATTTAACGGCAGAGTACAGTTCTGATGCAGGCAGAAGTGTTTCGCAGCACAGTGTTCAGCGCACGCTTTCGAACGTCGTGCTTCGCAGTAGCCAACCCCCTTCTTGTCCCCTTATTGACCCAAGAATATCGTCATTTACAACTGCAGTCGGAACGGCATCATCGAGTAGTTCGAGCCGTGGCTCGGTGGAAACATGTTGCCAGGTCGTATGAGGCACGTTCCTATTTTCACCAGGTGGACTGCCCTGTCCGGATAAACTGCACCCAGCCCAGGAGAACGGCTACTCGAAACATGCATTGCGCCACTGCCGCAGTCCGGTGGGAATTATTAATACGCTGTGTCGGACATTTATCGTAGCTTCCGTGAGACCTGTGGTAGTCGAATGCACCATGTCAGCTGTAGTGTACGTGAACACTGTTGCCCATAACCTACACCCGTTCGCGCTTGATGTCTCCCTAAACATCATTTACCAGCAGGATAATACTGAGTGTTCAAAAATGGTTCAAATGGCTCTGAGCACTATGCAACTTAACTTCTGAGGTCATCAGTCCCCTAGAACTTAGACCTAATTAAACCTAACTAACCTAAGGACATCACACACATCCATGCCCGAGGCAGGATTCGAACCTGCGACCCAATTCTCAGTGTCACAAGCTCAGTGGTTTGAGGAGCACGATAATGAAATCAACTTGATGTTGTTATCAAATTCGCCTGATCTGAACCCGTTGGAACACATCTGGGACACTATTGACCATCAGCTCCGCCAAGGAACTTTTATTTATTTATAATTTTTATTATTATTTTTATCATCCGACTAGTGAGTGGTTTGATGAAGCTCGCCATGAATTCCCCTCCTGTGCCAATCACTTCATTTCAGAATAGTATTTGGAATCTACGTCCTCAATTATTTGCTGGTTATGCTCCAATGTCTGTCTTCTTCTTTAGTTCTTTCTCTTTACAACTCCCTATAGTGCCATGGAAGTTACATCTGCAATGTCTTAACAGATATCCTACCATCCTGTCCCTTCGTCTTACGGTGTTTTCCATATATTCCTTTCCTTGCTGATTCGGCGGAGAACCAAGTCATTCTGTACCTTGTCAGTCCACCTAATTTTCAACATTCTTCTATAGCACCACATCGCAAATGCTTCGATTCTCCTCTCCCGGTTGTCCCGAAGTCCATTTTTCACAACTAGTGCTGTGCTCAATATGTATATTCTCAGAATTGCTTCCTCTAATTAAGGCCTTCGTTTGACACTAGCAGACTTCTCTTGGCCGGGAATCATTACTCTGTTCATTCCATTCAGCAGATCCTGTAATTCTTCTTCTTTTTCACTGATGATAGGAGTGTCAAAAAAAATCTTGTCATTTATATCCTTTCACCTTGATCTTTAATTCTATTCTTGTACCTTTCTTTTCTTTCCATCATTTGTTCTTCGTCGTATAGATTGACGTAAGAGTGAAAAACTACATCCTTGTCCTACATTCTTTCTCTTCTTCGGACTTCGTTCATGGTCTTCCATTCTTATTCTTCCCTCGTGCCTCTTGGGCGTATTGTATATTACCCTTCTTTCCCTATAAATTACCCCTGTTTTTCTCGGGCCGCCCGCTGGTGGCCGAACGGTTTTAGGCGCTTCAGTCTGGAACCGCGCGACCGCTACGGTCGCAGGTTCGAATCCTGCCTATGGCATGGATGTGTATGATGTCCTTAGGTTGGTTATGTTTAAGTACTTCTAAGTTCCAGGGGACTGATGACCTCAGATGTTAAGTCCCATAGTGCTCAGAGCCATTGGAATCATTGGTTTTTTTTGTTTTTCTCGGAATTTCGGACATCTTGCATCATTCGACATTGTCGAACCCTTTTCTCAGGTCGGCAAATCTTAGGAACGTGTCTTGGTTTTTCTTCAGTGTTGCTTCCATTATCAACGGCAACGTCGGATCTGCTTCTCTGTAGCCTTTCCTTTCCTAAAGCCAGAAATTGTTATTTAAAACATCCTCAGTTTTCTTTTCCATTCTTCTGTATAGTATTCTTGTCAGTAACATGGTTGCATGAGCTGTTAAGCTGATTGTACGTTAATTCTCGCACCTGTCGCCACTTGCCATCTTCGGAATTGTCTGGATGAAGTTTTTACAAAAGTGAGATGATACATTGCAGACTTCTACGTTCTACACACTAACGGCAATAGCCGTTTGTTGCCACGTCCTCTAGTGATTGTAGAAATTACGATGGAACGTTATCTATCCATTCGGCCTTATTCGATCTGAGCTCTTCGAAAGGTCTTTTAAATTCCAGTACTCGATCCCTTGTCTCTTTTATATCGACTCCTGTTTCTTCTTCTATCCAATCAGACAAATCTTCCTCCTCACAGAGGCCTTCAGTGTTCTCTTCCCAGCTATCCGTTTTCTCCCCTGAATTTAACAGTGGAATTCCCGTTCCATTGTTAATATTGCCACCGTTGTTTTTAATTTCACCGAAGGTTATTTTGACTATCCTTTATGCTGAGTCAGTCCTTTCGACAATCATTTCTTTTTGGATTTCATTGCATCTTTTATGCAGCCATTTCTTCTTAGCTTCCTTGCACTCGCTATTTATTTCATTCCTCAGCAACATGTATTCTTGTATTCCAGAATTTCCCCGGGCATTTTTGCACTTATTTCTTTTATCGATCAACTATCGTATTTTTTCTGTTACCCATTGTTTCTTCTCAGTTACCTTCTTTGTACCTAGGTGGCCGAGCGGTTCTAGACGCTTCAGTCCGGAACCACGTTACTACTACGGTCGCAGGTTAGAATCCTGCCTCGGGCATGGATGTATGTGATGTCCTTAGGTTGGTCAAGTTTAAGTAGTTCTGAGTTCTAGGGGACTGATGACCTCTGATGTTAAGTCCCATAATGCTGAGAGCCATTTGAACCATTTTCTTTGTACCTATTTTGTCCATTCCTTTTCAACTGAGCAGCCTACTTAGCTATTCCTTATTGTACGGGATCTGCGCAGTGTGGTGGGAGATATCTGGTTACGCACGTCTCCAGAAACCTACGAGAGACTCTTCGACTCCATGTTACGCAGATTATCCGCTCTATTGCATTTCAAAAATGGAACAACGCGCTGTTAAGCATGTGGTCATGTTTTCTCTCGTAAGTGTATCTTTGCATAGGTTTTGTCTGCCCTATATGACGTGCATACCAACTTGCTACCGTGAAAGAAATCATGTAACTGAACCACATCTGAAACCCGTTCTAGAGCCTTTCGTTAAGCCAGGGCTTCCCAACGTGTGGTCCGCGGCCCCCTTTGGGGTTCGCCGGCTCTTTCTAGGGGTCCGCGACCACCTTCCACCAAATCGTGTAAAATAATGAGTAAAATTATTGAATAAAACTGCGATAATCAAATTCATTACTATTTTTTTTCGTGTGAAAAACATGTGTACTTTTACTTCAGGTCGTATCCCCAAGCAGCCCTTGCGGTTCCTAAGTGAGAACGTATACACAGTTTAGTGCCGGAGAATGCGGCTTCTCTGATCGACTGTTTAGCAACAATAGGGGGGTCGTTTGTGCGCTGAAAACTTTTATGCATGTGCGGAGCGCGCTTTGTCGACCAATCACAGTGCTCGCTGGCTCATATGTGGCCTCAGGCTTCATTAAATGTTAAACTTGCTTTTTCAATGCACTACCTATTCCATAAGTCGATTTTTGACCAGTTCATTACTTCTGACATGGATCGATGGCCGAAATCAGGATCATTGAAGAAGGGTGCAGTTTCTCCATCGCCTTCACAAAAAGGGAAGTTTCCAGTTGAAGTGAATGAGGAGGGAGGACGACCAAAGGAAGACTTTACATACATTTGAACATTTCACGAAAAACCACACACACACACACACACACACACACACACACACACACACACACGCACGCACGGCTGTTACGAAATATGGATGCTCCTTACACAACAGTAGACAAATAGTGGAAGTGAACTGATCATAAGCGGCAGCTTGTGAACAGCGAACAGTTTGGACGTGACGTTGATTGCTCTTGGAGAAAGACAGCTCCATCGTGTGAAATTTCAATTACCAAGTAACTTTAATTAGGCTATAGTGTGTTGAACTAAGGGAGTAAATCCATCAGTAAGTGTCTGGATACAGTGGGAATTCAAATTGGATCGTTAATTTCAAGTTGTTTTCATTCATCCCTTAACCAAAGACTATTGATATTTCGGGGAGGGGGTTGGCATGGGGGGGGGGTCATTGGGAACATGGCACTGGCATTAAGAAGCTTTCAGTTTCCATGGGTTTCGATCTGAAATGTGAAGTTGTTGCGCTATTGACTGACTAGGGGACCGCCATGGATTTTCTACTGAAGAAGGGGTCCGCCAACTGAAAGGGTTGGGAAGCCCTGCGTTAAGCCATCCCTACTGCAATCTCGCGGGCTGACGCCTGTTGTGTCTGCAACACACATCGCATCCAAGTTGTGTAGACAGCCTGCATCCTAACCGCCGACACTGCCTCGATACACCCGGCCACCAGACGCTGATCGAAGTGGAAGCAAAGGTCGCTGGCCCTAGTAACCTCTTTCCTACGTCGGTCACGTGATAGGAGGCTAGATCGATTGTATCCTAGCGTCGAGGGCTGTACATCAGGCGGCTCACGTGTCCTGAAAGAGCAGTTCAATCAGCATAAGCTTGAGCTTTCTGGGCCAGGAGCCGAATGCATTTGCGTTTCGTCAATCAGGAACTCAATTTGGAGCTGCCGCAGTGACGATGCAATGATTTGTGTTACTGTTTCCGCGAGACAGTTTGTATGAATTCTGGACTTTTTTCATTTGCGGACCGGTACTAGGCGCGTCTGTCCGGAACGGTGCTGCTGCTATGGTCGCAGGTTCGAATCCTGCCTCGGGCATGGATGTGTGCGATGTCCTTAGGTTAGTTGGGTTTAAGTAGTTCTAAGTTCTAGGGGACTGACGACCTCAGACGTTGAGTCCCATAGTGCTTAGAGTCATTTGAAACACTTTTATTTGCGTTACGCCGGATTTGACTGTTTTCGACACGAAGGAACCTCAATATGGGACTTTCATTTAAGGGCTTTAACTTTCACTGGGTCTAAGTTCACAACATTCTAACTTGGGATAATCATGTCGCATTTGAACTTTTCCTAGCGTAGTATTCTGTGACATTAATAGTGAGTAACATTTTCCAACAGTATTTGCTTTTGATTTTAGAGGCCTCCTGCCTTCTGAATATACACTGACAGGAAAAAAAAATCGAAAAACTAAGAAGAAGATGTGCGACATAAAGCTTGTTTCTACATCTGAAAGATGACATCTTTTCAAAATGGTTCAAATGGCTCTGAGCACTATGGGACTTAACATCTTAGGTCATCAGTCCCCTAGAACTTAGAACTACTTAAACCTAACTAACCTAAGGACATCACACACATCCATGCCCGAGGCAGGATTCGAACCTGCAACCGTAGCAGTCCCGCGGTTCCGGACTGAAGCGCCTAGAATCGCTCGGCCACCGAAGCCGGCGACATCTTTTCAAATTTTGCGCCTGTTGCATAAGTGTGGCGCTAGTAGCACCTCTGAGGATGCAAATCAAGTTTACTTTAAATACATACTGTTATGTCGTGAGCGTTAGTTATCTTTTAGATTGTATGTGGCGAGTTAACGTTGGTAAACAGTGCTTTTAAGGCGACAAAGACGCCCTTATCAACACGTGACTGAGTCCGAACGAGGTCGTGTAATACGGCTACGAGGAGCTGGATGTTCCTTCTGCGATACTGCAGAAAGACTTGACAGGAATGTGGCCACGGTACTTGACTGCCGGCAGGGGTGGTCATGAGAATCTACGACCCCAAGAAGCCCGGGCTCCTGAGGACCGCTTGGCACTACCGAGAGGGAAAACCACTGTGTCCGGCGTGTGGCTGTGGTGCATCGTATTGTACTGCAGCAGCAATTTGGTAATCATTTGGCACACAGTGGCACACAGAATCGGGTACTTCCAGGGAAGCTTTGAGGCAGACGCCCTGGAGCGTGCATTCCATTGACCCGAAACCACCGCCGTTTGCGACATTAGTAGTGTCAAACGAGAGCTCATTAGAGGACAGGGTGGAGGGCTATTGTGTTTCCTGATGAAAGCTGTTTCTGCCTCGATGCCAGTGGTGGCCAATTGAGGGCCTGCAACTAAGCTGTCTACGTGCTAGACACACACAACCTACACCTGGAGTTCTGGTCTCGGGTGGGACAGCAGGGGCACAATCGTGGCTATCCCACGCACCCTGACTGCAAATTTGTGCGTCAGTCTGGTGGTTCGAGCATTCCAAAAAGTGTTTTCCAACAGGATAACACTCGCCCACATACCATTGTTCTAAACCTAAATGCTCTACAGTGTGTCAACATGTTGGCCTGCTCGATCTTGTCGAACACATAGGGACATGATCGAACGACAACTGCAGCGTCATCCGCAGCCAGCGTTAACCGTCTGTGTATTGACCAACCAAGTGCAACAGGTATAGAAGCACATCCCACAGTCTGACATACGGCACCTGTACGACGAAGTGAATGCACGTTTGCGTGCTTGAATTCAGCGTCCTGGCAGTTACACCGCTTATTAAAGTACTAACATTTCACGTTTCCAGTGTTGTATCTCAAGCATACATTAATCTGTGATCTTTCAATGTTAATCACCTAAATATATTCCCGAAATTTCATTACTCTAGATTAATTATTTATTGGTGTTGCGATTAGTTTTGTGTCAGTATATTTAGGTTAATTTTTTCTTGTCACCAACTGTGCCGAATTTAGTTTTGGACTAAGAGTTTGCTAGTCCATTCTGGACTCTAATTCTGGCACCTTTTGTGCGAAGACCCCAGCTCTGAGTCTTTGTTTGTTTACAACTGATCGGCGCTCTATCTCAAGTATTGCTTGTGATCCAACCAGATGAGTTTTTGTTCGTGACTATTTTAAGACTTGTTTCCAAGAAGGAAAATTATGTTCCTCTAATTCAGATGAATTTAGCGTTCATCGCATACCTGGGCGTTTTAATTTTGACCGCCTAAGGCGAGTACATCATCTGGAATGTCCCCAATAAAAAAAGTAAAGTCAGATTGTTCAATCGTTGTTACTCTGCTCGTAGAAGAAACTTCTCATTTGACCTTCTCTGTCGTCCGATTATAACGTCACTGAGTGATAGCGGTAGTTTACTTTAAGCTTCACTCGATCGACATTGAAGTACCAGTAATACTATACGCGCTTTATAATGAGGTCTTTTCGGCTGTTCAGGTGCATTGGTCATACTGTAACGTTTTACATGATTAATAATTGACATTGAGAGTTCTTTCAGGAGCAAAGATGAACAGAATTGTAAAGGCCAGGCACTAAACTTCATTGAGCAAGTTAACGAATTTATATTTTAGCGTCGAGATCATTGCGTTAGAGTGCACATTAATTGTAAATAACTGTATCGTTTGCCACGGCACTCAAATAAGGCACCTGTATGGAGTCAAGAGGAACCTACGCGATCGCGGCACTGATGAGTTACTGATTCCAATATTGTCGCCAGTGGTTTATTGTCCATGTTTATAATTAATGATTTATATAAAAGATCACGTGTATACAAGTTGACAATCTATACGACTGAGTGCGTGCATTTAATTTTGCCTTTCGGCACTACTTATACGTAGGCCTTCCCGACGAGTGAAGGGGTGCAGTGTTAAGGCACTGGGGTTCAAAAACCCGTCCGTCCGTCCAAAATCAACTTCTGTCGTATCCCTATTTGGTTTAAGGCAGATGCCATGATGCTCTCTTGCGGTAGCAGAATATATGGTTAAAAGCGGACACCTAATTGTATCCTATATCTGTTATTTAAGCGACAAATGGTTTCTGTTTACGTTGTATCTGCTAAGTACCGGATATCCATAGGACTTTCAGTTGTAATTTATTTATTCCAAAGAAAATCCGTTTCCTAAAAGCTGTATTTTTCGTTTTATTTTGTCTCTGTCATGTACATGCAATAAATATCTAGATATATTATGTCATCTGAAGGTTCCTGTTAGGCATGCTTTGTAAATGGAATGTCGTAAGTACGGTATCATTTCATGGAAAAATACTTTTCATCTCTACAGATAAAGTGCAATTTGTTTGACACGAATTATCGAACTATATGGCAGATTCATTACAGCCGCCTCCCGTGTTGGAATGACAGTAACAGTACTTAAGGTATTAGATACCTGAAGAGCCCCTAACACATACTAAAAGATGAGACAGTATTGTCGTGAAATAGGGGGTACATGCATGGGATTAACATCAAAATAAAACAAAAAAAAAAAGCTGTTGAGAAATTGACTTTCTTGGGAATAAACGATTTCTGGCTGCGCAAAAAAAAAAACGTTGTCATACATGGTGCTGGACTAGGCTCCTTTGGTGTCTCATAAGATAGCACGGCTATATAAGGAAGGCAACAGCAATCTCACGAGAGGCACCACTTGACAATCGGCAGAGGAGCATTCAGCCGATATATCGGGGGTATATAACAATTTGACGTGGCTAGAAGCCCGAGAAAACGTTGTGAATGCTTTATTACTTTCTGTGCATATCTTGTTTCCTCGATGTTGCCGTGAATTTCGTAAGTGTTTATCTATTTTGTATGCGTTATTGGAGAGAAATAATTTCTGTTTAAGTGTGGAACAGTTAGATAATGTCCCCAAACCAGCATCACAGCAGTATTAACGATACGTATCTGAAATTCGAAATAGATATTAATTGGCCTTATAATAGGCGAGATTACTCAAAAAACTATGCAAATTGAATTTTAATCAAGTAGGGTGCGATGGTGGTTTTATACTACCAACAATTTGCGTTTGGACGAGGTGAATTTAGATCCCCACTTGATAGTAAAAAATCAAATGGCTCTGAGCACTGTGGGACTTAACTTCTATGGTCATCAGTCCCCTAGAACTTAAAACTACTTAAACCTAACTAACCTAAGAACATCACACACACCCATGCCCGAGACAGGATCGAACCTGCGACCGTAGCGGTCCCGCGGTTCCAGACTGTAGCGCCTAGAACAGCTCGGCCACCTCGGCCGGCTATAGTCATAAACCTGATTTTGTCTGTTCGAATTTTCTGCAGTTGTTAGCGGAAGAATAACTGAGAAAATAAGCTGCCCATGTTACGAGATTACAAACGTAGAAGTACAGAGTTCGTTAACTCTCTTTACAGCTCGCTGAATGTCACTAGATGGTCTGAGCCATTGGTAGGGACCCATGTGACCGAACCAACATTCTGATTGAGCGCTGCAGCCAGCCAGGGTGGCCGAGCGACTCTAGGCGCTGCAGTCTGAAACTGCGCGCCTGCTACGGTCGCAGGCTCGATCCTGTCTCGGGGCATGGGTGTGTGTGATGTCGTTAGGTTAGTTAGGTTTAAGTAGTTCTAAGTTCTAGGGGACTGATGACCTCAGAAGTTAGGTCCCACAGAGCTCAGAGCCATTTGAACCATCTGAGCGCTGCACGACACTCTGGTTCATTTTGTATAATAAATATTGCATATAGTCAACCATCACAATGAAGTTTATTTGAGGTCAATCGTCAAACAGAAATATCGGTGATTGATGCCAGAAAACAAAAAATTGTGATAAACTAAACCGGGAGCCGTAACACGATTTGAATCTTAGCTCGGTTTTTACCGTTTACTTCTGTGAGTATGTTTCGATGAATATCTTTTGTAGACCCTAAAATATGCTGTACTGTGGATTAATAGCTATGGAATTTTCTCTTTGTACGTACTTTTTCGGGGTGTCATCAGGATTTTTTTTTCCTTCAGGTTTGACGTGTTTTCCTGTTGTGCGTTTAATGCCTGCTCGCTTGGTGGCTCAACCATTACGAGGAGAGGTGGGCTCATTAGCTGCACTTATGTAACAGCTGGGCTGTTACTGGAAGTGCGCTGCGCAGATAGAGCAGCTCCTTTTGACGCCCGACTGGAAGGCAGCGCCTGCCATTCAGGCCTCCCACCCTACACGGCCGCTGCGCAGAGACGTCAACTTCCCAGGCGCCGATCCAGCGCAGCCAACCGACATCAAAGCAGGCAGCTTCGGGGCCATCAGCGCAAATTGTGCGAGGCCGAGCGGCTCAGCGGAAGACGGCGTTTGGAGGAAAAGAGCTGCGAGTAAAAGGCACGGAGCGTTTAGCTGCGAGTGCACTCTGCCCTAATCACAATGAAATAACCTGCACTTCCGTGTGACGTAAGGGCGCCAAACGCCATCTCTTACGATACGCGACAGCGTATAAAAAAGTTTGAGGTGCAGCGCTGAGTCGTTTTTCAGAGAAATTCTTCAAAAAAGTGCTGGAGAACTTCTCCAGCCCTGCTCTGGTTTAATACAGAAGGTAGACTACCGTAGATTGATTGTCTTCGGGCTGAAGACAATACAAAAGGGTCTTTAACAAAATATTGCACTAGTGGACGTCACAAGATAACAATCTGGCGACAGTGTAATTGATTATCAATTCATTTCTCTGCCACAACGCTGCTCAGTTAGTTCGGGAGGTAGAGTTAGGTTTAGAAAGTTCGAATTGGATGGGCTGAGTTCGGGCTTGGGGATAATGTGCGGTATATAATTTGCCTTCTCAGTCAGTATACTACGCGATCACTATGTTATTGCACTTCGTCTCCAATGGCCGTTACCGGATGAACCCGGTGACATTACAGTGAACAAGTACAGTGGTGACTAAGGAAAGCTTGGCGCACTATGAAAGACTTCAGGGCATTTGTGATGCACTGCGAAGTGGTTCAGCTGGTCCTCGATAAGTATCACGAGACAAACTCAAGATATGCCGACTGAAGTGTCCTCAGTCGTGGAAGCAGTAATACTGTATTCGAGTAACACAGCAGTTAAGAGTTGGTCTTGCACAAAGCATGCGCTGTACTTTGGGACCATATACACCTGTTATGTTCGATTTTCTTCACACTCAAAGGCTAGAGAAAATTACATGTCTCAGTAATACAACATAGTTTCAAGAAATAAAAAGTTTTTATTTTCTATTTGATGCGTCTCAGTTTTGTACCGAATTTTAATTTATTGTCGGTACTCGCTTTTCGATGCCGTTTTTAACTAAAATTAAAAAGACGATCATTTCTATTAAAATTGTGATTTAATATCCGTTATTTAATATGTTCGTCTGCTGATAAATATAGAATTTTAAGAAACGGAAGAGTTGCTACTAGAGGTATTTGAACTAGTGTCTCAACTATTACAAGAGATGTTTTGTACTTAACAATATTTGGAAATCTTCTAATCTTGGAAAAACGATTTTTTCGAGATTTTGTGAGAATTGAATCTTACTGTCTTCAGAAATTTATGTCCGGACGCTGACTTCCAATTCTATGAAATCTAAGAGGACCAGTTTGTAAGTCCCCTTATCATTGCAGTTATATTCTCATTTCTCTCTGTCAGTACGAACTGGGGAGCGCTATAGCAGGGGGTCGAACCGAGATACTTGTCGGATATTTGAGTACAGTGTCGCCAAACTACCTGCCAGTGCGCGAGGAATCGCGCTGTAAAGTCATGGATCACCATTTTTACCTTGCCCTGTAGATTGTAGATCTACACTATTGTATCAGTCTGAATGCACACCAGTAACCAAAGCAATACTAAGGAATTTTCCATATCGCCCATTACCAAGGGGGGTGGTTACTTTGTGCTCACCATAAAAGAGTAAAAGAGCAGCATTCGTTAATTGTTGTTGAATTATATTAACAAGATATTTCTTAAGGAGGTACCGATGTGAAATCAGGGTCCAGAACGTGAAAATACCTTTTAACACACTCTTAATAGTGCCAAAACACTTTCAATAATGTGCACTACAGACCACCACAAAAAATATAAAAAAGCTTCAATTCCTTTCACTGTTGTTGACTTTTACTCTCTACATGCCTTTCAAATAGATATTTATGTGTGAGTAAGTCGCTGAACGTGTGGAAATGCTGAATACATTGAAGTGCCATCTCTTACTGAAAGTTCAGTTTTTGAGTTAAGAATAACTGAGAAATTTAAAAAAATCCCCTCCGTTTTGTATTCTGAGCATTACGATTGATACTTGTTCCCAAATCATGTTGTTCACAGTGGTTTTTTAGCAATCTAGCAATCTTTGCTCTCTACCCATCCCCCCCCCCCCCCCCCCCGCCACCACCTCCAACCCCCGCACCCCAGGAAGGGTGACATTGTTTCTACAGTACATGTGAGGCACTGTTTGTTACCTACTTATGTTGCACGGTGAACAGCAGCAGCCTACCGCGTAAATACACTGCCTGGCAAAAAAGCAAAGTACGCGGAAGACATGGTCGGATGTGAGTGTAACTTCGTAAATGTAGACAACAGAGTGCATTAGTGTCACCGTGTCTAGTGTTGTTAACAGGTCTGATAGAGTATGTAATTGGCATGAACAGCATCAGATGTTGAGTGGTCGCTGTGAAGGAAACGGAGATGAAGTGCACTCGCGTGACACAGCGCTAGCAGCAACTGACAGAGTTTGAAAGGAGTGTTATTATGAATCTCGTTGTAGCCGGATGGTCGAATCGTCGTCTTCCCTTCCTTTCAGAATTAGGCCATCGTCAGCTGAAAGTAACGTACTCTACTCTGAAAGTCTGATAATGTATACCTTGCTTCTAATTTTGTATTGTTTTACTCATGTAGATACAAAGTAGTTGATATCGAACGTCATTCATAATATATTATATATTACAATGTAACCATCTGTAATGATTTTTTAGTAGCGTGCAAGCATATCCATTATTTCCCATTGAAAATAAGACCGCGCATAAAAGTGAAGTCTGTGAAAGTATGTACCCTGCATACAACTGGTCGCTAACACCCCTCGTTGGAAATGTCGGAGCTGCACGTAAATGTCAGGCAGCGCGGCCTCTGTCTCTGGAAGCTTCAGTGTCACCAAGCCTCAGCGCCAAACAGCGACGCGACCGAATTCGATAAGTAAAAGCTTTCTCCGCCTCCACTTCTGTCCTCCCAGCGAAGTGAGGAAGTAATGATACTAGAACACATTTAATCCAGACAAATAAAAATAATAATACATGGCTGTTCTTTGTGAGTCTTGGCCTTCTGTAGAACATTATTCCGTTGTTTCCAATTTAGTGCCAAACTTTCCCAGGTCTGAATTCCAGTTTTTATTATGCCTCCCACCTGAGTTTAGGTCTTCCAAACTTCCTGGCTCCGTCAGGTACTGCATTGATCTGTCATTAGCTCTCAGTACATGTCCTACCAATTCCAACCTGTAGCTAACAATGTCTGGTTGATTATATAGATTATTCATAGTTTAGTCTCTTCCTCCAAACGCAATATTCTGCCACTGGCTGAAGAATTTGTTTAAAGATCTTCTTTCAAATAAGGAAAGTTGCTATTCGTCGAATTTCTTTAATGTTTGTGTTTCAACACTAGATGTTAGCACTGGCCTCACTAAAACATTATACACCATAATTTCAGTTTTCTGAACAGCTGCTTTGATTTGAAATGATTTATGATGATAGCACTTGTTAACGGACAATATTAGTTTCTGCGTTTCTTACAGTTTACTTCCGATCCAAGGTAAGTGGAAATATTCTCGTCAAATGTACTGAACCAATTTCTATGAATGGTGCTTCTTTAGTATGATCTTACAGGCATATACTTAATCTTCGCTTCATTTATCTGCTGGATCCTCATTCTAGTAGCTGTTTCAAGACTTGTAAGTCTTTCTTTAACTGATGTTAGTGTACTTGCAAATACATCGGTATCAAACTTCCTGGCAGATAAAAACCGAGACTCGTACTCGGGACCTTTGCGTTTCACGGGCAAGTGCTCTACCATCTGAGCTACCCAAGCACGACTCACGACATGTCCTCACAGCTTTACTTCTGCCAGTACCTAGTCTCCTACTTTCCAAACTTTATGGAAGCTCTCCTGCGAACCATGCAGAACTAACACTCCTGAAAGAAAGGATAGCTGACAGGAATTCTAGTTCTGCAAGGTTCGCAGGAGAGCTTCTGTAAAGTTTGGAAAGTAGGAGACGAGGCACTGGCAGAAGTAAAGCTGTGAGGATGGGTCGTGAGTCGTTTTATAAAGTCGTATTTTATAAAGTTTCTGTACGATCTTGGCTCGATTGTGATCGTTCAGACTTTGGTGTGGGCCATTCGGTTTAAATACAGTTTTTCAATTGTGGTGGTATATTAATTTCGAACCCAGTAAGTTTAAGCTGATCAGTAAGCATACGATTTTTAACAAAATCAACCGCTTCTCCGTAATCGACGAAGTAGTCCACTTGCTGTGAGGCGTTCGCTGCCGTATAGCCTACTCTGCATAGCTGTGCAGTTTGGTGGGTTGCCGGCCGGTAGGAGTACATAGCTCATGGATGGGAATGGCACGAACTGATGCTACTCGACATAGGGTGACACAGAATAACGGGAATGTTTTAAATGAGTAGTGGCAGCCGTAGGCAGGTGGCAGCATTACGGGTTCGACGTCCCTTCAGATCCCAGCGTCTAACATCACTACCTTCCCTGGTTTCGACTCTTGAAGAATAGTGGGCTGTCATTCCTCCACAGACATTGACACCTCATTTCATATGTCTTCAGTAGAATTAAAGCCGTGGACATGCCCCACATTCATGTCCACTAATAGGTGTCTGGGTACTTTGTGTGGATGAAGACTAGATGGAGAGTGAAATAAACAAACAAAAGGACAAAAACAGCCTGGAGTTAGGTATGTAAGTAGGATTACCAAAACAAAGATTACGATTTGCATATGTGATGGAGTATGCCATAGTGCGTAAAGCATTGGCATCTGCAAGTTGCAAACATGTGGAATTGCTGAAGCTATGTATGTGATCTACTATCCCTCAGTCGGCGGTATCGTTATAATTGTAATACAATATATCATCCTAAGTGCAGCTCCTGCAGAGAAACAGAATGCAGGTTGCTCATCAGCTTCTAAGGATGTACAGGGTGACACACAACAGCGGGAACATTTCCACAATCCAATAAAAAGAGAAGTGATGAAGTAAAGAAATTGCATTTATAGTAATTGAAACCTTACAACTTTGCCATTGATGGCATTTATCATTTTTTTAAAATGAAGTCCTTAAGTTGGCATCCTCTTGTACGAAGTCTTATTGACCGCTGCAACATCTCAGCTGGGATACTGTGAATTGCTCTCGAATTCTCTGTTTTAACTCATCCAGTGTTCTTAGCAGAGTCGTGTAGACTTTGCTCTTGAGGTAGTCCCACAAGAAAAAAGTATATCCTAAAGTTGATCCAACTCAATTCAGAACGATGACCTTGTTGGTGATTGATGACAATGATAGTGACTGATGGTGGTGGTGATTATGATGACCAATGATTGTGATGACCAATGATTGTGATGACCGATGATTGTGATGACCGATGATTGTGATGACCGATGATTGTGATGACCGATGATTGTGATGACCGATGATTGTGATGACCGATGGTTATGATGACCGATGGTTATGATGACTGATGGTTATGATGACTGATGGTTATGATGACTGATGGTTATGATGACTGATGGTTATGATGACTGATGGTTATGATGACTGATGGTTATGATGACCGATGGTTATGATGACCGATGGTTATGATGACCGATGGCGATATGACTGATGGCGGTATGAATATGACTGATGGCGGTATGAATATGACTGATGGCGGTATGAATATGACTGATGGCGGTATGAATATGACTGATGGAGGTATGAATATGACTGATGGAGGTATGAATATGACTGATGGAGGTATTACTGATGGCGGTATGAATATGACTGATGGCGGTATGAATATGACTGATGGCGGTATGAATATGACTGATGGCGATATGACTGATGGAGGTATGAATATGACTGATGGCGGTATGAATATGACTGATGGCGGTATGAATATGACTGATGGCGGTATGAATATGACTGATGGCGATATGACTGATGGCGATATGACTGATGGCGATATGACTGATGGCGATATGACTGATGGCGATATGACTGATGGCGATATGACTGATGGCGATATGACTGGCGGTGATGATGATGATAACTGTGGTGGTGGTGGTCGTCGTCGTGCTGGTTGTGATTTTGATGGCTGTAATGTCGCTGACGACGATGATGTGGAGATGTGATGACTATCTTACACTTCAGAGTAGTAATGCATTACTCTTGTTACTCATAACCGCTCAATGATGACGTGCGGCTCTCAGATGAGAGTGACGACAATAATACTTGTATACTGATAAAATAAGAATTCCGGTAATGTTTGTGTATAGTACACACTATTTGCTCTAGGTTCGGAGGGAGGATGAATCACAAAACTGGGAAGTGCAGTAATAATTTTTACGAGTTGCATCTTTGGTCTCAGGACCGGAAAAGTTCGGCCACCATTGGGTTAGGGCGTGTTGGAAGTGGCGAGCGGTCCGCTGGGTGTCGCATTCCGGGCCATTTATTAAATCATTCAGGCGGAAATCGGATACGGGACCTCAGCGCAACGCTGCCCACTGTATTTTCTGTGGATGCGGGCAGCAGCGGAATCCTTGGAGCGAAACATTTCCAATGGAGCGCGAAGTAGCCGACCCGGCGGTACAGTTAGCGAATCTCCACGGAGTCTCGGCTAACTGCCAGTCGCCAGCTACGCCGTCGCCGCCAACGCCGCCGCTGAATACTGATGCGGCGCTGGAGACGACACACGACATTTTTCTCTCCATGGTGGTGGAGGTGAGGCACAGTGGCCTTACATAAAAATTACGTCAACAAATACAGAAGCCAGGCACTGTATGAACATTCATGATGTTACGACGCGTTTTAGCCTTACGTCCTCCTTCAATTCGATGAATAGAATACGTTCATCACTTTGTTGACTGCATTTTGAATTTCTCCAACATTCTGTAGACAAAGTAGATAAATTGTTCAGGCAGATATGTTTATCAAGTCATATATTAATCTTGTGATGTAAATTATATCATTGTATTCAGACATTCAGAATCGTCTGCTGGACACGCGCGTCCTCCAGACTTCGAGGTTCTCAGCCGCGCTGACCGTGACAAGACGCCCGATACCGCGCGGCTACTCCGCTCGTCTCATGATTTTAATTGTATTGTACCCCAGAACAGCCGTAACAAGTTGTAAGTAGACCTTTGGACTTCCGATCGTTGTAGAAGTAATAACAGTAAGATTCTATAATAGTGTATTCCAGTAGAAGATGAAATTCTCGTTTGTACATACACACCTAGTTACTCGTTAACAGGTGTAGAAACGCAGTTTGTTTGCTGAGTTGAGCATTCTTGGTTTGCCTTCGTGACGTACACGCCGCGGCCTGTCTTTCTCGTACGCACCGAGCGAGGTGGCGGAGTGGTTAGCACACTGGACTCGCATTCGGGAGGACGACGGTTCAATCCCGCGTCCGGCCATCCTGATTTAGGTTTTCCGTAATTTCTCTAGATCACTTCAGGCAAATGCCGGGACGGTTCCTTCGAAAGGGCACGGCCTATTTCCTTCCCCATCCTTCCCTAATCCGAGCTTGTGCTCCGTCTCTAATGACCTCGTTGTCGACGGGACGTTAAACACTAATCTCCTCCTCCTCCTCCTCCTCCTCCTCCTCTTAGGCCTCGGTTCCAAGCTAATGACGTAAATGCAAGGAATAAGGAGATACACCACAAAAAACGTTAGTCTTACATTTGTAATAAACGTAAACACAGTGCGTAGTAGGCTGCAATGCGATGTTCATTTAAGCGTGCGATTAGTTAATTTCGACTAAGCGTTATTGTCAAGCACATTTGTAACATCATATATTTAATTTTCAAATCACGCTTAATTACATGTAAAAATTAGCCATATTCCGTCATTTTACGAAAGGATACACATCGTATTCTGAACTTTGCTCTATACACACGATCTTAAGAGGTCTCACTGCAGCGTGAATCCTATCGTAAAATGACAGAATACAGTTTATTTTTACTTGTAATTAAGAGTCATTTGAAAATGACGTGAAATACATGGTGCTACAAATGTACTTGACAACGACGCTTAGTCGAAATTAGCTAATAGCACGATTCAATAAACATCGCATTACTGCCTACTACGGACCCCGTTTAAGTTCATTAAGCATCTGCAAGCTGTGGATTCCCACAAATACAAACTCTTATATCTGGGTCTTTGGTTTTTCTTCGTAGACCGAACGAGCCTAACGCACAGTGTCACAACCATGCTACGCGTAGAGCGAGCATGGGAAAGTAAAATGCTACGAACTTATTCGCTAATCGAATTCTTTGACATTAGCTGTATTCGGTACAGATACACGCTACCTCTTCGTGACACATGAAAATTTGTGTCGGAGCGCTACTCGAACCCGTAATGTCCGCTTGTCGTGGGCTGTCGCCATGGGTCGCTATGGGTTCACGAACCTCGGACATGTAAACCTCATTGTGGCACATTGTCTACATCCCCTAACGCTCGCACATTGCGCGATTCCCCCATCAGGGAGAATGAGACTACGACGACTCAAGATCAGTGTTAGTATTGCCGTTTTTTCCCGCCGAGGCTTCTAATATTTACTTTATACCTGTCTGAAGGAACAGACATTGTTAAATAAAGAAGAGAGTACAATGAGATGATTAGTCGATGCCAACCTCACCTGTCAAGCTCGTGCGTTCCTCCTACCCGTTCTGAAACACGCAAGTGCGAACGAGAATATTCTACTCTGCGTCTCCGCTAAAAACGCGTGTCGCGCTTGCGTTCGCACGCAACAGAGTTCGTTTTATCAGTAATGGAAAGTCCTTATTTTCTTTCGGACTTAAATGTGTCGAAGAGAAAATGGGTACTTTCTGACAGTTTACAAAGGCAATACAAGACGTATAAATCTGGCTTCAACTGAGAAATATTAACAATAATCTGCAGTTAAGTATTATTTATTAATTAAGTCTGATTGAAATGATCAGAGTTTCTTCGTTTGAGAGGAATAAATGCGTAATTATTTTTGTTAGTGAAGAACTTTTAGTTTCTTTTGAAGCAACATTATCGTAGAAAGAAGACTGAGCAACTAAGAAAACAGAGCAGTTGGTTGGTATTTTAATTGCCAAATTATAAGGTCGATGTTGCAAAAAAATCTTTTTTGTTTATATTAGGTATGTCTGCTTTTAGGTCAAAATGTCTGACTAAAGATAACACTTTGTCGGGATTTTCTATTTTTGGACCTGGCGAGCGTAGCCTGAATAGCTTGACTGGTAGAGAATCAAGCGAAAGGTAAAAGTCCCAGAAATGAGATTCGGTTCGTTGAAATTTAAGTACTAGTTTCGAACCACGACAGAAGGACTGTGTAAAGCTGCGTTCACAGTAGCACCGACAACGTGCGCTAGACGCCATCGTCAGAAGTCGCCTGATAACATCGGCCGACAGCTTGGTCACATTACGTCCGACATCTTTCCTCAGTGTTTGGTGAAGTCAAGGAGGTTAGGTTAGGATGTAGCCTATTCTTTTAAGGAGGTTTAACTTCCTGGGGTGTGATGGATACCACGACGCCTGTGTGCATAGACACCAACACTGCATTGCAGCTTTTGTTATTAAAAAGACGCTGAATGCGCGTGAATGGGCTAGATCTTTCTCGAAATGATAGTGATGCGTACTTTACATTGTTTTCACAGTTGCTGGATTAACCAGACTAATTTTACAAATGTATGGCATGAAGAGGGAAACGTTCTATTTAATAAATAAGAGTATTCATGCTGACATTCGAAAGCACAATTTCATGTAAATTCAGCTGAACAGACATATGTCAAGTAACCTTAAATGCTGTCTATCAGCTACGTGTAAAAGACAAACATAAATTTTACAATAAGATAGTCAACAGATAAAGTACTGAAAAGAGGACTCACGTACATCGCCTTTGCAAACCACCTCGTATAACAGTATTACCACCCTACTGTCCTTAAAGAGCGAGTAAGTAGTAGTAATAGTTTGTAGACAGCTAATACCCACATATCACAAGATAAAAAGGATCCAGTAGTGAGTTTTAAGAATATTGTACGCTACCCCTCTTACTTGAACAAATTATTTTTGAGGTTATAATTTACGCCTAAAATTTCCGATGAAGATTTTACCTATGTATGGCTTCCAATAAAGCTGCAGTCTCAGTCCATATATTCCGCTTTATATCCAGGCTATGAAATTTTTCATCCTCTGGATGCCAAAAACTCCTTCCTTGGACTAAAGTTAACAGCTTCTCACAGTCCCTTGTTTCGTGTGTAACAACGTCGGGCGCCGGCCAGAGTGACCGAGCGGTTCCAGGCGCTTCAGTCTGGAACCGCGCGACCGCTACGGTCGCAGGTTAGAATCCTGCCTCGGGCATGGATGTGTGTGATGTCCATAGGTTAGCTCGGTTTAAGTAGTTCTAAGTTCTAGGGGACTGATGACCTCAGATGTTACGTCGCATAGTGCTCAGAGCCATTTGAACAACGTCGGACGATTTGACCAAAGAAAACAAAACTGATGTGAATGTCATAGATTGTCGTCCGCAGCCAGTACGTTCGGACGGTGAGATCAGGTGCACCGTTACCGCGTACAAAGTGACGCACTCGTTTGGAAACATCGGCCGTCCTCGGCAAATGTCGGTAGTCGGTGGAATTCGTCTATATCGCTGCCACCGTGACCGCAGCTTAAGTCCCCATCGACGGGACTTTAAAAATGAAGGGAATGAACGACTCTTAGAAATACTGGAAATAAAATATGTTGGAAAGTCGAGAGAGAGAGAGAGAGAGAGAGAGAGAGAGAGAGAGAGAGAGAGAGAGCGCAAAAGGCCGAAAGGAAATGAAAAGTCGTGTCTGAGGCGCACAGAGACTGGAATACATTAGCTGCATCGTCAGTTGGCAGAGAGCAGAGTGCTTTTGCGGAAGGACGCGCGCGGTCGCGGAAGCGCAAAAATCTAATTTGGTGCCGGCGGCAGCTGTGATGCGACGGGCGTAGCGTAGAGGAGGAGCGGAGAGCTAATTAGGAGAGGCTGCGGGACCAGGCGTGGCCCCTAGGGGGTTGTCCTGTCACGGCCGCGGCCGCGTGTGTTTAGCTGCGTCTGTCGCTTTAGGTGCCAAGCTGGCTGCAGTGCTGCCACACTGCACTATGTTCTCGTGCCCGGAACGAGTCCTTCCCTCTGCTGCCGAGTGCGCGCTGCTATCATTATACAGTCCCCTCTACCAACACTCTTGGAGCAGCGACACTGTACACCTACCCCGATATTCCGATATCCACCTTACGGCACGTGCCGGAGGGTCCGCGTATACCACCCCTAAGTCATTTTCTTTCCTTTTCCACTCGAGGGTAGAGCGAAGTAAAAAAGACTGTCTACACAGAACAGCTTAAGAAATTGGTATACCTGCCTAATATCGTGTAGGGCTAAAGCGAGCACACGACGTGTCATGAGCTCAACTAATGTCTCAAGTAGTGCTGGAGGGAAGTCACTCCATGAATCCTGCAGGGCTGTCCATAAATCCGTAAGAGTACCAGGGGGTGGAGCTCTCTTCTGAGCAGCACGTTGCAAGGCATCCCAGATATGCTCCATAGCGTTGGTGTCTGGGGAGTTTGGTGGCCAGCGGAAGTGTTTAAATTCAGAAGAGTGTTTCTGGAGCCACTATGTAGCAATTGTGGACGTGCGGGGTGGACGTGCATTGTCCTGCTGAAATTGCCCAAGTCCGTCGGAATGTACAAAGGACATGAATGGATGCAGGGTCGTCGAGCAGATGCGCAAAACTATAGACCTATATCTCTGACTTCGATCTGTTCTAGAATTTTAGAACATGTTTTCTGCTCGAATATCATGTCGTTTTTGGAAACCCAGAATCTACTCTGTAGGAATCAACATGGATTGCGAAGACAGCGATCGTATGAGACCCAACTCGCTTTATTTGTTCATGAGACCCAGAAATTATTAGATACAGGCTCCCAGGTAGATGCTATTTTCCTAGACTTCCGGAAGGTGTTCGATACAGTTCCGCTTTGTCTCCTGATAAACAAAGTAAGAACCTACGGAATATCAGACCTGTTGTGTGGCTGGATTGAAGAGTTTTTAGCAAACAGAACACAGCATGTTGTTATCAATGGAGAGACGTCTACAGACGTTAAAGTAACCTCTGGCGTGCCACAGGGGAGTGTTATGGGACCATTGCTTTTCACAATACATATAAATGACCTAGTAGATAGCGTCGGAAGTTCCATGCGGCTTTTCGCGGATGATGCTGTAGTATACAGAGAAGATGCTGCATTAGAAAATTGTAGCGAAATGCAGGAAGATCTGCAGCGGATAACCACTTGGTGTAGGGAGTGGCAACTGACCCTTAATATAGACAAATGTAATGTATTGCGAATACATAGAAAGAAGGATCCTTTATTGTATGATTATATGATAGCGGAACAAACACTGGTAGCAGTTACTTCTGTAAAATATCTGGGAATATGCGTGCGGAACGATTTGAAGTGGAATGATCATATAAAATTAATTGTTGGGAAGGCGGGTACCAGGTTGAGATTCATTGGGAGAGTCCTTAGAAAATTTAGTCCATGAACAAAGGAGGTGACTCACAAAACACTCGTTCGACCTATACTTGAGTATTGTTAATCAGTGTGGGATACGTACAAGATCGGGTTGACGGAGTAGATAAAGAAGATCCAAAGAAGAGCGGCGCGTTTCGTCACATGGTTATTTGGTAACTGTGATAGTGTTACGGAGATGTTTAGCAAACTCAAGTGGCAGACTGCAAGAGAGGCGCTCTGCATCGCGGTGTAGTTTGCTCGCCAGGTTTCGAGAGGGTGCGTTTCTGGATGAGGTATCGAATATACTGCTTCCCCCTACTTATACCTCCCGAGGAGATCACGAATGTAAAATTGGAGAGAATCGAGCGCGCACGGAGGCTTTCAGACAGTCGTTCTTCCCGCGAACCATACGCGACCTGAACAGAAAAGGGAGGTAATGACAGTGGCACGTAAAGTGCCCTCCGCCACACACCGTTGGGTGGCTTGCGGAGTATGAATGTAGATGTAGATGGTGAGACAGAATGCTTACACAGGTGTCGGCCGTTGTGGCCGAGCGGTTCTAGGAGCTTCAATCCGGAACCGCGCCGCTGCTGCAGTCACACCTTCGAATCCTGCTTCGGGCATGGATGTGTGTGATTTCCTTAGGTTAGTTAGGCTTAAGTAGGTCTAAGTCTAGGGGACTGATGACCTCAGATGTTACGTCCCATAGTACTCAGAGCCATTTGAATCATTTGCTTACACAGGTGTTACCTGTCAAAGTCGTGTCTAGACGTATCAGGGCTCCCATATGAGTCCAACTACACACGCCGCACGCCATTACAGAGCCTCCACCAGCTTGAATTGCCCTTACTGACCTGCAAGGTCCATAGATTCATAATGTTTTCTCCATTCCCGAACACATCCATCCCCTCGTTACAATTTTAAACGAGACTCGTCCGACCAGGCAACATGGTTCCAGTCATCAACAGTCCAATGTTGGAGTTGATGGTCGCAGGTGAGGCATTAAGCATTGTGTCGTGCAGTGCTCCGAAAACCCATCTCGATGACGTTTCGTTGAATGATTAGCACACTGACGCTTGTTGATGGCCCAACATTGAAATCAACCGCAATTTGCAGAAGGGTTGCACTTCTGTCACGTTGAAAGATTCCCTTCACTCGTCGTGGTTGGCCGTAGCGATGTCAGAGATTTAGTGTGTGTGAAATCGTATGGGACTTAACTGCTAAGGTCATCAGTCCCTAAGCTTACACACTACTTAACCTAAATTAGCCTAAAGGACAAACACACACACACACACACACACACACACACACACACACACACATGCCCGAGGGAGGACTCGAACCTCCGCCGGGACCAGCCACACAGTCCATGACTGCAGCGCCTAAGACCGCTCGGCTAATCCCGCGCGGCAGAGTTAGTGTTTCACCGGATTCCTGATATTGACGGTACATTAGTGAAATGGTCATACGGAAAAAGCCCCACTTCATCGCTACGTCAGAGATTCTGTGTCACATCGCTCTTGCGCCGTCTATAACACCACCTTTAAACTCACTTAAATGTTGATTACCTGCCGTTGTAGCAGCAATAACCAATCTAACAACTGCACCAGACACTTGTCTTTTATAGGCGTCACGGACAAAACGCCGTATTCTTCCCGTCAACGTATCTCTGTATTTAAATACGCATGCTGTACCAGTTTCTTCGGCGGTTCAGTGTATGTGCCTCCTTATGAGACCTAATTTCTCGTATCTTCGTGACCCTTACGAGCAGTGTATGTTGGAGGCAACACAATCGTTCTGCATTCTGTTTCAAATGACGGTTCTCGAAATTTTCTCATTAGTGTTTGTTTAAAAAACTGCCCTCCTCCCTCCAGGGATTTCCAGTTGCGTTTCTGAATCATGTTCGTAACACTCGGGTGTAGTTCGAACCCACCAGTAATAAATGTAGCAGCCCGCCATTGAATTGTTTCGATGTCTTCCTTTAACCGGACCTGGTATGGATCCCAAACACTCGAACAGTAGTCAAGAATAGGTCGCACTAACGTCCTATATGCGATCTTCTTTACAGATGAACCACACATTCTTAAATTCTGCTCATAAATCGAAGTCTACAACTCGCCTTTCCTACCACAGTCCTCACATGCTCGTCCCATTTCATATCACTTTGCACCATTATGACTGTACCTTACAGGGCATTACTAATGTTATATCCGAACATTATGGGTTTGGTCGTCCTATTCATCCTCATTAACTTATATTTTTCGACATTTAGAGCTAGCTGCCATTCATCACACCAATTACAAATTTGGTCTAAGTAATCTTGTATGTTCCTCCAGTCACTCTAGTTCCACGCCTTGCTGCACACCACAGCTTCATCAGCAAGTAACTGCAGATGACTGCCGGCCGCTGGTGGCCGAGCGGTTCTAGGCGCTTCAGTCTGGAACCGCGCGACGGTCGCCGGCTCGAATCCTGCCTCGGGCATGGATGTGTGTGATGTCCTTAGGTTAGTTAGGTTTAAGTAGTTCTAAGTTCTAGGGGACTGATGACCACAGATGTTGAGTCCCATGGTGCTCAGAGCCATTTTGCAGATGGCTGCCCACCCTGTCCGCCAAATCATTTATGTATATAAAGAGTAATAGCGGTCCTATCATACTTTTCTGGGGGCACTCCTTACGATATCCTTGTCTCAGATGAACACGCCGTAGAGGACAACTTAAGAAGTCTCCGAGCCGCTCACATATTTGGGGACCTAATCCATATGCTCATACTTTCTTCTACGAAAGTATGAGCATACAAAACAAAGATGGCGAACGAACGAAACTGGGGAGGGGAGGAGGGGGGATTGAGGGAATAGGGACAATAGGAGGGGGAAGAAGGGAGGAGAATGATGGAATGGGAATAGACGTAGAGAGGGGAGGCGAAGGGGGGGGGGGGGGGGGAGGGATGGGAAAACAGGAAACCGCTTGAACTGAGAAAACAGATTTAAGGAACAAACATAAGTGATTAGGAAAACATGTTGGTTGGAGGCCAAGTGCGTGAGAGGCACGAAAAACAAACATAGAATAAATCTGAAACTAAGTAAAGCAAACTTGGGCAAAGCTGACCTTAGGGTGTCGTAGTAGGTTTTACTGAGCAATTGTATCCTCGCACCATTTGCTTATTCCTCCACCGGTTCCTGAATGAAAGGTTTTATTTTGTAATTACTTTGTTATGTTCAGCAGTTAACGTGATTATGCGCTGAGAGCGCGGAACGCGTTATTAAATAATAAATACTGCAACAGAAACTATCCTTTATTTGTAATATGAAACCCATATTGTTGCATCAGGCCAGAGAGAAATGGAGCAATTTATACCATATTTGTAAGTTTCTTCCTGCTGTTTTCTTGGATGGAGTGCAGGAAGAATTAGTGCATGTATGGCTCCTTGCGACCAGTTATTTGTCTCCTTCTATTTGCGCGATATCTACGGGACAATTTGGTGGAATGCTGGTGAATGTTCCCACTTTCTCCCCTGAAAGACTAACGTTTTCTGTGCAGGTACAGGTACAGGTACAGGGCGCCCTTAGCAAAGTGTCCTCACAGTTGATGTATCAACATTTTTCCAACTCACGCTGCCTTTTTTATTTTACAAAACCAGAATCTTCATGCTAACGGCTCAGGTCTATTGACACTGTCTATCTGCATTCTGAAACTCAAACATCAACGTCTTATAAACCATAAAGCCAAAGAGAAAAAGATAGAACATCAGCGGCCAACATTTCACGTGTTATCATTCGACAGTCGCACTGCATTTCAAAAAGAATTATATCCCGAACAGTATGTAAGGCTTGACAACCCGGACTGAAACGGTAACAGAAGACAAATCCAATTCTGATTTCCATATAGATTAATTTCACCCCACCCGCGCTCCACTGTCTGCCTTCCATAAAGAAATGTATCTCCGGAAATTCATTCCCCGGCTCTTTCTCCCGAAAAGTCGACTAACAAGAGGAAATCCATTTTTCTGCTTATTGCCACTCTAAATACAGCGCATAAAAGGCTTACATCCGAACTGCGTACATACATGCAGCTCTGTCGACTTTGTTACCCCCAGATAAATGGGTTTTGTAGCTTTTAAGAGTAGGGGGATAGGGGAGGGATGGAGAGATGATGAGTATGGTGTAATATTCAGGAAGGCAGGCAGATGGAAACTGATACCTCGTTGTTGGCGTGACGTTGTTCCGGGATTAACTGCGACTAGATACAAGCGACGTGTTTATCTTCTTTGACGTAAGCTGTGAGCGCACACGCAGCGTTGGGCCGAGATACAGGGTAGTTAAACTGTCTCTTTTTTGTTAGGCTTACACTCGGCATCGTTGTGGAAAAGAAGGTATAAAAAATAATACTCATACGCAGCATAATGACATTAGAATTGCTTCTCTCAACGAGATTACTATGACATTTCTACTTTCTACCCTTGCACGGGTGAGGCAATGGCATTTATAGGAATAAGTGAACGCGGAATTAAAGATCAACTGAGGATACTAGTAAAGGGTGCCGAACCTGTTTGGTTTCCCCGTAAACACTATATCTTCTAACAATAATCTTCCGTTGGCAGCTGTCATTTGATGATCTCTTTTCTAACAAACTCAATGAAGCCCTATATCAGCGGTCGGGAAAAGCTGGTGTTCTGTATTTTAGAAATTTCTTTCTGTACAGCATATACTTCATTCAATCTTTTCATACGTTACGACTGGTTTCGAAGTAGGTAATTGAAGCCTAAAATGCCCTCAACAACAAGTATAGAGCAAGTTCATATAAAAACATGTTAAGGAGTCATTTGTATAAAATAAATGTCGCTACATTTTCAGAACTTCTTCATATCTGTACACCAACAAAAAACATTATGTGGAACATTCAGCCACAAGTCTGCTTTAGGTGCACATCCATTGATAACCAGTTCAAATTGTTTATATCCATCGTAAATATCACAGCGTGAGATGCATTGATGGATTAAATAGATGGTGGTAAGGCAGACATCTGGGGTAGCACCTTCGGCTAGTAATCAAAGCCTCCTAGGTTCGAACGTCTTCACTGCTTAAATTTTGAATAAAAACCATCAGCAATGCCTGTCGAAAACTTCTGGCATAAGAAGTCACCCTCGTCCTGCCAACGGTCTCGACAAAGAGAGTGGAGGAGCGGACAGATGTTCAGGGCACTCTCTTGCCCTTGGGGTTGGAAAATGTCCTTAAAGGCGGAAGAATCGGCACTGATCACCGGCATGAGGATGCAAAAGACCATGGAAACCCCTGCATTTAAGATATATAATGTGTATCGACAGGACATACGGTCTGTACTTCACTGTTATGATGATCCCGCCATTAACAAAAGCTTCCGGACTAGTCTCCCATCCGGATCTCTGGGAGGGGAGCCAAGGAGGAGGTGACCGTGAGAAAAAGATCGAGTAACCAACGAAAGGGTAACGTTGGACCAGTCGAGACGTCGAATGTCAAAAGTTTGAACTCGGTTGGAAAGCTAAAAAAATCTGAAAAGGGAAATGCTTATGTTTAGTCTAGATATGGAAAGAAAATGTTTTCTGGTCGGACGGGTGTACCGTAATATCAGAATTACTGCCAAGATCAGATTTTCACAAAATCAATAAAATGAAACTATTTCACTACACTGTTCAAAGATCGTCACTTTAAAGAAGTTAAGGCTTTTAGTAATCTTTTCCTAGATCTAATTCAGGCACTTCCTCACAGATCAGAAAAGTCTTTACTATATGTTCCGAGGTGCACCATATTTAGAAAATTGGCTTGCTTGTTAATAACTTCAAAATTGATTTCAATAATCAGCGCAAGACTGAAGTAAAAGATCTGTCCTTCCATCTAAACATCAGTCCTGGGCTTATCTCGCAGTAAGTTCAACTCCTAAAACTACAGTATGATTCGATGATAAAATCTCTACGTTAATTATCACATACTTAATTAACATTCTTTATTTATAAAACATGGAGTTGCCATACAAGCTGGAGGCTTTCTGTAGAAATGATATATTTTCGTGTATTCGTTTCAAACATCAATTTTTAACAGTGTACAGAAGTAACGCTGACAGTGATGATGCAGTGTTCTGTCCGTCCGCCAGCGCTGTCTGTGACAGTGGCCCGCAGTACGGATATGCTGCGTCGGTGGAACATCCATGGCTCACCTCCCACGATCTCTTCCGTACAGCGTGAAACAGACAGAAAAACAACATTTCAGTACGTACATCGTGTAAACAAGAGTACATAATAAAATGGCGTTCCTGATGTCCCTCAACGGGAAGGAAAGGACGATGCCGCTAACTAAAATGTGGATCAACACATCTAGAACTACTTATGTACTAAGCAAGTCACTGCAAAGTGTGTGGTGGAGGGTACGATTTTCTGTCCTTTCCATTCAAGTGCCGAGCGAGGGAAAAATGATTTAGGGCTGCTATGCGCGTCCTAGTATGTCCTATGTCATTTCCACCATACCTACGCTACACGTACGATGGTGGCAGAAGAATGATCGCACGAGATTTCATAAGAGCAACACCGTTTTTCCTCCAAATTGATTTGGGCGAGCGTTTCTGTTACCTCACACTTTTTATTATATCTGCTATAACGGTGTGTTACGATCCCAACAGCGCATCTCTAATTTCGTTCGATGTTTGTTATCGTGTCTGTTTGCTACGGACTCCAAACGATGGAGCAATGTGATTGACCGCACTGGCGTCTTGTATGCTGTTGTCCTTATGCACTGCGGTTACCTAGAGGCCTTCCAACAAAATTGGGTTTTCCAGGCTCCGTTCCTAACACCGATTTTTATCGCTACGATTGCTGTCATAATAAGTGTATACTGCTCAGACAAAACATTGTGACCACTGCCGACGACGAGACTGAGTACTGTCTGGGGATCGTTGCGGGCATGTGACGCGATAAGGAAAGTATATAAGCAAAACAAAGACAAGTGGATAATTATTCTAGTGACAATATGGAGCGCGAACGGGAAAATGCACTGTCATAAACATCTTTGAGAAAGGGAAGATTGTTATCGTCCGGAACCTGGGAAATAGCACCTCGGAAACGGCGAAGCTGGCCGTCTGTTCGCGTGTTACTACCACGAGCTTAGCCCGGCCGGCTTGCCGCGCCGTTTCCCGAACGGGAAGGCGTGCCGGTCCCCGGGCGAATCCACCTGGCGGATTAGTGTCGAGATCCAATGTGCCGCCAGCCTGTGGATGGTTGTTCAAATGGTTCAAATGGCTCTGAGCACTATGGGACTTAACATCTGAGGTTTATCAGTCACCTAGAACTTAGAACTACTTAAAACTAACTAACTTAAGGACATCACACACATCCATGCCCGAGGCAGGATTAGAACCGCTCGGCCACCGCGGCCGGCTGGCATTTACCTGAAGCGTTTTAGGGAAATCACGGAAAACCTATACCAGGACGGCCGGACACGGGTCTGAACCGTCGTCCTCCCGAATTAGAGTCCAGTGTGCAAACCATGCGCCACCTCGCTCGGTGCTACAGCAGGTTTCTACACCTGCCCCAGCCTGCAGTGCCACTTAAGTTGTGTGATTCTGGTCTTGATCGTCCAGTCATTTCAACATTAACTTTGCCACATTTGCATGGTATGCAGTATATTTCCGACATTGCAAGTCTTCTTTGTCGGTTTATAAAGAGTCTTTACGTCGTGTTTGCTCAATGTATAGCCGATTCTGTTAGTCACTCTGGGAATGTATGGCAGAAAGTCCGCACCCAACGTCGCCGAATGTTTGACTCTGTGACACTTCGTATATAATTGGTGGAGTACCCATTGCTCCTCAGAACGCTTTCCAGGTGTTGCATCTGGCGTCTAAGGTACTGCGGCTCACATATTCGTCCTGCTCGCGTTACAGCGTATTAATCGTGCTTGTTTCTTGGCTCAGGTTGTATTTTACAGTTTGTGCAGATAGCGTTCCGTGCGTGTCGGTTTTCGATACACGCTGTCAGCCAGGTTTTGACCATCCCTTGTGGCTAGCACATCTAGAAAGCGTAGCTGTCTGTTCTATTCTACGTCCGTGTAAATTTTATGTTGGTATGGGGGCTGTTCAAGTGTCGTAGGAAGTCGGCGAGCTGTTGCTCACCATGGCCCCCTACAACGAAGGTATCATCACCGTATCTGTACTACACCTTAAAGCCGTCTACACATGGACCGTGCATCCGAACGTTGAACGTGCAGAGTTTCTGACGTCATAGCGTGGAATAGCACGCTCGGGAGTCTTTCCGAACGTGCAGAGCAATATCTGGCATGTCAGATATTCTGAGTGTGCGTCTGACCGTTGGCCAGTGACATGGCACAACGCCACCTACGTCACAAGCAAGCTGTCTCCCTTCAGTACAGAATTGTGAGGCGCCATATTGGCATTCATTTCAATCCTATACGTATATAGGCCGTTTCTGAGCACCAGCACATTGCGAATCACTCGAAAACCCGTTGTTAACTGAGTGATTCGTTACAATAAAATAATGAGGAACATCATATTCGTGTCAAAAGAATTATTGTAACTTGTGTATTATGAGAGTAGGCTATTTGAAGGCAGCGACACACCCAAAACGTATTGTTCTTGGTACAATTTGTTATAATTCAATTTCAACTAGTAACGTTTCTACGAATAAGATTTACAGCAAGGGGTAACATAATATGATTAGATGCAAGGGGTGTGGAGTTCGTTTGGCGTCATGAGTAGCGTCATTGTCCTGCGCTGAGTCTTGACACTTCTTTTTTTCCTAACATTCGCGTTTTTATTAGGTTCTGATACTTTATTATTAGTGTAATATAAGTATATACCATAATATTTGATGTTAAGTAAACATGAGTTCACCTTTTTTTGAGGGGTGACTGTTCGATTGGCTTAATCTACAGGACAGCTTGCGCTACTTTTCTTTTACGCTTCGTAATTCACATGTCGCAAAGACTCTGCTACTGGGTAGGAACAGTGATCAAGTAAGACTGCCCTTGGGGTTTTACTAAAATGTGGGAATGGTGAAATAATGTTTATCTTATGCGGAGAAGTATTCCAAATTTGTAACGCACTGTTTGTAATGGAACTTTTATAAGCCTGTGTCCTTATTGATTGGACGTGGTACTTTACTTTTCGTGGACGATGGAGGAAATGTGCGTTTTAATAGAGCTAAAGTGTGAATTTTGAGCGCGCCCGTTGAGTAAACAGCGTGATTTACGAACTAGAAACATCCCTCAACTGCCGCTGGAGTGCGTTGCGATCGCGTATACCACGTTGGGGCCCACGTACCGCTTGCACAAGTCGCATCGTTCCTGAGCGTTCAGCAGCACGTTGAACTTGGCACGATCAACGTTAACGTTCGACAGCACGGTCCGTCTGCCGGTGGCTCTAGGTTTACAAGGTGCCAAGTCCGGTGCCTCCTGCGCTTTGAAATGTTCCATGAAGAAGTTGGCCGCCACTGAACTGAGAGCACTACCCATGGCGACCCCTTCAGCTGTTCGTAGAAGTTACCATTCCACGTGAAATAGCTCGTTGTGAAACATGCATGAAATAGCTTGAGGATGTAGCGCAGCCACAGCAGATTGAGACCAGTTTCTATCGGCTGCAAAGCTCTTGCTTTGTCTCTAACAGCACGGTATACCCTGAGCTTCAACCCTTTCTTTCTCCTTGTCCAGTTGACTACCCCATTAGCCACCTCAGCTACGGAGGTGGGAAGCCAGGTGCGGCCGATACAAACGCCCTGGCAGCGTCACGAGCGTGAGGGCCCCACCTCTGCCGTTGTGGAGCAGCGGAGCTTTCCGACGGGTCTGCGCGGTAACTGCGTTACTGGGGCGGCTCTAAACTCGTTACCCGGGGTAACTCGATTGCAGACTCGACGCCGCCCTTCGCCGCGCTGTCGCGTCCACCGCCACACCAGCCGGTCTCCGCACGGGACCGCTCGCCACTCACCTGCGGCGGCCATTCGGCCGGAAAATGCGTCCCCGCGGAATTCGGGCTTCCGCTGAACTTCCTCCACCGTCCGTGCGGGCGCGCAGGAGCCCACTTAAAAGACTCCAAATCGCGTTACCTGACCCGGGAAAGGGCACAGCGCGACTGTCTCCACTAGTTCTGTTGTTTTCCGCGAGCTTGATGGAATGTTCCAGTTCTGAAGAAGTCAACCCCTCCTTTCTTCAGAACTGGGACATTCCCTCAATATATAACATTTCTGTGCTCTGGTCCTTTATCAAAGTTTCTGCAGTGAATATCCTTTTAAAGTTCTTGGCCAATGTAGATTAGTGGCACACTTATCAGGTCTTCGTACGATTCCTTATGTCACAAATCATTTCCAAAACGTACAAATAAATGCCTATATACTAATAAAACAAACCAATCAATGCAAAATGCCATAAAACGTACGTTCAGACTTCTACAGCTGCTCCTATCGGAAGATTATGCAGAAACAGTTTCTTTTTGGATTCGTGATGTGGTGGGGCTTTATAGTTGTCAAATAATTGTGGAACTTTATTGTAGACGAGCATCAGCTGTTTATTTTGTAGCTCAGTGATACCAGTTTCGTTCAGTAGACCATTATCAACCTGCAAATGAAATGTATGATCGTCTTTTGAGCGTCTCCTACATATGTGTTGTTTGGAGACTTTATTGTAACAGAAGCTATGTTCTTCTACCTACATCGAAGGTGTGCACTTCAAATGTTGTAGAGACAAGCTGGTTACGCTTTGCTTCGACTTGATAATGGTCTATTGATCGAAACTGATAGCTCAGAGCATAAAAAATAATCAGCTCAGCCTGCCGTTGAGGCCGAGCGGTTCTAGGCGCTTCAGTCGGGAGCCGCGTGACCGTTGCGGTCGCAGGTTTGAATCCTGCCTCGGGCATGGATGTGTGTGATGTCATTAGGTTAGTTAGGTTTAAGTAGTTCTAAGTTCTAGGGGACTGATGACCACAGATGTTAAGTCCCATAGTGCTCAGATCCATTTGAACCATTTAATCAGCTAATCGTCAGTTTTTTTTTTTTTTTTTTTTTTTTTTCTTTTTAGCAATGTCTCATTTTCAGGTGAATGTCTCCCTGATGTGTTGGGACCCTCGCTGTTCACGTTATTTAGTAATGATTTCGCCGACGATGTTAATTGTAACCACAGAATTTGTGCAAACGATGTAGCCATCAACAATTAAGCGCTACTCAAAACACTGCACAAATATTCGCTCAGCTCTTGACAACATTTCGAAGTGCTGCGAATATCAGGAGCATGCGTCAGATCAGTATAAACGTAACATTTTTGACTCCACAGGAGGCAACAACGTAGTATTACAGAATGAAATTTTCACTCTGCAATACAACGTGCGCTGATATGAAACTTCCTGGCAGATTAAAACTGCGTGCCGGACCGAGACTCGAACTCGGGACCTTTGTCTTTCGCGGGCAAGTGCTCTACCAACTGAGCTACCCAAGCACGACTCACGACCCGTCCTCACAGCTTTAATTTCGTTCATACCTCGTCTCCTACCTTCCAAACTTCTCAGAGGCTCTCCTGCAGTGCTAGTTCTGCAAGGTATGCAGGAGAGCTTCTGCGAAGTTTGGAAGGTAGGAGACGAGGTACGAACGAAATTAAAACTGTGAGGACGGGTCGTGAGTCGTGCTTGGGTAGCTCAGTTGGTAGAGCACTTGCCAGCGAAAGACGAAGGTCCCGAGTTCGGGTCTCGGTCGGGCACACAGTTTTAATCTGCCAGCATGTTTCAACGTAGTATTATGTTTTGGCTACAAAATCAGTTCAATACGTTTGAAATGGTTCATCTCACGCTGATGTATATGATACGAATAGCGCCCGTGCAATGTCCTCAATACTTTGCAAGTATCTGGCATCATCAGAACAGTTTTCTGTGTAGTTGTGAGTGCATTACGTCGGAGCCACTGAATCCAGACGTAGGCAAATTGTTGGTGCTTGTATGGTGGTTCCCAAGTAGCCGAAATGTTTGTCGAGAACCAAACTATGGGAGATTTATACTGCATACAGGAAAAGTGGAAGATGTCATCCGCTGAGTCACAATGCGGATACAAGCGTGTGTTAGTGATCGTGAAAGACGGTCATTGAAGAGGGTGACAGCTGCAAAAGTCATTGCAGAACTGAACGCCATCAATATCAAAACAATACGAAAGAAGACCATACGAAGAGAATTGGACAAAGAGATGGAATTTCAAGACCGCTCGTCAGTGATGCAAATACTACTAACACGAAAACATGATCCCGAAGTTATAAAACCTGGGCTATTGAACAATGAAAGAATGTCATTTTGCCAACCTCTTGGAAAATGCCTCTACAAAGAAGATTACTTGCAAAAACTCCCTGCTACCCACCCTACATTGTTACTGAAGTGTGTGGGACTCTTAACAAATAGGACTAACAGTGTTGAGTTGGGTTGGGTTGGGTTGTTTGGAGGAAGAGACCAAACTACGAGGTCATCGGTCTCATCGGATTAGGGAAGGACGGGGAAGGAAGTCGACCGTGCTCTTTCAAAGGAACCATCCCGGCATGTGCCTGGAGCGATTTAGGGAAATCACGGAAAACCTAATCAGGATGGCCGGACGCGGGATTGAACCGTCGACCTCCCGAATGCGAGTCCAGTGTGCTAACCACTGCGCCACCTCGCTCGGTGACTAACAGGGAATTGAACGTGTACAAAGAAGGGCCGCACGAATGATTTGTTTCACTCGCGGTAGGATGACATGAAACTGTGAAGAAACATGAATTGGCAGACGCTTGAAAGTAGATGTCGATTAACCCACAAAAAACGTACTTACAAAGTTTCATGAACCAGCATTAAGTGAAGAATATAGACGTATACTTCGTTCCCGTAAGTACTGGTACCGCACGTACTGCGAAGACAAGAATGTACTAATTACAGCACGCACAGAGCTATTTAAGCAGTCGTTCTTTCCCTGCTCCATACACGGTGGGAACAGGAAGAAACATTAATACGTGGTACAGTGTAAAAGTCTAACGCGTGGGAGATTCCGTTTTGGAAATCGTTAGGAAATTCAATATTTCGATATCCACATAGTCAAGAGTGTGCCGAGAATATCAAATTTCAGGATTACCTCTCACCAGGGAAACCTCTGTTGCCGACGGCCTTTACTTGACAACCGAGAACAGAGGCGTTTGCGTAGAGTTGTCAGTGCTGACAGACAAGCAACACTGCTTCAAATAACCGCAGAAATAAATGTGGGAAATACGACGAACATATCCGTTAGGAAAGTGCTGCAATATTCGGGGTTATTGAGCTATGTCAGCAGACGACCCACGCAACTCTCTTTGCCCACAGCACATCATCGCCTGAGGCGCCTCTCCTGGGCTCGTCACCATATCGGTTGGACCTTTGACGGGATGAAAACAGTGTTCTGGTCAAATGAGTCCGGTTTCAGTTGGTAGTAGCTGATGCTGGAAGCCACAGATCCCAGTTGTCAACAAAGCACTGTGCAAGTTGGTGGTGGCTCCGTAACGGTGTGGGCTGTGTTTACATGCAATGGGCCGGGTCCTCTGGTCCAATTGAACCGATCATTCACTCGAAGTCGTTGTGTACGTGTACTTGGAGACCATTTGCAGCCATTCTGTGACTTCATACCCCAAACCATGATGAATTTTTTATGGATGACAATGCGCCACGTCACCGGGCCACAAATATTCACGAATGGTTTGGAGGACGTTTTGGAGAATTCGAGCGAATTATTGAGCCACCCATATCGCCTATAGAAGACTTCCAGCGACTTGTTGAGTCCATGCGACGTCGAGTTCCTGCACTTTGCTGGGCGAAGAGAGACACATGCGGTATGAGGTACCTCATTAATTTTGTCACCTCATTCAACTTACAATTTTGTGATGTACAGAAAAATTTGTACAGCTGTCGCTAGAACCAATTTTTTTTTTAATTTTTAATGCCGTTCATAATTGTAATATTTCCTGACTAACCTCTACATGCGTAAGACGACTGTATTGTATTGTACTTTAACCGGGGACCTAGAAACGACGGAGAGGCTCCGTCCCCGCTGCGGCCGCAGTGGTCCGCAACCCCACGACGACTACCGCAGTCCACTTCACCCCTCCGCCGCCCCACACTGAACCATCTTTCAGGGTTATTGTGCGGTTCGGCACCCGGTGGACACCCCCCCCCCCCCCCTTTCCAGTGTAACTTCTATGTTTGCGTGAAGAACCTGTCTGCGCAGCAATCGCCGACATAGTGAAGCTGAGACGGAATAAGGGGAACCAGCCCGCATTCGCAGAGGCAAATGGAAAACCGCCTAAAAACCATCCACAGACTGGCCGGCTCACCGGACCTCGACACAAGTCCGCCGGGCGGATTAGTGCCGGGGACCAGGCGCTCCTTCGCTCCTTCCGCGCCAGGCTGTGTAATACGATTAGTGGAAACTGATACAGAAGGACAACATTTTTGGGTTATGACCTGCAGATGAAAGCCCAGCACTCCAAATGCACCGTGAATCTTAAATTTAAACAATCACGATTTGTGACTGTCGGTGGATGTTTTTTTCCTTCCGAGGTACTAGCAGGTCAGTACACACAGACTGAAATTGTAGTAGGGCGAGGGTATAAGACATGATGACAGATGACCGCATCAAGTAAGTTAGTGTGCTACGGTTGTGTTATTTTGTGTTGCTCATTGGTCGAAATGTTGAAAACAAAACACCATGTTACCCGGAGAAATAACTATTTTTACTTACAGCCCAAAGAATCGTAAAAGGAAGGAAGTAGCGCGGTGGTATTGGCTGCCTCCAGTACGGAAACAGCAGCAAAAACAATCGTTGTAGAGCGCTCTCGAACTTCGGGTTCTGTTCTGTCGGTGCCATCCCCCACGCCACGCTGTTGGGAAGTAAGAACCGTACGCTGAAGTTGGAGCCCACGGAACTGTGCGAGCTGTTTGACTGCGAGAGAGGATTCGCCGTGACGTAGCACAACTTTGCCGCATCGGACAGGGCTGGCAGTACCTGCAGGGCCGCCGGGAGCCCTTAAGGGCCACGCCCTCGAGATAACAGAAGCCACTCTGCAGAGGCCGGGAAACTAATGCTCACAGCGATAGCAGAGCTGCAACATGAAAAATGCGGTTTGTCTCCAGCGGCAGTAACACTGCCGTTCGTTCTACATTACTGCTGCCAGTGGAGGAAAAGATAAACAGACAGCGAACTTGAGTAGTCTGTGGTCTGCCCCCAGACACGTAGCGACGCCAATACAGCGAATGTAACGATTGCTGGTATTACGGTCGCCCGTCTTCTCCCAGATACATTAATCTGCCTCGCCGTTTTATCGGTCACGCCAATTTATTTCCTCCTCTCTTCAGTACGCGTGTTTTATCACGTTCCTGTTTCTTTCCCGTAGTCACCACTACTGACACGTCCATTTTTAAGCTGTGTGCGTTTAATTTATTTTGTTATTCTGCTTTTCATCAATTTTTTCTGCTGTAGTTAGTAGAGTTATACACTGTTCAGTCACATTAATGTGACCGCCTGTCCAACCATTATTTAGCGGGACGTGCAGGAAGAGAGATAACAATGTTCTGGAAGGTACAGACAGTCTGCACTGGCTTTTGCAGCTGTTGTCCCTTTATTTTTCGCCACAATCCTCTTCAATGACCGTCCTTCACTATTGTCACTTAGCGGATGATGTCTTTCCGCTTTCCCTTTATGCAGAATAGATCTTCAATGCGGCGCCCCTAAACACCATTTCGGCTACCTTCGTTACGGAAGCACCATAGAAACACTAAATTTTGCTCTCGCTCGAATTCTTTTAGCGCCGACACAATGCACTCGCCCTGTTCTAACGCCGGGCGGAGTTCAAAATGGCTCTGAGCACTATGGAACTCAACTGCTGTGGTCATTAGTCCCCTAGAACTTAGAACTACTTAAACCTAACTAACCTAAGGACATCACACACATCCATGCTCGAGGCAGGATTCGAACCTGCGACCGTAGCAGTCGCACGGTTCCGGACTGCACGCCGGGCGGAGTGGCCGTGCGGTTTTAGTCGCTACATTCTGGAACCGAACGACCGCTACGGTCGCATGTTCGAATCCTGTCTCGGGCATGGATGTGTGTGATGTCCTTAGGTTAGTTAGGTTTAATTAGTTCTAAGTTCTAGGGGACTGATGACCTCAGACGTTAAGTCGCATAGTGCTCAGAGCCATTTGAACCATTTCTGTTCTAACAACGACTGAAACATGCAACGAATTGAGGGCATTGCACTAGTGCCGTTCATGGTGAAATACCACAGTGTAGGTTGCAGACTTGCAGGCTCGGCTAGGATCTGCATTTATGTTCCAGCCTCGGTATCCCGCGGCGTTACCACATTTTTGTTGTTTCCAGGCCGTGAATCTCTCACCGGAAGCGGACACCACGGAAAATGCAGCTAGATGGGGCCGGTTATTGGAGAGAGATTACGTGCAGGACATTGATCAGTGGCCCGTTATTAGTGTTTGTTTTGTGAGAGGGTGTTGGCCGCAGATATATGGCGGGGCGCCTGCAGATAATGTACCTGCTGCCGCTGACCTGATCCCAATAACCGAACCCCCTCTACGCCACACGCGGCTTCCTTTATCTCCTCCTGTGAGAAACGACCCTGGCGCGTGCCAACCTCTGCCGTCCACGCGGGCAGAAGAGGAGGAAAAAAGGGGAAAAGAAGGAAAGGAGCGGGGCGTCCAATAAATCTGTGAGCGGCTGAACACCGCACCTCGGGCCGTAGCGTGGCCCGTGAGAAATGACTTCTTCCTGGCAGCGCGCCCGCTATTGTGTGCCCTGTATAGCCGACCAGATAGCATTCGACGTTGTATCGATTCCGCGGTCGCGACCACTGCCGTTTTCACCTGCGCCGGCCTCCGCGACTGGTACCGCGGCGTCGCTGCTCCCTGACAGGCAGAAGTTAACATTCAGCAGGGACAGAATGCTCCAGTCGCACGAGCAAATGTCGTATGAACGCATAATCAGGAACTGGAATTGTGCAAGAAATAATAAGTTAACAACAGGCAGCTACTTACTGTATCTAAATTTATTCTTAGCAAGCAGCTTACGTTATGCGGCGAATGGGAGGAGGTACTTGTGTTACCACTATCGTTTAAACGTTCTGCTTGTACCAACCGCTTCATCTCATAGTAGCGCTTACACCAAACTTCCTCAATTATTTGTTCGACTATTCCGATTCTTGTCTTCCGCTACAATTTTTGCCCTCTGCTACTCCTCCTAGTACCATGGAAGTTATTTCCAGATATCCGAACACGTGTCCCACCCACCTAACGCGTCTCACTCAAGTGTTTTCACACGTTAATTCCTTTCTTGACCGACTGTTACCTTATTACTTCAGTTATTTTCATCGCCCTTTGCAGCGTCACGTTTCAAACGCTTCAGTTCACTTCCTCTCCGGTGTTTCGCAGTTCCCATTCATCTGTGTACACCCCTGCGCTCCAAGAGTACATTCACAGAAATTTTTTCCTCAAATTAAGCCAGATTATTGATACTGGGATTTCTTTTAGCGCGGAATGCCCTCTTTGTCTGCAGTGGTCTGCTTTCTGTGTCGTCCTTGCTTCGTCGTTTGTGGTTCATTTTGCTTCCAATGTAGCAGAATACATTCTCTTTGGCTATTTCTTGAGCCCCAATTTTGATAAGTTTACCGCTAATCCTATTTCTGCCACACCTAATTAATTTCCTCTTTCTTTCGTTTAATCCTAATCCATATTCTGCCTTCATTAAAACAGTTATTTCCATTCTTCCTCACTTTCATCGAGGATTGCGGTATCATCATTGAATGTTGTCGTTGATATCCCTTCATCATCAATTTAAATCCCGCACCTTAACATTATTTCTATTATTGCTCCTTCGACATAAAAGTTGGACCATAAGGGAGAAAGATTGCATTCATGCACCCAGGTATTAATGCGAGAAGCTCTCTGTCTTTCGATCTTATTGTCCTCTTAATTCTTGTACGTATTGTATATTACGAGTCTTTCCCTACAGCTTATACCTATTTTTCTCAGAATTACAATGTTTTGATTTATTTTACGATGTCGAACTCATTTTCGACGTCGACAAATCCTGTGAACATTTCTTGCTTTTATTGTGAAGCATAAAGTCAGAACTGCCCCTCTGGTGCCGTTCCCTATCCTAGACACAAATTGGTCGTCTTCTAACAGTTCTTCAATTTTGTTTTCCATTCTTCTGTAAATTATTCTTGCTAAGAAGTTGTATAAATGAGCTGTTAAGCTGATCGTGCAATAATTGTCCCATTTTTCTGCTCTTGCTGTCTTCTGCATTGTGTGGTTTATATTTTATCGGAAGTCTGCTGGTATGTCTCCAGAATCGTAGATTATACACGCTAACGTGTATAATCATTTAGTTGCCGCTTCCCCTAGTGATTAATAATTTTGTCTGCACCTTTTTCACTGAGTAGATAGATAGGAAACTGGAGGGTATTCGTAATTTACGCCTGAGAGACTTTATGTGAGCGCTAATCTCCCCTCATGGTCCTTTCGCGAATTTAATGTGGGAGGAAGCAATACAGTATTTGATGAAAAGAATCTGAACTTGTATTAGAGGACATTAACATGACATGTGTCCACCCTTCGCGTCTATGACGGTTTTTACTTTGCTGGAGACTAGCCCAATCTTCTTCAATAACTAGAGAAGAAAGAGATGTTAGACCCTTGGTCCTGGAGCGAAGACGACGTTTTGAGTGATCCCGAAGGTGCGCCATTGGGTCAGGAATCTGGGCAGGTCAGTCATCTCCAAAATATTATTGTCCACAAACCATTGCTGCACAGATGCTGCCTAATGACAGTTTGCATTGCCACGCTCATACGTCGTCCCGGAACTGTTTCTCTTCTGTACGGAGTAAGCAATGCTGAAAAATGTGTTCATATCCCCCCAGATTTAACGTTTTCTTAAGCATGAGAACAGGACCACGCCCTCGCAACGAAAACACTCCCACATCGTAAAACTACCTTCTCCATACTTCACTGTTAGTACTACACATGATGCCACGTAACGTTTTCCAGGCTTTCGCCAAACCCAAACCATTCTGTCGGATTGCCAGAGGGTATAATTTGATTCAGCACTGTAAATCACTCGTTTCTAGTATTGCGCCATCCGCTCTTTACACCAGCTCAAGCTTCACGTAGCACTGATTATAGAAATGAGGTCCTGCTCGACTGTTATACCAAATTCTTTTGAACTCCTTACTCGAAGTCACTAAGCCACTGTGTTAGCTGGTCTGCTGGTAGCACTTAGTAGTTCACGAGTGACTCCTGCACTGATTTTGAGCAAATTCTTACAACCACACCCCGCAATGGCCAATGGTCTCTGTCCGTCTTGTTACTAGTCTTGTTACAGCTGTGGTTGCCTGTTCACGTTCCCATATCAGAGTCACATTCCAAACAGTCTACTTAGGTGGCCTTAGACGGATTTGTCACACAGGTGACATCCAATGACCACTCCACCTTCGACATCACTGAGCTCTCATGTCCCTCCAATTCTGCTGTTGCAGCTTCTATACTGACAACGCAGTACTTCCCGCCACCGTTTATACTGGCAGGTCCGTCTCTCGTTGAGAAGCGTCACATAATATCGCCCGGATATTTTTGATCAGACTCTGTGTGTTGCCTTCATCTAACGTACGCTTCAGGAACTTCAGCATTAAACCTCTACATATAAATGTAATAAAATGTAACAACTACAGCTGACGTTATGATGTTATTTATTATATGGTTACCAGTTTCGGTGCTTCAGTACACCATCTTCTGGTCTTAACTGACGCTGAGGGTGTGAACTCCAATCGCATACACGATTCATCAGTGGCCAACATCAGAACTGGCTTTCGCAGACAACGTTGTCTCTCCAATCCTCGATTAGTTGGTTGCTGGAGACACAACATCTTTGTTCCAGGCAGTCTGTGAAAACCAGTTATAGATATTGGCCACTGATGAATCGTGTATGCGATTGTTCACAGCCTCAGCGTCAGTTAAGACCTGAAGATGGTGTACTGAAGCGCCGAAACTGGTAGCAATATCATAAATAACGTCGTAAGGACGGCTGTAGTTCTATTTTATTACATAAGTGAACTGCCAAAGTCCCTCAAACCTACAAACGGAAGGGTGGACGTACAAAAATCTACACATTTACATCCGTACTGAGAGAGACATTGTAAAACATGTGTCTGAGGGTACTCTTTAATGTCACGTACAAGTACCGTCACAGATGAGGCGTAGAGTAAATGACTCCTTGCACGCCTCTTTAAGAGCTGTTACTTGCCTAAGTTTATCCTCACCTTCTCTTCGCGTCATATCGTAGCAGGATGAAGAGTATTCGTACTCCCTGCCCTGATAGTTGTCCACGCAAGCTTTCGCGACTTTAATCCAGCGCTTGCCACTTATATTTCACTATATTTGTTACACTCTGCCGACAGTCACACACGCCTCTGACCATTCGCATAGGCCTTCTTTGTACAAGGAACGGTACTCCCGCCCCCCGTCAGAAGAGACGGTCAGTGCCCTCAAGAAAAAAAAAATTTGCTGCTGCCTACGGAACCATGATTTTCGGCGGCCACTAATGTCTTTCTCTAGGGCTCCAAAAATATGGAAATTGCACGAGGAGAGATCGGGTCTGTACAGAGGATGTGTAAGGGCTTCCGAGGGAAACTTTTGCAGTGTAGTCTAAACAATAGGCGCATTGTAGTGTAAACAATAGGCGCGTCAACTCCTGGAGAGTGATGATGACCTTTTTCTTCGACTGCAGGGGCCCGTTGCTAATTGACTTCCTAGAACAAGGCCCAAAATTAACTCACTACGATGCGTGGACACTCTGCAGTTCCAAACGCCCCTGAATCTTGATAGACGGCATCATTTTTGTTGCGATAATGCCCGCTCACATGCTTTCAGGGCTGTTTCAAATACGCCGCAGAAGTTTCGGTGGGAAGCCCTTTACATACCCTCCATACAGTTCCGATCTCTCCCCGTGCAATTTCCATGTTTTTGGAGTCCTGAAGAGACATTCGTGGCTGTCAGTTTGCTTCGGACAAAGAGGTGTGTGCCTGGCTACAGTCATGTTTGCGCAGACAATCTTAACCATTATCACATGAAGGAATTAACCGTCTTGTCTCACAGTGGGATAAATATGGTGTTTACTTTTGAAATGATAAACAGTTAACTATCTTTTTTCCCCGTCTTCCATGGCCCCTGTTAGTGCGACCTCTATGCGACTCACAAGGACTTTCCTGTATCTTCTACCATTAAATTTTGACAAGAATCTCCTCCGTGCCGCTCTCGCGCTTACTAAAGTAATTCTTGACGAATCGTGACGCTTCTTTTTGGACATCAATACTACTTGACGAGGTCCCAGACTAGCGAGCGATACTCAGTTTCGCTACCTGTTTCGTAGGTCAACTTTAATTTCATTATAATTCTTCGAAATAAGGTGCTAGCTTCAGTTTCTTTAACGTACGCAAGAAACCTGTAAAATTTGGCGTAATGGCTCGGGTTTTCTCAGCGTTATAGATAAACAGAGTGCTTCCGGGTGTTGTGCCGAATAGTTATTTCTATTCTATGCCCAATATTCCGACAACCGGCCCAAGTCGTCGTCTGCAATGTTATCGACTTTGTGCTCAGGCAACAAGAACACTTGAAGAACGGACTTCATCAGCCGCCGGAATATTGTGTTTAAAGCGGAAACAGTAACCTGGAAGCACACTGTTGATTCGGGAAAACAGATTCTGCCTCACTTGCACTTCGTGAGATTGGTTTCACAGCGAAGCTGAAAAGGAGACATGACAAAGAAATTGAGGTGGGTAGGTGACCTCCATCGCCATTCAAAAAGACTCTCATAACCGATCCAACACACAAAGTAGGTCTCTCGGACGTACTGTATAGATTTCAGCAAAATGTTGCCTGGGTGTCTAATAGCTTCATATCTGATGAGACTATCGACTTTTCGATAGCCATTGCAGGCAGTCGTCATCAGTGCGTCTATTCTAAATCTATACGAAATGGTCTCCGCCCACGGAAGCGTGCGCTCTTCTGAGGTGGCACTGCCTGCGGGTGTAATGGAAGCACCGCGCTCGGGTGTGTGCCGACTACAGCTGGGTGCCAAGGCTGAGCACACGATCCATCACTAAGATAATTGTTAATTTCTACTCAGATTTACTATATTGCTACTTTTAATTTACAATAGCCTTTTTCCCCTTCGCCCGTGTACGTGTGTGTTGGATACATTTCGCACACACGTATATGTATTTCGCATGTATTTAACATATTTAACAATAATTAACATTATTGGCTCGCTGCAGTGCTGATTCTCGATACCTGGTTGACACAATGAACAACAAGAATAAGAGACAGATTGCGCTTCGTACTTACAAAGTATTCCAATTCACTTAAATGCAGGAAAGGAATACCAATAAAAATTGTACTCTAACATTTTTCCATGTCACTCCTCCTCATCTGTATCCCAGCCCTAGGGATAGCAGGGGTATCTTATACCCACAGTATTTTTGTACAAATACGACGTCGAAAACTTTGGATTCGTTCGCAGTACTGCCCTTTATCGAATAATTTTACGTATCACTGCCTGTTGCCCCACCCCCACGTCTAGGTGTGGTAAGGGTATATTATCCCGACAGTATCGAGAATCTCTTGCCCAGCGCAAATTTCCAAGAGATTGGAAAGAAAGCGCAGATAACGCGTATATATAAGAAGGATAAGAGAAAGGACCTGAAAATTACAACAACAAAAAGAAAAAACTTAACGGTTTGTTGCAGTATTTTTGAACATTCAGTTAAAATATAATAAAGTTTCTTAATAAGGAAGAGCTTCTGTCCATAAATCAAGACGAATTTAGAGAGCATCATTCAAGCGTAACTCATCGTGCCCATTTCTCGGTGATATTCTGTGAACCATGGATGAAGGACAACAGGCAGGTTCCATATTCCTCGATACCCAGAAAGCGTTTGACACAGCGTCCCGTTGTAGACTGTTAACGAAAGTAAGAGCATATGATTCCCGGCCAGGTTCCTCTGCTGTTCATGTCCATTATAATTATCTGGGCTGTTATGCCGTGGTCGGTTGATGAATTCTGTGTCAATTCCCAACGTTTCGTCCTCGTCTACGGAGGACATCTTCAAGGGCGTCTGTAGAACGATGGAAGGGCCAACAATCCCACTGGCTCGCTATTGACTGACAGTCTGCCATCGTCTGTCACAGACGAACGACAAAGTCCGATTGTAAGTGTTGCCCACACGAGAATTCCCCCACCACTCGCCAAAGTGGACTGTGACTCGTCATCAAGCGTCAGTTGACGGAATTTCTGATCATCTGGTGCAATCCATGTTCTCATTGACGTGTGGTAAGGAGTGGTTGCTTTTCATCCTACGGGAATGGCTACATACGGTGGTTGTTGTTTTCTGCTCTTAGAACTGTCTGTCCTTTGTTACAAAGTGTGATATTCGACTCTGACTCCCGTGAACTTGGTGCCCTTGATATTTTACTCGGAAATCTCAGCTGCGGTTTTCTCCGAATTGAGAAACTCCAAGATACTCAGTTTCTACATGACCTCGGAGTATTTGCCCCACAGGTCATCTGACCACGAACAAATGCGCTGACATCGTGCGTTTTATATTTCCCGCGTTTGAGTTTCACGCTGATGCGCAGATCTCGCGCGATGCTACCCATGTGGCACCAACTATTCTCTTCGCCACATCGGTGGGAACACTCTTATCCAAACAGTCAGTGTTTTTAATTCTGTAGTCTGGGTGCATCGAAAACATAAACTCTTACTTTCATGGCTGTTTTGCACTTGCCCCCATTTGACGATGGCCCATTTCGTGGTTGCCCCATTTCACTGTGGCCCAATTTGACTGTGCCCCATTGTTCGTAAAACTCACATTGCTCCAGTTTCGTGTCCTGCTGTATCACACTACTGAACTTGATCTACTGCCTTCTGCAAGTTCTGCAGTCGGACGACCAGTTCGGCGTGCGGCCGCTTGCCAGGAAACAGAACGCGCGGGATCCTTGAAACTGCCTCCGCTCCCGCCGGTCGCAGGCGGGCGCTACGTCAGCGTCAGCGGACAGACGAGCAGCTGGCTTCCTGCGGCCGTATCGGGCGCCGCATCCTGAGGAAGTGCTGGTCCGCCTGCCGATACAGAGTCGGCCTGCAGTCGGGCGCGCCATGGGCATGCTGAAGCACGTGCCGCGCCCGGGGGCGGCGCCTCCGCCCCCGCACCTCCACCTCCACCTGCAGCGCCGCCGCCGCAACAGGTTCCTCTCGCTGTCCTGGCCCACAGCCCTCAGCGAGCAGGTGCGATCCGCCGCCTCCGACCGAGATCCGTGTGGTGCTTCTGTTTCGTGATCACTTTCCTGCAGTGTGCTTTACGGAATATAGTGCACACATTCTACACACGCAATGGATGACTCAGGAAGAACGTGCCATATTCGCTGAAGTGCTAATACTACATCTCCTATATTAAATGCCATGTGCTGAATTTTCCTTTAGGACACTAGTGTCTAAAAGCGTGCAAAAATTTATTCAGGTAACATACAGAATCATGTGAGATGGCGTGTAAACACTAACCAAGGAATATTTTTGTGAGATAGTTTCCTCTGAATCATTATGATACCCTTAAGTTCCAACCTACGAGTCTAAAGGTCTGGTGTTCAATCCCCTGTCAGTCCTAAGATTCTTATTATTACCTATCACTTCTTTCATCTGTGACAATGAGCTGTTGATGTGAGAAATATCAGTTTGCGTAATTGTTCTGTGGCCATATCAAGCTCCAGGTCCCTTCAATCGGTACAAGTCAGAGGAACCCCACAACATACCACGTCCAGCAGAACTGTGCCTAGTAAATCACAGCTTTGTTTAAGTAAAACTTAAATTTACTAGGGAACTGAACTCAGTTTTGCCGAACTTAAGCAGATACTTCTGATGCGTCTTCCGCCACTGTACTTCTTATTCGATTCTTCATCTCTTAAGATTTCCAAAGGGTGGAGAAATGATTCGATGTTAAATGAAGACGTTCAAGGGAAAAAATGGTAGTGATCTAATAATAATGTCGTGTGGCACAACATCGTGGTGCAGGCCCCTCAATTGGACACCACTTCAGCGACTTACGTATCCCTCAGCCAACGGCTCCTGGAATTCCGCGAACGGTCACCCATCCAAGTACTAATCGAGCTCAACGTTTCTTAACTTCGGTGACCAGGCGGGAACAGGTTTTTCCAACGTGGCAAGGCCGTTGGTGGTGGTGAGGTTGGTACAAGAGACACAGCCCTTATATTTTACCCGTAACGTCTGTTGCACTGACTGGACTTAACAAGGAAATCCTAGGCGAATGGTTACTTAACGTCTAACCAAAGCGTGACTCCTGTATGTATCCATCTGCGTGCTGAATGAGAAGTTTCTGAAGCGTATTCACTTACCGACTCCTACTTGAAAATAGCGGTACAAGCGCCATCTCCAAAGAAGTACGTAATTTTCATTGATCCTGGTTCTGCAGTTTTTAGCGAGCTTCTGTTTACTTATTTGAGATGTATCTCTTAGCGATACTCTTTGTATGCACTTTCTTTTACGTTAAAGGGAATGACGACACATGCGAAGGCCGTGTAAATAATTAATGTATTGCAGTTCGTAGGACTTCAAGAGCAGTTTTTGTGTGACACACACACAGAAGTGTACATATAGTATGGTTCGTCAGTCACATGAGTCACATTACGCTTTGCAGAAGACGTACAACACAGGTAATTGGGAACTAGAACTGACCGGTGAATATTTGGTACATCTTACAGAGATATTCACAACGAAGTGTTGACACCAGAAGTAGCTGTAATTTCTACGTCGGGCAGCTCTCAACAACCCGTCACGCTATGCCGTCATTGTCGATTGATGAAATGAAAATGCAGTATTAGTACGTTTCACATCAAAGAAGCCATTTTGAATTACTACTACTCTGCCGTTCCTCGTGGTCGGGTTTAGTAATTAAATCACTTCAATAGCCAAACGTGGTGAGTGTCGCTTTGAAATCAAACTTCAGCTAATTCTGTAAACCATCTGAATAACTTTATATCTGGTTTTATTTTGGAAAGTCCCTACGGAACAATCTCGTATTTTTTCAAACAGTTGCAATATTTACACTACGAACAAGACTGCTTAGAAACGACTGAAAAAAGGGCCTTAGAGTTACTGTAGAAGTGACACAGAGAGAAAAAGAGGACGCTTGGAGTAAGTTTCCATACCAGTGCTTTTCGTACCTTATTAGGACTTGAGGGATAGACAGTGATTACGCAACTTTCCTTTATTTGGACAACACTAATTGTTACGCTACTGGTTAGGTCATTAGGTATATGCATTATTTTTTATAATTCCTATGCTCTGTGCCTGATGCCCTTTTTCTGCTGTATAAATAAAGTGTTTCGGTAACAAGGAGGAAGAAGGACAATGAAAATGAGGCCACTTTTAGCAATGAAATCATAAAACTCACTTCCCGAATATGGCACGTTCTATCTGAGTTACTCGGTATGTTTTCTTTCTTCACATTGGATAATTTCTATACTTCGTATCCTGCAGCTTTTTTAAAATTTGAACAAGTTTTTTTCTTTAATACGCAGCAACTGCAATTTATTGTGTTTATTTTTCCGCAACTAATTTCAAACTAACGTGGTCATCACGCAAGCACGCCATTCAAAATTGAAGCTCTCAGGGGATGAACTATATACCAAAAATCGTCAACATCAAAATAGTATCAATAAGTTATAAAGCTACTGTGCTCCAGTTATGAACGTAGATAAATTGAAGTCGTGCATTGCAGAGCGCATTTTGAACGTGGCTCCCGAGACACTCTGATCTATTGTGGAACATACCGTTTCTCGGTTTCAAGTTGTGGCAGAAAACTGTGAGCAGCATTTGAACATGACTTGAGCCGTCTCACAACAATTAGAAACCAATGTTATTTTGCCTTTTATGTGGTTTTTGGCCCAAGGGTAATTAAAACCCGATATCACTTTGCTTTTTATTCGGTGTTTGGTCTCGGGTCAGTTACAAAGAGATTTTTCCACTCGGATGTGGTACGACCTTGCCGTTATGGATGGGCTTATCTAACTAAAGTGCCACAACTGTTGACTATCGAACTGGTGCAGCCCAAGCCATAGCCGTCGTACTGCGATTCATCTGTCATTTGTAGCCGACTCTGTTTACGCTAAGATGTTTACAGTGCCAACTGCTGGTAAAATTTAGTTGTTTTTTTTTCCATGGCGTTTCTCCCTGCGGCAGTTCAAAATTAAATTCAAATTGACGTCATCCATAACAGGGATTCTGTTTCTACAGTGTTTTGAAACTGCAACTTTAATTATAGTCACCCTGGATAACAAAGAATGGTTCAAATGGCTCTGAGCACTGTGGGACTTAACTTCTGAGATCATCAGTCCCCTAGAACTTAGAACTACTTAAAACCAACTAACCTAAGGACATCACACACATCCATGCCCGAGGCAGGATTCGAATCTGCGACCGCAGGGGTCGCGCGGTTCCAGACTGAAGCGCCTAGAACCGCTCGGCCACTAAACCCAGTCCCTAGATAACAGTAGGAACAGCTGGTTAGAGGGAAAATCGTGAAAATCTCCGTCCTAAATGTCCTATGATCATCTGCTTTATTTTATACGGAGATTTTTAACGATTTTGTACGGGACCGTAGCTGATGAAGTATTTCTCACCGGAATGAATAATTCTGCAGCAAATTTTTTTTTATTTCGTTGTTCGCTGCCCTGAAAATAGTTGCGAAAATAATAAAAATGTAGTTGTGGAACTTACTTCCAGAGTAAAAATATATTTGCGTTACAAGTAGCTGGGCTGTACTTAACTTCTCTTTATTCACAAAATAAATTTCCATTACCAGCGGTATTTATGAAGATGACGTTCTGTAATGCGGATCACTTTGCAGCCACAACGTTCCAGCAGGTCCTTTAGTAGACTTGTAAAATAAAATAAAAATAAAAAAATAGCGCTTCAAATAAGTCGGACATAGTGACAAACGCATGACAGTGTACATTTACTCTGTTACGACGTATTGTTGCCAGTATGTCACATCATAGCTAGAGTTCACGTTTACGATCCATGAAATATGCAGATGAATAAATGGCTCTGAGCACTGTGGGACTTAACATCTGAGGTCATCAGCCCCTAGAACTAAGAACTACGTAAACCTAACTAACCTAAGGACGTCACACACATCCAAGCCCGAGGCAGGATTCGAACCTGCGACCGCAGCGGTCGGGCGGTTCCAGACTGAAACGGCTACAGCTGCTCGACCACAGCGGCTGGCGCAGATAATTAACTAGGAAACTGGCACAAATTCTATGCCTTTTGGTGCATGTGAACAACTGTGTATTTTTTGTTCTTGATGAGCATAGATTCAAAAGAGATGTTTTTAGCAATCTCTAAATTCAGCTATCACGACGCGTAAAAGCCGCCACGATAATGTCGACATCGCAAGTCAGTGGTGGTTCAACTAAATGAAACAAGATATGTCTTCCCAGAACTGTGAGATCTCCTGTGTCACCTCTAGAAGAGTTTGGCATATTTTTTCTTTAACACCGCTTTGCAAAACCCATGCCGAGTCTCTGCTCATCGGGGATTTGTCGCTTCTTTCCGTTGGCGGATGCTCTTCCTGGCGCAACGACGTCGCCGTCGACCAACGGGAAGAGTGTGTTTTACGTCATCTCTCTGATAATCGCGTAAATTCTTAACTGTACGTGTTCGTATTGTAACCGTGCGAGGGAATGCAATTAGGTGACAGTGACTGTGTGTGTGTGTGTGTGAGTGTGTGTGTGTGTGTGTGTGAGTGTGTGTGTGTGTGTGAACCACATAATGACTGTGCCCCGTGTGACAGATGTATAAACCTAGCAGTCGTTAATCCGGCGATCTCTCAGCTATCACCCAAGACGTTATGCTATTACCAGGCAGTTAAGTTCTGTCAATGTGTAAGGCAGTCTGATTGCAGTGATGAATCTTTTATGTTTATTGATTGCAATAGCCGTCGTTTTACTCTTCATTCGAGGACAGCCGATGCTAGTTTCGTTTAATGGAGCTTGTTAGTAAAATTCTTCGATCCAGTCGCGCACCTGTAAAGATATTCCTTGTGATCGACACTTAATTGTAAAGAACAATGCGGTACAGTATCGGACACCTTTCTAATATTTAGAAAGACTTTTTTTCACACTAGTGGTTTTTTTTTCGGAAGCGGTGATTATTTTGTGGCACAGGCTTTGTTTTCCTCCAAGAACTTCCTAATGTTGGGGCTTAAAATACTCTCTGTGATCCTGCAACCGGTAATTCTATGCATTTGATGTTTTACCATTATTGTAAACGGGAGTGTGGTTCACTTTTTTTTTATTCACACGAAATTGCTCGCGGCTAAAAATATACATTGAAGCGCCAAAGAAACTGGTATAGCCATGCGTATTCAAACAGAGAGATATGTTTACAGGCAGAATACGGCGCTTCGGTCCACAACGCCTATACAAGACAAGTGCCTGGCGCAGTTGTTATATCGGTTACTGCTGCTCCAATGGCAGTTTGATTTAAGTGAGTCTGAACGTGCTGTTATATAGTCGGCGCACGAGCAATGGGACGCAGCATCTCCGAGGCAGCGATGAAGTAGGGATTTTCCCGTGCGACCATTTCACGAGTGTACTGTGAATATTAGGAATCTGGTAAAACATCAAATCACCGACATCGCTGTTGCCGGAAAAAGATCCTGCAAGAACGCGACCAACGGTGACTAAATAAAATCGTTCAACGTGGCGAAGTGCAAGTCTTCCGCAAATTGCTGTATATTTAAATGCTGGGCCATCAACAAGTGTCAGCGTGCTAACACCATCGGAACCTAAAGCCCACTCGTGTACCCTTGATAAGCGCACGGCACAAAGCTTTGTGTCTCGTCTGGGCCCGTCAGTTCCGACATTGAACTGTTGATAGCTGGAAACATGTTGCCTGGTCGGAGGAGTCTCGTTTCAAATTGTATCGAGCGTATGGACGTGTAGAGGTATGGAGAAAACCTCATGAATCCACGGAGCCTGCATGTCAGCAGGAAACTGTTCAAGCTGGTGGAGACTCTGTAATGGTGTGGAGCATGTGAAGTTGGAGTGATATAGGACCCCTGATGCTCTAGATACGACTCTGGCAGGTGACCCGTACGTAAGCATCCTGTCTGATCACCTGCGTCCATTCATGACGATTGTGCATTCCGACGGACTTGGGGCAACTTCAGCAGGACAATGCGACACCCCGCACGTCCACAATTGCTACAGAGTGGCTTCAGGAACACACTTATGAGTTTAAACACTTCCACTGGCCGCCAAACTCCCCAGAAATGAACGTTATTGTGCTTATCTGGGATTCCTTGTAACGTGCTGTTCTGAAGAGATCTCCACCGCCTCGTACTATTACGGATTTATGGACAGCCCTGCAGGATTCATGGTGTCAGTTCCCTCCAGCACTACTTCAGACATTAGTCGAGTCCACGCCACGTCGTGTTCTGCCACTTCTGCGTGCTCGCGGGGGCCGTACATGATATTAGGCAGGTGTACCAGTTTCTTTGGCTCTTCAGTGTATAAGAGCTAGAAAAAGATCTAATCCGCAGCGTTTTCAGTGCAGAACGTAAATAGAACTCCGACAGAGCCTGATGCTTTGCTCGCTCACAGTTGTCATAATCGTTTTTAGGAGTAGTTACTCCAATATCCATTTGTATGACAGGTGTCAAATTGTGCCACGATTTGTAGATTATTATCTGTGGATTTAAATGTTGTGTTCAATAGTTCGACTTTCTGTCTGCTGTCTTCAGTTGCAACACTAAACTGATAGACAACAAATTTTATGGAATCCCTGGATATATCTATTGCTTTTACAGAGGGTTAGAACCTTTTAGTGTTTTGTAATAGATCTTTCGTCCTGATCTGTATTGTCGACTTTGCGGTTGACCTTCGTTACGAATGTAAGAGTTGCCTTTTCATTTTTTTTTTTTTTTTCTGTTTCCGTCTATTCTGTTTTGTAGTAATGGAGTGTAAAGGGCTCCACACACGATCGATGTATGTGTTCCGCTGGTAATCTGGGCAGCTCTGTCTTCTTCGATCGGTTGCTCTCTTCGATCAGCTACACAAGAGCAGTTTACTAGACAGTTGCAACAAGTATCTCGAAAGCCACTGTGTTGTAAACTTCTATTAGGAAAGAAGAACGGCGAAGTTTAGCAGCGGCCATAGCTATTTTTTTTTAATACGTCAACTGCTACTAGTAGGTAGTTTATCGTGAGTTTAAATATTTCATCAAAATATTTATGGAATGCTTTTCTGGCAAACTATAGGCTATGTATTAAGTAACTGTTAAAAGTGAGTTCAATTTTGGGTTACTTTTGGCACGTTTTTTATTACAAGTGAAAAAAGTGGTTGGTAACAGTAAACTGTTGTTTCATTTACTATCAGTAACTGACACGTTAAAGACTAACCGAAAGTGTTCGCATTTTTTAATTTCATTATTTTCCTTTTCTCTTTTTCTTGTCTCATTCTTACTATGATCCAAACAGTTCTTATCATGTTGTTGGCGGAGCTATAGGCATGTAAATTTTGTTTTTCTTTTTGATGCGCTGATGAATTTGTGGCTCGCGATGTGCCCTCACATGTATCTCTAAATCTATGCTCTTTAAACCAGTTGAAATGCAAGGCAGATGGTACTTCCCGCTGTACGCTATTGGGGCTACGTCTCGTACAATTCAGTATGGAGCGCGGGAAGAGTGAATGTTTATCCGCCTCTGTTAACGCTGTTTTCCTTCCGAATCTTGTCTTTGCGATGAATTCAGGAGCGGTATGTATGGGATTGAAGTACATTCCTCGATACATCTTTTAAAGCTAGTTCTTGAAACTTGTGTAAGTAGGCTTTCTCCGAGTAACAAGTTTGTTTGCGTGGTCATCATCCTCAACAACCACACACCAAAAAAAGGTTCAAATGGCTCTTAGCACTACGCGACTTAACTTCTGAGGTCATCAGTCGCCTAGAACTTTGAACTAATTAAACCTAACTAACCTAAGGACATCACACACATCCATGCCCGAGACAGGATTCGAACCTGCGACCGGAGCGGTCGCTCGGCTCCAGACTGTAGCGCCTAGAACCGCACGGCCACTCCAACCGGCCACACATAAAATTTACTTACCAAACATGAGCACGTTTTCATGTTACGAACTTTTTCTTCACAATTTCTGTGTTTTTTGCACTAATTGCTGTGGGCACTGTTAGTGTTCTGTCACTAATTGTTGATATTTTACCGAAAACCGTGATTTAAAGTCGTAATTACTATGTGTTCACTTTACGTCTCTTCCTGTTTTGTTTGTTTATGTACATGTTGGCAACCAAACGAAGTACATGCTGAAAACTAACGTCTGTTCATTTATGTTCTCTTTATAGTATTCTCTCTCTCTCTCTCTCTCTCTCTCTCTCTCTCTCTCTCTCTCACACACACACACACACACACACACACACACACACACACACACGACAGACGTTAGTTTGTTAGTTCTCAGCATATACTTCGTTGGTTGGTAACATGCACGTAAAGAAGGCAAACAGGAAGAGACGTAAAGTCAACACACAGTAGTTACGACCTTGAATCACGGTTTCCGGTAAAATGTGTGCGACCAGTAGGAGAAGACAAATTCTACACGTCAGCAATTATCACAAACAACATGAAAATAGTGAAACATGAAAACGCGCTTATGTTTTGTAAGTGAAATTATAGTGCGACTCGAGGATGTGAGCAGATGAGAGGAAACGCATATGCCAGCCAGATAACTCTCAGTAATGACTTATTTACAAAACTAATATTTCTCGGAATACTATGCCTCTATTTTTAAGTGTTTGCCAGTGCTGTTCTTTCAGCATTTCCATGTCACTCTCCCATTGGATGACACACTTGTGACAATTCTTGCTACCCTTCCCTGTAAACGTTCAATATCTCCTGCCAGTCCTATTTTGTAAGAATCCCATATGCTTGAGTAACATTCTAAGATGGATCGTGTGAGCGTTTTGTGTGCATTCTCCTTTGCAGACATTGCATTATCCTAGTATTCTCCCAAAGAACTGGTCCGCCGCCAACCTGCACGACGATTCCATTTCATATCCATAAGAATTGTTATACCTAGCTATTTGCATGGGTTTATCGATTCCTGCTGTGATTCGATGATATTGTAGTCGTAGGATATTATATTTGTTTCGTTTTGTGTGGTAAAATATTTTACATTTCTAAACACTGAAAGCAAGCTACCAATCTTTTACACCACTAACATTGTCTACAAGGTCATTAGTACAGAAAATGGACAACACATTTGATCTTTACGGACAAAGCGAGCGACTGGGAACAGATGTCCGTCATCCGTCTCTCATATGTGGTGTTCTCATATGTGGTGTTCTTAACAATCTCTGTTTTTGTGAGATTCTCGGAATCCGAAAATGGCCTTCACACATTCACAGCGCGAAATTACTGGAAGTGTACATGAAAGGACACTTTTTTAAAAAAATTCTCCGACAGAGACCATTCAATCAGGAGGATATTTTCTGTTTTTTATTGCCTTTCTTGATACGTATTTGTCTAGAGCGCGTTTTATGATTTGTGTGAACATTAACGGTACTTCAGACGAATGCTCGTGATAGGTCACTTTCACAAAGAGCGTAACAATTGCCTCCCCTTACAGTTGTGGGTGTTGGTGGTTACTTCAGCACTATGCGGCGATAAAATGAGTGAAATGACTGAATTCTGGAATGAACTAAACACTCGAAGCAATTGAATGTGACCAATACAGTCAGTGTACAGCGCTTTGAACATTCATTCATTCCCTCCTCTGTGTCACCACAGATAACATGTAATTGTTCCCATTTGTATTGAAAATGCAGTATTTGCGAGGGACCTATATCTGCTCTACCGCGTCAAGGCAGAACACCGAATTCTGTACTTGCCGTCTTGTAAAGATGTCCTTGTTCCTGTGCAGACGTAGCCATTAGACCACCAGCACTTTGTTCTTGAGGTTAGGCTGTGAAAATTACTAGTAATTTGACTAAGGCTCTCAACACTACGAAATAATCAGTCGAATTTCAGACGGATCTGCAAGAGACTTTTCTTTAATTACCACACGAATCTCTTAACAGACAAAGCCACAAACTGCTAACACATGTCACTTACGCCTACAAAGTAACACGTACCACAATTCATATCTGCAACACTTATTATTCTAGTACATTGAATATACTGCAGGAATTACATTCACGGTCAATTTATACATTGTCCGACCGTATTTGCATTCCCATTTAAGATCGTTCTACAGGGTGATCCCCTGAAGATGTTAGAAACTCCCAGGAATGATGGAGAAGGGTAAATGTGTCAACTTGAAGTAAGGGATAGAGGTCCGGGAAAAACAGAGTCGGAAGTTGTAAGTGAAAACGTTCTGATGCCTCTGGCAGTGGAGCTCTTCTACTGCAAGTTCTTTGCTTTCTTTATTTTGAGAGGAGGTAATTTGGACCAAAAGCAGAAAAAATACCCGGTAAACATGAGCTGTAAATTGCATACCTTAAGAGCTATGAGCACTTGTATAGTAAAAGAGGGGTTTTCCACAGTTGCAAAGGTGAACAAGTGGTCATAGCTTTTAAGGTATGCACCTTAGAGCTCAAGTTTAGTGGACTGTTTTTCTGATTTTAGTGCGTACTACCTCCTCTCAAAATACGGAAAGCAAAGAGCTTGCAGTATGAGAACTATTTTGACTTACAACTTTCGACTCGGTCATTTCCCGACCAGAGTCCCTTCTGCATCATCCCTGGAAGTTTATAACGTCATTACGGAATCACCCTATAAACGGAGAACAAATCTAATCCTAATCGTGTGGTCTCTTTGCCGAAATGTCCTTTACCGACGTACGTGTCCGCCTGCTCGTACCCAGCTGAAATAGTCAACACCAATCACTTGGCTCGGCTCGCGTATTTGGCGGAAGTGGATGATGCACGAAGTGGGCTCACCCGAATATCGTTATTCTAATGTTACTGGAAGTTGCTTTTTTTTTACTTCACACATCAGCTAATACATTCTCAACCAAAATGTGAAGTGAAACTAGGGGTAGTATAGTGTGGACCCGAAAGCCAGAAATGTTGCAGCAGCTGAAATGGATGTGGACATGAACTTTCCTGCTCCTCCTTGTGTAGGTGGAGTAAGTTGAGTTAAGAATCAGCAGCCTTCATTAGGCTCAGGGATAACGATACGTGATTGAAGTGTAGCTCTGTATTCAACATGAAGACGATAGACACACTGGTATGTCCCCGTGGTCGCTCATAACGCAACCCGTGAGAGGGGAGGGAAGTACGGCGTTACGACAGCTTCTGTCTCTTCCCGGCTGCCCTGTTCTGTTCCGGCGCTTCCTCGCCTCCTAAACGTCGATTCACTCTGGGCGTCAATGGAACTGGACGCAACGGAAAACGACGTCACGGTCAGTTGGTGGCGTATTCATTCTAAACTGAACGTCAACACGTCATTTCACTTAACTCTGTATCGAACAGCCAAAGTGAGGATATGAGGTAAGTGTACCAACAGTGATAGTAAAAGTCAGAATATGTAGTACCAGAGTTAAAGAACTAACAATGATAAAGTTAATTAAACTTCATAATGGATGTTCTTGATAATGTTTAGTTGGTAAACTCATCTAGAAGGGAGAGAATAGAAAGTATATACAATCACATCAAACAGTATTTTAGAAAGCAATATATAGAGCCTTTCTACTCTATCCGTTGTGTTTTTCTTTTATTTCTATGTATCAAATAACATATGAAAGCTGTAATTTCGTAGAACTTCTTTACCCACTGTAAAAAAAATGGTTGTTTAATCAAAATTTTCTTCGAAAATTTAAACCCTTATTTACTCACAGTGAGAATTTTTCTGTGTCGGTGTAAAATCTAAATCATTTTTCGCTTTCAAATACGTCTTTCCTACCAAAATACTCAAGAGCAAAATATAAAGGTCGTCACGGAATATTTGCAATGTGTCAGAAAATGAAAGCAAACATTGAAGACTAGGAAGACACAAAAGCATGAAATCCACTACTGCCCGTAACATGAGTAAGAGTGGCGACAATAAGTAGTGCGTAAGTTTAGGGACCGATGACTTCAGCAGTTTGGTCCCAAAAGACCTTACTACAAATTTACAATTCCTCTCAAAATGACGGCTGCCGAAGTCTGTTTACATATTCGAAATAAAATTAATTAGCAAATTATCGATACAGCAGCGGTTTATTCTTCATCAAAAGGTTCCGAATCTATCACCTGCTTTCACATTCATTAATTACTTTTTCGATTCATCGTTTGTTTCAGACCTTGCGCGGCCGCCCACGTGCTTGTCATGGCTCTTTGCATTCTTGGGAGGGTTCGTAACATGACGTGCGTCGTTCCGAATAGCATTATCTGCAGGATTTTTTTTTCCTCTCTGAAAGAGCACGGCAACTATGAGAAAATTCATATATTGCTGTTTTAAATGAAATAAATTGTATGATGAACAATAGAAAATAGCGTGATTAGCGTATGTCTCTAGGAAATTTGACGACACGTGTTTGATGGCCTTCGCAGACTTTATTTTTTATGTTTTTTAAACGTTTTACTCACAAAATGTTGATAGTATCGATAAATTAGTTGTAAAAGTTTAGACTTTCACAAATTTAAAATTATACTAGATAATATCAACGGGTTTTCTACAAGTTGCAAGATAACTGATAAATTGTTGCCTCATTCATGGCCGCGCGGTCTGGGTCGTCTTGTCACGGTTCGAGTCCCCCCTCGGGCACTGGTGTGTGTGTGTTGTCCTTAGCGTAAGTTAGTTTAAGTTAGATTAAGCAGTGTGTAAGCCTAGGGGCCGATGACCTCAGCAGTTTGGTCCCACAGTCCTTACCACAATTTTTTTCCCCATTTATGCGCGTCAACGCGTGCACCCATAGTCAAGTCGGTATTCAATTTTTCTCCATTTGCGCTCCAGGAACGGCACGGCGACATGTCCATATGGGTTGTGAATGCGTGCCTTTAAGTCGAGTAGGTCTGTATACTCGGTTCGGTACATCTGGCCCTTTACGAAACCCCGTATTGCGATCGTGGCGGCCACCATCTCTCACATTCTACCTCGTGGCACAGTAAACTCGTGTTAAACTTCCAGATAAACATTACTGTTGACGGACTGCCTACTGGAAAAGGTATATCGCTGATCTCACTTTCCTTTCTCTCTAACTAAAAGACTATTAGCTGCTCCAGGCAGAAGAAATGCTTTGACGGTGTTGCGCATTTTCGCGATTTTGGCTAAGAGAATCTGACGCAGCAGTGTTGATCTTCGGCACGCCATCTAGACGTTGTCACAGAACCAGTTAAGTAAAAAATCTGTGCAATTCAAACTTTTGTTTGTATGTAAAAGCCGACTTTCGTTTGTGTGAAACCGCATGTGCCAGATTCGTGTGCCGATTTTAAATTCGTGATTTGCATATTTTACTGCTATCTTTGGTTCTGCATAATCATTATTGGCTGTATCAACATTGTGACATTTCAAACATTTGCGTTTACTGCAATAGACTCGTACCGTGCTGTTGTCAATTGTAGGCTTAATATATTTGTTATCCTTCAAAATTTTTGACAATAGTAAGCCTATTCTCGTTCAGAACAGTCTTTCTCTAATTTCATTGTATAGCTACGTGAGTAATAGGTTATTTCTTTTTGACACTTACAAAATTACATTTTTGAAAATTTTGCCCAGTTACAAATATAGTGGATAAGTTATTTCGTAGCACATCAGCGTTTGTGATTCATAGTTGCTTGCAAAGAATAAGATTATACCGAATTTCAGTCTATATCACGCACAGTTTTGAGAATTTCAGAAGTTATCATTGTACTGTATATAAATTAATTCGTAGTAAATCGGCGTTTGTGATTGTTACTCTAGCACTTATTGTAACTAACATATTGTATTACATCAAGTTTTCACTTTCAAGGGGAGTATATATTGTCTACATTTACCGTAAATTAACCCTGTTTTCGTGTTTATTATCGACTGAAAGTAACTTCATAGAGTAGGTTGATTCTTACAAAGAAGAAGACAGCAACCAGCCAGTATTGATACTGCTATTTATTTAAATAAACAGCGCCGTAACCGGTTTCGAACTGGCAAGTTCATCATCAGACGACTGTTCAGAAGATTTGCAAGGTCCACTTTACATAACAGTCCTTTTTCGATTTTTATTCTTCCACTGTGGCGAAATATTCTTGGTGTGTTGGTGCCAACGAAAATTCCGTGCGATTTTGTTGCGAAGTTGCAGGATTGTATTTTTCAAATATATTGTATTTTTCAAATATAATCCTGAAACTTCACAATAAAGTCACGCAGAATTTTCGATGGGACCAACACACCAAGAATATTGCGCCACAGTGGAAGAATAATAATCGAAAAATGACGATTATGTAAAGTGTATCTTGCAAATCATGAGAACAGCCGTCTGTTTATGAAGTTGCCAGTTCGAAACGGGTTACTGCGCTATTTACTTAAATAAATATCAGTATTAATAGTGGCAGGTTGCTGTCATCTTCTTTGTAAGAATCAACCTACATTAACTGTACACAGCCACGGTATCACTATGTCAGTTTTAGACAAAATAGCAACCTCATGGAGTTTTAAAAAACTTGTAATTTTTACCACAGGTTTTTCAAAAAATGGCTCAAATGGCTCTGAGCACTATGGGACTTAACTTCTGAGGTCATCAGTCCCCTAGAACTTAGAACTACTTAAACCTAACTAACCTAAGGACATCACACACATCCATGCCCGAGGCAGGATTCGAACCTGCGACCGTAGCGGTCGCGCGGTTCGAGACTGTAGCGCCTAGAACGGCTCGGCCACGCCCGCCGGTACAAGTTTTTTGCTGCCTTAATAGAAATCTCAATTTATCTATTTAATTCAGTACTTATAGGGAATAAGTAAAGATAGCCAGCAGGCTTAGTTTAAAGTTATTTGGTCAATGTCCTGTAAAACATCTCACCAACCACAATGCAGCCGCAATGTAAACGCTGTTCTGGGACACGGAACGAGTCAGCGGACGTTCGTAATCGAATATGTTTCGCAAATCGTGAGAGATCAGTCGCAGTAGAATAGATCGATAAAATTGATGATTCACGTTGACTAATAGAAACGGGTCGCCCCCACATGATCTGTTCCCACGAACGCAGAGCTGGTATTTAGCTTGCCAGAAGTGACCCGATGCCGCTTTCCTTGGTGGGGAATCGACCCACGACCACACCAAACCTGGCGTAGAGTCCTGCCAGCAGAGTAGTGTGAACGCGCTAGCCACAGAGGCTTCCACGGTAGGGAATGAAGTAGTCTGAATCCCGTTCACGGAAATCAGAGATCGATAACATTTGGACGACGCCGGAATGTGTCTCGAGAAGTCCTCCAAATGGTCCAGGAGAATGCGAGGCGGTCGCTTTGCCTCTACCACTGAAAGCGGCGCCGCTGCTTTCATCGGGCTTCCTCAGCTGTGAGTGGGAGTCGCCCTTAATGACGACCGCGACGCCACAGGCGGGACCACGTAGAGGCGCCAGGTCCAGTCTGTTAACAAGCCGCGCGAGAGCCGCTAGGGTGCTGCCTGCTGTTCGCTGGATCGCGCGCCGGAGGTAATGAGTACACCCGCGTCGCCACAACAGCAGGAGGTGTTATTCGTGTCGGGGATCCTGCCGAACACCTCCCAAACTCGTAATTGGATATGACTTTGGTTCTCAGTTCCTTAGTATTATCTCTAACGCACAGTTATAATTTAGAGTCTTTTACTTCGTACGTCAGATGCAGAAAAGAAAGAACCGTGGTTTCTTTTCAGAAAAGGGTTACTTCCCATAAGATGGTGGCTTTCGTCATCCATTGAAAGACTTCAGGCGGCGACCCAAGCGCCAAAAGATTTTTTTAAAGATAGTTATGTTTTCCTCCTTGACTTATTACTATCCCAGCTATTTGTTTCACACGATCCGCTGATATCGGCAATGTGCCACTTTCCAGCGCTTAATCAAAACATCATCATCTGTAATTTAAATATGGTTCAAATGGCTCTGAGCACTATCGGAATTAACTTCTGAGGTCATCAGTCCCCTAGAACTTAGAACTATGTAAACCTAACTAACCTAAGGACATCACACACATCCATGCACGAGGCAGGATTCGAATCTGCGACCGTAGCGGTCGCGCGGTTCCAGACTGAAGCGCCTAGAACCGCTCGGCCACTAAGGCCGGAATTTAAATATAGTGTAACTACTGTCATTGTAGATTCGAACGAGAACAATGGGCCGTACTCAGCAAATCGGTCTAGTGTACTATGACACCAGCTACACATTGCAGATGGCAGACGTCCGTGTTACGAGTAAGCACTTTGCCGATATAAGCAGATTGTGTAAAATAAATGACTGTGATCGTAATACAGCCAGAGTGGAAAATGGATGTATCTTTTAATAAATTCGTAACTGTGGCAACCGATACGAAGCCATTTACCTATATACTGTGGTTTTTCCAGCACTGTGTGCTGAAAGGTGTCAGGTTAATCCTCAGTAGATCGCAGTAGTACTCCGTTTGACGTCCGCTAAGTCATAAAGGGTTTACATCCGTTACGGGCTTCAGCGATACACCTCTGTGGTGTTTTCTGATTTCATCTACCCACCCTCCCTTTGATTGTCCACGAGGCCTTTTCTAATGTTGTGAATTTACTTCGTATTAAACAGTCGTCTCGATCTTTTCTTACGAGAAATACCAGTAAAGAACTCCGTTGGTCCATCTAGCATCCATTTCTCTCATTATATGTCAGTTTCATTACATTCGTCTCTTCTTATGTTCTTGCGGCAGAAATCAACGAACCATGTGAAAATGAATTGAAAGGTTTCAACCGGCCATTGGTCAACATCAGATTGTCTGTATCAATGGTTTCCACACTTCCTGCGACGATTACCCCTGACGCCAATAAAATATTAGTTCCCCCCACCCGATCCCACCCTACTCCACTCCTGACCATCACCAGTATTACTGCCTAATTACACTCGAGAATGAAGACAACTTTGAACACTCATTTTTAAATTGACGCCGGCCGGAGTGGCCTTGCGGTTCTAGGCGCTTCAGTCTGGAACCGCGTGGCCGCTACGGTCGCAGGTTCGAAACCTGCCTCGGACATGGATGTGTGTGATGTCCTTAGGCTACTTATGTTTAAGTAGTCCTACGCTCTAGGGGACTGATGACCACAGATGTTGAGTCCCATAGTAATCAGAGCCATTCTTTTAAAATGACAAAAAGTGAACAGCAACACCTTACTAAATAAAGCAACTATCTTCGTTGAGGATAGAGTCTTGTTACATAACATGCTTCCTCCGCAGCACACATTTCCCCAGCGTCATTTGCATTACCCACAACCTTCGCCATCATTTGGAAAAAAGCAAATTAAAATTTGTGCTGTGTACTTTCGCCTATTGTTTGTAAATCACTTAACTGCTTGTCTGTTTGCTTCTGCACTGGCAAAAATTCGAAGAGACTGTTTGGCCACTGGTAATAATAATAATAATAATAATAATAATAATACAGTGTAGGCCCTACAGCAATATAGTAGCCTTTACAAAATTAATATTGAAGCAATTTCTGGTGTGTTATTGGAACTATATAAAACTCGGAGGAGGCCTTTTCACGAGATGTTAAAGCATATGTGATGTTATTGTCAGTATCTTACTGTCAGAGATACTAGCTGCAAAGAATAAACTATGTGCGAAATGGGAGGACGATGTGAGGAAGTTGATGATCTTACATTTCCGATTCATAAACTGTAATCTCCACTGTATTGTGCCACGCCTTAATGCTAGTATATAGTGATAATAGTAATGAGCCTCCAAAAATAGTGTCACGACCGAAACTACTGAACCCCTTTGCTTTTATCCCTCAGAAAATTACATTGCATCCCACCACGGGGTAATTAATCTCACTTTGACAACCAATGGTCTACGTGCACGTGCAACAAGGGCCGACGTAAAGTCTCTGTTGAGATGTCAGCGTCTGATTGCTGGTTGAAATTGGTAAATCTGTTTTGAAATGCTTTGTTGATATGCTGCCGTAAGAAGATAAAACCAGACAATTCAGAGTCACATAATCTCCAATGACAGTATACATACATATATTTTTTTTCAAATAATTACATCTTCTACTTCATTTGGTCGGTACCTATATTATATTGTTTCTCTCTCCCTCCCTCCCTCTCTCTCCCTCCCTACCCCCCTCCCCCCTCCCCCCTCCCTCACACTCTCCCCCTCCCTCCGCCCTCCCACCCCCCTCCCTCACACTCAACCCCTCCCCCTCCCTCGCCTTCTCTCCCCATCCTTCTCTCACCTCCCACCCTCCCTCTGTCCCTCCTTCTAACCCCTCCTTCTCCCCCCTCCTACCCTCCTTCTCCCCCCTCCTACCCTCCTTCTCCCCCCTCCTACCCTCCTTCTCCTCCCTCCTACCCTCCTTCTCCTCCCTCCTACCCTCCTTCTCCCCCCTCCTACACTCGCTCTCCCCCTCCTACACTCGCTCTCCCCCCCTCCTACACTCCCTCTCCCCCCTCCTACCCTCCCTCTCCCCCTCCACATCCACCCCTCTCTCTCTCGCCCTCTCTCCCCTCCTTCCCTCTCCCTCCCTCCCTTCCCCTCCCCTCCCTCTCTCATAGTACTGTCCAAAAGCTATCTGGTCAATATCGTTTAGCAACTACCTATTTTCAATGCTTTTGTCATTAAAATTTCATGTTTCACTGCCATATGTCAAAAATGGTTATAGTCACTGTAAAGTATCCTTATTAGACATGTCGAAAACTTTCCTGTGAGAACTCCGTTTACGTTAGTTTACCAAAACTCAGCAGACCACTTTCGCTCTTCTGTGTATTTCTTGGTCTGGCTACCCAGTTGCTTTCTTAAACTTACGTACATAAAAAGCTCTTCAGCTGGTTTTACGAATCAACTGTCTGTTTACATAATTTTCTTTTAGAAATGCGGTTTATACTTAATTTTAGTCTTATTTTAATTAGCCATCACGCTCACTTTTAAATGAGGGCTTCAAAACCGTTTATACATTTTTTAGTAGGATATCAATTTGTGCTGATACGTGCGCTTGCTTTACTTCAGATTCCAATGAAAAGCAGACAAAGATGATTCCAACCATCTAATGTGCGTTGCGTGCTTGCAGCCTAAGTCGACAAGGAAACAGCCTTGAAATCAGCTATCAGTTATTAGCTATTTAGTTAGTTAGCTTCTTGTTTCCTAGATCATGTACACGACAAACGTTGTGATGGAACGCGTCAATAGAACAAACACAGACAATAAATATATACACACTCGCGTATATGATAGTATTCGCTATACACTGTTTTTAGCAAAAGATATGTTTCATGTTGGTTAGTTAGTTAGATACCTGTTCTGTAAATGAGTTCAACGAAGCTGTTATCGAAATGATGTGGAAAGAGCCAGTTTACGTTATTTGTATACATGACTATTGGTTAACATTAATGAGCATATCGTTTTATTCCGGATCATGCAACTGTACTTAAAACAAGTTATTTTTATTTTTATTACTATTTTCCCTACTGGCTTCCAGTTTTTAGGTAGACATTTCGTCTTTGGAATAGGAGGAGTTGTCCAGCAGGTTTCCCGAGTTTCGTGTAAAATTGAAGAGTATTCGTTGCTCTATTGTTGTACTTATGATTTTTCCGGCAAAACAAAGTAACAGCTGTTACACAAACGAAGGCTACAGCCACAATGATTTGTCTACAGACACCAGAGATGCAGCATTAGAGTGAAAAGGCTTCACGCTTCACTGCTATCGGTCGCTCATCTTGGGCGCACGCGTACTTGCTCTGTGACAGCATTCAAGTCCCGTTATTACGTAGCCACACCTCGTGTATCCTCGCGTGCGATGTCGCTTAACGTTTGTATTGGTTGTCCAGACAGACGACTGCCACTAACGTGTGAGTAGCTGGGTGAGGCGACGTCGTGTGTAAGAGGAAGTGGGCTGTGCGTGTGCATGCATGGAGTCACACTGGACGTGTGGTGCCAGCTCACACCTCGGCGGCGTCGCCCAGGCGCCAGGCGCCGGGCGTCCATTCACGCTTCCTGGCTGAATGCCAACACTTCCACCGACCGCCGTCCGCTGGCAGGTAGTGGACAGGCGGCTACACAGTCATCTGTCTTTCGCTTAGCCGTCTTCTGTTCTTACGTACCGAGGGAGAAAACTAAGACGGCCCCAAATAGAATGAATTGGCCGCCATGTCCCTTTCTGGGGATTTCGACCGCCTGGTGCAAGTCTTTTAATTTGACATCACTTCGGAGACTAGCGCGTCGATAACGATGGAGTGAGTGATGAGGAAAACACACACACACACACACACACACACACACACACACACACGAGAGAGAGAGAGAGAGAGAGAGAGAGAGAGAGAGAGGGGGGGGGGGGGGGGGGGGGGGAGGGAGGCGGTATCCCTGACCCGCCGGGAATCACACCCGGTCACCGGCGTCGAGGATCACAATGATACCCAAAAGACCACGAGCTGCTAACAAGACAAGCCTAATGCGTCGCAAGCTACCTGAAATACAGAAGCTATGTTTCCGTGAAATGTATTTAGGAACTCTTATAACGCGCCTTATCAGAGAACAAAGTACAGGGAGTAATACAAACCTACAGCCAGACTTTGAAGAGACTTTCCTCACTCATACAAGTACCAAAAAAAAAGTTTTATCGACACTGCTGTGGAAACTTTTCATTTCAGTACTATAAATCATTTTCTACATCTCTGGATAGTGCAGTAATCATGCTGAAAAAGCAGGAGCATAACGTTCTGGCGTATTACAGCAAAGACTTCCGATGAAATCGACGCCAACATCGATATGCATTCAACTTTGGACTCTAAGCATTATCTTTGGCTCTTCCGCCATGTTTAGTTCAGTTCTTTGTGATCCTTTTATGTGTTAAGGTTAATAAATGAACTATTGCTAAATGGGTGTGATTATTGGTGCAACCAATCCGGTAATCCTCCTCATGGTAAATGAAATCCAGGAATTGTAGATTCAATCAAATATCTATCTCATTTATTCCATGCTGGATATTGTCGACCCGCGGCCGTTAATGATGGTGAATGAAGCAACCGGCCACAAATACTTTTTGAATGTTTTATTTTACTGCCATAACCGGTTTCGGCTACCATGCCCAACTTCAGGTGGCTGATATTTTTCGTTACATAAAAGTTTTGATCAACAGCAAGTCGTCTGCTCCAAACTGCACAAGATGAGTATTTAGTGCCAACTGATAAAGTCATCCATCAATCAAATATCTATGTCGTTGGGATTATAGTTACGAACAACGTAAATTAGAACGGTTGTATAGCACATGTATTACCGAACGTGAATCAAGTGCTGCGGCGGTAGCCGTGCGGTCTTAGGCGCCTTGCCACTGTTCGCGCGGCTATCTCCTTCGGAGGTTCGAGTCCTCCCTCGGGATAGGTGTGTGTGTTATCCTTAGTGAAAGGTAGTTTAAGTTACATTAAGTAGTTTGTAAGCCTAGGGACCGATGACGTTAGCAGTAGGGTTCTGTAGGAAATTTCCAAATTCTCCAAAAGCTGCGTTTTATTGACAGAAAAGGACCTAAAATAAACACACTAAGCTTAGAATATGCTTGTCCTTGTTCTAGAGCATTGTTATGGATTATGGTTTCTTATTAGATAGGATTGCAGAAGACATCGAAAAAGTACAATGAAAGGCAGCTCGTTCTCTTTTATCGAAGAGAGTATTACGGAAATGATAAGCGAATTGGGATGATACTCAATGAAATAAATGTGTTTCCTCTCACAACGAAACGTTTTCTGAAAACTTCAATAGACAAATTTATCCTCTGAATCACAAAATGTTTTGTTCCCTATCTCGTATACAGGTAAGAATGGCCAACGCCATAAATTAAGGGAAATTAGAACGCACACAGAAAGATGTAAATGTTCATGTTTTTCGCCCCTCTTGTTGGAAAGTTATCCCTTGCATCTTTTGCCAAACATTTGAGTGTGAATTGCAATGTAACCATATAGGATATGTAGATGAATCGTAAGTAATATGGTGAAATTCGAGAAGTGTAATTGTACTTTGGTTATACAAGGGCACTGGTAACAGATTAGTGTTGCCTGCGTTTGATCGAGTGAGGTGGCACAGCGGTTAGCACACTGGACTTGCATTCGGGAGGACGATAGTTCAAACCCGCGTCCGGCCATCCTGATATAGGTTGATACTGATTTCCCTAAATCGCTCAAGGCAAATTCCAGGATGGTTTCTTTGAAACGGCACGGCCTATTTGAACTTTAGCAGGACCATATCCTTCTCTCCACCCCCCCCCCCCCCATCTTTATCCTCATGAGTTGGTCGTAGAATCACTAATAAAACCGAAATAGAGCTCCGGTTGGCATTTGTAGATCGTAGTGGAGGAAATACTCGGTGGCACCAAAATTACGCCAGTTGTAGGCGTCGCGGAATCGTGCGGCTTAGCAATATCGCCTGCGGTTTTTTTTCTCTGGTTACGAAATGGAGCTGTAGCTGTCGCTCGCTTGTCACACACGGCGTCACGTCGTTCAGTTTACGGCCTCCTGCAGTGGCCGCCGGTTTGCAGAACAGTCACACACACATGGATGAGGTAAGTTTGTTTCTGTTCCTCTGCCCCACAGTCGCTCAACCGGTTGAAGGCGTTGATGACAACGCGCTTCTTACTTCCTAGTAGTATCCGTTTTGTGTATATGACGATCCTCTGCTGCAGTGCCGGGTGTTATGTCGAAAAGAGGTACAGCTTAGGTACAGCCCCAATGAAATTTCGAACGATAAGAATTTTTGAAGCAAAGAAGATGACATTTGCTAAGAGAGCAGTGTAATTCACGAAAAAGTTGATATCTCATCACGTAGATGAAACCCAACCTGTGTGATATGTACAGTGATGATTAGTCTGTAGTTTCTCCTAACAACGCTCCAAAAAGTATTCGTCTTGGGAATACGTACAGGCGAACAAGAAGTGTATAGCTCGCTTCGATCTTTACAGTAATACTCCACGAACTTAAATGAGAAACCATGGAGGAAAGGATAAGCCATTGAGAAAGCTTAGAGAACCACAGTAGAGCTGAACGGTTGTACCGCCAAAACGTTCGACCTATGTAAGGAGAAAATACTGAAAATTAATGTTCTTACCAGCTATCATTTTTCCCTCGCTCCGTTTGCGAGTGGGACGGGGAAAGGAATACCTAGCAATGATACATACAAATCATGTAACCAGCGTAGAGAGAAAATTTAGGTTGTATATGTGTAATGTGATGTGGTGTCAGAAGCGCTTGCTCAAAATGAAGTCGACTGACTGGGTTGCAAATGGAAAAGGTCCTGAAGGGGGAGACCTCTTTGAACGCAAAACAAGTGATGTTAGTGTTTTTTTTCTGAGTGAAATAAAATGTAATGCTAAACCTGACGATATAGTTTGATTCCTTACACTTTTGTCGTGAAGATATCATTTCCATGTTCACATCGGACGTTTTCTGTGACCGCTGCACCAGATGGAAGGACCTCTTGCAGCCGGAACATTGATCATCGGCTAGAATTCCCGAAGCCTGCTATTGGACCTATAACATCATAATATATTTTCTATCAGCGCACATAGGGTAACTGGAAAATATTAAGTTCTAATAAAATCGTGACGCACAAAACATCGCGACAGAAGTGTGCACTTTCGAAGATGTCCAAAACGGCTACGTATGCTGATAGAGAATTCAATTTGGAATGCCAGCATCAAATTCCGATCAGAATCACGTGTACCATTCTCAAGTTATGTTTCCCGCCAATTTCAAAAGTATGGTTTCGAAAAAAACACGTTTAATTTTTTGTAGTTAAGTCAAACATACAGTCACAGACACTGGAGCATACAGCAATCCTTCCAGACCCAAAAGGAGGTCCTCCTCAATCTTCTTCGTGGTCATGCTGGTCCTGCAGCCCTCTGTGGCAGTTTGTCATCCGGTCCTCTGCTTGGTCGATACGCTTTTCGTCCACGTTTGTGCAGAAGCTGTAACAGGCTCGTCCCATCTCAAGTTCGAGCACTATCTTAATTTCCATAATGCCTGTTGTGCCGCCGTTGAAATTACACCCTGCCGCATTGGCTGCTATGTAGATTTTTTCCTCCGCTGTAAGTGGTTTCTGGATACTCTTTTTCACAAATTGCCTTGTAACCTGATAACAGAGTTTCTGGCGAACTTGAGATGAACACCACAATAAAGTAGCCGTCCCGAAGAAAATTTTAAGCCACAAAAAGCCGATTTGTTAAAAATTTTCAGGGAGGACTTCTCCAATCAAAAGAGAGCATTAGAAGAGAAGCCTGTGGAACTCAGTTCTTAGAAGAAGGATGCAACGTACTGGCGAGCTAATGGGATATGACAGAGTCCCGAACACGGTAGTAGAGCGTTATGTTAATGGAAAGAGACTAAAGGAATTTGAGAGAGGCAGGAAAGTGGATGTGAGGAGCAAAGGAATCGAACGTTTGAAATAAAGCATTGTGACTGCCCGTGAACTCGAAGTAATGTCGACCGCTACGTTTGGTGATTGTGGCGTTACCTTTTGGTAATATTGGTCCGCAGATTTTATGAACAGTTTAAAGGATGTATTTTCTGCTTATCGCTGCAGAAGGGGTGTGTGTGTGTGTGTGTGTGTGTGTTTGTGTGTGTGTGTGTGTGTGTGTGTGTGTGTGTGTTTGTGTGTGTGTGCGCTCGCGCGCCATAGTGTTTGTGGCCGCTACTAACCTTAGTCCAGTTTACTACGCGTTGTGCACTTGCACTGTTGTCAGAAAACTGTGTATTGTCTTCGTTGTGATCATTGTAGTTACGAAAGTCGTTAGCTCCGCATCTCACGTCTGTTTTCATTTACAAAACAAGGTGAGACATGGTGGCAATTATTGAACTGTATGAAAGAAACGTAAATTACTTATAAACTACGGCGTGCACACACTTTATTCACCGTGTAAACGTCACTACAGATATTCGGATTTAGGTTATGACATGGTCGATATGCCTGATGATATGGCGCAGACGGCCGAGGTGGCCGAGCGGTTCTAGGCGCTACAAAAATGGCTCTGAGCATTATGGGACTTAACTGTTGTGGTCATCAGTCCCTCTAGGCGCTACAGTCTGAAACCGCGCGACCGCTACGGTCGCAGGTTCGAATCCTGCATCGGGTATGTGTGTGATGTCCTTAGGTTAGTTAGATTTAAGTAGTGCTAAGTTCTAGGGGACTGACGACCTCAGATGTTAAGTCCGATAATGCTCAGAGCCATTTGATCCATTTGAACGAACAACGAAATTCTGCATGACCCGCTGAAGTGTCGGAACATCGATGCTGTCGATGACCACCTGAATGGCTGATTTTATCCCAGCAATGGTTTTGGGGTTATCGTTGTATATCTTGTCTTGAATACAGCCCCACGAAAAGAGCTGGAGACGCATGTGTTCAGATTCGGAAAATATGGTGGTTTTGGGGTTATCGTTGTATATCTTGTCTTGAATACAGCCTCACGAAAAGAGCTGGAGACGCATGTGTTCAGATTCGGAGAATATGGCGGCCAATGGAGGTTCATTCCAGTGGCCTCTGGGTACCCGAGAACCAGAAAGCGGTCCTCAAAGTTCTTCTCCATGACATCAAACGCACTCCTGCTTCGATGGGGTCGGGCTCCGTCTTGCATGAACTACATATTGTCGAAATCAGGGTCACTTTGGTTAATGAGGATGGAATCATCTTCCAAAACCTTCACGTACCGTTCAGTAGTCACGGTGCCATCATGGAAAACCGCACCGATTATTCCGGGACTGGACATTGCATACCACACAGTCACCAGTTGCGGGTGATGAGACTTCTCGATCGTGAAATGTGAATTCTCAGTCCTCCAAACGCGCCAATTTTGCTTACTGACGAACCCGTCCAAGTGAAAGTGCGCTTAGGCACTAAACCAAACTATACAGCACGTACTAATTCCCAGCATGCTCCGCGCCCAACCGTGCAGTTTTGGCATCCTAACGCTAACCGTTCAGAAGTTATGATGGTTTTATTTCACATAGCTCAATAATTGCCAACCTTTATGATAAACTCGGCGCTGTCTGCTAACAAAGTCAGTCTACGTTGACATCGTGGTAAAATTGGTAGTGCCGGTCGAATGCTTTAAACTTGTATCGATTCAGCTAGATATAGTCTTTCAATCGGAGATGTCGTGATATATATATATATATATATATATATGTGTGTGTGTGTGTGTGTGTGTGTGTGTGTATATATATATATATACACATACATCCATACCCATACGTGTATTTGCATACAAACGTACTTCTCTATACTCTGTCGCTCTGGTGTATCCACTGTCTGTACTCTACACACCTTACAGCTCAAACTGTGTGGGAGCCGTGCGGCCCACACAGCTGTTGTCTGGACGGCTAGACAGCTGCCAGGTGTGGAAACAATCCACCGAACTGCGCGACGCATCGCCCCTTGACGACCTTGCGTTACTACGCACGCAACACGCGCCGCCCCCCTCTTTCTTCGCCTGGCAAGTGAATCACTGATTCTGAGTAGCATTATACGTCTGTACTCCGCAACCCACCGCGCGGAGTGTGGCGAAGGTACCTCCCTTGCTGTCCCATTCACGGGTGGTGCAGGGGAAGAAATATTGTGGATACTCCTCTGCATTAGCTAGAATTTCTCTCATGTTCATCATGATCATTACACGATATATGGGGAGCGGCGCTTAAAACAGGCCGAATGAAACATTTTTTTTTTTTTAAGCAAATGTATTAAAACAAAATACAAATGAAAATGAAAATTCTTTTTCGTATAAGTAGTGGTATCTTTCAAGAGCAACGTTACTCGATGTTACCCCATTCAGCCGTAATGACCGCCTTCAATCTAGTGCTGAAGCGATCACGCACTCTTTAAAACAGCGCTGTCCGTATTCGCGAATGCTGCTTCGATAGCGGTGCGTAGAGATGCGACATTAGAGTGTCTCGTCTTATTGGTAACTCTTTCGACTACGCTCCAAACACAGTAGTCAAAACGAGGCTATTCGGGGACCAGAACTCCTTTGTCCAGGCCGCGCGGAGTAGCCGTCTGGTCTAGGGCGAATTGTCAAGGCTCACGCGGCTCCTCCCGTCGGAGTTTTTTCCACATCACTTCCACAAAACTTCACGAAAGTTGTTTTCATTGAAATATTAACAGTAATTTCAGATGCAGCAAAACCAAAAGCTGGTCGTAAAAACCGAAAGATCGCAAAAGGGGAATGTGCAACGAAGTTGTTACGACTTAAACATCTGCTAACAAGGAGAGGAAAATCAGAGGACTCCAGAAAGATTAAAAAAGAAAAAAACCGGAAATAAACACTGTAATTAAATTGTTGTCCAAATTCATAGAGGAACACTGCTTTTAATGTGTAAATAACGAAACGTAGAAATATCTATATTATACTTACAGAATGACCAATGATGCTTTGCAATTAAAAGCGTAATGTGTGTGTGTGTGTGTGTGTGTGTGTGTGTGTGGTTAAAAAATACTCTCTAATTTCGGCAAAATTAAGACGGGGAAGAAACAGTAGTAATTGATATGTTTCATTTGTCCACTTTCAGAGTCAGCTGTCAATCTTCACAATAATAATTTGTAATTCTCTGCGTCGTGTCTCACGATGTCATCTCCCTGGACACAAATACGTCGTCTACCAAGAGACTCGTAGCGCTATACGTTTCATCCCACAGGTGTTTGCAGCAGCTTTGCCACACAGCCTTGATGTAGATCAGACTCTACCCGCACTTTTGATGATGCCTCTCCAAGGACGAGATATAGAGTTTTGTTTGCCAGGATGTCTTCATTCCAATCGCGCATCTGTTCAGATGTTCCGTATACAAGAATTTTATTTACTAGGCGACTGTGTGTGCGTCGAAGGGTTTGTGGAAGTCAAGAAGCAAGGCATCAATCTGCGCTCCTATATCCACTGTCTTCGGTGATTCATATACGTGCGTGAGCATAATTTACGAAGCGTACAAATACAAATTTAATTACCACCTCGAGAAAATCAACCTGCGACTATGAAAGTTGGTGAATGGTCAGTCCTTCTATGCAGATTCATCCTTCAGCGTGACACATTCCTATCAGTAGTGGATGACTCGATTTTACAAGTCTGCATTTTCGGCGTCCAGGAAACGTTTCACTCCGAAAATCGTCTCGTCGTAATTTTACAAATGATTGCCTCGTAATCGGAGGAAAAACGAAGTAGTCACTGAATGTAGCATTGTCGGGCCCGATGACGTTCGGGTCTTCGCCTTCTTCGGTGGTTGTAAATCCACACGTTTCCACCGCTTGCTTTGCTCCTTCCTCTCGGGGTTGTAGTGAGACACCAGACACTCGTTCACCGTGAGTCGTCTGTGTGACCTGACACCATTGCAACTTTTTCGCTGTTGCTTCGATCCGGCGTGCTTTTTGTATGGGTGTCAGCAATGGTGGAATACAGCGAGCGGCGACCTCTGTTACGTCGCGTAAGATTTTGAAAACTGATCCGTTCAGATTATCCACTAACGCTACGATTTTGATCCGCCTTGTCTTCGAGCACCAGGTACCTCCGCTTCTCTTGAGATCCCTGGTTCTTCACAGACAGATTCTCGACCCTTTGGTGTTGAACTTGTTTGACAACACAGAAAGCTTGCGATACTTGAGCACTATGTCATATTATTTTTTGTATGTTCATCCTTTTAGCAAGACGTCTCTGGGACGACGGCCGTTTACTATCGTGACAAAAAATAAAAAAACCTATAGCCGTCCTTAAAATTTTATGTTATTTTGTCACTACCAGTTTCGACGCTTCGTTGCGTCATGTTCAGGCTGTTTTGATGCGGCACAGGTTGATAAGCTCCCCATGCATAACCCATCAGTTGCCAGCATTACTGGATTCGCAGATAATGTGTCAGCACTCCAACCATCAACTGACACGAGAAACATTTAAATACGACATCCAAAGATATGTATATTTTCTGAAACGTATCTTTGGGTGTCGTATTTGAATGGTTCTCGTGTCAGTTGATGGTTGGAGTGCTGACACATTATCTGCGAATCCAGTAATACTGACAACTGATTGGTTATGCATGGGGATCGTATCAACCTGTACCGCATCAAACCAGCCTGAAGATAACGCAATGAAACGTCGAAGCTGGTAGCGACAAAATAAAATCTTAAGGATGGCTGGCTATTATGTTTTGTCACGATGTCATATTATGGTGCATTGCTGTTCCGAGCGTGGATTATCTGTGGCATTGTCTCTCCCCCCCCCCCCCCCCCCCTTTTATTAGCTCTCGGTACGTGCCCATGCAACCATCTCGGTAGTGGAAAGATGATAGGACAGTGTCTTTGGTGCGACTTTCTTGTTCTGAATGACGATACGAATGTAAGAACAACGCAACAACCAGTCTCCGAACGGAGAAAAATCTCCGAAAGGGCCGAGAATCGAAACCGGGTCCCTATGGTTACCAATCTGGCGCGCTGATCCCGCAGCTACCCTGGCAGACATTGTTCCCCCTTCAAAAGCAGAAAACCAATTACCACGCGATACCCCACTTTACCATTGGGCTGTGCCTCGCTTTGTTTTCGCTGCTGTATTAGTGTGCCACGGTAATGTGGAGCGCAGTTTACAGTGAGTACCAGGACAGCAAGCAAACAAATTAATTACGTACCTTTATTTGTTCGAGGCACCTTTGTGACTATTCCTCCTACATTCGGCGAAAATTGCGCTGAAAGGCAAACGAGACTCGCTTAAAATAGTTTCCACTGACTGATTCAAAATGTAGAGCCCACTTGTGGGGGGGAAATGGGGAATGAATTTTTGAAGAAGCCTGCCGGTTCCGGAGCGCGCTTGCGCTCACACACACACACACACACACACACACACACACACACACACACACACACACAAGCGCGGCGCAGCAGCAGCAGTTGTCGATGCGATGCGCGCCGATGGAAGGGAGCAGGTGTGTCGACGTATCGACGCGGGCGAGCGGCCGTCGCGGCAATTGCACACCGGCAGGTGGCAATTAAAAACACAACAGCCTCCGGCTATGCGGGAGCAGGCGCCAGCATCGATCCCGCCTCCGCTGCCGTACTGCACTATACACCATACACCACAGCACACCACACCACACCACACTCACTGATTCCCCTGTAGCTCCAGGCAGCCAACCACCTGCACAGCCTCCCTCCAGACTCACCTCGCACGAACATTTCTACATTTAGCCCTCCGTGTTACACTCATTATCTGCCCGTGGATGTGATGGCAGTGAATCAGTTTCTGCTGGCATTCGTTCTTCTGGTGCACATGTTCGTCGCGTTTCTGTTTTGGATGTCCCGGGTGCTATGGCTTTACTCGCTGGCATGAGGAAAGTTTCCAATCCATTTCTCATACACAAACAGCAGTTGACCGGCGTTGCCTGGTGAAACATTGTTGTGATGCCTCGTGTAAGGAGGAGAAATGCGTACCATCACGTTTCCGACTTTGATAAAGGTCAGATTGTAGCCTATAGCGATTGCGGTTTATAGTATCGCGACATTGCTGCTCGCGTTGGTCGAGATCCAATGACTGTTAGCAGAATATGGAATCGATGGGTTCAGGAGGGTAATGCGGAACGCCGTGCTGGATCCCGACGGCCTCGTATCACGAGCAGTCGAGATGACAGGCATCTTATCCGCATGGCTGTAACGGATCGTACAGCCACGTCTCGATCCCTGAGTCAACAGATGGGGACGTTTGCAGGATAACAGCCATCTGCACGAACAGTTCGACGACGTTTGCAGCAGCATGAACTATCAGCACGGAGACCGTGGCTGCGGTTACCGTTGACGCTGATCACAGACAGGAGCGCCTGCGATGGTGTACTCAACGACGAACCTGGTTGCACGAATGGCAAAACGTCATTTTTTCGGATAAATCCAGGTTCTGTTTACAGCATCCTGATGGTCGCATCCGTGTTCGGGGACATCGTGGTGAACGCACATTTGAAGAATTTATTCGTCTTCGCCATATTGGCGTATCACCCGGCGTGATGGTATGGGGTGCCATTGGTTACACGTCGCGGTCACCTCTTGTTCGCATTGACGGCACTTTGAACAGTGGACGTTACATGTCAGATGTGTTACGACCCGTGGCTCTACCCTTCATTAGATCCATGCGAAACCCTACATTTCAACAGGATAATGCACGACCGCATGTTGCAGGTCCTGTACGGGCCTTTCTGGATACAGGAAAGGCCGGCCGGTGTGGCCGTGCGGTTCTAGGCGCTTCAGTCTGGAACCGCGTGACCGCTGCGGTCGCAGGTTCGAATCCTGCCTCAGGCATGGATGTGTGTGATGTCCTTAGGTTAGTTAGGTTTAAGTAGTTCTAAGTTGTAGGGAACTGATGACCACAGATGACAAGTCTCATAGCGCTCAAAGCCATTTGAACCATTTTTATATATATATATATATATATATATATATATATATATATATATATATATATATATATATATATATATATACAGGAAATGTTCGACTGCTGTCCTGGCCAGCACATCCTCCAGATCTCTCACCAATTGAAAACGTCTGGTCAATGGCGGCCGAGTAGCTGGCTCGTCATAGTACTCCAGTCACTACTCTTGATGGACTGTGGTATCGTGTTGAAGCTGCATGGTCAGCTGACCTGTACATGCCATCCAACCTCCGTTTGACTTAATGCCGTGGCGTATCAAGGCCGTTATTACGGCCAGAGGTGGTTGTTGTGGGTACTGATTTCTCGGTATCCATGCACCCAAATTGCGTGAAAATGTGATCACATATCAGTTCTAGTATAATATATTTGTCCAATGAATACCTGTTTATCATCTGCATTTCTTCTTGTTGTAGCAATTTTAATGGCTAGTAGTGTATTCCTTTGTTTGAGCTCAGTAGACTGGTAACAGTAGCGGAGGCAGACAGTAACTTTTGCATCGTGTACTACGATAGTCCCTATGGACAGAATACGGCGAGAAAATTATTTTATCGTTTTAAGGAGGATCGTTTTGATGTTAGTGACTCTACACATTTAAGATGATGTTCGGTGTTTGATGGAGATGGTTCGAACGCATTAATCCGCAATGAGCCACGTCATTGTAGTCGAGAACTGGCAAATGTGATGAACTGTGATCATTCCACCATCGTGTGACGTTTGCATGCAGTGGAGAAGGTTCAATAACCCGGCGTATGGATACGACATGCTCAAGCTAAAATCACAAAAATCAGCAGGTGACCATGAGGACAACATTCCTATCCTGTATTGTTACTGGCGACAAGAAATAGTCTCTTTATGCTAACATAAGGAAAAGAAAGGAATGGTTCAGCCCATACAAAACAGCAATACCCTGTACAAAGATCCAGAAAAGATAACGTTATGCATACGGTGGAACAGCGACGGAGTGGTGAACTACGCATTGCTTCCCCGAGGTGTAACTATTACTGCTGCTCTTTGTTGTCAGCTACTGAGACGTCTTGCAGACGCACTCCAGGAACAACGATTAGGGAGACAGGGTGAAGTGATAATACTCCACGATAACGCCCGCCCGCATTCTATTAGACTGACAAAGACACTATACAGCAATTGGGTTGGGGCATCATTCCGCATCCACCGTATTCACCTGATCTTAGCGCCCTCAGGTTTTCAGATTTTCCGCTCCCTATCGAACAACCTTCAAGGAGCTTCCTTTCCGGATGAAAATGCGCTCCGAACATGATTGTACAAGTTTCTCGCCTCAAAACCTCTTGATTTCTACAGTAGCAGAGTCGAAAAGTTACCCCAACGTTGACAGACTGTTGTAAATAGTGAAGGAGAATATGTTACTGATGACTTATGTATGTTTTATGTGTATCTCTGATGTTTACTAAACTTATGCAACAACCCAGTACTTTTACGATAATTATCCGTAAATGTTGTCACAAGTATTGGGACTGCTTTTCTTGCAAATCTGCGAACACACTTGCGAATCAACTGGGTCGTGAACCGCTTGTTGCCCGCGAGTGCGTTCGCTGCTAGCGAGCGGCCGTGGTCCGCTTTGGCACCAGTCTTCTTCTGTCGGTTTTGCCAGCGAGCACAAAGAAGCGCTCAGTATCAGTAAGGACGGCTCTGTTGCGTGCTTACGCGTGTCTAAGCACACATGAGCGATGTGGCTCATAGAATGCTCAGGCAGTGATCGTAACCTCAGTTTATTACCCTCGGTTGGCTCACGACCACATCGCTCACAGTTAACAAGAGGTCTAATTGTAGATTGGTGGGCACACGCGGAGATACTTTGAATATGATCAATGTATTAAATTCAGAAATAAGGTCTGCTAATGTATATGGCGTACTTCGAAATGGCGAAAAGCGGAACCTGCCTGAAACAGTAGCTAAATAATGGATCGGACAGTCAAATGAGAAAGAGACGAGTAGGAAAGAAAAATTAAGTAAACTGTTTATTATTTCAAAAGTAATCGCCATAAATGATAATACACCGACAGAAAAAATCGCAATAAAAGATAATTAATTCAGAGTAATGAAAGCAGAGTAATGAAATACCGGGAATTGATTTGTCTAGGTAACATACTTAAGTTATTCACATTGCAAGATCATAGACTAACGTAAGCGCAAGATAAGCCATTGAAAATGCTGGTACATGCATAACCGGTGTAACCGCCAGAAAGTCGAACGCAAGCATGAAAACGGTCATGCCTTGTGTTGTACAGGTGACGGATGTCAGTTTGTGGGATGGAGTTCCTTCCTGGTGCACTTGGTCGGTCAATACAGGGACGGTTAATGTAATTTGTGGGTGACGCTCGAGTTGTCGTCCGATGATGTCCCCGACTGGAGACAGATCTGGTGATCGAACAGACCGTAGCACTCGATGGAGCATGTTGGGTTACAGTAGCAGTATATGGTCGAACGTTATCCTATTGGAAAACACTCCTTAGAATGCTGTTCGTGAACGCTAGCACTACAGATCGAATCACGACTGACGTAAAAATTTGCAGTCAGTGTGCATGAGATAACTACGAGAAATGGCGTCCAAAATCATAAGTCTAAGTGTAGGTCTATCGTGTCTAACACACAGTTGTGCCACTACAGTGCCAACTGCTGCTCGTATTTCTCGAGATGAAGACATCCAGAAGTGTGTGTAATTTAACATTGTACGCAGTAAATCAGTAGTACTCTGGCTGTAGTAGTGTAGTACGTGGTTAAGAATAGTTATACTATGTTTCTCTTGCATAGTTAAGTACTGATTCTGAATTCCGGAGCACCAGTTGCTTCAGAAATACCAGATCATAATTCCAATATAAAGTGACATAATCCTGATCTGTAATTCTAAGGGCCGGCCGGTGTAGCCGAGCGGTTCTAGGAGCTACAGTCTGGAACCGCGCGTCCGCTACGGTCGCAGGTTCGAATCCTGCGTCGGACATGGATGTGTGTGATGTCTTTAGGTTAGTTAGGTTTAAGTAGTTCTAAGTTCTAGGGGACTGATGACCTCAGATGTTAAGTCCCATAGTTCTCAGAGCCATTTGAACAATTTTTGTAATTCTAAGGGTTTAGTTGGTGGGTTCTTAGAACAGATTGTTATTCTACCTGTATAAAATTTATTCGATACCTAATTATGATTGTGTGAATGCATGCCTTAATAATTATAGTCAGTGGTATACAACCTCCGTTAGATAACGGACTAATGCTTTGGTTTACTAGAAGCAATAAAAAATAAATTGCTAACCATTAAAAAGAACAGTATCCAAGATATTGCCTTTCATATTCACAGTTATAAATAGAGCGAATTTGTTATGGTGTTCTTTGCTCGTGCGAAACCTGATTCTATTTTGGGATCATCAGCAAAAAGTACGATTAATCTTTTTCGAATTCTAATACATTACTTCTGTTCCTCGCCGTTATTGCTTGTAGTATATTTATTTAATTTGTGTCCAAGCATACCCCGTCGCTACGCTTATGTCGGACTGATGGATTTATTAAAACATCAATGGGACATACAATGAATAATCGATAGAGCACCCGGGGATTGGCGCGACGAAGGAAAACTCAATTTTTCACTCTGTGATGTCACCGAATTAATTTTGTTACGTTTCGCAACAGGACTCCGACAGCCAAAAAGTAATTTTCATTTTAACCTTCGACCACTATCGTTGATGAGATACCCACCGCTATGGTTTTCAGCAGCTATACTTGAGCAGTAAAAAATCAGTCTAGTAAGCGGTTTTACTAGCGGAATTATCACGTCGAAATCTGAAACTGTCGAATGGAATATTTATACGTTCCATCCTAGTCGGTCTTCTTTGTGTGAATCACCCCTTTTTTTTACCTCTGGCAGTGATTCGCAAAGCTGTACTGTGGTTCTGTGTACTTTAAACGCCAGGTCCCTCTATCAATAGGCTCCGCGAATAAGTACAAACGTCGCTTTTTGCACATGATTTACTTAAAACTACATCTGCATCCACATTTACATGGATACTCTGCAAATCAGATTTAAGTGCCTAGCAGGGGATTCATCGAACCACCTCCACAATAATTCTGTTATTCCAATCTCGAACAACGCGCGGAAAAAACGATTAGCTATATCTTTTCGTTCGAACTCTGGTTTCCCTTATTTTATGATGATTATCGTTTCTTCCTATGTAGGTCGGCGTCAACAAAATATTTTCGCGTTCAGAGGAGAAAGCTGGGAAATTTCGTGAGAAGATTCCGCCGCATCGAAAAACGCCTTTGTTTTAATGATGTCCACCCCAAATCCTGTATCATGTCTGTGCCCCCCCCTCTCTCTCTCTCTCTCTCTCTCTCTCTCTCTCTCTCTCTCTCTCTCTCTCTCTCTCTCTCTATCTCTCTCTCTCTCCCCCCTATTTCGCGGTAATAAGAAACGTGCTGCTCTTCTTTGAACTTCCTCGATGTACTCCGTTAATTCTGTATGTTAAGGACCCCACGTCGCGGAGCAGTATTCCAACAGAGGGCCGACAAGCATAGTGTAGGCAGTCTCTTCAGTAGATCTGTTGCATACTTCTTAAGTGTTCTTCCAATAAAAAAAACAGTCATTAGTTGCCTTCCCCACAACATTTACTGTGTGTTCTTTCCAATTTAAGTTGTTCGTAATTCCTAAGTATTTAGTTGAATTTAACATCATTAGACTGATTTATCGTTTAACCAAAGTTAACCAACTTCTTACAGCACTCATGTGGATGACCTCACACTTCTCATTATTTCGTGTCAATTGCAAATTTTCCGTATAGTCGGAAAATTTCCCACTATACGGATATCTTTCCTAAATCGCTTCGCAATTTGTTTTGATTTGCTAATCACTTTACAGCATCATCTGCAAACAACTTAAGACGACTGCTCGGATTGTCTCCTAAATCGTTTATATAGATAAATAACGTTACCTTGGCGTAACATCAGAAATCGCTACTGTTTTACTCTTTCCGTCAAATATCAGGAACTGTGAATTCAGTCACATAACTGAGACGATATTCCAGAAGCATACAATTTGATTACAAGCTGTTTGTGAGGTACCATGTCAAAAGCCTTCCGTAAATCTAGAATTACTGAATCGATTTCAAATCCCTTGTCAGTAGCACTCAACACTTAGTGTGACTAAAGAGCTAGTTGTGTTACACAAGAACGATATTTTCTAAATCCGTGTTGACTGTGTGTCAGTAGTCCGTTATCTTCGAGGTAATTTATAATGTTCGGACACACTATATGTTCCAAAATCCTGCTGCATATCGCCGTTAATGGTATGGGCCTGTAATTTATTGGATTACTCCTACTGCCTTTCTTGGATACTGGTGTGACCTGTGCAACTGTCCAGTCTTTGGGTACGGATCTTTCGGCGAGCGAGCGGTTGTATATGATTGTTAAGTGAGGAGCTACTGCACCAGCATACTCTGAAAGGAACCTTATTGGTATACAGTCCGGATCGGAAGACTTGCTTTTATTGTTTTAAGTTGCTACACTACTCGGAGGAAATTTACTTTTTAAGTTACTCATGATGGCAGCTGTTCTTCATTCGAATTCTGGATGCAGTGTTTGTTGACTTACGAAAAGCTTTTGCCGCAGTACCTTATCAACCGTTAGTGACGAAAAGGCGACCGTATGCTATATGACATAAATTTTGGGATCGATAGAGGATTTCTTTGCAGAGACGATGCAGCTTGTTGTCTTCAAGACGGATCTGCAGATTTAGAAATAACTTTGGCCTCTCCCAGGAAAGTGTGTTCGGACACTTGGTGTTCATGTTGTATGTTAATGACCTGACACAGTGTCAATAGTAACTGCAGACTTGATGCAGATGGTTCAATTATCTATAATGGACTATCAGCAAAAAGCTGTTCAAGTATCCAGTCAGCTTGATATGGTTTCAGTGTAGTACAACGATGGATAACTTGCATTAGATACTAATAAGTGTGGAATAGAGTACGTTACAAATCACAAAAACGTTGTATTCCGTGGTTAAAATATCATTGAGTCACAGGTGGAATCAGCCGCGTCATACTTGTATGTTACGAGTTGTGGGGATGCGAAATAGAATAATCACATAGGCTTAAGCAGTCAGCACACGTAGCTTGGATCGGAACGTTGAGCGTGCCGAGTTTCTGGCGTCATAGCGTGGAATAGCACGCCGGGGAGTCTTTCCGAACGCGCAGAGCAATATCTGGCATGTCAGATATTCTGAGTGTGCATCTGAACGTTGGCCAGTGACGCGGCAGAACGCTACATACGTCACATGCACGCCATCTCCCTTCAGCGCAGAATTGTGAGGCGCCATATTAGCATTCAGTTCAAGCCTAAACGCGTATATGCCGTTTCTGAGCACCAGAAAATTGAGAATCATTCGAAAACTCGTCTTTAATTGTGTGATTCGTTGCAATAAAATGAGAGACATCATATTCGTGGGAAAAGAATCATTGTTTTATGAGAGTATGCCATTTGAAGGCAACGCCACATTGAGGATCCATCAAAGGCACATTTTTTTATTGGTACAATTTGTTGTTATCAAATTTCAGTTAGTAACATAGCTGCGATTAAAGCTTTTAGCAAATGCGAACATACTAGGGTTGGCCGTCAAAGATTTAGCGCATGATTGGCGTTAGGGATTCGCAATGATCTCTGAAAATTTTCTTTCTAACGTTCGAGTTTTTAATGGGTTCTGATACTTTCCTATTAGTTTAATATAAGTATACAGGGTGTTGCAGAAGTGATTGTCAATATTCAAGGATGTGACAGGAATGATCATTCTAAACAAAAAAGTCAAGTAAACGTGGGTTCTAAAAAGCATACCTGAAGAGCTATGAGCAATTCTTGATCTTCGATACTGTGTAATGAATCTCTTCTTCTGCAAGCCATTTGCTGTCCATATGTTGGGAAGTGGTAGTATGGACCAAAACAAGAAGAAAATGTCCAGTTAACTTGTGCTCTAAAATGCATACCTTAAAAGTAATGAGCACTTGTTCATTAGAAGAGTTGTGCCTCAAAGTAGCGAAGATTAACAAGTTCTCATAGCTCTTAACGTATGCATTTTAGACCACATGTTTACTGGATATTTTTTTTTGTTTTGCTCAATACTTCCACTTTTCAAAATATGGAAAGCAAAGAGCCGGCAGTAGGAGAGATTTGTTTCAAGGTACCGAAGATCAAAATTTGCTCATAGCTCTTAAGGTATGCTCTAAAGCCCATGCTGACTTGACATTTTTGTTTCGAATGATCATCCCTGTCATATTACTGAATATTGGCCATCACCCTGTATACTATAATTTTCGGTGAGTACAAAGGACAATCAACGGCCTTGTCGCAGTGGTAACACCGATTCCCATCAGATCACCGAAGTTATGCGCTGTCGGGCTGGGCTAGCACTTGGACCGGTGACCATATGGTCTGCCAAGCGCTGTTGCCAAGTGGGGTGCACTCAGCCTTTTTGAGGAAAACTAAGCAGCTACTTGACAGAGAAATAGCGGCTCCAGTCTCGTAAACTGACATACGACAGGGTGAGCGGTGTGGTGACCACATGCCTCTCCATATACGCATCCAGTAAAGCCTACAGTCTGTAGGTAGATACCGTTGGGCCTTCATGGCTTGTCCAGGTGGAGTTTAGTTAGTTTTTTAGTACAAATGACAGCTCCACCAATCCGTTGCCCTTTTATTTCTCGTGTATACGATACCACCGGAAGGGGCGGTTGGAGTGGCCGAGCGGTTCTAGGCGCTACAGTCTGGAACCGCGCGACCGCTATGGTCGCAGGTTCGAATCCTGCCTCGGGCATGGATGTGTGTGATGTCCATAAGTTAGTTAGGTTTAAGTAGTTCTAAGTTCTATGGGACTGATGACCTCAGCAGTTAAGTGCCATAGTGCTCAGAGCCATTTGAACCATTTTGAACCAACCACCGGAAGCAGTGTGGCTTGCGTCGCTAGAACGCAGTGGAATTCGAGCATCGCCCAATGAATGGCACTAATGAATGTCACCAGCGGGACGCGGAAGCATTCAAATGGCTGTGAGCACTATGGGACTTAACTTCTGACGTCATCAGTCCCCTAGAACTAATATCTACTTAAACCTAACTAACCTAAGGACATCACACTCATCCATGCCCGAGACAGGATTCGAACCCGCGACAGCAGCGGTCGTGCGGTTCCTGACTGTAGCGCCTACAACCGTTCGGCTACTCCGGCGGGCACGGAAGCATTACTAAGCGCGTCGCGCGAATGCAGTTGAATTAGTCTAAGCGCCATCTGCGTATGTGCATATCTCTGAGCAGTGACTTTTGTCACCTCATTATACAGGGAAACACAGGAAAATGTGCGGATAAATGGCACTTGGCGTGGGGATTGGCAGTAGAAGCTCATCATAAACTTATTGGGCCTAAATAGGCTGAAACACCCGTTATTGTATGTTTACGCGACTGCTGAACATTCGTAGAAAGCCGTCACGTCCATTAAGTATTTGGCAGTATGTGTACAGAGCGAATTGAAGTCAGACGACAACCAGAAAAGACAAATATCACACTCAGATTAACTGGCAGAATCCTCAGGAGGTCCATCCACGTTTGACCGGTATTTGAATATTGATCGCCATCATAGGACTCCTACCAGATACGATTGATAGAAGAAATAGAGAAGATGTAGGTGTGAGAGGTTCAAGGAGATATTACTCCACTGCAGTGGCGGACGCTGCGAGAGAGGCGTTGTTCATTACGGTGCGGTTCAATGTTCAAATTCGGAGAGCGTGTGCTCTTAAGAGTCAGTAAATACATTACTTCCTTCTTGGTGTGTTTCGTGAAAAGACCATCAGTGCAGGCCTGAAATTAGCCAGATATGAGCTCACATGGAGGTTTAGATCCGGGGATTGTAGGGATCGCCACTTGCACCATTCGCTACAGGAATACGAAAGGGAGGAACTGACGAAGGTATTAGAAAGCACTCTCCGCCACACATCCGTTAGGTGCCTGGCGCCGTATAGATGCAGATGTAGCGCTCTCAACTCCGCTCGGTTCGCGGATGAGGGAAGCGGAAAGAGTGCCGCAAGGAGAGGGAAGTGGAGGGACAGGATTTGGTAGCAGTGGCGTCACGGCGAGGGTAGAGACCACATTCCCCGCAGCCAGATCTGGACACAAGATCCGCGGCCCACGCACTTGTCGCGTTCTTCCTTCCTCTCCGACAGTATTTAGTGAGATGATGTAAACGGTTCCGTGTAAGAGTGGTGTCTGCGGTAACGGTTATTTGGTGATAGCGTGTGTGTGTGTGGGAGGGGGGGGGGGGGCACCTACCCCCCCCCTCCCCCCCCCAACACACACACACACACACACACAAGCCGCATTCCAGCACACAATGTATACAGAATGAGGCAGCTAAGACAGACAACCCCAAATACAACATTAGAGTAAATATGTTAAGGTTTTCTCCTAAGCTATAGGGGACAATGAGGCAGTGGAATTTTGACGTTCGCAACTGCCGAGTACTCTGCGGCATTGATCTCTTACTTAGCTTGCATTTGTCGTTTATCTTTCGCCCAGCCAAAGTTGCAACCGACTGAAAAAAAGAGCAGATGCCTCGAGTACATAGCAAGAATAAAAGAATGGACCTGAAAATTACAGACTGATATCCTTAACATCGATTTATTGCACAATTCTTGAACATCCTCAGTTAGAATACAATAAACTTCCTTGGGACGGAAGAGCTTCTGTCCATAAATCATCACGGATTTAGAAAGCATCACTCGTGCGAATTGTATTGTATTGTACTTTGTGTTAACTGGGGGCCTAGAAACGACCGCACGGCTAACCGGGCGGACACTCGTGCGAAACTCGGTATGCCCTTTTCTCACATGATATCCTGCGAACCATGGATGAAGGGCAACAAGCAGATTCCGTATTCCCAGATTTCCGGAAAGCGTTTCACACGGTCCCCCCAGAACAGACCGTTAATGGAGGTACGAGGACATGGAACAGGTTCCCCAATGTGACTGGCTGGAAGACTACTTAGCCAGTATGTTGTCCTGGACGGCGAGTATTCATTGTAGACAAGGGCATCGTCTGGAGTGTCCCAGGGAAGTGTAATAGGAGGCCATCAAATGGCTTCCGAAGGCAACAAACATTTGATTTTCAATATTTCATATAAATTAATGACCGAATTTAAAAATTTAAAATCTATCATAATCTACTCATTAAGAGGTGTAAACTTACGTTAAAAGGTAAAAAGAGTACTATATTAATTAGAAAATGGGTTTGTACCTTGAGGTTGTGTAAATCAAGGCGCGCAAATTACCCAGATTACATTGGTCTAGTATGTGATTATAAAAGCATTTAGTGACGTCTAACAAAACTTTACAAATAATTTCATACCTTTACAAAACTGACATCCCCGAGAAAATGATGAGAAAGTAGTTTATCACTTATTACATTTTCGTTGTTCATGCATAAAAACTGTAGCATCGGGCATGAAGTTTTAATTTATTACTTCTTTACTACCAATTCCATTCGCCGTTCATGTTCAGACAGTATGCGCCTATACCATCGAATGTACCTGCAAAAATATATCATTGCACAACTCGTGGTTTCAAGAGTTATTATGTCACAACATCGCGATTCTAGGCGTTCAGTCCGGAACCGCGCGACCGCTACGTTCGCAGTTTCGAATCCTGCCTCGGGCATGGATGTGTGTGATGTCCTTAGGTTAGTTAGGTTTAAGTAGTTCTGAGTTCTAGGGGACAGATGACCTCAGATGGTAGGTCCCATAGTGCTCAGAACCATTTGAACAACATTGCGATACGTGAAAAATCAGGTTTTGCTAAAAACGGAGGGTAAATTACCCAGACTGTACTCGTCGAGTGTAGACAGCGAGACCATTTAGCGACTTCCAACAAATTAAACGCAATTTTAAACATTTTCAAAACTTTTCGTGTTAGATACTTAACATCACTTAACGTACTAACTCATTTGCAAAGCAGTCATACCTTTGAAGCTGTTTTACTCATGGGACCTGGACTCGTCAAAAAGTCATGACTGAGGGGTTTACTATAGTCTGATTAAAATTACTTGATAGTTGACGTCTTATCACCTGGCGTTACACTGTTGCCACGTCGGCTGCCGGCTACCTCTCGGTTATAGGGCACACAGGAACACGGCGGGTCGCTTCACAAATGTTGTTAATGTGTAATGCGGAGCAAGGTTGAAAGTGGCCGCAACCGAAGTATGGTGTAAACATGAGATGCTCAATAGACAGCTGATTGTAAGGGGCCAATGGCTGCACTGCGGCAAACGAAGCGTTTCGTAGTTCTGAAATTAAATTCATGTCCTACGTCAACGACAACATCGTGGCGTGCATTTTATCCGAGTATATGGCTGCCAGCAATCTGAGGCAGAACTAAAAACCCGATCGCTTAGTTCACGGCAGTTAAAGATAACCTTTGCGAGCAAACTCAGAAAAAAAAAAAAAATCAGGTTCAACGCTGAAAGCAAACTGTAATTTCTTGCTGTCACTGGTTACCTGAATCTCTGATCGCACTGGCTACGTAGCTGCCACGCTACCAACCTATGGGAGCAGTCGTTCTTAAGCCATCGGCACACGGACCGTGCATAAGAACGTTGAGCGTTGAGCGTGCCGAATTTCTGACGCCATAGCGTCGAATAGCACGTTCGGAAGTCTTTCCGAACGTGCAGAGCAATATCTGGCATGTCAGATATTCTGAGCGTGCGTCTGAGCGTTGACCAATGAGATGGCGCAACGCCACCTACGTCACACGCACGCCGTCTCCCTCCAGTACAGAGTTTGAGGCGCCATATTGGCGTGCATTTCAAGCCTATATGTATATATACCGTTTCTGAGCACCAGCAAATCAAAATCACTGGAAAACCCGTTGTTAGTTGTGATTCGTTCCAATAAAATAATGAGAAACATCATATTCGTGGTAAAAGAATTATTGTAACTTGCGTATTATGAGAGTAGGCTATTTGAAGGCAGCGACACACTGAAGATCCACCAAAAATGCATTGTTCTTGGTACAATTTGTTGTAATTAAATTTCAATTAGTAACATAATTATTCACGATTAACATTTTTAGCAATGGGTAACACAATATGGTTAAAAGCAAGTTTCAAGTGGTTGGTTTAGCGTAATGAGTAGCGTCTCTGTTCAGGCATGACTTTTTGTTGGGGCGGTGGTTCACGTCTTAACCTTTCCAAATTTGTTTACCCTAACATACGCGTTTTTATTGGGTTCTATTACTTTATTATTAGTTTAATATAAGTATATGCTATAATATTTGATGTTATGTAAATATAAGTTCACTTTTTTTGAGGGGTGACTTTTTTCGATTGGCTGCTTGTATAAAGATATTTTGCTCCTTTTTCTTTTACACTTCGTAATTCACATGTTGCAAAGATTCTGCTACTGGATAGGAACAGTGATTCTAAGCTAGGCTAGGGTTTTACTAAAACGTGGGAATGATGAAATAATGTTTATCTTATGCAGAGAAGTATTCCAAATTTGTACCGCGCTGTTTGTAATTGAACTATTACAAGCCTGTGTCCTTATTCATTGGACATAGTACTTTCCTTTTCCTGGACGATGGAGGAAATGTGCGTTTTAATAGAGCTAACGTGGGAATTTTACGCGCGCCCGTTGAGTAAACAGCGTGATTCACGAACTAGAAACATCCTCAACTGCCGCTGGAGTGCGTTGCTATCACGTATACCACGTTGGGGCCCACGTACCGTATGCACAAGTCGCGTCGTTCCTGAGCGTTCAGCAGCACGTTGAACTTGGCACGCTCAACGTTAACGTTCGAGAGCACGGTCCGTGTGCCGACGGCTTTAGCATTAGGTTCGGGTTGCAGATTATAGGCGACACAGGCAGATTTCAAACGAAACAAGAAAGATAGAAAGAAAGAGAATAAAACCAAATAAAAAACTAAATATTGAGATGAAAATAACGCGGCAAATAATTAGGAATAAAATTACCATTAAACCAATTAACTGAATAAAAATAGTAGTCAAACGCTTTTGATTAATTTAGAAATAAAAAAAAACTGCATTATATTTGACGAGATTCGAACCTACGATCTCCTGCACGTCAGGTTTGTACGCCAACCATTGCGCTAAGCCACAACATTGGGTTATATAGTCGTACTTACTTCTGTGATGAGCCAGTCGCAACGATGAGTTGCAGCATTCAAAAATTCGGCTTCACGCACAGTCCTGCGAAGCTAATCGTTTGTAAGCCGATCTCTGTTGTTTCTGTGTTGTTTTCGTCTGTGATGAAGTACGAAATAAATAGTGCCAGAACCATGATTCGGGATCTAAACACATCTAGAAACAAAACCGGGCAAGGAACTGCAAGTTAACTGACCCATTGTTGTGGCAGTTTGACAACGGCGAACGGTTCGGGCATGAGGTTGAGCGCTCTGATTAGCGGAAACAGCCTCAACGCGTGAAGTGTCGATTATCAAGTAATTTTAATCGGACTATAGTAATGCACTGGTATGCGTACAAACATCATTATATAAAAGGGTCGTAAAAGGGTAAAATTAGTTCCTAGGCACAATGCTCTGCGCAGCGGAAGCGACAAAACAGTGTCAAGCAGGCACTGGTGTATTGGTGGCGGGAGCAGTCTATCCCGCTAGCTGTCAAATGCCAACTACTTTAAATCGGACAATAGATGCAGGAACGCCCACCGGCTGTGTGGAGCGGCCTTGCTCCCGTTAGCAGCCGCCGGAAGAGCCGCCCACGTCCTTCTCCTACCCTCCCCCCCCCCTTACCAACACTCCCCCCCCCCCCTTACTCACACTCGTCCACCGTGACGTCAGAGTTCCTCTAAACAGATATGCCTCTCCCTGCCGTCACAGCCCTGCAGGGAGGGCGGACGTCTCACAAAAGTAACGAAGAGCAGCCTTTTGTGCTGCCTTGCTGAAGGAGTGCAGTTCGCAAAAAAGAAGAGATTTTCGTTCGGCTCCTTGTGCGTTTCGTGCAGGGAAGATTCCTGTTTAACACAGTGACTCACTCGCGCGGACACGACACCATTAGAGATGGGCAAACTCGTTCATCCTTGGGAACTAGTTCACTGCTGATCGTTCTTTTTTTGGGAACCGTTCATTTTTACTCGTTCACCGTTCATTTGTGCTTGGTGTATGGTTCTTATGAAAAACTGAAAACAAGTAGTGTAGGTGACTGAAGGATGGAGGGCACCAAGAGGGGGCACTTGCCTCCTCCCTGGAGTGTAGAGTTTTTATTCATTACAGAATTCTTACACACTTTTAGAAGTAATTTCTGTGAGCCTGCAAAACCTCTCGTTTAGCCAACCGTAGTCTTGCGTGGCTGATCGCAGCGAAATAATATGGGTTGGCGCACTAGATACCGGCCCCGAGTACAGACTGCTCGCCTATTACGGACGATGTATTGCCCGTTACGAGCAGATACAACAAACAGGCAAACATGTAATAATTAGGCAGAGAAGAAACGACAAGCTATAACAATTGCGAAACAATGGATGAAGGTGTGTAGAGGGATGGAGAAGAGAGCATGAAAATCTTGTAAACCTGTTGGTGGCTGTTTCCCAACTTAATAGACCACAAGTGTCTTGTATAAAATTCTTCGTTTCGACTTCCACTACATAGTTATGCTAGGTTATAAACAATAATCGTTTACATCCTATATATACTTCACGTTGTCTCTGAGTTCGTGGGCGAAGAAAAGACTTTATGGAAGCATAAAATAAATTGTGGTTTTCGCATACTTGCGTCACACGCTTAGTAAAAATTAGGTTTTTATGTTGCATTATTAAAGTTAATGCAGCAATAATAATAATAATAATAATAATAATAATAATAAAGTTCGCAGTAATAAAGTTTTTGGTTTGAAAGCTCCTTCTGAACAAATGTTTTTGAGATAATGAGTAAATACGATTTTTGGCAATCTATGTCTTTTCAAATGGAGAGGCACCGCTTTTCCTGCTGAGTCAAAATAACTCACAACCCACTTTTTTTTTTTCAGAGAGACCAAACTAGCAGATAATGCGAATTAGAAACAACCAAACTTAAAAATAATAAGAGCGTACCTAAATGTGATGGTTTTTGTATATGAAAGATACACGAAAATCGTTTTATATGAATTTACTTACACTAAAAATTAAGCAAATTATTGAAAGTTAGGTGCTAAATCAAGTCGATGAAACCAAAAAATATATGATTAACAAAAAAACTTGCCTTATGTCTTCTGCTGTCCATCGATATAATGAAGTGAGTTGATATGCCCTTTTGTTACCTGAAAAGACGTGCCTATTACGTACAACGTAATTTTTATGTAAGTTACGTAACTATAAAATACTTTTTGATTACCGGTCGTGGACGCTGAATAGCCAGAACCAAGTTCAAGAACAGTTTGGAACACATGTAAAATAGGCGAGCGCAGTGAACGAAACGAACAACTGGATGGATACTGAACTAACTAGGAGCAGTTGGCACTGGAACTGAGACAGGTGGCCATGCGAAGAACGACGAGTAGGGCCGAGGGAGACCGAGACTGAGAAGAGCACGTGACCGAGGCTGGAACGAGAACTGCCCAAGTGACCGCCGCGACCGAAGTGAATTAGTGGACTATGAACCGACCGTTCCTCGTTCCTGGGAACTATAAGTAGACCCCCGCGACCGAAGTGAACAATTAACCGATCGTTCCTTGGAATTCGTTCCTCGGTCCTTTCGTTCATCTTGGTGAACCGTTTCTTTGCACCCGTTCGTTCGCGAACTACTCATCTCTAGAAACCATCTGGAGAACCTGTCGTTAAACGAACCGAACAACAATTTCGTTACATCCTGCATGGGAGATCAGTCGCAGCCAATACGACCTTAAATGTAAAGAAACCAAATTACACTGCCCTGCATTATTAAAGCGACCTATTGCTACTTTTCCTCAGCAGGTTCTATTGTCGACGTTCTAAAGTGACAGTAACCTAGTATTCAACCAGTAGATGAAACAACATTGCAGGAAATGCCATTTGCCCACTCTAACGATCTCCGATCAGTTTTAAAATACATATAGCCTAAATCACTGCTACACGAACATATGATGTAAATAAAGAAAAGTAATGCGTTGAGGGTCTTAGATCTAAGACACTATCCTTCGCAACTGATGTTTTGAACCGCATTATGGCATTTATGGTGTTATGTGACGTCAAAATCTCTCTATATTGGTATGAGGTCTTTCTGTAAAAGATATTGTAAAATGCTAAATTACAGCAGTCATCAATCCGAATGAAGCTTTGAAAACAGCAGTGCGTGAACCTTGCAACCTTCCCGTCTCTTTTTTTTATGGTAACCTTCCCTTTTACAATAACCTATGTAACCTTCCCTTAGGATTTCTATCTCTTACTTAATAATAACAAATGAAATCTTCCCTTTGAAATTTATTCTCTTTCTCAATTTTCGCATAAAAATTTAATTGCTGCTTTTTAAAAGTGATTTTCGGATTATTTCGGCGAAACATAGAATGTGTCGTCGTCGTGTGGCCCTCAGCCGTTACCTGCAATAACCCAAAACTGTTGCTTTTTTTACTGTTACTGGGTCGCCATCTGTCTGCTACATCGAACTGCGACGTGAATATACTTACTCTGTTGTGCTATACTCTGTTAGCTGCTGGTGGGCTTTCATAATAAGTGGCTGTATTTATTACCAAAGCTGACGTTATTCTTTATTAGCAAAGCTGGCGTTATTCTTTAATTAATTTGACTGAAGTTACATAATTCATAGTTACACTTTTTCTTGACAACAATAAAATTTTTGAAAAGTTTTATGTTGATAGTTTTTGGGATGGATTATAATCAATAATGCAACATTGCTGGCCAAAATTAATTATATTCTGAAAAAGCTTCAAACATTTACTGTTGGTAATGAAATGATTTTACAAACGTTCAAATGGGACTTACTTTTTACAATAACCTTACAACCAGCATTGCGCAAACATACCTTCAGTAGTCTTGAGTTTCTCAAAGAAAATAATTCAATAATATTAGTTCCTCTTATGATAATAGTTAGCTGATGTCTGTGTACATCCGTTTATAATCTCTTGTAAATCACAGCTGGTGGCTGGCAGGCACACTACTCCTCTCAACCTCTCGCTTCAGACCTGCTACCAACTCGCTTCACATCTCGCCTACTACTGACTTCCTACGATCGCTAGAGTGCGGTCTCTCCTGCCAACAATGCTTTCTGGTGCAGACAATCCCTGCTACCATTACAAAATGTATCAATGTGCGGTCTTTCCCGCTCTTTTCTTAAAATGTATCCATACGCGGTCTCTCCCGCCCTTTTTAAAATTATATCAATTTTCGGTCTCTCTTGTCAACAATACTTCGGTGCAGACATTCCCTGCTACCACAATTATTTCCAACATGACAAATATTATTTATTCCTGCTTAATCCTATTAATAAAATATAAACGTCTTTCATAAATTGTGGTTTGACAATAGAGATATACACGTCTTACAACCTTCTGGAAGCAGGTCCTAACCAGGAATTTGGTACCAGGGGATTGCGCACTAGTATAGGTTCCGATCCAAAATGTGACTGCGACATTGTTCACGCGTGATAACTTATTTCTTTCCGTTGCAGAAAATCATTTACGGTCGATTGCTACGAACGCTACATACTTCTTTATCCACAGCGAAAGTGGTTGGTTGATTTGGGGGAGCGGATCAAGCAGCGAGGTGATCGGTCCCGTCGGATTAGGGAAGGAAGTCGGCCGTGCCCTTTCAAAGAAACCATCCCGGAATTTGCCTGTATTGATTTAGGAAAATCATGAAAACCCTAAATCAGGTTGACTGGACGCGGTTTTGAACCGTCGTCCTCCCGAATACGAGTCCAGTGTGCTAAACACTGCCGGCCGCTGTGGCCGAACGATTCTAGGCGCTTCAGTCCGGAACCACGCGGCTGCTGCGGTCGCAGGTTCGAATCCTGCCTTGGGCATGGATGTGTGTGATGTTCTTACGTTAGTTAGGTTTACGTAGTTCCAAGTCTAGGGGACTGATGACCTCAGATGTTAAGTCCCATAGTGCTTAGAGCCATTTAAACCATTTAATTGCTAAACACTGCACGGCGAAAGTAGTCATGCGATATACAAGATGCATCATGTAAGACATAACACCCCTTTTATTTCATGAACAGTTAGACATATCGAAACGTGGTTTTCGGCTAATGTTACAGCGTCTGGGGGCACGGAGTTTTTTGTTTGGTTAATGTTCTTAGCGCTGGTATCAAGGGAGCTCCTGAAGCAAGCACGTTTCTTTAAATGGAACCGTATGCTTTTTATAGCTGCATTCGATATTTCTTGAAAAGATCATTACAACGATATAGCGTTTGTTAATGTTGACGCTGAAACATGTCGTGAAAAATTCAAGAAACGTCCTAGAATGTGAGAGCACTGTGGCTGGAATCGACATTAGGGGAGCAAACACCGCCGAGCAGAGCGCTCGTGTCAGAATGTCACCACATTTGCCTGTTTACTTGTCTGCATTGCGGGCCGCTCATTTCTGCTTCAACATTCATTGCGTGCAGACATGTACACCAACGAGAAGTTGCATATACTAGTTTCATGTGGTGAATGTAAAAGAAATGCCGTAAAAGTAGTACAGCGGTATAGGGCTATCTATTCGGATCACCAGTGTCCGACGTGCCAGGCAATTCCTCGTATTACGAGGGGTGTTTGAAAAGTCCGTGCAAAAATAAAAACTACTTACGTGTTTGGGGTAAACGTTTTTTATTTTTCGATATATTCTCCTTTTAGACTTCTACATCTACATGACTACTCTGCAATTCACATTTAAGTGCTTGGCAGATGGTTCATCGAACCACAATCATACTATCTCTCTACTATTCCACTCCCGAACAGCGAGCGGGAAAAACGAACACCTAAACCTTTCTGTTCGAGCTCTGATTTCTCTTATTTTACTTTGATGATCATTCCTACCTATGTAGGTTGGGCTCAACAAAATATTTTCGCATTCGGAAGAGAAAGTTGGTGACTGAAATTTCGTAAAAAGGTCTCGCCGTGACGAAAAACGTCTATGCTGTAATGACTTCCATCCCAACTCTGCCACACTCTCTCCCCTATAACGTGATAACACAAAACGAGCTGCCCTTTTTTGCACCCTTTCGATGTCCTCCGTCAATCCCACCTGGTAAGGATCCCACACCGCGCAGCAATATTCTAACAGAGGACGAACGAGAATATTGTTGGTTTGTCCTTCAGCCACTGAGAGACGACCACCCTACGTTTTCCAACGTGTGCTCTTTACCGATGAAGCAACTTCAAGTAACCACTCTAATGTAAATTTCTATAACATGCACTATCGGGTAGCCGAAAATCCACACTGGCTTCGTCAATGCAACATCAACAGCCGTGTGGTGCAGCATCTTAGCAATTTTCATTGTGACACTTAACTTCATCTCAGGCGTTCTAAACGGACATTCGCATGCACACTTTCTGGCGAACATTTTACAGGTTCTTCTTTTAGAAGAGACACCACTCGATATTCGATAGTGTATGTGGCTTAAACTTGACGGTTGTCCAGTTCATTCGTCCCGTGTTGCAACGCAAAAATTGAATGAGAACTTTCCTGGAAGTTATAGGATGAAATTATGTTGTCAAATGGTCTCCGAGGTCCCCCGATTTGACTCCTCTTGATTTCTTTCTTTGGTGAGCACTCAAAGATGCAGTCTGTGAGGAAGCCCCAACAACTCTGGGAGGATGCGAAAATGTGGAATATTTTTCCTAAGTTCTTTGTGACACGCTAGATCCTAGCCTACGTCGTATTTCCCTATACAACATTCGTAGGTGAACTTTCATCTAGGTCCAAGTTTGTTCAAGAGGAAGTAAAGCTTGGTTCTCGTAGCGCAGGCCTACCTTAACTGTTCAGGGATGTCTCCTTGGCAGTGTTTGCACCTCAAATGCCGTTTCCGGCCACCGTGTGCTCTCACATTCTAGGACATTTGTCGAATTTTCTTATGACAGGTACCAACGTCAATACAAATAGACTCTATATCACTGAAATTATCTTCTCTAGAGCTATCGAATGCAGTTATAAAAAAGTACACCGTTCAATTTTAAAAAGAACGTACTTGCTTCAATATCTTTGTTGATACCAGCACTAAAAATGTTAACTCAACAAAAACATAAGAGCCTCTCGGCTCTCTAACATTTGCCGGAAACCGCATTTGGACATGTGTAACTGTCCACCAAATAAAAGGGGCGTAGGGGTTGTTATGTGACTCACCATATATCCTAAACTACGTTGCTGTCTCTCCTAACATCGAACATTGCCTTTCCCCTTTTCCCTCTCCCTACTTTTCCCTCTCTACCTCGGGGACGAGGTAAAGAGGGAAGGAGATTTGTGGAGGGAGAGGGAAAAGGGGAAGAACGATGTTCGATGTTAGGAGAGAAAGCTAGGTTAGGATGTATCGTTCATCATCGACTGCGAGATCAGTGGAAACTGAGTACAAGGTCATGTAGTTCAAGGTGGAGAAGCAAATCACCCGTGTCCTTTTCAAAGGCATTCGCCTTAACCAATCTTCGGAAACTACAGTAAATTTAAATCTGAAGATCCGAACCGGGACAAGAACCAAGGTCACTGCGAATTCATTTTGGTCATTGCCTTTGGCTACACCGGCCTTTGCATCCGTATTTCTCGAGATCCTATGTACAGCGGTTGTGTATCAGATCAGATGCCGTGACTGCCAACATTGGCCTCAGTTCTCGCCTGTTCGGGAAGCAATTACAGTTGTGAGACGTGACCATGAGTGGTTATGAGGAAGCTTTTTATGTTGGCTAGTTCTGGAGGGGAAAGTTCTCCTTAATAAGTGACTTATGAAAAAGGTATGGGTGCATCTGTAGAATGAAGATAGATTCGCAGGGGTGTTTACTGTGATTTGAAATCCAGTATTGATTTACTAATAGCTATTTCCCGGTAGGTCCCATCAATCCAGGATAAAAGTCCCGGTCGTTGGTAATCTTTCTTCTGATAGCGCCATAGACAGGGTCACTGCTCACAAAATCGATCATAAATCAATCATCGCCGACATTTTGCGCCGTCGAGTTGAGATATCAGACTGGAAATATATGATGGGTCAGTTTGGAAACGTTTGTACATACTGTCTACGTCCAAATTGCGCGAGAACCTACATCGTCTCTGTAACGCAGTTGGTATCCATGCAGTATGAAACTTCCAGTACTGCCCGTACCGCAAAAATAAAGAAATGACAGTGAAGAAACAAAAAAGGGTTGCAACTTTGCTATCACCGGAAACCTACATAAGTCAATGAGTCGCACCGGCGAATAACCGACAATGCTGTTTCATTCCAGTGTGATATGAAATCAGAACTTTGCACTAAGCTGTAGCGTCCGCGCCAGCTGTTCAGTGATCAGCACGGGGGACCCGGATTCGATTCCGGGTACTGCCACGGATTTATTTTTGTTGTAGGACTGGTACGGGGTGCAAAAATCTTCGTGAGGCAAACGGAGGAGCTACTCGACCAATTAGTAGTGGTTACAAAGCCAAGAAAACCGACAATGACCGGGAGAGCAATGTGCTGGCCACATGTCCCTCCGTACAGCACCCAATGACGTCATTGGCGGAGGATGACACGACGGTCGGGCGGACCGATTGACTCGTCTAAGGCCAGAGCGCAGACCCTTCCATACCTAATTATTGACTTGGTGCATAAGTTTGTAGCGTTTTCCATAAATTAAAAAAAGCAACACATACTCATAATAGAGACTTCAGCCATCATTCTAGAATATATTCTCCTTCACTATTTACAAGTCTTCCAAGGCTGGGGTAAGTTTTCGGTTCCGCAACTGTAGAAAACATGTCATTCAGAAGCGAAGGACTCGTGGAGCCATGAGCTATGGGCATTTTCATCCGGCAAGGAAGTTCCTTGAGGGCTGTTCAATAGAGAGCGGAAAATCTGAAAATCGGAGGGCGCAGAGATGAATAAGGTGCGGAATGACTTCCCAGCTCGTGTATAATGTTTTTTGTGAGTCTAGCAGATTGTGGTCGGGCGTTAATGTGTAGAGGCATGACTCCTCGGAGTCTTTCTGACCATCACGGGGAAGCAATTCGTAGTTCACCACACCGTCGCTATGCCACTAGATGCATAACATTATCTTTTTTATGCGTGCAGGTCTTTGTCTGGTGAGTTGCTGCTTTGTTTGAGCTCCATCATTGCCTTCTTTTCCTAATGTTAGCATACAGACATCATTTCTCGTCAACATTAACGATACACGGTAAAAATGGTCGGCGTTGTTCACGAGCCAACTGATGAGCAAGCAGCGATGCACATATGGCAATTGTTATTTAGTCTTTGAGCGTTTTTTAAATCTTCCTCATTGCATGGAAATGTCGCACTATGGTGGAATGATGTCAGTTCATAACATGCCATTTCTCGAGTACACTGACGTGGATTAATGCGTTTAAGTCATCTTGATCATCAAACGCCGGAGGTCTTAGATCCACTAACTTGAAAACGATCCTACTTTAAACTCGAAAACCGTTTCTTGCCATGCTCTGTCCAATGGCCGTACTCCTATACACAGCACAAATGTGGCTGCCTCCGCTACTATCATCCCTCTACTGAATTCAATCATTTTCTTGTGTGCGCATCTCCACTCACTACCTCCAAATGACAATATGTAAACTCAATTATCAACAGTAAACCACAAATAAGAAATGACAGTCGATGAATAAACCCATAGCACCCGCAATATCGACATGCAAAACAAGAACTCTACGAACTTATGCACACTGACTTAATAACTATCTATCTACCTTTCCCTCACCATGCTATAGGCAGCTTCAACTGAACTTCACGTGTTAGGCTGATATTACACTGTCAAATTTCTTTGTCCAATAACTTTGTCAAAGAAATTTGATGGTGTAATGGGTAACTTTGTCAAATGTCGTCAAATATTTGATCAAATCTAGGGCCTCGCTGTAGATTTGACCAAAGAAATCGCTTGTCTGCTGTTCACTCCAATGTGACATGTTACCACAAGGAGCGCTAGCATCGCTGCAGTGTCCTGTCATCTGTAGTGTTTTTATAAACATTGCCGGTAAATACAATTGGTGTGTACCGACAACTATTAAATTAATAGAGATGTATGAAGCTGATGAGGCGCTTTCCAACTTGAGGCACCCTGAATACAAAAATAGATTAAGAAGATTGGAGACCTAACATAACCTATTTCCCATAGCATTAGCGAGGAATCGGAGTGTTACAGTGAGCCTGTCTTCTGCAGATATAGCAGTTCCTAAGTGAGTATTGCCACTATAAGTTTCGTTGAATGCTTTTATCGTGTCGCCGTAAAACCCATGGCTTCACCCAGGTACGTTTCCTCCCCCCCCCCACCCCCTCACTTATCTTCCTCATGTGCGCATCTTCAACTTATATGATAACAGTGTAATACCCCGTTTTAGCGCCACGTCAAAGATCTTTGTCAAATATATTCGACGAACATTTGATCAAATCTTTGATCAAAGAAATGTGATAGTGTAATAGCGGCCTTACATGCGTCATGTAAACGGTGTGCTTCGCTGTAGCCTACGCAGTCTCAGCAGCTGCAGGCGACTTGCACTGTTTTTTGGTGACGCCGCGTGTCTTGTTGTGGTTGCAGATCGACTACCCGGATGTACAGGGTAACCGGACCGGCGTCGGCGGACGCGGCTCAGTCATCTCCTCCAACATGGACCAGCGGGCAGGCGGCGTCAGTCTCGTCTTCGAGGATTCGGTAAGTCGTACTATTTACATTACACTGTGGGCCAGGCGCCCCTACTAGTTTTATTTGTTTGTTTGTTTATCTGTAGGATTCCACGGGACCGTGCGAGCCAGAGCTACTTGGTTCTTGAACGAGTCATACTTCACAGAATGCTGACAAGAAAATGTACAAACAAAATAACTGAAGAACTAATAAAACTCCAACAATATTCTGTGAGAGTGTACGATTAAGTAACACACTAAAGAGGAAAAGTCTCGACTACTGCGAGACACAATCTATACAGAATACAAAATGTGTGTCACGAGGAAACTTATCAATTAGGATTTGAATACTTTAGGTTCATCATTCAATTTTTTAAAATTCTGTAAAACTTGGATGCTGCACTTCTCTGTGTATGAGGGGTATTCAATACGTAATGCAACACATTTTTTCCTCGGCCAGTTTCAATTGAAAAATACGGAATGTGTTATGGGACATCGTGGAGTATTGGCGCTTCAGCCTATATAGTTTCATGAAGTTCCGATGGGTGGCGGCACTGTACGTACCCTTCAAGCCGACACCTGTCATTCAGTTTCTTTTGGCGGAAAACTAGAGCACCACAGGTATTCATAGGCTCGTGCAGAATGTCTACGGAGACCTGGCAGCGAACAAAAGCACAGTGAGTCGTTGGGCGAGTCGTCGTAGCAAGGTCGAGCAAATCTGCTCTATCTCCCGCGTGCTTGCTCGCAGCTCCGACTGATGCAATGTTGGAACGTGCTGGCACACTCATCCGAGGTGAACGACGGATCAAAGACTCGCTGCTCAACTGGACACCACTGTTGATAGTGCTGACACACTAGTCCACCAGTTGGGATGCTCAAAGGTGTGTGCCCGCCGAGTTCCTCGTTGCCTACCAGAAGACCATAAAGAGAACGAAGAACCATCTGCATGGAAAATTGCTTATGCGGGTTACGAGGCTGACGGTGACAATCTTTTGTCGAACACAGGTGATGAAACATGTGTTCATCGCTTCGAATTGGAAACGGAGCGGCAATCCATGCAGTGGCACCACAGCAGCTCTCCTACGAAGAAAAAGTTCAAAACCACACCCTCAGCCGCTAAAGTCATGGCGACGGTCCTATGGTGCAACGGTCAGTTCGGAACTGTGCTGTGCTGATATTGATGAAACGATTTCAGCGTGATCGTCGCCACAAAAATTTGCAAACGAAACTCTGCTCCGTGACAACGCAGCGCCTCACAGAAGACTGCGCGCCCGAGAGCAGTTCACAAAACGTCATTGAACTGTTCTTCAAATGTGTGTGAATTCCTAAGAGACCAAACTGTTGAGGTTATCGGTCCCTAGACTTACACACTACTTACACTAGCTTAAACTAACTAACGCTAAGAACAACACACGCACCCATGCCCGAGGGAGAACTCGAACCTCCGGCGGGAGGGGTCGCGCAATCCTTGACATGGCGCCTCAAACCCCGCAGCCACACCGCGCGGCGACTGTTCCTCATCCACCTCACAGCCCGGATCTCGTACCTTCCGAGACTTTCCTACGAAGGATGCTCTCTGCAGGAAGCAGTACGTGGATGGTGGGCATGTTACTGATGCAGAAAGACGATGGCTTCTACAATTTGAGGTAACGTGCCGTAAGGCTGTCGCATTGAACGGAGATTATGCAGCAAAATAGGGTTTTGTAGCCAAAAAGAGTGGGGCATAATATGGTTTACTGAAATCCTGAATAAAACCACCCTGCTTTCAGAAAAAAAGATGTGTTGCATTACTTATTGAACGCGCCTCGTACAATGCTTAAGGAAGCGTAACCAAGTACATACTGTTTTCCTGTCGCTGAAGGAATATGTCCAGTTTCTTCTGAATGAGTAAATATTCTCAGCCATAAATCTCGTAACTGAGTAGACAAGGTATCCCAGGAGGAATGATCAGTAACCAGGGATATTACAGGAACGATATTCGAAGCAAGAAAGTTTAGTAAACATGGGCTCTAAAATGCATACTTTAAGAGCTCTGAGTACTTCATCTTCGATACTGTAAAATAGATTTCTTCTACTGCTAGCTCTTTGCTTTCTATATCTTTGGAGGAGGCAGTACGGACCAAAACAAGGAAAATGTCCACTAAGTATAGATTCTAAAATGCATACCTTAAGAGCTAAGGGCATAAGTTCAGTAGAAGAAATGTGTTCACAGTAGCGAAGACGAATAAGTGCTCATAGCTCTTACGGTACACATTGTAGAGCCCATATTTACTGGACTTTTTTGTTTCAATGGTATACCAGAAGAAGACGGGGCGGGGTTTTAGAAATGCATTTTCACAGTAGGAACCAGAAAACCGACAAGTTCTGGGATGTTTTCTGAGTTCGTTACAATGTAATAATGTAACTGCAATTTTTTCGGTTTGCTATCCCCAGTTTTTTTTTTTTTTTTTTTTTTTTTTTTTTTTTTTTTTTTGCGAAAATGCTTTCTCAACAGCGAAAAAGCCGTAAAACATATAACACAAAGCATAGAGTTTTGTTTTTTTGTTCTAAGCTTTCACTCAATCTGAGGTGGTGGGCTGAGATAGACCTTTTAGCTGTTCGTAGTTAATGCTGTTGTAGCGCTGTTTGTTTTTGTTTGTAAAGTTCTGTCGTGATCACAAAAATTGTACATTTCATAATTGCCGGTTTCCGCCATTGCCATCTTCAGATCTGTTAAAAATAGAAAAACTATAGTGTATCAAACTAAGTTCAGTTAGCTGAAGTACAGTCTGCACAGATCTAGTGATACAGAAGAACAACAAAAATATTAACATGATTAATAGCCATGTATGCTAGCCATATATACCATAAAAATATTCTGAAGTGGGTATCAACGTCAAAATCTGTAGGCCTAGGTATATACTAAGTGCATGTCACACATGATCGAACCCATGTGTGGTGTCAAAGAAGCGTTCTGTTGTTGCGTCTGTCATGTTGCACGCATCTGTCGCTTAATCTTAGAACTGGGTCGGCTGTTCTGTGGCTTCTCCAGAATCAGGCTTGTTATTGTGGACTGTGTTGCTTTCTTCCACAAATTTTTGCAGTCTGTATATTATTTCTGTTCCGACATCTTTCTTTGTCACTGGGGGAAGGTAACTGGGATATACAAGTTGTGATTGCTTCTTGTTTTATCAGGCGTCAAAATCACCGTGATTTTAGCTTTCTTCCATTAACAGGGCCTGTTTTTACTTTTAAGTTGAACAAAGTTTTAGTCGAGCAAAGGTTTTAATGTGTTAAAGATGTGTGGTGTCGAAGTAATTTAAAATGTTGTCCGCCAATGCCGTCACTCCTTGGGACTGTGTTACTTCCATTTAATACAGTAGAATTGTATTGGCATGTGCGTGTGAAAACACACTTGCCTCTGCACCATATGTCACTCCATTCTACCTCATACTACAGTCTTTCAATGAAAGCGAGGAACATCATTTTTCCACTCGACCTCCCAATGAAATTTTCTGACTACCTCTATTTCCGTTACAATAACCCACGGAACATTATTTTCCGTTGTTTCGATTATTGGTTCAAATGGCTCTGACCACTATGAGACTTAACATCTATGGTCATCAGTCTCCTAGACTTAGAACTACTTAAACCTAACTAACCTAAGAACAGCACACAACGCCCAGTCATCACGAGGCAGAGAAAATCCCTGACCCCGCCGGGAATCGAACCCGGGAACCCGGGCGTGGGAAGCGAGAACGCTACCGCACGACCACGAGGTGCGTACTTTCGATTATTTTACAGTACAATTGTCGTTGGGTACTCGTCCGCTGGCCCACCCAAGACGAATAACATGCGGCCATCAGTACATAACAGGGTAGAAATTTTTATGCCCAGAGAAAACTGACAACATGAGTTACTTAGAAGTAGATATTCTCGGTGTAACAAAGCAGTTTAAATCACTTCATAGAGGAAATTCCGGTCCCCGTCTGTGCCACGAAAACACAGCTCACACCATTATGGTGCCACCACAGGCTTCACAGCGCCGTGACAAGTTGGGTCCATGGTTTTGTGGAGTCTGTGCCATACTCGTTCCGTATCATTAGCACTTACCAACTGAAATCGGACACTTCTGGACAGAGGCGCTACAGGTAATGTGCGGTTAGTAAAGGCACTCGCGTGGTCTTCAGCTGCCATAACCCATTACTGTTGAATTTCGCCGTACTATCCTAAATAATGATGCACAAATTTTAACACTAACAGGCTTTTGTACACAAACAAATGTCACATGTAATTACAAACTACACTACTGGCCATTAAAATTGCTACACCACGAACATGACGTGCTACAGACGCGAAATTTAACCGACAGGAAGAAGATTCTGTGATATGCAAATGATCAGCTGTTCAGAGCATTCTCGCAAGGTTGGCGCCGGTGGTGACACCTACAACGTGCTGACATGAGGAAAGTTTCCAACCGATTTCTCATACACAAACAGCGCTTGACCGGCGTTGCCTGGTGAAACGTTGTTGTGATGCCTCGTGTAAGGAAGAGAAATGCGTATCATCACGTTTCCGACTTTGATAAAGGTCGTATTGTAGCCCATCGAGATTGCGGTTTATCGTATCGCGACATGCTGCTCGCGATGGTCGAGGTCCAGTGACTGTTAGCAGAATATGGAATCGGTGGTTTCAGAAGAGTAATACGGAACGCCGTGCTGGATCTCAACGGCCTCGTATCTCTAGCAGTCGAGATGACAGGCATCTTATCCGCATGGCTCTAACGGATCGTGCAGCCACGTCTCAATCCCTGAGTCAACAGATGGGGGCGTCTGTAGACAACAACCATCTGCACGGACAGTTCGACGACGTTTTGCAGCAGCATGAACTATCAGCACGGAGACCATGGCTGCGGTTATCCTTGACGCTGCATCACAGACAGGAGTGCCTGCGATGGCGTACTCAACGACGAACCTGGGTGCACAAATTTTTCGGATGAATCCAGGTTCTGTTTACAGCATCATGATGGTCGCATCCGTGTTTGGCGACATCGTAGTGAACGCACATTGGAAGCGTGTATTCGTCATCGCCATACTGGCGTATCTCCCGGCGTGATGGTATGGGGTGTCATTGGTTACACGTCTCGGTCACCTCTTGTTCGCATTGATGGCGTTACATTTCAGATGTGTTGCGACCCGTGACTCTAATTTTCATTCGATCCGTGGATTTCAGCAGGGTACTGCACGACCACATGTTGCAGGTCCTTTACGGGCCTTTCTGGATAAAGAAAATGTTCGATTGCTGCCCTGGTCAGCACATTCTTCAGATCTCTCACCAAATGAAAACTTCTGGTCAATGGTGGCCGAGCAACTGGCTCGTTGCAATATGCCATTCACTACTCTTGATGAACTGTGGTATCGTGTTGAAGCTGCATGGGCAGCTGTACCTGTACACACCATCCAAGCTCTGTTTGACCCAATGCCCAGGCGTATCAAGGCCGTTATTACAGCCAGAGGTGGTTGTTCTGGGTACTGATTTCTCAGGATCTAGGCAGCCAAATTTCGTGAAATTGTAATCACATGTCAGTTCTGGTATAATATTTGTCCAATGAATACCCGAATATCATCTGCATTTCTTCTTGGTGTAGCAATTTTAATGGCCAATAGTGTATGTAGGAAAGTTAATCCAACAGCAATGGAGAGATGTTTAAACGTTTCAAGGAACAAGAGTGGCAAGATATTTATAGTGCCGATAACATAGATGATAAATACGATGGTGGGAACTTTAATAGTGCCAATTATGTATTTACAGCTCGTACAAAATAGACACATGATTCAAAGTTTTACTGACCTTCAAAGTAGTCACCAGCTTTGTGTGTAATCCATTGCCTGCGATGTGGAAATCGTAGGATTCACTATCAGTGCCAGTTGCGTGGGCAGTTCGAGCGGCGCGGTCTGTCGCCCGACGAATTTGTAGCAGTTCTGAAGTGACTGTCGTGAAGTGTTTCCTTCTGTTTAGAAATCGAGTTGAACTTGCGAGGGCTCAAGTCAGTGGAGTGGAGTAGGTGGTATATCACTTAGCAGCCCCATCACTCAAACAAATCAGTAACACCTTGCACTGTACGTGCTCGAGCATTGTCCTGTGTAAAGGATGGTCAGGTCCTGCAGAAAGTGTCATCACTTCTGTCTATATGCTGTTAATTTTTGGAACACAGCCTACGACCAGGTTAGAGACAGAAGTGATAACCATCTTTTTGCAGGACAATGCTCAAGCACGTATAGTGCAAGCTGTTACTCATTTGCCTGGCTGTTGGGGCTGCTAAGTGCTATACCACCTATTCCACTCCAATGGCTTAAGCCCTCGTAAGTTCAACTCAGTTTTCCTAACTGAAGGAAACACTTCATGGCATTCGCTTCAGAACTGCTACAAATTTGTTGGGCAGTAGACCGCCCCGCTCGAACTGTCAACAAAACTGGCACTGCTAAGAGTATCCTACGACTTCCACATCGCTGGCAACGGATTACACACAATGCTCGTGACTACTTTGAAGTTCAGTAAAACTTAGAAACACATATCTATTTTGTAAGATCTGTAACTAAATAGTTGCCACTACTAAAGTTCCAACTCTCGCATAATGCTTTCCTTAACACATTTCTCACGCTCTTTGAGAGTTGCTTCCCATTAGAACGTTCTAAACAGGGTATAAGCAGTAATAGGCAGCCCGGATGGTTGACTAGTGGGATGAGGATATCATGGAGAACAAAGCGGGAATTATATCGAAATGTTAGAAGTAGTCACAATCAAGCTACAGTAGCCCATTAAAACAATACTGTAAGGTGTTTAAAATGTTATTAGGAAGATAAAGAGTATGTGGTATGCAAATAAAATAGCTAATTCACTGGATAAAATTAAAACCATATGGTCAGTTGTGAAGGAAGTGTCTGGTCAACAGCACAAGGTCGACGATGTGAAGTAAGTCCGTAGTAAAAATATTTCTGTTACTGATGAATCAGATATATGCACAGTGTTTAAATATAATTTTCTGAGCATTGCTGATGAATTAAATTAAAATTTAGTTTCTACAGGGAATCATATAACTTTCTTTGCAAATACCTATATGAGATCGATGTCTGAAATACTCCTCTGTAATACAGACAAGGGGGAGATTGAGTCAATAATTAAATCACTGAAGACTAAGGACTCTAATGGATATGATGGAGTGCCTAACAGAATGTTAAAGTACTGTGCTGCACGTGTTAGCCTTGTATTTAGCCATATTTCTAATGTTTCCTTTAGAAATCGTTAATTTCCTGAACGATTAAATTACTCAGTAGTAAAGCTGCTTTATAAAAAGGGAGAAAGACGATTTTAGACCTATTTCTAAGTCATCAGTGTTTGCCAAAGTTATTGGAAAGCTGTGTATGTAAGAATAATTCATCATTTTATATTATACGATTTGCTATCAAGTGTACAGTTCGACTTTAGAAGTCGTTTAACAACTGAAAATGCTATATTCTCTTTTCTCTGTGAGGTACTGGATGGGTTAAACAAGAGATTTCGAACGCTAGGCATATTTTTTATTTAACTAAGGCGTTTGATTGTGTTGATCACAAAATATTGCTCCAGAAGTTGGACCATTACGGAATACGGGAGTAGCTCATAATTGGTTCACCGCTTACTTTAGCAACAGACAGCAAAAGGTCGTTATTCACAATGTTGGGAACGGCTGTATATATATATATATATATATATATATATATATATATATATATATATATATATATATATATATATATATAATATGGTCAAGTGGGTGGTGCTCCGGGGATCAGTGTTGGGGCCACTCCTGTTCCTTATTTATATAAATGATATGCCCTCTAGTATTTGTTTACTGATGACACTAGCTTGGTAATAAAGGATATTGTGTGCAACGTTGGCTCGGATTCAAATAGTGCAGTTCATGACCTAAGTTCATGGTTTGTAGAAAATAAACTGACGCTAAATCACAGTAAGACTCAGTTTTACAGTTTCTAACACACCATTCAACAAAACCTGACATTTTAATTTCATGTAATGGGTGTATGATTAGTGAAACTGAACAGTTCAAAGTCTTCGGTATTAAGAAAGGTAGTAAGCTGTCGTGGAAAGCACACGTTCAGGATCGTGTTCAAAGACGTAATACTGCCATTTTTTTTGTTCGAAAATTATCTGAAGTGAGTGATCGTTCGACACGAAAATTATTCTACTTTGCTTATTTTCATTCGATTATGTCGTCTGGTATTATATTTTGGGGCAACTCTTCCCATTCTTAAAGGCTATTTTTGGCTCAGAAACGTGCGGTTCGGGCAATAAAGTGGTGTAAGTTCACGAACCTCTTGTCGACCCCTGTTTACTAGTCTGGGTATTTTGACATTGGACTGTCATTTCTTGTATCAATATTCTTATTGTCAAGAATAAGCAACTTTCACTCAGTTAATACTTTGCAGGAATCAAACCTGCATTTGGGTCGGACTTCCTTAACTCTTGTGCAGAAAGGTGTGCAGTATACTGCTACATCCATTTTCAATAAGCTGCCTCTCGAATTCAAAAATCTTAGCAGTAATGCACGCGCTTTCAAATCGAAACTGAAGAGTTTCCTCCTGGGTCACTCCTCCTATTCTGTCGAGGAGTTCCTTGAAAAATTAAGCTGATTCTTGTTTGCTCCTCAATTTGGTACTACGGAACTTGATGTGTAAATAAATAAATAATTTCGTCGTACGTCCAACTTTGATTTCTGCGTTATTTCGTGCAGTGTTGTGTGGCAGTTAACACTGACAACTCTAGGCAAACGCCGCTGCCCTCTGTCGTTAAGTGAAAGCTGTCGGCCACTGCGTTGCGTGTGGCGAGAGGTAATGTCTGAAAATTGGTCGTCTTGGTGCGCTCTTGACACTGTGGATATCGGAATATTGATTTCCCTAACGATTTCCGAAACGGACTGTACCGTGCATCTAGCTTCAACAACAATTCCGCGTTCAAAGTTTGTTGATTCCCGCCGTGCGGCCATAATAACGTCAGAAAGCTTGTTACATGACTCATCTGAGTACAAATGACAGGTCCGCCAATGCACTTGCTTCTACACCTTGTATTTACCATCGCTATCTGTATATGTGCATATCGCTAGTCCATGACTTTTGTCACCCATTATATTGACGTAGATGTAGAAGGGCGAGGATTAGCGATTGACAACGAGTTTTTTTTTTTAATTTTAATTTTAATTTTTTTGGGGTCCTAAGATGACCGGGATCCATAGGCCAGTGAGGCTAGTAACTGGACCTAACGGATAATCCAGCGTTTATTTTGGCTACGGTAGCCTCCAACTTTCACTAGATTCCAACACAGACTCCACAAGAAAAGAAAAAGTGCGTTACCCTAAATTGCAACGGATACTAAGCACGTTATGTAACAAAAGCCTATCTGAGAAATTTACAAGTAGAATATGAAGATCATTGTTAGAATTCCAGTGTAGTCTTCTCAGCAGTCATTGTTTCAGTTGTAAAGAATGACAAAAATTAATTAGATGAGTAGATTCATATGCATACAAAAGATATGCGATAGCACGCAGCTCGGACCATGACAACCCTCACTGAACCATCCGATACCCTCACAACATTACACTATCCTGCAATCTGCTTCCTTAGAACATCCAAACGCTAGACAACTTTCATACAGTGTCGATAACGGCTTCTCCATTGCCTGCTTGTGCCGTCGTGGATCTTCGGCTACATCCGTAATGTAAAGGCCTAGTTTGTTTCTTTTATCGGAATTTAATGTAAAAATAAACACCACTCACGGATTAAGCTTGTTCCGACTGACCAATTGCTACCTACATGACAATATGAGAAACGATCTGTGATCGTAGGACATCTAATCAACAAGTTGTTACTGTGAATAGGTGAACCCAGATGATGTCACTTCTACATTGTTCAAGCAGCTCCTTATTTGGCCCTGCGTCCGGCCATCCTGATCTAAGTTTTCCATGTTTTCTCTAAATGAATTTCGGCAAATGCTGGGATGGTTCCTTTGATATGGTACAGCCGACTTCCTTCACAATTCTTCCCTGATCCGATGGGACCGATGACCTCGCAGTTTGGGCCCCTCCTCCAGATCAACCAGTCAATCCTTATTTGGCCTCACAAGGCCAGAGTCGATCCCGCATCAGACCCTCCTACTTCAGAAAAAAAATCTAAGGGTCTGTCGGGCACCGGACCCTGTCCTTCAGAACCTAAAGTAGGGACGCTAACAATTCGGTTACAGAAGCGACCATAATGGGAATTTACCAGTTGTACCGGTATGAAATGAGCGTTTCTTGTGAAAATGAAACACTAATTTTGAATTGAAAAGTAAAAACATTTTATTCAAAGTACTGACCATTGCTTTCTGTACATTTTGACCACTTTTCTGGCAATTTGTGGACACCACACCAATAGAAATGTTCGTCTTTTGGAGCAATTTTCGACTTCTTCGTAGGAATCAAAATGTTCCTCAGCCAGTGCGTGTCCCATTGATGAAAACAAATGGTGGTCGGAAAGGGCCAAGTCTGGTGAATACGGCGGGTGGGGTAGCAGCTCCCAGCCAAGTGTTTTGATTGTATCCTGAACCAGTTTTGCTTTGTGTGCAAGTGTATTGTCGTGAAAAAAAAATACTTTGCCATGCCTTCTGGTCCATTGTGGTCTTTTTTCGATCAATGCCTAGTTCAAACTGATCATTTGTTGTCTGTAGCGATTAGTATTCATAGTTTCACCGGATTTTAGAAGCTCATGATACACCACTCCTTTCTGATCCCACCAAACACAGAGCATTGTCTTCTTGCCGAATCGATCTGGCTTTGCAGTCGGTGTTTCTGGTTGTCCCGGATTAACCCATGAATTTTGCCGTTTAGGATTCTTAAAATAAATCCATTTTTCATCGCCAGTAACAATTTGATGCAATATTGATTTCCTTTCACGTCTTTGAAGCAAAATTTGACAAATCGTTTTTAGGTTTCCATCTGTCTTTTATTCAATTCAAGTGGCACCGATTTTCCACACTTTTGGATCTTTCCCATAGCTTTCAAACGGTCAGAATTTGTTTGTTGTGCAACATTTAGCATTGCTGCCATTTGCTTCTGATTCAAAGTATTTTTTTTTCAAAAGGAAACAAAAAATTAATGCTTTCCGCAAATCATTACTTTCTGGTATAAAATTCGACATTGTTAACATATGATGTTTTATGTTCCATGACTTGATGTATACTAAATATCTTTGACAGATGTCATACCAACCAAACAAAAACAAAAAATTAAGGCTCGTTCACAACAAATGTTCCCTATCGACACATTTGTATCTCAGCGCGCATTTCATACCGGTACAACTGGTATTAAGGTATAAATACCACATACTATCTTTTAATACTTGGGACTTCATTAGGTACTGTTTGGAAGGAGATGTTTCTCTAAGGGGTTTCATGTGCGAGTTACCCGCGTTCGAACGACGAGGTGTCGGTTTGCACGCCAAATACTGCTGAGAGTTTCACGCTGCTTTACATACACTCCTGGAAATTGAAATAAGAACACCGTGAATTCATTGTCCCAGGAAGGGGGAACTTTATTGACACATTCCTGGGGTCAGAGACATCACATGATCTCACTGACAGAACCACAGGCACATAGACACAGGCAACAGAGCATGCACAATGTCGGCACTAGTACAGTGTATATCCACCTTTCGCAGCAATGCAGGCTGCTATTCTCCCATGGAGACGATCGTAGAGATGCTGGATGTAGTCCTGTGGAACGGCTTGCCATGCCATTTCCACCTGGCGCCTCAGTTGGACCAGCGTTCGTGCTGGACGTGCAGACCGCGTGAGACGACGCTTCATCCAGTCCCAAACATGCTCAATGGGGGACAGATCCGGAGATCTTACTGGCCAGGGTAGTTGACTTACACCTTCTAGAGCACGTTGGGTGGCACGGGATACATGCGGACGTGCATTGTCCTGTTGGAACAGCAAGTTCCCTTGCCGGTCTAGGAATGGTAGAACGATGGGTTCGAAGACGGTTTGGATGTACTGTGCACTATTCAGTGTCCCTTCGACGATCATCAGAGGTGTACGGCCAGTGTAGGAGGTCGCTCCCCACACCATGATGCCGGGTGTTTGCCCTGTGTGCCTCGGTCGTATGCAGTCCTGATTGTGGCGCTCACCTGCACGGCGGCAAACACGCATACGACCATCATCACCAAGGCAGAAGCGACCCTAATCGCTGTAGACGACACGTCTCCATTTGTCCCTCCATTCACGCCTGTCGCGACACCACTGGAGGCGGGCTGCACGATGTTGGGGCGTGAGCGGAAGACGGCCTAACGGTGTGCGGGACCATAGCCCAGCTTCATGGAGACGGTTGCGAATGGTCCTCGCCGATACCCCAGGAGCAACAGTGTCCCTAATTTGCTGGGAAGTGGCGGTGCGGTCCCCTACAGCACTGCGTAGGATCCTAAGGTCTTGGCGTGCATCCGTGCGTCGCTGCGGTCCGGTCCCAGGTCGACGGGCACGTGCACCTTTCGCCGACCACTGGCTGTCAACATCGATGTACTGTGGAGACCTCACGCCCCACGTGTTGAGCAATTCGGTGGTACGTCCACCCGGCCTCCCGCATGCCCACTATACGCCCTCGCTCAAAGTCCGTCAACTGCACATACGGTTCACGTCCACGCTGTCGCGGCATGCTACCAGTGTTAAAGACTGCGATGGAGCTCCGTATGCCACGGCAAATTGGCTGACACTGACGGCGGCGGTGCACAAATGCTGCGCAGCTAGCGCCATTCGACGGCCAACACCGCGGTTCCTGGTGTGTCCACTGTGCCGTGCGTGTGATCATTGCTTGTACAGCCCTCTCGCAGTGTCCGGAGCAGGTATGATGGGTCTGACACACCGGTGTCAATGTGTTCTTTTTTGCATTTCCAGGAGTATATTACCACAATGTATCGGCTACCCTGCCTATCGCTGACATGACGCCCCTGAAGGTGACATGGGTAACATTTCCGACGCTACTGCGTCATTTTCTCTAGGGAGATCTTACTTCTTTCAGTAGCTACTTTCAGATGAGGCCTCTGTTCTTGTTGTGGTGGTGGTCTTTATTCCGAAAATTGACTTTGGTGCAGATATCCACTCGAGTCTACCCTGTGGAAGTCTCTCCACCTCTGAGCAACTGTTGATACCTTCATCTGCTTGAATGTGCTTACAGTTGTCAATCCTTGGTCTCGCCTACAGTTTTTACCCAGCTTCCATCCATTAGCTAATACTTATTAATCTATCGTTTCATTTAGTTAAGTTGTTTTTTCTAAGTTCATTACCGCCTCATTAATTATCGGACCTACCCATCTTATCTTGAGCATTCTTTCTTAGCACCGCATCTCATAAACAAGTAGTCTCTTCGTGTCACCTACTTTTCGTTACTTCTATATAAGGCAACACTCCAGACCGAAACTTCTAGAAAATACTTCTTAACACTTAAATATATATTCGGCCTTAACAAATTTCTCTTTTACAGAAATGCTTTCCTTGCTGTTGCAAATCTCAATTTTGTATGCTCTTTGATCAGTGTCGGTTATTTTGCTGCGCAAATACCAAAACTTGGCTACTACATTCGTCGTCTCAGTACCGAATCAATTCCCTCCACATGGCACGATTTAATTCCACCATATCCCATTATCCGTATTTTACTTCTGATGATGTTCATCTTACAGCCACTTCTCGAAACACTACCATTCAAATTATTTTCCAACTCCTTTGTCGTTTCTGAGAGAATTACAGTGCCTCAGGCAAACTTTCAGGTTTTTAATCCTTTTTCCTGACCTTTTAATTCTTGTTTCGATTTCGTCCATTGCGGTGTTTCTCGCTTGTGATTCGTACAGACTGAATTACATGGGGTACAGGTAACGAAGTAGACATTTAGAAAAGGTGAAAATCAGGAAGAAGAAAAATAGAGAGGTAGAGGTTGAAGAAGATACGCAGTGCTGGCAGGTTTCAGGAAAAAAATATCGTATTGTACCAAGAACAAGGGGAAACAGAAAGGAACGAGAGATGTGATAAAACCGGTCTTTTGACGCACTGAGGTATGATAGTGGTGATGATCACACAACTTATGTCACACCGTAAATTCAAGTTAGCAGTTTTCGAAACGGTATTTGAACGAAGGAAATATATTTCCCTAGAAAACAAAAAAAGGTGACAGTATATTAATTTGTATTGTGACAGAGCGTACCATATGCTATCCTGAGTGCTGGAAAAGTAAGTCAGGAACGTCGGCGAAGAAGACGCGACCCCCAAGTGTCATGTTCACTTAATTAAACTGTGAGCTCTTAGATACTTTTCAACGGGAATTTTAAAGTACTCCCGATTATTTTCGTCAGAGAGAGACGACGACGACGAAGACGACATCGACGTTTTGCGATCTTGGTTAATTTGGGTGTGGGAGAGCGACATCACACACGAAGCTGTGCTCGTTCCTGTTACACCAGAGACTATCTTTATTAACTCTGTTACCCTGTGGACTCAGATCAAAGACCCTCAGAGAGGGAGATATTCCGTCCGTCGTTTTCAAGAAACATTTCATGCATAAAGGGAATGCAGTAGTTATTACAGCACCAGAATACTTGAAAAATGTACTCATAATATCATTCTAGATTGATCAATATGAAGCATCCTCAAATGTTATCATGGAAAAAGAAAACAAACATGGAGCTCGTGCAAGATTCTCTCGCGAGTGAATTGGCGCTCACTGAACGTCAGTTTAGGAAGGCGGTGGCTGCAAATATGTTGATGTATATGGTGCTGTTTGGTTTTTCACGTAAAAAAGATCCGTAATATGTATACATTATCTGGCCCGATGGATTATACGGACTGTTTCTATAATGTAAATATATACTAATTATAAATCAGTTCCTTGATCATGGTTATGGTGAAAAATGACAGGAGTGTATGACATAACCTCTAACTGTCATCATTGTTTTGTGTTTTGTGACAGATGTGTATGTCATATAGTGCCGTCCTAATATATAAACATCCCCACATCAAAGAAAAAAGTAAACCTTTTAATGAATCCTGTTTAAACTGTTGGCTGTGTTAGACACAAATGTCAGGTGAACATAGTGATAACTGCGTTCTTCAAAACGCACGGACTTGAAGATTTCTCGGCGAATTTTAGAATAACAATTGTTCTTTCTGGGTAATAGTGGGTGCATTAATATCGTTTGAGACACACATTAATATACAAGAGTTTCCCATAATTCTAAACGAAGGAACTACAATAAACCATATATTTTTTACTCTTGTTAAGAGAGGTGCATTGTTAGACAGGGAGGTGAACTGGTTATATTTTGTAAAATAAATAATTTTCTTTGGGAACACTAATTTCTCCATCACACATTACAATTTTGCTTAGTGAATAATAATTTCCAGTAACTATGTAGTTAAAATTCTTTCGCCTAAAAAAATTGATGGGTCTGTACATTTTGGATTACTGCAAAATATAGTATACAGATAAACACAGGAGAACATGGAGCAAGGGACAGGTGACCTGGTAGTTTGGTCCTTTTTTTAGCATCCAGCCAACCACCCAAAACATGGAGCTACGTATAAGATAAATAGTAAAAACTAAAACACACACACACACACACACACACACACACACACACACACGAGAAAAAGAATTAATTATTTTGGTGTGGTTTAATACTTTTGGTTGTGTGTTATTTGCATCTGTTTACTTCAATAATTGATTTTTGTTTCCAGTTGGCCCTGACGGGCAGGC